>NW_027361679.1:95607500-96807500 GCF_039654945.1 Dendrobates tinctorius | reverse complement strand
CTGTGTATAATGAAACCAGTGATCACTGTATTGCCTGTACATTATATACAGAGCTCCTGTGTATACGTAATGTCATTGATCACTGTATTACATGTGCACACACACTGCATACTGAGTAGAGATATCCTGTGTATAATGGCACTTATGGTGATAGTATTGTGTTTTTTTTATTACTGATCAGTATTGTAGTATTCATTCATTATGTGGTGGTAATATGTGGTCTGGACATGGTGTAGCGGTATTTGTTCCTTGCATGTGGTATTATTCGGTCACTGTGGTGGTAATATGTGGTCTGGACATGGTGTTGCGGGATTTGTCCCTTGTATGTGCTATTTGGTCAATTTGTGGTGGTAATATGTGGTCTGGTCATGGTATGGAGGTATTTGCTCCTTATATGTGATATTATTCGATCACTGTGGTGGTAATATGTGGTCTGGTCATGGTGCGGTGATATTTGTTCCTTGTATGTGATATTATGGGTCATTTTAAAAATGTAAAAATAAATAAAAATATACCTAAATTGTATTGCATGTTTTAACAAATATTTAATAGGTTACAGTAGAGTAGAGCTCGTCCAAAAGTGTCTACCGTGTTATGGTGGCGGCTTAAAAAAATCTTTTGGCCAAAACAAAAGCTGCTGGCTATATGTGGGATCTGGTGATTGGAACTGTTAATGTGTGATTGGTGAGAAGTAGAGTTTTTCCAAGAGAGGGCAGTGGGACTGTGGAGAGTTCGAGGGGTGGAGGCGGGGCTAGGGTGGAGCCTGGGCGGAGTCTCAAGGGGGCCCCGAAAAATTGCCAGTATGGGGCCCCGAAATTCCTAGTGGCAGCCCTGATCGCAGTCCCCTAGTACCAGTTGCCCAGTTGCCATTACTGGTCTAAAAAAGCTGTGCCTGCGGTACACCAACATGTCACAGACATCACCCATTCCCTGAAAAACATCTGTCTGCCAGAGTGCATTTCACCTCTGACACCAGGATGAACGTTACATCTCGCTGACTGGGAACTGTGTGACTCTGTGTCTGCGGGGGCAGGCGGTCAAGGGGTTGCTCCACAAGTCTTGAATCACCAAGGTTTGTAGGACACACCTCAGTATCTAACACTTCTTCCACTGCTTCTGGCTCCTCTACTTACTCTAGGGCCTCTATCTGTGCCCTCAACCTCTCCCTCAATCAGACACACATTCCAACAGTGCAGATAGAACCCCCCACCTCTGTATTGCACAACCATGACTCACCGCAATCAGACAGTGTTAAGGGGGTTATACACATAGCGATATCGCTAGCAATATCTGTTGTGAGTTCATTTTCCCCTTCACCATTGAGGTCTGATGAACTCCCTCTTCTGGTGAAGGAAGGTAGTGAGGCTGATTACCAAGCATTTGGGCAGGATGATGATGACTGGGTGACGGGAATTGCTGACTGGATATAAGGCAGCCAACGCCCTTCTGCCTTGCTGGTGATCTCTCTGAGGGATTCTAGGAGACCAGTCTGATTCCTGCTCCTCAAAAGCTAAGTTTTCTGCTCTCCTTTTTGCATTAGTGTTTTGGTTTTGTTTTTCCTTGTTTTTCTGGATTTCTGCCATTCCCTGCTGGGGTGTGCTGAATTCCTTTTTGCTCTGTCTTCAGAAATTACCTGAGTACTGATATAGTCTTTTTGAAGCCTAGCGTGTTGTGAGTTCATTTTCCCCTTTGCTACTGAGGTCTGGTGAACTCCCTCTTCTGGTAAAGGAAGGTAGTGAGCCTGATTATCAAGCACCTGACCCTAATGAGGATGACTGGCTGAGTGGAGTTACGGACTGGATATAAGGCTGCCGACGCCCTTCTGCCCTGCGGGTGATTTCTCTGAGGGATTCTTAGAGACCAGTCTGAAGTCCTGCTCCTCTAAAGCTAAGTTTTCTGCTCTTCTTTTGCATTTGTGTTTTGACCTTGTTTTACTTTGTTTTTCTGGATTTCTGCCATTCCCTGCTGGGTGAGCTGAATTCCTTTTTGCTCTGTCTTCAGAAAATACCTGAGTACTGATATAGTATTTTTGAAGCCTAGCGTCTTCAGGGCCTGTTTTTCCTATCAGTCGGTTGGCTCATTTTGATAGGGTTTTTGCGGATGGCAGATAGCAGCTTTCCTATCCTGTCCTATGTAGTTAGCTTGGGCCCCATCATTTGCTCAACCTATCTTTCTATCTGTGTTAGTGTTCTCATCTTGCTTCACCGTCATCATATGTTGGGGGCTGCCTATTGCTTTGGGGTCTGCTCTGGGGCAGTTTAGTTTTTCCCCTTTCTGTCTTTAGGCTATATAGTTCTCCGGCTGTGATCGAGGGGTCTAGGGCAACGTAGGAACCCCCCACGGCTACTGCTAGTTGTTGTGGATAGGTTCAGTGGTCTGCAATCCGATAGCTGCCAACCTCTCTGGTTTTCTGGACGTAGCTACTATTTTTGTGTTTGCCTCCTACGGTGACTCTTTCATAACAGAATCACCCGCCTTACCGCAGATCCTAGGGTACTCAATAGCAGGAAAGAATTTAAAAAAAAAAAAAAAAAAAAAGGTGTGTATATTTTTTCCTCTATATCTCTGAGGCCGTAGGGGGATTTTTTTTTTTCTCTCAATGGAGATAAAGCAATTGTCTGATCGTGTGGAGCAGCTCGCTGCAGAAGTGCGGGGAATTTCCGCCTACCTTGCTCATTCACATGCTGCTGAACCAAAGATCACTACACCTGATGTATTTTTTAGGGATCGGTCTAAATTTTTGAATTTCAAAATTAATTGTAAATTATTTTTTGCCTTGAAGCCTAACTCGTCAGGGAGCTCCGCGCAGGAGGTTAAAATTGTCATCTCTTTGCTGCGTGGCGATCCCCAGGATTGGGCGTTTTCTTTGAAACCAGATGATCCTGTTCTGACTGATGTGGACGCGTTTTTTCAAGCCTTGGGGTTGTTGTATGACGAACCTAATGCTATTGATCAGGCTGAAAAGACCCTGCTGGCATTGAACCAGGGTTGAGATTCTGCAGAATTGTACTGTCAAAAATTCCAAAAGTGGGTGGTCCTTACTACCTGGAATGATAGTGCCTTGGCTGCTCTCTTTCGGAAGGGTTTGTCAGAAGCCGTAAAAGATACTATGGTGGGATTTCCTGTTCCCTCTGGTCTGGACGATTCTATGTCATTAGCCATTCAGGTTGATCGGCGTTTACGTGAACGTAAAATTATACGGGAAACGCTGCCACCTGTTGAACAAATGTCTGAACCTATGCAATGTGATAGAGTTCTGTCCAGGGAGCAGCGTCAGGAGTTCAGAAGGCGTAATAAGCTGTGTTTTTTCTGTGGAGATGCCTCGCATATTATTTCTGTCTGTCCTAAACGAGAGAAACGCTTTGCACACACGTTTTCTGTTGGTGGTGTTCAACCTAAGTTTCTTCTGGCAATTACTCTGATCTGCTCCCTGTCCACATTTTCCTCCAAGGCTTTTGTGGATTCGGGAGCAGCCCTAAACCTAATGGACTTGGATTTTGCTAAACGTTGTGGATTTCCGATGACACCTCTGCAGACGCCTATCCCTTTGAGGGGGATTGATGCTACCCCTTTGGCAAAAAATAAACCTCAGTTTTGGACCCAGGTGGTAATGCGGGTCGCCCCAGTCCATCAAGAAAATTGCAGATTTTTGGTGTTGCATAATCTGCAAGATACCATTGTTCTGGGGTTTCCCTGGTTACAAACTCATAATCCAGTTTTGGATTGGAAATCTGTGTCTGTGGTGAGTTGGGGTTGTCGGTGTGCCTTTAGTGAGGCTCCGGTGTTTTCCACCTCTCCTCAGTCGCATGATGTTCCTGACTATTTGGCGGACTTTTATGATGTATTTAGTGAGAATGAGTCTGCGTCTTTGCCTCCTCATAGGAGTTATGACTGTGCAATTGAACTGAGCCCGGGGTGTAAATTTCCCAAGGGTCGGCTCTTCAATTTATCTGTACCCGAGCACGAGGCTATGCGATCCTATATTAAGGAGGCGTTGGAGAAGGGTCATATTAGACCATCCTCGTCACCCTTAGGTGCCAGTTTTTTTTTTGTGGCCAAAAAGGATGGATCATTGAGACCTTGTATTGATTATCGTGCCCTCAACAAAATTACTGTTAAATATCAGTATCCGTTACCCCTGATTTCGGATCTATTCTCTAGAGTTAAAGGTTCTTGCTGGTTTGCCAAGCTTGACCTCAGGGGGCGTATAATGTTATCCGCATTAAGCATGGGGATGAATGGAAGACGGCGTTTAATACTCCGGAGGGACATTTTGAGTACCTGGTGATGCCTTTTGGGCTCAGTAATGCCCCTTCTGTCTTCCAGTGCTTCATGAACGATATTTTCCGAGACTTTGTCGATAAATTTTTGATTATCTATCTGGATGATACTTTGATCTTCTCCAAGGATTGGGATTCTCATGTGGAACATATTCGGACTGTGTTCCGGATCTTGAGGGAGAATTCCCTGTATGTCAAAGGATCGAAATGCCTTTTTGGAGTACAGAGGATTTCTTTTTTGGGATTTATTTTGTCTCCGTCAACTATTGAAATGGACCCGGCCAAGGTACAGGCCATTTACGATTGGGTTCAGCCCACTTCTTTGAAGGCCCTCCAGAAGTTTTTGGGTTTTGCTAATTTTTATCGGAAATTTATAGCAAAATTTTCTAGTATTGCCAAGCCATTGACTGATCTGACTAAGAAGGGTGCTGATGTGTTGAATTGGTCTCCGGAGGCTGTTTCTTCCTTTCAGGAGCTGAAGCGAAGATTCACCTCCGCCCCGGTTTTGCGGCAACCTGATGTCTCACTCCCGTTCCAGGTAGAGGTGGATGCTTCTGAGATTGGTGCAGGAGCTGTTTTGTCCCAAAATGATCCTGTAACATCTAAAATGAATCCCTGTGCTTTCTTTTCCCGAAAGTTCTCTCCATCTGAACGTAACTATGATGTGGGGAATCGGGAACTGTTGGCCATGAAATGGGCATTTGAGGAGTGGAGACATTGGTTGGAGGGACCTAAACATCAAGTCGTGGTCCTCACTGACCACAAGAATTTGATTTACCTAGAGTCGGCTAAGCGCTTGAACCCTAGACAGGCTAGGTGGGCCTTGTTTTTTACACGTTTTGATATTGTGGTCTCTTTTCTTCCTGGAACTAAGAATGTCAAGGCAGACGCCCTCTCTAGGAGCTTCTTTGCTGATTCTCCTGTGGTGACCAAGCCTGCTACCATCTTAGGCGAAGGGGTAGTTCTTTCTGCCATCTCGCCCGATTTGAGACGTGCTCTGGAAGAGTTCCAGGAGGACAAACTTGAGCGTTGTCCCAGTGGAAAGTTGTATGTTCCTGACCAGTGGAAGAAGAGAGTGATGTCTGAAGTTCATTGCTCTGCATTGGCTGGTCATCCAGGTATTTTTGGTACTAGAGATCTTGTGAGTCGGTCTTTTTGGTGGCCCGCCTTGTCTCATGATGTCAGGAATTTTGTGCAGTCCTGTGGGACTTGCTCCCGGTCTAAATCTTGTTCTCGCGCTAGTGGGTTGTTGATGCCTTTGCCGGTCCCCAGGAGGCCATGGACCCATATTTCAATGGATTTCATCTCTGATATGCCTGTCTCTCAGAGAATGACTGTTATTTGGGTGATTTGTGATACGTTCTCTAAGATGGTTCATCTTGTACCACTCCCTAAGTTGCCATCTTCCTCTGAGTTGGTGCCCCTGTTTTTGCAACAGGTGGTTCGCTTGCACGGGATTCCTGAGAACATTGTATCTGACAGAGGAGTTCAGTTTGTGTCTAGATTTTGGAGGACTTTCTGTTCCAAGCTGGGAATTCAGTTGTCCTTCTCCTCTGCTTTTCACCCTCAGACCAATGGGCAGACGGAGAGAACAAACCAGACCTTGGAGTCGTATTTGAGATGTTTTATTTCCGCTGATCAGGATGATTGGGTTTCATTTTTGCCCTTGGCCGAATTTGCTTTAAATAATAGAGCTAGTTCTGCCACTTTGATGTCACCTTTTTTTTGTAACTTTGGGTTTCATCCTCGATTTTCTTCAGGGCAGGTGGAGCCTTCTGCCTGCCCAGGTGTTGACACTGTGGTGGAGAGAATGCACCAGATCTGGGACCAAGTGGTGGATAAGTTATCTCTCTCCCAGGAAAAGGCCCAGCGGTTTTCCAACGACATAGGACTATTGGTCCCCAGTTTAAGGTTGGTGATATGGTTTGGTTATCATCAAAAAATATCGCTATGAAGGTGGCTTCTCCTAAGTTTAAGCCTAGATTTATTGGACCTTACAAGATTTTCGAGATTATTAATCCGGTCTCTTTTCGTTTGGCTCTTCCTGTCACATTTAAAATCCATAATGTGTTTCATAAGTCCTTGTTGAAGAGGTTTGTTGAACCAGTAGTTCCTGGGGTGGCACCTCCGGACCCTGTATTGGTTGAAGGTAACATGAAATATGAGGTAGAGAAGATATTGGATTCCCGTCTGGCTAGACGGAGACTCCAGTATTTGGTTAAGTGGAAGGGTTATGGTCAGGAGGATAATTCCTGGGTCTCTGCCTCTGATATTCATGCCAAAAGATTGGTGCGTGCCTTTCATCGGGCTCACCCTGGTGGCGTGGATGAGGGTTCGGTGACCCCTCCTCAAGGGGGAGGTACTGTTGTGAGTTCATTTTCCCCTTCACCATTGAGGTCTGATGAACTCCCTCTTCTGGTGAAGGAAGGTAGTGAGGCTGATTACCAAGCATCTGGGCAGGATGATGATGACTGGGTGACGGGAATTGCTGACTGGATATAAGGAAGCCGACGCCCTTCTGCCTTGCTGGTGATCTCTCTGAGGGATTCTAGGAGACCAGTCTGATTCCTGCTCCTCAAAAGCTAAGTTTTCTGCTCTCCTTTTTGCATTAGTGTTTTGGTTTTGTTTTTCCTTGTTTTTCTGGATTTCTGCCATTCCCTGCTGGGGTGTGCTGAATTCCTTTTTGCTCTGTCTTCAGAAATTACCTGAGTACTGATATAGTCTTTTTGAAGCCTAGCGTCTTCAGGGCTTTTTTCCCTATCAGCTGTTGGCTCTTGTTTTGATAGGGTTTTGGCGGATTACAGACAGCAGCTTTTCTATCCTGTCCTTTGTAGTTAGCTTGGGCCCCATCGTTTGCTCAGCCTATCTTTCTATCTGTGTGAGTGTTTTTTTCATCTTGCTTCACCATCATTATATGTTGGGGGCTGCCTATTGCTTTGGGGTCTGCTCTGGGGCAGTTTAGATTTCCCTTTCTGCCTTTAGGCTATGTAGTTCTCCGGCTGTGATCGAGGGGTCTAGGGCACCGTAGGAACCCCCCACGGCTACTGCTAGTTGTTGTTGATAGGTTCAGGGGTCTGTAATCCGATAGCTGCCAACTTCTCTGGTTTTCTGGACTTAGCTAGTACTTCTGTTTTTGCCTCCTACGGTGACTCATTCATAACAAATATCGCTATAACGTCACCGATTTTGTGACGTTATAGCGATATCGCTAGCGATATCGCTATGTGTGATACTTACCTCCGACCGGCTCCCCCGCTGTCTGTCGCTGATCGCGCGAGAACGGCCGGCTCCATTTCTCGTCGGGCGCTTCCTGCGGCGCCGACGAGCGACGTGTGGAGGCGGGCGGGAGGACGTCAGGATCGCGGCGTCTGAAAGGTAAGTATCGTCCGCTGTATCGCTGCTGCATCGCCGTGAGATCTGCCTGTGTGGCAGCTCACTAGCGATCATTTAGCGATGCACCAGCGATCCTGACCGGGTCATATCGTGGTCGGGATCCCTGGTGCACCGCTAAATGTAAAAGGGCCTTTAAAATGAATATGCCTTGGAGATCGCAATTACACAGCACAAGATTTGTGCACAGCTATCCAGGCTGAGTTAGTCAATGGCTGTCTCTACTGAACCTGGAGCCAGGGTAGGCCATGTGCGAAAACGGTGCAAGCCTGGTGGCGGCCCTATGCTGGGGCAACCTCACACACATGCCTTGTATAGCTCATGTCCTCTACCTGGTGGTACGGCAATTTCTCTGCCACTATCCTGGCCTTGAAGGGCTGCTTCAAAAAGCACTGTTGCTGTGTGCGCACCCCATAGGTCATCGACTTGCATCGCTACAGAGGTCTTTCATCCTACTGGTTAACCGTTTGATTTGCAATGATCCAACACAGTGGAATTCCACTCTATGCATGTTGCAGCAACTGTGGCAACAGCGACAAGACCTGGTGCACTATGTCCTCTTGTATAGCCTGGGCCAACGCAGTACGGACGTGGTGCAAATCAATCTTACAGAGTGGGCACAGATGAAAGACCTCTGCACCCTTCTGTAGAGTTTTGAAATGGCTTCTAAGATGGTTAGAGCTGACAATGCCGTCATCAGCATCACTTTTTCTGTCATTTACATGCTGGAGCACACTTTGATCAGTCTGGGTGAGGAGATGGTGGTCCTAGAGGAAGAGGTGGAAGCAGAGGAGGATGCAGAAGAGATAAAAATATCTCAAAGTTCTGGACTGTCATTGCACAGGCAGGTGCCATGGAAGGGTGGCCTACAGTGATCGAGGGGGGCTCGTTGTACCAGACAAACTGTTGGTGAAGGTGCAGGAGCTGAGGAACAAATGGAGGAGGACAAGGTGAAAGAGGTGAAGGATGAGCAATAGTGGCAGGAGTGAACAGAGGAAGCAACCTTGAGTGTTACCCCACCAACACACCTTCAACTTGGACCTCACGGAAACTCCTAACACATGGGTGCCTTTTTGCTGCATTATCTTCAACATGATGATCGTATTCTTAGGGTTATAAATAATGCTGATTACTGGGTTGCCACTCTTCAGAGACAATTTGCATAATTTGCATATTTGCCAGAGGAGCATTGCGGCTTTAAGTCTCCTCATCTCGACATGCTCAGCATGTCATTCTCCACAAGGAGAAATGATACTTCATGGATATCGGTCAGACGCCTCTCTCACAGCCAAACCAGATCTCACACTTTGCACTGACGAGTTGTAGTACCCCAAAACACAGTGTCTGCAAATTGAGATTCTGGCTTGGCTTTTATCCTAAGTCATGTATCAAGGCTCGTTAAAGGGTCGACATTGACTTTTAGGATTGCTACTTCCAATAGGTGGCACTAGAGTTCTAGTCCTCTTCCTCTCTGAAGACACAATTTGCATAATCTTTGCTGATGACACAAAACTGTGTAGGATATTAAAATCTGACCTTGATTTTACAATATTGAAAAACAATCGGGATAAGATGACTAGGCAAACACTTGGCAAATGAGGTTTAATGTAGATTAATGCACCTAGGACGGAGTAATCCTTATGCTGCATATACATTAAATGGGAGTATACTCTGGGCTACAGAACAAGAGAAGGACTTGGGTATTCTGTTTACAAGTAAGCTGAGCAGAAGTACACAATATCAAACAGCAGCTGCAAAAGCAAACAACGTTTTAGGATGTATAAAAAGAGAGAAAATCCCCAAATCCCAATGTATTGTTACCCCTTTATAAATCACTTGTGAGGCCACATCTAGAATATGGGATCCAGTTTGGGGCTCCACAATTTAAAAAGGATATTCAGAAATTAGAGTCAGTTCAAAGGCGAGCAATTAGATTATTACAAGGGATAGAAGGCCTTTTATATGATGAGACCTTGGAAAAGTTAAGCTTGCTTAGCTTAGAAAAAAAGCACTTCAGAGGAGATCTAATTTACATGTATAAATATATGTGTGACCAGTACAAAGGACTTGCACATGAATTATTCCTTCCAAAGGCCATACTAAGGACCAGGGGGCATTCATTACGGTTGAAAGAAAGGTGATTCCAGCAGCTAAATATTCTTTACAGTTAGAGCAGTTAGACTGTGGAATGCCCTACCACAAGCAGTAGAAATGGCAGACACTATGACAGCTTTTTCAAAAGCTGAATGAATTTTTAATGCACATAACATTGTGGGTTATTGTTAAATTAGTGACAAAATGTGCAATTGGTGGAGGAAGATTGAACTTGATGAACCTAGGTATTTTTTTAACCTATGTAACTGTATGTAAGATGGAAACCCTGATGTAAGTGCCCAGCATAGAGAACAAGATAAATGTGAACTAATCCAAAATGTAATTTACCCCAAAATACTGCCAATAAAAACTTCAACTCAACCCACAAAAAAAACCCAATTAGCTCCCTCATCTGTTGCCAAAAATGTAGAGGGAGTCCCCATTACTGTTAGCACAAAGGCTCCAGAAAAAGTGAAATGACTCCTACCGGTCACGGAGTGACTCACCCAGTGCGACACAACCCAACGGTTGGTCGGTCACCAGACTGCACAACACACCAGGGAACACCAGGGAAACTATAACAACGGTGGGCCCTGTCGATAGGGAACAGGGGAATGGACAACTCCTGCACTCACCTGAAGATGTGCCCTGATCTCACTATCGTCCCTATATGGGTTCTTTCACCCCGTCGCTGAGCAAGATATTTAATCCCTCACTTGCCCTGCTCTTATGCCTAAGTAGGAAACTGGCAGGTGAGAGCACTGGTCCCACTGCTGCACTAATACAACAAAAGGACTGGAAAGACAGACCCCAAAAGGGACAACGTAACAAAAAAATGCAACACTTAGCTTTCTGCTGCAAAGAACCTTACAGCAGGATAAAGACACCAGATCAGCAAACTCAGCAAAGCACCACTGCACCCATTCAGCTCCTTCCTCCAGTGTGGTCACTCTAGAATCCTCTAACACCGACAATCAGCTGATGCATCAGGTGACCTCTTGAAGAATGGTGGGAGTGGTCACCACCCACATCAGCTGACCAGACAGCAATGCAATTGCATCAGCAGGCCAGCGGAGGAAAAACTGACATTAACCGCAGATGACTTGAAAGGAAAAAAGTTTTAACCCCTTCACCCCCAAGGGTGGTTTGCACATTCATGACCGGGCCAATTTTTACAATTCTGACCACTGTCCCTTTATGAGGTCATAGCTCTGGAACTCTTCCATGGATCCCGGTGATTCTGACATTGCGTTCTCATGACATATTGTACTTCATGATAGTGGTAAAATTTCATTCAAATAACTTGCGTTTATTTGTGAAAAAGACGGAAATTTGGCGAAAATTTTGAAAATTCCAACTTTGAATTTTTATGCCCTTAAATCACAGAGATACAGCACACAAAAAACTTGATAAGTAACATTTCCCACATGTTTACTTTACATCAGCACAATTTTGGAACCAAAATTTTTTTTTGTTAGGAAGTTATAAGGGTTAAAATTTGACCAGCGATTTCTCATTTTTGCAACACCATTTTATTTTTACGGACCACATCACATTTGAAGCCACTTTGAGGGGTCTATATGATGGAAAATACCCAAAAGTGACACCATTCTAAAAACTGCACCCCTTAAGGTGCTCAAAACCACATTCAAGAAGTTTATTAACCCTTTAGGTGCATCACAGGAATTTTTTGAATATTTAAAAAAAAATGAACATCTAACTTTTTTCACAAAAAAAAATTTCAGGTTCAATTTTTTTTATTTTACCAAGGGTAACAGGAGAAATTGGACTGCAAAAGTTATTGTGCAATTTGTCCTGAGTACGCTGTACCTGATATGTCGGGGGAAACCACTGTTTCGGCGCATGGCAGAGCTCAGAAGGGAAGGAGCGCCGTTTGACTCTTTCAATGCAAAATTGGCTGGAATTCAGATCGGACGCCATGTCACGTTTGGAGAGCCCCTGATGTACATAAACAGTGGAAACCCCCCACAAGTGACCCCATTTTGGAAACTAGACCCCCCAAGGAACCTATCTAGATATGTGGTGAGAACTTTGAACCCACAAGGGCTTCACAGAAGTTTATAACGTACAGCGGTACAATTAAAAAATCATATTTTTTCCACAAAAATGATCTTTTCACCCCCAATTTTTATTTTCGCAAGGGTAACAGGACCCTAAAAGTTATTGTGCAATTTGTCCTGAGTACGCTGATATCCCACATGTGGGGGTAAACCACTATTTGGGTGCATGGCAGAGCTCGGAAGGGAAGCAGCGCCATTTGACGTTTTTGGCTGGAATTGAGATCGGACACCATGTCGCGATTGGAAAACCCCTGATGTACCAAAACAGTGGAAACCAGGGCTGTGGAGTCGGAGTCAGAGTCGTGGAGTCGGAGTCGGTGCTCATTTTGGTGGAGTCGGAGTCGGAGTTGGAGTCGGTATAAAATGGACCGACTCCGACTCCTAAAATATATAATAAATTGGGTACAGTAATTCAATGCAGAATATGCTGAATATTTTTTCATAGGAGTTTGGGAAAGTTATGAAATGTCCTATAAATGGCTGTTATATTCCTGATCTAAGGCTACATTCACACACAGCGTTTTTCCTGTGTTTTTTGAGGATACGTTTTTCAGCTGCAAAAGCTGATCATCTTTTTAAAAAACTGCATCACCTGAAAGGTTTTTGAGCTCATAGATAATGTTTTCAATAGCAAAAGCAGATTAGAAATCTGCTCTATCTATCCATTTATCCATATCTGTCTATCCATATCGTATCTGTACCAAAAAGAATGAAAACCGGGTAGTACACCAATATATATTCTGTTCTAAATATCTTGATTATTGGATCATAAAAATGATTAAATGTCTGAGGTTCACATTGTACTACAATAAATTTTTCACTTAAATATAAGCAATATGTGTGGGAGTCGGAGTCGGAGTCGTGGAGTCGGAGTCGGAGTTGGAGTCGGAGTCGGTGTAAGGCAAATTGAGGAGTCGGAGTCGGAGTCGCAGATTTGGCTTACCGACTCCACAGCCCTGGTGGAAACCCCCCACAAATGACACCATTTTGGAAACTAGACCCCCCAAGGAACTTATCTAGATGTGTGGTGAGCACTTTGAACCACCCAGTGCTTCACAGAAGTTTATAACGCCCGGGCGTGAAAATAAAAAATTCATATTTTTTCCACAAACATGATCTTTTAGTCACCAATTTTTTTTATTTTCCCAAGGGTACCAGGAGAAATTGGACCCCAAAAGTTGTTGTCCAATTTGTCCTGAGTACGCTGACACCCCATATGTGGGAGAAAACTACTGTATGGGCACACGTCGGAGCATGGAAGGGAAGTAGTGACGTTTTGGAATGCAGACTTTGATGGAATGGTCTGCGGGTGTCATGTTGCCTTTGGAGAGCCCCTAATGTACCTAAACAGTGGAAACCCCCACAAATGACCCCATTTTGGAAACTAGACCCCCTAAGGAACTTATCTAGATGTGTGGTGAGCACTTTGAACCCCCAAGGGCTTCACAGAAATTTATAATGCCCGGGCATGAAAATAAAAAAATCGTATTTTTTCCACAAACATGATCAATTAGTCCCCAATTTTTTTATTTTCCCAAGGGTAACAGGAGAAATTGAACCCCAAAAGTTGTTGTCCATTTTGTCCTGAGTACGCTGACACCCCATATGTGGGAGAAAACTACTGTATGGACACATGTAGGGGCTCAGAAGGGAAGTAGTGACGTTTTGGAATGCAGACTTTTATGGAATGGTCTGCGGGTGTCATGTGCGTTTGGAGAGCCCCTGATGTACCTAAACCATTGAAACTCCCCACAAGTGTCCCCATTTTGGACACTAGTCCACCCACGGAACTTATTTAGATGTGTGTTGAGCACTTTAAACCCCCAAGTGCTTCACAGAAGTTTATAACGCCCGGGCGTGAAAATAAAAAAATCATTTTTTTTTCCACAAAAGTGATATTTTTGCCCCCAATTTTTTAATTTCCTAAGGGTAACAGGAGAAATTGGACCCCAAAAGTTGTTTTGCAATTTGTCCTGAGTAGGCTGATACCCTACATGTGGGGGTAAAACACTGTTTGGGCGCATGGCAGAGCTTGGAAGGGAAGGAGCACCATTTGACTTTTTCAACTCAGAATTGGCTGGAATTGACATCAGACGCCATGTTGCATTTGGAGAGCACCTGATGTGCCCAAACAGTGGAAACCCCCAATTCTAACTCCAACCCGAACCCCAACACACCCCTAACCCTAATCTCAGCCCTAACCCTAGCCCTAACCCTAGCCCTAGCCCTAACCCTAGCCCTAACCCTAGCCTTAACCCTAACCCTAATGGGAAAATGGAAATAAATACATTTTCTTTTAATTTTATTATTTTTCCCTAACTAAGGGGGTGATAACGGGGGTTTGATTTACTATTTATAGCGGGTTTTTATGTATGGCATCTGTCATACGCTAAAAGACGCTTTTTATTGTAAAAATAGTTTTTGCATCACCACATATTGAGAGCTATAATTTTTCCGTATTTTGACCCACCGAGTCATGTGAGGTCTTATTTTTTGCGGGACGAGTTGACGTTTTTATTGGTACCATTTTCAGGCACGTGACATTTTTTGATCGCTTTTTATTCCGATTTTTGGGACGCAGAATGAACAAAAACCAGCGTTTCATGAATTTCTTTTGGGGGGGTGCGTTTACACCGTTCCGTGCGCAGTAAAATTGATAAAGCGGTTTTATTTTTCGGGTCAGTACGGTTACAGCGATACCTCATTTAGGTCTTTTTTTATGTTTTGTTGGTTTTATGCAATGAAAACTATTTTATATAAAAAATAATTATTTTTGCATCGCTTTATTCTGCGAGCTATAACTTTTTTATTTTTTTGCTGATGATGCTGTATCATGGCTCGTTTTTTGCGGGACAAGATGACGTTTTCAGCGGTACCATGGATATTTATAAGCGTCTTTTTGATCGCGCGTTATTGCACTTTTTGTTTGGCGGTATGATAATAAATCATTATTTTTTGCTTTGTTTTTTATTTTTATTTTTTAAGGAGTTCGCTAAAGGAGTTAACTAATGGGACAGTTTTATAGGGCAGGTCGTTACGGACGCGGCGATGCCTAATATGTGTACTTTTATTGTTTTTTCTTTTTTTATTCCCAAAAAATGGATTTATTGGGGGAATATTATTTTTTTCAGCTATCTGTCACAGGCACTGCTTCAGACTTCCTCATGCCTGCGCTTTGCAGGCACTGAGGAAGTCAGCTCAATGCAGGCCCCCGAAGGCAACCGTCGCCATCTTGGATTCGGGGGCCTGCAGGGAAGGAGCCCCCCGCAGCAGCGCTGCACATTGCGCTGCTGTGGGGGGCTCAGGGAAGCACGAACGGGGCCCCCTCCCTGGCGATGCTTCCCTTTAAACCCCGATACACCGCGATCATGTTTGATCGCGGTGTGCAAGGGGTTAACGTGTCGGGGCGGTCCGTGACCGCCCCTGACACATTGTGCCAGGTGTCAGCTGTGATAATCAGCTGACACCTGGCCGCGATCAGCGGCGTTCACCACGTGGGCGCCGCTGATCGCGCTAGACGTACTATCCCGTCCATGGGCGTGGACGGGATAGTATGTCTGATGTCAGAAAGGGGTTAATCTGAGAAACCAGATCTGCCACAGATTCAAAAATGGATTGTGACACCACCAAAAGAAATCCTGTGTTATCTCCGCTTAAAAATATCCCTCTCCCTTCTGAACCCCACAATGTGACTAAACAGCAATTTGAGCCCACATGTTTGGCATTACTGTAACGAGGAGAGCCTTATTAATATACAAGTTTCTTGCTCTAGAACCACAAGCTGACTACAATTTCATAGACACTACAATGTGCTGGGCACTAAAATGGCATATTTGCAATTTTACTCTTCAGCTTTCACTTCATATTTGTTTCTGGAAATTACCCACAAAGTCAAAATCATCACTACACCCACAGATGAATTCCTAGAGGAGTATAAATTCCAAAAAGGGTCACTTGAGGGTGTTTCTGCTGTTCTTGCACTTTAGGGTTCTGCAAATGAATTCCACAAATTATTCTAGGAAAATATGAGTCGCAGGAGTCATATAGTGCTCCTTCCTTCCCAAGCCCTGCCATGTGGTCAAACAGTATGTACAGCCATATATAGGGTACTTCCACATTCTGGAAAAAATGTGTAGCAAATTATGCATCCTTTTTTACCTATTTCCCATTGTAAAAAATAACTCACTTGTGGGGAGATGGGTGGTTTCTTCTGTTTTGACACCTTTTGGGGGCTTTTCAAATGTGGTTTGGCGAGGGGTACCATTTTTACAATGAGATTTTGTTTTTTTGTCGATTTTGTCCTGACATATAAGACTCTCAAAAAATTAAATTTGTTAATTTCACTAGAAAAATGAAAAATTACTGTTAATTTCTTAACTTTTCTTCTTTCCTATCAAAAAATATATTTAAAAAGTGATGCTGACATGATGTACACATATGGTAAATGCTGTTTATTAATTGTTTTGTGTTTAATAGCTATTTCTTTTGAAAGCATGAAAATTAAAAGTTCAAAATGGGGTCACTTGTGGGGATTTTTTGCTGCTTTGGCACCTTTGGGTCTCTTCAAGTTTAACATGGCTTTCAATGTCTGTTCTGGCAAAATCTGTGCTTGAAAAATCAAATAACACTTGGAAGCCCTGCCATGTGCCAAAAATAGATTCCACTTATGGGGCATCCCTGTACTCAGAAGAAATTGCACAACAAATTGTGAGGACTATTTTCTCCTGTTACCCCTGTGAAAATAAAAAATGTGTAGGTAAAGCAACATACTTGTAAAAACAACATGTATTTTTCGGATTATAAGACACATTTTTTTCCTCCCAAAATGTGGAAGAAAATGGGGAGTGCGTCTTATAGCCCAGATGTACCGACTCTAGATGTGGTGGGGAGGTGGGGGAGCGGTTTTGGTGGAGCAATGGGTCACAGAGGCAGGAGCTGGTGGCTGTGGCTAACTCCTGTGCCTGCTGCTAAAGAGAAATGAATATTCACTGCATTCCACGCCCATGGGTGTGGAGGGTAATGAATATTCAGTTCTTTCTAGCATCCTGGTATGATTTGTCCCATTCCAGTCCTTGTATGATTGGCCCCATCCCGTTCCTGGCATGCATGGCCCCATCAGAAAAGATTAAAAAAACAAACCATTACACTTACCTTCCTCCACTCCCTCGCAGTGTCCTACTCCGTTGCCAGCAGCTGCTTAATGCTAGTAAGCAGCACATGGTAGGGACGTCATGCGCTGCTCACAAGCAGAGCACAGCTGCCGGAATACTCACCGGGACTGTTCATCGCAGAGAGCAGTTAGTAGTATTCATTGCTCTTCAGTAGTGCGCAGTGTCAGCCACCGGCTTCCTGCTGTTACTGGCGGTCTCGTGTGCCGATACTTAAGAGAAATGAATATGGTCCGGTCAGAAAAATACGGTAATTTTTCATTATTTTCTTTCACTTTTCTATTACTGTATTGCTGTAAAGCACCTGAAAAAGTTCCTGAATTCAGCTTTGCATATCGTGAGTGGTGCCATTTTTACAATGATATCTTGTTTGGGGGTTTTCTGACATATAGTACCATCTAAGTCATTTTAAAGTGAAGTGTTCCCTAAAAAACTGGAAATTGATAATTTAATTAGGAAAATGAAAAATTACGGGTAATTTTTTAACTTTTCTAACAAAAATATAATGTTTCAAAAATGATGCTGACATAAAATAGACATATGGGAAATGTTATTTACTAATTGTTTTGTGTGGTATAACTATTTTTTAATAGCATATATATTGAAAGGTAAAAAATTGTGTTTTTTTAAGTTTTGTAAAATTTTGGATATTTTGATTATAAAATGCTAATCATATCTACCTAATTTTACTGCTATCATGGAATACAATGTTTAGTGAATGGTGAATGGTAGATGCTGTTGCACTAAACAGATGGTAAGCCCCGTGCAATAAGGGATATGCAAAAAATAAGGTTTGATTGCAAAATTAATTGTTAAGTATACTGAAAGTGCAGTGGTGCGATTTCCTGTTCTTTTGCATGTTTTAAACACTTAAATGTTTCAGATCACCAAACAAATTTAAATATTAGACAAAGATAAATGAAGAAAACACAAAATGCAGTTTTTAAATGAAGTTCTTTATTAAGGGAGAAAGACATCCAAACCTACAGGACCCTGTATGAAAAAGTGATTGCCCCCTGATTCTAGTAACTGGTTGGGTCACCCTTAGGAGCAATAACTGCAATCAAGCATTTGCGATAACTGTCAATGAGTCTTTTACGCTGGAGGAATTTTGAACCACTCATCTTTGCAGATTTGCTGTAATTCAGTCACATTGGAGAGCATGACCTACCTTTTTAAGATCATGCCACAGCATCTCAATCGGATTAAAGCCAGGACATTGACAAGGCCACTCCAAAGTCGTAATTTTGTTTTTCTTAAGCCATTCAGAGGTGGACTTACTGGTGTGTTTTGGATCATTATCCTGCTGCTTAAAGCAAATGTGCTTCAGCTTGAGGTCTCGAACACATGGCCGGACATTCTCCTGCAGGATTTTTTGGGAATTCATGGTTCCATTTACCACAGCAAGTCTTCCAGGTCCTGAATCATCAAAACAGCCCCAGACCATCACATTACCACCAACATATTTTACTATTGTATGATATTCCTCTTCTAAAATGCTGTATTACTTCTGCGCCAGATCTAAGGGGACATACACCTGTCAAACTGTTCAACTTTTGTCTCGTCAGTCCACAAAGTATTCTCCCAAAAGTCTTGGGGATCATTATTTTTTTTTTTTATTTTGCTTTATATAGCGCTAACATATTCCGCAGCGCTTTACAGTTTGCACACATTATTATTGCTGTGCCCGATGGGGCTCACAATCTAAATTCCCTATGAATATGTCTTGGGATTGTGGGAGGAAACCAGAGTACCTGGAGGAAATCCATGCAAAAACGGGGAGAACATACAAAGTCCTTGCAGATGATGTCCTTAGTGGGATTTGAACCCAGGACTCCAGCGCTGTAAACATCATCATGATGTTTTCTAGAAAAACTGAGACGTGCCTTTATGTTTTTATTGCTCAGCAGTGGTTTTTTTTTGTAACTCTGCCATGCAGGCCATTTTTGCCCAGTCTCTTTCTTATGGTGGCGTCATGAACACTCACCTTAACTGAGGCAAGTGAGGCCTTGTCACAAAGTGACTGACCAGTGCAATATGACCCAACGATTGGTCGGTCACCAAACAGCAAAAACAAACAAGGGAACGGATACAATTACAACGGTGGGCCCTGTGATAGGGAACGGGGGAATGGACACCTCATGCACTCTCCTAAGGCTGTGCCCAGGTCTATCCTGACAGTTTCTTTCAAACCGTCGCTGAGCAGCATACCTTAGCCCTCACTTGCCCTGCACCTGTCTCTAAGTAGGGAATTGGCAAGTGAGGACACTGATCCCACCGCTGCACTAATTCAACACCAAGGGTAGATATGACAAATAAGGTAAAGACAAACAACACTTAGCTTTCTGCTGTAAAGCACTGCACAGCAGGATCACGACACCAGATACTCCGTGAACAGCTGAGGCACCACTGCTCCCAGCAAGCTCCTTCTCCCAGTGTGGGCTCTGAAGAATGACCTCTAACACCGACCGTCAGCTGATGCATCAGGTGACCTTTTAAAGGATGGTAGGAGTGGTCACCACCTGCATCAGCAAACTCAGCAGCAATGTAATTACACCAGTGGCCACTAGGGGGAAATAACTGATATTAACCCCAGATGGCCTGAAAGGAATAAAGTTTTAATGTGAGAATCCAGATCTGTCACAGATCCAAAAATGGATCGTGACAGGCCTGCAGTTCTTTGGATGTTGTTATGGGGTCTTTTGTGACCTCTTGAATGAGTCATCGTTGCGCTCTTGAGGTAATTTTGGTCAGCCCACCACTCCCGTCAAGGTTCACCACTGTTCCATGTTTTCACCATTTGTGGATAATGACTCTCACTGTGGTTGGCTGGAGTCCCAAATCTACCTTCCCATGGCACCCACCTGTGAAATGACAGTTTGGAACTTAGATATATTGTTATCCCTTCCGAATCCTCCTCTGCTTCCTCCTCTTCCTCTTGGACCACCACGTCCTCCCACAGACTATTCAAAGTGTGCTACAGCATGTAGATGACCAGAATAGTGATGCTGATGATGGCATCTTCAAAGCTAACCATCTTAGTAGCCATTTTGAAACTATGCCCACTCTGCAAGCGTGATATGCTTCACGTTGGTCCAGGATATGCAAAATTGCATACTGCACCAAGGCTCGGTGCTGCTGTCACAGTCGCTGCAACATGTGCAGAGTGGAATTCCACCATGTTGGCACATCGCATATAAACCAATTAAATGGTAGCCTGAAAGACCTCTGTAGCGATGCAAGTCGATGACCCATGGGGTGCGATTGGTGGAAGTAGCCACACAGTGACCTTGCTTTCTGTAGCAGTGCATCTAGGCCAGGAGAGTGGTGGAGAAACTGCTGCACCGCCAGGTTGAGGACATGAGCCATGCATGCATGGCATGTGTGTGAGGTTGTCACACATGGCCTTCCTTGCTTCCAGGTTCATTGGAGTCAGACATTACTCAAACTCAGCCTGCATAGTTGTCCGCAACTCTTGAGCTATGTGACTGTGATCTCCAAGGTATATTAATTTAATTACTGCCTGATTATGGTGAGTACAGACTGCGCAGTACAGGGGTGGAGGGTATTCTCTCTGCAGTGTTGCATTACAGAAGAGGTTGATGATGCAGGTGAAGGCCCTAAAGAAGGTGGAGGAAGCAGAAGCCTTGGAGGAAATGTCAGATACAGAGGTTTGTCCCGCAAGCCTTGGGGATTCCAAGACTAGAATAGGTGTATAGTGGTTTATTTAATTAACCATCCATTGATGTGTATTGGTTTAGTTCTCCTTGCTCTGGGGTGTAGTGCTTTAGTTCTTAAAACCTAGGTGTTTGGTAGTTTAGTTCTCCATTCTCTGGTGTGCAAAGGCGTATCCGGGCGGGCAGCCGGGACATTTGCCCCAGGCGCAGCTGGCAGGGGGGGTGCAGTCGGGCCGCCTAATGCGGCGGTCCGCAGTGTCTCCCCCCGGCGGCTGCATTCTGCTGCCTCCCATCCTGTGAGTCGGCGTCATGTGATCGCGCTGCTGACGTCACTCGCCGGCGCCCAGGACGCTGGTGGTAAGTGTGCTCCACTGTGGAGCTGAAGAACCACTGAAGATTAAGGGGGGGCACTTTATGTGTGAGGGGAATTGGCGTGGAGATGGGGGGTTATTTAATGGATTGGGGCACTTTATGTGTGTGAGGGGCATTTAGAGTGGGGATGGGAGGTTATTTAATGGATGGTGGCACTTTATAACAATTTGTTTCTTCATTCCACCTCACAAAGAATTTTTCACATTTTTCAGTACATTATAAGGTAAAATAAATAATGACATTGAAAACTAGAAAAAGAATATCAAGCAGCTTTTTTTTCAGGTTGCATTAAAGTAAAATACAACTTATGGCTCTTAGAAGATAGAGATTTGAGAATAAAAGAATGGGCCATGGCATAAATGGGTTAAAAACAATAACACAATAGTATAAAATAAGTTCTTACACTCTGACAGTGGCAGCTGCAGATCTATAACTGTAAAATAGGGACCTGACCAATATATTTAAAGGGAACTTATCAGGTGATTCATCTTGCCCAAATACTTTGAAGAGCCTTCTGGGAAAAAATGCCAGAGACCAGTGTCATCCATCTCCACCCAAGGCTGGCTCTTCCCAGCGCTGCTGCAGCTGGTACACACGTCTACCATAGACGTACTTCTATGGACAGACCTGGCAATCACCTCTAACAATGCTCTGAAGATCCATAGGGGGCAAAGCCAGACTAGTCATGCCTCCGACTTTGGTCCCCGGATGTAGATTCATAGTATATTTTCTCAACATACCTAGCTACAATCATGCT
Source organism: Dendrobates tinctorius (assembly GCF_039654945.1). Lineage (NCBI taxonomy): Eukaryota > Metazoa > Chordata > Amphibia > Anura > Dendrobatidae > Dendrobates > Dendrobates tinctorius. The sequence continues at coordinate 96,785,681 of NW_027361679.1, read as the reverse complement.
CCTTGATATTGAAATTGCAACAGCAAGAAGGAAAAGTCATGTAATTATAGAAATCACAGTCTACATAGACATGTTAATGATTTGAAAACATCTTGATTTATTCAGTATTGATTATGAGCACCATGCACTATGTGCAGAAATACATGCATTTACACACATTGGCCTGCTATGAATGAAGTTATTAATCTGTCACCAGGTTTTTGCTACCTAATCTAAAAGAAGCATAACATATGGGCAGAGACGCTGATTCCAGCGATGGAACCATTACTGCGCTGCATATTGTAATTTTTGTAAAATAATTGTTTTACTACTGCCATGTAGTCCAACACTGCCCCCAACATTGATTAGCAATTTTCTGCTTATGCACAGTGTACACCGAAAGCTGTCAATCAGCGATGTTTGTGAGATTTTACACTGCTCAATATTCAGGGTAGATTTGCAGCAGATAGAACAGTTTTTAATCAAAACTGCACCAATCAGCAAAGTACATCACTGGAATCAGGGTCTCTGCCCCTACTTCATGCGGCTATCAGATGGGGAGGAAAAAAACTAGAGACAGATTCCCTGGATGTCTGAGGAATTGTCTGCTACGCTGAATACACTTCTGAACACAAATCTTTAAGATCTGCCGCTTGCAGCTCACTTTGTAATTGCCTTTTGGAACAGTTCTCAAAAACTACCTTTTGCATATCAAGTTTAATAAAGTCTTGTTTGATGATTATGGGTTTATGAAGGATCGGTCCTGTTATTCTGATCGGCTTCTTTGATGAGAAGTTCCAGACTGGATAAAGTAGGAATGATTGTTTCTAGACATTTCAAAGGCAGCTCTTACGGTGAAACATGAAAGGTTGATACATAAAATGAAAACTATGGAAAAAGGTGAACATACTGTGTGTGTAGATGGTTTAATAATTGGGTTGGTGATGGGGGCCCTAGGGTGATTATCAATGGAAAAAACTTTGGTTAATAGTTAACAGTTGGTTACCTTATGAGTCAGTTTTTAATATGTTTATTAAAAGGATTCTCCAAGAATATGATAAAATGGTCCCCGTCATGTAATTCAAATAGCAGCCCGTCACATGTCAAGATGGGTTGCAGTTAGAAAAATACAGCTCCTAAGACCTGTGTCTTAAGTGACAGAAGAGCTGTATCATAAGCATACAAACTGGTGAGCTGCTGGAGCAGGGCTGTGACATCAGACAAAATAAATCTTCTTCTGGCTGAGCACCAAGGATTTTTTTTCTCCATCCTCAGTCCTCTGTGTGCAGTCTGCCCAGGTGAAGTTATATTTCTTCTCATGTCACAGCCCTTATCCTTGGCTTACCAAGTGACACTTATTAACCTTGCTTGGGTTATTCGAGTAGAATGTCAGTAGACTTCTTTACCATTGCCATTGTGAAGATGTAACTATCTAAGAAATACATTACATTCATGTTGGATTAGATGGTTTTAAAGGGAATCTGTCACCTACTTTTGGCGGGCGATGAAAACGAGGTCGGTCCGGTCTGATGGGCGGTGTTCCCGATGTGTGCCACCTCCCCATCCTTAGCCGCCGTCCGCAGTTTTTTGAGGAATAGGAGTAGGTGTCCGCCATGTTTTGTGCGCACGCTAAGCATTCTTGGCTAGCACACGCGCAGTATGCTTTGCCCAACTGCGGGCAAAGCCGTAAAGCCTGACTGCGCATGCGCCGGTTAACTAAGTCCCAGAACACAGCAAAATACTTCCAGGGCTTAGTTAACCGGCGCATACGCAGTCAGGCTTTTCGGCTTTGCCCGCAGTTGGGCAAAGCATACTGCGCGTGCGCTAGCCAAGAATGGTTAGCGCACGTGCAAAAAATGGTGGACACCTACTCCTATTCCTCAAAAAACTGCGGATGGTGGCCAAGGATGGGGAGGCGGCACACATCGGGAACACCGCCCATTGGACGGGACCAACCTCGTTTTCATCGCCCGCCAAAAGTAGGTGACAGATTCCCTTTAATAGATGGAATAGCCACATTATCCTACAAGAAGAAGTAATCTAAGATTCAGTTGTAGAAATGTCTACATTTAGGCTTAGTAAGGTATCATTTTCCCTTGGGTCTTCTGTTTGGTGAGGTAAATCATTGTTTATTTTGTCAAAGAACTGATTAGCAGTATTTTTTTCTACTATGGGACTCATAGGTGTGACTTGCTTCCTATACTCAAACTGAGGATCTATCTCCACTTCTGTGTCAACTTCAGTTACGTCAAGATGACTATCGAGTAGATTTTTGTTGCAAACCAATTCCGGAATCTCGGTTTCCTTCACAGCTATCTCATTATCTTCAGTCTTCACACTAGTCTCTATTATCAATGGCTCTGTATTTTGTTCTTCAGGGCTGGAGGGTACAAGGCACTGTCGGTTTGAAATCTACAAGAACATTCATAAAACTATGTTAGTGATATGTTCCTATTGTTCAAAAGGCAATCAAATCTTGTCTCCAATCTGCTAAAACTAAAGTTTTTACGCCATGGACTGGTTCTTTGTAACAATGTGGCCTTTGGAGCAAAAAGAAAAATTATACCCCCCGTTTAGATATTAATGCTTAATTCGATGTACAGACCAATCATCAGTTTGCATAGGAGGAAAATAAATGGATGTGAGTTATCACGTAGTGTTAGGCGCTCCACATGTCTGGGGAGCATCTGCTAAGAAGCCACTTCTTAACCGTCGCAGTGGATTTGTGCTGTATCATTGGAGATTAAAGGCAGAAGTCTTGCTTATTGTTAATTCCCAAATGATTTTTAGTAAACTGCATAGACATTAAAAATAAGCAACATATTACCATTTAATTTCTGAAGCGGCTTTTTAGCAATCACTTCTCAAATGCTCTGTACACGAGTGCCAATCGCTTACACGGGTCCCTTGGTGAAATGAGTGTTGACACTTAAGGGAAACTGTAAAATATCCTTCCCTAGTAAACACCATTATTTAGCACGAGATTTCTATCTACAGTGCCTTGAAAAAGTATTCATACCCTGTGAACGTTTCCACATTTTTCACATTACACCCACAAACGTAAATCTGTTTTAACTACAATTTTATGTGATATACCAACACAAAGTAGAAAATATTTGTGAAGTCAAAAGATACATGGTTATCTAATTATTTTAAAAATATAAACCTGAAAATTGTGATGTGCATTTGTATTTAGTCCCCTGTAGTCTGATACCCCAAAAACAAAATATTGAGTGACCAATTGCCTCAAGAAGTCACATAATTCATAAACTGTGTAATTTATTCCCAGGATAACTACAGCTATTCTGTGAAGGCCTCAGAGATTTGTTTGAGAACCATAGGGATAAAGTAGCATCATGAAAACCAAGGAACACACTAGACAGCTCAGGGATAAAGTTGTGTACAAGAGTCACACTTACTTGCTGCTTTGTGTTGGTATATGACAAATATATATATACCGTTGTGGCCAAAAGTATTGACACCCCTGCAATTCTGTCAGATAATACTCAGTTTCTTCCTGAAAATGATTGCAAACACAAATTCTTTGGTATTATTATCTTCATGTAATTTGTCTTAAATGAAAAAAACACAAAAGAGAATGAGGCAAAAAGCAAAACATTTATAATTTCACACAAAACTCCAAAAATGGGCCAGACAAAAGTATTGGCACCCTCAGCCTAATATTTGGTTGCACAACCTTTAGCCAAAATAACTGCGACCAACCGCTTCCGGTAACCATCAATGAGTTTCTTACAATGCTCTGCTGGAAATTTTAGACCATTCTTCTTTGGCAAACTGCTCCAGGTCCCTGATATTTGAAGGGTGCCTTCTCCAAACAGCCATTTTTAGATCTCTCCACAGGTGTTCTATGGGATTAAGGTCTGGACTCATTGCTGGCCACCTTAGAAGTCTCCAGTGCTTTCTCTCAAACCATTTTCTAGTGCTTTTTGAAGTGTGTTTTGGGTCATTGTCCTGCTGGAAGACCCATGCTTTCTCACACTGGGCCCTACATTATGCTGCAAAATTTGTTGGTAGTCTTCAGACTTCATAATGCCATGCACATGGTCAAGCAGTCCAGTGCCAGAGGCAGCAAGGCAAAACCCCAAAACATCAGGGAACCTCCGCCATGTTTGACTGTAGGGACCGTGTTTTTTTCTTTGAATGCCTCTTTTTTCTCCTGTAAACTCTATGTTGATGCCTTTGCCCAAAAAGCTCTACTTTTGTCTCATCTGATCAGAGAACATTCTTCTAAAACGTTTTAGGCTTTTTCAGGTAAGTTTTGGCAAACTCCAGCCTGGCTTTTTTATGTCTCGGGGTAAGAAGTGGGGTCTTCCTGGGTCTCCTACCATACAGTCCCTTTTCATTCAGACGCCGACGGATAGTACGGGTTGACACTATTGTACCCTCGGACTGCAGGGCAGCTTTAACTTGTTTGGATGTTAGTCGAGGTTCTTTATCCAACATCCGCACAATCTTCCGTTGAAATCTCTTGTCAATTTTTCTTTTCCGTCCACATCTAGGGAGGTTAGCCACAGTGCCATGGGCTTTAAACTTCTTGATGACACTGCGCATGGTAGACACAGGCATATTCAGGTGTTTGGAGATGGACTTGTAGCCTTGAGATTGCTCATGCTTCCTCACAATTTGGTTTCTCAAGTCCTCAGACAGTTCTTTGGTCTTCTTTCTTTTCAATGTGGTACACACAAGGACACAGGACAGAGGTTGAGTCAACTTTAATCCATGTCAACTGGCTGCAAGTGTGATTTAGTTATTGCCAACACCTGTTAGGTGCCACAGGTAAGTTACAGGTGCTGTTAATTACACAAATTAGAGAAGCATCACATTATTTTTCGAACAGTGCCAATACTTTTGTCCACCATCTTTACTATGTTTGGTGTGGAATTATATCCAATTTGGCTTTAGGACAATTCTTTTTGTGTTTTTTCATTTAAGACAAATTAAATGAAGATAATAGTAACAAAGAATTTGTGTTTGAAATCATTTTCAGGAAAAAAAATGAGTATTATCTGACAGAATTGCAGGGGTGTCAATACTTTTGGCCACAACTGTATATATATATATATATATATATATATATATATAGTATTTAGTATATATAGTAAAAATTTATGGGTGTAACATGAAATTTTTTTTCAAGGCGATGTATGGGTGGCTAGGTATAGAAGTATTATTGAAGTAGATGTGCCTACTCAGTGGTCAAAGGGTGGTGAAAGGAGTTCACAAAGGGCACAATTTTGGTATTCACACAGTTTGCTGCTTCAGCGTTATTTGATCGGTTAGTCAGATGTGTTTATTAATGAAGTACAATAATAAGCATTTCATAATCTTTTATACTTTTATTAACAAATACAAGTTCATGCAAAGTCTCAATATTTACAGCGTGACCCTTATTTTTCAGAAATTCTGCAATTGTTCCTGACAACAGCTTCCTGTCCAAATGCGAACTGATGACAACTTATTCAAGTCTAATTGGTGCTTGGACTTTATCACAATTTTTTTGTTTTTGTTTGTCCTCCTGCTTTTTAGGATTGATCACATATCCTCAATGGGATTAAGATTTGGGGAGTTTCCTGGTCATTGAGTCAAAATGTCAATATTTTGTTCATCAAGCCACTTCGTTATTATCACTTTTGACTTGGCAAATAGTGTTCCATTATGCTGGAAAAAGCATTGTTCCTCATTGTAATAGTAATGTAAAATATGACGTAAGATCCCCCGGATTATGACATGGCAGAATCTCCTATTCACATATTGAGCTCTGCTATGTTAGTGTAAGGGCTTGACTGACCCCCCTTCCTTTCCTTAGCCAGTCACAGCTGCAGCTTTGCATTCTCTCACTGGCAGCCACTCACCCCCCTGTCCCTCCCCCTCAGCTCACACACACAATCAGTGTAGCCTGAATTACTAGTGACTGGCTTCTTGCCTCACGGCAGAGGGTCCCTTTTCCCCTTCCACCATGTGCAGCTACTCTCATAGACAATGCTGAGAATTTAATCATTTGGTCCTAAAAAGCTGCCAGATTACAACAGAAATATGAAAATTACACATTGGGACATGCTCCAATCAGGCTCCACTACAGTGGTTCTTGCTCATTTCTAGCACCCACGGAACCAGAGAAATGGATTTCTCCTGAACAGAGCAGAATAAACAGCTAGCGTTTGATGTCATTACAAAGCTAATTTCAATATAAGATGAATGATGGTTCTGCTGATATTCTGCTAGGTTCTCAAGCCCAGATATGATGGTTATAAGTGTTCAGAACCCAAATCTGTACTTCGAATCATAGAATCATAGAATCATAGAATCATAGAATCGTAGAGTTGGAAGGGACCTCCTGGGCCATCTGGTCCAACCCCCTGCTCAAAGCAGGATTCGCTAAATCATCCCAGTTAGATGTCTGTCCAGCCTCTGTTTGAAGACTTCCATTGAAGGAGAACTCACCACTTCTCGTGGCAGCCTGTTCCACTCATTGATCACTCTAACTGTCAAAAAGTTTTTTCTAATATCTAATCTGTGTCTCCTCCCATTCAGCTTCATCCCATTGCTTCTAGTCTTTCCTTGTGCAAATGAGAATAAAGTTGATCCTTCTACAATGTGACAGCCCTTTAGATATTTGTAGACAGCTATTAAGTCTCCTCTCAGTCTTCTCTTTTGCAAACTAAACATTCCCAAATCCTGCAACCTTTCCTCATAAGACAGGGTTTGCAGACCGGTCACCATTCTGGTCGCTCTTTTCTGAACTTGCTCCAGTTTGTTGATGTCTTTTTTAAAATGTGGTGCCCAAAATTGGACACAATATTCCAGATGAGGTCTGACCAAAGAGGAGTAGAGGGAAATAATTACTTCACGTGATCTAGACTGTATGCTTCTGTTAATACATCCTAGAATTGCATTTGCCTTTTTTGCTGCTGCATCACACTGTTGACTCATATTCAGTCTGTGATCTATTAGTATACCCAAGTCTTTTTCACATGTGCTGTCACTTAGCCCTATTCCTCCCATTCTATATATGCTTTTTTCATTTTTATTGCCCAGATGTAGTACTTTGCATTTCTCCCTGTTAAAAACCATTCTGTTAGTTGCTGCCCACTTCTCCAGTTTATTTAAATCTTTTTGAATCCTCTCTCTCTCTTCTCTAGTATTAGCTATCCCTCCTAGCTTTGTGTCATCAGCAAATTTAATCAGTTTACCCTCAATTCCTTCATCTAAATCGTTGATAAAGATGTTGAACAATACAGGGCCCAGGACAGAGCCCTGTGGTACCCCACTTGAGACATTCTTCCAACTGGATGTGCAGCCATTTACGACCACTCTTTGGGTCCGATCACTAAGCCAGTTATGAATCCACCTAACAGTTGCCTTGTCCATTCCATACTTAGTCATTTTTTCAATAAGGATTGTATGAGAGACTTTGTCAAATGCTTTGCTGAAGTCAAGATATACTATATCTACAGCATTTCCTTGATCCACCCAATCAGTAATACCGTCATAGAAGGAAATTAAATTAGTCTGACATGACTTATTAGTTACAAACCCATGCTGACTCTGTTTAATCACTTCATTCTTATCCAGGTATTGACATACATGTTGTTTAATAATTTGTTCAAAGATCTTTCCTGGTATAGAAGTCAGACTCACCGGCCTATAGTTGCCTGGGTCCACCTTCTTCCCCTTTTTGAAGATAGGAACAACATTTGCTCTTCTCCAGTCTTCTGGCACATCTCCTGTTCTCCAAGAATTTTCAAAGATTATGGAGAGGGGTTCAAAAATTTCTTCTGCTATCTCCTTCAGTACTCTGGGGTGTAATTCATCTGGACCTGGAGACTTGAATTCATTTAGGTTAGCTAAGTGTTTCCTCACTATCTTTCTGTTTATAGATATCCTGGATTCTTCTATTCCCTTAATAGGACAGTGAATAACAGTTGATGTTACATTTCCTTTCTGAGAGAAAACAGATGCAAGATAGGAATTTAAAAGTTCAGCCTTCTCAACATCCTGTCTTACCATTTCATCATTTTCATCCTGTAAAAATCCTATAGCATCTTTGACTTTTCTTTTACTTTTGACATATCCCCAAAATCCTTTATTATTGCTTTTGACATCTCTTGCAAGCCTCAATTCATTTTCAGCTTTAGCTAATCTGATTTGTGCCCTGCAGGTTCTGCAGACAGCATTATATTCTTCTTTAGATATGCCTCCCTCTTTCCATTTTATAAACATTTTTTTCTTCCTTTTTAGCATGTGCTTAAGTTCTGTGTTCATCCATCCTGGTTTCCTTAAATGCTTCCTATTCTTCCCTCTTTTCGGAATTGTTAACAACTGTGCTTTGAGAATTTCATTTTTCAAGATTTCCCATCCTTCCTGGACATTTTTGTCTTTAAGGATATCCAGCCATTGGATCCCTCCAATTCTCTTTCTGAATCCCTTAAAATCTGCCTTTCTGAAATCTAACCTTGACGTCTGAGTCTTCACAGGTCTTCCGCCTCTAGTTATCCAAAATTCTAAAATAGCATGGTCGCTACCTCCTAGGGTCCCAGCCACTTTTACCTCCTCAACCATTTCCTCCCTGTTTATAAGGATTAGATCCAAGGTAGCAGTTCCCCTTGTTTTCTCCTTTACCTTTTGGAAGATAAAGTTGTCAGCAAGAGAGGATAAGAATTTCCTTGACCTGTTAGTTTTGCCTGAGAGAGATTCCCAACAAATGTCTGGATAGTTGAAATCTCCCATGACAACTATGTCATATTTTTTGGAGAACTTGGCCATTTGATGCATAAAGAGTTCATCCATATCTTCAGCTTGCACAGGCGGCCTGTAGTAAATGCCTACAATGGTGTCCTTTCCATTGTTCTGTCCTTGTATTCTTACCCAAACAGTTTCCACAGAACTCCCAGTCTCTGAAGCTTCAATCTCTGTGCAGATATACACATTTCTAACATACAATGCGACACCCCCTCCTCGTTTATCAAGTCTGTTTCTTGCAAATAAGTTGTATCCTTCTAGTCTTGTATTCCAATCATGTGTATTGTCCCACCAAGTTTCAGTGATTCCAATGACATCATATTTCTTTTCCTGTGTTAGTAGTTCCAATTCTCCTTGTTTGTTGCCCATGTTTTGTGCATTAGTATAGAAACATTTTAGTTTGTGATTGGTTTCTCTTTCTCCAATATTTTTATTAATTAGATTCTTTCGTCTTTGTTCTTCCTTTCCACTTTGACAAAGGGGGAGGACCGTCACCAGACAGCCCCTTTGGTGATGTCACAAGCCCAGACTAATAAGTCTGCAGCTGAGCCCCCCTCTAGGTAGTTGCTGCTTGGGAGCTCTGTGCCACAAGATCTCATCCATAAACTATGATGTCTGGCTCCACCCCCAGCATGGTTCTGCCTGAAATGATCTAAGCTATATGTAAGTTTTAATTTCTGCTTTTTAAACCCCTTTTATTTTTAGTTGCTTGGACATACTATTATTTTCTCATTTTATAAAGCCTTTCTATCATCTGTAAACACTGTCCATCTTTTGTGAGTAAACTATAAAATTTATTAGTTCTGTCTCATTGCTCTGTGACGAATATACACGTGCCTGAAGTAATTACACTACTAATTTGGGGTTTGCTACTGAACCTCTTAATTAAAGTATTGATTAAGAGAATCGTTAGCTGGTGGCAGCGAAGTGTGGTCCCGGTTGGGTGGGTGAAGCTGGCAGTGACGGAAGGGGTTTTATAAGCTTTTGTGTGGCTGTTGCCAAAGTATTTATAATTCTCTCACTGCAGCGCGCCTAACAGCCAGTCCACAGTGAGCAACCCGTCCGGCGACCAATTATCCCAGGTGTAGTTCCCTGACTGACCTGAAGGTAAGAGGGGCGCTGGAGAGCTGCGAGTTCCAAAGTGGAACTGAAAAGTGGGATATCCATAAATCCCGACAGCTTGTAACATATTGTGGCAGTGGTGGGATAACTAAAATAAACCCCCCTGCGGTAAATTGTTAGGGCAAGACTAGCTTGCTATTTTTTATTACATGGTGTCAGCGGTGGGATAACTAAGATAAGCCCCCCAGGGCCTGTGATAGCCATGTGTGGCCAAATGTCACATCCCCTGATCCAGGACATATTGGTGGTACCAAGTGGGATTGTGACGTGACATATAGTTGGCAGCGGTGGGATCGTGACACTCATCAAATTGCTCCTGTATTGTTAAAATAAATTGCTATTGGAGAATGATTAAGCAACATTCTTTATTCATGACAGTGTTTTTGGCAAAATTCTCTTAGATGAAAACCAACCCTACACATGCATGGCCTCAAGATGCTTTACTGTTGGCATGACACAGGACTCATGGTAGCACACACCTTTTCTTATCTGGACAATCATTCTTCCAAATGTCCTAAACATTTTGAAGGAGGCTTCATCAGAGAAAATAACTTTGCAGAAAGTAAAGGCATTGGACTGCAAAGGACTGGGTAACATTTATTTTCTGTGATGAAGCCCCCTTTAGCCTGCTGGGACACCTGGAAGAATGATTGTCCAAGGAAGAAAAGGTAAGCACTTGAATAAGTCCTGCGTTATGCCAACAGTAAAGCACCCTGAGACCATACATATGTGGGTTTTTTTGTCATCCAAAGGAGTGGGGTCTCTTACAATTTTGCCTAAGAACACTGCCATGTATAAAGAATAGTATCTATAAAGGAGCAACTTTTCCTAATGATCCAGGTGCAATTTGATGAACAATACTTTATCCATGATGAAGCCCCATGTTACAAGGCAAAAGTTATAACTGAATGACTCGGGGAACAAAAAAATTGAAGTTTTGGGGCAGTAGTTAGGAAACTCCCCATAATGCAATCCCATTGAGAAACTGTGGTCAGTCCTCAAAAAGCAGGTGGACAAACAAAAAGACCGAAATTGTAATAAGCTCCAAGCACTAATTAGACAAGAATGGGTGGTCTTCACTCAGGACTTGGCCCAGAGAATATTCAGCATGACAGGACAAATTACAGGAATCTTGTAAAGTAAGGAACAACACTAGATATTGAGACTTTGCAAAAACTTACTGTTTTTATCAATAAAAGTATAAGAACTTATGAAATTGTATCCAGTAACCATATAAACATCTGACTAAAATATCTAAAAACAGTGAAGCACCACTCATTGGTTTAAATGTTTAATGTAGCTATAAAAGAATTTAGACATAAGCAGTAACCTGCAGTAACAATCGGGAGTGTCAGAACCTTTTCCCATGCACATTACACTTCGTGAAGCTGCCTAGTTCATCATACACACCTTAGTTTTTAAAATCATATTTTTAAAAATGGATTGTTAGTGGAATACATACATTTTTATTATCACTGGTAACAAATGTTGTTGCACTACTGTTGCTGGGATCTGGAAGGTCTTGGCGTATGCATTGATTTGTTTTGTACCTGAAATATAACAACAATACAATGACATTACTTAGAACTTTTCCAAGAACATTTTAACTCAAAGTACAATGTAATATTTTAATGGATTTGATTATTAAACCAAAGTTATATGGAAGACAAGTCAGTATCATGCATCAATATAATGTGGCAGTTCTGAGGATATTTGAAAGATCCAATGCACAATATTAGGAAACAAACTATAAACCATAATGAACATTTGGAAAAGTGGAAAGTTATTGGCATTATTGGGTCAGTTTTTCCTCTAAGCTTATCAATCTGGCAATTAAAATATAACAACATCCTAATTGGGCCAATGCTTAAAAATCATCGTTCTTGGTAACACTTCATCCTGTGTAAACAGGACCTGTACTAGCAATAACAGTGACAGCCAATGTGCACAGAAATATTTATTACTGTTTTTCTATGTGAATTAGAAGTGCAGTTGCCCTGTCTAAACGGGCTGCCAATTAGCCAACATGTCACCACTCAGCAGCTGTCACGGTGCATTTAAGCTCTTCAAAACCTGGCCTTAGGGTGAATTTATGTAAGGAAGTGGACAAGAGAGAAGAATACAGTTGAAGTTGATGCCAAGCTGAGTAATTGCAAGCAAACACCGCCATCTGCTGGTCAAGGGCGAAAGTGACAGTAAAGAAAGAATTACAGTAGTAGGAACCTATTAGTGGGAACCTATGTTCCCAGAGGAAGAGTTTAAAGAAAACACCAGGTCAGGTGACACCTGGGTCGCAGTTACTAATTATAAAAGGCCTAGCCAGGCTGAGAAGAGGAAGTTGGCGCCAGAACCTGTATCAGGACAGGTCATGTGGCTGTTAGGTGAGCTTACAGCTACAATCGCCACAGATGGGTCCAAGAGCGGCCAGATGTCGGAGAAGGCATGAGTAGTGAGGAAGACTCATAACCCGAGTAGAAGTCTGTGCCCTGCGCTAGCAGAGGTCTGTGATCAGCCCCATTAGAAGTCTATGACGAGTTCCAGTGAAACTCCGTAACCAGCACCAGTAGAAAGCCATGCACAATGGCAGTAGAAGCCCATGACCGCACCCGAACCATGTTCAGGAGATGATCTGGCTGTAGCAGGGGACCGTTAATGTGGGTTGTTACTTCCAGTGCAGACGTATAGTTCAGGATGCGGGCAGGGCCGGCGCTAGTGACAGGCAGACCAGGCAGCTGCCTAGGGCATCCGCTCACCCAGGGGCCCCCAGCTAGCGGCACATCACGCAGTTGCTATGGGGCCCGTGAGGCAGGGGGGCCTGCCTGCCGCCGGCGCTGACTCCCCCCGCCACCACATTGAACTCTACCGGCGTCATAGATGCAGGTAGAGTTCAAAGCAATGATGGAGGAGAGAGTGTCAGCTGACATTGCCTGTCCCATCATTTCCCTCTGACATGGCGGGTGCGCAATGACATCATATCATCACGCACCCACTGTGTGCCGGGCAGACTGCAGTGCAGCCTCTGAAACAAGAGCGTGAGCAGCGAGGGGCATGAGGAGGGGTGAGGATTGTATTTTTTAAATATATTCCTGAGTACTGGACTGTGGCGCTATTTGTGGGGGGAGGCTGTGTTATATACTATGGGGGGTGAGTAGGCTGTGTTATATACTATGGGGGTGAGGAAGCTGTGTTATATACTATGGGGGTTGAGGAGGCTGTGTTATATACTATGGTGGGGTGAGGAGGCTGTGTTATATACTATGGGGGTGAGGAGGCTGTGTTATATACTATGGGGGGTGAGGAGGCTGTGTTATATACTATGGGGGAGGAGGCTGTGTTATTTACTATGGGGGAGGAGGCTGTGTTATATACTATTGGGGGAGGAGGCTGTGTTATATACTATGGGGATGCTGTGTTTATACTATGGGGGGAACGCTGTTATATACTATGGGGAGTGAGGAGGCTATGTCATATACTATGGGGAGGAGGCTGTGTTATATACTATGGGGGAGGAGGCTGTGTTATATACTATGGGGGGAGGAGGCTGTGTTATATACTATGGGGGAGGAGGCTGTGTTATATACTATGGGGGGAGGAGGCTGTGTTATATACTATGGGGGGAGGAGGCTGTGTTATATATTATGGGGAGGAGGCTGTGTTATATACCATGGGGGAAAGAGGCTGTGTTATATACTATGGGAGAGGCTGTGTTTATACTATGGGGGAGGAGGCTGTGTTATATACTATGCGGGGAGGAGGCTGTGGTATATACTATGGGGAGGAGGCTGTGTTATATACTATGGGGGGGTGGAGGCTGTGTTATATACTATGGGGGAGGAGGCTGTGTTATATACTATGGAAGGGGGAGGAGGCTGTGTTATATATTATGGGGGGAGGACGCTGTGTTTTATACTATAGGGGGTACATTATATTATATGGGGAGGTTGTGTTATATATTATGGGGGTACATTACATTTTATGGGGGAGGCTGTGTTATATACTATGGGGGTACATTATATTCTATGGGGTAGGCTGTGTTATATACTATGGGGGGTACATTACATTCTATAGGGAGGTGGGCGGTATTATATTCTATGGGGGTCTACATTATATTTTATGGGGTGCTACATTATATTTGGGGGGCTGTATTATATTCTATGGGGGGCTACAATATATTCTATAGGGAGGTGGGCTGTATTATATTCTATGGGGGCTGTATTATATTCTATAGGGAGGTGGGCTATATTATATTCTATGGGGGCTGTATTGTATTCTATGAGGGAGGATTGCATCATACACTTTGATGGGGCTACATTATATTCTATGGGGAGGTGGGCTGTATTATATTCTATGGGGAGGTGGGTTGTATTATATTCTATGGGGGGCTGTATTATACACTGTGGGGTGGCTGCATTATGCTCTATGGGGTGGCTGCATTATACTATATGTGGGCTGCATTATACTGTATCAAGGACTATGGGTAATACATTATACTATATGAAGAACTATGGGGTGCATTATACTATGGGAAGTGAATTGTACTACATGGATGACTATGGCAGTGCATTATACTATATGGAGCACTACGAGGAGTGTATTATACTATATGGTGGCCTGAGTAATGTATTATACTAAATGGAGGACTGAGTGTATTTTAATATATGGAGGACTATGAGGAGTATATTATACTATATGGAGGACTGAGTAGTGTATTATACTATATGGAGGACTGAGTGTATTTTAATATATGTAGGACCGTGAGGAGTGTATCATGCTATATGGAGGATGGAAGAATGTATTATACTATATGGAGGACTGAGGAGTTTATTATGCTATATAAAGGACTGAGGAGTGTATTATACTATATGGAGGACTGAGGAGTGTATTATACTATATGGAGGACTGAGGAGTGTATTATACTCTATGGAGGACTGAGCAGTGTATTTTAATATATGGTGGACTATGCAGAGTGTGTTATACTATATGGAGGACTGAGTAGTGTATTATACTATATGGAGGACTATGGGAAGTGTATAATATATGGAGGACTGAGGAGTGTATTTTAACATATGGAGGGACTAAAGTGTATAGGGAGTGTATTATACTATTTGAAGGACTATAGGGAGTGTATTATACTATATGGAGGACTATGGGGAGTGTATTATACTGTATGGAGGACTGTGGGGCACATTATAATATATGGGGGACTATATATTATACTAAACAAGCAAAATGCTGCATATTCATCGAGTGATTGAATTGTTTATACTGGACCAAAAATCATTGTTCTCAGCTGCACATCGCCCAGTGTAAACTGTTGATGTGCTGCTGATAACATGATACTGTATGGTGATCTGTTATTGATCCATTAGTGATTGTTCTGTTCCTATCATTCTTTCTCAGTTGGTGTAAAGAGGCCAGAAAACAAGTGTCGAACGACTTCAGTATTGTCGATCACACTTGTTTAGCGGCCTGAACTCAGCGCATGTAAATACAACAGAAATGCTTCTGTGTGATGTGCAATATGTTGCAAAAACGGCGTGAAAGTGCAATAAGGACTGCGCTTGCTTCTGGTGGAGTACAAGGTTCTTTATTCAGCCAACGCGTTTCCTGAGCCTACTGGCTCACTTCATCAGGGCAGATTGCATTGAAAGATGGTGAAACATTCTTATAGAGAAAAAAATGGCGCCAATACAGGGTTAAATGACATCAGCAAAGGTCAAAGAAAAAAAAAAAAAAAAACCTCAAAAACAATGAAATTTTATTAACATAAAAACACCACAATAAAAGTGTATTAAAATGGGAAAAAATATATAAAATTATGCAAAAATAAAAATAAAACAGAGTGCTATGGATCACGGGGTAAAAAGTGGCTAAGGTTAATGAAAAAAGGGGGGGGGGAGGGGTGAGACCTCAAGGAGTATTAGAACCTGGCTCATGAAGTGCAGATGTATGCTGTAAAGTGTAAGTACCAGGTATTAGTCCACTAAACCATTGGATTTAGCTGGAGTGGTTTAAGAAAGAATTTAAGAAATTATTTTTTTTATAGAAATCAAAATTCAGCAAAATAACTTGAAGTGGTATTAGAACCTGACTAATAAAGTGCAAGTGCAGGTTGTAAAGTACGAGGTATTAATCCACTGAACCATTAGAATAAACAGAAGTGGTTTGAAGAACATAAAAGGAATTGTTTATCAATTTATTTTATAGGAATCAAAATTCAAAAAAAACAAACAAACAAAAAAAAACAACTTCAAATGGTATTAGGACCTGGCTCATAGCAGGCTATAAGGTGCAATTACAAGGTATTAGTCCACTCGACTATAAGACTGTAATGATGTTTTTTGTATGTATTAGTACATTATACCATTAGACTTAAATGATGTTTTTTTGTAAAGAAATTGTCTTTTCATTTTATTTTGTAGAGAGAAAATCAAAATCGGACATCAGAGGAAAAAAAACAAAAAACATAAAATTGGGTAAAATGTAATAAAAGTGTATGAAAATCACAATAAGGATAAACTCAAATAAAAGCATCATTGATAATATTGAGGCCATACGGGCCAATTGTCTTCAATTTATAGATCCAATAGACCTCTTTTCTGTTTAATGCTTGGGTTCTATTGGAAACGTGTTCAGGGATGTGTTCTATAGGAAAAATGATGGCTTTAGAGAAATCTCTTTGGTGAAATGAATCAAAGTGTCGTGACAGACCATGTTGTTGGTATCCAATTTTAGTGTTGTGTCTATGTGAGTTCATTCTACAATGAAGGGGTTGTGTGGTTCTCCCAATATATAATTTAGGACAAGGACACAGGATAACATAAATAACAAAGGCAGACACACAGGACAGGTGATTAGTGATGGTGAATTTTTCTGAGGTGAATGGATGTGAAAATATGAAGGTATTATGGGCAATATTGCTGCAAAGGCTACACCTGGGCCTCTGGCATCTAAAAATGCCTGGTGTCAAGCCGGTATGATTGTCGCGAGTACATTGGCTCAATCTGCTAGGGGCCAGATGATTTTTTAGTGATCTGACCTTCCTAAATGTAACAGTAGGTTTGTCAGGCAAAACTTTATTAAGTACAGGATCTTTTTGGATAATGTACCATAGGTCCCCTAGTATATTTTTAATCTCCTTATGTTGGGAGTTGTAGGTAGTAATAAAATTGGCCTGATAGTTAGCATGTGTATCTTTTTCTTTAGATCTCCCACTTAAAAGAATTTGCTGGTTAAAATTTTTTGAAACATTCTTAAAAGTAGAATGAATCAATTGGGAAGGGTATTTTTGAGCCAGGAATCTTCCCTTGAGGACCTCAGCCTGATTATTAAAATCCTCATCTTCTGTACAATTCTTTCGGATTCTCTGAAATTGATTATGAGGAATGTTAAAAAGCCATTTAGAATAGTGGCTGCTCTTAAAATGGACATAACTATTGGAGTCTACCTTCTTAAAAAAGGTTTTGGTATAGATTTTGGAGTTTTTTATATAAAAAGTGATATCAAGGAAGTCCATCTGGGTATTACTAATGTGGGGGGTGAATGACAATTCACAATGAAAGACAATTTCTTTACAAAAAAACATCATTTAAGTCTAATGGTATAATGTACTAATACATACAAAAAACATCATTACAGTCTTATAGTCGAGTGGACTAATACCTTGTAATTGCACCTTATAGCCTGCTATGTTCTTCAAACCACTTCTGTTTATTCTAATGGTTCAGTGGATTAATACCTCGTACTTTACAACCTGCACTTGCACTTTATTAGTCAGGTTCTAATACCACTTCAAGTTATTTTGCTGAATTTTGATTTCTATAAAACAAATAATTTCTTAAATTCTTTCTTAAACCACTCCAGCTAAATCCAATGGTTTAGTGGACTAGAATCATAGAATCGTAGAGTTGGAAGGGACCTCCTGGGCCATCTGGTCCAACCCCCTGCTCAAAGCAGGATTCGCTAAATCATCCCAGTCAGATGTCTGTCCAGCCTCTGTTTGAAGACTTCCATTGAAGGAGAACTCACCACTTCTCGTGGCAGCCTGTTCCACTCATTGATCACTCTAACTGTCAAAAAGTTTTTTCTAATATCTAATCTGTGTCTCTTCCCATTCAGTTTCATCCCATTGCTTCTAGTCTTTCCTTGTGCAAATGAGAATAAAGTTGATCCTTCTACAATGTGACAGCCCTTTAGATATTTGTAGACAGCTATTAAGTCTCCTCTCAGTCTTCTCTTTTGCAAACTAAACATTCCCAAATCCTGCAACCTTTCCTCATAAGACAGGGTTTGCAGACCGGTCACCATTCTGGTCGCTCTTTTCTGAACTTGCTCCAGTTTGTTGATGTCTTTTTTAAAATGTGGTGCCCAAAACTGGACACAATATTCCAGATGAGGTCTGACCAAAGAGGAGTAGAGGGAAATAATGACTTCACGTGATCTAGACTGTATGCTTCTGTTAATACATCCTAGAATTGCATTTGCCTTTTTTGCTGCTGCATCACACTGTTGATGTTAATCACTGTTAATACCTGGTACTTGCACTTTACAGCATACATCTGCACTTCATGAGCCAGGTTCTAATACTCCTTGAGGTCTCACCCCTCCCCCCCTTTTTTTCATTAACCTTAGCCACTTTTTACCCCGTGATCCATAGCACTCTGTTTTATTTTTATTTTTGCATAATTTTATATATTTTTTCTCATTTTAATACACTTTTATTGTGGTGTTTTTATGTTAATAAAATTTCATTGTTTTTGAGTTTTTTTTTGTTTTTTTTTCTTTGACCTTTGCTGATGTCATTTAACCCTGTATTGGCGCCATTTTTTTCTCTATAAGAATGTTTCACCATCTTTCAATGTAATCTGTCCTGATGAAGTGAGCCAGTAGGCTCAGGAAACGCATTGGCTGAATAAAGAACCTTGTACTCCACCAGAAGCAAGCGCAGTCCTTATTGCACTTTCATGCCGTTTTTGCAAATTTGTCCTAGGACCCTGTGCAGATTTGCTGCTGCTTCTCATGCGTTTATGGGTGTTGTGACTTCCTCACAACCCCAATAGGTGAGCACCTTCCTTTTTTCCCTTATTGTGTTTTTTGATACGGATTTACACAGTGGATGCGCCCTGTATTTCTTCTTTCAATGTGCAATATGTTAGCATTTGAGGCCCCATTTTAAACTTTTGCCTAGGGCCCCACTTTGCCTTAAACCGCACCTGGATGCGGGCTGTTGCTGTGCTTCAGGGAATGGAGATGGCCAGTGCGACAAGCACACTGTATACCCAGTGACTCACATATCTAGGACTTTCTGCCTAGCGGGAAATACCAGTGACCCCCACTAGGGTCAGTGTAATGATCAGAGGTGTTTATAGAGACTAAGACATGGATGGGCCTAGTACTAACAGTGATACCTGTGAAGTTGAGACATAAAGGCATTAACCGTTGTTTACCCCATAGATTACAAAAACAGCGTATGGAATAGAGTGTTAAGTACATATTGCATTTAGTTATTGCTGTGCCATAATATACTGTATTAACCCCTTAACGACCGTCAATACGCCTTTTAACGGCGGCAAGTAAGGGTACTTATGCCTCAGAGTGAGCACCGCTTTTTAACTAAATAAGGGTATTGTGCCCCCATAGTTGGAATTTTTCCAGGGTCTCGGCTACCGGGGGTTGCTGAGACCCCAGAGAACATTATTCTGGTCGGTTTTTACCGACCCCACTGTTGCGATCGCCGTTCTTAACGGTATAACGGTGACTGCAAAAAAAGGTCAGATTTTCCATTTAATTTCTCCCTCCTCTGATGTGATCGCACATCAGAGGAGAGAGAAATAGGGTCCCTCGATCCTCCTGGTACCCCCAGAGTCCCTGAATCCCCCCCCGTAAAGTCCCCCGGGCCGCCAGCATCTTTTTCCGGGAGAAAATGGTGTGCCTGTCAATCAGCTGGCCGGCACCAAGTAACAATAGGAAATTTTTCTTATTGGTTCATTTTGATCACTGTGATATACCCTTATCACAGTGATCAAAATAAAAAAGATTAGTAAATCAAACCCCCTTTATCGCCCCCTTAATTAGGTAAAAATAATAAAATAAAAAATGTATTTATTTCCATTTTTCCATTAAGGTTAGAGTTGGGCTAAAGTGAGTTGGGCTAAAGGGAGTTGGGCTAAAGTGAGTTGGGGTTAGGGTTGGGGCTAAAGTAAGGGTTAGGGTTGGGCTAAAGTTAGGGTTTGGATTGGGCTAAAGTTAGGGTTAGGGTTGGGCTAGGGTTGGGGTTAGGGTTGTAGTTATGGTTGGGATTACTGTTAGGGTTGGGATTAGGGTTAGGGGTGTGTCAGGGTTATGGATAGGGTTGGGATTAAGCTTAGGGGTGTGTTGGGGTTAGGGTTGTGCTTAGGTTTATGGTTAGGGTTGGGATTATGGTTGAGATGTGTTAGGGTTGGAGTTAGAATTGGGGGGGTTCCACTGTTTAGGTACATCAGAGGGTCTCCAAACGCGACATGGCACCACCATTGATTCCAGCCAATTGTGTGTTCAAAAAGTCAAATGGTACGTCCTCCCTTCTGACCCTTGTCATGAAGCCAAACAGTGGATTCTCTCCACATAAGGGATATCGGCGTACTCAGGAGAAACTGCACAACAAATTTTGTGGCCCATTTTCTCCTGGTACACTTGTGAAAATAAAAAAAATTGGTTCCAATGTAAATTTTTTATGAAAAAAGTAAAATGTTCATTTTTTCCTTCCAGATTGGTTTAATTCTCATGAAGCACTTGAAGGGTTAATAAAGTTTTTGAATGTGGTTTTGCGCACCTTGAGGGGTGCAGTTTTTAGAATGGTTTCACTTTGACCCCCCAAACTCACTTCAAATGTGAGGTGGTCCCTAAAAAAAATGGTTTTGTAAATTTTGTTGGAAAAATGAGAAATCGCTGGTCAACTTTTAACCCTTATAACGTCCTAACAAAAAAAAATTGTTTCCTAAATTGTGCTGATGTAAAGTAGACATGTGGGAAATGTTATTTATTAACTACTTTGTGTGACACCACTCTCTGATTTAGGTGTACAAAAATTAAAAGTTAGAAAATTGCTAAATTTACTTCTTTTCATAAATAAATGCAAGTGATATCGTAGAAATGTTACCACTATCATGAAGTACAATATGTCACGAAAAAACAGTCTGATAATCAGTGGGATACGTTGAAGCGTTCCAGAGCTATAACTTCATAAAGTGACAGTGGTCAGAATTGTAAAAATTGGCTTGGTCATTAAGTACCAAATTGGCTCTGTCACTAAGGGGTTAACCCTGAAACTGTAACCCGCTATATAGTGTTTACTTGTATATAAATATACTTATAAATAGATTTCCCTTCTGTGTTAGTCAAATAAATTATGATGGGTAAATGCCACTGTCTCCTCATTGTTGGTGCTGTTGCGTCCAAGTAGCCTGCTTACATTTACACTGCACAATTACTGGGAACGTGTGTTCTAATTAGGCTACTTTCACACATCAGGTTTTCGGCGTCAGGCGCGCTCCGGCGTTGTGCCGGAGCGCCGGATCCGGCAAATGCTTTGTAAAACCGGATGTAACGGATCCGGTTTTCTGCCGGATCCGTCTTGCGCTTGACAGCCAAAACCGGATCCGTCTCATCCGGTTCATCCGGTTTTCGATCCGTTTTTCGACGGATAACGCCGGATCCGGTTTTTAAAATCGCCCCTTGTGGCCTTCCGAATGTGATTGGCTACTGAAAAACTATATATAGCATGTTCCTACAGCCCTTCTTTGACAGGTTGTAGAGGAGAAAGTGCAGGTTGGAGAGAAGAGCAAGTTACTGGCGAAGATGGATGTTGTGATTGGAAATATTTTGAAGAATTTGGCGGATTTTACAGCGGAGGCGAATCGTTTGAGGGTGATTGTTCTGGAGAAGGAGAGAGCGAGACAGCAGCGCATCAGGCATCGTAGACGACGTTTGTGGATCCACCCCATCATAGCCAAGAGAATGACGCGTGGGGTCTATTCTACACTCTGCATGGACCTTAGACGAAACCCGGATACATTTTTTGGATATGTTCGGATGAAAATGGAGAATTTTGATTACTTGGTGGAGCGCATTGCACACCTCATAAGAAAATCGGACACTTATTGCCGCTTCTCTGTTTCACCCGCAGAGCGTCTGATGGTGACTTTAAGGTAAGCCACATTTATCGGATATGTTCGCATCAGAGCACACTTTCACTGCAATCTTGTTGGTGGTAGTTTGTATCTCCAAGTGTTATAGCTGAGTTTTGGTATGTAATGCTGTTATTTTAAACTAATTGATTGTTTTTAATTCCCCACAGATTTCTTGCAACTGGAGAATCCCTTTCGTCACTGCATTTCCAGTACAGACTCGGGATTTCCTCCATATCTGGAATTGTGAAGTACACATGCCGTGCACTGTGGGACTCCTTAGCTGAAGAGTTTTTACCAGAGCCCACAACAGAGAGGTGGATTGAAATTTCAGAAAAGTTTCAACAGATATGTCAGTTTCCGAACTGCTTAACTGCTTGGGCGCTGTGGACGGGAAACATATCCGCATTGTAAAGCCAGCCGGATCGGGATCGGAATATTTCAATTACAAGAAAAATGGCTGTGGGTGGTGCTGCTGCTGTTGCTGCTGCCAATGCTACCAGTGCTGCTGCTGCTGCTGCATCTCTTGGGCGGCTGTTGAATAAAGAGAAACAAAGGGCCAATGAATATCTTGATATTCCATGGCCCTAGTTTTGAGGAATGGGGGATTTGATAATTACCATCTCTCATCTGCTGCTGGACTCCCCTCCCGTTGTTCAGCATGTTCCCTTTGCTGCTCCATTTGGGGTGGTGGTGGTGCTGATGGTGCTGCAGTGGTCTCCTGCGCCTGGTTGCTGTCTTTGGTGGCATGTTGGGTGTGGCTGAGGGTCCCACTGTCATGCTTTTATATATGTGTGCTGTGGGCAGAGCTACTGAGCATGGTCAGACCCAAAAAACCGGATCCGGCGCATTGCGGCGCTCATAGACTTTCATTGTGTGAAAAAGCCGGACGCGCCGGATCCGGCGTGTCCGGCTTTTTTGCCGGAGACAAAAAACGTTACAGTAGCCGTTTTTTCCAGACGCCGGATTGCGACACATTGCCGGATCCGGCAAAAACCGGATGAAACGCATGGCCATCCGGCGCGATATGGCGCAAATGCAAGTCAATGGGGGGGAAACCGGATCCGGCATTGCATTTCGCCGAATCCGGTTTTTGTCAAAAGAGCCGGATCGCGCCTGACGGCGAAAACTTGATGTGTGAAAGAGGCCTTAGCTTCTGTAAACATGCTCTCAATCTCATGACAAATGATTCAAATGCTCATTCTGTAAAATGATTTAAAAATCATTGTTTTTGGCAGCAAATCGTCCTGTGAAAAGAACATGTGCTCCTGAGAGTAATGATAATTTATGTGTACAGATCGGTCTGTTATGCTCCAGCTTCTCCTGTGATATACATCTTAGAGCAGAGGTTCCCAACCTTTCTGACCTTGAGAGCCACATTCAGCTCTGAGAGAGGGTCGCAAGCCACATCCAGACTTGAGGGAGGGTCACGAGCCACATCCAGCTCCCGCCCCCTCACAATAGTGGAAACCAAAGCCCCCATTACAGGCATAATGGTAACCAAACATTTTCCACAGAAATCACCCCAAAGCAGTATATCAAGATCCAGGGGTTCCCACAATACCCCCATTCAGTTCTCTCTCATCAAGCACTCCCAGCACACTGCCACATCGAGCTTCAAGCACCTCCTCTGACAGGACGTATCATCTTGTCTCCAGTGTACCATACTTAAATTATCTCAAAACCCCTAAGACCAGTACATGTGCATCCAGATCTGCTCATCTGTGCATTGCTGCTCACAAAATCCACCATTCATTCATACCTGTTTGCTAGATCTGGAGCTAATGCGCCAAGCTGGCAGACATGTGGCTCCCGAGCTACAGGTTGGCGACCACTGTCTAAGAGTCTCCTGTGATGCATATGCCTCAGCCCCTCCTGTGATGTACAGTAGCGACCAAAAGTTTAGCATTTTTTATAAGTATGATTACTTTTGTCTGGTTGTTGTGATGCCAGTTTCATGGTGATTTTAGTAAACTGGAAGCAATTGGTTGTCTGCTATAAGAATGAAAATTGTTTGTCATTGTTGTATCCCTTTATGTGTTAGTTTTCAACATTTGGTGGGCCAAATGTTTTACATATTTTGTCGTGGGTACTGGAATTTTACCCCAATTTGTTTTGGTGTGCTTTTAGACTTAACATGGCAAAGACAAAGCCAAATTTATCAGCAGATTTCAGAAGCTCATTTCTCCAAAGGTGATCACATTATTAAGAAAAAGTGAGTATCTGATGTACATTAAAATGCTATACAGGTTTCACATGAAATGAACAAAGAATATTGGGCAAAGTGAGTCGCCAAACTGTGGTGTGATGGCTAAGAGCACTAGGGTTGTGCACGAGTTCCAGTCAAGAAGCCTTTCATCTCTGCAAAGGACCTTAAGGTCCGACTTGAGTTTGCCAAAGAACACAGTCAATGGAAAGAGACAGATTGGTCTAAGGTGTGGTCAGATGACTCCAAGTTCTTTCTGTTTGGAAGTGATGGCAAGCACTATATATACCGCCCAATTGGAAAACGTAATGATGTAAGGTACCAAACACCTACACTGAAACTTGGTGGTGGCAATGTCATGGTTTGGAGCTGCTTTTCTGCATATGCCATTGGCACTCTGCATAGAATTGATAGAAGTATGAATGCTACCATGTACAAGATTATATTAGAGAATGTAATGCTTCCACATAGTAAAACCAAAGTAGGCAGGTGCTGAAAATTCCAGCAAGACAATTATCCTAAGTACACCTCCAGTTTAGTAAAAAACTGGTTAGCAAAGAAAAATATGTTTGCTTGCTGCAATGGCCAAGCCAATCACCTGATTTAAACCCTATAGCGCATCTTTGGAATGAGTTAGGACGACGAGTTGGGGCCTGTACCCATAGCAATAAAGATGTATTGTTTGCAGATTTGCAAATGGAATGGAACAAGATCCCTCAGGATGTCTTGAATAACCTAGTAATAATATAATAATAATCTTTATTTATATAGCGCTATGATATTCCGCAGCGCTTTACAGTTTAACAGTTTTAAAATACAAGTCATAAGTAACAACGTTAACAATACAATAATTAAAGTAAAATAAGACAACCCTGCTCGTGAGAGCTTACAATCTACAATGAGGTGAGTGAGATATAAAGTACAGGTGTGTATTTACAATGGTGCATTTACAATGAAGGTCCAGCCATCTTGTGGGGGTGAGGGATGGATGGAAATAGTTAATGCCCTACACACGCACACTTACACATAGAATGACTTTGATTAGTGAACGTGATAGGTTCGCTCTGAAGAAATGTGTTTTGAGGGAGCGCCTGAAATTATGCAAATTGTGGATAGTCCTGATTTCTTGGGGTAGAGCATTCCAGAGGATAGGAGCAGCACGGGAGAAGTCTTGGAGTTGGGAATGGGAGGTACGGATTAGTGCAGAGGTTAGTTGAAAGTCGTTTGCAGAGCGCAGCGGTCAGGTAGGCCGATGGACAGAAATGAGGGAGGAGATGTAGGGGGGTGCTGCACTGTGGAGACCTTTGTGGGTGAGAACAAGTACTTTGAATTGGATCCTATAATGAATGGGCAGCCAGTGTAAGGACTGGTGAAGAGCAGATGTGTCCGAGTACCGATTAGTCAGATAGATGACCCTGGCTGCTGCATTAAGTATGGACTGGAGAGGGGATAGTCGAGTGACGGGGAGGCCAATTAATAAAGCGTTGCAGTAATCCAGGTGGGAGTGGATCAATGCTACAGTGAGGGTTTTTGTTGTTTCCATGGTGAGAAAAGGGCAGATTCTAGAGATGTTCTTTAGGTGTAAGCGGCAAGAGATTGTATATGGGATGTGAAGGCGAGATTGGTGTCAAACGTAACACCCAGACAGTGCGCCTGCTGCTGGGGTGTTATTGTGGTACCACCCACGGAGAGGGAAATGTCAGATTTAGGGAGGTTAGTAGACGGCGGGAGCAGAAGAAGTTTAGTTTTGGAGAGGTTGAGTTTCAGATAGAGAGCGGACATGATGTTGGAGACTGCGGATAGACAGTCACTGACGTTCTGTAGTACAGCGGAGGTAAGGTCGGGGGAAGACGCATATAGTTGTGCCTCATCAGCATAAAGATGGCACTGAAAGCCAAATCTGCTGATGGTCCGTCCAATTGGGGCCGTGTAGAGAGAGAAAAGAAGGGGGCCAAGGAGTGAGCCCTGAGGTACCCCAACAGCAAGAGGAAGAGGAGATGACGTGGAGCCAGAGAACAAAACACTGAAGGAGCGGTCAGAGAGATAGGAAGAGAACCAAGAGAGAGCAGTGTCCTTAATGCCTAGTGACTGGAGCCTAGAGAGTAGGAGATGGTGGTCAACAGTGTCGAAAGCTGCAGATAGGTCAAGAAGAATGAGCAGAGAGTGGTCACCATTAGGTTTTGCTGTTAGAAGGTCATTGGTCACTTTCATGAGTGCAGTTTCGGTCGAATGTAGGGGGCGGAAGCCGGACTGTGAAGGGTCTAGAAGGGAGTGAGTGGAGAGGTAACGGGCAAGGCGGGAGTAAACTAGGCACTCCAAAAGTTTAGAGATGAAGGGGAGATTGGAGACAGGTCTGTAGTTGTTTGTGCCGGATGGGTCGAGAGCGGGTTTCTTCAGTAATGGAGTAACGATGGCGTGTTTGAAGGAGGATGGGAAAATGCCCGAGGAGAGGGAGAGATTAAAGATTGTAGTTACGACTGGAGAGAGAGACTGGAGGAGATGTGAGGGAATGGGTTTGGTAGTTCATGTAGTCGGACGAGAAGAAGAGAAGAGTCTGGAGACTTCTTCTTCTGTGATGGGATCAAATGTGGAAAGTGAGCCAGGGGAGATGCAGCACTTGGTGGTTGGGAGCAGGTTTCCTGACGGATATTATCTATTTTTTCTGTAAAGTGGGAGGCCAGGTCATCAGCATAAATGTCTGTGATAGGGGCTTGTGCTTTTGGCCTGAGGAGGGAGTGAAAAGTGTCAAAAAGTTTCTTGGGGTTGTTGGCTAGTGAGATCAAGGTGGTGAAGTAGGTCTGTTTGGCGAGGTGAAGGGCAGCGTTATAGGTTCTTAACATAAATTTGAAGTGGATGAAGTCTTCTGGTGTGCAGGTTTTTCTCCATAGGCGTTCAGCACTCCTAAAGCATCGCTGGAGAAGTTGCGTTTGCGATGTGAGCCAGGGCTGTTTTACTCTGTGCTTGGAGGTTCTGAGGGTGAGGGGAGCTACTTGGTAAAGGGTGTTTCTAAGAGTGTCATTGTAGTGATGAACAGCCAGATTAGGACAGGAAAAAGAGGAGATTGGGGACAGTGATGAGTGTAGGGAATCTGAAAGTGTCTGAGGGTTAATGGCTTGTAAATTTCTGAATGAGTGGTAGGTAGGAGTGAGCTGGGGTGGGCGAGGATTTGTGCGCGTGAAGGAGAGAATGTTGTGGTCAGAGAGTGGAAGCGGTGAGTTATTTAGGTGGGAGATTGAATAGAGCCGGACGAAGACCAGATCAAGGGTGTTACCGTCCTTGTGTGTCTCAGAGGTTGAAAGCTGCAAGAGGCCTAGAGAAGTGGTTAGTGATAGAAGCTCTGGGATGCAGATGTGGAAGTAGGGATGTTAATGGGGATGTTGAAGTCTCCCAGTATAAGGGTTGGAAGTTCTGAGGACATGAAGTGCGGCAGCCAGGCTGAAAAGTAGTCAAGGAAGTGGGTGGGTGAGCCTGGGGAGCCGATATATGACCGCTACTCTGAGGGAGAGGGGACGGAAGAGCCTGATGGTGTGGACCTCAAAAGAAGGGAATGAGAGTGATGGAATTGAGGGGTGACCTGGAAAGTGCATTGTGGGGACAGGAGAATGCCGACTCCACCACCATGTCTGTTTGTGGGTCTCGGGGAATGAGAGAATTGTAAGCCACCATAGGAAATGGCAGCAGGAGGCTTCAATGCCCCATCGGTGTGGTGCAGTAATTAAAGCAAGAGGTTATGCTACAAAATACTGAGTTATGGTATTGTAAAGAATGAATCATGCTCTATGCTGTGGTCAATAAATAGTATATGCAAAACTTTTGGCATTCAGTTTTCTTTAATACCTATATTCTAAACCATTTTGGTTAAAATTAAGCTCTTGCATGGTGACAACTTCATGTATTTTCAATTTATCACCAGGAAAATGGCATCTTAACAACCAGACAAAAGTAATCACACTTTTAAACAAAATGCAAAACATATGGTCGCTACTGTACATACCCTCAACCTCTCCTGTGATGTATATGCCCCAGTGTCTCATGCAAAGTATGTGCCACAGCATCTCATGTGATGTATATGCCCCCAGCCTCTCCTGTAATGTATATGCCCACAACCCCTCCTGTGATTTATCTACCCCAACGCCTCCTGTGATGTATGTGTTCCAGTCCCTCCTGTGATGTATATTCCCCATCATCTCCTTTGATGTATGTGCCCAAGCCCCTCCTGCAATGTATGTGCCCCGGAGCCTCATACAATGTATATTCCCACCAGCGTCTCAAGCGTTCAAGCTATGTATGTGCCCAAGAGTTTCATGTGATGTATGTGCCCCAGCCCCTCCCTCATGTGATGTATATGATCCAACATCTCGTGTAATATATATGCCCTGACTTTTCCTGTTTTTATATATATATATATATATATATATATATATACACTCCAGCATATCATGCTATTTATATTCCCCCCAGTGTCTCATGCGTTGCATATGTCAAAATGCCCCCAGTGATGTATGTGCCTCAGGGTCTCACGTGATGTATATGCCCCAGTCCCTCTTGAGATGTATACACCCCAGAGTCTCTTGCAATGTATATGTCCTAGCATCTCACCTGTGGTGTTTAAGCTCCCAGTGTCTCCTATGTTGTATAAGCCCCTGGCATTTCCTGTGATGTATAGCCCCCAGCGTCTACGGTGATGTATATGCCCTAAGCCCAGTGTATCCTATATGATGTTTATGCCACAGTCCCAGCATCTCCTATAATGTATATACTTCAGCACCAGGGTCTCCTATATGATTTATATAGCGTAGTCTCAGAATGCCCTATGTGATGCATACAGCAGTCTGGGTGTCTCCTATGTGATGTATATAGACCAGTCATGATGTCTCTTATGTGATATACACACTGCAGGCCCCACATTGCTTGAGTTCTGTCACGCTCGCGCCTAGGCTGATTGGCGCGAGCCGGGGGGGTTGTGGCCCCACTGTGCCACAAACTAGACTACCCTGGAAGGGGCATGACTATGGCAGCTACCTCGGTCTTCACTGGAGCCTCTGATGGTGAGGTCAGGCTTGTGCGGCAGGTAGCTGCCAGGTGCCACTCCAGGGTGGTGTCTGACTGTGGCTGCTGATCCCACTCGGGAACAGGACACCTGGACAGGTGCAAGTGACAAGCAGGCTGAGACACAGGGAAAGCGGGCACGGCTTGAGACACAAGGCAGGCGGGCGTGGCTTGAGTCACAGGGCAGGTGGGCAAGGCTTGAGACACAGGGCAGGCAGGCATGGCTTGAGACACAGGGCAGGCAGGCACGGCTTGAGACACAGGGCAGGCAGGCACGGCTTGAGACACAGGGCAGGCAGGCACGGCTTGAGACACAGGGCAGGCAGGCACGGCTTGAGACACAGGGCAGGCAGGCACGGCTTGAGACACAGGGCAGGTAGGTGTGGTGTGCGAAGGAACAGATAGGGTCCTGTTCACACAGCAGGAGCAGGTACTGGCAGGAAGGAATGGAATATGGAGGAACAGGTAGGGTCCTGTTCAAATAGGAGGTGCAGGTATGGGTACGGATAGGAGAGAGTGGAATATGACAAAAGCAGGAGTGCGGAGTAGGCGGAGCCGCAAAAGTGCAGAGTAGGCAGAGCTTGCAAGAGTGCTGAGTAGACGGAGCTTGCAAGAGTGCAAGGTAGGCGGAGCTTGCAAGAGTGCAAGGTAGGTGGAGCTTGCAAGAGTGCAAGGTAGGCGAAGCTTGCAAGAGTGCAAGGGACAGACAGGGAGGACACAGGGAAAGACACAGCAGGGAAAGGAACCACAGACAAGGAGACTGACAGACAGACAGAGTTCAGACCGAGACACAGTACAAGACAAGGTACCGGGACCGAAGGATACAGGGACCAGGATATTCTGCCTCCTGGAGGGCGAGCAAAGAAGTACCAGGCAAGTACTCAGACAAAGCTAGGACAAGACAGGGACCAGGATATAAGCCTCCTGGCGGGCACTCAGAGTGTACTAGAAATGCTAGGAGTAAAGCCTCTCAAGGAAGGCAAGTCAAAGGACAGGGCCTGGCTACCTCAGTAGCAAGGCGATAACCGAGTATAGACATTGCACAGGCAAAGGTTAGTGGGTGTGGCGACCCTATATAGTAAAGGGCTCCGGGTGATTGGTCGGGGACAGATTAGACCGCTGCACCCTGACTGCATAAGAAGCAGAGTTCAGGCACCGCCCCCCTATACACACAGTCAGGAAACATGGAGAGCAAGCAGGAAAATAAGAGGCATAGCGCATGGAGCTGGCAGCAAACAGAAATCACTGCATAACCTGGAGCAGTGAGTAAGTTGGTGTGCGGGGATGGGAGGCCATGCAGTGATGCCAGCAGGGTTGTTGCAAGTTCTATAAATGTTACATGAACACGGATGAATTTCCCACTGTGAGATGACATGCAGCGTAATATAGAATTATGTTCAGAACTTACTGCTGCAACTGTGCTCCAGACCAACGTAAATCTGGAAAAGTAGTTGCAATTAGCAACATTATCGACACCACCTATCATCACACACCGTACCAAAGAGAAGCCGCTCAAGTCATCACAATAAGCATGAGTTAATTAAATGTTTGACCAAATAAAGCAGGATAAACTTCAAGTTGATAATCTTGTACGGGCCCGAATAATGGTATAAATATCCAAATGGCCCTGGCAGGAAAAAAGCTCCCTGCTTCTAGTTTAGAGGAACAAATGTAAATCTTTGGCAAAAAGGGTTTGTTGCATTAATAATTCAAAAGGAAGCAGAGGGCCACAATTGATTATTATGGACACGTCTAGGTTATGCTTTATGTCAGTTTTCACAAAAAAAGTCTTGCATGGAGAACTTCTGTTGTGAAAACTTGCTCAAAACAGGACCTAAGGAAACCCCATAGTAATCAATAAGGCCTCTCTACTTCCCTCTGATAAAAATACATACTTTTGCTCTCCTAAATGGAATACATAAATGGAATGTGTGGAAATTTGAACATAGTTTTATTTTTATTGCATTAGTATTTTATTAAACTACCTGTTTTTGGGGAGTTAATGTTTCTCTACTGGACTTGTGGAAGAGACTGAGGGAGTGATAATTGGCCACGAGTTACAGCGTGAAAGATACTTGTGTTGCCTCGAGCATCCCAAACTAAAACACTGGAATGTTTGAACAGCGATTTGAATCACCAAATTACAGTAAAAATACACAATCCTTTCCCACTAAACTACATCTTTTTAACTACAACATTAAAGGTTCCATTTAATAAAGCAATACCTCATGATACACTGGGCA
Source organism: Dendrobates tinctorius (assembly GCF_039654945.1). NCBI lineage: Eukaryota > Metazoa > Chordata > Amphibia > Anura > Dendrobatidae > Dendrobates > Dendrobates tinctorius. The sequence goes on along the minus strand of NW_027361679.1, from coordinate 96,754,158 downwards.
CAGAAAGTATTCAGACCCCTTTAAATTTTTCACTCTTTGTTTCATTGCAGCCATTTGCTAAATTCAAAAAAGTTCATTTTTTTCTCATTAATTTACACTCTGCACCACATCTTGACTGAAAAAAAAACAGAAATGTAGACATTTCTGCAAATATATTTAAGAAGAAAAACCGAAATATTCCATGGTCATAAGTATTCAGACCCTTTGCTCAGACACTCATATTTAAGTCACATGCTGTCCATTTCCTTATGATCTTCCTTGAGAAGGTACTACTCCTTTATTGGTGTCCAGCTGTGTCCAATTAAACCGATAAGACTTGATTTGAAAAGGCACACACCTGTCTATATAAGACCTCACAGCTCACAGTGCATGTCAGACCAAATGAGAACCATGAGGTCAAAGGAACTGGCCAAGGAGCTCAGAGACAAAATTGTGGCAAGGCACAGATCTGGTCAAGGTTACAAAAGAATTTCTGCAGTACTCAAGGTTCCTAAGAACAAAGTGGCCTCCATAATCCTTAAATGGAAGAAGTTTGGGACCAACAGAAATCTTCCTAGACCTGGCCATCCAGCCAAACTGAGCAAGCATGGGAGAAGACCCTTGCTGAGAGAGGTAAAGAAGAACCCCAAGATCACTGTGGCTGAGTTCCACAGATGCAGTAGGGAGATGGGAGAAATTTCCACAAAGTCAACTATCACTGCAGCCCTCCACCAGTCGGTCCTTTATGGCAGAGTGGCCCGATGGAAGCCTCTCCTCAGTACAAGACATATGAAAGCCCGCATAGACTTTGCTAAAAAACACATGAAGTACTCCCAGACTATGAGAAATTTGATTGTCTGGTCTGATGAGACGAAGATAGACGTTTTTGGTGATAATTCTAAGCAGTATGAGTGGAGAAAACCAGACATTGCTCATCACCTGCCTAATACAATCCCAACAGTGAAACATGGTGGTGGCAGCATCATGGGTATGCTTTTCAGCTGCAGGAATAGGACGACTGATTGCCATTGAAGGAAACATGAATTCAGCCAAGTACAGAGATATCCTGGATGAAAACCTCTTCCAGGGTGTTCTGAACTTAAGACTTTGCCGAAGGTTCACCTTCCAACAAGACAATGACCCTAAGCACACAGCTAAAATAACAAAGGAGTGGTTTCGGAACAACTCTGTGACCAACCCAATTGAGCATCTCTGGAGAAATGTGAAAATAGCTGTCCACCAACGATCACCATCCAACCTGACGAAACTGGGAGGATCTGCAAGGAAGAATGGTAGAGGATCCCCAATTCCAAGTGTGAAAAACTTGTTGCATCATTCCCAAGAAGACTGTACTAGCTCGAAAGGGTGCTTCTACTCAATACTGAGCAAAGGGTCTGAATACTTATGACCATGTGATATTTCGTTTTTTCTTTTTTAATAAATTTGTAAACATTTCTACATTTCTGGGGTTTTTTTTCAATCAAAATGGGGTACAGAGTGTACATTAATGAGAAAAAATGAACTTTTTTGAATTTACCAAATGGCTGCAATGAAACAAAGAGTGAAACATTTAAAAGGGTCTGAATACTTTCCATACCCATTGTATATGCTTAAAAAGTGTTATTTCTTCTAATGTAAAGAAATATCTTACCATGAAAATATGATGCCTAAAACTAAAAACAGTAAGGCAACAACGATCCACACAGTTTTTTCAAGTATCTTCTTTTTAGTATTGTCAGCTGCAAGGAAATAATTACACACTTTATATATGATAATCTTTGTCAACTTTTATCTACTTAAATGTTTGTACAAAGCAATTATGCATATTATACTTGTACCATCAACTTGACCATAAATGGGAGGGTATCTCCAAATAAGTTGACATTGCCAGATACATTAAAAAGACTGTAAGCCTGTCTCAAGTTCTTCAATGGTTAAAATTGCAAAGTGGTTATAATAACAAACAACTTTGCAATTTGCCTTCTGTTATATCATCTTAGGCTATGTGCACACAGAGTCTTTTTGCTGAGCTTTCGGAGCAGAAACTGAGCATAACATCTAAGTTTTTGAGGAGAATTGAGATTTTATTGAGTATTTGGAGGGCTTCCTCTCTGTTTCCACTAGGTTTGTTCTTCCCAAACGCCTAAAAGAACTCTGTGGGGATATAGCCTTACTTCTCAAGAATGATGGCTGAATTGGAAAGCACTCACATTGGGCCAATGGCTTGTCCATCTTCACAGCCCAAACTGACAATCTTCAGGAGTGCACTGCTCCCTGCAAATAAAAAAGCTGATGATGGGGGGAAGTGCTTTCCTGAAGATAGGACCGTGACAATAACCCTTTAAGCAACATTAGCCAAGTTTAACATTATATTTCAGATGTTTTAGGTAATTTCCTGATGCATTTTTATGTCAGAACTGAGTGTGATTAACTAACAGCTTTCAGCTCTCATCACTGGCTTTCAGTTTTAATTAATGATGTGTTAAAAAAATTAGTCCTGTGTTGAGATAATCGTATTAATGTGACCCTGCTATGGTCTGTTATTTGCCGTTTTTGACCATGCAGTCCATAGTTGACACCACAGCTCTGGCCATAAGAGGAATCATAAGCCATTTATGTAAAGTAAGTATACAGACGACACAGGAGGGGCTCGCAGCTGCTGCTTTCTGAGTTAACACATTTCCTTGCCTGTTTTATCACAGACGTGAGTGTTTCTGACACATGACCAGTCCTGTGAGCTCATCATAAATCAAGTCAGTGAAATATACGTTTAGGTCCCACCAGAACTCCCCCATCACTGTTTTGATTTATGATGAGCTTAGGAGGCTGGAACACTTTACAAATCATTTTTATATATTCAACATATTTTTCATGAGGGTAGGGCTGAAAACAGCGATTCCAAGTTTTTATTCTTTCTAGGTTTTTTAGTATACTTTTTATGTATTTTTCTTGTATTTTACACAACTGTGCCTCCAATAAGGTCATACAAGACCTTTGCGGGGCATTTGAATACATTAATATATTTGTTTTATGACTGATTTCCAATGTAACTGGGGCTGGCATATGAGCCCAGTTACAGGAGGAAATCATGTTTTTCTATTCACAGCAGGCCTAACTGGATTTCCCTGTGCCCAACAGTTCTTGCTTTCTCACAACACCCAGAAGTCACATAATCTCCGAATCTAGAAGAGGGTGCCTCTTAATCTCTTGCTAATTTGTATGCATAGTGCTTGTTCAGTGCTGTGTATACAGTGATTGAGAAGGTAGACATGATAATAAATCATGACTGCCTTCTCTACAGGTAGTTTAGAATTTTGTAGCAGTTTCCTAATCCCTGATGTGTAGCTGCTCTACAATGAAGTGACATTTTAGAATGTCAGTGCCGAGTAGAATGAGGACCGCCAGGACATTGAGTGATCTTGAAGAAAGTTAATAATGTATGCAGTCTGTATTGTGAAATCTGTAAGCAGATTCACTTTAAGGCTTATGATGAGTCCCAGACAATCTATATAATGGCTACTACAGCTACAGTATACATTAAAAAATATGTCATCTTTATCAGACAATTATTATTTATGGTTGGACTAAAAATTCACTACATAATTACAATATTGCTTTTACATGCCAAGAACTTTGCTCTCTTTTTACATAGTTACAAACAAACATAATAATAATTTATTCTATTAGTTACCTTTCCAGGGGATGAATATAGATTTATAACTGCTCCCAGTTTGCTCTCCAAAGATAGTAATTCCCTTAACTTCAATGGTGTAATTGAACCCAGGAGGCAATTGTTCAGCAAGATACTGAGTCACAGATGAGTTTTCATATGTCTCTAAAATAATTACATCAAATATTATATTTTTATGTGTCACTAAATGCCATATGCATAGCAATAATGAATTATTTCTTATACTATTTTACAAATATTTTTTCTTACAAATAATGTTATTCTTCATAATAACAGTTCCGAAATTCTTAGAATTTAGATAATTTGTCATAGTTAGGGATATTAGGAAAATGGTTTCTTTTGGAAAGTAAAGATTTAGATGCCACCATAATGACTGAATTAATAGCCTTGTCAAATCACAGGCAATTATGGAATATTATCCTGCTGATTGTTAGAACAGTGGCAGCACCTTGGAGGAAGAACCACCACCAGCCTTTCCGAGAGTCCATATTGTCAACCATAAAGGCTCATTCAAGGTCAGACCGCAATGCACGGACTGACTGCGTGTCTCCCGACCAGAATGAGATCGCTTCATAGAAATACTGTATATGAAGCCGTCACGTTCGGGTTTGAAGAGTGGCATCCAGTCTTTGGTGTAGTAATCCATGCTTGGTCTGATTGGCATAGAAGTCAGAATGAGTATAGCAATGGTCTAATGTTTAAGTCATGGTTTGTGCTAAGACAACCCAATTAATGACAGACTAGAATAGACCAGAATAGAAAAAAAAATCACCGTTGTCATTGTCTGATTACAATCCTTATAATACGCTGTTTGTGCTATACATGATTGTATACATTTTAATTTCTTATATTTTAGATAAAATGATAGAGGCCATCGAACGGTGGGACTGTCATCCCTACCTTCCCCTCGCCCACCTCAGTCATGCCTGTTCTCCCGTTCCCCCTTCTCCTCTCCTTATTTCTAATTTCTTCCCTTGAATTTCCCTCCCCATAAAGAAAATTGAATCTCGATTACGGTATATTGACTTGTATGCCGTTAGCATCTCTGTAATAACATTCTTAAATTAAGAATTTAGAGAAGAAAACCTGAAGACAAACGAAGTTTCACAATTTTAGAATGTACATTCTGCATTCAGTCTACATAATGAAATCTGCATTAAAAGTTGGGTAACTCTTTCTAGACCTTGCATTTTATATTGAAATGATCCTAAATTAAAGCTTGTATTGTACTTCAGAGCTGCATTCACAATTCTGATTCTTTAAGTGTTCAGATTGTCCCAACATTTCTTTACTGCATAAAACTTTGCAGTTGCTCTCATTTCCATTCAGGAAAGTGTACTCTTTACAACAGTCACTGTGCATTAAGGTGATGAAGTAAAAGCCAACTCCTACCACGTGGAGTTAAGATATTAGTATATGTGTGCTAATAAACTTGTTGAATATTTCCATTGACAACCAGCGGAACCGTAATTTCAACTCTGCACCGTAACTGAAATACTCAATAATAATCATTATTTGTATATAGCGCTAACATATTCCGCCGCGCTTTACAGACATTATCATTGCTGTCCCCGATAGGGCTCACAATCCAAATTCCCTATCAGTATATCTTTGGAATGTGGGAGGAAACCCAAGCAAACATCGGGAGAACATACAAACTCCTTGCAGATGTTGTCCTTGGTGGGATCTGAACCCAGGACTCCAGCGCTGCAAGGCTGCAGTGCTAACCACTGAGCCACTACCCACTCAATGCAAAGTACGCATTTTGGTGTATTTCCAAAGTCACTCATCTTTTTAGGCAGCTTATGTACATAGTCAAAATGGATTTCAAAATTGGATGTACACTTCACACAAATTTATATTACCCTTTGAGACATTAGTTTCAAGATCTTTTATGATAATAATCCAGTTTTGTAAAATCTCTTGACATTCATGAAGATCAAATGCATCCCATTTCAGGTGAATTGAGTTGAAAGTAATGTTGATGACTGTGAGATTTCTTGGTCCTATGCTAAATGAAGCTGAAATAGAATTACACAGATGTCAGGTCCAGTTGTACAATTCTTACTAATTATGAAAACACTTTTCAATTATCATTATGCTTAAAAGGGGTTTCCTGATATATATCTCTACAGTTGAAACTAGAAGTTTACATACACTATATTAAAGACACATACATATGTTTTTCTCAATATCTGAAATGAAATGAGAACAAACCTTTTCCATTTTAGCAATTAAATCAGTTTTGTCCAAATCACAAAAAAATGGCACTTCCAAATACAATCATAAGCCAGTAAGAACAGTTATTAAACTGTCGCTAACAATAAGAGGACCATATGTAATTATAAAATATATTTTTATTAGAACATTAATAAAAAGCCATAAAAATGCTACTTATCCATGATTTCAATAAACGTACCCCAATGGGGACACCAACCACTACAAAAGGTCAAAATAACTTATATGGAGCAAAAATCACACTGCGCATAATATATATCAAAGGTAGAAAAAATATTAATCCATCATAACAAGGGAACAAGTAATAATAATATGGAGTGATAGTGGTTTTATTATGCAATTAGTGCCTCCACAATATAATCCACATACACCCAATTTCCCTTAATCACAAATTCTCATATAATCCCTGCATTTCAATGCCCAGCGAATTGGTTAAGGCAAAAAAAACATATCCCCATTATTAATGTTCTAATAAAAATATATTTTATAATTACATATGGTCCTTTCCCATTTTAGGTCAGTTAGGATTGCCATAATTATTAATATTTGACAAATACCAGAATAATGAGAGAGAGAGAGAGAGACTGTTCATTGGCCATGAACTCGCAGGAGATGTCTGAAGGCAGTGCGAGGAGAACTTTCTCATGCTCGCGGTGCCCTCAGACAGGGAATAGCAGTTTACAGGCAGACACTGAGCACACGATGCTCAGTGTCTGCTGAATGACAGGCTGCATGGTTGCGTCATGCAACCTTGCAACCTACCATCTACATTTTTTTTTAGTTTTATTACAGGAGAACGAAGGCTTCGGTGGAATAGGCATTAGGTGAGTATAACTGTTTATTTTTAAATTAAATAAATTGGAAAACTGTGTATTATTTTATCTCTAATAAAGAACTTTATTCTGGATGTGTCTTTATTTACCATGTAACCATAGGATTACCAATGGATAGGTGTCTTATAGACGTCTCTCCATTACTAAGCCGTGGACTAGATGTCACCGGACAAAATAAAATGGGGGGACACACGCCTTTTTTAAATTATATATTTAAATAAATAAAAAATACTGTGTGGGGACCCCTCTATTCTTGATAACCAACCTTGCTGAAGCTGACAGGGGAACCCATGCAGATCTTTTTTTAATTAGTTATTTACAGCGCAGGAGAGGCTGAGAAATACTCAAATCCGCCATTCCTGCTCTCATTGTTATTAGCGGAAGCAGGTCTCGGATGATAGGAGCTGTAGTCCCATCACCTGACACCAATGACCCGAGGTAAACTTTATATCTCCGATCACAACTGAGCACTCACGCAGTCTTCTGACAGCGTGGGAACTGCGGCTCTCTGACCGGTGGAGATTATTTCACCGCCAATCAGAAGCGCTACGCCGGTGTTTTCAATGCTGTCACACAGCGTGGGAAACATCAGCTTTGTTCTATGTATGTTCGGCTATATTCTGCAATTAAATTGACGATTAAATAGGCGAATATTGCAAATTCGGTGAGCCAAACCGAACATTGAAATATTCGCTTATCTCTACTTACAATCCTCCTGAAAGCATGTGTAGCTGTAATAGGACACCTGAGTCTGCAGGTGGTCCAGCCACACTAGCTAGTATTCAAGCTTCTACAGGAAGACCTCCTGTGGGGCCCATGCGGTATAGTTGCTTTGTTCAGTAAGCTAGGAGAATATGGAGTTTTGTACGTTCTAGCCACACACCGGTTACATTTTCGAGATCTATGGAATGGGCTGAATGCCTTCCAAGGACTAGAACCCAAGGTGGGGAGATACGTACAATGGCTTACTAGCCACGTACCAAAACCATGTTTAAAAGATAACTGGAGATTATGTTAGCTCACTCATAGCGGACTCTGGAGCAAAGAAAATCCAGCAGTCTCACAGAAACTTAAATCGATAGTCAAAAAAAGTAAATCAAGCTTCAGAAATCTGATGCATACAAAAGTATTAAATTTATTAAGTAAATTAAAAATAAGACAACAGCATGGTAGTCATAGCCCCGGCTTGGGGGAGATGATGGGCAGACGCGTTTCACACCCTCAGTTGTTTAATCACTGCAATCTAAAAGTGGACAGTCAGTTAGTATTACAGTATATAGTGCTTCCTGTCAAGAACATATGACGGATCTATGCCAATCAGAGAAAAGATGTGATATACCAATAAAATCTCGTTTAACATGCAAGTTAAAAGACTCAAGGCAGAAAAATGTTTGAGCAATACCCATAACAATGATCTGAATGGATGTATAGCTCATGTAAATATTATTAATAATGATAAATTACATAACCTGTAACTCTACACTGTGAGGTATCCCCATTGTGATGAACTGAAAAATGTTTATATGCTGCAGAGCATTTGGAAGCACTATATAAAAGTATAGTATATAATATGACTGACCACTTTTGGATTGCAATGATTAAAGACCTGAGGGATTGAAATGCATCTGCCCATCATGTCCCCAAGTCAGGGCTTTGACTACCATGTTGTTGTCTTATTTTTAGCTTGTCTAATAAATTTTATACTTTTATATACGTCAGATTTCTGAAGCTGGATTTACCTTTTTCGACTATCAAAAGCCTTGTTTAGTCTTAACATGTAGCAGGGGTCCAGCCGGATCCGATGTCGCTAAAACAGCCTTCCTAGAACTGTACATTAAAGAGTTATGACCCATCATAGGTTTTGGCATTTTTAGCTGCTAAATGCAAGGGGAGCAGATTTAGGTATAGCCCAGGTGGCAGGAAGGGAGTGACCCAAGGGGTTAAAAGTTCGTGTAAAGCATGGCCTATTGCTTTTTTCCGGGAAGATCACGACAACATATCATGTGGGGAGAAGTCTAGATACTATATACACTACTATATAGTATATATATATATATATATATATATATATATACACTATATACTATATATATTCTGTGGGGAGAAGTCTATATACTATACACGATATACAGTATGAGCTCCTATAAACAGTATGAGCCCAAGCATACATAGTAACATAGTTTTTAAGGTTTAAGGAAGACTTTAAGTCTATCTAGTTCAACCCATATCCTAACCTGCCCTAACATGCTGATCCAGAGGAAGGCAAACAGTAAGCTCCACATTGGGGGAAAAATTCCTTCCCAACTCCACACACGGCAATCAGACTAGCTCCCTCGATCAACACCCTATCAAGGAATCTAGTATATATAGCCTGTAATATTATACTTTTCAAGAAAGGCATCCAGTCCCTTCTTAAATTTTAGTAGGGAATCACTCATTACAACATCATATGGCAGAGAGTTCCATAGTCTCACTGCTCTTACAGTAAAGAATCTGCATCTATGATTATGCTTAAACCTTCTTTCCTCCAGACGTAGAGGATGCCCCCTTGTCCCCGTCACAGGTCTAAGAGTAAAAAGATCATTAGAAAGGTCTTTGTACTGTCCCCGCATATATTTATACATTGTAATAAGAACACCCCTAAGCCTTCGATTTTCCAAACTAAATAACCCCAAGTGTAATAACCTGTCTTGGTATTGCAGACCCCCTAGTTCCCTAATAACCTTGGTTGCTCTTCTCTGCACCCGCTCCAGTTCAGCTATGTCTTTCTTATACACCGGGGACCAGAACTGTACACAGTATTCTCAGTGTGGTCACACTAGTAGTGAGTTATATAGAGGTAAAATTATGTTCTCCTCTTGAGCATCTATGCCTCTTTTAATGCATCCCATTATTTTATTTGCCTTTGCAGCAGCTGCCTGACACTGGCTACTAAATGTGAGTTTGTCGTCCATCCTTACACCCAGGTCTTTTTCAGTGACAGTTTTGCCAAGTGTTTTACAATTAAGCACATAATTACACATCTTATTTGCTCTACCAAAGTGCATGACCTTACATTTATCCCATTAAAGCTCATTTGCCATTTATCAGCCCAAGCTTCTAGTTTACAAAAATCCCCCTGTAATATAAAATTGTCCTCCTCTGTATTGATTACCCTGTAGAGTTTAGTGTCATCTGCAAATATTGAAATTCTACTCTCTATGCCCCCTACAAGGTCATTAATAAATATCTTAAAAAGAGGTTGGCCCAATACTGACCCCTGTGGTACTCCACTGCTAACCGTGACCCTGTCCAAGTGTGCTCCATTAATAACCACCCTTTGTTTCCTATCCCTGAGCCAGCTCTTAACCCACTTACACATATTTTCCTCCAGCTCCATTGTTCTCATTTTATGTATCAACCTTTTGTGTGGCACCGTAACGAAAGCTTTTGAAAAATCCATATACACCACGTCCACTGCATTTCCTTGGTCCAGTCTGGAACTTTCCTCTTCATAAAAGCTTATCAGATTAGTCTGACAGGAACGGTCCCTCGTAAACCCATGTTGATATTGGGTCATGAGGTTATTCTTCTTCAGATACTCCAGTATAGTATCTCTTAGAAAACCCTCCAGGATTTTACCCACAGTAGAGGTTAAGCTTACTGGCCTGCAATTTCCAAGTTCAGTTTTTGTCCCCTTTTTGAATATTGGCACCACATTTGCTATACACCAGACCTGTGGTACAGACCCTGTAATTATGGAATCTTTAAAGATTAAAAATAATGGTCTATGACTGAACTTAATTCCTGCAGTATACAGTATGAACCCCATATAGCCTCCTATATACAACATAAGCTCCTATATACAGTATGAGCTCACGCATAGCTCCCAAGATACAGTATGAGCCCTCATATAGCCCCCTATATACAGTAGGAGCCTGCACATCGCTCTCTATATACACTATGAGCCATAACATAGCTCTTGATATAAAGCATAAGCCCCCTTATAGCCTCCTATATACAGTATGAGACACATAGCTCCTAATATCCAATATGAGTCCTCACATAGCCCTTTAAATACAGTAAGAGTCCGCACATAGCCCCCTATATACAGTATGAGCCTGGTCATAGCTCCCTATATACAGTATGAGCCCATACATAGCTCCTTAGATACAGTGTGAGCCCACATATAGCTACATATTCAGTATGAGCCCCCTTATAGCCTCCTATATACAGTATGAGCACCCTATATACAGTACAGGTCTCACATAGGCTCCTACACAGGTGGTCAAAATTTTTGATACTCCTCGTTTAATGACAGAAAAACCCACAATGATCACAGAAATAACTTCAGCACCATGAACCCTAATCACTCCTGTATCTGTCTGCTATCAATGGTATGTCCCGTGGCTGCAATACCTTCAGCACCCATCTTTCCTGAACCCCAATCACTCCTGTATCTGTCTGCTATCAATAGTCTCTGTCCTTTTGGATCTTTTTTTTTTTTCTTTCTTCCTGACTTCTAATTAATCCCCTCCTGCGTGTGCAAGCAGTGTCCCTGCTGCTCCTCCCTCCTGATCACATCTGGGCCTGTTTGATGTACATTTGAGCTGTTATAAATTCTTAGAGATTGGTCTGCCTAGACCCTGGTCTGCCATTGCAAGGATGCCATTATAAGGATAACAATTGAAATATGCCAGAAATGAGCCAGAAGTGACAGAAGGTACATCAAAACTCTGTTTAAATATACCAAATTTGGTGTCACGGATGACTGGATACCCCGCCTCCAGCAGGGCAAATTTCTAAGACACTCATGACCCTGGATACACCGCCTCCAGCAGGGTGAATTTAAACAATGTCACGTGCAGCAGGATACACCGCCTCCAGCAGGGCGAATTTCAATAATTACACGTGTAGCTGGATACACCGCCTCCAGCAGGGCGAATTTACAGAGTAAAGGGGAACACTGGGGAAAACAGTTACATATGCTTTTATCTGTCACAATCCAGCATGAATCGTGGCACCAAATTTCTTTCTGTCAGCTCCACACTTACTCTTACTATGCTGAAATATACTCTAATGGTTTTGCCTCCATTACTCCTGACTCTCCTTTGCTATCCACAGACCCCAGCACCCTCTAACCAAGTAATAATCTTTCCTTCCCTCTTGCCCCCATCTGACCTCCTCCACTGACCTGCTCCTCAACTTCAGATCGCTCCTAATAACACACAAAACACGTCTCCCACTCCTACTTGCTCTGCCTCTCTCTGCTTCTCACTGCTGGCGACATATCTCCCAATCCTGGACCCCCACAGCTCATACCTCCCATTACTACCCCCTTCTGTCACCCGCAATCCAAAAAAACACCCAAAATCTTGCCAACCTCAAATCCGTGCCTTTGACACCCACCACCCTGCTCCCTCTCTCTGTATCACTCTGGAATGCCCGCTCCGTCTGCAATAAACTCCATGTGATTCACGACCTCTTTAACACTCGTAATTTTTCCTTCCTTGGCCTCACAGACGGACATACATTAGACTTGGTCTTCACCCGTCTCTGCTCCCTATCTAACTTCACAACCACCCCTCTCCCTCTATCTGACCACAATCTACTCACTTTCTCATCCCTGTCCTCCTCACCTGTCACCCATGTCTAGCAATACGCGCACCCCCGCAGAAACCTTGCACATCTAGGCACTCACACACTCTCTGACTCTATCCTACCACTGTCCTCCATATCCTCACTCCACGACACAGACACTGCCACTAGTTTCTACAATGCCAGTCCTGCATCAGCCATCGACTCGGTCGCCCCTGTCATGCATAACAGAGTGCGACGAATCAATAGACAACCCTAGCACAATAACACCACTAAAAAGCTTCGGCAAGCATCCAGAATTGCTGTACGGCAACGGAAGAAAACGCATTCCCAAGACGACTTCACTGCACTCAAACAAGCAACATTTGCATTCAAATCAGCTCTCACCTCTGCTAAACAGGCCTACTTTACATCCATGTATCTTCCTTATCCCACAACCCTAAACAGTTGTTCAATACTTTTAACTCCCTCCTCCGCCCACCACTGCCCCCTCCAACTTCCCTAATCTCTGCCGAGGACTTCGCCATGCACTTCAAAAACAAGATTGACCAAACACGGCAAGTCTTTATTATTATTATTCAACTACCACAACCCCTTTTTATACCAGACCAATGCCCAAACCCCATAACCTCCTTATCCAATATCACTGAAGGGGAGCTTGCTCATCTCTTCAAATCACACCTCACCACTTGTGTACTTGACCCCATCCCATCCCACCTCCTTCCCAACCTCGCCACCACTCTTATCCCATCTCTAACCCACCTCTTCAACCTATCACTAACTTCTGGTACCTTCCCTTTTGCTTTCAAACATGCTACAATCACGCCTATCCTTAAAAAGCCAACCCTCGACCCAACCGCTATGTCCAGCTATCGCTCAATATCGCTGCTCCCATTCGCTTCCAAAGTCCTGGAGCAGCACGTCCACGCTGAACTTTCCTTCCATCTCTCATCTAACCTGCTGTCACGTCCGCCATGTCTGCCATGTCTGTTTGTCTCAAGAACTCCTGGAGCGATGTGCATGCGCATGTTTTGTCTGCTGTCCTGCATGTTCGCTAGAGCTGTGTGCACACTCACCTCATGTCTGAGCTGCAGGATGCCTGCGTTTCTGCTCTGCCTTCTGTGATCTTCTTGTCTTGTCTAGAGTCCCTGATCATGTGTCCCTGCCTGGATCCTGCACTGTCTGGTTGTGCAATCATCTCGTCATGTCTGGAACGCTGATCATGTGACGTTTCCTAAAGATCCTGCACTGTCTGGTTTGGTAATCATCTCGTCATGTCTGGAACTCTGATCATGTGACCTGTCTAGGTTTCAGCACTGGATCTGCCGTTGTCTCGTCATGTCTGGAACTCTGATCATGTGACTGTGCTCTGTTATCCTGTGGATCTGAACCCGGAAGTGCTCCCCTGGTCCTGACCTGGAAGAGGAGGTGCTATGCCCTATATCAGGCCGCCCCTTCCTTTGCTCAGGACCTGATTATTGTGTTGCTTCCCTGCAAGGCTCTGGGTCTGTGGGGTTGCTCCCTCTATTCTGTGCCCTTGCACTTTGCTCTGTAGTGCGTCTCTGCAAACGCTCCGTGCTCGTATTCCACCTCTTGTCTTGTGCCATGTCTTGTGTTGTCTCTCGTGCCATGTTTGTCTTTGCCTTGCTTTGCCTTGTAGTCCTTCTGCTGTTCTTTGTCTTAGTCTGTTTTGCTATGTCCCGCCTTAGCTATGCTTTGACTTGTAGTCCTTCCTGTGTTCTCTGCCTCGCCTGTTTTGCCATGTCTTGCTTTTGCTATGCTTTGACTTGTAGTCCTCCCTGTGTTCTCTGCCTTGCTATTCCTTGCTTTGTGTTCCTCCCTATGGTCTCAGTCTTTGCTTGCTCTGCCTCACTCTCTCCCATGGTGCTCTGTAGTGCTCCCTGGCACACGCACCATTTCTCCTCTCCTTAGTGCTCGTTTCTTTGTCTAGTCCCAAGGTCTTCCCTTGGCCCGGCTCTGGGCTTCTGCCTACGCTCCGCTGCTAGACTCTGTCCTCGCTCTGACCTGGCTCTGTTTCTGCTTGTTTTCCTTGCCTTGTTCCCTGCCTTGTACTTGCATTGAACCCCGGCGTGGGTTCCCCTTGGCCGTCTCCTGTGCCGTGGTAAGTGCCACGTGTTTGTGTACAGCCGTGTGCACTGGCCAGTGTGGCGTGCCCCCTGCGTGGCTCCTAGCACGCACCCTGCCTTGAACCCTGGCGTCGCTCCTAGCACGCACCCTGCCTTGAACCTGGCGTGGCTCCTAGCACGAAGGTTCATTTCGTGATGGCGTTACAGCCGTGTGCATTGGCCAGTGAGGTGTGCGTCCCTGCGTAGCTCCTAGCACGCAGCCCTGCTCTGAACCCTGGCGTGTCTCTACACGCACCCTGTCTTGTGCCTTGGCGTGTCTCAACACGCACTCTGTCTTGTACCTTGGCGTGTCTCTACACGCACTCTGTCTTGTACCTTGTACCTTGGCGTGTCTCTACACGCACTCTGTCTTATCCTATGCTTTGGCGTGGCTCTACACACGCACCCTGTCTCGTTTGTGAACCCTGGCGTGTCCCCTACACACGCACCTTGCTTTGAACCCTGGCGTGTCCCCTACACACGCACCTATCCTTGGACCCTGGCGTGTCCCCTACACACGCACCTAGCCTTGGACCTTGGCGTGTTCCCTAAACACGCACCCTGCTTGGATATCTGTCGTGCCTCCTTGCCTGAACCCTGGTTTGCCTGCCGGATGCCCGGAACCTGCCGACCGTTGCCAGAGGTCCGGAACCAGATGACTGCGGCCTGATGTCCGGAGCTGACGTCCGCAGCCTGATCCCTGGACCCTGTCGGTTTGCCAGCAGTCCGGAGTCCGATGCCATCATGCCATTACCTGTGCCTAGGCGTGCCATCTGGCACGTACCATGCTATGGACATTGGCGTGCCCACGCGCGCACCTTGCACGTTTTGCTTGTTTACTCTGTATGTGATCCTGTGTTATTCTAATGAAGATACCTTGCACCTACGTCTAGTCTCGTCTTGCTTCCTGCTCGTCCTTGTCGTCAGACACTCGTCTAGTGTACCCTGAGCCGGCCGTCTGGTCCCAGCAGTCGTGGTGGCTCACCCCCTTGGTCTTGCCCCTGACACTCCCTGTATAGGGGGTGGATTCTCACAAGGTCAGCTCGCCCTCGGTGGGTGGGTGCCACGACCCAGAGGGTCCACTCAAAAAATGGGCTCAGCAGGAGCTGAGTCCGTCACACCTGCTCTTTGACAATCTACAATCTGGTTTCCGCCCCCATGACTCCACTGAGACAGCCCTGACCAAAATTAATAACGACCTACTTAAAGCCAAAGCGAACGGACAATACTCTATACTCCTCCTTCTAGACCTGTCCTCTGCCTTCGACACAGTTGACCACTGTCTCCCACTACAAATCCTCTCTTCCTTTGGCATCAAAGACCTTGCCCTATCCTGGATCTCCTCATACCTCTCCAACCGCACATTCAGCGTCTCCCACTCCCACACTACCTCCTCATCCCACCCTCTCTCTGTTGGAGTCCCCCAAGGCTCTGTTCTAGGACCCCTTCTCAATCTATACACTTGGCCTGGGGCAACTCATAAAGTCCCACGGATTCCAGTACCACCTTTATGCCGATGATACTCAGATCTACCTCTCTGGCCCAAACGTCACCTTTCTGCTGTCCAAAATCCCGGAGTGTCTACCAGCCATATCCTCCTTCTCCTCCCGCTTCCTCAAACTGAATGTGGACAAATCTGATCTGATCATCTTTCCCCCATTTCACAGATCTTCCCTACCTGACCTATCTATAACAATTGACGACATCACGCTTTCTCCTGTACCGGAGGTCCGCTGCCTCGGAGTAACCCTTGACTCTGCCCTGTCCTTCAAACCGCACATCCAAGCTCTCTCCACTTCCTGCCACCTCCAGCTCAAAAATATTTCCAGAATCCGTTCCTTCATCAACCCTCACACTACTAAAATGCTTGTGCATGCCCTCATCATCTCCCGTCTCGACTACTGCAACATCCTTTTCTGTGGCCTCCCTGCTAACACCCTCGCACCTCTCCAGTCAATCCTTAACTCTACAGTACTGCCCGACTAATTCATCTCTCTGCTCGCTACGCCTCCACTTTTCCCCTCTGCAAATCTCTTCACTGGCTCCCACTCCCTCAGTGTATCCAATTCAAATTACTAATACTAACCTACAAGGCCATCTATAACCTGTCTCCTCCATATATCTCTGAATTCATCTCCCGATATCTTCCCTCACATAATCTCCGATCCTCCCAAGACCTCCTTCTCTCCTCCACACTTATTCGCTCCTCACCCAAACGCCTCCAAGACTTCTCCCGAATAGCCCCCATCCTCTGGAATTCTTTGCCTCAACACGTTTGGCTATCAGCCACACTCGGATCCTTCAGACGGAACCTGAAAACCCATCTCTTCAGGAAAGCCTACAGCTTGCAATGATCCCAGCTGCCCCCTCACCACTACCGGAGCCACCGCCTCACCATCACTGGAGCTGCTGCATCCCCCAACCTACTGTCTCCTTCCCCACCATCCTGTAGAATGTAAGCCTGAAAGGGCAGGGTCCTCTCTCCCCTCTATATCAGTCTGTGATTGTTAGTTTGTTTACTGTAAGTGATATCTGTAATTTGTATGTTACCCTTTCTCATGTACAGCACCATGGAATCAAAGGCGCTATATAAATAAATATTAATAATAATAATAACCTGAATCTGACAAAATTGATAATTTAAAAATCTATGAGAATGAACAAATGAAAGTCAGACATTGCTTTTCAACCATGCTTCCACAGTATTTTTAAACAAATTTCATGAAATAGGCCTGGACAGAATTGTTGATACCCTTAACTTAATATTTTGTTGCACAACCTTTTGAGGCAATCACTGCAATTAAACGATTCCTGTAACTGTCAATGAGACTTCTGCACCTCTCAACAGGTATTTTGGCCCACTTCTTAAGAGAAAACTGCTCCAGTCTCGTGCTTAAAGGTTGCCTTTTCCAGACGGCATGTTTCAGCTCTTTCCAAAGATGCTCAATAGGATTTACGTTAGGGCTCATAGAATGCCACTTCAGTATAGTCCAATGTTTTCCTCTTACCCATTCTCGGGTGTTTATAGCTGTGTGTTTTGGGTCATTATCTTTTGAAAGATCCATGACCTGCGACTGAGACCAAGCTTTCTGACACTGGGCAGCACATTTCTCTCTAGACTCCCTTGATAGTCTTGAGATTTCATTGTACACTGCACAGATTCTAGACACCCTGTGCTAGCTACAGCAAAGCAGCACCAGAAAATAAAAAGAGCCTCCTCCATGTTCCACAGTAGGAACAGTGTTCTTTTCTTGATATGCTTCATTTTTCTGTCTGTGAACATAGAGCTGATGTGTCTTGCTAAAAAGTTCCATTTTTTGTCTCACCTGTCAGCTTGTGGCTTGTCAACATCCACATTTAATCTGTTTAGAAGTTTTTCTGAGCTCTTTTGTTACCATTTGTATTATCCGTCTCTTTGAATTGTCATTAATTTTCCTCCTGCGGCCACGTCCAGGGAGGTTGGCTAAAAGTCCATGGATCTTAAATTTCTGAATAACATGTGCAACTGTAGTCACAGGAACATCAAGCTGCTTGAAGATGGTCTTATAACTTTTACCTTTTCCTTCTAATCTCCTGAGACAATTCTTTCCTTTGCTTCCTCTGGTCCATGTTGAGTGTGATAAACAGCATGTCACCAAACAGCACAGTAAGTATTTCACACTTGGGTTGGGCAGAACTGCGGAGGGCTGCGTACTTCCTCCGTTAAGCCCCACCCACTGCCACGCCTCTTGAATTCAGCTCCGCCTACATCTGCCTGCGTCCTATGTACCTATCTTTAAAATTGGGTACGCAGGCCTTGCAGGTGTATGCGGATGCCGCCGCTTGCATCATTTATACGCTGCACCGAACGCAACATGTTGCATTTTGTTGCGGTCGGTGCAGTGTGAAAACGACGCAAGCGGAGGCATCCGCGTACATCCGCATGGCCTGCGTACCCAATGTTAAAGATAGGTACACAGGACGCAGGCAGACATAAGCGGAGCTGAATGGACGAGGTGCGGCAGTGGGCGAGGCTTAACAGATGAGGTGTGACACCCTCCACAGTTCTGCCCAACGCAATTGTGAAACCAGCCTCACTGATTCCAATATTGTAGACACCTGTGATGCTAATTAATGGACACACCTTGATTTAACATGTCTCCTTTTCACATTATTTTCAGGGGTACCATCATTTCTGTCCAGGCCTATTTCATAACTGTAATTTTTTTTAAAAATTATGTGGAAGCATGGTTAAAAAGCAATGTCTGACTTTCATATGTTCATTTTTATAGATTTTTTACTTATTATTACTCTTGTCAGATTCAAGTTATTTCTGTGACAATTTTGGGTTTTTCTGTCATTAAACGAGGGGTACCAACAATTTTGACCACGTGTGTATATACAGTACTAGCCCTCACAAAGCTACCTACATACAATATGAGCCCCCACATAACTCACTATATGCAAGATGAGCCCACACAAAGCAACCTATATACAGTACGAGCCCTCACATAGCCCATATAAATAGGCACACATCCCATACACATTGTGACAAAGTCACTGGCAAGGTGCTGGAGGGGAGATTACATTTCGCTAAGGTTAATGACTTGATTGATGTGAAACCCAGGAGTATTTCCTTCAGCACATTAAGTGTTGTAAGGGGTTAACAGCCAATTTGTAAACTCTGGCTTTTTTGTGCACAACCATAAAGTGGGTGGGAGGTTGTCCACCTTATCTCCACCCCAGGGTTTATGTAGCTGACCTCCAGAAATAGTAGTTGTTCAGCATGTGTGGAGAGTAACTTCAGGAAAGTTCTTATGTTGGTGCTAAACTGAACCAGGAGGTTTGCTAAACTTGAGCGGGGCGGATCCCTGCAGCTGCAGAGACTGTGATATATCCTTTTGTTATGTTTTCCTGTTTTGCCCAAAAGAGGTGAGTTTATTTTCACATCACGTTGGTTTATGATGCATACGTAATAAACCAATGAAAGATTTAAACCGACAGTGGTACCTGTGTCTACCTCAGTGTACAGCCAAGTGAACCGACCTAATCAAAAAGATATAAATAAACTGGAGCAGTGGGCAGCAACTAACAGAATGGTTTGTAACAGGGAAAAATGCAAAGTACTACATCTGGGCAATAAAAATGAAAAAAGCATATACAGAATGGGAGGAATAGGGCTAAGCAACAGCACATGTGAAAAAGACTTGGGTATACTAATGGATCACAGACTGAATATGAGTCAACAGTGTGATGCAGCTGCAAAAAAGGCAAATGCAATTCTAGGATGTATTAGCAGAAGTATTCAGTCTAGATCACGTTAAGTCATTATTGCCCTCTACTCCTCTTTGGTCAGACCTCATCTGGAATACTGTGTCCAGTTTTGGGCGCCACATTTTAAAAAAGACATCAACAAACTGGAGCAAGTTCAGAAAAAAGCGACCAGAATGGTGACCGGTCTGCAAACCCTGTCTTATGAGGAAAGGTTGCAGGATTTGGGAATGTTTAGCCTGCAAAAGAGAAGACTGAGAGGAGACTTAATAACTGTCTACAAATATCTCAAGGGCTGTCACATGGCAGAAGGATCATCTTTATTCTTATTTGCACAAGGAAAGACTAGAAGCAATGGGATGAAACTGAATGGTAGGAGACACAGATTAGGTATCAGAAAAAACTTTTTGAGTGATCAATGAGTGGAACAGGCTGCCACGAGAGGTGGTGAGTTCTCCTTCAATAAAAGTCTTCAAACAGAGGCTGGACAGATATCTGTCTGGGATGATTTAGCGAATCCTGCTTTGAGCAGGGGGTTGGACCAGATGGCCCAGGAGGTCCCTTCCAACTCTACGATTCTATGATTCTAGCACAACATATTAAAAAAAACCAACACATAATACATACTCACCTTGCTCCTGTTCCCCCGGTGCTCTGCTCTGGTCACTCCCAGATGCTCCACTTGTACTTGTAGCATGTCATACCACAGGCAACGGGAGCTCC
The DNA here is from genome assembly GCF_039654945.1 of Dendrobates tinctorius. Taxonomy (NCBI): domain Eukaryota; kingdom Metazoa; phylum Chordata; class Amphibia; order Anura; family Dendrobatidae; genus Dendrobates; species Dendrobates tinctorius. Next base: position 96,733,741 of record NW_027361679.1, on the reverse strand, counting down.
CCTGGACCTGCGCTGCCATTCTGTATCGTTGGGAGTGGAAAGCTAGGAAAGCTCCATACCGGGTTAATGTTATAATGAGGGAAATCTGGCCATGGTCCCCAGGTGTTAGCCTATATTGCCTTCATTATAATAAGGCATATGAGTATAGGTGTTATTATTTTACTGGCGGGGGAGGGGGGACATAGGGATTCAGAAGGTTGCCAAATAGGGAATAACCTCCTTAGGGCTCATATTCACTTGCGATAGACTTGCACGAAAACCTGGCACTGCCACCAGCACTGGGACTGGAGTGTGCGGTTGCATAGAAATATATGTAGCCGCACGCTCCGGTCCAAGTGCCAGCGGCAGTGCCAGCTTTTTATGCGAGTGACTCAAACGAGAATCGTGCGAAGTATTTTCTGGCTAGTAGTAAGATTTGAAAACTTCATTTTCTCCTGAATTCAATGCATAATCTTAGCTGACAAGTACAATTTACATTCAGTATTCAGTTTAGAATTTCAGTAGGGACAGTATTACTGTATTATTAAAAACACACAGGTCTAAGCAGAATTTTACAATGAAAAAGGATCAAAGTACAAAAGCAGAAATTTAAGGAGAAAGTGAATTTTTACATACGCTTGAAGTAATGTGTTGTGCCCACGGTATTCTGGGTTTTACCCATCCTGTGAATGTAAATTTTGTAACACTTCATTGGAAGAAAATTATCTGAAAAAAAAAAACACAGCAACCGTTTAAAAATCATCACCAAGAAATTAAAAAATAAACATGGATATCTAAATATTTAATAATTAGTGATGAGCGAACATGCTCGGTAATGCTCGTTACTCGCCTGAGTATCACTATATTCGCGGTACTAGGCGAGCGCCGAGCATTTCCGGTATTGTTCAGCGGAAATTCGGGTCCCCTCCCTGCATGTTTGGCGTTCTTTAGAGAGCCAATCAACATGCAGGGATTGTCTACCAAGCACCGTTATTCCGCAGCCATCTATGTTGTGGTACTACAGTGACTGGCTGGCCGCACATTGCCATCAGGTCTATAAGAGACCTACCGCCGCCATGCTCGACGCATTCAGCTCCAGATTCAGACAGTGTAGGAAGAGTTGCTGCCGAGATGGGGGGGGTCAGTTAGTGTGGGTCTGTCACCTTGTAACACACAATTCCAGCTAAACCAACAATCCTTCTTAGGGCTCATACCCATATGGAAGAAAAAAACGGTCCGATTTCCAGACAGAAAAAATGGACGAGAGCTATGCGAGTGTAATGCGATTTCCGTGTGATTTTTCCACAGAACATCTGTATATGACATGTGTATGCAATCCGTATGCAATGTGATTTTAATATGACTTTTACATACAGCAGATCACAACTGTACACATGGTTTTAAAATAAAATATTCTTCAAAACAAACACACACACATATATATATATATATATATATATATATATATACAGTTGTGGCCAAAAGTATTGACACCCCTGCAATTCTGTCAGATAATACTCAGTTTCTTCCTGAAAATTATTGCAAACACAAATTCTTTGGTATTATTATCTTCATTTAATTGGTCTTATATGAAAAAACACAAAAAGAATTGCCCTAAAGCCAAATTGGATATAATTCCACACCAAACATAAAAAAGAGGGTGGACAAAAGTATTGGCACTGTTCGAAAAATCATGTGATGCTTCTCTAATTTGTGTAATTAACAGCACCTGTAACTTACCTGTGGCACCTAACAGGTGTTGGTAATAACTAAATCACACTTGCAGCCAGCTGACATGGATTAAAGTTGACTCAACCTCTGTCCTGTGTCCTTGTGTGTACCACATTGAGCATGGAGAAAAGAATGAAGACCAAAGATCTGTCTGAGGACTTGAGAAACCAAATTGTGAGGAAGCATGAGCAATCTCAAGGCTACAAGTCCATCTCCAAAGACCTGAATGTTCCTGTGTCTACCGTGCGCAGTGTCATCAAGAAGTTTAAAGCCCATGGCACTGTGGCTAACCTCCCTAGATGTGGACGGAAAAGAAAAATTGACAAGAGATTTCAACGCAAGATTGTGCGGATGTTGGATAAAGAATCTCGACTAACATCCAAACAAGTTCAAGCTGCCCTGCAGTCCGAGGGTACAACAGTGTCAACCCGTACTATCCGTCGGCGTCTGAATGAAAAGGGACAGTATGGTAGGAGACCCAGGAAGACCCCACTTCTTACCCCGAGACATAAAAAGCCAGGCTGGAGTTTGCCAAAACTTACCTGAAAAAGCCTAAAACGTTTTGGAAGAATGTTCTCTGGTCAGATGAGACAAAAGCAGAGCTTTTTGGGCAAAGGCATCAACATAGAGTTTACAGGAGAAAAAAAGAGGCATTCAAAGAAAAGAACACGGTCCCTACAGTCAAACATGCCGGAGGTTCCCTGATGTTTTGGGGTTGCTTTGCTGCCTCTGGCACTGGACTGCTTGACTGTGTGCATGGCATTATGAAGTCAGAAGACTACCAACAAATTTTGCAGCATAATGTAGGGCCCAGTGTGAGAAAGCTGGGTCTCCCTCAGAGTTCATGGGTCTTCCAGGAGGACAATGACCCAAAACACACTTCAAAAAGCACTAGAAAATGGTTTGAGAGAAAGCACTGGAGACTTCTAAGGTGGCCAGCAATGAGTCCAGACCTGAATCCCATAGAACACCTGTGGAGAGATCTAAAAATGGCAGTTTGGAGAAGGCACCCTTCAAATATCAGGGACCTGGAGCAGTTTGCCAAAGAAGAATGGTCTAAAATTCCAGCAGAGTATTGTAAGAAACTCATTGATGGTTACCGGAAGCGGTTGGTCGCAGTTATTTTGGCTAAAGGTTATGCAACCAAGTATTAGGCTGAGGGTGCCAATACTTTTGTCTGGCCCATTTTTGGAGTTTTGTGTGAAATGATCAATGTTTTGCTTTTTGCTTCATTCTCTTTTGTGTTTTTTCATTTAAGACAAATTAAATGAAGATAATAATACCAAAGAATTTGTGTTTGCAATCATTTTCAGGAAGAAACTGAGTATTATCTGACAGAATTTCAGGGGTGTCAATACTTTTGGCCACAACTGTATATATATATATATATATATATATATATATATATATATATATATATAATATTAGATAGAGAGTTAGATTAAAATCCGGCAAATGATCTGCCGCCTACAGTATAGAACAGAATAGGCTTTTATAGTATAGCTAGAATAGATATATACACATAGAATAGATGCATATATATACAGTGGGGGAAAAACGTATTTAGTCAGCCAACAATTTTGCAAGTTCTTCCACTTAAAAAAGATGAGAGAGGTCTGTAATTGACATCATAGGTAGACCCCAACTATGAGAGTCAAAATGAGAAAACAAAATTCAGAAAATCACCTTGTCTGATTTGGCAAGATTTATTTTTCAAATTATGGTGGAAAGTAAGTATTTGGTCACCTAAAAACATGCAAGATTTCTGATTCTCACAGACCTGTAACAACTTCTTTAAGAGGCTCCTCTGTCCTACTTTCATTAAATGTAGTAATGGTACCTGTTTGAACTTGTTATCACTATAAAAGACACCTGTCCATAACCTCATATAGTCAGACCCCAAACTCCACTCCACTCCACTTCACTATGGTGAAGACCAAAGAGCTGTCAAAGGACACCAGAAACAAAATTGCAGCCCTGCACCAGGCTGGGAAGACTGAATTTGCAAAAGGCAAGCAGCTTGGGGTAATGAAATCAACTGTGGGAGCAATAATAAGAAAATAGAAGACATACAAGACCACTGATAATCCCCATCGATCTGGGGCTCCACACAAGATCTCACCACGTGGGGTCAAAATGATCACAAGAACAGTGAACAAAATTCCCAGAACCACACGGGGGGACCTAGTGAATGACCTGCATAGAGCTGAGACCACCATAACAAAGGCTAGCATCAGTAACACACTACGCCGCCAGGGATTCAGATCCTGCAGTATCAGACGTGTCCCCCTGCTTAAGCCACTATATTTCAGGGCCAGTCTGTAGTTTGCTAGAGAGCATTTGGATTATCCAGAAGATTATTGGGAGAATGTCATATGGTCTGATGAAATAGTAGAACTGTTTGGTAGAAACAAAACTCGTCGTGTTTGGAGGATACAGAATACTGAGTTGCATCCAAAGAACACCATACCTACTGATGACAACATCATGCTTTGGGGCTGTTTGTCTGCAAAGGGACAAGGACGACTGATCCGTGTACATGAAAGAATCAAATAGGACCATGTATCGTGAGATTTTGAGTGCAAACCTCCTTCCATCAGCAAGGGCATTAAAGATGAAACTTGGATGGGTCTTTCAGCATGATAATGATCCAAAGCACACCGCCAGGGCAACGAAGGAGTGGCTTCATAAGAAGCATATGAAGGTCCTGGTGTAACAAATTGCAGGTGTTGGGTATGTCACTACGGAACAGACGGACCAACAGTTAAAGGTTTTTTTTTTTACAGGGATTAACACTGGCAATATAACAGTGTGAGTATAAGAAAAGTGAAACAGTTTCTCAGACAGGCAAACAGTATAAACAGTAATAAGCGGTATCTCTTTCGAAAGAACTTATTAGTCTGAAGTGGACTTGCTTGCAGGGTCGAACTTCTCCCACGTTGGTGCCAAACAACAGCGGCACTTGTTGTCTCCAGTCTCTGTGAACTCTGTGGTCTTTAATAGTCCCCATCAGGGTTTCTCAGGGGTTACTGCGGGAGCCAGAGGGGGTACAAGGCAAACGGTGTCCCCTCTGCTCTGGGTCCTTCGCTCCAACACTACAGTCTCTCCTGGGGAAGCGAAGCTCCATCCACAATTGAGTCCCTCCACAGGAATCTGGGGCTCTGCATTAACACCGCGGGTACCGCGGCTTCGTGCGGGGGTCACTGTCTCTGCCTGGGGCACTGTCTCTGCACGGGCCACTGTCTCTGCACAGGGGTCAGGACGCTCCTCTGCTGTCATTGAAGACTCTGGTTCCAGGTACTCACAAGATACAGTCTTCCTGTTCAGTCCCCGTATGGGTCCTGTGGACCGGAGTTCTCTTTTCTCTCCCGAGCGCAGCTGCGTCCTGCTCTGATCGCTGCCCAAGCTGCTCTGAGGACTGCGTGTGCACTTTTCCCGCTCTCTGCCCGGCTTCCTTCTTGTGCAGCACCAATTCCTCCTCCCCACTGCTACTGACAGGCCCATGATGCAGTCGATCCAGGTTCAAGAGTCTTCCCCCTGGCAACCCTACTGCGCAGCTATATGGTTCCGGGCATGGAGCAGAGGAGGTAAACCCTTTCTTGTCCTTCTTATGCTTCACCCCCTTACATTCCCCCTCTCTTAAATCTCGCCATTCCACGGGCAAGGGGTCATCGTACTCCACTATGTTCTGCCGAGAACGAACAACTGCCCACATCCTTCGCAACTCCTCTTTTTCTTCTGGCTCTAAATTCTTCAAGTGAGGCCGGTCGAAGATATTCCCGTCTTCATATTCATCTTCATCAGCCACAGAGGATAATACTTTGGAAGAACTCGGCTTAGTCTTCTTCTTTTTCCTCTTCCTTTTTGCCTTGCTGCTGGCAGCTGCTTGAGTAGACGATTTGTCCCTTCCTCTGTCTTTATTAACAACCTCAAGGGTTCCTTGCTCAGGTCCCTCGGTCTGGAAGCTTAGTACGAGTGACTCTTCTACACAGCTCCCCCCCTCTTTGACAGGGACACTCTCGTCAAAACTAGGACCGGATGGATTTAGATCATGCATGGGGGAACCTTCACCATCCGCGCCGGGTTCTGCGGGCGTCACTTCCCAGGGCTTCTCAGCTACACTGCCTGCCTCACTCAGCTATTCCATCTCCTCTATCCAGCCAGGATCTTGCGAGCTGACAGCTGGCACATTCTCCACCTCAGAGGACGACACTAGCAGCTCCTTCTTCTCATTGACCAGAACTGTAGGAGCGTGTGTCTAAGAAACTCTTATCATCTCGTCTCCTTTGCCAGTAGCTTGTGGTGGGCCTATTAGTAACTCACTTCGATGGGCTACTCGGGCAATCGTCTCTTCCTCTTCAGGTCGAACCTCACCGTCGCGACCTCTAGACCCAGGTTGGGGTTCTACTAATCTGGCCTCCACGTGTTGGGACAGTACAGACATTTATTCGTGGACAGTCAACATCCTCTCTACTCCTTCTCGGCATCTGACACCATAACACTGTCTTGCTCTGAGTGGAACTCTCCTTCTCCCGCCGCACCATTCTCTCCAGGGGCCACGCTCCCTCCAATTAGCAGGACCCTCAGAGGGGTGAGCGGACCTTTGCCTCTGCCTTTCTCGGGTAGGGCAATTTCTGGACAGGTGTCCCACTCTTCTGCATGCCCAGCACTCACATCTGCGTCTGTCTGATCGTCGACCTTGGTGGGAAGCAGCTCTCATCGTTGGTTGCTTTTCACTCCAGGATACATGGTTGTGCTCTGGAACCACCACTGAAGTCATCCCCATGCTCCACACCTCTCCTCTATCTTCCTCTTTCTACTTCGACACGTTACCTCTGGGCATGCCGCTGGTCCCCAAGACAGCAGTAAGGGCTTCCCCCAGACTCTCAATCTTCTCCCAGATTCTTCTTATCTTCAGCCGGGAATTCTGGGTCCCTGCGTCTCTTCTTCATTCGGGCTGAGTACTCCGCAGTTGTAGCATGCAGACGGTCTCCTTCGCCGAGCGGCACTAGTCTCATGTTGGGGGTCAGTCTCTACAGCAGGGGTCTTCTTATATTCAGCCATTTCCTCATGGACCCGCTTAATCTCTTCTTTCAAGTATTCCACCTATTGAGGGGCAGTTACCTCCTCGCTCCATACCTTCCCCACTGGTGCTATCACTCCTTGCTCCTGCTCGCACGTGTGCGCCTCACTCCCAACCTGAGAGAAAGTCATGTCTGGCTTTTCCTGCATGCACTCTCGCAGAGTCTACTTCATCAACATGTCTCCCAAGCCCGTCACCAATTGATCTCGTAGCACAACATCAATTGGCCTTACACCTATGCCGTCCTTCCGTATGATGGCAGTATGGAGTTCCTGCAGGCGCATTCATAAACTGCATCACAGTCTCCCCCTCTCTTTGCACCCGGCGAAACAGTCACATGCGCAGCTCCCCTACGTCAGTGGGGTCCCCATGCGTCTCCTCAAGTATCCGTAATACTTTGTCCAGGGTATCTCTCTCCCAGGGGGACCTATGCATGACAGAATCCCGTGCCTCCCCCTCGAGGGCCATCAATGCAATCTCTGCCTCCAGGGCTGGTGTCATGGGATGCATCCGCATCATTCCCCGGATACGCTCCGTCCAACCCCACAACATCACATTGCTCCCACTAAACCTCGGCAAATTATTCAACATGGCTCCCAGGGGAATGCTACACCTGGGACCTTCCCTAACTGCTAGGTCCGCCCCCTCCGCGCCACCATGTGACATCCTGCCAACTACGCCAAATGTAACAAAGTACAGGTGTTGGGTATGTCACCACGGAACAGACGGACCAACAGTTAAAGGAGGGTTTATATACAGGGATTAACACTGGCAATATACAGTGGGGCAAAAAAGTATTTAGTCAGTCAGCAATAGTGCAAGTTCCACCACTTAAAAAGATGAGAGGCGTCTGTAATTTACATCATAGGTAGACCTCAACTATGGGAGACAAACTGAGAAAAAAAAATCCAGAAAATCACATTGTCTGTTTTTTTTTCATTTTATTTGCATATTATGGTGGAAAATAAGTATTTGGTCAGAAACAAGCAATCAAGATTTCTGGCTCTCACAGACCTGTAACTTCTTCTTTAAGAGTCTCCTCTTTCCTCCACTCATTACCTGTAGTAATGGCACCTGTTTAAACTTGTTATCAGTATAAAAAGACACCTGTGCACACCCTCAAACAGTCACACTCCAAACTCCACTATGGTGAAGACCAAAGAGCTGTCAAAGGACACCAGAAACAAAATTGTAGCCCTGCACCAGGCTGGGAAGACTGAATCTGCAATAGCCAACCAGCTTGGAGTGAAGAAATCAACTGTGGGAGCAATAATTAGAAAATGGAAGACATACAAGACCACTGATAATCTCCCTCGATCTGGTGCTCCACGCAAAATCCCACCCCGTGGGGTCAGAATGATCACAAGAACGGTGAGCAAAAATCCCAGAACCACGCGGGGGGACCTAGTGAATGAACTGCAGAGAGCTGGGACCAATGTAACAAGGCCTACCATAAGTAACACACTACGCCACCATGGACTCAGATCCTGCAGTGCCAGACGTGTCCCACTGCTTAAGCCTGTACATGTCCGGGCCCGTCTGAAGTTTGCTAGAGAGCATTTGGATGATCCAGAGGAGTTTTGGGAGAATGTCCTATGGTCTGATGAAACCAAACTGGAACTGTTTGGTAGAAACACAACTTGTCGTGTTTGGAGGAAAAAGAATACTGAGTTGCATCCATCAAACACCATACCTACTGTAAAGCATGGTGGTGGAAACATCATGCTTTGGGGCTGTTTCTCTGCAAAGGGGCCAGGACGACTGATCCGGGTACATGAAAGAATGAATGGGGCCATGTATCGTGAGATTTTGAGTGCAAACCTCCTTCCATCAGCAAGGGCATTGAAGATGAAACGTGGCTGGGTCTTTCAACATGACAATGATCCAAAGCACACCGCCAGGGCAACGAAGGAGTGGCTTCGTAAAAAGCATTTCAAGGTCCTGGAGTGGCCTAGCCAGTCTCCAGATCTCAACCCTATAGAAAACCTTTGGAGGGAGTTGAAAGTCCGTTTTGCCAAGCGAAAAGCCAAAAACATCACTGCTCTAGAGGAGATCTGCATGGAGGAATGGGCCAACATACCAACAACAGTGTGTGGCAACCTTGTGAAGACTTACAGAAAACGTTTGACCTCTGTCATTGCCAACAAAGGATATATCACAAAGTATTGAGATGAAATTTTGTTTCTGACCAAATACTTATTTTCCACCATAATATGCAAATAAAATGAAAAAAAAACAGACAATGTGATTTTCTGGATTTTTTTTTCTCAGTTTGTCTCCCATAGTTGAGGTCTACCTATGATGTAAATTACAGACGCCTCTCATCTTTTTAAGTGGTGGAACTTGCACTATTGCTGACTGACTAAATACTTTTTTGCCCCACTGTAACAGTGCGAGTATAAGAAAAGTGAAACAGGTTCTCAGACAGGCAAACAGAATAAGTGGTATCTCTTGGAAAGAACTTATCAGTCTTAAGGGGACTTGCTTGCAGGGTCAAACTTCTCCCACGTTGGCGCCAAACAACTGCGGCACTTGTCGTCTCCAGTCTCTGTGAACTCTGTGGTCTTTAATAATCCTCAGCCGGGGTTTCAGGGGTTACTGCGGAAGCCAGAGGGGGTACGAGGCAAACGGGATCCTCTCTACTCTGAGTCCTTCGCTCCAACACTACAGTCACTCCTGGGGAAGCGAAGCTCCATCCACAATTGAGTCCCTCCACAGGAATCAGGGGCTCTACATTAACACCGCGGGTACCGGGGCTTCGCTCGGGGGTCTCTGTCTCTGCGGGGGTCACTGTCTCTGCACGGGCCACTCTCTTTGCACGGGGGTCAGGACGCCCCTCTGCTGTCACTGCAGACTCCGGTTCCACGTACTCACAAGATGCAGTCTTCCTGTACAGTCCCCCCATATGGGTCCTCTGGACGGGAGTTCTCTTTTCTCTCCCGAGCGCAGATGCATCCTGCCCTGATCGCTGCCCAAGCTGCTCTGAGGACTGCGCATGCGCTTTTCCCGCTCTCTGCCCGACTTCCTTCCTGTGCAGCACCACTTCCTCCTCCCCACTGCTACTGACAGGCCCATGATGAAGTCGGTCCAGGTCCAAGAGTCTTCCCCCTGGTAACCCTACTGCAGAGCTATATGGTTCCAGGCATGGAGCAGAGGCGGTAAACCCTTTCTTGTCCTTCTTATGCTTCACCCCCTTACACTGGAGTGGCCTAGCCTGTCTCCAGATCTCAATCCCATAGAAAACCTTTGGAGGGATTTGAAAATCCCTGTTGCCCAGCAACAGGCCCAAAACATCACTGCTCTAGAGGAGATCTGCATGGAGGAATGGGCCAACATACCACCAACAGTGTGTGCCAACCTTGTGAAAACTTACAGAAAACGTCTGACCTCTGTCATTGCCAACAAAGGATATATAACAAAATATTGAGATGAACTTCTGATAATGACCAAATACTTATTTTCCACCATAATTTGAAAAACAAACAAGGTGATTTTCTGGATTTGTTTTCTCATTTTGACTCTCATAGTTGTGGTCTACCTCTGATGTCAATTACAGGCCTCTCTCATCGTTTAAGTGGGAGAACTTGCACAATGGGTGGCTGATTAAATACTTTTTTTCCCCACTGCGTATACGTCAGTGACATACATATATTTATGTCTTTATATTTCATACAGAGATACATATAAGAATAGCCCTTAATTCATTTGTCAGCTTCTGTAAAATGAATGCAAGAGCCGACAGTACAGAAGACATGGTTTACATACAGTAAATCCTTGCAGCAGAATAGTTAGATATATAGATGTGTGTGATCAATACAATTATTATATTGTGTGTGCAAATTATGGGACATGTATACTATATATTCAATTAAAGATTATTTTCCTGGAAAAAAAATGATGTGGGCTCCCGCGCAATTTTCTGCACCAGAGAGGGAAAGCCAGTGACTGGGGGCAGATATTAATAGCCTAGGAAGGGACCATGATTATTGCCCCCCCCCGGCTAAAAACATCTGCCCCCAGCCACCCCAGAAAAGGCGAATCTCTAAGATGCACCAATTCTGGCACTTAGCCTCTCTCTTCCCACTGCCTTTAGCAGTGACATATGGGGTAATAAGGGGTTAATGTCACCTTTGTATTGTAAGGTGACATTAAGCCTGGCTTAGTAATGGAGAGGTGTCAATAAGGCACCTATCCATTACTAATAATAGAGTTGTGAAAGAGTAAAAATAAACAAAGACACAACCAGAAAAAAGTGTTTTAATGAAATAACACAATAAACACAGTTTGCCATCTTTATTGTTCTCCTAATCCAAGTGACACCCTTGATCTCCTGTAAAAAACCCCCCAGAAAATAATAAACCAACAATATACTATACCTATCTGGCGTTTAGTCCCATGCAGTAATCCATATCTGGGCCATATACAGTTCACAACCAGGAGCGGTGCTAATGCGACCGCCCCGACTGTAAACCACTGAAGAATGACTGAGCCGATGCCAGAGCTTGCTTCAGAGACGAGCGCTGACATCACTGAATCTGCCCTCCCTGCAGCCCTGACCCACGCTGAACTCTGCAGTGTGGGAGAATGAACTGGCATTTTCCCACGCTCAAGAGATCACCATGGGTCAGGCAGTGAGGCAGCGCAGCATCAGTGACTAGTGGTGACATGTGACGCGGGGGCATCATTTGCGTATATATTTAGGGTGCCAACCTCCACAGCAAGGTAGGGATAGGTTAATAGGGAAGGTGGAGGGTGAATTAGCTTAGACTGACCCCCTCCCCCTTATTCCCCTCTCCAACCGTATATATACAGTGGGGCAAAAAAGTATTTAGTCAGTCAGCAATAGTGCAAGTTCCACCACTTAAAAAGATGAGAGGCGTCTGTAATTTACATCATAGGTAGACCTCAACTATGGGAGACAAACTGAGAAAAAAAAATCCAGAAAATCACATTGTCTGTTTTTTTTTCATTTTATTTGCATATTATGGTGGAAAATAAGTATTTGGTCAGAAACAAAATTTCATCTCAATACTTTGTGATATATCCTTTGTTGGCAATGACAGAGGTCAAACGTTTTCTGTAAGTCTTCACAAGGTTGCCACACACTGTTGTTGGTATGTTGGCCCATTCCTCCATGCAGATCTCCTCTAGAGCAGTGATGTTTTTGGCTTTTCGCTTGGCAACACGGACTTTCAACTCCCTCCAAAGGTTTTCTATAGGGTTGAGATCTGGAGACTGGCTAGGCCACTCCAGGACCTTGAAATGCTTCTTACGAAGCCACTCCTTCGTTGCCCTGGCGGTGTGCTTTGGATCATTGTCATGTTGAAAGACCCAGCCACGTTTCATCTTCAATGCCCTTGCTGATGGAAGGAGGTTTACACTCAAAATCTCACGATACATGGCCCCATTCATTCTTTCATGTACCCGGATCAGTCGTCCTGGCCCCTTTGCAGAGAAACAGCCCCAAAGCATGATGTTTCCACCACCATGCTTTACAGTAGGTATGGTGTTTGATGGATGCAACTCAGTATTCTTTTTCCTCCAAACACGACAAGTTGTGTTTCTACCAAACAGTTCCAGTTTGGTTTCATCAGACCATAGGACATTCTCCCAAAACTCCTCTGGATCATCCAAATGCTCTCTAGCAAACTTCAGACGGGCCCGGACATGTACAGGCTTAAGCAGTGGGACACGTCTGGCACTGCAGGATCTGAGTCCATGGTGGCGTAGTGTGTTACTTATGGTAGGCCTTGTTACATTGGTCCCAGCTCTCTGCAGTTCATTCACTAGGTCCCCCCGCGTGGTTCTGGGATTTTTGCTCACCGTTCTTGTGATCACTCTGACCCCACGGGGTGGGATTTTGCGTGGAGCACCAGATCGAGGGAGATTATCAGTGGTCTTGTATGTCTTCCATTTTCTAATTATTGCTCCCACAGTTGATTTCTTCACTCCAAGCTGGTTGGCTATTGCAGATTCAGTCTTCCCAGCCTGGTGCAGGGCTACAATTTTGTTTCTGGTGTCCTTTGACAGCTCTTTGGTCTTCACCATAGTGGAGTTTGGAGTCAGACTGTTTGAGGGTGTGCACAGGTGTCTTTTTATACTGATAACAAGTTTAAACAGGTGCCATTACTACAGGTAATGAGTGGAGGAAAGAGGAGACTCTTAAAGAAGAAGTTACAGGTCTGTGAGAGCCAGAAATCTTGATTGCTTGTTTCTGACCAAATACTTATTTTCCACCATAATATGCAAATAAAATGAAAAAAAAACAGACAATGTGATTTTCTGGATTTTTTTTCTCAGTTTGTCTCCCATAGTTGAGGTCTACCTATGATGTAAATTACAGACGCCTCTCATCTTTTTAAGTGGTGGAACTTGCACTATTGCTGACTGACTAAATACTTTTTTGCCCCACTGTACATATAAGGCTGTGTGCACACGCTGCAGTTTCTGCTGCGGTGTACAGTACCATGATTCCCTATGGGAATCAAAAACCGCAATGCAGACGGTGCGGAATTTTCCGCGCGGATTATCTGCGGTTTTCAATCCGCAGAAAGAATTGACATGTCAATTCTTTCTGCGGATTCCCCTGCGGTTTGCCATCTCCTCCATTGAGGAGATGAAAACCCGCAGGGCAAAACCACAGAGCAATCCGCAGGTAAAACCGCAGGTATTTTGACCTGCGGTTTCACCTGCGGATTTTACTAAATCCTAATCCACAGCGTGTGCACACAGCCTTAAGGTCTGTGTGTTTTTGTTCTGGGTTTCAAAAATTTGTTGATTGTATTTTGAGTGGATTATTTTGGGGTCCTAAGGGGCCAATCTTTTGTTTTGGTTGAGTCTAAATATTAGATCACCAATATATGAACACACCCCCTCTGGTTCACCATTCAATATTCAATGTACACCGTGTTCTATTGTTCTGCCACTACAACACACCGTTTCACTGGTTGCTATACTGATATGCAGATAGGGCAAATAAGGCTGCATTTAGGGTGAGCCGATGTTGAGCGGGGGTGCCACTTTGCGCTCAAGAGGGTGCCAACCTCCGCTGTAAGGAAGGGTGTACTAGGGTATAATAGGGCCTAATAGGGCTTATTTGCAATATTCAGTTTTTAGTCTATTGGATTGTCTGGTTGCAGCTTTTTAATGAATTTGTCGGTGGTTGGTTTTAATGAATCTAATAAAGTTGAGTATTAGGTTATGGCTTCTATGTTAGACACAGCAAGTTAAATCTGCACAGCTAACAGGTAGATAAAAGCAGATCCAATCAGTGCAGGTGCACATGTAGCCAGACTCCGTGATCTTCTGACCTCTCTCTTTTGCAGTATCCCTGTGACAGCATGTTTGTATGTATGTGCTCTCTGTATACATTAGATATAGCACATACTAAACAAAGCAATTGATATACATCAACTAAAAATATTTAGTTACACCACCTACGGAGTATGTGATATATATCTGCTAAGCGGATGAATGGTAGACCATTCGGAAAATGACTTAAACCAAAAGGAGAACACCGAACTTAAAATCATAAGAAGAGTATGGAACATAGGGGAAAAGATAAAATGTTTATTATTATGTGTGGCATATGATAGCAATACAAACAAAGAGGTGCCCTCACTGACTGAACCGTAATGAACAGAAAAAATTACAGTTTATTACACATAAAATACAATGCATAAGATTAAAAAAAATGAACCACCAGGTAAAGGGTAGACTATTACATATATCTCAATTATGTAAATAGCATAATGAATCAGGGACCACGAAACGCGCGTTGGAGAGTGCGCCACACTTGAACCAAGGACCACCCGGGTAATTACCTTGTTTCTTCATCCATCCATCCACCTATCACGGGTTTTATATGTATGCTGTTCCCTCGCTCCACATATACTGTATGCACCATATCCTACTGCACAATATTGGTAGTGCTTACCTCTACTTCAGAGCTACCTTCCCAACAGGCACCTTTACCTTCTTGGTATTACACTGGTGTGCATCAGATTATTATATCTTGTTCCCCATGGTCTAACAGACACCTTCTATTTGTCCATTGACATCTACCTCTATTTCATGTATTGATCTCTGTAGGACAAAATATTTCCTCACACACCTCTCTCTCACTCCCCCCTTCAAATGAAGGACTATCATGCTTCACTCTACATTATCTATTTATATAATTGCCTTGTAATGTTTTCATTTCCTGTTCTGTCCAGATATCACCGTATCCCAGAATTCCAAGCGGAGGAAGTTCACCGACCGCCATATTGGGACACCCAAGTGATGGGTGTCTCAATATATAAACTGCTGCTGGTACCAACCTATTGCGCAGTACCACCAGTGGAACAACGTCGCACCACACTCACACACTTACACTCACGCAGCCTATCGTGCGGTACCACCGGTGGAAAACCGTTGCACTGTGCCTGCGCGAATTTCGAGCAGGTGCAGTGAATCATTCGGCTGATCCCGGCGGCAGATGTGCGACGTGTCTACAGGCAGAGGAAGCCGGTCACATTAATGGGGTTTTCCCATGATTAAAAGTTCATTTTATAAAATGTCTGTGTCTGACCGTGTACGGAGCATACCACATCTGGGCAGGGGAGGGAGCAAAAGACAATACTGACATTACAGCAGGGGATCACATAGGATTCATTTTGTGAGGTAAAACATTTCACTGACTATTTTTAAACAATGTTTTACCACACAAAATGTATCCTCTGCGATCTCCTGCTGTAATGTCAGTATTGCCTTTTGCTTCCTCCCCTGCCCAGGAAATGTGGTATGTTCTGTACACAGTCAGACACAGGGGTGAGAGAGACAGAGCACAGGGGGGAGACAGCTCAAATGGAACAGCACATGAGGGGAGAACAAAGCACAGGAAGGAGAGAGACAGCAGACAAGGGGGATAGCACATGGGGTAGTCAGGTCAAAGAAGAGAGCACAGATGGGAGAAGTCAGCACATGGGGAAAGAGAGAGGGGATAGGTGGGTGAGCACATGGGGGGAGAGATTCTCAACACTGCAAAGCCTGCCCCCATCATGACATTACCGACCTCAAGATACGCCCTCCATAATGGAGATATATGTCATATTCTACCATTTACCTGGTGGTTTGGTTTTTAATCATATGTATTGTATTTTCTGTGTAATATAATATACTATAATTTTTTCTGTTCATTACAAGTATACCACTCATAATAATAAAGGTATTATATCCTTTCACCATGTTCCATACTCGTCTACATAGACACCTTTGTGTGTCTATGTATGTGTTCTTTGTATGAGAGCAGGTTGCGGGATGCCGGGACCGGCAGGAGACAGAGCAAGAGTTAACATCATTTTTTTACTTGAACAGGGGTATACTCCAAGCAGGGAGGAGATAAGGCAAACAGGGGGTATAACAGTTGGTATGCGGGATGGAGAAAGAATATAATGGAGATAGCACCGTTGTCAAGGGTTAACTTATCAGTCTGACGGCTTCCTGACTGGAGAGTCCACAAAGTGAATAGTGGCGCCAACATGGTCAGCGCGTGGTAAAACCGGTGTCATCCTGAAGGCGTCATTGAGCTGAATTCCGACGGCCGCGATTTGTCCTCAATGTTTTTATCAGGTTCCTTGGTCCAGGGTTTGCTGTGTGAGGGGAAGTACAGTCCACAACACTATCGGAGCCCAACGTGGCTCAACAGATGTACACCGGGGAGTAAGAGCACAGTTCACGGTCACCCGGTCCTTCTCAAGCGGTATGCTCGCGTCACTCATGGGCCCGGGGCATCTGGCACCTCACGTTTCAGGAGCCAGCAGGCACACAACACAATACTGGTCACTGTCTCTGTGAGTTGTCGCAGGGAAACTCGAGCGCGGGCCTGCGCTATGCTGGTGCTCAGGAGACAGAGCACTCACCTTCCCCTGCTGCGCGCTGCTTGTTCCTGCCAAGTCTGTCTGCTCCCGTGCGAGCTGTGTCTTTTTTAGCTTAGTCACACCCCCTGCTGTACAGTGCAAAGGTTGATCTGGGTTTCTAAATTTTCCCCTGGACAACAGAGGAGACATCCCAGACAGTTCCGGACCCAGCACAAGACATGTACCCCCGGTCTGGTTCCTCTTCTTACACTCTCCCTCTCCTTTTGCTCGCCATTCCACGGGCGAGACTTCTTGTAGTAAGCGTTAACATTACCCTATTTCTTGGACGATTCATTGCCAAATAAATTGGTCTTGGTTGTATCTTTTGGGGGATTCCGGCTGTTGTTCGTTCGGTGTGCTGTAAGTCAGGAGGAGTAGTCGAGTCGGTTTGAAAAGGTGAGGGAGGGGACGCGCCCGAGTCTAATGGAGCAACTTCTTCAGGAACTTCAGGTACCTGCCCCTCTTCTGGGACTAGATTTAGTAGATCAGGGAATTCTTCTTCACAATCACCAGCTGCAGGAGGAAGTATTTCAGGAACACCTTGTATCTCCTCCACTGATCAGGATCTCTTGACAAGCAAGGACGTAGCATATTCTGAAGGACTATTCGAGTAAGGGCATCTTCCTTCCCCTCAGGTTGGACTTCGTAAACGGGACCTTCGGAGCTGATTCTTAGTTTCACTCGATATGGAGTATTTTCCCATCGGTACTCCAACTTGCCCCGAGGGTGTTTGTCTCGGACCAACACACAGTCTCCGGATCGAAGAGCTGTCCCTCACAGGGGAGCTATCTCTGGATGCTCAAGTTCCCGAAACTTAGTCTGCACAAGGCGGTGTAGAGTTTGTCGCAGGTGACGATGTTCTTGAACCCAGGTGGATACCCCCGTCAGCGGGTAGTCCTCCTCTGGATCCAGTCCCAGCTCAGTAATCTCTCATCCCGGTCTGCCAAATAGCAGGGTATGTGGCGTGCACCCGGTGGTGCGATGTGCTCGGTTATTGTACACCCAAACTAATTTAGCTACAAATTCCGGCCAACGGACTTTTCTGTCTTCCTGTAGCGTCTTCAACATCTGAATCAGAGTTCGATTGAACGGTTCACAGGCTCCATTTCGCCGAGGATGATAGGGCGTCGTCCGAGACTTTTTGAACTGGTATATGCGACGCAATTCTTCCATTAACTCGCTCCTTGTAACAGGCGCCTTGATCAGAGTGGATTCTCTTCGGACAGCTGTACACTTGAATGAAATTCCTGCAAATGGCTTGTGCTGCTGATTCAGCAGTTTGATTCCGAGTTGGAGTCACAACAGCAAATTTGGTGGAGTGGTCAGTCTTCACCAGACAATGTTCATATCCAAGGTGACCTGGACTTATCGTCAGGAAATCTATCATCAACACTTTTAGGAGGGCAGAAGTCACGATGGTCTATGTGCGAGCTTGATGTTCAGGAGGCTTAGATAACGCACATTTTCTACACTGCCAACATGCTTCTTCCATCACAGCTTTTAGTCGAGGATGATAGACTAGCTTCTGTAGCCACTGAAAGGTTATCTCTTGACCGAAATGAGCTCCTTTTTCGTGTTTCTCCGTGGCCACCTTGTGAAGCAGCGCGTCGGAGATCACCACTTGCCAGGTAATACCCAGTTCTCATTGCAGCTGGATCTTCCGGTACAACAGTCCATTTATTAGGTGGAGCCTTTCCCACTGTCGAAGGATCTGCAGAGTCCCCGGGGACAGGGCGTTTCTCTCTCTCTGACTGGGCAGTTGTCTAAAGCCCCCGTCACACATAACGATGTCCCAGCGATCCCCCCAACGATCCGACATGGATGAGATCGCTGGGACATCGTTAGGCTGATCGCTGGTGAGCTGTCACATAGACAGCCCCAGCGATCAGGACCAGCAACGCTGGACGCTGGTTTCTAATGTAAACGTCGGGTACCCGCTGTTTACCTTGGAAACCGGCGTACACGCCGGTTTCTAAGGTAAACATCGGGTATCTAGGAGCTGCGCGACTCCTGGATACCCGCTGTTTACCTTGGAAACTGTAATGATCCAGTTTGGATTATGACAGATTTTGCACAAGTAACCTTTTTTTTTCCTTTAAGCTGTTTGCTTAAAGTTAGTTTTGCCCCCGGTGGCCATTAGGGTCATTACACTGTGGTTGTTTTAGTTCTAGTTTTGCCCCGGTGGCCGTTAGGGTCATTGCACTCTGGTTACTTTAGTTTAGTTTCCCCCAGTGGCCGCTAGTGTTATTGTATGTGATAATGAAGCAGGTGTGATTCCTTGGTTGCTACCTATAAAGGAGTAGCAGGTGGTCTCACTCACTGTTGGTGATATTGCTCATTTCCAACCAAGTCTGGTGAAGGAAGGAACTACAGAGAGGAGTTCCTGGCAGCTCAGGGGAGCTCTAGTGTAATAGCTTCAGGCGGAAGCTGAATTCAGGTGTCGAGCTTCAGGGGTGAAGCTGAACTTTGGTGTTGTACTCTGTTGCTGGGAGCAATAGCAACAGAGCAAAGCTAAGTGGTGTTTTTCCCTGTTTGTGACTTTCCTTGTGTGTGTATTAGTGCAGTGGTGGAATTAGTTTCTGCACTGTCCAGTTCACTAGAAAGGGATAGGTGCAGGGCGAGCTAGGGATTTGAGGTATCCAGCTCGTCGCCAGGTGCGGAACCTGCCTAGGTATCGTCAGGAGTGTAGGGACACTGACTTAGGGGAGTGCAGAAGGTCTCCACATCCCCGTTCCCTATTGCAGGGCCCTCCATTGTAACGGTTTCCATGGTGTTTCCCTTAACTCTGTTTAAATTCGCCCTGCTGGAGGCGGTGTATCCAGGTTCACGGGTGTTTTAGAAATTCACCCGCCCTGCTGGAGGTGGTGTATCCAGTCACACGTGACATTACAGAAACTAGCGTGTATGCCGGTATCCAAGGTAAACAGTGGTAAACGTTTACATTAGAAACCAGCGTCCAGCGTCGCTGATCGCTGGTCTCTCGCTGCCACACGCAGCGATGCATGCTGGGCAGCGGGAGACCAGCGATGGAGAAACGGCCCAGCACGATCAGCGATAACCGGCAGGGGGGCCGGTCGCTGATCCCTGTCACACACAGCGATCTCGCTGGCGAGATCGCTGATGTGTCACAAAATCAGCGATCTCGCTAGCGAGATCGCTGTGTGTGACGGGACCCTTAGAGTTACCCACTGTCTCATTTGAGTGATTTCCCCATCTTCCTGTTGTAATCAAACCCACTTGTCACAGGGACATCCCAGAATGCATTCCTTGGCCACTGTCTGAATCTGTTCCTGCGTAGCTGCCAACATCCTGGCAGAATCACGGAACTCAGGGATTTCTTCAGCCTCCAATTCTTCATCCCGATTGGGTCCAGGTCTCTCTTGTGTCATTCTGGATAAGGGATCTGCGTGAGTGCTCTCAGCTCCCCTCCTGTGGGCAATCCTATATCGATACTTCGCCATCCGAGCCACCCAGCGCTGCTCCAGGGCCCCTAACCTCGCATTTTCCAAGTGGGCTAAAAGGTTATTGTCGGTGTGTACTAGGACTTCAGACCCAGACAGGTATTCCGCATACTTCTCAGTCATGGCCCACACTAATGCCAACAGCTCCAGTTTGAATGAACTGTAGTTGTCTGGATTTCGGTCAGTGTCATGGAGGGACCAACTCACATAGGCGATCACTCGCTCTTTTCCTACCTGAATCTGTGACAACACAGCTCCGAGTCTATGCAGACTTCTATTGGTGTGAAGAATAAATGGTTGGGAGAAATCTGCGTAAGCCAACACTGGTGCTTCAGTTAAAGCCACTTTCAAAGCTCGAAATGCTTCTTCTTGGCGGTCTCCCCACTGAATAGTCCGGTTCTTTGCAACAGATGGTACTCCTTTTAGCAGTTCTAGCAGTGGATTCACGATGCGAGTAAAGTTCTTCACAAACCACTGGTAGTACTCTGTGAGCCCCAGGAACACCCGAACATCCTTCACAGTCTTTGGGGTGGGCCATTCCTGTACCACTGCGATTTTCTCACGGGACAGTCACACCCCTTTGGCAGATACGACATGTCCCAGGTATTCAATCTTGATTTGGAAAAGATGACACTTCCGAGCAGTGGCGTAGCCACTGTTTGTGGTGCCCGGGGCGGTCGAAAAATTTGTCGCCCCTTTGGTCTTTGACAATCCGGAAGCATCCGAAGAGCAGTGGCGTAGCGGTCCGCCCCAGGCGGCACGTGTGTGGGGGCGGCGCGGCAGCAGCAGCAATTCCTCTCCTCTGTGGAGAGGAGATCTAAATCTCGTTCACGGGCAGCAAACACTCAACCAGTTCCGCAGCGAAAGTCTCTTTAATGCTCAACTCACAAATATACACAGCACATGATATCTTATGGATCGCAGCCGCAAAACATATCCTCAAGATTGCAGCCAATAAACACGCCAGTCCACCACCGGTTCACAGCCGAGCACAATATAGTCCACCTCCGGATCGCAGCCGGGTACAGAACAGTCTACATCCTAAACCGTCATGTACGCTGAGGGTGCCAGGCCTTTCAGCTCCCTTGGCTGTTTGGCTCTGCTTGCCTGTGTTGCCTCCCACAGGTCGAGGTCTGCACTCTTACAAAAACCAAAATAAACTGACCCTGACACACCAAAACCCTTTACTGCAGGGTTTTTAACTGGAATCTGTGGCCATGGGCCACATGGGAAACTCGGGTCGGGGGAGGAAACGGACTGCCCCACTACCATCCTGTAATCCATTTAAAAAATAAAAGCCCAGTAGGTTTTCTTAAATCTGCCCTGGACAAACAGCATGTCCAAGGCAGACACTTGTGACTGTACTGCACTCGCATGGCCTCAATACGCCTCCAAGTGCATCCTGGGGGAACACATAGTGACCCTTACATGTGACAACTGCCGCTGCCTCATAGTGGTCTTTGTTTTGGATTCACCTGGAACCCGCCTGAAAAAGCACAATATATTTCAAATAAAGAGCTAAAAGAAGTGACCTAAGCATTGTTCGGGTGGTTACTGCTTAGAAAAGGAAAAAAAAAAAAAAAGGAAAAAAAAACTGTATTTGCTTCCGCTGACTATTCTGGAAAACCATCTAAAAAATGTTGTGTGCACATACCCTTAGATGTTGCTCGTATCCCCTAGTAGAATTAAAAAAAATATTGAATATAGGGGAAAAAAAACATTAAAAATGATCACCACTCTCCCAGAATGTTATCAAAATCTAAAAAAGAATAAATAAAAAGGAAAATAAAATCTGGTATCGCTATGTGCATGACTGTCCCAATTAATGAAATATTACAACATTTATCCCATACGGTGAACAATCAAAAAAAAAATAGAATTTTTTTTTCTTTGGGGGGGGGGGGGGGGTGAGGGAAGGAGTAAACTTTGCTTCCCCCCAAAAGAAAATGGACTGAAAAGTGATAAAAAAAATTAAGTTATAAAACTTACAATGGAAAGTGAAATGGGACTCTGACCGGAGGCCTGAAACAATCGGGTTCCAGAGATGGTCGTCCGTACACAAAACCGTGCAGCCGTTCTTCATATGCAAAAAAGAGGTTCAGCAGCAGCTGAGCACTGTAACCTCTGTAAGAATAGGGGGCCTGTGCTTGAGGACATCTGATCAGGACAGCAAGGAGAAGATGAGGGATTCGCATGCAGATTGCCCCATTTCTCATACCTCTGCTTGCTGCCAGTGAAGGCTGACCACTGTAAGTCTCCGCAGGCCTCCCAGCACTGGGGAGCACAGGACAGGTGCACAGCGCTCTGCATGCTGACTATTCCCATCCCCTAGTACACTAATGTCGCACACACGGCAGTCACGTTGCTTCTCTGCTGTCACCGGCAGGTTATGCGGCTCAATAGTTTGTGGAGGTGTAATAACGGCGCTGCCGCCGCCGCCGCCCTTGCCTGACTCAGCGCCGCTAGTTCCGGTACGACTGTCACCGGCTCCACGGTCTGTTGTTGTTATTAGCTAAACATCAACGGCGGAAGCATTTGATGACGTCAGCGGGGTCATGTGACTGCGCACAGAGGTGACGTTCTGTGTCACGTGACCGAGCTGCGACTCTCTGACTGGGAGGAGGGGAGGTAGCTGGTGCTGCTGTGGGGCATCATGGAGGTGGCTGAGTGTTTGCTGCCTGTGAACGAGATTTAGATCACCTCTCCACTGAGGAGAGGAATTGCTGCTGCTGCTGCGCCACCCCCACACACGTGCCGCCTGGGGCGGACTGCCCCCCCTCCCCCCCACGCTACGCCACTGCTTCCGAGGCTTCACTTTCAGGCAGTGCTTCTGTAAACAACTCAACACCTGTTCCAGCCTTTGCAGATGTTCCTCAAAAGTGGCTGCATAAACAATGATATTGTCTGGGTAGATGAGGGTGGCCTCGAAGTTTAGGTTGCCTTGACACCTCTCCATTAGTCACTGAAAAGTCTGGGGGGCATTAGCAAGGCCAAACACCATCCGGTTGAATTCAAACAACCCAATAGGCAGTATGAAGGCGGTTTTTGCTCGGTCATGCTCAGACATTGGTACTTGCCAATATCCAATGGCTAAATCCAATGAGGAGAAATACTTTGCGTTTCCCAGTGCAGACGACTCCTCATTCCTTGGTAGTGGATACGAGTCTCGCATGGTGCAGGCATTCAGTTTCTGATAGTCCACGCAAAAATGCAGAGTTCTGTCCTTTTTCCGCACAAGTACAATAGGGGCAGCCCAAGGGCTTTGACTCTCTTGAATAACACCATTCTGCAGCATTTGCTTCAACATCCCCTTCACCTCCTGATACATTTGTGGTGGGATTTGGCTATATCGTTCCGTAATAGTCGGGATCTCGTGGGTAGTTGCTGTGGTGCACCCAAAATCATCATCGTGCTGGGCAAATACATCTTGATACCGCCCCAGCAGAGCCTCCGCCCATTGCACCTGTTGTGGTGTGAGTTCAGTTAGTTAAGTCCGCATTTGTATCTAGAATTCGGCGTCCCTTCTGCACATGTTGGGGTTACAGTTCAGGAGACACATCTATGGCTATTGTCAGGGGTCTCCCTGTTTCACTGTCAGTTGGACGGCCTTTGGTAGTATCAGCTCTTCTGGCATGCCCAGGATTTGCGCTACTTCGCTCTTGGGTGGAAGCATGAGATTGTCCTTCCTAAGATTAACACATCGCACTGGTACTGTTCCATCTTGCACAGTAGCTAACATTCGCGCAACGAGGAGCCCTGGAGGTAGCTGCTCCATATAAGCTGGCTCTATCTGAATTTCGACTCCTTCCAGAGGGGTTTAAGCTCAGACGGGTAGAGTGAGCACAATTTGGCCCGGTGGTAGAACAAGGATGGCTGCGGCTGGAACGATCACTTTTCCCAGCATCTTCCCGTCACTAGAGGTTTATTTGGCTTGGACCACATGGATTAACTGCTGGAGCACTCTCCTTTGGGGGGGTACGTGGGCTCCACTGTTTCAGAAACAAATCTGTCTACTCATTGATAAGAAGACTTCCGAGTACCTTCAATACATTCATCCCTAAAGTGACAGCAAGACTGTTACCCGCATCTCCGGGTCTAAAAATGTCTGAAAATGATGGAAACAGTGCTCAAATGCCATGGGAACATCATGGGGAATACCCCTGGAAGCATTTCTGATTCCCGGGTCACAGCTGTGAACAATGTTGTCAGAGTCTTACGCCATTTTTACAGGCGCACCAAAAAATATACAAAAACGAAACCAAAATGGATTTTCCTGGGAAATATGTTAAGGAACGTCCTTTCTAGGGTAATAACTTTTATATATGGCAAAATAATTAACCCATGTCAAAAATGTTCCTCCACCACTTGGGCTATGTTCGCACGTAATGTTTTTGATGCGTTTTTAAACTTTAGCATTGCTTTCAACCAATACAAATGCATTCACTGGGAAATCTCAATGTAACATTTAACAACCTCAGCTGGCCATGTGGTGTGTGACACATGATCACACACATCTTGTTTCATTTATGAAGGAAGGACTCTTAAAGTCACAAAGCCTAATTTTATAAGGCCATCAGGCGGCATTAATATTCTGAAAGGTCCATTATTAAACAGTGCATCTCCTATACTGTTATTGCCTATGCAGTGAGTGGCTCGGCTGCAAAAAATTAGGACACATCCCAATACCCCTTTCACGAGACGTACAGGAGGGCCTCCTGAAAAAATGTTCCCATTATAAGAAAGTGGGTCTCCCATAGTGTTTGCCTATGCATTGAATGCAAGGCCTGCCTTGCCCCATAGTTACACTCACCCCAATAATCCTTGGAACAGACATCCTGGATGGCCACATGAAACCAAAGTTCCTATTATTTTTCATTTGGTACTGCCATACTGCTTGATTATGCCTTGAATGCAAGGCCTGCCCTGCAAAAAAATTCATACACACCCCAATAAGCCTTTGAACCCACGTACTGAATGGCCACATGAAAAACAAAGTTCCCATTTTTTTCATTTAGTACTGCCATATTGTTAACCTATCCATTGCATGCAAGGCCTGCCCTGCACCAAATTCACATGCATCCTAATAATCCTTTGAACCCATGTACTGGATGGCCAGAGGAAAACCAAGTTCACATTATTCATTTAGTACTGCCATAATGTTTGCTTACGCATTGAATGCAAGGCCTGCTCTGAACCAAATTCACACGCACCCCAAAAAGCCTTTGAACCCACGTACTGGATGAACACATGAAAACCAAGTTCACATTTTTTTTCATTTGGTACCGCCATACTGTTAGCCTATGCACTGCATGCAAGCCTGCCCTGCACCAAATTCACATGCACCTCAATAAGCCTTTGAACCCACGTACTGGATGGCCACGGGAAAATCAATATTAATTTGGTACTGCCATACTGTTTGCTTATGCATTGAATGCAAGGCCTGCCCTGCCACAAAGTCACATGCACCGTAATAAGCCTTTGAAACCACGTACTGGATGACCACAGGAAAACCACGTTCACATTATTCATTTGGCACTCCATTACTGTTTGCTTATGCATTGAATGCAAGGCCTGGCCTGCACCAAAGTTACATGCACCCCAATAACCCTTTCAACAGATGTACCTGAGGGCCTCATGACAAAAATCTTCCTATTACAAGAAAGTGTGTCTCCCATAATGTTTGCTTGTGCATTGAATGCAAGGCCTGCCTTGCCCCAAAGTTACACGCACCCCAATTACCCTTGGAACAGACATCCCGGATGGCCACATGAAACCAAAGTTCCCATTATTTTTTATTTGGTACTGTCATACTTTGAGCATATGCATTGAATGCAATGCATGCCCTGCACCAAATTCACACGCACCCCAATAAGACTTTGAACCCACGTACTGGATGGTCACAGGAAAACCAAGTTAACATTATTCATTTGGTATTGCCATACTGCTTGCTTATGCATTGAATGCAATGCCTGCCCTGCACCAAATTCACACACACCCCAATAAGCCTTTGAACCCACGTACTGGATGGCCACAGGCAAACCAAGTTCACATTATTCATTTGGTATTTCCATACCGCTTGATTGCATTGAATGCAAGGCCTGCCAAAAATTAGGAGGCACTCCAATGCCTCTTGAAAGAGACGTAGAAGAAGGCCCCAAAATGTTCCCATTATAAAGGAGCGGGTCTCCTATACTGGGAATGCCCATACACTAAGTGTATGGGTTGACAAACATTTCCCCCTGGGGGGGTACATATTTTTTTTAATTTTTTTACTGGCATTATAAACACCCTTTCAAAAAACTAGAGTGGCTGTAGCATCAGGGAATACGTTCACCCTGGTGTTCTAATGGTGGTGTCTGAAGAGACGTGGAGGATGTCCTGCTATGAATCATTTCCCAAATTAAAGGAGCGGGTCTCCTACACTTGGAATGTGCCTACACTAAGTGTATGGGCTGACAAACATTTCCCCCTAGGAAGTACATATTTTAAAAATTTTTTTACGGGCATCATAAATACCCTTTCAAAAAACTAGAGTGGCTGTAGCATCACGGAAGACGTTCACCCTCGTGTTCTAGTGGTGGTGGATGATGAGGATGAGGAGAAGGAGGAGGATGACACCAAATAGCCAAAATCAGAAAGCGTATACCCATGTGTGGGTGTGAAGAGATGCATTGGAATACACCTCCCAAAAAAAGACACTGTATTGGAGGTCATTTTTCCCTGTTATCATTTGGTGGTGAAGAAAAGTCTGGGCCAATCCAACCTTTGTTCATTTTTATAAGAGTCAGCCTGTCTGCATTTTCAGTTGACAGGCAAATGCGCTTACAAGTTATAATTCCACCAGCGGCACTAAAATCCCACTCTGACAAAACACTAGTGGCAGGGCAGGCTTGGAACTCCAAGGCATAGAGAGCAAGTTCATGCTACGTGTCCAGCTTGGATACCAATAATTAAAAGGCACAGAGGAATCACGGAGGACATTGGTGCTGTCAGAAAGGTACTCCCTCAGCATCTTCCCAAACACTGCAGTCCTTGTGACATTACTCTGTGCCTCTGGGCCAGGGCAATGGGAGGGTCTGAGAAAACTCTCCTAGAACTTTGCCAGTGTTCCCTTGCCTTGGATGGATTGAAGTTGTGTCTCTCTCAACTGTACTTTTTGGATGTCCAAGGAACTGTGACGTCTGCTGCCAGCATTTTCGGATGGGAATTTTTAAAATAATTCCGCAACAAGGGCCCTCTGGTACTGCACCATTTTAGTACATCTGTCTGGCTCTGAAAGAAGAGATTGAAAGTTCTCCTTGTAGCGTGGGTCTAGAAGTGTCACGAACCAGTAATGTGTGTCACCGAAAATTTTCATAATGCAAGGGTCACGGGAAAGGCAGCACAACATAAAGTCACTCATGCATGCCAGAGTGGTAACAGGCAAGACTTCCGTGTCCTCACCAACAGGACGACTGACCATGCTGTCCTCCTCCTCCTTCTCCTCCTCCTGTCCTCAGGCCAAACACACTGAACAGATGGCATGAAAGTAGCTCCTGTTCTTCCTCCTCTTCCTTTATTGTCAACCAACCCACGTTGGGATGACATGAGGCTGGGCTGTGTGTAATCACCCTCTATGGTTCCTTGCTCCATGTCCTTGTGCTGCACCTGCAATGCATTCTCTTTCATTCTGAGCAGGGAGCTTTTCAGAATGCAGAGAAGAGGGATGGTGATGATAATTATGGCATCATCGCTGCTCACCATCTTGGTGGAGTCCTCAAAGTTTTGGAGGATGGTAGATATGTCAGACATCCATGTCCACTCCTGAGGTCTTATGTGTGGAGTCTGACCTGAATAATGATGGTCTTGTTGATGTTGGTAGTCAATAACTGCCCTTTTCTGCTCACAAATACTTTCCAACATATGCCGTGTAGAGTTCCAACGCTTGGGGACATCACGCACCAGTCGGTGAGCTGGAAGCTGCAAATGCTGCGGAAGCACAGCAAGGGCGGCTGAAGCTGTAGCTGACTTTCTAAAATGGGCACACAGGTGGCGTACTTTCACAAGCAGATCCGTCAGCTCTGGGTAGCTTTTGAGAAACCGTTGAACAATGATGTTAAGCACATGGGCCAAGCATGGTACGTGTGTGAGCTCACTTCGCCTCAGAGCTGCCACGAGGTTCCGACCATTCACACACACATCCATGTCTGGCTTTAGGTTCAGCGGTGTCAGCCACGGATCTGCTTGCTCTTTCAGAGCTGTCCATAACTCTTCAGCATTGTGCGGTTTGTCACCTAAGCACATTATTCAGCACAGCCTGTTGCTACTTGGCTGAGGCAGTGCTTCCAGCTTGAGACTGATGTGCTCATTTTGGAGATGGAGGCTGAAGAAGAGGAGGACGAGGAGGTGCAGGAGCTGTACACAGTGGGAGCAACCCTGATTGAAGTAGGGCCCCCAATCCTCGGCATCAGGAGGACATGTTCCATCACAAGGTCCGACTGGGACCCGACTTCCAATATGTTAACCCAGTGTGCCGTCAGCGAGATGTACCGTCCCTGCCCAGAAGCACTTGTCCACGTGTCCATGGTTAGGTGTACTTTCCCAGTAACAGCATTGGTGAGGGCACGGCTAATGTTGTGGGATACGTGCTTGTGTTATGCTGGGACGGCACACCTGGAGAAATAGTGGCAGCCTGGGACCGAATACCTTGGGATGGCTGCCACCATCAGGTTGCGGAAAGCTTCCATCTCCGCGAGCCTAAAAGGTAACATTTCGAGCGCAAGCAGACGAGAAATGTGTGAATTCAGTAGTGTGGCCTGTGGGGCGTTGGCTGCGTATTTCTGCTTGCGTTCCAATGACTGGGGTATGGCCAACTGAAGGCTGTGCTGGGACAAGGACATGGACATGCTTGATGATGGTGCTAGTTGAGTGTGGGTAATGACAGGTGCAGGGCGGGAGGCATCTTCACATGCACCGTGGACAGGGGATTGGCTTGCATGCACAACAGTGGAAGAAGCAGTGGTGTTACCTGCAGACACTGTTCCTGGAGCCTGTGGTTCGGCCCACAAAGTCGAGTGGTTTGCTGCCATGTGCCTGATCATGCTGGTGGTGGTCAGGCTGGTAGTTTTGCTACCCCTGCTGATGCGGGCATGGCAGCTGCTGCAAATGGCATGTTTGGGGTTATTGGCAGAGTCTTTAAAAAACAACCAGACTCGGGAAGACCTAACAGTTGGACTGGCAACTTCTGTCATGTTGGTGTAGCGGGGAACGGTTGCCCCCCTTCTGTCTGCGGCCACCACACTGCTTCTTCTTGCCAGTTGGGGTGCTACGCCCCTCTCCCCCTGTGTGCTGCTGTCCTCGCTCTGCATGTCCTCCTGCCAGGTTGGGTCAGTTACTATATCATCCACCACCTCGTCTTCCACTTCCGCACTCTGGTCCTCCTCCTGAGTTTCTGGCTATTGTGTCTCATCATTGTCCACCTCTTGTGACACGTTCCCATCATCACTTTTGTGTGACAGTGGCTGCTCAAATGTTTGGGCATCGCTACATGCAAACTCATCTTGCCCCACTTCAAGTGGACCGGGCGAAAGGCCTGAATCTATACATGGAAAACTGAACAGCTCTTTGGAGTGTCCAAGCGTGGAGTCAGTTGTCTCCGGGCTCTCGGCATGGTGGGTGGAAGGAGGTTCAGGGTCAGGAATATGCGGTCCAGACTCACGGTTACTCAGACTTGACAGTGTGAAAGACAGGGTGCTGGTGGTGGTGTTAAACTGACTGGAAGTATTATTCGCTATCCAGCAAACAACCTTTTCACACTGCTGTGGCTTCAATACTGCTGTCTTTCTGCAGTCCCCTAAAAATCTGCACAGGAAGGTCGAGCGAGCAGATGTGGGTGTTTGTTGTGACTCAATTTCAGCTTTCCCACGGCCTCAGCCTCTGCATGCACCATCACGTCCAGTTCCCAGTCCCTTGCCACGCGCCTTGCCCATTTTAAATGGACTACAATATTTTTCACATTCACTACAAATGGCTGAATTTGGAGAGAACTTATATGTGATCCGTGTGCGGGAAAACCACAGTTTAAAATATCTGCCCTGTAGGTAACAATTTTTTTTTTAAGCAAACTGGTGTCAATAACTGTAAAATATATGGCATGCTTTATAATTTTTTACAGCAAAATAGTGTATAGAAATAGGGTAACACAGCAAAAAAAAGGTGACTGGAAGCTTCAAATGCCACAATTTGTAGCCCACAGATAGAAGAGGCGTGTCACAGAGATACCACACTGTAAAATATGTGGCCTGTATTTTTACTTTTTACAGCAAAATAGTGTATAGAACTAGGGTAACAAGTAGCAAAAAAGCTGAATGGAAGCCTCAAATGCCAAAATTTGTAGCCCACAGATAGATGAGGCATGTCACGGAGATACCACACTGTTAAATATGTGGCCTGTATTTTTATGTTTTACAGCAAAATAGTGTATAGAACTAGGGTAACACACAGCAAAAAAAGGTGAATGTAGGCCTGAAATGCCACAATTTGTAGCCCACAGATAGAAGAGGCATCTGACGGAGATGCCACACTGATAAATATGTGGGCTGCATGTTTTTTACAGCAAAATAGTGTATAGAACTAGGGTAACACACAGCAAAAAAAGGTGAATGGAAGCCTCAAATGCCACAATTTGTAGCCCACAGATACATGAGGTGTGTCATGGAGATACCACACTGTAAAATATGTGGCCTGTATTTTTATTTTTTACAGCAAAATTGTAGCCCACAGATAGATGAGGTGTGTGACAGATATAGTCCACTTTCAAATATCAGGCCTGCATTTATTTTTTAGGGGCAGCAAAATTGTGTCAATAAGTAGGCAATGACACAACAAAAAAATTGTATGAAGCCCTGAAATGGCACAATTTTGAGTTCAATTATATGCGATCCGTGTGGCATACAAAACCCAGTTTAAAATATCTGCCCTGTTGCTAAATATTTTTTTTGCAGCTAAATATATTTTGGGAAGCAAAATGGTGTTAAGAAATTGTATAATACACTCCAAAAAATGTTACAGTACCACAAAAAATAGCAGAATTTTCTGCGCACTCAGATGTGATGGCTGGGACAGGCAAATCCTTTGAAAATAACTGGATTTTCACGCTGTACTATGAAAACGATCTGGCTGTATTTTGCAGCGTCAACAAGCAAATGGAGATAAAAAAAAAAGGGGGCTCTGGATTGATATTCCTAGCCACTGATACCTGGGGCTAGGTATATATGTAATAGGCAGCAGCAGACAGTAATGGAATGGACCCTCTTGATGTATGCAATGAGATCTATATACCCACATACAGTATGCCTTGCACTGATATGTATAGAGCCACATACACTCCCCTGCCTACCTAGCACTGCAATCTATATACTCTGTAATTAGTCCTTAGAAGGACTGTTGGTTTAGCTGGAATTATGTATTGTAGGATGGTAGACCCACACTAACTGAAACCCCCCCAAATCTGACCCTATCTTGGCAGCTACCCTCCCTATACTGTCTGAATCCAGAGCTGAATGCAACGAGCATGGCGCCAGGTCTGTTATACACCTGATGATGCTGTGTGGCCAGCCAATCACTATAATACCACAACAAAGATGGCTGCGGCATTACAGTGTGTGGCAGACAATCCCTGTATGTTTATTGGCTCTCTAAAGAGCACCAAACATGCAGGGAGGGGACTCGAGTTCCCGCCGAGCAATCCCAGAAATGCTGGTCCGCGAGTATAGTGATACTCAGTGTTACCGAGTATGTTCGCTCATCACTACTCAGGACCAATCCTACCCTCAGACAAGTTTGATGATGCTGAGAGTTTTTTCTTTGACTTAGACAACTCTTCTCATATATCCAGGATTTATTTCCGCAACTCTTCTACCCATCCTGGTTCGCTGGCCATGGTCACAGATACGTCCCTGCTCCGGACCTTCCCCGTTGGGACTGTGCCCCTCTGATCCTGTTCATGCGCACACGCTTCCCTCCCGACTTATAAAAAGGTCATGAACGGATTTACCTGCAAGGGCTTTTGCAAGGCCTGTTTCAGTAGCGCATCTCTCAAGCCTGTCACCAGCTGATCCCCCAGTACTATGTCTGTATAGCCTAAGCCTACACTGTCTTTCTTAAAAATTGCAGTATGAATCTCTTGTAGCACGTTCATGTCCTGGGTCACAGTCTCCCCCTCCCTTTGAACACAGCTAAATAAACGCATGCATAATTTCCCTACGTCTGTGGGGTCTCCGTGTGTCTCTTCCAGTATTTGAAGCACCTTGTCAAAAGTGTCCTGTTCCCGAGGGGGTCTGAGCATGACAGAATTCCTCGCCTCTCCGTCCAGAGCCAACATGGCAACCTTTGCCTCTAACGCGGGGGTCATCGGGTGCATCCTCATCATTCCCCTGACCTGCTCAGTCTAGTCCCATAACAGATTGTTGCTTCCAGAAAATTTTGGGAGGTTACTTAACATCACCCCCAGGGATATGCTGGACCTTGGGGCTCCCCCAACTGCTTGCTATGCCGCCTCCGTGCTGTTGGACTGCAACCTGCTGACTACACCAAGTGAGAGCAAGTTGCGAGATGCAGTAACGGACAGGAGACAGAGCAAGAGTTAACATTATTTTTTACTTGAACAGGGGTATACTCCATGCAGGGAGGAAATAAGGCAAACAGGGGGTATTACAGTTGATATGTGGGATGGGGAAACAATATAATGGAGACAGCACATTTCTCAAGGGTTAACTTAGTTGTCCGACAGCTTCCTGACTGGAGAATCCAACACAGTCAGCACGTGGTAAAACTGGTATCGTCCTGAAGGAGTCATTGAGCCGAATTCTGACGGCCACGATTTGCCCTCGACGTCTTTAATGGGTTCCTTGGTCCAGGATTTGCTGTGTGAGGGGAAGTACAGTCCGCAACACTAGCGGAGCCTAACGTGGCTCGTCAGATGTACACCAGGGAGTAAGAGCACAATTCACAGTGAGTCACCCGGTCATTCTCAAGCGGTATGCGCACGTCACTCACGGGCCAGGTGCGTCTGGCACCTCGCATTGCAGGAGCCTTAGGCACATGGCACGATACTGGTCACAGTCTCTGTGAGTTTGGTGTTTTCCTCTCAAGCTTTAAGCATGCCTCAAATCACACCTATCCTCAAAAAGCCCTCTCTTGACCCATCCTCTGTATCTAGCTATCACCCTATATCACTTCTCCCCTATGCCTCAAAACTACTGGAACAACACGTCCATCTTGAACTGTCCTCCCACCTCTCTTCTTGCTCCCTCCTTGACCGATTACAATCTGGCTTCCGGCCACACCACTCCACTGAAACTGCCCTAACTAAGGTCACCAATGACCTACTAGCTGCCAAGGCCAAGCGACACAACTCTGTTTTCCTCCTCCTGGACCTGTCCTCTACCTTTGACACAGTGGACCATTCCCTATTACTACAGACCCTCTTATCTCTTGGTATCACAGAATTGGCTCTATTGTGGATTACATCATACCTAACAGACCGGACATTCAGCATCTCCCACTCGCACACCACCTCCTCACCGTGCTCCCTATCAATCGGTGTCCCACAAGGTTCAGTCCTAGGGCCCCTGCTCTTCTCCATTTACATCTTCGACCTCAGACAGCTCATAGAATCTCACAGCTTTCAGTACCACCTCTATGCTGATGACACACAGATCTACATCTCTGGACCAGATATTACCTCCCTACTAAAACAGAATTCCTCAATGTCTGTCTGCTATTTCATCCTTCTTCTCCGCTAGATTTCTAAAACTTAATATGGGCAAAACAGAATTCAGCATCTTTCCCCCATCTCACGTGACCCCCCAACGGACGTATCCATTAAAAACGGCTGCCCACTCTCTCCAGTCCTACAAGCTCGCTGCCTCGGGGTTATCCTTGACACTGATCTCTCTTTCAAACCACATATCTAAGCCCTTTCCATTTCCTGCCGACTTCAACTCAAAAATATTTCATGGATCCGTACATTCCTCCACCAAGAATCTGCAAAAACCCTAGTCCATGCCCTCATCATCTCCCGCCTTGACTACTGCAACCTCCTGCTCTGTGGCCTCCCCTCTAACACTCTCGCACCTCTCCAATCTATTCTAAACTCTGCTGCCTGACTAATCCACCTGTCCCCCCACTATTCCCCGGCCTCTCCCCTCTGTCAATCCCTGCACTGGCTCCCCATTACCCAAAGACTCCAGTTCAAAACCCTAACTATGACATACAAAGCCATCCACAACCTGAGTCCTCCATACATCTGTGACCTTGTCTCCTGGTACTTACCTGCACGAAACCTCCAATCCTCACAAGATCTCCCTCTGTACTCCCCTCTTATCTCCTCTTCCCACAATCGCATACAAGACATCTCCCGCGCATCCCCCCTACTCTGGAATTCTCTACCACAACATATCAGACTCTCACCTACTATGGAAACCTTCAAAAAGAACCTGAAGACTTACCTCTTCTGACAAGCCTACAACCTGCAGTAACCACCGATCCACCAAACCGCTGCACGACCAGCTTTACCCTCGCCTACTGTATCTTCACCCATCCCCTGTAGATTGTGAGCCCTCGAGGGCAGGGTCCTCTCTCATCCTGTACCAGTAATGACTTGTATTGTTTAAGATTACTGTACTTGTATGTATTATGTATACCCCTCCTCACATGTAAAGCGCCATGGAATAAATGGCGCTATAATAATAAATAATAATAGGAGGTCCGAATAAGATCCAGTGGGTCACAAACCGAGACTGAGGCAGAAATCCCAAAAGAGTCTTTACTCAAACAGCAGATAAAGTAGAACTTAGTATATGGAAGAAACAGATTGAATACCCTTACACAGTACACTCACTCAGCCGGAGCTGAAATCACTATGCCAATCCTAGGATCCCTGAAGAGTGTATTACACAGGGATTTGAAATAAATTTACCTATCAGAAAGGTCACTTCAGGTACTCAGGGAACAGGTGTAAATCGATTGTAGTGATATCAAGGGACCCCCTGGAATGGCACACTGAGTATAACCTACACAAATCTGCAGTAACAATGCATATAAATATAATACAAAGGTCCTTAAGTGCTTCAACTAGGGATACCCGTTATCTATGACTATGGTGCCTTTAACCTGAGGTGAGTCTCCTCTCAGGCATATAGACTGCATAGGCTGCAGCCAGTTCCAAATCTTTGGCACCAATCAGTTGCAGCAACACAAGGTTCCTCATCTTGTCGGCCGGTGCTGAGCCTAAACGCCGGGGACTTATAGTTCTGTAGCCTCAAGAAGCCGTCTCTCATTCTGTAGTCCTCACAAATTCTCCTAGAAGCAATATGCCTGTTTCTGTATAAAATGTCTGTCCAATATTGCTTCTCAGCTCAACACAACAGGGATTCCACAGAGCTCCACAGTCACACAGCTCTCAGGAATGCTTAGTCTTTGTTCCACAGCAAGGTCTCAGGCTCCCAAGATGAATTGTTGCAGTACACAGTCTCTTACAGAGTTCAATCTCTTTGCTTCTGACAAGCTGCTCCACACACACAGTGTCTCTCAGGGCAGTCTCTCTTCCTCTTCTGGATTCTTCACTTACAGCTCTAGACAGCCGACACTAGGCCCCTCCCCCCAGCACAGACAGATTCCCGGGCACTGGCAGCACCTGCTCTTAGCTGCAGCAGGCAAAGACCACAGGGTCCTAGTGCTCTCCTGGTGTAATCATAGTTCACCCTCTTACAAGTTGTCGCAGGAAAGCTCGAGTATGGGCCTGCGCTATTCTGGTGTTCAGGAGACGGAGCCCTCACCTTCCCCTGCTGCGCGCTGCTTGTTCCCACCATGTCTATCTGATCTCACATGCACTGTGTCTTTTTTAGCTTAACCATGCCCCCTGCTGTACAGTGCAAAGGTTGGTCCAGGTTTCTAAGCTTTCCCCCAGACAACATAGGAGACAGCCCTGACAGTTCCGGACCCGGCACAAGACAGGTACCCCGGTCCAGTTCCTCTTCTTACATGTATACATACAGTGAAGAGGAAAAGGGTAACAATGTTTTGAAATTTTGACTTTCAAGCTCTATATCGCACCATCCACTACTGCTTTGATTGTGAGACTACCATCATTTTATAGCCAAGCATCTTGGCTATCTTATATCTTATATAAATTTGACTTGCAACTGTCATGATCCAGGTTGGATATGACAGGTTTTGAATAAGTAACCTTTTTTTTCCTTTGAGCTGGTTGCTTAGAGCTAGTTTTGCCCCTGGTGGCCATTAGGGTTATTACACAGTGGTGTCTTTTGTTCTAGTTTGCCCCCGGTGGTGGTTAGTGTTTTTGCACATGATTATGAAGCAGGTGTGATTGCTGGCTCTTACCTATAAAGGCGTGGCAGCTATGGTGTCAGTGTGGAGTTCTTGAAAAGCTTGGTGGGGTGGCAGCTATGGTGTCAGCAAGGAGTTCTTGCAAAGCTTGGTGGAGTGGCAGCTATGGTGTCAGCGAGGAGTTCTTGCAAAGCTTGGTGGAGTGGCAGCTATGGTGAAAGCTGCACTCAGATGCTGGACTCTGTTGCTGGAAGAGAGCTGCACTCAGATGCTGGACTCTGTTGCTGGAAAGCTGCAATTGGATGCTGGACTCTGTTGCTGTAAAGCTGCACTCAGATGTGGGACTCTGTTGCTGGAAAGCTGCACTCAGGTGTTGGATCCGGTTGGAGGAAAAGATGTACTCAGGTGTCGGACTCTGTTGCTGGGAGCATTAGCAACAGAGCAAAGCTAAGTGGTGTTTCCCTGTTTGTCACTTTCCTCAATGTGTGTTTTAGTGCAGTGGTGGGATTAGTGTCTGCACCATCCACTTCACTAGTAAGGGATTGGTTCAGGGTGAGCTAGGGATTTCAGGTATCCTGATCGGCGCCCGCTGCGGAACCAGCCTAGGGATCGTTAGGAGTGTAGAGACACTGACTCAGGGGAGTGCAGGAGGTCTCCATGTCCCCGTTCCCTATCGCAGGGCCACCATTGTAATTGTTTTCCTGGTTTTCCCCTTTATTCTGAAATTCGCCCTGCTGGAGGCGGTGTATCCAGGGTCACGCATGTCATATAAATTTGCCCTGCTGGAGGCAGTGTGTCCAGTCACACGTGACCATGACAGCAACTATTTACCATGTGATTAATTATGCAGATTCTTATCATGTCACTGCATTGTTACTGTTTTGCTACTGGTGGTGGAAAAATATTTTTCTTCCTGAATACTACAAAATACAACCTGTTTTCACATTCCCTAAAAGCTCAGTATTTTATTAGGTTGATCCCCAAGCGAAAGGCCATTGGTTTGAATCGAGGCGCAGCCATGAAGACAATTTCCCAAGAAAAGAGGAGCAGCATCATCCAGCTTATCGATAGTGATCTCTTGGCCAAGAAAATTGCCAAACTGCGTCATGTGAGTACCATGGAAGAGTGTGAAATGAAGACTGTCTATTCATTCAGAAGCCAAAAGGTGGATATCCAAGCAAAATATTGGAGTCAAGAAGTCGGCTCATCCCAAGGTCTATCAATTCTGATACGACAAACACGGCAGTGGAGGTGGCTCGTATGATTCAAAATCGTGAGATCACAGACGTCCATGAAAACCCCGTGTGACGCACATTACACAGGTCTAGAATGGTGGCTCGAAAAAAGGTGAAGAAGCCTCAACTTCAAGATTGTCATAAGAATTTGCAAACAAATAGGAAAAGTGGACATTTAAACATTTTAAACGGGCAATTTGGAGTGATGACACAAAAGTTAATAGACTAGGCTCTGATAGGTGCAAATGGGTGTGAAAGAAACAAGGGAAAAAGTGGCTAATGGATTGAGAAATTGAAGGAACTGTCAAGTTGGGTGGAAGAAGCCTAATGATATGGGGTTGTTTCATAGCTAAAGGCATTGGATACTAGACCAGGATCGATGGTGGTCTCAATGCTGACCTATATGTGATTATCCTACAAGATGAGTTACTTTGTACACTCAAGTACTCTGGGTATGAAAAGGATGACATAGGGTTCCAAAAGAACAACAACACAAAGCATATGTCAAGATTGGCGAAGAAATAGTTTAATGACAATGAGTTATAGGTGCTGGAATGGGCCACATGTTCCCCCGTCTTCAACTCAGTCGAACACTTGTGGGTATGGTTGAAGAAAAAACTGAATACATACCCAAGTGAGATGACCAGTATGCACCAACTTTTGGAACGTGTAGAAGAGACCTGGGATCAGATTTCGATGTTTGAATCTGACCGAGAGCATGCCCAGAAGGATTCATGCAGTGTTGAAAACCAAATGTGGATTTACAAAATACTAGCAAAATAATAAAAATTAAAATTTAGATCTTTAGGAGCAAAACAGTAACAATGCAGCGACATGACAAGAATCTGCATAACTAATCACATGTTAAATAGTTGCAAGTCAAATTTATGTATGAGATATCCAAGATGAATGTCTATAAAATGATGGCAGTCTGAAGTTCAAAGCAGAAGTGGATAATGAGATATGGAGCCTGAAAGCCAAAAGTTCAAAACATTGATACCTGTTTGCGCTTCACTGTTTGTATGTGTATGCGATTTGTGTATACACATATGTATGAGCAACATGCAGTGTGTGTCTATGGATGTGTAACATACAGTGTTTATGTCACATAACGTATGTGTGCATGTAGCATCCACATTTAGAAATACTAGCAGTGCAAATGAGAATTCATATGTGTAAACATGTCGGCAATTGCTCAACGAAGGCACAAAATGATGGTCAATTATAGGGTGATTGGATTGTTTTATGCTGGAATGGAAGTCTTTGTTCTCAGCATCACATCACCCGGGTAAGCTCCAGAAATGCTGCTGATAACATGATCCTGTATGGGGATAGAGTGATCTATTGGTGATCACTCTGTGCCCATCATTATTAAACAGCCAGTGTAAAGATGCCAGTAAATAAGCGCTGAACGACTTGAATATTGTCGATCTCGCTCATTTAATGGTCTGAACTCAGCCCATGTAAATGTGACCTAAATATTTCTGTTTTCCAGTGTAATATGGGAGCATTTGGGTCCCTATTTTAACTTTTGTCAAGGGCCCCATTTTGTCTAAAACTGGCCCTGACAGCCATCACTGTCGTTGTTCAATAATAAAATTAATCATCAAAAATACAAATTGCCTAATAATTCTGCAAACCTTGTATGATCTACTGTTAACCAATCTTGTAGATTACCTGTAAGTATTGTTGCATTATTGGTTAGATTTTCGGTAAGATGGCCAAGGTTCGCCCTTTTCATCTCATTGGTTTTCCATGCAATGCAATATGATGAGTTTCTTCCTTTCTTTCCTTTCCACTTCATAGTTAGATTATTTCCAGATAATGTCACATTTTCAAAGGCTATTGCTGAAATGATGAAATATAATGAGTACAAGAGCAATCACATTTTTACAAAAATTTACGTGCAGTATGTGCAAATGTTTAGGCACATTTCTATCTGATCCAATTGTGTTACATTTTTGCAAGTTAGTTCTCAATTGTTAAGTTTTAATACAAGTCACGAGTAGAATATTAGGACAAAAATTGATTGTGTAAATCTCAAAGTAGTTTTCATGACACTGCAGCTGCCTGGGTCCAGCAAAGCTGGCCTTATCAGCATTAGAGCAGCACTTACAAGCTCTAAATAAACTGCAGCAGCGGCTGGTAACTTTCCAAATAAGCAGGAAACTAATAGAATTAAACATGCCTCCATGCAGGAGAACGGAAAGGATTTTGCAAGGTTGCTTGTTTGTTCAAGCACTTTTATAATCTTACCCATTTTATAAAATGAGAATAACCCTTTAAATATCACAAGCTACTTGTATTCAACAGACATGGTCTCATAAAAGTAGCTTAGGTTCTGAAAATACATGGCAAAAAGAGGAAAAGCCACAGAAATTATACACCCCGACATCCAAACACAACAGAGCGTTTTCCATATTTCACTTCCATCCTCTTCTGTCCTTTGATTCATTAACAGAAGCTGGCTATATATATTATATTCCTATTAACTTTATGTTTGCAATTTCCATTTCCACTATTCAAAATGTTATTAACCCCTTCCAGCTGTGGCCAATTTCCTTTTTTTTTTATCAATGCAGCTGTGCGAGGGGTTGTTTTTTGCGGAGCGAAACAATTTTTATTGATACCATTTTTGGATTGATATGACATTTTCATCGCTTCTTACAGCATATTTTGCAGTATTGCAGAGACCAAAAAACCCCTATGTTGGCATTTTTATTTTATATCTGTTTATGGTATTAACTGATTGGGTTAATAATTTTAATAATTAGATAGACTGAACTATTCTGGATGCAGAAATATCACATTTTTTATTTTTTTTATTATACAGTGGGAAAAAGTACTTAGTCAGTCACCAATTGTGCAAGTTCTCCCACTTAAAAAGATGACAATGGCC
This sequence comes from Dendrobates tinctorius, assembly GCF_039654945.1. Classification (NCBI taxonomy): domain Eukaryota; kingdom Metazoa; phylum Chordata; class Amphibia; order Anura; family Dendrobatidae; genus Dendrobates; species Dendrobates tinctorius. The sequence goes on along the minus strand of NW_027361679.1, from coordinate 96,693,125 downwards.
TGTAATTGACATCATAGGTAGATGACAACTATGAGAGTCAAAATGGGAAAACAAATCCAGAAAATCACCTTGTCTGATTTGGCAAGATTTATTTTGCAAATTATGGTGGGAAATAAGTATTTATAAATATACAAATATTTGCGCTAAAAATTGTGTCCTAAAGTCCAAAGACAAACACCCTAAAATTTGACATACAATACCCATAAAAAGTAATAGACGAGAATAAAACCCTAATGTGCCTGAAGAAATAAGCTCAGGGAGGTTTTAAGATAAAACACAATTATGTTAACCGGACAAATACCTTTCAACATCAGAATAAGCAACGGGGATGTGGAAACCACAAATTACGACCAAAAGATCCATTAAAAAAAATATCTTTATTGAAGAATCATACAGAACGGGGCAAAGTGGGGAGACACATACAGGGGAACAAAGTGCTACAGTGCAACGGACACGTGACCAGCCCTTAGCCAACGTTTACAATATCGAATTCTACAAAATAAATTAATGCACATCATTCCTATAGCCTGAAAAGGCCTGGCGAGCCGATTATCTTCCTGTTATTACAGTGTATAAATTAGTGAATATTAATGGGCTACATTATATATGGGCAACCACAGATATTCAGGGCACATCCTCGCCACTATAACAAACCCAAACTACAAGTACCCAATTAGAAAATAATGCAATGACCATATGTAAGGTCTAATATCCACCATGTGTGTAACACATAATCCGCCCACCAACACGCTGGTGGACGGCACAAGGCAGAGGTAATTACCTGCAGAAGGAATGAATGAGAGGCCAGGGCAGTCAACGCGTCACCCCGACGCGGATGTGCCCTGAATATCTGTGGTTGCCCATATATAATGTAGCCCATTAATATTCACTAATTTATACACTGTAATAACAGGAAGATAATCGGCTCGCCAGGCCTTTTCAGGCTATAGGAATGATGTGCATTAATTTATTTTGTAGAATTCGATATTGTAAACGTTGGCTAAGGGGTGGTCACGTGTCCGTTGCACTGTAGCACTTTGTTCCCCTGTATGTGTCTCCCCACTTTGCCCCGTTCTGTATGATTCTTCAATAAAGATATTTTTTTTTAATGGATCTTTTGGTCGTAATTTGTGGTTTCCACATCCCCGTTGCTATGTATATTAACGACTGATCCTTTGTTTATTCCATAATACAGGCATCCTATTTAGTTATAGTACACATGATGCTGCTATTTACCCTTGCTTTGTTGGCAACATCAGAATAAGACAGTATTTAGACAGTGCTCTATAATCCCAATTCAGGGCTGAATACACAGAGTGGCTGCTCCCACTGGAAGCCGAAGGTCCTTGTGCTGTAGAAGTATTCCGTTGTAATCCAAGTGAAAAAACGTCCAAAATTGGTATCAGGTGTTAAATAATAGAATGCCCCTAATGTGATGGCAGGTAAATGACGATGGCCCGGCCGGTGACAATCATCCACCCTGTTAGCAAAATCACACCGCAGCACAGCGACAGACACGCGTCTGGGGCATCGTCATTTACCTGCCATCACATTAGGGGTGGAGTTGAGACATATAAAAGGTTGGGAAGGTTTAGAATTTCTGGTCAGTCTGGAGGTCAGTCAGTCAGGAGAGCCTGAGGATGAATCCCTGGAAGAGGGATGGAGGAAGGAGTGCGGCAGCTGCTTCAGTGATCTGAGCCAGCTGGCACGGGAAAGGAACAGAAGGAGAAAGACGTAGAACTGCAACCTAAGCTTCCATAAGAGAGAGAAGGAACAGCGCGGAACGAAGGAGTAGGAGAACAGAGAGGAGTTGTGGGTTGGAAGAGGAACCCTGCCTATAGGTTCTCAGCGCAAGGCCGGGGCCCGGTCCCCGAGGTTGTATGGACACTTATGGTTCTGCAGCAGACACCGGTGGAGTAGTTGGCTGTAAAGCACTACTCCCATCTAAGACTTGGGACACAACAGCAACTGAATAGAGAGCCAGGACTCCGGAGAAGGGAGTCCCCGAGAGAGGCTACAGCTGTCTGTCATACAAGTAGAGTTGTTAGGAACATCTGACAGGAGGAACTTCAGAGTACCACGGTACTGGAGCTCTTCACACTAAAAGGCGCAATAGAGGAGTCGTTCAGGAAAGGTACATGTTGGAGGAGTGTTGGAGAGGAGAAGCCTGACTTGCCCGGGAGGTTGATTGAGTCTCTGCCCCGGAGGACACGGCACGGAGGCAGGCACCAGTGTGTACCACGAACTGTGAGTAAAGCTTTGGAACTACAAGCCCTGGTGTCTTCCATTCAATTGTGCGCCAACGCCGCCAGCACTGCTACATCTGGGTACCAACATTCCTCACACCGCTTGCGCCTATACACTGCCCTGGGGTTACAGTTTCACCTGTGGGGAGCTACACCATCTATGCTGCAACACACCATCAGCCCCAGAGGATCTGCACGCAGCGTTGGCTTAACATCTTGCTTGCCAAACACCACAGGTGGCGTCACGAACTATCACATAAACTATATTACAAACCACCATTGAGTTGGGCGCCCAGGGCCATGGACCGGGTCACAGCTGCCGTGACACATCCCACTGACACCGGCCTGGTACCGAGTACCCCACAGCCCTGGGACGGGGCGACCCACATAGGGGTGGCAACATCATGCTTTGGGGCTGTTTCTCTGCAAATGGACCAGGACGACTGATCCGTGTACAAGAATGAATGGGGCCATGTATCGTGAGATTTTGAGTGCAAACCTCCATCCATCAGCAAAGACATTGAAGATGAAACATGGATGGGTCTTTCAGCATGATAATGATCCCAAGCACACCGCTAGGACAATGAAGGAGTGGCTTTGTAAGAAGCATATGAAGGTCCTGGCGTGGCCTAGCCAGTCTCCAGATCTCATCCCCATAGAAAACCTTTGGAGGGAGTTGAAAGTCTGTGTTGCCCAGCGACAGGCCCAAAACATCACTGCTCTAAAGGAAATCTGCATGAAGGAAGGGGCTAACATGCCACCAACAGTGTGTGCCAACCTTGTGAAGACTTACAGAAAACATTTGACCTCTGTTATTGCCAACAAATAATATGTAACAAAATATTGATATGAACTTTTGTTAATAACCAAATACTTATTTTCCACCATAATTTGCAAAATAAATCTTGCTAAATCAGATAAGGTGATTTTCTGGATTTGTTTGCTCATTTTGACTCTTATAGTTGTGGTCTACCTATGATGTCAATTACAGGCCATTGTCATCTTTTTAAGTGGGAGAACTCGCACAATTGGTGGCTGACTAAATACTTTTTTTCTCCACTGTTATTAATGTCAGAAAAGCGAGTGATTTGAACTTATGGTTTTTTTTTATATATTTCATATTTGTTAAAAAAAATTGTATTTTTAGTCCCCTTAGGGGACTTGACCATGTGATTACTTATATTTTATACAGTAATACCACAGTATTGCTTCATATAGTAAAAATCATGGTCTCCTTTGAAGTCCAAACACTGTCTGGTTTTCAAGGGATCTCCATAAAAACAGGCACAGAGGTCTTCAACAGACTGCCACAGCAACCCACGAGCACCCCATGATGGCATCATGGGAGTGCCTATGGGCACACAGAACGGTGCACCTCAGTGTTGGCATGCTGTTAATGTCGCTGTTAGTGACTGACAGCGGCATTTAAAAGGTTAAGAATCACGGCTGTTAGGGTATATTTCCACAGTTTGAAATGGCTCAGTATTTGCTCAGGATTTGACACAGGTGAAATACGCACCAAATCTGCATCTGAGGTCACTGGCAGGTCACTTGCGTTTTTGATGCGTTTTTTACGCGTTTTTTCATTGCATGCGTTTTTTTGTCATTTGAAATAAAGCTAATTGAAAGATGGCTTCTGGGAAGGAAATAAAAGTGATTTCCTGTTTGCAGATATATTGGGGTATGTTCCCAGTGTCAGTAAATGCTGCGGGTTGGACACTGCTTACATCCGCAATGCCCAGCCTAAAGCATCCAGCTGTTACAGCATAGTGGATGGGATTTCAGGAGATCCCCTGCGCAGAGACGGACATGCAGCACATCTTTCCAGACCTCAGCATATCAATTTATGTATGCGCATTAAACCGCATTATCTTGTTAGTCACATGTGTATTATGTGCGGGAACGCAGCTTACTACGCATGTGCACTAATTTACATAATGATAAATCTTGGGACACAGCCAGCTGTACACGACACAGGAAGTGGCGGAAAGCACAGAGAGACCCTACGCCATTTAAAAAAATGGTGTGGGGTCCCTCTATATTTGTTAACCAACCAGAGTAAAGCAGACTACTGGGACTGGTATTTCAGGCTGGTAAGGATCCAATATCCATGAACCTTACCAGCCTGATAATACTAGGCCACAGCAGTCTGCTTACCTTGGATGGTTAGCAAAAATAGTGGGATCCCCTCTAAAAAAATAGCATGGGGTCCCCCTATTTTTTGTTAACCAGCCAAGGAAAAAGCATACAGCTGCGGCCTAGCATTCTGAGGCTTGTGAGGCCCATTGATTTTAGCCCTCACCAGCCTAAATATAGCAGCCTGCAGCCCCCCACAATTGACGCATCCAACAATGTGCCAATTGTGGCACTTTACCCGGCTCTTCCCATTTGCCCTGGTGCAGTGGCAAGTGGGGTTCATATTTGTGGGGTTGAGGTCACCTGTGTATTGTCCGGTGACATCAAGCCCACGGCTTAGTAATGGAGAAGTGTCTATAAGACACCTCTCCATTACTAATCCTATAGTTATATGGTAAATAAAGACACAGCCAGAATAAAGTCCTTTAATTGAAACAATCACACAAACTCCTTTAATAATCTTAATTAAACCATACTTATAACCTCGCTTAATTCCACCGAAGCCCTCGATCTGTAAGAGAAATAAAATAAGAAAGCAACAATATACCATACCTGTCTGCCTATAAGATATCTGTACTGTTCCACGACGAGTCCAGCTCTGCAACATCTGGATGCCTTTGGCTGCACAGTGGCATTATGCCACCATCCAGTCTGACATCCAGATACAGCGGAGCTTGCTAATAACCAGAGATGTCCCCGGCGGTCACGTGCACGGAACTTCCTGCTTTGTCACAAGGTAACACCTTATTTAACCCCTTTCTGACCATTGACGTACTATTCCGTCCATGTATAATAAATAAACTGTAAGTTAAGTTACAACTTACAGTCATGGCTAAAAGTATTGACACCCCTGCAATTCTTTCAGATAATATTCAGTTTCTTCCTGAAAATGATTGCAAACACAAATTCTTTGGTATTATTATCTTCATTTAATTTGTCTTAAATGAAAAAACACAAAAGAGAATGAAGCAAAAAGCAAAACATTGATCATTTCACACAAAACTCCAAAAATGGGCCGGACAAAAGTATTGGCACCCTCAGCCTAATACTTGGTTGCACAACCTTTAGCCAAAATAACTGCGACCAACCGCTTCCGGTAACCATCAATGAGTTTCTTACAATGCTCTGCTGGAATTTTAGACCATTCTTCTTTGGCAAACTACTCCAGGTCCCTGATATTTGAAGGGTGCCTTCTCCAAACTGCCATTTTTAGATCTCTCCACAGGTGTTCTATGGGATTCAGGTCTGGACTCATTGCTTACCACCTTAGAAGTCTCCAGTGCTTTCTCTCAAACCATTTTCTAGTGCTTTTTGAAGTGTGTTTTGGGTTATTGTCCTGCTGGAAGACCCATGACCTCTGAGGTAGACCCAGCTTTCTCACACTGGGCCCTAAATTATGCTGCAAAATTTGTTGGTAGTCTTCTGACTTCATAATGCCATGCACACGGTCAAGCAGTCCAGTGCCAAAGGCAGCAAAGCAACCCCAAAACATCAGGGAACCTCCGCCATGTTTGACTGTAGGGACCGTGTACTTTTCTTTGAATGCCTCTTTTTTCTCCTGTAAACTCTATGTTGATGCTTTTGCCCTAAAAGCTCTACTTTTGTCTCATCTGACCAAAGAACATTCTTCCAAAATGTTTTAGGCTTTTTCAGGTAAGTTTTGGCAAACTCCAACCTGGCTTTTTTATGTCTCGGGGTAAGAAGTGGAGTCTTCCTGGGTCTCCTACCATACAGTCCCTTTTCATTCAGATGCCGACGGATAGTACGGGTTGACATCGTTGTACCCTCGGACTGCAGGGCAGCTTGAACTTGTTTGGATGTTAGTCGAGGTTCTTTATCCAACATCTGCACAATCTTGCGTTGAAATCTCTTGTCAATTTTTCTTTTCCGGCCACATCTAGGGGGGTTAGCCACAGTGCCATGGGCTTTAAACTTCTTGATGACACTGCGCACGGTAGACACAGGAACATTCAGGTCTTTGGAGATGGACTTGTAGCCTTGAGATTGCTCATGCTTCCTCACAATTTGGTTTCTCAAGTCCTCAGACAGTTCTTTGGTCTTCTTTCTTTTCTCCATGCTCAATGTGGTACACACAAGGACACAGGACAGAGGTTGAGTCAACTTTAATCCATGTCAACTGGCTGCAAGTGTGATTTAGTTATTGCCAACACCTGTTAGGTGCCACAAGTAAGTTACAGGTGCTGTTAATTACACAAATTAGAGAAGCATCACATGATTTTTCGCACAGTGCCAATAATTTTGTCCACCCTCTTTTTTATGTTTGGTGTGGAATTATATCCAGTTTGGCTTTAGGACAATTCTTTTTGTGTTTTTTCATTTAAGACAAATTAAATGAAGATAATAATACCAAAGAATTTGTGTTTGCAATCATTTTCAGGAAGAAACTGAGTATTATCTGACAGAATTGCAGGGGTGTCAATACTTTTGGCCATGACTGTATCTAGAGGACCACAAAAATCCATTACAGAAATGCTCTTTGATTGGTCTTCCAAGCAGATCACTGGGACCTGTAAAAACATTTAGATGTCAAATAAGAAGCGGTATAATTGTCCAAAATCTTACCTGCCATCTGTGCAGAAAACTCAATGTCTAAGAGATGTTGTTGCTATAGGGTAGAACAGTGAGTGAATCATAGAATCATAGAATGGTAGAGTTGGAAGGGACCTCCTGGGCCATCTAGTCCAACCCCCTGCTCAAAGCAGGATTCGCTAAATCATCCCAGACAGATGTCTGTCCAGCCTCTGTTTGAAGACTTCCATTGAAGTAGAACTCACCACTTCTCATGGCAGCCTGTTCCACTCATTGATCACTGTTTTAATAGTGTTTAATAACATTAGAAATATACAGTGCTGTGCAAACATTTTAAGTACACTTGCACACAGCTTTTGAAGAAATTCAGACGGGAGGTTGTTTAAACATCTTGGATTACTAACCAGGTCTTCTGTGGATGTAGGCTTGCGTAAATCTGGCCTCTCTGGGAGCTTTACTATGACATCCAAGACTTGTTCTTTACACTGAAGATAGTTCTTAATGACATTGGCTGTATGTTTGGGGTCATTGTCGTCCAGCAGGATAAAATTGGAGCCAATCAGATACCCCCTGATGGTTTTGAATGTTGGATAAATATCTGCCTGTACTTCTCAGCGTTGTGTGGACCAATAAAGCCCCCCATTACACATAATGATGTCCCAGCGATCGCACCAATGATCCGACATGATGGGATCGCTGGGACATCGTTAGGTTGATTGCCGGTGAGCTGTCACATAGACAGCCCCAGCAATCAGGATCAGCGACGCTGGTTTCTAATGTAAACATCGGGTATCCAGGAGCCGTGGATCCTGGATACCCGCTGTTTACCTTGGAAACCAGCACACACGCTGATTTCCAAGGTAAACATCAGGTATCTAAGAGCCGCGCGACTCCTGGATACCCACTGTTTACCTTGGAAACCAGCGTGTACGCCGGTTTCCAAGGTAAACAGCGGGTATCCAGGAGCCGCGGCTCCTGGATACCCAATGTTTACATTAGAAACCAGCGTCCAGCGTCGCTGATCGCTAATCTCTCGCTGCCACATGCAGCGATGCGCGCTGGCCAGCGGGAGACCAGCGATCGAAAAACGGCCCAGGCCGATGCTGCACGGTCAGCGATAACTGGCAGGGGGTCGGTCACTGATCCCCATCACACACACAGCGATCTCGCTCGCGTGATCGCTGTAGCGTCACAAAATCAGCGATCTCGCTAGCTAGTGTGTGACAGGGCCTTATCCCTAACCAAATCCCCAACTGCATTTTTAGAAATACATCCCCAAACTTGTGAGGACCCTTAACCATGCTTCGCTGTTGACTGCTGACATTAATTAGAGTAAAACTCATCATTTCGTTGGCAAACAAACTGTTTTCATACAAAGCTGAATTGAAGTTGGTATGGCTTTTTGGATGCAATTCTTCCATGAAGATAACTCTAATCAGAATTCTCCAAACAGTAGATGGGTCTCAGCGGTCACTTCCAGTTTTGAGCTAATAGCACTATTCCGATTTCAAAGGGAAGTAAGCATGATGTGTCTTTCATTGGCACTAAGTTTTCTTAGCTGACCACTGCATCTTTGGTCCTCAATAGTGCCCATTTCTTGGTGCTTCTTCAAAACAGCACATTTTGAAACTTCTGTCTTTCAAATCTTTGAATGGGAGAGACTTAGTTTATTCTGTATATCTACCTTGTGACTTGCTGCTGTGCTCAGTCTTGCCATGGTATATGATCTGTGACGTGAAACTGTCTTCTACAACTTCACCTTTTTAGCAGAGTTTGTGTGTTCCTCACCTAGTTTTTTAAACCTCCTACAAATGGTCATCCCAAATACTGATTTAATTTAAATTTCTCCTTTGCTCATTCAACTATCATTTTATTGATTGGTAAAGATAAACTATTAACACTACATTTTTAAAGCATTCTTACATTTTACTAGTACAGTGTTTTTGAACTATAACCATGTTCACCTTGCTCATTTTCTGTTTTCTCTCTCTCTCTTCCTCCCTTCCCTCTCACACTCTTTCTTTCTATTCTATTGGCCATCTACTATTAGCACTGTATAAAATCTATTTTATTCAAAACCACAGCTTGTCCCATAAAAAAGAAGCCTTCACATTGCTATAGCAACAAGAAAAATAAAAAAATCTCTTGGAAGAAGAGGAGGAAAAAAAAAGCACAAAAATGAAAAATCACCCAGGCGGGAAGGGGTTAAACACAAATATTATTCCTTTGCAGAAATCCAAAGAAGAACAATTTAAATAGCTCAAAAGAATGACTATAACAAGTGGTTTGTGGAAACTTTGACCATACCTGCCCCGTCTTCTTCAATGACTGTAGACCATGGAGAAGCAGTCTGAGCTTGATTGGCAGCTATAACAGTGACATTATATGCTGCTCCAGATATGCTGGCATTGAACAAGTAGCTTTTTGTTGAATTACTTGTGGTTACTCCAAAGCAAGGGAGAAAAGTAACATTTATATGGTAATTCATCGTGCCTTCTTCTTTTGTGCTGGGCTGTAAATATAGAATAAAAAGAATAGAAACAATCAAATATAAATTTATTGTGGTTATTACACCTTCCACTCACTTTCTGACATAACCTATAGTTTTCCATACTTATTTAGCATCACTGATGTACTAGAAATCATTGTCTTGGCATGTGATGTTAGCCAGCAGACAAAAAAATGGTCAGCGTCTATCAACAGGTTTTTGCTAGAGACTTTGATTCTAGTGATGTATCACTTACTGGGCTGCTTGTTGCAGTTTTGATTAAAAAAAAATACTGTTTTATCTGTTGTAGATCAACCAGTTCTCTGAATGCTAAGTTTTTTTTTAATGAAAAATAAAATGCAAAGAGTGGCGCAATGAGTGTACCTGTGTTTAAATTAATTCCCTAACTGAATCGACAGGCTGCTCACCTTACAGGGTTGTGCCACCCGTGCACAACCACGGTGTGACCGTGAATGGTAGTTGGGGAGCGTGTCCTTGCAACCCAGAAGGGCACTGTACGTGGTTGCCAGCAACCTCCGCTCTCACCGGCTTCCGGATGTGAAGTTGAGACCGATCCCAGCCGTAAGTGAACACCAAGGATCCCGGAGCTTCCCAGCACCGCCCAGCAAATGCAGGTTCTCCCACAAGCAACTGCCCTCCAAGCTGCTCCTGCTGCTGATCCTCAGAGAGGAAAATTCAATGTGAAGCAATAAAAAAAAGCGGTTTATAGGAGCGCTAAAGGAGAGGCAGAAACGAGGAAAAGGGTAAAAAACTCAGCTTTTATTCTTCGTCCAATACCCACAACGCGTTTCTACTTTCACAGCCGTCTTCCTCAGGTGGAATGAAGGAAGCATCAATTATTACAGCCTTTATACTGTAGGTAGCCCTAATTGGAACAACCCACAATCCTATGCGACCTCCCCTAGATGTTGAACAATAAAGGCTGTAATAATTGATGCTTCCTTCATTCCACCCGAGGAAGACGGCTGTGACTATAGAAACGTGTTGTGGGTATTGGACGAAGAATAAAAGCTGAGTTTTTTACCCTTTTTCTGGTTTCTGCCTCTCCTTTGGCGCTCCTATAGACCGCTTTTTTTGTTGCTTCACAAGTTTTTTTTTTTATAATCCTGTTCACACCACTGATTGGCAGCTTTCTGCCTATGCACAGTGTACATAGCTGTCAATCAATGGTTGGGGTAGGGTTATACAGAATTCATGAATATGGAGCACAACATGGCAGCAGGTTTACTAGTTCTCTAGTGATTATCACCTGCTGATAAAAGAGTAATTTTATAAAAGCTACACTAACCAGGTCAGTTACTGACACATCACTGGAATCAGGGTCTTTACCCCTATACCATGCTGCTCTCAGTTTAGGTGGCAAATACCTGGTCACAGATTCCATTCACAAATTTAAATATTTTTGACACTATTAATGATAAAACCAGATGCAGCTGAAAACCACCAGGTCAGTAAACTAAAAAAGCAAACATTTGATTTTGATTTTGTAGGAGAATAGCTGATTCACCCGCAAAACTGCGTGACCGACTAATCAGCTGTTCCTCTGCAAAACAAATGCAAAACAACCATGGTTAATTTAGTCGTGTTGTAGCTGCACCACACCTGTGATCTGGATATGTCTTCTGGCCTTAACGGCAGGCGCATGCAGATGTTCATGATTTTTCACATACGCAAAAAAACAGTCGGCGTTTTATCAGAGTTTTGGATCCAAGATTTAGCAGTGTATGGACAGTGTATGGCAAGACAGCACTATTGAAGCCCGAGCAGTGTGAAAAGGTTGTTGGTTGGATAGCAGATAATACGTCCAGTTACTTATCCACCAGCACCCTGTCTTCCACACGGTCAAGTCAGAGTAGCGGTGAATCTGGACCGCATATTCCTTACCCTGATCCTCCTTCCTCCCACCATGCTGAGTGCCCTGAGACAACTGATCCCACGCTCGGACACTCTGAAGAGCTGTTCAGTTTTCCATATGGAGATTCATACCTCTCGCCTGGTCCACTTGAAGCGGGGCAAGATGAGATTCCTTGTCCCAGCGCAGCCTTCAGTTGTCCATACCCCACGTAAGCGTAAATATGCAGCCAACACCCCACAGGCCACAGTACTCAATTATCACATTTCTCGCCTGCTTGCGCTCGAATTGTTGCCTTTTAGGCTCTTGGAGATGGAAGCTTTCCGCAACCTGATGGTGGCGGCTGTCCCAAGCTACTCGGTCCCCAACAGCCACTATTTCTCCCGCTGTGCCGTCCCGGCATTACATAAGCACGTGTCCCACAACATTACCCGTGCCCTCAACAATGCAGTTACTGGGAAAGTCCACCTAACCACGGACACGTGGACAAGTGCTTGTGGCCAGGGACGGTACATCTTGCTGACGGCACACTGGGTTAACATAGTGGAAGCCGGGACAAAGTTAGACCTCGGGATGGAACACGTCCTCCCGACGCCATGATGTCCCCGTGTCATTTGAGCAGTTTCCATCATTTTCAGATGTTTTTAGACCTTAAAAGGACTTCTGGGGGATCGCGGTAAAAATGCTCGGGTCTTCCATAGACTTACATTGGGCTCGTTGTTCTCTCCGAGTTCCCGAGTATTCCAATTTGCTCGACCCGAGCATTTTCGAGCTCGCTCATCACTGGTTAGAAGCGTACATTAGGCCTCTTTCACACTTCAGTTTTTTGCATCAGTTCAAATCCACCAAAAAGTCAGACAAGCGGATCCGTTCTGAACTGATGTGAACGGATGGCACAGGATCCGTTTTCAGACGGATCCTGAAAATGAGGAAATTTAAAGGAAACGCTGGCCGGGAAGGGGAGAGAGAGAGAGAGAAAAACGGATGCAACGGACGGCAATCCGTCACAGTCCGCCCATAATGCAAGTCAATGGGGAAAAAAACGGATCCTCCAAAAAAAATTGCGGATCCGTTTTTTTCAAAACCTGGCGGATTGTGACTGATTGTAAAAAACTGAAGTGTGAAAGAGGCCTAAACAAAGTATATTTGCATAGACAATGAATATTTGATGAGTGTGGGCCCAGCCAATCACCAAAATGAAGGGTCTGCTGCAGGGCCGGACACTGACAGCTTGGGGCCCCTGTGCAATAAATGTGTCTGGGCCCCCCTCCTTTTATCGTGGCAAAGCTATATATATATATATATATATATATATATATATATATATATATATATATACACACACACACACTCACATACATATACACACAGTACATATATATATATATATATATATATATACTGCTCAAAAAAATAAAGGGAACACTTAAACAACAGAATATAACTCCAAGTAAATCAGACTTGTGAAATCACACTGTCCACTTAGGAAACAACACTGATTGACAATCAATTTCACATGCTGTTGTGCAAATGGAATAGACAACAGATGGAAATTATTGGCAATTATCAAGACTCCCTCAATAAGGGAGTGGTTTTGCAGGTGCAGTGTTGCTTCCTAAGTGGACAGTTTGATTTCATAGAAGTTTGATTTACGTGGAGTTATATTCTGTTGTTTAAGTGTTCCCTTTATTTTTTTGAGCAGTGTGTGTATGTATATATATATATATATATATATATATATCCAACAATGTAGACCAGCTCACTCCTGTGAACCACCTGGAACCTCAGCTGACCTGGTTAACTCCGTTTTGCCCGGATCTGGATGTAGGAGTCCATCCATACAAATGTGAACAACGACAAAGCAAAGTCCAGCAATAACGAGAGCGATCCAGGATGCTGTTAAAAAATTTTTTCTTTCTTTTTATTCATAAATCCATTAAAATGCAATGGTCCAAGCAGTTCAAAACAGCAATAACGCAGGAAAGTCGTGCAGATAGGACTACGCGTTTCAGCGGTAGAACCCGCCTTCTTCACGGTCCAGAATCTAATCTGCTTTCCAAACATGGAACCTTATATACATCCCACTCCCATCAGGGTAATTATAAACATATGTGAGAGACTTAAAAACATGTGCTATAAAAGCAGATCAAAAATATAAACTATCCACATATTGATCAGTATACAACATGCATAAAGATTATAAGGAAAGAATTCAACATATTGGAGAAAAGTACATTAGGAATGTCCGATAACCTGACCATAAGATTTAAGGCCCTGTGCACACGGTGCAGATTCCGTGCAGTTCCGCAGCAGATTAGCCCTGCAGAACCGCAGCAGAAAAGCAGCAGAACAGCACGTGATGCACAGTACCATTTAAGGCTATGTAAAACAAAAAAGGCTGTGCACATGCTGCAGATTTTTCTGCGCAGATCTGGTGCAGAATAAAAGAAGCAGCATGTCGCTTCTCCTGTGCGGCTCTGCCGCAGTCCTCCAATCTGCAGGTGGAAACTGCAGTGGAAATCTGCACTAAAACTGCACCAAATCTGCGATAAATCTGCACTAAAACTGCAGGCAAAACACAGATCATCTTACCTAAAGATTTAGCAAAATCTACGCGGAAAATTCCACAGCAGAATCGGCACCGTGTGCACATAGCCCCAGTGGTACAAAAACATAGAACAATAATATTAACCAGCATTATATAATACAAATATATCAATAGTGCATAATGATATCCAGGCGGTTATTAAAGCCCTGTGGCATGCGAGTCCCCAGCTCAAATATCCACCTGCTTTCTCTTGCAAGCACTTTTTTGTGAAAATCTCCCCCTCTCAATGGTTTTTTTACATGCTCTATGCCCATAAAGGAGAAACCGCGTAAATCCCCATTATGTTTTTTTGAAAAATGTTGGGATACTACTGATGCACCAACCATAGGCAAATTACTAGCGTCTGACAGGTGTTTGCGGATTCTAGTTTTAAGGGGGTTCATCGTGCAACCTACATATTGCATACGGCATATATTGCAATTAATTAGATACACTACATTCTCCGTATTACAGTTTATAAAAGAACAAACATTAAACTGTTTTTTATTGGAGATAGATGTAAATGTTTTAGATTTATTAGCAAAACCGCAGCACTTACAGATATTGGCACCGCATTTAAAAAATCCTGTTGTTTTTAACCAATTGCTAGGGGAAATTTTATCCGGATCTTTAAACATGCTGGGTGATAATAATGTAGCTAAAGTCGGGGCTCTTCTTGCCACAAAGGCAATATCATTATTTTCCACAATATTTTTCAAAATAACATTCTGAGATAACAAGGGAAGATATTTTTTGATGATTTTAACAATAGAATTAAACTGAGGACTATAATTGGTACTGAAAACCACCCTAGATTTTTTAGAGTCAAACTGTCTTTTTTTCTCAGTAGATTCCAACAGCTTAACCCTATCCATGCCTGCTACCATTTTCCTGGCTCTCTCCAAAGACCAATTAGGATACCCCCTTTTTTTTTTAAATTATTACAGGTCATTTCAATTCCTTCCTCCAATTTGTCACTAGATGTAGTATTCCTTTTTAGTCTAATAAGCTCCCCCACAGGAATATTCTGAATGACATGTTTGGGGTGATTAGAGGAAGCCATTAAAATACTATTGCATGCAATGGATTTTTTATAGGGAGATATCAGAACCCCATCATTGTCCAGATCTGCGGTCAGTTTCAAATCCAAGAAGTTAATTGAAACCTCATGACCACTACTAGTAAATTTTAGATTGAAATCATTCAAATCCAAATAAGAAAAAAAACTTTTTGCAGACGAGAGACTACCCCTCCAGACAAATATCAGATCATCAATAAATCTCCCCAGCCAAACAATATTATCCTTGTATGGGTTATCAATATTAAAGATATAATTTTCTTCCCACACAGACATAACCAGGTTAGCTAGGGAAGGTGAAAACTTGGCGCCCATGCTCACACCCTGTGTCTGGAGGAAATATCTCTCATCAAACACAAAATAGTTGTGGCTTAAAAGAAATTGAATTGAGGAGACAATAAACCTCTGAATGGAATCCTCATAATTACTGTATCTGGACAAATAATATGTGATGCATCGTAACGCGACGTGATGGGGGATAGAAGGATATAACCCCACCACATCGCAAGATAACCACACATAATCAGATTGCCAGTAAAATTTTTCCATAATCTGTATTATACTTTTGGAATCTTTAAGATGACTTGGTGTTAATGGCACTAAAGGTTGAAGATAAAAATCTACCCACTCCCCTAGTTTCTCACTAAATGATCCGATCCCAGACACGATAGGTCTGAGAGGGGGAGGAAAAACCTCTTTATGAACTTTAGGGAGTGAGTGGTATATTGGAACAATCGGTGTTTCACAAAAAATAAATTTTTTAATTCTGTCTGAAATAGCACCCATACTAATTCCCACCTGTAATAGATGTAATAATTCAGAGTTAAATGAATTAGTTGGATTAGATGGCAATTCAATATAGGTGCTACTGTTTTCTAGATCCAGCAAGTTCATTTTCTTATATAAACCAGCATTGAGAGCCACGGAACTGCACGGAATCTGCACCGTGTGCACAGGGCCTTAAATCTTATGGTCAGGTTATTGGACATTTCTAATGTATTTTTCTCCAATATGTTGAATTCTTTCCTTATAATCTTTATGCATGTTGTATATTGATCAATATGTGGATAGTTTATATGTTTGATCTGCTTTTATAGCACATGTTTTTAAGTCTCTCACATATGTTTATAATTACCCTGATGGGAGTGGGATGTATATAAGGTTCCATGTTTGGAAAGCAGATTAGATTCTGGACCGTGAAGAAGGCAGGTTCTACCGCTGAAACGCGTAGTCCTATCTGCACTACTTTCCTGCGTTATTGCTGTTTTGAACTGCTTGGACCATTGCATTTTAATGGATTTATGAATAAAAAGAAAGAAACATTTTTTTAACAGCATCCTGGATTGCTCACGTTATTGCTGGACTTTGCTTTGTCTTTGTCGTTGTTCATATATATATACTGTATATATATATATATATATATATATATATAGCCACATACATCATACATGCATGTATTTATATTATATAGTCTCCTTTATTATGTATATTGCCATCCCTTATTACACAGTGCCCTCTTTTGTTATGTACAGCATCGTCCCTTACATATTGGATTATATAGAGCCCTGGTTTTATTACATGCCATCCTATCTTGTTAGCTGTAAAATGCAGTGATGGCTCATGGAGCATGGGAAAGCTTCTTTTCTAATGGAGGAGAGCATGGACTGGATGTCTGTTCACCAGCTCCTCCATCAGCAGTCATTGTATATCTAACAAGACAGGGGACTATGTAATAAAAGAGGGTGCTGTGAATAACAAAAATAACAAGAATACACTGTAAGAGACAGCACTGTACATAACAGCAGAGGAAGCTATATAATAAGTGACAGCACCATATATAACTAGAGAGGATGGTATGTAATAAGGGACGTTGTTATACATAATAAACGAGGAAACTATGTAACTAAGGATGGTGTTATACATAATAAGTAAGTACCCTATATACTAAGTCATAGTATTATACATAATAAGTAAGTACACTATATACCAAGGGACTGTATTAGACATAATAAATGAGTACACTACATACTAAGGGACTGTGCTATACATAAGTGAGTACACTATATCCTAAGAGACTGTGCTATACATAATAAGTGAGTACACTATATAATAAGGGACTATGTTATGTATAAGTCAGTACACTATATACTAAGGGACTGTTAGACATGTCTTCCCCAACCCTCCCTCTGTTCCTAAGTCCATTATAAGTCCCCCTTCCTTCCATCCCAATCCCCCACAACCCTCATTGTCCTCCTCCCCACAAATCCCTTTATCATCCTGAGTCTTCTCCCCCCACCCCCATCATTTCCCTTTCCCCCACCACTATCATTGTTTTCTCCCCCACCACCTCCATCATTGACTTCTCCCCACCACCCCTTCATTGCCCATTCCACTACCACCATCATTGCCTTTTCCCCCACCACCCCATTCATTGTCCATACCACCACCTCCATCATTTCCTCCCCCACCACACCATCATTGTCCTTTACACCACAACTATCATTGCCTTCTCCCCACCATCATCATCTTTGTCCTTTCACTACCTCCATCATTGCTTTTTCCCCCACCCCTCCATCATTGCCCTTTCCACCACCTTCATCATTGCTTTCTCCCCCCCATGACCCCATCATTGCCCTTTCCACTTCCATCATTGCCTTCTCCCCATTCCCATTATTGCCCTTTCCCTCACCCCCATCATTTCCTTCTTCCCCACCACCTCCATCATTGCCTTCTTCCCCACCACCTCCATCATTGCCTTCTTCCCCACCATCCCATCATTGTCCTCTCCATCACCCTCATTATTGTCCTTTCCACCATCCACACACAAACTGCACCATTCACCTCTCTGCATGTTCCCCCGCAGCGCTACACATGCACTGCATACACACTACTACTCAACTCTACACACACACATTCACGCGCACACACACACACACACACACACACACACAAGAACACACTCACAGTACAATTCACCTTTCAGCAAGCTCTCTCGCAGCCACAGCATCACTGTTCCGGCAGCTTCCTCTCTCTGGCATAGCCACGCTGAATGATGATGTCATCCAGCCACGCTGTCAGAGACAGGAAGCGCAGGCAGGAAGCAGGACGGATCCCTGCAGCTCCACTCCGCAGAGCAGCAGAGATCACTACCTACCTGCCGCACATGAGGGCAATCTGGATAGGGGCCCCGCAGAGCCTCGGGGCCGGATAAACAAGCCAGATTGCCCTCATTATTAGTCGCCATGCAGGGGCCCCACTCCACCTCCAGGTCCTGGTGCAGGCACACCGGCTGCACCTGTGGTGTGTCCGCCGCTGGTCTGCTGTAAACTAATGTGTCACATCTTCTTCAATGCTTTCTGTCAGGATCCTGTCAGCGCCAACGTGCAGCCTCCGCTGAGCAGGGACTCACCAGCACTGTAGGGGGGCCCGGGGTCAGGTACAGCCGGAAAGTACAGATACACAGGACCTGTGGACACTGAAGTTTAGCAAGCAGTCACAGGACCTACGGTCATGTGACTGCAAGGGGGCGGGGCTTAGCTTCCTGCTTTCAGAGATGGCAGGACACTATACAGAAATACTCAGAGTAAGGCAAAACGGAGGTCATACACAGAGATATCAGTAAAGTACCAGGGATAAGACAGAACGGATAGTCAGAGCCAAGCAGAAGTCAAAACCAAATAGACATAGAAGGTACCAAGCAGAATCCAAAGCAATATCCAGAGAACAGACCGAGTCGTACACAGAGAATCAAGCAACCAGAACACAGCACAAACACTCAGGGGTCACCATACAATGCCAATGGCGAAAGTACAACTGACGGGGGATGGGAGCTTCCTGAGGCTATAAGAAGCTTTCCCAGAACCAATGAGAGGCCACCATAATAGGTCCCAGGTGTGCAGGTAAGAGTCTGCACTGAGATAAAAACATTAACCCCAGAAGTGCCGGTCACCCAGCACTGGTATCATGACAGTACCCCCCTCTCAACGGGGGGGCCTCTGGACCCCCAGGCTTGCCCGGGTACCTAGCATGGAAAGCCCAAACCAGGCGATCCGCATGCAACAACCGGGCCGGCACTCATGACCTGTCCTCCGGCCCATACCCCTTCCAATGAACTAGGTACTGTACTGACCGCCGTACCAACCTAGAATCTACGATGTGACCAATCTCTTATTCCACATGTCCCTCAACCGAAACCGGAGGAGCAGCGGACTCGGATTCTCCCCGGACTGATTCAAAAGGCTTCAGTAGAGATCTATGGAAGACGTTAGGGATCTTGAAAGAGGGTGGAAGGCACAGCCTGTACGCTACTGAGTTGATTTTTTCCACAATCTTGTACGGGCCAGTGAATTTGTGGCCCAACTTGGCTGACGGAATCTTTAACTTTATGTTTCGCGTGGAGAGCCAAACTTTCTCTCCAACCTGAAACATGGGACCAGGTGTTCATTTCCTGTCCGCGAAAAACTTATACCTGCCTTGAGACCTAGATATACGCCCCTGGACTTCTGCCCATGTATCTTTTAACGGCTGAACAGAGTCCTCAGCCCCGGGACACCCCGAATCCAGACGAGAAAACTCACCAAAATGAGGACTGAACCCATAGTTGATCAAGAAAGGGGACATACCAGTGGATTGACTCACCCGACTATTGAAGGCAAATTCAGCCAACGGCAGTATATCACACCAGTCATTCTGTCTAGCAGAAGTCAGACATCTGAGGATCTCTTCCAGAGACTGATTAGTGCGTTCCATCTGACCATTACTCTCAGGATGGTATGCGGACGAAAAGGACAGAGATATCCCTAATTTTTTGCAGAAAGCACTGCCACAAACTGCACAACACGATCAGACACCACATTCAGGGGTACCCCATGCAAGCGGACCACATGCTGCACAAACAATCTGGATAAGGTCTCAGCTGAAGGTAATGCGGACAGGGGAACAAAATGAGCCTGCTTTGAAAATCTTTCCACCACTACCCATACCACCGTATTACCCCTGGAAGAGGGAAGATTGGTAATAAAATCCATGGACAGGTGGGTCCATGGTCTTTCGGGAACTTCCAAGGGCATCAGCTCCCCCGCCGGCCGGCTATGGGAGCTTTTAGAACGAGCGCAGATCCCACAACCAGAAATGAGTTTCTTTATATCAGAACCAAGGGTAGGCCACCAGAAGATCCTAGCCACCGCCAGTCGCGTGGCTGATATACCACGGTGAGCACACAACTTGGATTCGTGGAACTCTTGCAAGAGTTTAAGGCGAAGTTGCTCTGGGACAAACAACTTGCCCCCTGGCTTGGCCGCAGGAGTCAGCGACTGGGCCCCCTCAATTTACCGTTCCAATTCAGACGAGATCCCTGCTAACACCACCCCAGGGTGCAGAATGGAGGACGGTGGCTCAGGGGCAGACACAGGGTGAAAACTACGAGATAAGGCGTCAGCCTTGATATTCTTTGACCCTGGACGGAATGTAATAGTAAACTGGAAACGAAAAAAAAGTGACCAACGGGCCTGTCTGGGCGTTAATCTTTTAGCAGACTCAATGTATGACAAATTTTTGTGATCAGTGATCACAGTAACCGGGTGACTGGCCCCCTCCAAAAAGTGACTCCACTTCTCAAACGCCAACTTGACCGCAAGAAGATCTCTATTGCCTACATCATAATTTCTTTCAGCAGCAGAGAACTTCCTGGAAAAGAAAGCACATGGCCTGAGGTTGGTTAGAGTGGCAGGCCCTTGGGACAACACTACCCCCACCCCCACCTCGGAGGCATCCACCTCCACCACAAATGGTTTGGACAGATCTGGCTGTACCAACACAGGAGCAGACATAGAACATTTTTTCATCATCGCAAAGGCCTCTTTTGCGAGCGAGGACCAATTTCTCACATCCGCACCTTTGCATGTTAGATCCGTGAGAGGTTTGACCACCTGCGAAAACCCCCGGATAAATTTGCGGTAATAATTGGCGAACCCCAAGAAACGCTGAAGACCCTTAAAATCTTGGGGTGGCACCCAATCCGCAATGGCCTGCACCTTCTTGGGGTCCATGCGAAAACCCTCACAGGATACAATTAATCCCAAAAAAGACAATTCTTGCACACAAAATACACATTTCTCCAATTTGGCATACAGATGATTTTCTCTCAGTCTTTGGAGAACAGTTCGTACATGTTCCAGATGAGAATGCCTGTTGGAGGAGTATATCAAAATATCATCTAAGTAGATAACGACAAAATGACCAATGAGATCCGAGAATACCACGTTGATGAAATTCTGAAATATGGCGGGGGCATTGGTAAGACCAAATGGCATGACTAAATTTTCAAACCCATTCATCCCCCTCTCGGACCCTTATCAAATTATATGCCCCCCGGAAGATCCAGTTTAGAAAACCACTTTGCCCCTGATAGTTGGTTATACAAGTCGGGAATCAACGGAAGGGGGTACGTATTCCGTACAGTAATCTGATTAAGCTCCAGAAAATCGAGACAGGGACGTAACCCGCCATCTTTTTTCTTTACAAAAAAGAAACCTGCCGCCACAGGTGAAACTGAAGGACGTATGTGTCCCTTGCGCAGACTTTCAGCAATGTACTCCTTCATAGCAGACGGGCTTTAGGTAATTTAGCCCCTGGGACCAGCTCGATAGCGCAGTCAAATGGTCTATGTGGCAGTAACGTCTCGGCTTCGCTTTCAGAGAATACATCTTCGAAGTCCTTCAGGCATTCCAGAATACCTTCCAGCTCGACAGATGATACAGACACAGATTTAACAGGTTCAACCAGTAGTGCGGATTTATCACAAAACTTAAAATCATTAAACCCCCATTGAACAATCTCCCCCATTTTCCAGTTAATAACTGGGTTATTGTGTTGTAACCAGGGCATACCCAACACCAACCCTGCAGGTAGATTGTCCAGAACACAACAACTTAGGTTTTCCACATGAGTAGCACCCACTCTGAGTGAAAACAAGTCAGACATAAAGAGAATTCCCTCCTTAGTGAGGGGAGAGGAGTCAATGGCCACCACCTTGATCGGAACCTTGAGCCTAACTGTCCCTATCTTGCAGTGTGTGACCAACTGGGAGTCAATGAGATTAATCGATGATCCGCAGTCCACAAAGGCTGTAGAGGGAAAAGAACTACCGTCCACAAACAGTTCCACATAAAGTAACACTTTAGAAAACGAGGAAAAGAGTACCTTAGGCTCTGAGTAGTCTCCCCGTTGACTACCCAGACCTAGTTGTTTCCCGCTGACCGGGTCGAAGACGGGCAATCAGTACACTGCCTTTTCCAATGTCCCTTTTTACCGCAGTAAAAGCATAACTGCTTGTCCTTCCGGCGTTTCGTCTCCATATCCTTCAGGGAGAGGGCGCCTACATCCTTGAGCTCAGGGTCAGTCTCTTTTCCACTGGGGAACAATGGAGTCTCCACCTGCATAACCCCTCTGGGTCATGGCGTCCTCGAGAGAGTTAGGTGGGGGATGTAACGCCAAGGCATCCTGCAGCCACTCGGACAAGCCTCTGCGAAAGAGTCCTTGGAGTGTGGCGTCGTCCCAAGAGACTTCTGTGACCCAGCAGCGGAATTCAGTACAAAACCACTCAGCCGAATGTTTCCCCTGACAGACGCTCATCACCATGTCCTCTGCCAATCGCACTCGGTCAGGCTCATCATAAATGTGCCTGAGGGCCTCAAAGAATGCATTCACAGACAGTCTCTCAGGGGCAGTGGGAAGAAGGGAGAAAGCCCAAGCTTGTGGGGACCCTCTTAATAACGACATAATGACCCCTACCTTCTGGTTTTCGTCCCCAGAGGAACGTGGTCTCAAACTAAAAAAAAGTTTGCACCCCTCCATGAAGACCCTGAACTCCTTTTAGTTCCCAGAAAAAGTCAGGCAGTTTAACAGGTGGTTCCGGGGACACCAGAACAACATCCCTCGCCCCAGCCCCCAGAGACCCAGCAGATAAAGCCCCTCGCACTGTCTCAGAAACCTGCTGCTGAGAACAAGCCAGAGCTTGCTGCTCCAGAGATAAACCCTGAAACATCTGAGTCAGACTTTTCATCTGGTCAGCCAGAGACTGTATGGGATCCATAGCTCTCTACACAAAAAAACCCAAAAAACTTAATGGTCAGTTATAATGTCAGGATCCTGTCAGTGCCGGCGTGCACCCTCCGCTGAGCAGGGACTCACCAGCACTGTAGGGGGGCTCAGGGTCAGGTACAGCTGGAAAGTACAGATACACAGTACCTGTGGACGCTGAAGTTTAGCAAGCAGTCACAGGACCTATGGTCATGTGACTGCAATGGGGCGGGGCTTAGCGTCCTGCTTTCAGAGATGGCAGGACACTATACAGAAATACTCAGAGTCAGGCAAAACGGAGGTCATACACAGAGATATCAGTAAAGTACCAGGGATAAGTCAGAACGGATAGTCAGGGCCAAGCAGAAGTCAAAACCAAACAGACATAGAAGGTACCAAGCAGAATCCAAAGCAATATGCAGAGAACAGACCGAGTCATACACAGAGAATCAAGCAACCAGAACACAGCACAAACACACTCAGGGGTCACCATACAATGCCAAGGGCGAAAGTATAACTGACGGGGGATGGGAGCTTCCTGAGGCTATAAGAAGCTTTCCCAGAACCAATGAAAGGCCACCATAATAGGTCCCAGGTGTGCAGGTAAGAGTCTGCACTGAGATAAAAACATTAACCTCAGAAGTGCCGGTCACCCAGCACTGGTATCATGACACTTTCAAGGCACAGTTGTTCATGGATTTTACTGTCCTATGACTTAGGCTGGTTTCACATTTGCGCTTTTGTGCACAGCGCATCGTGCGCACCCGTGCGCATGCGCACTGCGCACCTATGTTTAACATGACGTGCGCATGGTCTTGCGCACACTTGCGTTTTCGTGCGCATGCGTTTTTTTGTCTTTTGCGCCAGGCGCGCCAGACGCAACATGTTGCATTTTTTGGTGCGCCCTGTCTCGGCAAAAAAACGCATGCGCACGCTTGCGCACGGAATGTGCAAAAACAACACATTGAAGCCTATGGGAACGCATGCGTGCGCATGGTCTTGCGCACGGTTGCGTTTTTTTGCGCATGCGTTTTTGAGTGAAACAAGTCTAGAATGTTCTCTAGACCAGTGGTCCCCAACCTTTTTTGCACCGGGGACCGGTTTCAAGCAAGACCATTCTTCCATGGCCCGGCAGGGCGGGGATGGAGGTGTGGCAGGGGCGGGGCTTTGGTCATAAGGGGGCGGGGCTATGGACACGGTTGTAGTGTAGCAGTGCATACTTATAATTAAATAACATTTATAATGTGACTCAACTCACCATAGGTTTTGAATAAGTGCTCCATCACCCCCTTCTCCCCATCATTGCCTTCACCCCATCACTCCCCTCTCCCCATCATTGCCTTCTCCCCATCACTGCTGTCTCCCCATCATTCCCCTCTCCCCATCATTGCCTTCACCCCATCACTGCCATCTCTCCATCATTGCCTTCACCCCATCACTGCCATCTCTCCATCATTGCCTTCACCCCATCACTGCTGTCTCCCCATCATTGCCTTCACCCCATCACTGCTGTCTCTCCATCATTGCCTTCACCCCATCACTGCCATCTCCCCATCATTGCATTCACCCCATCACTGCCGTCTCCCCATCATTGCCTTCACCCCATCTCACTGCCGTCTCTCCATCATTGCCTTCACCCCATCATTGCCTTCACCCCATCACTCCCTTCTCCCCATCACTGCCTTCACCCCATCACTGCCGTCTCTCCATCATTGCCTTCACCCCATCATTGCTTTCACCCCATCACTCCCTTCTCCCCATCATTGCCTTCACCCCATCACTGCCGTCTCTCCATCATTGCCTTCACCCCATCACTCCCTTCTCCCCATCATTGCCTTCACCCCATCACTGCCGTCTCTCCATCATTGCCTTCACCCCATCACTCCCCTCTCCCCATCATTGCCTTCACCCCATCACTCCCTTCTCCCCATCATTGCCTTCACCCCATCATTCCCTTCTCCCCATCACTGCCTTCACCCCATCACTCCCCTCTCCCCATCATTGCCTTCACCCCATCACTCCCTTCTCCCCATCATTGCCTTCACCCCATCACTCCCTTCTCCCCATCATTGCCTTCACCCCATCACTCCCTTCTC
The DNA here is from genome assembly GCF_039654945.1 of Dendrobates tinctorius. NCBI lineage: Eukaryota > Metazoa > Chordata > Amphibia > Anura > Dendrobatidae > Dendrobates > Dendrobates tinctorius. Next base: position 96,667,992 of record NW_027361679.1, on the reverse strand, counting down.
CCCATCATTGCCTTCACCCCATCACTCCCCTCTCCCCATCATTGCCTTCACCCCATCACTCCCCTCATGGCCTTCTCCTCATGTCCCCATCTCCTCCAGGGCCAGGCTACACAAACACAGACCAACACACACACAGACATACATACACACACATACACACACACATACATATTATACGTACACACACACAGACACCACCTCTCTCCTCTCACCTGCCCGCCGCCCGCGCTTCCTCGCTCTGACACAGCAGCGGCCGCGCTCCTCTCTGTGTCAGTCAGAGACAGGAAGTGCGGGCGGCGGGCAGGAAGCTGGACGGGTCCTTGCAGCTCCGCTCCTGCTATTCCCTCTTGCAGGCAGCGGAGCTGCTTGATCGCTCCCTGCCCGCCGCTAAGAGCTGCTGCGCGCCGCCCCAGCCCCCGCTACGCCACTGACCGCCCCTGGCTCCCCTTGTGTCCGCGGACCGGCAAGGGCACTGCAGCGGCCCGGTGCTGGGCCGCGGACCGGCGGTTGGGGACCCCTGCTCCAGACAATGGAAAAAATGTCACACCTAAAAACGCATGTGCATAAAAAAACGCAAACGCATGCAAAAACGCATGTAAAACGCAAGCAACGCTGCGTTTTTTTGACGCATCAGCGTGCGCATGACGTTAAAAAACGTGCGTTTGTTTTGCGTTTTTCTTTGCGTTTTTTATGCGCACGATGCGCTGCGCAAAAAACCGCTAATGTGAAACTAGCCTTAACTGTTTTTGTAAAAGATGCACTGCTGTAATGATTGACATAAGTATTATTAATATATCAAATGTACAAACGTCAATATTACTGCTTATATGACAAGACCTTTCTATTATTGTTGCTTTATTATATAGGTCAGGGCAAGCTCTCACTCACTTTCCAATGTAATGAGACATTCCTGATTCCAGCAAGGTTTAACCCACCAATAATTATTCTTTCGCTCTCGATAGGTCCAATTACTGAAAAAAAAAATAACAGGTGAGATTCATACATACCAACCATTATATTTCCAATGGAGAAATAACACTGAAAAGTACTGTAATCCACTGTGACTCTAAGGCTGTGTGCACACGTTGCAGATTCTGCTGTGGAATTTTCCACGCAGATTTTGCTAAATCTGCAGGTAAAATGACCTGCGTTTTATCTGCAGATTAATTTAGTGCAGTTTTTGTGCGGATTTCCCCTGCAGTTTTACACCTGCGGATTTCTATAATGGAGCAGATGTAAAACTGCAGCAGAACTGCACAAAAGAAGTGACATGCTGCAGTTTTAAATCTGCACCAAATCTGCGTGGAAAAATCAGCAGCATGTGCACAGCGGTTTTTGTTTTACATAGCCTTAAATGGTACTGTACATCACTTGCAGTTCTGCAGGGCCAAATCTGCTGCAGAACTGCACCAGAATCTGCACCGTGTGCACATACCCTTAGTCATCAGTATAAATGCTCCTGGTCCACTTGCCCACAGTGAGTGACACAACATGCACGCTGTAGGATATTTCCAACTACAAACCTTTAAAACCATTGCAATAAGGTGGTGCTTGAAAGTTTGTGAACACTTCAGAATTTTCAGTATTTTTTTTAATAAATTTGATCTAAATCTATATCAGAGTTTTGACACAAGTGCTAAAATTAGATAAAAAGAAACAAATATAACACATTAATTTAGAGTCACAAAGGAACCCAAGGCAACCTCTGAGCAAATAACAGCCTCTCCCAAATTAGCTAATGTTAATGTTGATGAGTCCACCATAAGGAGGACATTGAATAACCGTTACGCATGTGGTTGTGGAGCCACAGTACCACGGTCCGGGGAGATCCTGAAGGGGCGTAACATAACGAACACTTGGTTCTTCACTAGAGCCCTTGATGTGGTTAGACTTGAACCCAGGTGGATGCCAGTTGCTTCTCCAGGACAGACCTAGGAGCTGCGGTAGCTGACCCCCAAAGGGGCAGGGAAGCAGGACCGGTCAGGAACTGGATCACAGGGAGACATGCAGCTGGTAGACAGAACAGTTACTGGTTAGAAGAGTTCAGGAACACAGGATGGCCTCAGGTACAGGATCACATGTGCAGGATCAGACCAGACTGGTAAAGGTAGCAGCATAGGTGCGGACAAGACAGATCAGGCTCAGGACGTGGTAGAGGCAGAGCAGGCTCAGGAACAGGATACAGCAGGGTAGACAGGCATCAGTTCTGACAAGACAGGCAGGATCGGGTACAGGCAAGATAGACAAGCTCAGGTTCAGACAGGGGCAGGCAGGATGGACAAGAGTAAGGTTCAGACAGAGGAGGCAGGTTGGACAGTCCCAGGTTCAGACGGCACAGGTACAGGGACCTTACAACTTGGTAGCAGAAAACAGATTGAATACTTAAGTTGCTAGGGCATCTCCCAACTAGGGAGGGTGCCTTAAATATTAGACATTGCCAAGATATTGGCTTGGTTTTCAGAGGCGCACATTGGCCTTTTAAGAGGCAGGGAGCGCGCAAGAGCCCTAAGCACACTCCCAGGAGACCTGCATGCTGTGCACAGGTTTTGGGAGGAAACAGATACTGAGGGAGTGCAGATGGGTAAGTGAACACGCCGGCGCCCCTGCAGGGAGGTGGAAGGGATTTGAGCAGGGGCACCTATGCTGTTCTAACTGTACTCCCCCTTATGCCCCCTCTTCGTCAATCCTGCTAGGTATCTCTGTAGAAGAAGTGGAGAATGAATATTTTCTTTAGACTTCCATGACCTTTCTTCAGGTCCAAATCCCTTCCAATCGACTTTAAGAAAAATTATTTTTCCTCTCACCTTCCTCAAGGCTAAAATATTCTTAAAGACATCCTTGGAACTGATGGCAGCAGGTTTAGCACCAGGGTCCTTCAAGAAGGGACTAAGGATGATTGGTTTCAGGAAGGACACATGCAAGGAATTAGGCACACGCAAAGAGGGTGGCAGCTTAAACTTATAAGGCACAGTATTAATTTGCTTGATGACACCAAAGGGACCGATGAAGTAAGGACCCATTTTGTAGGATGGAATCTTGAGACGTATGTACTTATAAGATAGTCACACCTTATTCCCTGGATGATAACAAGGTGGATTTAAGCATCTCTTTCTGCATGCCTCTTCATATGCTCAGATGATTTCTCTAAAGTGGACTTTTTGTCCTCCCATAGCTTCGAAAAATCCTTTGTGACAGCATCACCTGTTGGGAAGATAGAAGTTGCTGTCACTGGAAGAAAGATTCTTGGCTGTTGACCAATGATAATAAAGAATGGAGAACTTGCCAAAGACTCACTTATGTGGTTGCTATAGGAGAACTCTGCCCATGGTAAGAGCTTGATCCAACCGTCATGATGTGCGGTAGTGGAGTGCCATAAGTAGCTGGCCAGAATTTGGTTGATTCTCTCCACCTGTCCATTGGATTGAGGGTGGTATGCAGATGAAGAGTCCAACACTATGTTCAGAAGCTTGCACAAAGCTCGCCAGAATCTGGATTTGGACTGGACACCTCGGTCAGACGCGATGTGACGAGGAAACCCATGAAGACGGGAGATGTGCTGGATGAATTCCTTCGCAAGCTGGCAATGGGGTAAAATGTACCATTTTCGAGAAGCAATCCACCGCTACCCAGATGACCGAACAGCCCAATGACACAGGATGGTTGGTAATAAAGTCCACGGCGATATATACTGCCTGATGGCACAGGTAGTGGTAGGAGTCACCTCAACGGAAGATTTTTAGGAGTTTTGTTGTGATCACAGGAAGGACAGGAGGAAACAAACTCCATGATCTTCTTACACATGGTGGGCCACCAATAGTGATGTGATATGCTGCAACATCTTTCTCTTTCCGGCATGACCGGCCACCTTGGAGGAGCGCCCCATAGTGGAACTCGCCTCTTATCCGATTCTGACACCAAGGTCTTTCCAGGAGGAATCTGCGAAAAATTTACAAGAGCCACAGTAACCATCTTGGATGGCTCGATGATGAGTTGGGGTTTCTCCTCTTGGTCGCTGGGCAGGAAGGAGCAGGAAAGTTCATCAACCTGGATGTTATTTTCACCTGACCAAAAATGCAGAACAAAGTTAAAACTGTCAAAAAATAGTAGACCACCTAGCCATAGACGTTCAGTCTATGTGGGGACTTCAGATAGGTGTCAGAGTGACTGGCCCAGTGTGACACAACCGCCAATCTGTCGGTCACTAAACTGCAAAACAAAAACACACCAGGAAACACCAGGGAAAACGTTAACAACGGTGGGCCCTGCGATAGGGAACGGGAGAATGGACACCTCCTGCGCTCACCTGAGGATGTGCCCTGCTCTTACTAACGTCCCTATACAGGTTTTTTCAACCCGTCGCCGAGTAGGATACCTAAACCCTCACTTGCGCTGCTCCTATCCCTAAGTAGGGAATTGGCAAATGAAGACACTGGTCCCACCGCTGCACTAAGACTACACAAGGTAAGTTAAGACAAACACCACAGGGAATAGGTAACACAAAAACAACACTTAGCAATGCACCGCAGGGTAAGGCAACAGATCACAGCATTCAGCTGAAGCACCACTGCAACAGCAACCTCCTGTCTTCAGCACGGTTGGTATCCAAAAGGTCCTGTCTCATCAACAGTCAGCTGATGCATCAGGATGATGGGAGTGGTCACCACCTACATCAGCAAACACAGCAGCAATGTAATTACACCAGCAGCCACCGGGGAGAAAAAATGACATTAACCCCCGATGGCCTGAAAGGAAAAGAGTTTTTATATGAAACACCAAATCTGCCACAGATCCAAAAGTGGATTCTGACAATAGGCCAGGTTTGTTACACCGCTCCGACATACTCACCCGGCCTCCGCTCCCATGCCATCTTTGCATACTCACCCGGCCTCCGCTCCCACGCCGGAGCCTCTCGCCAACCGACGGCCACGATGGTCACCTCTGACAGGCTCGCAGCCAAAGCCATCTCTGCATGCAATGAGCATGCGCCATAGGCCGTGGCCACGCCTCCCTTCTGCTTCTTGTGTTCCGGCTGTGCCCTGACCCGGAAGCACCTTCGGACCAATAGCAGACCAGACCGGGCCATATCAGGCCGCTTCCCCCTGAGGGAGGCGCCTGATCGTTGTGTTACCTTGCACACTGGGCCCTGCTTCCTCCTGTGCTCTCTGCAGCCTCTCGGTGCCGTCCTCGGTGTTTCCTGCAGCAGCCTCGCAGTCTGTCTTCCGTGTTCCCTGCAGTATTCTCAGTCCTGCTTCAGTGCTCCTGCTTCCTCCATCTCCTGCCCTGTTCCTGGGTTCCTGTTCCAGCCTACTCCAACCCTGCCTACGGTGTTCCTGCTCCAATCAACTATCCACACTGCTACAGTCCTACTTCAGTCCTGTTCCTGTGTTCCTGTTCCATCCTACTCCAGTCCTGCCTCCGGTGTTCCTGTTTCATCCAGCTTTCCACACTCCTACCGTCCTACTCAAGTCCTGTTCCTGTGTTCATGTTCCTTCCTACTCCAGTCCTGCCTCCGGTGTTCCTGTTTCATCCAGCTATTCACACTCCTACAGTCCTACTCCAGTCCTGTTCCTGTGTACCTGTTCCATCCTACTTCAGTCCTGCCTCCGGTGCTTCTGTTCCATCCAGCTATCCACTCTCCTTGAGTCCTACTCCAGTCCTGTCTCCTGTGTTCCGCTCCAGCCATCTCTCCACGTTCCAGCCTTACAGTCTACACTTCAGTTCCACGCTCCCACTCCAGTCCTGAGCCACCCCTCTCGGTACCGGCTACCGTGGTACTTGAACCCCTGGGCCTGCTCCTAACGGTCCCTGTATAGAGGTCGGTTCCACCGGGAAGCTTGCCCGGGGCCCCTCGGTGCCACGGTCCAGAGGGTCCACTCCTGGAGATTCCGGCTCCTGACCACCCACGCTAACGTATGATCAGGCCATGGACTGCGCCGGTACCATTGCTGCTACTCAGAAAGAGTTGCTCTTCCTTCGGGAGAATCAGGGGCGCATTATGTTGGTCATGAAGTCTATAGACAACCGTTTGTCAGCCCTGCAGGTGGCCGATCCTGGAAATGCCACTCAACTGGCCAGTCTCCAACAGGAGCTGGGTCAGCAACAAGATACTCAAGCCCACATTTTGTCTTACAAGGCCTCCTTTGACAGTCACTTGTCGGCCCTCCATGCTGCCACCACAGCCCCGACTCCTTCCTCCGCGTCTACAGCTCTCCCGACGCCCCACCTCGCCAAACCGCCTCGCTTCACCGGGGATCCCAAGCTCTGTAGGGGTTTTTTAAATCAGTATAGCCTCCACTTAGAATGGTTGCCGCAGCAATATCCCTCTGACTGGGCCAAGGTGGCTTTTATCATGTCCCATCTGGAGGGAGAGGCCCTGTCTTGGTTGAACCCCCTCTGGGAATGTGATGACCCTGTAGCCTCGAGTCTCCCAGTTTTCCTGGATACTTTTCGCAGAGTCTTCGTTGAGCCGGGCCGGTTAGCCTCTCTCACTGACTCACTCTTTAACTTACATCAGGGTTCTCTCACGGTCGGACAGTACGCTATTCGCTTTCGCACTATCTCCTCCAAGCTCGGCTGGAATAACGCGGCTTTGGTAGGGGCATTCTGGCGCGGTCTTTCAGGCAGAATAAAAGATGAACTCGCAGGTCGAGATACCCCATCCACCTTAGAGGACCTTATCTCGCTGGCTACCCGCTACCCGCATTGACCTACGCTTCCAGGAGCGCGCTCGGGAGTCAGCGAGAGAATGGAGGTCCACCAGGCCAGTTCCCCTTTTCACCCGTTCTGCCAGTCCCCGTTCGGTCGGGACCTCTTCTCCCTCCTCGGTCGAATCCATGCAGATAGATCGCCTAAATTTGGCCGAGTTGCATCAGAGAGAGAGGCGGGCACAAGGTCTGTGCCTCTATTGCGGTGATTCATCACACTATGTCTGCACCTGTCCTAAAGACAGGGAAACTTCTCCACCTAGCTCAGGTAAGAGAGGTTTCCCTAGGTGATGATGATCCCTCTCAACCTCTTACGATTTCTGTGCTTTTGGTTTCAGGGGAGAGACGTGGTTCCGAGGTGGCCTACGTGGATTCGGGCTCGGCAGGTAACTTCATTCGACCTGAAGAGGTGGATAAATACCAAATTCCCGTGGTTACTCTATCTAACCCTATCCAGATTGCCGCCCTGGATGGCAAACCACTACAGGTGACCGTCACCTTGGTCACTGAAGAAGTGGAGTTGCAAGTCGGAGCCTTACACTGAGAGAAGATAGCCTTTTACGTTTTGCCTAAGCTCTCTCACGCCATTCTACTCGGTCTTCCATGGTTAAGGACTCATCAGCCTGTAGTCCAGTCAAAATACGAAAAAAAAATCCTTTACCCTGAACAAATTTCAAAAAAGCATTTTATTGTTTTTTTTTGGTAGTATAACATGTAGGGAAAAACATACTAAAAATTTACCAAGATAGGGTTACCACAAAGGGTCCAAATGTGATGTCAAAGAATATGGCCGCCAAAGCTGTAAAATGTTAAATGCGACTCGCCTTTCAGTGTCTATCATATTTCTTTTACAATTACTACTATTATTATATTTATTATTTAACAATTTATTTATCTTATTTTACAGTGCTGAGAATGATGGAAAGTCAAGAAACTTGCCTCTTATGCAGCCATGAAGAAGAAGATGACGGAGAAACAGTGGTGATTGGTGTGAAAGGAGCTGAAGGGATCAATAAAGCCAGTATTGAGAGGGGCGTTTGCACTGTGGTAGCTGCTGGAGCAGTGGTGCACAAGAGATGTTGTATGAACTACATAAACAAGAAGCAAATAGACTTGCATAAGAAAGCTACTTCCGTTCATCGTTCACCTGCCAAGAGAGGTACATGGGTGCCTACTGGATCCTATGATAGCACGATGCAGTGTTTGTTCTGTGGACATGAAGTGGTGAAGACAAGATCTAGTAGTGATTTCGATGACTATAGCTTTGTTAAAACGGATGGATTTGTAAGGTCCATCTTGTCACATTGCAAATAGCGTAATGATGACTGGGCAATCACCATTCAAGGGAGAATCGCATACTTTGGGAAGGACTTACATGCTGCAGACTGTCTGCATCATCGTTCAAGTGGCATTAACTTTCGGATAAATTACGGAATTCCTATGCGTCATGGTGGTGGATCTACTACAAAGAAACCGCGGAAGCTAGGGAGGCCGATGAACATGGACCAAGAGCAAGCGTTCTTGAGAATGTGTGCATTTCTCGAGGACAACGATGAAGAGCAACTGACTGTCACAGATCTTGCAAAGAAAATGACGGAGTATCTTGTAGAAGGAGACAGTGCTGCCTATAGTAATAAATGGCTGAGGTATAGGCTGGAGGAGAGGTATGGCGATTCGCTATTCATAGCAGAGTGTGAAGGGTTGCCTAACATTGTAACGTTCAGTGAAAAGACCAGAATAATCCTGAGGGGACTATTTCCGTAGTCAGGAAACGGATGAAGAAGCCAAGAAGAGAGCCATCATAGAGACTGCGGCCAAACTAATCAAGAGCGATATCAAGTCTAAGATCCCATCTTCAACCGATGAATATCCGAAGACTTCTTCACTTGAATGTCAGTCTGCCTTAGATTATCTCCCCCTGAGTTTGCTTTGCTTGCTTGAAACCCTCTTCGTTGGAAAGGACATTAATAGGAAGGTTGCAAGCATTGGACAATCAGTTGTTCAGGCTGTACATCCCAGGGCTGTAGTAGCTCCATTGCAGCTTGGGTTAGCAGTCCAGCTACATCATCATTTCAGGTCTCGATTTCTTGTAGACAGTCTCTCAGCCATGGGATATTGTTCATCATATTTGGAAGTTCAGCGATTCGAGGAAAATGCTGCCGCTTCTGTTGGCCAGGATGTACTCGGTGGTACCATAGACAGACTGGATACGGCACTGCTGTTCGCTGCGGACAACGTCGATCATAATATCATCACGTTAGATGGGAAGGGGGCTTTCCACGGCATGGGGATGGTAGCTACTGTGACTCCAGGAAGGAAGGTCAGTCGCACTGTTCTCAGACGGAAGACTGCGGACTTGGAGATAGTTGAACAAAGCAGAGTTGATGTAAGGGAATACCGTTTCGCAAAACACACTCACCGAAACATAAAATTCAAGCCCTTGCTATTTCTCGACGCCATTGACCATCGTGTTGATGTATTGTGGGAGATGTCTTTACGCTTCAAACAACCTGTACCCAGCTGGAATGGATTGATGCACATGCTACATAAAGACTGTGATCTTCGGTAATCTTCCTGCCCATCATTGACATGTATTCCAGAGACAAGTCATGCATCTTCTCTACTCTTGAGTATCTGTGCAACCTTGCTGATAAACACCGATCCGCTGCAGTTGTTACATTCGATCAGCCACTCTACTGGAAAGCGTCAGAAATCAAACACGAGGTGCCTGAAGACAGCCCGGTTCGAGATGTTGTCCGGATGCTCGGGAGCTTACACACATTGATGAATCTTATGGGTGCCATAGGAACGTTGATGGATGGGAGTGAAATCAAAGAAATCTTGGGAACAATTTACGGTGACAAAGCTGTGCAACACATCATGACTGGAAAGGCAGTACAGCGTGCAGTTCGTGGCCATCTCCTCCTTGATCAGTGTCTTACTCAGCAGGTTGCAGACAAAGTACTTTGCGTCCATCCCGGTTTTGCAGACCTGTTGCAAGAACTTGAGCAGTTGTATGCTCGGACACTGACAGGGGAGAGTGACTTGAATTCGGTCATCACTTCTACCTGCCTTAGTGAAATTGTCCACCTCTTGTCCACCAAAAGAAACGGATTAGATCTCTGTCACCTGTGAACAATACAAGGAGGCAAGAACGTCGAGGACGAGAAGAGATCGTGAAGACCTGGAGAAAATTGCAGATAAACTCGAGACCTTTTCACCTTTCTCTGATGAAGTGTCTCTTTGCAACATTATCACCGGTGTCAATGTAAATAAAGATGTGAATGTCCATAACCTGTTCACCATTGGCAGAGATATAGTGGCAATCACTGTTTTCAGTTAAGTACAAGTGTCAATGAAAGCCAAGACCCTGACATCCAGTGAGGCTATTGACGTTGCTAAGGACAAAGCAATAGACCCCGCTCTTTTGTTCCAAAGGTTTCTTGTGGTGTCTCAAACTGCTGATCTTTCCCTTGATGAGGTGATGGCCTATGAACTTTCACCATACCCACCATCCTTCTTTGAGGCAAAACATCTCTTACGCAAACCAAACAAAGCACAACTGATGGCTGCTATAAAAGAACAGAGTTCAGATGACGCAGTACTCAAGGATGTACCAGAAGTGGAACATTATGTTCTTGACGGAGGTTCTCTTCTCCATCGACTGAAGTGGTCAGAAGGAAAGACATATTGTTCAATCACTGAAGACTATGCATCTTTCACACTAAAGCACTATGGTAAGGTTACGATAGTATTTGATGGTTATGGGTCACCCTCCCAGGGCTGTGGGGTACTCGGTACCGGGCCGGTGTCGGCAGGATGTGTCACAGCAGCGCTGACCTGGTCCGTGGCCCTGGCGCCCAATTAACAGGGGAAGATTGAATGGTGGAATGTAGTTAATGGAATAGTTCGTGACGCCACCTGTGGTTTTTGGCAAGTGAGATGTTAGGCCGACGCTGCGTGCAGATCCTCTGGGGCTGGTGGTGTGTTGCAGCCAAGATGGTGAAGCTCCCCACAGGTGAAGCTGTAGCCCCAGGGCAGTGTAGATGTAGGGGTAGAGGAGAGGCACAAGCGGTGTAGTAGCTGGTACCCAGGTGTAGCAGTGCTGGGTGTGTTGGCGCAAGAATCAATGGAGGACACCAGGGCTTGTAGTTCCAAAGCTTTACTCACAGTCTGTAGTACACACAGGTGCCTGCCTCTGTACTGTGTCCTCCGGTTCAGAGACTCAATCAACCTCCAGGCCAGACGGAATGCTCTCTTCCAGCGCTCCACCAACATGTACCTTTCTGAACGTCTCCTCTTATAGCGCCTTTAAGTGTGAAGTACTCCCACTACTTAGTTACACTGGAGTGCCTCCTGACAGATGTTCCCAAGAACTCTACTTGTACGGCAGACAGCTGTAGCCTGCTTCGGGGACTCCTTACTCTTGAGTCCTGGCTCACTATCCAAGTTGCTGTTGTGCCCCCAAGTCTTAGATGGGAGTAGTGCATTTACAGGCCACTACTCCACTGGTGCCTGCTGCAGGACCATTAGCATCCATACAACCTCGGGGACCGGGCCCCGGCCTTGCGCTTAGAACTTCTAGGCAGGGTTCTCCTCTAACCCACGTCCTCTGTTCCCTTCTACTCCTTCATTCCGTACTAACCTCTCCTTCTCATGGATGATCAGGTTTCAGTTCAATGTCTTTCTCCTTCTTTCCCTTCCCGTGCCAGCAGACCCAGGTCACTGAGGTCTGCTGCAGCACCTCCTTCCTCCATCCCTCTCCCAGGGATCTTCTTTCCGGTTCAAACCATATTTTGACTGGACTACTGTTCTCGGCTGGTCTTCTGGCGAGATACTCCACTGGGGGCACCCGTGCCAAGCTCGCTGTCTGGCTCCTGTCCACCTGGCGGCCGCTCCTCGGTCACCTCCAGACCTTCCGGGTCTTCCTCCAGCCTACAGCTCCTACGCCGATGTTTTTGATAAGAAGGAAGCAGAGGTCCTTACTCCACACCGGCCATTTGACTGCCCAATTGAACTTGTTCCCGGTTCAACCCCTCCAAGGGGCAGAATCTACCCTCTGTCTCCCGCAGAGACCACCGCCATGTCCGAGTACGTCCGAGAGAACCTCGCCAAAGGCTTTATACGGAAATCCTCTTCGCCCGCGGGAGCCGGGTTCTTCTTCGTCAAAAAGAAGGACGGAACTCTACCGCTGTGTATTGACAATAGGGGCTTGAATGAGATTACCATCAAGAACAGGTACCCTCTTCCACTCATTCCGGAGCTGTTTGACCATCTCAGAGGGGCTAGGGTCTTCTCCAAGCCGGACCTCAGAGGAGCCTATAATCTGGTCCGTATCTGTGCAGGTGACGAGTGGAAGACCGCTTTCAACACTTGAGACGGCCATTACGAGTACCTGGTCATGCCCTTTGGTCTCTGCAATGCTCCTGCGGTGTTTCAAGAGTTCGTCAATGAGATCTTCCGGGATCTCTTGTACTCCTGTGTGGTCGTGTACTTAGACGACATCCAGAAAGAGTGTCCGCCTGGTGCTATAGCGTCTTTGGGAGAACCGCCTGTATGCGAAGATAGAGAAATGTCTCTTCGAACAGACCTCTCTTCCATTTCTGGGATACATTATCTCTGACACTGGACTAAGGATGGATCCCGAGAAGTTGCCTGCCATTCTCAAATGGCCTCGCCCCGTCGGAGTAAGGGCAATACAACGCTTTCTTGGATTCGCCAATTATTACCGACAATTTGTCTCCCACTTCTCAGCGATCACAAGACCTATTTCTGCTCTCACCCGTAAAGGGACTACCCCCAAAGATTGGACTCCTGAGGCAGAAGAGGCCTTTCTGACCCTAAAACAGGCTTTCTCCACGGCTCCGGTCTTGCATCGCTCTGAGAGCAATCAACCTTTTGTACTCGAGGTGGACGCTTCCTCGACAGGTGCCGGGGCAGTATTGTCCCAGAGATCCGCCTCCGGTCGCCTGCACCCTTGTGGCTTCTTCTCAAAGGCCTTTTCTCCATCCGAGTGTAACTACTCGATCGGCGACCGGGAACTTCTGGCCATCAAGTTGGCCCTGGAGGAATGGCGTCACCTCCTGGAAGGAGCTGTCCATCCCTTTGTCATCTTCTCGGACCACAAGAATCTGGCCTATCTTCAGTCTGCCCAAAGACTCAACCCTCGTCAGGCCAGATGGTCCTTATTTTTCGCCCGATTTGACTTCGAGCTCCGTGTCCGTCCTGGCAACAAGAATAATAAAGCCGACGCCCTGTCCAGGGTCTTCCAGCCACACAAAACCACGGAGGAACCTTCGCATATCATTGATCCCACTAGGATCATCACAGTGGCTCCAGTGAACTGGCTTGCTCCTCCTCCAGGCAAGACGCTTGTGCCTGAGAACCTCAAGCGAAAAGTCCTCCTATGGGGGCACTCCTCCAAACTGGCTGGCCACGCCAGAACTAAGAAGACCCTTGACCTTATCACGCGTCATTACTGGTGGCCCACGCTTCGCCAAGATGTACTCGACTTTGTGGCTTCTTGTCCATCCTGTGCTAAAAACAAAGTGCCACGAAGACCTCCGTCCAGCTTGTTGATTCCGTTGCCCGTCCCTGCGGTCCCTTGGGAAAACATCGCCATGGATTTCATCACCGACCTACCCTGCTATTCGGGCTGCACAGTCATTTTGGTGGTGGTGGATCGTTTTTCCAAGATGGCTCACTTTGTCCCTCTGCCCGGTCTTCCCTCGGCGCCGGAGCTGGCCAAAGTTTTCATTCACCAGATCTTCAGACTCCATGGACTACCTTAACGCATCGTGTCTGACCGAGAGGTTCAGTTTACCTCCAAGTTCTGGCGATCACTTTTTAAGCGCATGAATGTTTCCCTCGACTTCTCCTCGGCCTACCATCCACAGTCCAATGGACAGGTAGAGCGTACCAACCAGACGTTGACTGGGAACCTATGTCATTTCTCCAATGCCCACCAGAACGGTTGGGTCGACTTACTCCCCTGGGTAGAGTTCGCTTATAACAACCATGCTGGCGAGTCCTCGGCTAAGTCTCCGTTCTTCATTGTCTTTGGCAGATATCCTGTTGTTCCCCTTCCGATAACCCCTGACTCTGAGGTACCCGCGGCCAACGCCTTGTCCTCTGAATTTCCAAGATTTGGGCCGAGACCAATATATCACTCAAGAGGTCCACTGATCAGATGAAGAATTATGCCGACAAAAGGAGATTGGACCCTCCACTGTATCGTGTCGGGGACAAAGTCTGGCTCTCCTCCAAATTCATCCGGTTGAAACTGCCCTCCTACAAGTTGGGACCACGCTACATCGGTCCGTTTGAAATTCTTGGACGTATCAATGAGGTCGCCTACAAATTGAGGTTGCCTGCTTCGCTCCGGGTCACGAACACCTTCCACGTCTCTCTCCTGAAACCTGTGGTGCTGAATCGCTTCCATTCCTTGCCTGATCCTGGTGCTCAGCCGGTGGGTGCCGATGATGTCTTTGAAGTGCAGGACATTCTCGCTATGAAGAGGGTTAGAGGTAGGACATTCTTTCTTGTTGATTGGAAGGGCTTTGGTCCTGAGGAGAGATCCTGTTAACCTCGGGAGAATATCAATGCTCCCCGTGTCCTCAAGAGATTTCTTGCTAATCTCCGGGGAGGGCGGCTTAGGGGACGGGGTACTGTTACACCGCTCCGACATACTCACCCGGCCTCCGCTCCCACGCCATCTTTGCATACTCACCCAGCCTCCGCTCCCACGCCGCAGCCTCTCGCCAACCGATGGCCACGGCGGTCACCTCTGACAGGCTCGCGGCCGACGCCATCTCTGCATGCAATGCGCATGCGCCATAGGCTGCGGCCACGCCTCCCTTCTGATTCTTGTGCTCCGGCTGTGCCCTGACCCGGAAGCACCTTCGGACCAATGGCAGACCAGACGGGGCCATATCAGGCCGCTTCCCCCTGAGGGAGGTGCCTGATCATTGTGTTACCTTGCACACTGGGTCCTGCTTCCTCCTGTGCGCTCTGCAGCCTCTTGGTGCCGTCCTCGGTGTTTCCTGCAGCAGCCTCGCAGCCTGTCTTCCATGTTCCCTACAGTATTCTCAGTCCTGCTCCAGTGTTCCTGTTTCCTCCGTCTCCTGCCCTGTTCCTGTGTTCCTGTTCCAGCCTACTCCAACCCTGCCTCCGGTGTTCCTGCTCCACTCAACTATCCACACTCCTACAGTCCTACTCCAGTCCTGTTCCTGTGTTCCTGTTCCATCCTACTCCAGTCCTGCTTCCGGTGTTCCTGTATCATCCAGCTATCCACACTCCTACAGTCCTACTCCAGTCGTGTTCCTGTGTACCTGTTCCATCCTACTCCAGTCCTGCCTCCGGTGTTCCTGTTTCATCCAGCTATCCACACTCCTACAGTCCTACTCCAGTCCTGTTCCTGTGTACCTGTTCCATCCTACTCCAGTCCTGCCTCCGGTGTTCCTGTTCCATCCAGCTATCCACTCTCCTACAGTCCTACTCCAGTCCTGTCTCCTGTGTTCCGCTGCAGCCATCTCTCCACGTTCCAGCCTTACAGTCTACACTTCGACCCCACATTCCCACTCCAGTCCATCCTGAGACGCCCCTCTCGGTACCGGCTACCGTGGTACTTGAACTCCTGGGCCTGCTCCTAACGGTCCCTGTATAGGGGTCGGTTCCACCTGGCAGCTCACCCGGGGCCCCTCGGTGCCACGGTCCAGAGGGTCCACTCCTGGAGATTCTGGCTCCTGACCACCCACGCTAACAGTGTTCTTATGGTCTGTATAAATGATGACTGGATGGACTGCTTCCTCGAGAAGGTACTGCCCCTCCTCCAGTTCCATCTTAATTGCAAACATCTCTCAGATACCAATCAAGTAGTTGCATTCCAGGCCAGAAAAAGCTTTGGAGAAATAACAACAGGCCACCATACGGTCAGAGGAAGACTTTTGTGTTAGGCTGGAGTCACACACAACCAATAAAAAATCGGTCCGATTTTATCGCTAGTGTGACTCCGGCCTTAGAACTGCTCCGGCTCCAGAAGATAAAGTTTCTGCCTCTAGATAGAATTGTTTGTTCACTTCCAGTCAATGTAATACTGCAGAGGAGGAAAAGGCCTGTTTCAGGGAGACAAAAGCATTCTCAGCCTCTGGATTGGCACCCTTACGGATCATAGCAGAGTTTAGAGCGGTCCAGGACGAGAAATGCAGAATGAATTCGGAAGTTGGTAGTAATTGACAAATCAGAAAAAGACTCTATTTTTTAGGAATCAGAGTTTTAGGTGAGCATATAATCCCTTTAAAAAAAACTTTTAACGATGAATATTAAAAAACACCTTCCCAGTGAAAAAAATGCCACAAATAGAAACAAGACCTATTCTGAGATGCTGCAGAGCCCTGTACTAGGCCTGTCTGATCACTGTCTGTCTGTGGAGGTTGGCACCCTAAACAATAGGGGACTGCCATTGCTCCCCTACCAATCCCTATTCTCAAAGGTAGGAAAACAATTTCAAAATAGTGCAGAGATGAAAGATCAGAAAGTCCTATGTACAATGCAAGCAATCCCAGACAAATATTCACTAAGTAATAAAAACCAGATAAATCCACATCATGATAAATAGAGACCAACAATATGTCTAGTAGACATTACAATAGACATCACATGTCCCTGTCAAGGGGGCCATAGATAATGAAATAACGATTAGAAAGTGGTCGCTTATGTGTAGAGACACCCCGACGCGTTTCCCCACCATAACGGTTCATCAGGAGGTATAGAAAATGCTGTTGATGTACATGATGCCAGATACCATGATGTTGAATGATGGTATCGGCGGTCACTCTGGCAGGACTTAAATAACCACCCACATAATCAAATGCTCAAATGAGCCCCGCCTACCCTATCCTGGGCGGTTTAATCAGACATGGCAAGGGTCTCTGCCTGGGACAGGGGGTAAATAAGGCCTCGAGGAGATGAGGATCCTGGAAACAAGTCTATAGGGCAGACATACGACCTATGTGGAGGTAGCGTCACTACTTCCTTCTTGTCGAAGATGTCAGCATACGATCCATAAGTGGATGACAACCCTGGCAGTGAAGATGGTGCCACTGGTGGCAGAACAGGTCGTACAGGTACAAGACATTTCTCATGACAATACTGTACCGAACGAAGCACCCCTCCGGATCTCCAGTCATGTATGGGTTCACGCAAGTGGAGCCACGGAAGACGCAGGAGAAGTAGATGAGAGACTAGGTAGCACTCAGAAGGCGATCTTCTCAGGGTGCAACATTCCTATCTTTAGTTCTACTTTCTCGGTGGCCAATCAAATTGCTTTGACTATGGGCTTCCCATGGACAGATGACACCAGCAACAAATTTTGGAGTTGTTGACTGGGGATCTGGAAGCGATCTACCACTGCTTGCTGTATGAAGTTCCCTGCCACACTGAAATTCAAATACACCATCTCAACGAACCAGGAACCACCATGTCGCCGAATTGCATAGGTTCATGATATGTAATGGCGGTGGAGGCATGAGGGATGAGCGGCCTTTGGAAGGACGAAGCCATGCAAAGTGGTTTACTCTCACGCACCATCTCTCGGGAGTACTCCTGGAACTGGAGGTCAATTCAGATAGCCAGGGAAACTAGATCGTCTAATGCAGTGGGAATGTCTCGACCTGCTTGATCATCCTTGATCCTTCCGGATCCCTCCCAGAAAGCAGCTACCAGTGCCTCATTTTCCAGCCAAACTCAGAATCCAGGGTGCGGAACCAGACAGCATATTAGCCTATGGACAGACTGACTTGATGAAGTCTGAGAGGAGATCAGGCAGCAGAGGTAACTCGTCAAACACATTGTGAAATGCTCTAGTAAGACCTGCATATCTGAGATTATTGCAAATTTCTCCCACAAGTGGTTGAGCCATGCCAGGGTCTCTCCTCTAAAATGGGACAGTTCAAAGTGCAGCAAGCACTGGTTGATAGTGTTGAGCGATACCTTCCGATATCGGGAAATATCAGATCGGATTGGATCGGATCGGACCGATACCCCAAAAATATCAGATATCGCCGATTCCGATACCGGAAACCAATGCAAGTCAATGGGACACAAATATCGGAATGAAAATAAACCCTTACTTTCCTTGTAGGTTAATTCTACATGAAGGAAAACAACTAAGAATAATGTAGAATGTATTGGGGGAGGTGGAGGAGACATTAAAGGCATAGAGGTTTAGCCCAATCAAATGGAATAGCAGGAATTATTTTTTTTTAAGACTTTCACTTTCTCCTTCATCATCCTCTTCAGGGTCATCTTCTTCGTCTTCTTTGGGGTGGTCTTCTGGGTTGTCGTCTCCAGGGTTGTTGTTTTCGGGGTCGTCGTCTTCTTCGGGGTGGTCTTCAGGGTCGTCGTCTTTAGGGTCATCAGGGAGATCCAGAGTGATTACCAAAAACCATTTCAAAAAGCTTGAACTTGGAAATGTAGCAGAAGGTACAAGAAGGCTGAGGAACTGCTGAGAACCAGCTGACGGTACTGGAACCTGGATGGGTAGCCGAAGGTACAAGAGCCAATGGAACTACCGAGGACTAGCTGATGGTACTGGAATCCGGTTACTAAGCAGGAGGTACCTGTGCCAGAAAGCACTAGCAAGGACCAGCAGACGCTGGTGGAACTCGGATACCGAGAAGGAGGCACCTAAGCCAAAGGCTCTGCCTGGAACCAGCTGACGTTACTGGAACCCAGGGGGACATATTCAAGATTGACTTCCAAAGAACCAGCTAATGGTACTTGAACTCAGATAGGCAGCAGAAGGTACACATGAAAAAAAAAGTTGCAAGGCCGCGAGCCAGCCGGAGTTACCGAAACCCACAGTCCTACAGAGGGAGCTTGTCCTATTGGCACTACGGAACCAGCCTTCATTGCCAGATCCCGCAGCCCACATAGGAAGCACCTAAACTGCAGGCACCATAGAGTCGGCTAACCTGACCGCAACACGACAGGACAACGTATTGGGGGCAAAGTGACGTTGACACTACCCGGAAACAGCTGGCGTGCTGGAACCAGGCTGGGCAGGAGGGAGTACCTGTGCCAAAGACACTTCTGAGCAGCAACTGGCGATGTTGGAGCCCAGGGATTACAGTAGAAACAGAGTGTAGCCAGAGGCCTAATTGGAGCAAGTTTAATATCTGTAGTAGTGTGAATGTGGACAGAGCAGGAGAAATTGCCGGACACACAGCAGGGGATCAGCTGACGTTACTGAACCCCAATAACACTGGAGCATGTGTTGACTGTGCAGACGGCACTTATCAGCAGCAACTGGCGGTGTTGGAGCCCAGGGATTACAGTTCAGGTGGTAGAAACATGAACACAACAGGAGACCTGGATACTGTTGCCAACCAATTACTTAATCTGGAAGAGGACTGGCAAATTCCTGCGAGATCCAGGCCTTGTTCATTTTCAGAAAAGTAAGCCGGTCAACGTTATCGGAGGATAGTTGCATGCGACGGTCTGTTAGTACACCACCTGCGGTACTAAAGACGCGTTCCGATAATACATTAGCAGCAGGGCAAGCCAGCACCTCCAATGCATACTGGCTAAGCTCTGGCTATGTATCCAGCTTAGAGACCCAAAACTTGAAGGGGGAAGAGCCATGTGGGAGAACACTGAGAGGGCAAGACATGTAGTCTGTCACCATCTGACGGAAACGTTGTCTCCTGCTGACTGACGCCGTCTGTGATGGTGTAGATATTTGTGGCGGGGACACAAAACTTTGCCACATTTGGGCCATACTGGTCTTGCCTTGTGCTGAGGCGCTGCTTCTGCTCCCTCTTTGTGCAGAGCTTCCTCCACTGCCTCGACACACTGAGCTGCTTTGTAAAGCACTAGCAGCACTGCTCTCTGGTGGAATGGAGAACATGATGGAATGCACCAGTGTGTCTTGGTACTCCCGCATTTTACGCTCCCGGTTCAACGGTGTTATGAGGCTTTGTAAGTTGTCCCGGTAGCGAGGATCTAGGAGGGTGTACACCCAATAATCAGCCGTGTTGAGAATGTGGGCGATGCGGCGGTCGTTTCTCAGGCACTGCAGCATGAAATCAACCATGTGCTGCAGACTTCCAACTGTCCAAGAAACGCTGTCCCCTGCTTGAGGCGTCATCTCTGCCTGCTCTGCATCACCCCACCCTCGCTCTACATACTGACTACTAGAGCATTGTGTACCTCCCTCCTCTGGACAGATATCTTCCTCCTCCATTGACTCCTCCTCATCCTCCTCCTCACAAAGTGTCCCCTGCCTAGGCCTTTGTGAGGAACCACATTGCGCAGACTGTCCAGAAGCAGATGGCATTTGTGACTCCTCATCCTCCACCTCTTCCACAACCTCGTCCCTTAGTGCTTGCAGTGTTTTTTCAAGCAGGCAGATAAGGGGGATTGTCATGCTGACTAGTGCATCATCTGCACTCGTCATCGGCGTGGAATAATCGAAGGCACGCAAAACGTGGCAGATGTCCTTCATAGAGGCCCACTCAGTGGTGGTGAAGTGTGAACAGCACGCAGTGCGACTTGTTTTCGCCTGATGCAGCTGGTACTCCATTACTGCTGCCTGCTGCTCACACAACCTCTCCAACATATGTAACGTTGAATTCCACCTGGTGGGTAGGTCACATATGATGCGATGTTCCGGAAGGCGGAATCGGCGCTGCAGAGCTGCAGTGCGAGATCTTGCCATGCTGGAACGCCGAAAGTGAGCGCACTCTATGCGGACCTTGTGCAGCAGTGCATCAAGGTCCGGATAGTCCCTCAAAAAACTCTGCATGCACGACCAAGTTGAGCACATGTGCCAGACATGGGATGTGAGTGAGGTTGCCTAGGCCCAGAGCGGCCACCATATTTCGGCCATTGTCACACACTACCATGCCTGGCTGGTGATTCGCTGGCACAAACCACACGTCGCTCTCCTGCTTGATGGCATTCCAGAGCTCCTGCGCTGTGTGGCTTCGATTCCCCAAAGAAATTAATTTCAATACGGCCTGTTGACGTTTGGCCACGGCTGTGCTCATATCGGTCGCAACAGGTAAGCGTTCACGGGTCCATGTGGAGGTAGACTGTGACGGCTCCTGCAGCGCTGATTCAGAGGAACTGAAGTATGAGGAGGAGTCAATGTGTACAGACTGGATTCCTGCAATCCTTGGAGTTGGCAGAACACGTACAGCGCGACTCTCAAGATCTGTACCCGGCTCCACAACATTTACCCAATGGGCAGTGAGGGAAAGATATCGTCCATGTCCATGGTTACTGGTCCACGCATCGGTGGTCAGGTGGACCTTGCTACTGATGGCGTTTAGTAGCGGATGTTTAATTTTTCCCTCCACATGCTTTTGCAGGGCAGGGACGGCTTGCCTGCTGAAATAAAAGCGGCTGGGCACGTTGTATTGTGGGACTGCCAATGCCATGAAGTTACGGATGGTGTCAGTCTCCACCAGCCTGAATGAGAGCATTTCAAGGGACAGTAGTTTTGCAATGCCAGCATTCAGAGCCTGTGCTCGGGGGGTGGTTTGCAGAGTATGGGCGCCTTTTCTCCCATGCCTGTCTACATGGCTGTATTCTGGCCTGGGAGTGTTAGGACGACAGGGAACGTGGTGCTGTGGATGGAATGACACTGTGTCTCTGTACAACAGTGCCAGACAGGACCGCCATCAGGGCATTACTGCCCTGACTGGCGTATGGGGCCCGGCGGGCAGAGGGGGCCCGCATCGGGCCCGGTCTCCTCTCTGCTCACCGGGCCCCTATCGGCAGGTATACCGGGCCCTGGCTAGCGGCGCTGCGGGCGGCAGCTAAATGTTATTGACATGCGGGCCCGGCGGCCCGCACGTCAATAGTTAACAGCTGCCAGCCAATCGGAGGCTGGCAGCTGACGTCAGCCGCAGTGCGCACCTCGCCGGCGTCTGACGTCAGTGTCAGTCACCGGCTAGAGCGCGCTGCAGCGTGGAGGGACGGAGGGAGCCTTGCCCGTTGCTGGACCGCGGCCAGGTAAGGAGAACTTTTTTTTTTGACAGCAGCGATCCAGGGGGCCCGGGGGCAGAGTGCTGGACTGGGGCAGAATGCTGGACTGGGGGCAGAATGCTGAGCATGGGGCAGAATGCTGAACATAGGGCAGAATGCTGAACATGGGGCAGAATGCTGAACATGGGGGCAGAATGCTGAACATGGGGCAGAATGCTGAACATGGGGGCAGAATGCGAGACATGGGGCAGAATGCTGGACATGGGGCAGAATACTGGACATGGGGCAGAATGCTGGACATGGGGCAGAATACTGGACATGGGGCAGAATGCTGGACATGGGGCAGAATGCTGGACATGGGGGCAGAATGCTGAACATGGGGCAGAATGCTGAACATGAGGGCAGAATGCTGGACATGGGGGCAGAATGCTGGACTGGGGGCAGAATGCTGGACTGGGGGTAGAATGCTGGACTGGGGCAGAATGCTGAACATGGGGCAGAATGCAGAACATGGGGCAGAATGCTGGACTGGGGGCAGAATGCCGGACTGGGGGCAGAATGCTGGATATGGGGCAGAATGCTGAACATGGGGCAGAATGCTGGGTGCTGGGGCAGAATACTGGACATGGGGCAGAATGCTGGACTGGGGCAGAATGCTGGATATGGGGCAGAATGCTGGATATGGGGCAGAATGCTGAACATGGGGCAGAATGCTGGGTGCTGGGGCAGAATACTGGACATGGGGCAGAATGCTGGACTGGGGCAGAATGCTGGGTGCTGGGGCAGAATGCTGGACATGGGGGCAGAATGATGGACATGGGGGCAGAATGTTGGTTATGGGACAAAATGCTGGTTATGGGGCAGAATGCTGAACATGGGGCAGAATGCTGGACTGGGGCAGAATGCTGAACATGGGGGCAGAGTGCTGAACATGGGGGCAGAGTGCTGAACATGGGGGCAGAGTGCTGAACATAGGGCAGAATGCTGAACATGGGGGCAGAATGGAGATACGAGGCATGATTGGAGACAGATCACACAGGATCATGGGGCAGGATGGATACGATGGGGGCTCAATGGATACTCATGAGGGCGGGATGGGAGAACATATGGCTAAAGCCAGGAATGAGACACACAGGGGTCAGGATGGGGGATATTATTACCATAGGGGCAAATTAAGGGATATTATTTGTTACACCGCTCCGCCATACTCACCCGGCCTCCGCTCCCACGCCGCAGTCGCCCTCCGCTCCCACGCCGCAGCCTCTCTCCACCCGACGGCCACAGCGGTCACCTGAGACAGGCCCGCGACCGATGCCTTCCCTGCATGCTATGCGCATGCGCCATAGGCCGCGGCCGCGCCTCCTTCCTGCTTCTTATGCTCCGGCTGTGCCCTGACCCGGAAGCACCTTTGGACCAATGGCTGACCAGACGGGGCCATATCAGGCCGCTTCCCCCTGAGGGAGGCGCCTGATCGTTGTGTTTCCTGACACTCTGGCCTCGCTCCATCGTGCACACTCTGCTCCTGCAGTTCCTGTCTCGGCTGCTCCTCACAGCAGCTTCTCAGTCCTGCTACCTGTGTTCCTGGTTACCTACTCCAGTTCTGCCTTCAGTGTTCCTGTCGTCCTAC
Organism: Dendrobates tinctorius; assembly: GCF_039654945.1. Lineage (NCBI taxonomy): Eukaryota > Metazoa > Chordata > Amphibia > Anura > Dendrobatidae > Dendrobates > Dendrobates tinctorius. The sequence continues at coordinate 96,644,670 of NW_027361679.1, read as the reverse complement.
TCCAGTCCTGCCTTGTGTTCCTGCCGTCCTACTCCAGTCCTGCCTTCAGTGTTCCTGTCGTCCTACTCCAGTCCTGCCTTGTGTTCCTGCCGTCCTACTCCAGTCCTGCCTTCAGTGTTCCTGCCGTCCTACTCCAGTCCTGCCTTGTGTTCCTGCCGTCCTACTCCAGTCCTGTCTTCAGTGCTCCTGCCGTCCTACTCCAGTCTCAGTCTTACTCCGCTCCATCCTGAGCCGCCCCTCTCGGTACCGGCTACCGTGGTACTCGAACCCCTGGGCCTGCTCCTAACTGTCCCTGTATAGGGGTCGGTTCCACCTGGCAGCTCGCCCGGGGCCCCTCGGTGCCACGGTCCAGAGGGTCCACTCTCGGAGTTCCCGCTCCTGACCACCCGCGCTAACATTATTACTGCAGTGATGTATTTTTTGAGGATACTGTTTTAAATGGGGGGCGGTCCTGTTACGTGCAGAGCGACACTATGTCGCCTTTTTTTCTTCATGTGGTGTAATGTAGAAGTTGGGAAAAAAATAAGTAATGTGTTCTGCAAGCGGAGCTCTAGATAACCGTGTTATTTCTTGCAGAGACGAGTCCTGGCTGGAAGACATGATGGCGATCTGTGCTGGATGAATGAAAAGCAAGGATGAAGGACTTCACCTAGAGACATCACTGGTGAGTTAGTGTGTTACCTGCACACTGACACTATACACTGTATACTATATATATATACAGAGCTCCTGTGTATAATGTCATTGATCAATATATTACCTGTACACAAACGCTGCATACTAAATACAGATCTCCTGTGTATAATGCCACTTATGGTGATAGTATTATGTTTTTTTATTAATGATCAGTATTGTAGTATTCAGTCACCATCTGGTGGTAATATGTGGTCTGGTCATGGTGTGGTGGTATTTGTTCTTTGTATGTGATATTATTCGGTCACTATGGTAGTAATATGTGGTCTGGTCATGGTGTGGCGGTATTTGTTCCTTGTATGTGGTATTATAGGTCACTATGTGGTGGTAATATGTGGTGTGGACATGGTGTAGCGGTATTTGTTCCTTGTATGTGATATTATTGGTCATTTTAAAAATTGAAAAATAAAATAAAATATACCTAAAGCGTATTGCATATTTTAATAAATATTTAATAGGTTACAGTTGAGTAGGACCTGGCCAAAAGTGTCTACCCTGTTATGGTGGCGGCTTAAAAAAATCTTTTGTCCAAAGCAAAAGCTGCCGACTATATGTGTGATCTGGTGATGGGAACTGTTAATGTGTGATAAGTGAGAAGTGGAGTTTTTCCAAGAGAGAGCGGTGGGAATGTGGACAGTTTGAGGGGTGGAGGCGGGACTGGGTGGAGCCTGGGCGGAGTCTCAAGGGGGCCCCGAAAATTTTGCCAGTATGGGGCCCCGAAATTCCTAGTGGCAGCCCTGGTGCCAGAGGTTCTTCCATGGCGATCCTGTGAGGAAGCCGAACCAGCTGTGTGTGAGCTGGAGGAAGAGGCTACAACACGAGCTGAAGAGGTGGTAGGTGGCGCTGTAGGTTGGCCTAGATCTTCAGTGTTTCTTTGTAACTCCACCACATGCTTGGTCCGCACATGTTTCCACATATTTGTGGTATTGAGGTTGCTGGCACTTTTCCCTCTTTTCACTTTCTGATTACACAGCTTGCATTTGACAAAGCAAATGTCATCTGCAACTGTGTCAAAAAAGGACCAGGCACTGCAAGTCTTGGGAGCGCCCGTTTTGGGTTTTGGAAGAGGCATGCTCCTAACGGGTGCCGAAGTGGAGGCTACAGGCAACCGAGTCTGCCCCCTCTCTCTCCCTCCTTTTTTGGCCGTTCGGGGAATCTCTTCCTCAGAGCTGCTCCCACCACCTTCCTGTACCTCAGGCCATGATGGGTCAAGGATCTCATCATCTACACTACCCTCTTCAAACGACTGCTTCTCCTGGGTAGTCTCGATAGCACAGTACACACCAGAAAGTGGCACCTGAGTCTCATCATCATATGCGTACTGAGGTGTGCTGACCATAGGCACTGGCCCACCCGCCTCTTCAGATTCAGAGAGACAAAGCTGTTGCGCATCACTGCATACTACCTCATCTTCAAATTCTCCAATGCTGCTTGGCTGGCCCCCTCTTTCCAAGCCAACAGATTCAGAGAACAGAAGTAGAGATGGCTCCTGTCCAGGGCTCCCTGACTGCCTGGGCAATTTGGCAGGTGGTGAAGAGACAGATGGGTGCTCTTCAGTGCTCTGGACCTGAGAGGATCTGGAACTAATTGAAGTCAATGCGTTAGCTGCCATCCATCCGACAACGGCTTCAATTTGTTCGTCCCGCAGCAGTGGGGTACGGCGAGCTCCTATAAAGCTTCGCACAAAGGACTGTTCCCTGGGAAAACTGGGGGATGCTGAGTCACTGGTGCCCGCAGCAGGCATAGAATCCCCACGTCCTCTCCCTGCACAAACTCCACGACCACGTGCCTTACTCCCTGCCTTCTTCATCTTGGTAGACCGATAAAGATAGGTAGAAAAGTACTAAGGGCTTAGTGTGCTTATTCCTGAACAGCTACTAACAGGTATAAGAAACACTAATTTTATAAAGTGTGGACTAGACTTTAATATGAGCTAATGTGGCCTACACAACTGTAAAGTGGAGTGTTTGGTGAACTTTATTAACTTTTTTTTTTTTTACAAAAAGACGTGCTCAAAGATGTAAAACCGATAGTATCACAAACTTTTTGTAGCTATTACAATGCAGGAAGGTAACCTACAATGCAATAGATGAGGCTCCAAAAATAGGCTAATACTAATCTGGCTGGGGCTGCAGGGCACAAGCCAACAGAAAGGCTCCTCTATCTACTCCTATATAGTGTTTGCAAATATTCTAGCTGGATACGGATGGAACCACACTAATAGGAGAAATCTGGAAAAATGAGCAGCACTAATGCAAAAAAGGACAATGTATGAGGCAGTGACGCACGCTGAGTGGACTACAACCGGAGGTGGCTGGCTGCAGAGCACACTACAGCATGAGCTGCACTCACACACAGAGAACAGCGCTGCAAGGCAAAAGAAAGCTACAGCAGTTGATAAAGTAGCCTGGGTAAAGCACAATATAGCAAATCTTCAGCGCAGGCGCCGGCGGGTCACTGTGACCTCTGGTGTGCGCACCAATAAGGTGCTCTCACCACTTCCTCCCTGCATAATAATCACTATGTACACATGGTTCCTAACAATGACTATGCAGGGAGGAAGTATGGAGAGCACCTTATTGGCACACACACTGGAGGTCACAGTAACTTGCCGGCGCCTGCGCAGAAGGTCCCTGAATACAGTGCCCTTAGAAGGGAGGATGAGGTATTTATTTCTGAGTGAGTGCAGGGCACAGAAGCAGGATTCTAGAGCTGTAACTGATACTGATGGGAGAGGGTAAGTATTACAATGAGGAAAGGAAGCAGGGATTTCTTACAGCACCGCACGCCCCGGAGTCTGGAAGAAATAATTTGCATAAAGACAGAATATAACATTTCTCAGCAACGAGACCATAAATATGTAGCATACAGGTAGGACTAGTGTAACATTTCTATTACCTGTATGCCCATATTAATAGGTCATATACGTCCTGGGGGTGACAGTTTCCCTTTAAATCACTGTGTGATAAATCACTGACTGTTTCTGCCAGTTCTATCTCTCTGCACTTACCGTAAATGAATTTCTCTATTATTTGCAGGCTGCTACACCAATCTTCTTTACTGTTAAGGCCCTTTACATTTAGCGATGCACCAGCAACCCGACAACGATACGACCCTGTCAGGATCGCTGGTGCATCGCTAAATGGTCGCTAGTGAGCTGCCACAGAGGCAGATCTCACAGCGACATAGCAGCGATCTAGCGGACGATACTTACCTTTCAGACGCGGCGATCCTGACGTCTTCCCGCCTGCCTCCACGCTTTGCTCGTCGGCGCCAGCAGGAAGCGCCCGACGAGAAATGGAGCTGAGCGATCTTGCGCGATCAGCGATGGACAGCGGGGGAGCCGGTCGGAGGTAAATATCACACATAGCGATATCGCTAGCAATATCGCTGCTGCGTCATCAAATCGGTGATGCTTTAGCGATATTGTTAGCGATATCGCTATGTGTAAAACCCCCTTTACTGTTGTTACCTCATTTCCTTCCTCAGGTTTTATACAGGTTGTCAAATGATGACAGGCAGTTTTGGTGATTTATGCAAATCGAAACACAAGTTGCCTGAATTCACCGAGCCCAGTGATTTCCAGAAAATTCCATGCAAATTCAATTTGCATCAAATCGATTTGCTCATTTTTAGTATGAAGCTTACCTGCAGGCACAAAGATTAAGTCACTCCATTCACTCCATACACCTTCTTCATAAGTCTGTCTGATTTGGATGTTGTGACTTTGATGACCACTAAGAAAATATGCACAATATTCTAAAGAGAAATAATTTTTCCTCAGTTAGTTTCTGCTTGCATTTTAAAATTTCAGTTTCAGAATTTTACATATTTCTTTATTAATACTCTATTTCACTGCACTGCAGCCTGTAGCAACAGTACATATTTTTAATGTTCAACTCCCGGAGCTATTAAAGCTAAAATAATATTTAATACATAAAATATATTTGGGAAAAAAGGTCCAATTAAGTCTTAAAACTAGAAAAATATGAATCAATTTTATTATACATGATTAAAATAGTCACAAGGCTAGCATATACAGAATATCAAGTGAGACGACAAGGCCAAGTAGCCAAAAAAGTCATAACAATATCAAAAGATTTAAGTAAAAAGATTGTTTAACTCCTTAACCCCCGAAGTTTTTTTCGTTTTTGTGTTTTCGTTTTTCGCTCCCCTTCTTCCCAGAGCCATAACTTTTTTATTTTTCCGTCAATATGGCCATGTGAGGGCTTGTTTTTTGCAGGAAGAGTTGTACTTTTGAATGACATCATTGATTTTACCATGTTGTGTACTAAATATCGGGAAAAATATTCCAAGTGCGGTGAAATTGCAAAAAAAGTCCAATCCCTCACTTGTTTTTTGTTTGGCTTTTTTACTAGGTTCACTAAATGCTTAAACTGACCTGCCATTATGAATCTCAATTACGAGTTCATAGACACCAAACATGTACAACACAAGAAAAAGTACCACTGTAGGAAATGCACACCACAATGCTATATATAAAAAGGCAAAACTTTATTAGCAATGACAGTTTAAAACATACTTAAAACCAAAGAAGTTTTCCCTCCATGCATGATATAATGATCACAGGCAATAAATCCAATAAAAATAGGGCGCCTGGACCCTGGATTGTAACATGCAATTGTCAAAAAATAGAGGAATAATAATAAATCCTGAGCATGGTCGACAAGTTATGAAAATGTACAATCACAATCTATAATTGAGACTGTCCCCAAAAATGCCCTGCAACAAAAATGTGAAAAATGTAGATACAATAAAGTCCCTCTAAGTGTAAGTGCCAATTAAATAGTGGCCATACTCAAGCAGCTCCCATGGCTGAGCATGAATGGGCTAATGCTAAAGTTAAGTAGATAATGTTGTCACTTAGGAAGGACCAGAAAACTCAATGGTACAAATGTGGGGCCCCCAGGAGTATGGTCGCCACAATGGCATTGCCTTCCTCCTGGGAGGGTGATGTCATGCTTGGAGACAATAAAGGGTATCTCTCGCAGTTAACCTATACATGCAACACAGTTCCACTCCAGGCCAGCAGGGGGAACTCTGAACCTGAATTGAGGGGAGGAGTGCTCTCTGAGGGCCAAGAGGGAGGAGTGAGGAGTTAGCGTGAGGAGGGTGAAGTGTGCAGACGTGAGGAAGAAGCGCGGAGATTGTGCAACGAGGGAAGGCTCATCTCCATCGAGAGCTCATGATCTGGAGCCTGGTCTCCATGGTTGTATGGATACTAACGGTCCTGCAGCAGACACCAGAGGAGTAGTAGACTGTAAATGCACTACTCCCATCTAAGACTTGACGGCACAACAGCAACTTGTATAGTGAGCCGGGACTTAGGAGCAAGGAGTCCCTGAAACAGGCTACAGCTGTCTGCCGTACAAGTATAGTTCTTGGGAACATCTTAAAGGAGGAACTCCAGTGTAATTCAGTACTGGGAGTACTTCACTCAAGTAAGCGCTAGGAAGGAGACTGCACAGCCCATCTGCTGAGAGAGAATCCCTGAGTTGCTTCCAGGCTAACCTGCTCCAGTACCATCTGTAACCAGGACCCTGGACTGCATTTATCAAGTAAAGGTACAGAAATTGCATATCGCTGTGTCTTGTCTGCTTTCTACCCTGCCGGCACCGCTACATCCCCGTGCCAACCACCACTACACTGCCCTGAGACTACAGCTCCACCTGTGGGGAGCTTCAACATCTTTGCTGCACCACACCACCAGTCCCAGAGGATCTGCATGCAGCGTCGGCTTAACATCTAAATTGCCAAACACCACAGGTGGCGTCACGAACTATTCATTTAATCCACTACATTTCACCGTTCAATCTCCCCTATTAATTGGGCACCCGGGCCACGGACCGGGTCCCTGCTGCCGTGACACATCCCGCTGAGACCGGCCCGGTACCGAGTACCCCACAGCCCTGGGAGGGCGACCCACAAAGAACTATCATTGTTAATAAAGTTTTGCCTTTTTATATATAAAATTGTGGTGTGCATTCCCTACAGTGGTACTTTTTCTTGTGTTGTCCATTTTGCCTGCCACTGGCAGTGCACCCGCTTATAAATAGCCCACCCCTCATTAGTAATGCACTTAGGCTCCACTATTGTTCATAGACACCAAACATGTCTAGATTCTTTTTATCTAAGTGGTGAAAAAAAATTCCAAACTCTGTTAAAAAATAAATAAATAAAAACTGCGCTGTTTTCCGAGATCCGTAGCGTCTCCATTTTTCGTGATCTCTGGTTGGGTGAGATCTTATTTTTTGTGTGCTGAGCTGACACTTTTAATGATACTATTTTGTTGCAAATATGATTTTTTGATCACCCATTATTGCATTTTAATGCAATGATGCGGCGACCAAAAAACGTAATTCTGGCGTTTTGACTTTTTTCTCGCTACGCCGTTTGGCGATCAGGTTAATCCTTTTTTTATTGATAGACTGGGCAATTCTGAACGTGGCAATACCAAATATGTATATGATTGATTTTACTTTTATTGTTTTATTTTGAATAGGGCGAAAGGGAGGAGATTTGAAATTTTATATTTTATTTTTTTTAATATTTTTAAAAACATTTTTTTTTACTTTTGGCATGCTTCAATAGTCTCCATGGAAGACTGGAAGTTGCCACAACCCGATCAACTCTGCTACATAGAGGCAATGATCAGTTGCTATGAGCACCGACCACTGGGTGGCGCTCACAGCAAGCCAGCACTGACAACCATAGAGGTCTCCAGGAGACCTCCAGTTGTCATACCAACACAACGGTGACCCGCAATCACATGACGCAGGTCACTGGTGGGCGTATTTCTGGCGCGATTGCCAGAAGTGCTTGTTAAATGCCGTTGTCAGTGTTTGTCAGCGGCATTTAACGGTTAAGCCTCAGGTGGATCGCGATTCTGGGCATATGTCAGTTGTTGAAAACAGCCGATATGTGCCGGGAAAGATGTGGGCTCAACGCCAGAGCCCACATGAAAGGGAGGGAGTCCGACATCGGCGTAAATGTAAACCCGATGTCGGAAGGGGCTTAACTTTGCTGCACAAACTACACACAAGATGTGCGTTTCGCTTGTGTATTTCTTGTTTCCTCAGGAGCTATATTATCGAAATGCTCGTCAAATTGCATTCAGCAAGCAGTTTGAGATGCACATGATGTGAGTCTTCAACCTATTGGTAACATTAGTCAATCTTTTTACTTACACTTTGACATTGTAATAAGTTTTTGTCTACCTAGCTATTAACCTTGATATTGATGTCCCATGTGTAAACTGATGTCTATACTACTGTTTGCCTGATTATCTGGTGTGTCATTTCAATTGTTACATAGGCTAGCCTTGTGGTTATTTTAATCATGAATAATAAGATTGATTCATATTTTATTAACTTTGTGTTTAGGGAATTACTAATAGTGATAGTATATTTATATATGCCTAGGTCTTGACTTAATTATTCACCAAGTTGGTGAGATTTTTTAATACATAAAATAGATTAAAGAATAAAATAATTAAAATGCATTTGAAACAATTATAGAAGTACTACAAGTCCTGCAAGGAAGAAAGTAGTAACACTAAGTCCCATAAAGAATAACACAGAGATACTAAAAGTCCCATAAAAAAACAAAGTAGTAGTAGAATCATAGAATGTTAGAGTTGGAAGAGACCTCCAGGGTGATCGTGTCCAACCCCCTGCTCAATGCAGGATTCACTAATCTCAGACAGATGTCTGTCCAGCCTCTATTTGAAGACTTCCATTGAAGAAGAACTCACCACCTCTCATGGTAGTCAGTTCCACTCATTGATCACCCTCACTGTCATTGTACAATGGTGATTTATCCATTCTCTGTCATGAGATCTGTGTGACTGCAGTTGTTACCAGGCTTTTCCCCTTTTACACTCATCTTGTTTTGTCATTTGGGTACATACTCTTTAATTATATATAAAAGTGAGTTGTTTAATATATATTATTTTTTTTGTACATTATTATTGGTACTGCTTTTTTATCTCACTTTATTGCTTAGGGCACATTACTCCATTGTCTCTTTAGGATCACAAAGTGGAAAACAAGGTAACAGTAGGGAGCAACCAACCAAATGGGAGAGAAAAAGGAAAAACACACACTATCAAAATCACACAGATAACTCCTAGAAAAGACACAGATTGTCACAAAATGACTACTCCTTCACCACCAAACTGGGTAGTTGTAAGCCATCACCAGCAGGGAACAGAGGTAACTGTGAGGTTTAAATAGAAGCCCCAGCAGAGGGATAGGATAGGTCATATAGCAAATGGAAAGCACCTGCAGTAAGAAAGTAGTGGACACAAAGGCAAAAGGTAATCAGCTCCAGGACAGCAACCGGATCTCCAATGGCTCAGCGGATATAGACACTGGCAGACAAACATGAGACTGCTGGATCGAGTCTTGAGGCATGACAGGAATATAGCCAGAGAGAAGACTAGTCTGGGTCTTTGGCTCTTCCCAACGTCACTGCAGGTGATAGAGGCTATGTGCCCACATTACGTGTTAAAACGCACACTAAAAACCGGACTCCTTCCCAGAAATCGCGCGTTTTTTTCCGCTCAATTTCACCGCAATTTTACCGCAATTCTGTTCGCGATTTTGCCGCAATTTTCTCAAGCACTTTCCAAGCGATTTGAAGCATCGCTTGGAAAGTGATTGACAGGTTGGTCACACTCGTCAAACATAGTGTTTGACAAGTGTGACCAGCTTTTTACTATTGAGGCCGCCTATGCGGCATCAATAGTAAAAGATAAAATGTTAAAAATTATAAAAAAAATAAAAAAATCGGGGTATATTTACCTTCCGACGTCCCGTGCTGCCATCCCGGGCCACAGCGTTCCCAGTAATGCCTTGCGAGACCTGTTATGACGTTGGTCTCGCGTTACTATAGCGATCTCGTGAGACCGCTAGAGTCACGCGAGACTACGTCATCACACGACCTTGCCGCAAGGCATTACTGGGAACACTTAGGCCGGGAATGCAGCGCGGGACGCCGGAAGGTAAATATACCCCGATTTTTTATTTTTTATTCTTTTTTTTACAAGGGTATGGTACCCAGGGCCTGGAGGACAGTCTCCTCTCCTCCACACCGTGGGTACCAACCGCACATGAGACGCTTAACTTCGCGCATGGTGGGCATAGCCACATGCGGGAAGTAAGTGATTCTCATGCATTCCTATGGGTGCGGAATCGCGGCAATTCTTTGCGATTCCGCACAAAAGAATGACCGTGCTGCGATTTTTTCCGCGATGCGGTTCCACCGCAGAAAAAAGCGCAGCATTAGCACAGCATGTGCGGAATGCCATAGGAATGCATGGGGGGCGTTCTGTACACGATTTTTAAATGTTTTCGCTGCGTTTTCGTGCCGAAAATCGCGGCAAAAATGCTTAAAAATCGCATTGTGGGCACACAGCCTGACAGGTCTCTTCCTATGTGCACGTTAGGGCTCTTAACTGCAACATTTCAGGGAATAATAAACTTAGCTGCAATCAAGCAGCCAGAATGCAATTCACGCTGCCCGTGGATGGGGTAGCATGAAAGGCCTGACAGGTACCCTTCAAGTCTTCCTTTTCAAACAGTTTACAATAAATGTTTACATCCACATTGAAAATAAAGTAGATATTTTTAATTATATATATTTAGTATTATAAATGACTGTACCTTTGCAATTGGGTATACCATTGCTATCTGGATAACAAGTTGTTGAAGGACTACTTTTGCAGGGAATCGGAGCCTAAAAAAACAATTTGTTTTGATAATTTGCATTTAACCTTTTTATATTAATTAGGTAAATATAGAACAATATACAACAAAACCTATTTCCTCTTAGTTCTTAATCTGTTTCTTGTCAAGTATATAGTGACTGTCACCTCTTAAAATACATTAAAACTCAATATTATCCTCAATCTGTCCGGCTTCTTCTCAAAGTAGCATATTTCCCCTCTCTATTCTTATATAACACCAACATATTCCAAAGTGTTTTAGGAGACATTATTATAAACCTCTGTCCTCAGTGGATTTTTTTTACACAAACATGTGTTGTTATCTTTACTTAATTTTATTTGAGATTCACAAATTCCAATTCCCCAAAAAGTTTTGATGCTGTGTAAAATGTGAAGAAAACAAGAATGATTTGGAAATCTCTTATAGCCATATTGTTTTCACAATAGAACAAATAACACATATTAGAAGTTGAGTATCAGACATTTTTTCATTTGACTTGAAAAAAATAACTTATTTACAAATTGATGGCAGCAACACATCTCAAAAATTTGGGACAGCGCCATGTCTACCATTGTGTAGCATCCTTTATTTGGGAAAGTGTGGAGACCAATTGCTGGAGATTTGGGAGAGGAATGCTGTCCCATTTGTGTATTATGTAGGATTCCAGCAGACCAACAGTCTTGAGTCTTTTTTACTTGATTTTTTGTGTCAAAATGCTCCAAATATTTTCTATTGGTGAAAGGTCTGAACTGCGGTTCATCACCTGAACTCTTGTTCTGTGAAGCCATGTTGCTGTGATGCATGCAGCATGTGGTCTGGGAGTGTCTTAATTAAATATGCAATGCCTTCCTTGAAATAGTTATCATCTGGATGAAACTATAATTTGTTCTAAAATGTCTATGTTGCGGTCATGGCTGGGCCGAGCAGACTGTTACACCCAGCCATGGCTCACATGGATTTGTGGATACATTGCCACAGGAGTGGGTCCATTGCCACAGGGGCGGACCCACCCAGGAAGGGGTGTAACTAAGTGGCTACCTTGGTGTTCATTGGAGCCTTTAGTGGTGAGGTCAGGCTTGTGCGGCAGGTAGCTGCCAGGTACCAATCTTGGGCAGAACCCGATACTGTAGCTGCTGACCCCAGGGGTCAGGTACACTGACCGTACTTTCGTACTTTAGGGCTTAGTTCAGACACGCCGGCCTAGGATTCAGGATAAGGGTTAGGCTACTAATGGCCCTGAGGATGAGGTTCAGGCATTGGTTGCTCCTGGACCAGGGCACTGGCTGCTTCGGGAACAGGGTATTTTGGGAACAGGACTGGCCGCTCTGGTACCAGGGGAGAATGTTCACGCACTGGCTACTCTGGGACCAGGTGACGAAGTTAAGGTATTGGCTGCTCTATGACCAGGGGACAAGATTCAGGCACTAGCCGCTCCAGGACCAGTTGACTAGATTCAGGCACTAGTTGCTTCGGGAGCAAGGGACGAAATTCAGGCACTAGCTGCTCTTAGGCCAAGGGATGAGGTTCAGGCATTGGCCACTCCGGGACCAGGGTACAGGGTTCAGACTCTAGCTGCTCCTGGACCAGGAGATGAGGTTCAGGCCTCACAGGACTGGCCACACAGGGATCAGGGGATAACATTCAGGCTGTGGCTGCATGGGGACCAGAGGACCTCACAACTCATTAGCAATACACCTTACTAACTAATGATTCACTACTTTGCTTGGCCATTTCCTAGGGGAGAGGGAATCTTTTACACAAAATGCCTCCCAGCCATAGGCTGGGAGCCATCTTGCAGGTGTACTACTTATGCTAAATGTCTCTCAGCTACAAGCTGAGAGCATTTAGCATAATGCATGCACTGCCCTTTAAAAAAACGGGAACGTTCTAGGTGCGCTGTCGGACTGCGGAACGCACACACAGACAGTAGGCAGGAGGGACATGTAAGGAGATAACTCTAACTTCTTGAGTACACGACAAACAGTGTTCATGGTTTCCATTAAAAAATTCACATTTCTTAGGAAGCCAACGTGGTGAAATACGCGTAAGAGGAAACAGTGGCAACTATGTATTTTCAGTCTATATGCATTTGCTCTGGCTACAATAGTGTTATAGTCTAGCCATTATCTTTGGTATGATGCTTACTCCTAACATTCCTATCAGTTGCACAATATCCATGGAATACTCTATTTAGCACTTGTTTGCACTTTATATTATTATACTATTTTATACTTACTTTGTCTTCCATGAGTATGATGCACTGTTTGTCTTGTATATATTGCAGTATATCTTTATATTGCAAGCATGTCCATTTTTTATTTTTTGCTCTGTCTCTTCTCATTGAATAGATAACGCTTTGACACGAACCATTAAGTCACACAATATTTATTGAATACTTTATTCAGCACTAACAAGTTATTTATCTTTTTATATACCTTTTATTAATTTATTACTAAATTATTATTATATACTTGTTTCATATTGTGTACTGGTTGATATATACATATATACTTGTTCCTAAGATTTTCTATATTTCCTTTTTAGGATGATATTATTTATAACCACTAAGTGGAGCCCTAGCATTTAATACAGTTCTTTGGTTACTTTAACAAGCTATTTATATTTAATATTTTGTATTTTCTTCATTTTGATACATATATATATACTATTATCAAGTTTTGTGACGCATTGTATTTATCTAAATGTATATATTATTGATTGCCACTTCTGTCTCTGTAAAAATATACCGCCCTTTTATTCTAGTTTTTAATTTCATTTTTATTGTGCTTTACTTAATAAAGATTAAAACATTTTTGTGGATTAACTGGGTAGTTTAATTTCTGTTGGCATTCAGCTCATTTAAATATTAACAAAAAATGTTATTTCTGGAGAATAAGACCAAAATACAAATATGAGGACAAAATAGAGGCTTTGGAGGGATACATCAATATTTACGAAAAGAGGAGAATCCCCAAAAAAACTCACTATCAAGCCCTAAAATGTAGCTTTAAAAACTTATAAAAATTAGTTCCTAATCTGCCTCAGCTTTATTATTTCTGCCAGTGCTTGATTTTGACACTCCGGGGTGTCAACTCCTATCTGGCAGAATAGGACAAATATTAATGCACTAGTCCCCCCAACATGTTTCGCAACATTTGTGGCTTCATCAGGGGATGGGACACTGGAGTGAATGGCACATAGTGTCGAAGCAAGTACTCCAATCTGCTTTGACAGCTATTTTCCTTACTGGATTTGTTCATAAATAAATGCACCTCTTGCTAACTGTGAAAACAAATACGGTATGTGGATGCTATTAATGTCATTTATTTTAATTCAGCTTTGTGCTCCATATAATACTGATTACCTTTTGCAGTTTGATTAGAAATGCATTTTGATTTGAAAAAAGATTACTACACATTTTATTGATTAAAAAGTGAAACTTACCGAATAAAATTTATGCTCTTCATGTCTTACTTCTTTTATGGTTTTTAAGACCCCTGAGAAGTAATCAGTTCTTGTCCAGGAAACTGTTATGTTATGGTCTCTTCGAGTAATAGTGATTTTCTTGTTTGGAGGGTCCAATTTTACTAATAGATTTTAAAAAATTAAATGAATAATTTTTTAAACCAGCAAAGAAATAGCAACATTTTAAAATTAATTTGTCTATTCTATCATTCAATATAAACCACCGTTGTCCACGCCAAAACAGGTCTTAGTAGACTATTAGATGCTAGCTGGCCACACAACAGTTTTCTTGATTAGTTTAATTGAGAGTGTCAATAATGTTTTAACAACTGTGTAAAAAGAATGGTTAACACTGCATACCAATTCAACTAGTTTTATAGGTGACATTCATTTTCCTTAGAAAATCGTCTTAATTTTTTTTTTTTCATGTGTACCTGTCCTTTCTGGTGACTTTTCAAAATAGACTGTTATTTTTGTGAACATGTAGAATAACACAATGTCTAGAGATTATATGACTTGCATCCTGTATTTTTCATCACTTTTCCCCTCTGTAGGTTTCATCCCTAATTTTCAGTAGTCTCTAAGTTAGTTGTTGGTGATGAACTGCTAATATGTCTACCATAAACAGTCCACAAGTGAGGAATGTCTACTCTCCTGTCTTTGTGTAGCACACCCGAAAAGCAGCAGCAGCATGGAGGACATTGTACAACAGTGATAGGAAATGTAGCTGTGAATCCAGCTCTAGAATGAGATAAACCTCTTTCCTTTGTGCGTGGCTTTGTATGTATCTCCCTCTCTCTCACTCATCATCCCGTATCCCCCAGTTTGTAACAGTAAGCTGTCAGTCCATCTTGTTCTAAACAGAAGAGATTTTAGATTTAACTTGGAGTGAATAATGAGTTCAGGAAGCAATGAGAGGAGTAGATGTGTGTCAAGGAGGGGACACCGGAGAGGTTACTCAGATTCCACCACTATCAACAACTGACAAGAAGGAGACACCAGAGACACCACGCAGAATCCCACCACTGCCACCAATTTGTCAAAGATTGAAGCCTGGGAGGTTGTACCCACTGCCATTTTTGATGCAAACAGCTCTCTGCTGCCCTCTATCGTCTGGACAATTGCGCTATTACCCGACATATCAGCGGAGGAGGCCTGGGATATACTTTCCCAACCCTGGGCAGGCTGAGGATAAGACCTTCGCTGCCCTTCTTGATACTTTAAGGGCTGTGCTGATTATGGAGAAGCTACCACTGGCCATGTCACTGTCCATAGTGACACTGGTCAGCTGCACGCAACCACCTTCCTTATGATCCCTGTGCTTCTTCCCATCCTCCCCTTTTACCTCAGGAGTAGTGTTGAGCATTCCGATACCGCAAGTATCGGGTATCGGCCGATATTAGCGGTATCGGAGTTCCGATACTGACTTCCGATACTTTTGTCATATCGGATTCCGGAATCGGAATCGGAAGTTCCCATCATGCTATGAGCCTGCTTGCTTTGATTAAGCCAATGGGAATCCTCCGAAGTGTGGGCACATCCTGTTAGGCATGTAGGCATGTTAACTATTGGAATGGCTGTGATTGGCTGCCGAAATGATGTCATGATGCACTATAAAAGCCACCGCAGCCGCCATTTCTGGTCACTCTGCTGTGAATTCAGTTAGGGACAGGCTGCTGTAGAAGACTGTGAGGGACAGTTAGAAATAGCAATTTCACCAAACATCTAGTGCTTTACCCAGGCTACATAAACCACCACTGTAGCCTTCTTTGCCCTAGCAGCAGTGTTCACAGCTGTCTGCAAGGGCTGTGTGAGTGCAGCTCACGCTGTGGAGTGGGTCCTGCAGCCACGTCAGGCTGTAGGCCACCCAGTGTGATCACTGCTGCCTCATACATCTTTTATTTTTTGAGCTGCATTTTTTACATAATTTCAATCTAGTGTGCTTCCATCCGTATCCATATACGTTGGTTGCAAACACTAGTAGTAGACAGCGGAGCCTTTCTGCAGCCTTTCAGTGCTAGTGTCCACTTTGCTGCACTGTTCACGGCTGTCTGAGAGGTCTCTGACTGTGTGTGAGTGCAGCTCACGCTGAGTAGTGTGTCCTGCAGCTACGTCTGGCTGTAGGACGCTCAGCGTGCGTCAGTGCCTCACACATATTTTTATTTGAGTGCAGCTCATTTTTTCTTCTATTAGTGTGCATCCATCCGTCTCCATCTACGGTGGTTGCAAACACTATATAGGAGTACACAGCGGAGCCTTTCTGCAGCCTGTCAGTGCCAGTGCCCACTTAGCTGCACTGTTGACGGCTGTCTAAGAGGTCTCTGACTGTGTGTGAGTGCAGCTCACGCTGAGTAGAGTGTCCTGCAGCTACGTCTGGTTGTAGGACGCTCAACGTGCGTCACTGCCTCACACATATTTGTCTTTGAGTGCAGCTCATTTTTTCTTCTCCTATTAGTGTGCATCCATCCGTAACCATCAACATTGGTTGGTTGCAAACACTATATAGGAGTAGATAGAGGAGCCTTTTTTTCTGGCTTGTGCCCTGCCGGCGCAGCCAGATTAGTATTACCCAATTTTTTTGGAGTCTCATCTTTTGCATTGTAGGTTACCTGCCTGCATTGTAATAGCTCCAAAAAGTTGGTGATACTATCAGTTTCAATTCTTTGTTCACATACTTTGAGTTTGTTTCCAACAAAGAAACCACAAAAAAAGTTCACCAAACACTACATTTGGAACTTGTGTAGGCCACATCAGCTCCTATTAAAGTGTAGTCCACACACACACACTTCATAAAATTAGTGTTTCTTGTACCTGTAACCAGCTGTTCAGGAATAAGCACACTAAGGCCCCCCTTTGTACTTTTCTGCCTATCTTTCTCAGTCTAGCAAGATGAAGAAGGCAGGGAGTAAGGCACGTGGCCGTGGGCGTGGAGTTTCAGCAGGGAGAGGACGTGGGGATTCTGCAGGGAGAGGACGTGGGGATTCTGCAGGGAGAGGACGTGGGGATTCTGTGCCTGCTGTTGGCACCAGTGAGTCAGCATCCCCCAGTTTTAGCAGGCAACAGTCCTTTATGCGCAGCTTTGTAGGACCTCAACGTACCCCACTGCTGCTGCAGGAGGAAAAAATTGAAGCCGTTGTCGGATAGATGGCAGCTAACGCATCGACTTCAATTACTTCCGCATCCTCTCAGGATCAGAGCACCGAAGAGCAACCATCTGTCTCTTCACCACCTGCCAAAGTGCCCAGGCAGTCAGAGAGACATGGACAGGAGCCATCACAGTCTCTACTTCTGTTCTCGGAATCTGTTGGCTTGGAAAGAGGGGGCCAGCCAAGCAGCATTCCTGAATGTGAAGAAGAGGGAGTATGCAGTGATGCGCAACTTCTTTGTCCCTCTGAATCTGAAGAGGCGAGTGGGCCAGTGCCTATGGTCAGCACACCTCAGTACGCATCAGATGATGACGAGACTCAGTTGCCACTTTCTGGTGCGTACGGTGCTGGCGAGACAACCCCGGAGAAGCAGCTGTTTGAAGAGGGGAGGGAAGATGATGAGGTCCTTGACCCATCATGGCGTGAGGAACAGGAAGGTGGTGGGAGCAGCTCGGAGGAAGAGATTCCCCTACCGGCCAAAACAGGAGGCAGAGGGAGGGGGAAGACTTGGTTGCCTGTACCCTCCACTTCGGCACCCGTTAGGAGCATTCCTCATTCCAAAGGCAAACCGGGCGCTCCCAAGAGTTGCAGTGCGTGGTCCTTTTTTGACACAGTTGCAGATGACATTTGCTTTGTCAAATGCAAGCTGTGTCATCAGATAGTCAAAAGAGGGAGAAATGTCAGCAACCTCAATACCACAAATATGTGGAAACATGTGCGCACCAAGCACGAGTTGGAGTTGCAGAGACACCCTGAAGACGTAGGCCAACGTACAGCACCTCCTACCACCTCTTCAGTTCGTGTTGGGGCCTCTTCCTCCAGCTCACACACTGCTGGTTCGGCTTCCTCACAGGATCGCCAAGGAAGAACCTCTGCCACTGTTGTCCGGAGACCCTGTCAGATTCCACCCATAGCAGCACGTTCCCATCCATCACAGCCATCGGTAGCACAGGCATGGGATAAAAGGCGCCCTTACTCGGCAAACCATCCCCGAGCACAGTCTCTGAATGCTGGCATTGCCAAACTTCTGGCAGTTGAAATGCTGTCATTCAGGCTGGTGGACACTGACACCTTCCGGGACTTAATGGCATTGGCAGTCCCCCAATACAACATGCCCAGCCGCTTTTATTTCAGCAGGCGAGCCGTCCCTGCCCTGCAGAAACATGTTGAGGGAAAAATAAAACATGCGCTACTAAACGCCGTTAGTAGCAAGGTCCACCTGACCACCGATGCGTGGACCAGTAACCATGGACAGGGACGATACCTTTCCCTCACTGCCCACTGGGTCAATGTTGTGGAGCCGGGTACAGATCTGGAGAGTGGTGCTGTACGTGTTCTTCCAACGCCACGGATTGCAGGACTCCAGTCTGTACACATAGACTCCTCCTCCTACTCAAGTTCCTCAGAAACAGCAGAGCAGGAGCCTGTTACGACTGATATGAGCACAGCCGTGGCCAAACGTCAACAGGCTGTACTGAAATTAATTTCTTTGGGGAATCGAAGCCACACAGCGCAGGAGCTCTGGAATGCTATCAAGCTGGAGAGCGATGTGTGGTTTGGGCCAGCGAATCTCCAGCCGGGCTTGGTAGTGTGTGACAATGGCCGAAATCTGGTGGCAGCTCTTGGCCTAGGCAACCTCACACACATCCCATGTCTGGCACATGTGCTTAACTTGGTCGTGCAGAGCTTTCTGAGGGACTATCCGGATCTTGATGCACTGTTGCACAAGGTCCGCATAGAGTGCGCTCACTTGCGACGTTCCAGCACGGCAAGATCGCGCCTCGCTGCTCTGCAGCGACGATTTGGCCTTCCGGAACATCGCATCATATGTGACCTACCCACCCGGTGGAATTCAACGTTACATATGTTGGAGCGGTTGTGTGAGCAGCAGGCAGCAGTCATGGAGTACCAGCTGCATCAGGCGCAAACAAGTCGCACTGTGCGCCGTTCACACTTCAGCACCATTGAGTGGGCCTCTATGAAGGACATCTGCCTCGTTTTGCGTGCCTTCGATGAATCCACACGGATGGCAAGTGCAGGTGATGCACTAGTCAGCATGACTGTCCCCCTTATCTGCCTGCTTCAACAAACACTGCAAGCACTAAGGGATGAGGTTTCGGAAGAGGTGGAGGATGAGGAGTCCCAAATGCCATCTGCTTCTGGACAGTCTGCGCTACGTGTTTCCTCACAAAGGCCTAGGCAGGGGACACTTTGTGAGGAGGATGAGGAGGAGTCGATGGAAGAGGAAGACATCTCTCCAGAGGAGGGAGGTACACAAACCTCTACTCAGTATGTACAGCGAGGGTGGGGTGATGCAGAGCAGGCCGAGGTCACGCCTCAAACAGGGGACAGCGGTTCTTTGGCAGTTGGGAGTCTGCAGCACATGGTTGATTTCATGCTGCAGTGCCTGAGAAACGACCGCCGCATTGCCCACATTCTCGTCTCGGCTGATTATTGGGTGTACACCCTCCTAGATCCTCGCTACCGGGACAGCGTACAAAGGCTCATACCAACGTTGAACCGGGAGAGTAAACTGCGGGAGTACGAAGAGTCACTGGTGCAGTCCATAATGTTTTCCATTCCACCCGACAGCATTGTTGCTAGTGCTTTACAAAGCAGCTCTGTGCGTCGAGGCAGTGGAGGAAACTCTGCACAAAGAGGGAGCAGAGGCAGCGCTGCAGCACAAGGCAAGACCACTATGGCTCAAATGTGGCAAAGTTTTGTGTGTCCACCACAATTGTCTACACCATCAGCGACGCCTCGAGTCAGCAGGAGGCAACGCTTCTGTCAGATGGTGTCAGACTACATGTCTTGCCCTGTCGCTGTACTCCCAGATGACTCTTCCCCCTTCAAGTTTTGGGTCTCTAAGCTGGATACATGGCCAGAGCTTAGCCAGTATGCATTGGAGGTGCTGGCTTGCCCTGCTGCCAGTGTATTATCGGAACGTGTCTTTAGTGCCGCAGGTGGTGTACTAACAGACCGTCGCACGCGACTATCTTCCGATAATGTTGACCGGCTGACTTTTCTGAAAATGAACAAGGCCTGGATCTCCAAAGACTTTGCCATTCCTCTTACAGACTAAATTAGTGGTTGGCAACTGTATCCAGGTCTGCTGGTGTGTTCATTTTTCTACCACCTGAACTATAATCCCTGTGCTTCAACACAGCCAGTTGTCGCTCAGATGTGTCGTCTGCACAGAGAAACACACTAGCTCCTGTGTTAGTGGGGTTCAGTAACGCCAGCTGATCCCCTGCTGTGTGGACGGCAAAGTCACCAGCTCCATCAACATTCAAACCACTACTGATTTTTAACCGTGCCCAACTTAGGTCTCTGGCTCCACTGTCTCTACTATTTCCCCTGACCTCCAACCCCGCCATCTACATCTCTGAAGTGGCGTCAGCACAATCTACACTTGTTCCTGTGTTCCTGTGGCTCAGTCCCATCAGTTTATCCCCTGATGTGTGTCCGGCAAGGTCTCCTGCTCTGTCCACATTCCCATAACCAGTAGTGGGAATGAGGACAGAGCTGGCGAACTTGCCGGACAAACATCAGGGGATCAACTGACGGGACTGAGCACCAGTAACACAGGAACAAATGTAGATTGTGCTGACGCCACTTCAGAGATGTAGCTGGCGGGGTTGGAGGCCAGGGTAAATAGTAGAGACAGTGGAGCCAGAGGCCTAAGTGGAGCATGGTTAGAATCAGTAGTAGTCAACAACCTCCATAAAAACCGCTGCCCATTGGCCTCTGCATGCGGCATGCGTAATCCTGGGCTCCAACAGCGTCAGTTGGTGTTCAGAAGTGTCGTCTCCACAGAGCCAAACACATTCGTTCAAGTGTTAGTGGGGTTCAGCACTGCCAGCTGTTCCCCTGCTGTGGAGATGGCAAGTCTCCTGCTGCCTTCACCTGCCAAAAGCAACAGGCCCCAGCCTGCTCCTCGCCTAATCCTGGGCTCCAACAGCGTCAGTTGGTGTTCAGAAGTGTCGTCTCCACAGAGCCAAACACATTCGTTCAAGTGTTAGTGGGGTTCAGCACTGCCAGCTGTTCCCCTGCTGTGGAGATGGCAGTCTCTCCTGCTGTCTCCGCATTCCAAATACAGTAGGCCTCTGCCTACACCCTCCTATTTCCTGGGCTTCAACACAGCCAGTTGTAGCTCGGAAGTGCCGTCCACACGGAAAGAGACACTTGCTCCCGTGTCTCAGTGGGGTTCAGTAACGTCAGCTGATCCCCTGCTGTGTGGATGGCAGTCTCTCCTGCTATCACCTCATTCCAAATCCAGTAGGCCTCTGCCTACACCCTCCTATTTCCTGGGCTTCAACACAGCCAGTTGTAGCTCGGAAGTGCCGTCCACACGGAAAGAGACACTTGCTCCCGTGTCTCAGTGGGGTTCAGTAACGTCAGCTGATCCCCTGCTGTGTGGATGGCAGTCTCTCCTGCTGTCACCACATTCCAAATACAGTAGGCCTCTGCCTACACCCTCCTATTTCCTGGGCTTCAACACAGCCAGTTGTAGCTCGGAAGTGCCGTCCACACGGAAAGAGACACTTGCTCCCGTGTCTCAGTGGGGTTCAGTAACGTCAGCTGATCCCCTGCTGTGTGGATGGCAGTCTCTCCTGCTGTCACCACATTCCAAATACAGTAGGCCTCTGCCTACACCCTCCTATTTCCTGGGCTTCAACACAGCCAGTTGTAGCTCGGAAGTGCTGTCCACACGGAAAGAGACACTTGCTCCCGTGTCTCAGTGGGGTTCAGTAACGTCAGCTGATCCCCTGCTGTGTGGATGGCAGTCTCTCCTGCTGTCACCACATTCCAAATACAGTAGGCCTCTGCCTACACCCTCCTATTTCCTGGGCTTCAACACAGCCAGTTGTAGCTCGGAAGTGCCTTCCACACGGAAAGAGACACTTGCTCCCGTGTCTCAGTGGGGTTCAGTAACGTCAGCTGATCCCCTGCTGTGTGGATGGCAGTCTCTCCTGCTGTCACCTCATTCCAAATACAGTAGGCCTCTGCCTACACCCTCCTATTTCCTGGGCTTCAACACAGCCAGTTGTAGCTCGGAAGTGCCGTCCACACGGAAAGAGACACTTGCTCCCGTGTCTCAGTGGGGTTCAGTAACGTCAGCTGATCCCCTGCTGTGTGGATGGCAGTCTCTCCTGCTGTCACCTCATTCCAAATCCAGTAGGCCTCTGCCTACACCCTCCTATTTCCTGGGCTTCAACACAGCCAGTTGTAGCTCGGAAGTGCCGTCCACACGGAAAGAGACACTTGCTCCCGTGTCTCAGTGGGGTTCAGTAATGTCAGCTGATCCCCTGCTGTGTGGATGGCAGTCTCTCCTGCTGTCACCACATTCCAAATACAGTAGGCCTCTGCCTACACCCTCCTATTTCCTGGGCTTCAACACAGCCAGTTGTAGCTCGGAAGTGCCGTCCACACGGAAAGAGACACTTGCTCCCATGTCTCAGTGGGGTTCAGTAACGTCAGCTGATCCCCTGCTGTGTGGATGGCAGTCTCTCCTGCTGTCACCACATTCCAAATACAGTAGGCCTCTGCCTACACCCTCCTATTTCCTGGGCTTCAACACAGCCAGTTGTAGCTCGGAAGTGCCGTCCACACGGAAAGAGACACTTGCTCCCGTGTCTCAGTGGGGTTCAGTAACGTCAGCTGATCCCCTGCTGTGTGGATGGCAGTCTCTCCTGCTGTCACCTCATTCCAAATACAGTAGGCCTCTGCCTACACCCTCCTATTTCCTGGGCTTCAACACAGCCAGTTGTAGCT
Organism: Dendrobates tinctorius; assembly: GCF_039654945.1. Taxonomy (NCBI): domain Eukaryota; kingdom Metazoa; phylum Chordata; class Amphibia; order Anura; family Dendrobatidae; genus Dendrobates; species Dendrobates tinctorius. The sequence continues at coordinate 96,621,842 of NW_027361679.1, read as the reverse complement.
CGGAAGTGCCGTCCACACGGAAAGAGACACTTGCTCCCGTGTCTCAGTGGGGTTCAGTAACGTCAGCTGATCCCCTGCTGTGTGGATGGCAGTCTCTCTTGCTGTCACCTCATTCCAAATACAGTAGGCCTCCTATTTCCTGGGCTTCAACACAGCCAGTTGTAGCTCGGAAGAGACACTTGCTCCCGTGTCTCAGTGGGGTTCAGTAACGTCAGCTGATCCCCTGCTGTGTGGATGGCAGTCTCTCCTGCTGTCACCACATTCCAAATACAGTAGGCCTCTGCCTACACCATCCTATTTCCTGGGCTTCAACACAGCCAGTTGTAGCTCGGAAGTGCCGTCCACACGGAAAGAGACACTTGCTCCCGTGTCTCAGTGGGGTTGAGTAACGTCAGCTGATCCCCTGCTGTGTGGATGGCAGTCTCTCCTGCTGTCACCACATTCCAAATACATTAGGCCTCTGCCTACACCCTCCTATTTCCTGGGCTTCAACACAGCCAGTTGTAGCTCGGAAGTGCCGTCCACACGGAAAGAGACACTTGCTCCCGTGTCTCAGTGGGGTTCAGTAACGTCAGCTGATCCCCTGCTGTGTGGATGGCAGTCTCTCCTGCTGTCACCACATTCCAAATACAGTAGGCCTCTGCCTACACCCTCCTATTTCCTGGGCTTCAACACAGCCAGTTGTAGCTCGGAAGTGCCGTCCACACGGAAAGAGACACTTGCTCCCGTGTCTCAGTGGGGTTCAGTAACGTCAGCTGATCCCCTGCTGTGTGGATGGCAAAGTCTCCTGCTGCCTACACAGTCGTACCACTACTGATTTTTAACCGTGCTCCAATTAGGCCTGTGGCTCCACTGTCTCTCGTATTTCCCCTGTCCTCCAACCCCGCCAGTTACAGCTCCGAAGTGGCGTCTGCACAATCCACACTTGTTCCTGTGTTACAGGTGTTCAGTCCGGTCAGTTAATCCCCTGATGTGTGTCCGGCAATGTCGCCTGCTCTGTCCACATTCCCATGACTAGTTATGGGAATGTGTTATGGGAATGTGGACAGAGCAGGCGACATTGCCGGACACACATCAGGGGATTAACTGACCGGACTGAACACCTGTAACACAGGAACAAGTGTGGATTGTGCAGACGCCACTTCGGAGCTGTAACTGGCGGGGTTGGAAGACAGGGGAAATATGAAAATCAGTGAAGCCACAGGCCTAAGTGGAGCTTGGTTAAAATTAGTAGAAGTCTACAACCGATCTTAAAATTTCTTCAATGCAGCCTCAGCCTGCTCCGTGCTTGTCCCTGGGCTTCAACACAGCCAGTTGTTGCTCGGAAGTGCCGTCTTCACAGTGTAAAACACTAGCTCCTGTGTTTGTGGGGTTCAGTAACGTCAGCTGTTCCCCTGCTGTTTTGATGGCAATCTGTCCTGCTGCCTCCCAATTGACAGCACATCAGGCCTCAGCCTGCTAAGTGCTTGTCCTGGGCTCCAACATCGCCAGTTGCTGCTCATAACTGACTTTGGCACGGGTACTCCCTCCTGCCCAGCTTGGTTCCAGCCCTGCCTGCTGTTTCCGGGAAGTGTCAATGTCAGTTTGCCACCCCAAGTTGCCATGTCGTGTTGCGGTTGGGTTAGCCGAGGCTAGGGTGCCAGCAGTTTAGGTGCTTCCTATGTGGACTGCGGGTTCTGGTAAGAAAGGCTTGTTCTGTAGTGCCAGTAGGACAAGCACCCCCTGTAGGACTGTGTGATTCGGTAACTGCGGCCAGCTTGCGGCATGCCAACTTTGCTTTTCAGGGGTAACTTCTGCTACCCCTCCGGGTTCCAGCACCGTCAGCTGGCTCTCGTCAGAGCCTTTGGCCTAGGTGCCTCCATCTCGGTATCCGAGTTCCGGCAACGTCTGCTGGTCCTTGGTAGTGCTTTGTAGCACAGGTACCTCCTGCTTAGTAACCGGGTTCCAGCACCGTCAGCTGGTCCTCGGTTGTGCCATTGGCTCTTATTCCTTCTGCTGCCCCTCCGGGTGCCAGCACTGTCAGCTGGTCCTCGCTATTTCCATTTGCTCTTGCAGCTTCTGCTACCCCTCCGAGTTCCAGCACCGTCAGCTGGTTCTCATCAGAGCCTTTGGCCTAGGTGCCTCCATCTCGGTATCCGAGTTCCGGCAATGTCTGCTGGTCCTTGGTAGTGCTTTGTAGCACAGGTACCTCCTGCTTAGTAACCGGGTTCCAGCACCGTCAGCTGGTCCTCGGTAGTGCCATTGGCTCTTGTTCCTTCTGCTGCCCCTCCGGGTGCCAGTACCGTCAGCTGGTTCAAGAGGACAAAGAACAGGAAGACAACCACCAAGATGCAGAACAACAAGAGAGAGAAGACAAAGAAGCATAAAAAAACAAAGCAGAAGAACATTAAGCATAAGACTAATACTCTGAGCAAATGATATTATCTTATTTATAAGCAGAAGAAGACTAAGCAGTGTATGGGGGTGAGTCCGTTCCTCCTCGTGGTGCCCCTGGAAAAGGCCTGCTGCTGCAGGCCAAACTGAACGCGGACAAATCCTGTTGTAAATCTTTTGTGACAGGCAGAACGGAAGGTGTAAACTTCTAACTTTTCTAGATAACAACTACAGGAATGCCTGACACAAACAAGAATATGATGAAGAAGAATAGGAAGAAGATGAAGAAGTTGAATATGTAGAATAATAATTGTTGAATAAGAAGAATATGAAGAATGTAAGAAAAGGAAGAAGAAGAAGATTGTAAAAAAAGGAAGTAGAAGAATTTAAAAAAAGGAAGAAGAAGAAGAATGTAAAAAAATGAATAAGAAGAAGAATGTAAAAAAAGGAAGTAGAAGAATGTAAAAAAAGGAAGAAGAAGAAGAAGAATGTAAAAAAAGGAATAAGAAGAAGAAGAAGAAGGTTAAAAAAGGAAGAATAAGAAAGAAGAAGAAAGAAGAAAGAAGAAGAAGACATACATGTCTGGCAAAATATAAATGAGGCTAACATAGTCAATATCTTTGTAACTCCTAACGTCTTTAAAAAAAAAGTTTAATTCCTGCTATTCCATTTGATTGGGCTAAACCTCTATGGCTTTAATGTCTCCTCCACCTCCCACAATACATTCTACATTATTCTTAGTTGTTTTTCTTCATGTAGAATTAACCTACAAGGAAAGAAAGGGTTTTTTTTAATTCCGATATTTTGGCCCCATTGACTTGCATTGGTTCCCGGTATCGGAATCGGCGATACCGATACTTTTTTTTTAAGATCGGCCGATCCATTCTGATCCGATATTTTCAAGTATCGGCTGGTATCGCTCAACTCTACTCAGGAGCCATGCTAATCATAGGGCAGCTGCATGGGACCACCTGCTTTGTGATCACCGTGCCTGTTCCTATCACGCTTAGCACATATGCTGGCTCCTTTTAGGGGATCCTCAGCAACATCACCCCGCAGAATGATGTGGTTGAGTTCTACTTTACCACAGAACGCATTTTCATTATGCACGACATTGACAGTATTGACAGTTACACCACATGACATATCAGATCAGCGAGGGTTGTCAGGGAAATATTGGGCAACCAACCATCCCACATCAGTTACCAATAATACATTTGTGGGGAGATTGTTGGACACCCCCACTTCTCTTAACTCCCTCTCCACACGCCAATCCAGGAAAACCCGGGCCATCAGTAAGGGATGGAGAGGACCCCCAAACCCGGTGACAGTTAGGGTATTTCCAGGGATGAGTTCTTCTGTAAAACAAATTCAGGGTGTATGAGGGTATGTTCTGCGCTGGTGTCCTTAAGCCCAACAGTAACGGTGTTGCTCACAGTAACCGGCTGCAAATTCTTACAGGCCCTCCCAACCACACCATCCACAAAAAGAATAGCTGCACTAGGACCCTGAGCCTCAGGCGTGATGTTCATCTTCTGCCTCTCTGGGCAAGTGACGCTGATGTGATTGGTTTGGTCACAGGTACGGCACAAGATGCAAGTCAGCTGGCGACTGCTGACTTCTGTTACTCCGGGGTATGATTGGCCTCATAGGCAATCTGTGCTGCTTTAGAGGCCTCCTTTGGCTCCCCGTCCAGCATGAACTTCCACTGGGCAAAGATGAAGGAACTGCTCTTTCACCATCAGGTCCTCCAATTCCTCAAAGGTGATAACTGATATTGCCTGAATCCACTGCTTGAAGTTAGTCCTGAATCCATCCACCACATCACTGTTGATGTCATGTTGTCCACGCTGGAGGGCCCAGAACTTTTTGAGGTACACCTCTAGAGTCAGTTGTTACTTTTTTATCAGGGCCTATTTGATGGCCTCATAGTCTCCATCTTGGTCTCGAGGCATAGAAGCAAACACTTCCAGAGTTTTCCCATGAGCCCTGGGGTTAAATATTGTGGCCATAGGTCCTCAGGCTGCTGGGACTGGCTGCGTGCTTTTTCAAATCCTCGCAGAAATATGAATGCCTATGGAGGAAAACTCGCACACCAGAAGGCTTCATCCACTTCAAATTTATGTTAAGAACCTATAACTCTGCCCTTCACCTCACCAAACAGTCCTACTACACCACCCTGATCTCCACACTATCCAACAACCCCAAGAAACTTTTTGACACATTTTACTCCATCCTCAGGCCAAAAACACAAGCACCTATCACAGATATTTGTGCTGATGACCTGGGCTCCGACTTTATAGAGAAAATAGATAACATCCGACAGGAAATCCGCTCCCAACCACCAAGCGCTGTTACTCCCATCCCTCCCAGAATATCCCCTGGCTCACTCTCCACACTTGATCCCATCACAGAAGAAGAAGTCTCCAGACTCCTTTCTTCTTCTCGCCGACTACATGCACTACTGACCCTATTCCCTCTCTTCTCCTACAGTCTCTCTCCCCATTCGTCACAACTCACCTAACTACAATCTTTAACCTCTCCCTCTCTTCGGGCATTTTCCCTTCCTCCTTCAAACACTCTATCGCTACTCCATTATTAAAGAAACCCACTCTCGACCCATCCTGCACAAATAACTACAGACCAGTCTCCAATCTCCCCTTCATCGCTAAACTCTTGGAGCGCCTGGTCTACTCCCACCTTACCCATTACCTCTCCACTCACTCCCTCCTAGACCCTTCACAGTACGACTTCCGCCCCCTACTATTGACAGAAACTGCACTCATCAAAGTGATCAATGACCTTCTGACAGTAAAATGTAATGGTGACCACTCTCTGCTCATTTTTCTCAACTTTTCTGCAGCTTTTGACACTGTTGACCACCATCTCCTACTCTCTACGCTCCAGTCACTAGGCATTAAGGACACTGCCCTCTCCTGGTTCTCTTCCTATCTTTCTGACTGCTCCTTCAGTGTTTTGTTCACTGGCTCCACCTCATCTCCTCTTCCTCTCGCTGTTGGGGTACCTCAGGGCTCAGTCCTTTGCTCCCTTCTCTTCTCTCTCTACACAGCCCCAATTGGACAGACCATCAGCAGATTTGGCTTTCAGTACCATCTTAATGCTGATGACACACAACTATACACATTTTCCCCTGACCTTACCCCCGCTGTACTACAGAACGCCAATGACTGTCTGTCCGCAGTCTCCAACATCATGTCCGCTCTCTATCTGAAACTCAACCTCTCCAAAACTGAACTTCTGCTCTCTCCATCTACTAACCTCCCTAAATCTGACATTTCCCTCTTCGTGGGTGGCACCATAATAACACCCCGGCAGCAGGTGTGCTGTCTTTGTGTTATGTTTGACACCAATCTCTCCTTCACATCCCATATACAATCTCTTGCCTGCTTTTGCCGCTTACACCTAAAGAACATCTCTAGAATCAGCCCTTTTCTCACCATGGAAACAACAAAAACCCATCACTGTCGCCTTGATCCACTCCCTCCTGGACTACTGTAATGCTGTATTAATTGGCCTCCCTGTCACTCGACTTTCCCCTCTCCAGTCTATCCTTAATGCAGCAGCCATGGTCGTCCATCTAGCTAATCGGTATTTAGGCGTGTCCACTCTTCGCCAGTCGTTACACTGGCTGCCTATTCATTATATAGTCCAATTCAAAATACTTGCTCTCACCCACAAAGCTCTCCATAGTTAGGCACCCCCTTACATCTCCTCCCTCATTTTTGTCTATCGGCCTAACCGACCGCTGTGTTCTGCAAACGACTTTCGACTAACCACTCCACTAATCCGTACCTCCCAATCCCGACTCCAAGACTTCTCCTACGTGACGCCAATTCTCTGGAATCCTCTACCCAAAGAAATTAGGACCATCCACAATTTGCATAGTTTTAGGCGCTCTCTTAAAACACATTTGTTCAGAGCGGCCTATCATGTTCCCTAATCAAAGTCATTTTATGTGTGTGTGTGTGTGTGTGTGTGTGTATGGCCCATTCACTATCTCTATATATCCTCTACTCCCACAAGATGGCTGGACCATCATTGTAAATTCATCATTGTAAATACACAACTGTACTTTAGATTTCCCCCACCCCATTGTAGATTGTAGGCTCTCATGAGCAGGGTCATCTCCTTTTGCTTTAATTACTGTATTGTTAACGTTGTTACTTATGACTTGTGTTTGAAACTGTTAAACTGTAAAGCGCTGCGGAATATGTTGGCGTTATGTAAATAAAGATTATTATTATTACATTGGTAACAGGAGAAATTGCATCATACAATTTGTTGGGCAATTTTTCCTGATTACACCGATACCCCATACATGCCGATACATGCCCGCTGTCTTGGGGTCATATTCGACACCGAACTTTCCTTTACTCCCTATATCCGATCACTCACTTGCTCTTGTCACCTGCATCTTAAAAACATCTCCAGAATCCGACCTTTTCTCACCTTTGAAACTGCTAAGACTCTTACTGTCGCTCTTATTCATTCTCGTCTGGACTACTGCAACTCTCTTCTGATCGGTCTCCCTCTTACCAAACTTTCTCCTCTCCAATCCATCTTGAATGCGGTAGCCAGGGTCATATTTCTGTCCAGCCGCTTCACCAATGCCTCCATCTTGTGCCAGTCATTACACTGGCTACCTATTCACTACAGTGTCCAGTATAAACTCATCTCTCTCACCCACAAAGCTCTCCACAGTTCTGCACCTCCTTATATCTCCTCTCTCATCTCTGTCTATCGCCCTACACGTGCCCTCCATTCTACAAATGACCTAAGACTAACATCCCCCGCAATCCGAACCTTGCACCTCCATCTCCAAGACTTCTCTCGTGCTGCGTCAGCTCTCTGGAATGCACTTCCCCAGACGATCAGACTGATACCTAGCCCCGACCTATTCAAGCGCGCTTTGAAAACCCATCTCTTCAAACAAGCCTACCACATCAGCCACTCACTAAACTAACTTTGCCCTGTTCCCTCCTTCCAAATATTATTCTGAATCTGCACCCTACTATTCATCTGTCTCCACACCCTCCATGCACACAATAACTGCACTTGATATTTGACTATTGCACTTAAACACACGGGCTGATGACCGGATCATGCAGCTTTATATGAAAATCCCTATTTATTATAATTGCCAGACCAGAAATAACAAGCACTATTCACCTACTGTGTCCCCCCCCATTTCCTTGTAGATTGTAAGCTTGCGAGCAGGGACCTCACTGCTAATGTCACTGTTTAAATTGTCTTAACTTGTATTGAATTTATTGTCTGTACATGTCCCCACTTAATATGGAATATGTTGGCGCTATATAAATAAACATTATTATAATTATTATTATTATTATTACCCCATGTGTGCTGCTGCTACTTGCTACATTTGGGGCACAGTGCAAAGCTCAGAAGGGAAGAAGCGCCATATTGGAGTTCAGATTTTGCTGGAATTTGTTTGAGGGTGCCATGTCACATTGGCAGAGCCCCTCAAGTGCTTGAACAACATTAACCACCCCCATATGAGAACTCATTTTAACCCCTTTCTGACATCAGACGTGCTATCCCATACATGGGACCCAGGCCCCTATGCCCATGGACGGGATAGTACATCTAGCGCAATCAGCGGCGCTCACGTGGTGAGCGCCGCTAATCGCGGCCGGGTGTCAGCTGATTATCACAGTTGACACCCTGCACAATGTGTGTACCGCGGTGTACCGGGGGTTAAAGGGAAGAATCGGCAGGGAGGGGGCTCCCTCTGTGCTTCCCTGAGCCCCCCAGAGCAGCGCAATGTGCAGCGCTGCTGCGGGGGGCTTCATCCCTGCAGGTCCCCGAATCCAAGATGGCGACGGGGACCTTCGGGGGCCTGCAGGGAGCTGGCTTCTTCAGTGTCTGCAAAGCGCAGGCACGAGGAAGCCTTGTGCAGTGCCTGTGACAGATAGCTGATCTGTCACAGTGATCTGTGATGTGACAGATCAGCGATCTGTCACAGGACAGTGATGTCCCACCAGGGACAATGTAATAAGGTTAAAAAAAAAATGTGTAAAAATAATTTTAAAAAAATCGCTAAATAAAATAAAAAAAAAAAAATATTCCCTAATAAATTCATTTTTTGGTAATAAAAAACAAACAAACAATAAAAGTACACATACTTGGTATCGCCGCGTCCGTAACAACCCGCCCTATAAAACTGTCCCATTAGTTAACCCCTTTAGCGAACCCCTTAAAAAATAAAAATAAAAAAGCAAAAAATAGTGATTTATTATCATAACGCCGAACAAAAAGTGCAATAACACACGATCAAAAAGACGCATATAAATAACCATGGTACCGCTGAAAACATCACGTTGTCCCGCAAAAAACAAGCCACCACACAGCATCATCAGCAAAAAAATTAAAAAGTTATAGCTCACAGAATAAAGCGATGCAAAAATAATTATTTTTTATATAAAATTGTTTTCAGTGCATAAAAGCGCCAAAACATAAAAAAAGACATAAATGAGGTATCGCTGTAACCGTACTGACCCGAAGAATAGAACTTCTTTATCAATTTTACCGCAGGCGGAACGGTGTAAACGCACCCCCCCAAAAGAAATTCATGAATCGCTGGTTTTTGTTCATTCTGCGTCCCAAAAATCGGAATAAAAAGCGATCAAAAATGTCACATGCCCAAAAATGGTACCAATAAAAACGTCAACTCATTCCGCAAAAAATAAGACCTCACATGACTCGGTGGGTCAAAATACGGAAAAATTATAGCTCTCAATATGTGGTGATGCAAAAACTATTTTTACAATAAAAAGCGTCTTTTAGTGTGTGACAGCTGCCAAATATAAAAACCCGCTATAAATAGTAAATCAAACCCCCCGTTATCACCCCCTTAGGCTGGTTTCACATTTGCGTTTTTTAGCGCTGGAAAAAAACGCATACCTGCGCATGCGTTTTTTCCCCTATATTTAACATGGGTGCGCATACCTGCGCGCTGGTAAGCGCACGTATGCGATTTTCATGCACTGCGTTTTTTTGGGGTGTGCGTTTGTATTTTCCAGACGCAGCATGTTGCATTTTTTGGCCCTGCAAAAAAGCGCATGCGCACGTATGCGCACGTTTTGCTCTAAAATTGGCCATTATAGCCTATGGATGCGCATATGTGCGCACTGGCATGCTCATGTATGCGTTTTTTTGCACATGCGTTTTTTTTTTTAACATTAGTTTAGACAATGGAATTTAGGGGTTTGGGTAAAGTTAGGGTTAGTTAAGGGGGTTTAGGGTTAGGGTTAGGGTCAGGGTTAGGGTTAGGGTTAGGGTTAGGGTCAGGGTTAGGGTCAGGGTTAGGGTTAAGTATGGTTTGGTTAAGGGTTAGGGTCAGGGTTAGGGTCAGGGTTAGGGTTAAGTATGGTTTGGTTAAGGGTTAGGGTTAGGGTTAGGGTCAGGGTTAGGGTTAGGGTCAGGGTTAGGGTTAGGGTTAGGGTTAGGGTCAGGGTTAGGGTCAGGGTTAGGGTTAAGTATGGTTTGGTTAAGGGTTAGGGTTAGGGTTAGGGTCAGGGTTAGGGTTAGGGTCAGGGTTAGGGTTAGGGTTAGGGTTAGGGTCAGGGTTAGGGTCAGGGTTAGGGTTAAGTATGGTTTGGTTAAGGGTTAGGGTCAGGGTTAGGGTTAGGGTTAGTTAGGGTTTGGGTTAGGGTTAAGTATGGTTTGATTAAGGGTTAGGGTCAGGGTTAGGGTTAGGGTTAGGGTTAGGGTCAGGGTTAGGGTTAGGGTTAGGGTCAGGGTTAAGGTCAGGGTTAGGGTTAGTTAGGGTTTAGGGTTTGGGTTAGGGTTAAGTATGGTTTGGTTAAGGGTTAGGGTTAGGGTTAGGGTCAGGGTTAGGGTTAGGGTCAGGGTTTGGGTTAGGGTTAAGTATGGTTTGGTTAAGGGTTAGGGTCAGGGTTAGGGTTAGGGTTAGGGTCAGGGTTAGGGTTAAGGGTTAGGGTCAGGGTTAGGGTTAGTAAAGTCATGGTTTGGGTTAGTGTGAGGGGCCACCTAATGTTGGAAAAAAACGCAAACGCGGTAAAAACGCACTAAAAACGCATACAAACGCTTAAAAACGCTGCGTTTTTTTCATGCATGCTCATAAAAATGCTTGAAAAAAACGCAGCAGTTGTATGCTTTTGTATGCATTTTTTCAATGCGTTTTTTTGCGGGAAAAACGCGCTGCAAAAAAAAGCAAGTGTGAAACTAGCCTTAGTTAGGGAAAAAATAATAAAAATAAAAAAATGTATTTATTTCCATTTTCCCATTAGGGTTAGGGCTAGGGTTAGGGCTTGGGTTAGGGCTAGAGTTAGGGCTGAGATTAGGGTTAGGGGTGTGTTGGGTTTAGGGTTGGAGTTAGAATTGGGGGGTTTCCACTGTTTAGGCACATGAGGTGCTCTCCAAATGCAACATGGCGTCTGATCTCAATTCCAGCCAATTCTGCGTTGAAAAAGTCAAATGGTGCTCCTTCCCTTCCACGCTCTGCCATGCGCCCAAACAGGACAAATTGCAAAACAACTTTTGGGGTCCAATTTCTCCTGTTACCCTTAGGAAAATAAAAAATTGGGGGCAAAAATATCATTTTTGTGGAAAAAAATGTTTTTTTATTTTCACGCCTGGGTGTTATAAACTTCTGTGAAGCACTGGGGGTGTTCAAAGTGCTCACCACACATCTAGATAAGTTCCATAGGGGGTCTAGTTTCCAAAATCGTGTCATTTGTGGTGGGTTTCCACTGTTTAGGTGCATCAGGGGCTCTCCAAAAGCAACATGACACCCGCAGACCATTCCATCAAAGTCTGTACTCCAAAACGTCACTATTTCTCTTCCGAGCCCCGACGTGTGCCCATACAGTAGTTTTCTCTCACATATGGGGTATTAGCGTACTCAGCACAAATTGGACAACAACTTTTGGGGTCCAATTTCTCCTGTTACCCTTGGGAAAATAAAAAAATTGGTGACTTAAAGATCATGTTTGTGGAAAAAATATGATTTTTTTTATTTTCACGCCCGGGCGTTATAAACTTCTGTGAAGCACTGGGGGGTTTAAAGTGCTCCCTACACATCTAGATAAGTTCCTTGGGGGGTCTAGTTTCCAAAATGGTGTCACTTGTGGGGGGTTTCCACTGTTTTAGTACATCAGGGGCTTTCCAAACGCGACATGGTGTCCGATCTCAATTCCAGCTAAAAACGTCAAATGGCGCTGCTTCCCTTCCGAGCTCTGCCATGCGCCCAAATAGTGGTTTACCCCCACATGTGGGGTATCAGCGTACTCAGGACAAATTGCACAATAACTTTTAGGGTCCTGTTACCCTTGGAAAAATAAGAATTGAGGGTTAAAAGATCATTTTTGTGGAAAAAATTATTTTTTAATTGTATGGCTGTACGTTATAAACTTCTGTGAAGCCCTTGGGGGTTCAAAGTTCTCACCACACATCTAGATAAGTTCCTTGGGGGGTCTAGTTTCCAAAATGGTGTCATTTGTGGAGGGATTCCACTGTTTTGTTACATCAGGGGTTTTCCAATCGCAACATGGTGTCCAATCTCAATTCCAGCCAAAAAAGTCAAATGGCGCTGCTTCCCTTCCGAGCTCTGCCATGCGCCCAAATAGTGGTTTACCCCCACATGTGGGGTATCAGCGTACTCAGGACAAATTGCACAATAACTTTTAGGGTTCAGTTACCCTTGGGAAAATAAAAATTGAGGGTGAAAAAACATTTTTTTTAAAAAAATATGATTTTTTAATTGGACCGCTGTACGTTATAAACTTCTGTGAAGCCCTTGTGGTTCAAAGTTCTCACCACATAACTAGATAAGTTCCTTGTGGAGTCTAGTTTCCAAAATGGGGTCACTTGTGGGGGGTTTCCACTGTTTAGGTACATCAGGGGCTCTCCAAACGTGACATGGCATCCGATCTGAATTCCAGCCAATTTTGCATTGACAAAGTCAAACGGCACTCCTTCCATTCTGAGCTCTGCCATGCGCAGAAACAGTGGTTCCCCCCCCCCACATATCAGGTATCAGCGTACTCAGGACAAATTGCACAATAACATTTGCAGTCCAATTTCTCCTGTTACCCGTGGTAAAATAAAAAAAAATTGAACCTGAAGTATTTTTTTTGTGAAAAAAAGATAAATGTTCATTTTTTTTTTTTAAATATTCAAAAAATTCCTGTGACGCACCCGAAGGGTTAATAAACTTCTTGAATGTGGTTTTGAGCACCTTAAGGGGTGCAGTTTATAGAATGGTGTCACTTTTGGGTATTTTCTATCATATAGACCCCTCAAAGTGGCTTCAAATGTGATGTGGTCCGTAAAAATAAAATGGTGTTGCAAAAATGAGAAATCGCTGATCAACTTTTAACCCTTATAACTTCCTAAAAAAAAAAAATTTTGGTTCCAAAATTGGGCTGATGTAAAGTAAACATGTGGGAAATGTTACTTATTAAGTTTCTTGTGTGCCACCTCTCTGTGATTTAAGGGCATAAAAATTCAAAGTTCGAAAATTGCAAGATTTTCAAAATTTTCGCCAAATTTCCATTTTTTTCACAAATAAACGTAAGTTATTTGAATGAAATTTTACCACTATCATGAAGTACAATATGTCACGAGAAAACAATGTCAGAATCACCAGGATCCATGGAAACATTTCAGAGTTATTACCTCATAAAGGGACAGTGGTCAGAATGGTAAAAATCGGCCCGGTCATGAACGTGCAAACCACCCTTGGGGGTGAAGGGGTTAAAAACTACACTCCCCAATTAATTAATCTAAGGATTCAGTAATCATATTGACACCACATGTGCCTCACAGAATTTTACCATTGAGTGGTGAAGAAAGAATAAATTACATTTGTACCACTAAAATGTTGTTTTATCCCCAAAGTTTTTAATTTTTCTAAGGGCTAATAGGAAATATTTTTACCAACAAACTGAGTTCCATTTTTTCCTGTGTGCACCAATACCCTACATGTAATTGGGAAAAATTTGTCAGGCATAGTGCAAAGCTCAGAAGGGAAGGAGCACCATACTATAGTGCAGATTTTACTGTTATGGTTTGCGGATGCCATGCCCCACTGGGAGAGCCTCTGAGTTGCTAGAACAGCAGAAATCCGCATAAGTGACCCCATTTTACAAACTACACCTCTCAAAGAAATTAATCTAGGGGTGCAGTGATCATATTGACACCACATTTGTGTCACATAATTTTATACCATTGGTAAAAAATATATATATTTTTACCACCAAAATTTTGTTTTAGCCTCGGATTTTACATTTTCACACAGGAAGTGGGCAAAAATGGCACACTAATTTTTCCCACAATTACGAATGAATGTAGCAATACCCTATATATGATTGTACAGTTCTGTTTAGCCACACGGCGAGACTTGGGAGGGACAGAGCACTTTTTACCTTCTGTAGAGCAGATTTTCCTACAATAGTTTGCGGACTCCTTATACAGAGCCCCTAAGTTCCAGAACAGGAGAATCCCCCCTATAGTGAAACCATTTTGGAAATTATACCCCTCTGGGAATTTGTGACAATTTTGACTCCATGGATGTTTTCCAGAAACAAGCAACAATGAATGTTGCCGAGTGAAAATTGCAAACTGCCATTGTAGTGACCAGTACGCTGTAGTGACCAGTATGTTGAAGTGACCAGTATGTTGTAGTGCCCAGCTCATTCTTCTGGAGACACACACCCGTGAGTGAGGTGGACTCTCAATGTTTAAGAAATGTCAAACATGTGGATGCTATATGTGGTTTAGGTACACTGTGGGATCAGAAAAGAGGGGGGCATTTGGATTTGGGAGAGCAGAATTTGCTGAATTTCTTTTGTGGGTCGAGGAGCCATTTAGCTTTTCCAGAGTCTTTGTGTTACCAGTATTGTGCAAGCCCCTATATTTCCATTAACAGATGACGGACCTGAGTGGGGACTTGCTTTTTTATGGATTGAGCCGAAGCTTTTATTGGTTACATTTTACATAACATTTGTGATCACATATATCCGGCGCTCTACCTTGAGCACTTACATCGGGGTTTCCATGTAAATATCTGAGTGACGTGATTCAGATGAAACTCCCGAGGGATCCATTCACTATAATGAGGCAGTAGAGTTACTCTGGACTCTGTTTATCCTTTGTTCAGCGGTGTCCTTCTTTTCAGAAGTGCACAAAACTGTGGCCGACTGCACTTTTATGCACTCCTAAAAAGACAGATTTAATTGCAAAAACTAGCTTTCTGCATCACCATATTTAGACAACTATATATTTTCCATCATGAGATGGCTTGTTTTTTGCGGGAGGAGCTGATGTTTTTATTGGTATCATTTTTGGACACTTGACATTTTTTGATCACTTTCTATTCTGATTTTTAGGAGGCAGAATGAACAGAAACCTGCAATTCAGGAATTTTTCTTTATTTTTTTTATTTCGATCCGCATGTGGTAAAATTAACAAGGCATCTTTATTCTCCAGATCAGTACTATGACAGAGATATCACATTTATATTTTTTTATGTTATGGCGGTTTTACACAATAAAAACAATTTTATAGAAAAAATTATTTTTGCATCGCTTTATTGTGAGAGCTGTAACTTTTTATTTTTCTGCTGATGGAGCTGTATGATGGTGTGTTTTTTGGGAGACAAGATGTCATTTTAAAAAAATTAGCTTTTTTTTATTGCATTTTATTCCACTTTTTGGTCATGATGATAAAGCAGACCAGGGCAAAGTGCGGCCTGTGGGCCACATCCGACCCTCTGGCTGTCTCAGTCTGGCCCGCTGACCGAGACAGCCATTGGGGGTGAAAACCTGAGGTCGGCAGGCTGCACCGTGCCCGCCCACTCGTTCGCTGTCTACCGCAGTCAGCATTGGTGGAGGAGGGGCCTCCGGCCACTTCCTCCACCAATCAGCGCGTGAAACAGCTGACTCGATGACGTCATGTCATCGCGTCAGTTGTGTACCGCTGGAGAGTCAGCGCATCAGAGACAGCAACAGAAGCAGGGCGCCTGGGAACGGGACCAAGGCGAGTATGTGGCATTTTTTTTTGTTCTATGGGGGTGAACATAGGGATTCTATCGGGGTGAACATGGGGATTCTATGGAGGTGAACATGGGGATTCTATGACTATGGCGGTGTCATGCTGCACACGGGGAGGCTATGAGGGTATCATGCTACACAATGGGAGGCTATGGGGGTGACATGCTGCACATGGTGAGGCTATGGGGGTGACATGCTGCAAATGGTGAGGCTATGGGGGTAACATGCTGCACATGGGGAGGCTATGGGGGTGTCATGCTGCCCATGGGGAGGCTATGGGGGTGACGTGCTGCACATGGAGAGGTTATGGGAAGACTGTATACTATCATGCAAATTTATGGGAAGGCTGTGTGGGGCTCAATCAGTATATGGGGAGGCAGTGGGGGCCTCATGCAGTATATGGGGTATATGGGAGGCTGTGTGGGGCCTCATTCAGTATGTGGAGAGACTGTCGGGCTCATGCTGTATATAAGAAGGCTGTGTGGGCCTCATGCAGTTTAGGGGGCGGCTGTGTGGGGCTCATGCAGTATATTTGGAAATGGGCTCATGCAGTACATGGGGAGGTTGTGTGAGGCTCATGCTGTACATGGGGATTGTTATGAATGAGTCACCGTAGGAGGCAAAAACAGAAATGCTAGCTAAGTCCAGAAAACCAGAGAAGTTGGCAACTATCAGATTGCAGACCCCTGAACATATCAACACAACTAGCAGTAGCCGTGGGGGGTTCCTACGATGACCTAGACCCCTCGATCACAGCCGGAGAGATACATAGGCCTAAAGAAGGAAAGGGGAAATCTAACTGCCCCAGAGCAGACCCCAAAGCAATAGGCAGCCCCCCACATATAATGACGGTGAAGCAAGATGAAAACACTTACACAGACAGAAAGACAGGCTGAGCAAAGACGGGGCCCAAAATCTACCTAGATAGGAACGGATAGGAAGGCTGCTGTCTGCAATCTGCCAAAACCCTATCAGAGACAAAAGCCAACAAGCTGATATAAAAATGGCCCTGAAGCAACTAAGCTTCAAAAACTAAATCAGCACTCAGGTACTTTCAGAAGACAGAGCTAACGGAACACTGCACACTCCAGCAGGGAGTGGCAGAATCAAAAAGCAAGAAAAAACCAAAACAAATCTTAAATGCAAAAAGGCAAAACAGAAAACTTAGCTTTAGGAGAGCAGGAATCAGACTGGTGTCCAAGTGTCCACAGAGAAATCACCCGCAGGGCAGAAAGGGCGTAGGCTGCCTTAAATCCAGTCAGTGACTCCACTCAGCCAATCGTCTTCATTAGTCCCAGGTGCCTGATAATCAGGCTCACTACCTTCCTTCACTAGAATAGGGAGTTCACCAGGCCTCAGTGACGGAGGGGAGAATGAACTCACAACAGGGATGCTGTGTGGGGCTCATGTTGTACATGGGGAGGCTGTGTGGGGCTCATGCTGTACATGGGGAGGCTGTGTGGGGCTCATGCTCTACATGGGGAGGCTGTGTGGGGCTCATGCTGTACATGGTGACGCTGTGTGGGGCTCATGCTATACATGGTGATGCTGTGTGGGGCTCATGCTGTATATAGGGAGGTGTGTGGGGCTTATGCCGTATATAGGAAGGCTGTGTGGGGCTCATGCCACATATGTAGTAGGCTGTGTAAGGCTCATGCTGTATATATGGGGCTGTGGGGGGTACAAAGATATATAGGGAACTGTCAGCATACTTAATTATGCTCAATATTAAGTGATACAATTAATATTAATAAATTAATATTGAGTAGAATTAATTAGTTCAGCCTTCCACAACAGTCATGGCTCCACGGGAAAACTAATTGTCCACCCCTGTGATAAAGCATTGTTTTTTGCTTGTTTTTTATTTACATTTTTTATGGTGTTCACTAAAGGGATTAACTACTGGGACAGTTTTATAAGTTGGTTCGTTCCGGATGCGGCAATACCCAATATGCATACTTTATTTGTTTATATTTTTTTTCATAAAAATATTTATTCATGGTTACAATATATTTATATTTTTTATTATTTTTAAAAAATATTTCTAGAATTTTTTTTTTTACTCTTTTAATTTTTTTTTTACATTTGTACTTTGTCCCACTATAAGAATTTCATTTTTTGAAGGCTGATCGCTTGTATAGCATGCAGATGCAGCAGCATCCCTGTACTATGCAAGCTGTCAGCTCTGCACTGGCAGAAAAAGTTGCTGATTTTGCTCTGAGAATGATCAAGCAACTTTGATAGCTGTGGTTACCCCGATATTGTCATGACGACATTAGGTCACCATGACAATGATCGGGACCCAGCGATTACGTCACAGAGTTTCTGATCCAAGAGCAGAGGGGCTTTCTTCAATCTGCTCCAAAAATGCTGCGATTATGCTCGATCACAGAATTTAGGGGGTTAGAGTGCTGGGAGCGGTGTGGGACCGCTCTTGGCACTGAGTGTCGGGTGTCATCTGTCAAAATCTGCTGACACTCGAAAGTGATTGCGTGCGCACAGCCTCTGTGCATGCAAAATCGCCCGGACGTATCCGTACACCCAAGTCAATAAGGCCCAGGTCATAGGCACATATGGATACGTCTCGGGTGAGAAGGGGGTTAATCTTACAACTGGAAATCAGAAAATTAAAAAAAAAACTGTCAACGTTGGGAAATCCCTGGTTAAACAAATATATGGTTTTGTTATGTTATTACTGATAATAATAGTGATGTGGCTAATCCAAAAACTTTCATGGTTTTGATTGTTGACATAAACTGCATAAAGAAATACTATAAGCCAGTATACCAGAGAAATATGTTGAGTCACGTCTCCTCTTCTCTTGCTCCTGAACTCATCATTCACTGAAACAGCTTCAAACATCGAAAATATATCCTGCTCAATATATGACAAACTGCCAGCTCACTGGGGTTTACCATGCCTACTGATATCTATGGAAACGGGGGTGGAAGAAGTAGGTGAAAGAGAAGTTCAGACATACACAGACCTACTCGGCTGCTTTTTAGTGCATATTTTATGTCACCACAGTGCTTAATTCTTAGTCATACTGCTCAGTACTGCCTTGATTTTCAGTCCAGTGGATCGTCCTATTGCCAGGTTCACATAGTGTTAATGCAGTCCATTCAACGCATAGCGCTGACGGACTGCTTTAACGCTACTACCTAACGCGATGGCGTTATGCGATTGCGCTAGCGTAGATGCTCCATCAGCGCTAGCAGTGATGGACCCTCCAACGCTGCAGACCGCGTCCGAGGGTCCGTCACAGAATGACAGCGCATCGCTAATGCATGCCGCTTATGACATGCGTTAGCGGTGATCTACATTATTGCCGTCTATGGGTGCGTTAACGCATCCGTTACATAGCGTTTATGCAGCGATTTCTCATTTTTACAACACCATATTATTTTTAGGACCACATCACATTTGAAGCCACTTTGAGGGGTCTATATGATAGAAAATACCCAAAAGTGACACCATTCTAAAAACTGCACCCCTTAAGGTGCTCAACACCATATTCAAGAAGTTTATTAACCCTTTAGGTGCGTCACAGGAATTTTTTTGAATATTTTAAAAAAAATGAACATCTAACTTTTTTTCACAAAAAAAATACTTCAGGTTCAATTTTTTTATTTTACCAAGGGTAACAGGAGAAATTGGTCTGCAAAAGTTATTGTGCAATTTGTCCTGAGTACGCTGATACCTGATTTGTGGGGGGGAGCGACTGTTTCGGCGCATGGCAGAGCTCAGAATGGAAGGAGCGCCGTTTGACTTTTTCAATGCAAAATTGGCTGGAATTCAGATCGGACGCCATGTCACGTTTGGAGAGTCCCTGATGTACCTAAACAGTGGAAACCCCCTACAAGTGACCCCATTTTGGAAACTAGACCCCCCAAGGAACTTATCTAGATATGTGGTGAGAACTTTGAACCCACAAGGGCTTTACAGAAGTTTATAACGTACAGCGGTACAATTAAAAAATCATATTTTTTCCACAAAAATGATCTTTTCACCCCAATTTTTATTTCCCCAAGGGTAACAGGACCCTAAAAGTTATTGTGCAATTTGTCCTGAGTACGCTGATACCCCACATGTGGGGGTAAACCACTATTTGGGCGCATGGCAGATCTCGGAAGGGAAGCAGCGCCATTTGACGTTTTTGGCTGGAATTGAGATTGGACACCATGTCGCGATTGGAAAACCCCTGATGTACCAAAACAGTGGAAACCCCCCACAAATGACACCATTTTGGAAACTAGACCCCCTAAGGAACTTATCTAGATGTGTGGTGAGAACTTTGAACCCCCAAGGGCTTCACAGAAGTTTATAACATAAAGCCGTACAACTAAAAAATCATATTTTTTCCACAAAAATGATCTTTTCACCCTCAATTCTTATTTTTCCAAGGGTAACAGGACCCTAAAAGTTATTGTGCAATTTGTCCTGAGTACGCTGATACCCCACATGTGGGGGAAACCTCTATTTGGGCGCATGGCAGAGCTCGGAAGGGAAGCAGCGCCATTTGACGTTTTTGGCTGGAATTGAGATCGGACACCATGTCGCGATTGGAAAACCCCTGATGCACCTAAACAGTAGAAACCCCCCACAAATGACACCATTTTGTAAACTAGACCCCCCAAGGAACTTATCTAGATGTGTGGTGAGCACTTTGAACCCCCCAGTGCTTCACAGAAGTTTATAACGCCCGGGCGTGAAAATAAAAAATTCGTATTTTTTCCACAAACATGATCTTTTAGTCACAATTTTTTTATTTTCCCAAGGGTACCAGGAGAAATTGGACCCCAAAAGTTGTTGTCCAATTTGTCCTGAGTATGCTGATACCCCATATGTGGGAGAAAACTACTGTATGGGCACACGTTGGGGCTCGGAAGGGAGGTAGAGACGTTTTGGAATGCAGACTTTGATGGAATGGTCTGCGGGTGTCATGTTGCCTTTGGAGAGCCCCTAATGTACCTAAACAGTGGAAACCCCCCACAAATGACCCCATTTTGAAAACTAGACCCCCTAAGGAACTTATCTAGATGTGAGGTGAGCACTTTGAACCCCCAAGGGCTTCACAGAAGTTTATAATGCCCGGGCATGAAAATAAAAAAATCGTATTTTTTCTACAAACATGATCAATTAGTCCCCAATTTTTTTATTTTCCCAAGGGTAACAGGAGAAATTGGACCCCAAAAATTGTTTTGCAATTTGTCCTGAGTAGGCTGATACCCTACATGTGGGGGTAAAACACTGTTTGGGCGCATGGCAGAGCTTGGAAGGGAAGGAGCACCATTTGACTTTTTCAACTCAGAATTGACTGGAATTGAGATCAGATGCCATGTTGCATTTGGAGAGCCCCTGATGTGCCCAAACAGTGGAAACCCCCAATTCTAACTCCAACCCGAACCCCAACACACCCCTAACCCTAATCTCAGCCCTAACCCTAACCCTAGCCCTAACCCTAGCCCTAGCCCTAACCCTAACCCTAGCCCTAACCCTAATGGAAAAATGGAAATAAATACATTTTTTTTATTTTATTATTTTTCCCTAACTAAGGGGGTGATAACGGGGGGTTTGATTTACTATTTATGGCGGTTTTATATTTGGCAGCTGTCGCACGCTAAAAGACGCTTTTTATTGTAAAAATAGTTTTTGCATCACCACATATTGAGAGCTATAATTTTTCCGTATTTTGACCCACCGAGTCATGTGAGGTCGCTTTTTATTCCGATTTTTGGGACGCAGAATGAACGAAAACCAGCGTTTCATGAATTTCTTTTGGGGGGGTGCGTTTACTCCGTTCCGCGTGCAGTAAAATTGATAAAGCGGTTTTATTCTTCGGGTCAGTACGGTTACAGTGATACCTCATTTAGGTCGTTTTTTTATGTTTTGTCGGTTTTATGCAATGAAAACTATTTTATATAAAAAATAATTATTTTTGCATCGCTTTATTCTGCGAGCTATAACTTTTTTATTTTTTTGCTGATGATGCTGTGTGGCAGCTCGTTTTTTGCGGGACAAGATGACGTTTTCAGCGGTACCATGGATATTTATATGCATCTTTTTGATCGTGCATTATTAGACTTTTTGCTTGGCAGTATGATAATAAATCATTATTTTTTGCTTCGTTTTTTATTTTTATGTTTTAAGGGGTTCGCTAAAGGGGTTAACTAATGGGACAGTTTTATAGGGCGGGTCGTTACGGACGTGGCGATACCTAATATGTGTACTTTTATTGTTTTGTTTTTTTTATCTCTAAAAAATGGATTTATTTGGGGGAATATTTTTTTTTTTTCTAATTTATTTGGCGATTTTTTAAAAATTATTTTAACACTTTTTTTATTTTTTTTTAACTTTATTAAATAGTCCCAGGTGGGACATCACTGTCCTGTGACAGATCGCTGATCTGTCACATCACAGATCACTGTGACAGATCAGCGATCTGTCACAGGTAGTGCACAAGGCTTTCTCATGCCTGCACTTTGCAGGCACTGAGGAAGCCAGCTTCCTGCAGGCCCCCCGAAGGCCCCCGTTGCCATCTTGGATTCGGGGGCCTGCAGGAAAGGAGCCCCCCGCAGCAGCGCTGCACATTGCGCTGCCGTGGGGGGCTCAGGGAAGCACGGAGGGAGCCCCCTCCCTGCCGATGCTTCCCTTTAACCCCCGGTACACCGCGATCATGTTTGATCGCGGTGTGCAAGGGGTTAACGTGTCGGGGGGCGGTCTGTGACCGCCCCTGACACATTGTGCCGGGTGTCAGCTGTTATAATCAGCTGACACCCGGCCGCGATCAGCGGCGCTCACCACGTGGGCGCCGCTGATCGCGGTAGACGTACTATCCCGTCCATGGGCATAGGGGCCCGGGTCCCATGGACGGGGTAGTACGTCGGATGTCAGGAAGGGGAAGACAGAACTTGAAAAAATTAAATCTGATAAAAAAAATGCAGAATTCAAATCAGAAAATGGTCAGAAATTGTGTTAATCTTCAAGAAGTAACACGACATGGACAACCTTGGAATTCGACATGGAATTCGACCTTTTCTTACCTTTGACTCTGCAAAAACTCTTACTGTTTCTCTTATTCATTCTCGTCTCGACTATTGTAACTCTCTTCTAATCGGTCTCCCTCTTACCAAACTCTCCCCTCTCCAATCTGTCTTGAATGCTGCAGCCAGGATCATATTCCTCACCAATCGTTACACCGATGCCTCTACCTTGTGCCAGTCATTACACTGGCTACCCATCCACTCCAGAATTCAGTATAAACTTATTACCCTCACTCACAAAGCCCTCCATGGCTCAGCACCACCCTATATCTCCTCCCTTGTTTCAGTATACCACCCTACCCGCGCCCTCCGTTCTGCTGATGACCTGAGGTTAGCATCCTCAATAGTCAGAACCTCCCACTCCCGTCTCCAAGACTTTACACGTGCCGCACCAATTCTTTGGAATGCACTTCCCAGGTCAATACGATTAGTCCCCAATCCCCACAATTTTAAGCGTGTCCTGAAAACGCATTTATTCAGACTGGCCAACCACCTCAACACATTAACCTAATCTATCCCTGTGTGGCAGAGCCAAAAGTTTTACCATAACCAGGTTCCCCGCATCATGTTCCCACATGCTTTATGCATCCATTAGCCCTCTGTGTCCGTACTGTCACACACCTAACATTATGGCTGGTCCATACAATCAGGGCAACTGTTACCACCCACCTTTCGTGTCTACCTCTTTCCTCATAGACTGTAAGCTTGCGAGCAGGGCCCTCACTCCTCTTGGTATTTGTTATAATCTACTGTATGTGATTATCGTTATGCTGTAATGTCTATTGTCTGTACAAATCCCCTCTGAAATGTAAAGTGCTTCGGAATATGTCGGCGCTATAAAAATAAAATTTATTATTATTATTATTATTAACCAAATTGATATACTGTATATACTTAATGTGCTTCTCAAAATTAAATTTCAAACTCTAATCCAAATATACTTTCCTAATTTGTAATTAAAAGGCTATGTTAAGCATTTTTTATTGCACAAATGTATATAAAGTAAAAAATAAAGCAGTCTTGCAAATAGTCTTCAATCATTAAAAAATCTCCTGGCTTACGAAGACTGACAGAACAACTCTCTTTGGTCTGATCCTACAGTCACACTTCCTCCCATCTGTCTCATTCTTCCTGCTATCTTACATTCAGTGAGGCCAGATTCAGAAAAGCTGTTTCTACATAAAAAATATGCAATAAAAAAGTTGGACACTGTTTTGAAGTTCTGCTTAGGAACCCATAAATTACACTGACCACCAAAAATGCCAAATGCTTTAGATGGTGACATTTGTATTTTTACTATACATCTAGCTGCAGAAGTTTAGCTCCACAAAAATACTAAAAATTCTGAAAATAACACAAAAAATGGGATTTTTAATCACGGCTAATTGTAAAGCTGGTGGATTTTTATATTACCTTCATAATAAATGATCTGTCTCAAATTTGTACAAACCCTATAAATTGTTCTAGCTAATTTTCCGTCATACTGATAATAATACGGTGCAAAAGCTATAGCTCAAAACCAAAAGTAAAGGGGCTAGGTAAAGAAAGCATGTAGATACTGTATAAAAGAGAATAAAATCTAACTTTTATTCACTTTGGTTGACATAAATGCACAAAAAGTTCTTGGTTTTTTATTAAAATGCAATGATGATCACTATTTATTGAAAATGATGACCAAATCAAATATAAACTAATATTGTACATAAGTTAGCTTAGTTATTGGGTAATTAATAAGGGTAGTATGGTGGCCCCTTCTAAATCAAGAGTATCTATTATCCAAAGATGATTACCAGAATCTTACATGTAATGAAAATGTTAATAAGTTGCATATATGAGATTATTCTGCGCGTTGATAGTTAATAGTTTTCTGAAGCTGCACGGCACTAAGAGCCCCGCAGCTGGTAGAAAATGAACTTTATTCCTCCTATTTAATTGTATAGGAAATACTGCAGAGAAAAAATTAGGAGGGGTAATCATGGGGAACAATAATAAACCTTAACATTTTTTTCAGTCTCTTATTTATTGCCCACAGTCATCACTATGCATGCAACCCTGGTAGTCACACCTCTGGTGGTACTCACCTGCTTTATCCAAAATAAGAGAAACTTCCTTAGATGTATAGTTCTGCCCATTTTCTTCCGCTGTTACTGAGAAAGAAATTTTTTGCCTCATATGCACTATATCATTACTCAAAGTTTTATGAGTCAGTTTTCCTGTGCCAAAATGTTGACACTCATCATCTCTGAGGAGGCTGAAAAAGAAAAGATATGTGCGATGAATAACTTACTAAACAAACAAATCTATCATACATATACATGCATTGTATGAGTGCTAATTTTGAGAAAAATTCTTACCCCAAATTTTGAGAAGAAAAATAGGAAAAATTTTTTCTTATAATCCATGTGTCTTATTGCTTACCAGGGGTGGTGGCTGCAGTGAAGCAGGGTCCCAAGGTGCTGCTGGAGGAGGCAGGAGTGGTGTGATGCTGCAGGCTGTGATGAGGGAGGTCCGATGTGCAGTGCGCTGCTGCGGGTGTCTGATGCTGCAGATGTCCCCAACGGTGCTTTCAAATCTCATCTCCCGAGATCTTGATGCCGAGATCTCCATCTGCGCATGCGCCGCCCCGCGGCGGCCACTTTCCCGGAGTCCACCACACAGGAGGAAATCACGTAACTGTGGGGGGTTCTGGCCTTTCAGCAGCAGACACCCCGAGCAGCAGCGACGGCAGACACCCCGTGCAGAGGCAGCGGCAGCAGACACCCACATCAGTGGCAGCAGCAGCGGTCACCCCAGTCAGCGACAGTGGCGGCGGACACCCCGGGCCGCAGCAACGGGCACCCCCTTGTCCCAGCCTGCAGCAACGGTACCGGTAAGGTATATATGCATTATAAGTCGCACCCCCATTTCCCCCCAAAATTTGAGGGGGAAAAGTGCGTCTTACAATGCGTAAAATAAGGTATTTTTTTTTGTTTGTTTTTCATAAACATCATTTTTAACTTGAGAGATGTACTACATTAAGCCTAATCAGCGTCAGACTGGAGCACCTTGGGCCCACCAGAGAAAATCATTCTTGGGGCCCACTTTGTACCTACATAGAAATAAATAAAAGACCACCAATTGTGGGGTAAAACACGCTAATATCAGCGTATGATATAAGGTAGTACATGTCTTAATGATTTAGCAGTGGTTTGGGTAGCCCCTCTCATAGGGTATAATGCAGCCCCCTCATAGGGTATAATGCAGCCCCCTCATAAGGTGTAATGTAGCCCCCTCATAGGGTGTAATGTAGTCCCCTCATAGACTATAATGTAGTCCCCTAATAGAATATAATGTAGCCCCCTCATAGAATATAATGCAGCCCTTATATAGTATAATTCAGCCCCGCCACATAGAATATAATGCAGCTCCCTTCATAGAATATAATGCAGTCCAACAGTATTATGGTCACTTGCTCACTGATATATACCGTATTTTTCGGACCATAAGACGCCCCTAGGCTTTAGAGAAAAATATTAAAAAATTGAAGTAAAAAATGTGGTCATCCCATCCTGGCATACTGTATATATATGTCCCAAATTCAGGTATACATAGCCCCCTCATCATCATCCTGGTATGCATGACCCCCATCCCAATCATGGTATGCATGGCACCCTCATCCCCAGGAACGGCTCCAAGTTTTCATGGGCCCTGGGCAAAAGAGTCTCTGTAGGCCCCTTTAACACATACCAGAATTCATGATGCACAGATATGGCAGAGAAATAGAAGTGTAGTACAATGCCAAAGATTTCATTTACTTCTTACATTACATGAGTGATATCTATTGTACATTCTACAGTAGCTCAGAAGCTGGACAGTATATTCCTACATACAGTATTATGGGCACCACATACTTCTCCATATAGTATTATGGCCACCACATAGTGCTCCATGCAGAATAATGAACCCCATTGTCATGCCCGCCATGTCCGTTATGACTGTCATGCCCACTATGTCTGATATGCCGCATGACTCCTGGAACAGTGTGCACATGCGCCTTACCTCATGGCTGCATGCCGTTGCTAGCTAACCATCCGTCTCTGCTCTGATTCTGCAATCCTCTCTGTATTCCTGGAGCCCGTGATCATGTGACCTTTCCTATGTTCCAGTACTGTCTGATTCTGCAATCCTCTGTATTCCTGGAGACCCTGATCATGTGACCTTTCCTATGTTCCAGCACTGTTTGATTCTGCAATCCTCTGTATTCCTGGAGCCCCTGATCATGTGACCTTCCCTATGGTCCAGCCAGTCTGTTCTAGCAACGCTCTCTATGACCCTGGAGGACCTGAACCGGAAGTCCTTCCCTGGTCTTGACCCGGAAGTGCAGGTGCTATGGTGCTATATCAGACCGCCCCTTCCTATGGTCGGGGCCTGAGTATCGTGTTGCTTCCCTGCATGGCTACTTGGTCTGCTCGGTAGCTCTCTGTATTCTGTGCCCCTGCACTCTGCTCTGTAGTGCGTCTCTGCACACGCTCTGTGCTTGTACTTTGCCTCTTGTCTCGTTCCTTGTCTCGTGGTTGTCCTTGTTCCATGTTTTGTCCTTGTTATGCTTTGCCTTGTCGTCCTTCCTGTGTTCTCTGTCTTGCCAGCTTTGCCATGTCTTGCCTTTGCTATGCTTTGCCTTGTGGTCCTTCCTATGTTCTCTGTCTTTGCATGTTCTCCCTTGCTCTTACCTATGGTGTTCTGTAGTGCCTCCTGGCACACGCACCATTCCTCCTCTCTTACCTATGGTGCTCTGTAGTGCCTCCTGGCACATGCACCATTCCTCTGCTCTCTGACCTATGGTGCTCTCTTGCACATTTCCAGGCTAGTTCTATGTTCCTTGACCCGGCTCTGGGCTTCGGCCTACGCTCCGCTGCTAGCTCTGTTCTCGTTCTGACCTGACTCTGTGTTTCTGCTTATGTTCCGTTCCATGTTCCGTACTCTGTCTAGCCTTGCCTTCTTTCTCGCTTTGCCTCACCTTGTTTCTTCGTGTGCCCTTTGCATGCGCCTGGCCTTCCTAGCCTCCTGTTTGTGCCTCAGCCCTGCCCGCCCTAGCCGTGCCCGCCTGCTTGAGCCTCAGCCGGGCTCGTCGTCAGTGACAGCTGTGTCGCCTGCTACGCCCCAGCCGGGTTCGCTGGAGTCTTGCCCGCCTGTTTGTGCTGCAGCCCAACCAGCTAGCCAGTGCCCAGCCGTGCTCTCTGTGCTTCCTTGCACCTATGCTGTCTCTGCACTGTGCTCTCTGTGCTTCTCTTAGCATGCACAGGCCCTCGCCTGCGCCGTGGCATACCTCCCCGTGCTTCTGTAAAAGTACTCGCAGGTCTAGCCATGTACCCTGTCGTGCCCTCTAGCATGTACAGGTCCTAGTCTGTACCCTGACCCTGGTGTGCCCCCCTGCACACGCAGGAATCTGCCTTGAACCTTGACCCTGGCGTGCCCTCTGCACGCGCAGGACTCTGCCTTGAACCTTGACCCTGGTGTGCCCTCTGCACGCGCAGGACTCTGCCTTGAACCCTGACCCTGGCGTGCCCCTCTGCACACGCAGGACTCTGCCTTGAACCCTGACCCTGGCGTGCCCCTCTGCACACGCAGGACCCTGCCTTGAACCCTGACCCTGGCGTGCCCCTCTGCACGCGCAGGACCCTGCCTTGAACCTTGACCCTGGCGTGCCCTCTGCTCGCGCAGGACTCTGCCTTGACCCTTGACCCTGGCATGCCCCTCGGCGCGCGCAGGACTCCGCTTTGTACCCTGACCCTGGCTTGCCCCTCGGCATGCACAGGACCCTGTCTTGTATGTTGAACTTTGAACTTTGAACCCTGGCGTGTCCCTTATACACGCACTGTCCTTTGCACGTTGAACCTAGCATGTCCCCTACACACGCACCTTGCCTTGCACCTTGCCCTGGACCCTGGTGTGCCCCTAGCACGCACCCTGCCTGGAATCTTGCCTTGGACCTCGTCGTGTTCCCTAACACGCACCATGCCTGGACATCTGTCGTGCCTCCTTGCCTGTACCCTGGTTTGCCTGCTGGATTCCAGGAACCTGCCACCCCTGCCAGAGATCGTAAGCATGAAGACTACAGCCTGATGCCCCAATCCCAGCCAGCTGTCCAGAGTCCGATGCCATCGTGTCCTTGCCAGTAACCGGGCTTGCCTTCTAGCACGTACTATTCCATGGACCTTAGCGTGCCATGCATGCACCTTGCTGTGTTTGCCTGTTATCTCGTTTAGCACTTATGTTATCCTGAATTTGCCTTAATGAAGAAACCTTGAATTCATGTATTGTCTTGTCTTGTTTCTTGCTCGTCCCTGGTCGTCAGACACTCGTACCTGGTGTCTACTTGAGCCGGCCGTCTGGTGCCAGCAGTCGTGGTGGCTCACCCCCTTGGTCTTGCCCCTGACACTCCCTATATAGGGGGTGGTTCCTCACAAGGTCAGCTCGCCATAGGTGGGTGAGTGCCATGACCAAGAGGGTCCACTCTAAAGAAAACGACTCAGCGTAAGCTGACCTCGTCACACCCATATATTGCTCCATACAGAATAATGAAGATCCAGGGTATGATGAGCCCCATATATGATGCTCCAGTCTAAGATGGGCCCATATATGATGATCCAATGTATAATGGGCCCCATATATGATGCTCCAGTGTATGTTGGGTCTATATGTGGTGCTCCAGTGTATGATGGTCCCCATATATAATGCTCCAAACATAACAAAAAAAATAAAATATTCACCTCTCATCACTGGCTGCTGCTCTGCTACGGACTCCTCACCATCGCAGAGGGTGCACAGACATGATGTCATCGCCCTCTCTGACCTGAACGTCACAGTCAGAAGCCACGGAAGACGCCACAGTGGTGGAAAGGAGAGAGGTAAGTATTGCAAGGGCTGAGGCTCAGAGCAAGCGGAGGGGGGCCCACTCGTGGGTGTTGGCACTTGGCACAGGCACCGGACCCCCATAGCATGCTGGTGTCCCAGATGACGAATGGGCCCCCCTGCCTGCTCAGGGCCCCAGCACTAGCCGGGTGCTGACGCCTGCCATACTGACTGCTATTAAAGTGAAATGAATATTCACTGCATTCCACACCCAATGGCGTGGAATGCAATGAATATTCATGTCTCTGTAGCAGCAAGCACAGGCTTTAGCTGCAGCACCGGCTCCTGCCTCCAGTGGCGCCGGGCAGACCCCCTGACTCACGGGCCCGATAACAGCTGCATGGTGTGCCACTATTAGTGACAAGCCACTGACTGGGGTCCCCTGGGGCAGCGGGAGGCCCTAGGCAGCTGCCGTCCCTGTATGCAAGTAGATGTCAGTGCCTGGGCCCACTGGAGGATCCTCCGGTTCTCCGGTGGGCCATTCAAACCCTCAATCTAATGTTACACCAAAACAGGAGGTAGGATATCACAATTTATCTCTCTTCTGTTCCTGTAGCCTGTTAGCTCCCACATAGATCCCCTCTCAGGGCTGGCTCCAGGTTACTGTGGTCTTCGGACAAAAGAGTCTCAGTGGGCCCCTTTAACACATACCACAATTCATGATGCACAGATATGGATGACAAATATAGGTATAGCACAATGGCAAAGTTTTCACTTGCTTCTTACATTACATCAGTGAGATCAATAGCACAGAAACTGGACAGTATAGTCCTCCATACAGCATTATGGGCACAACATAGTGCTCCATATAGAATAATAAGCTCCATATATTGCTCCATGCAGTATTATGGGCACCACATATCCCCCATACAGAATAATGAGCCCCTTACAATAAATTGCTCCATACAGAATAAAGAGCTCCATATATTGCTCCCTACAGTATAATGAGCCCCATATAATGCTCCATACAGTATAATGAGCTTCATATACTGCTCCATACAGAATAATGGACCCCATATAATTCTCCATGCAGAATAGGCCCCATATAATGCGCCATATAGTATATGATGGGCACCATATAATGCTCCAGTATATGATGGGCCCCATATGTTGCTCCAAACAGAATGGGCCCCATATAATTCTCCATATATAATATTGCCCCATAAGATGCTCCATATATAATGGGCCCCATATGATGCTCCAGATGTATTTGGCCCCATAAGATGCTCCATATGTAATTGGCCCCATAAGATGTTCCATATGTAATTGTCCCCATAAGATGCTTCATATATAATGGGTCCCATATACTACTGCTACACATGTAATTGGCCTCATTTACTGCTCCATATATAATTGGTCCCATACACTGCTTCATATGTAATTGGCCCCATAAGATGCTCCATACATTTTAAAAAAAATGACATACTCACCTTTCCTCGCTGGCTGCTGCTCTGCTCCAGACTCCTCGCTGGCTCTCGGCACTATGACTGTTCAGGCAGAAAAATAATGTGATGAAGCAGCATCCAATCCTCCAATCCGGGTGAAAAATACTCACAAAAGTTTATTCTGCCATTGAAAAAACATACAACGTTTCGACCACGATACGGTCTTTTTCAAGTATGAAAAGTATGTTCAGGCAGAAGGCGCACAGACTTGAAGTCATCACACCCTCTGACCCGAACGTCACAGTCATAGGACACGAAAGACGCCGCAGCGGTGGAACCGGGAGAGGTGAAAATCGCAAGTACCGAGGCCCAGAGCAGGTGGGGGGCCCACTCGTTGTTGCTGGTACTGCCCCATAACTCGCCGATTTCCTTGATGGCAAGTGGGTCTCCCCACCTGCTCAGGACCCCAGCACTTGCCTGGATACACCGGGTGCTGATGCTGGCCCTGACCCTTCTCCTCCTTCATACTGGCTGAAGTGAAGTGAAGGCATTTTAATATCCTATATCTCAGCCTTGATCGCAGCTATAAAAACTATTTAAAGAAGCCCTCCCATCAAAGTTTTTATCCTCTTAATATATTGTAATCATCATATTATATAACACTATGTACTTACAATTGCACTTTTTCCCCTCCTACCCTCTTAATTTTTCTGCTTTCCATTATGTCTATGACATAACATGACTAAAAACTAAAAGAAAAAACTAAAAACTTGCGCTGAAGTGTGTACCTTAAGGATTAACCAATTAACATGTGCTGAGATTAATGTCTCTATGCGGGACTAGAATAAAGAGTGTATTACCTTTTAGGCAGGCATTAGCGTAATGGCGCTGAAGTCCCAGGAACGCTGTTTAACAGACAGGAAATCCAGAAGTCTAACTCATGAACGTTCCAAAATGAAATAGTTACTAAATTCTTGGCTCCAAGTGAACAGGATTACTAATAAAAGAACAAATAGACATTAGTCACCGGCCGGGACAACGTCTTAATGTCTCTAGTCCCGCATAGAGACATTAATCTCAGCACATGTTAATTGGTTTTTCGGAGCTTAATCCTTAAAGGGAATCTGTCAACCCTTTTTTGAGATATCATATAATGATATCATTCAATTGTGGGTCACATAAGGATTCTCTTAGTACTTTTGCTTCCCCCTGACCCCGCTCCTTTAATGCATAAATACCTTTTTTTATATCGGTTCAGATGTATGTAAACTGCCGCTGTCCGGTCTGATGGGCGGGGCTTATTCACATGCTACTCCCCCTCCCTGTCTTGCTCTACACAAGATGAAATGTGTAGAGCAAGACAGGGAGGGAGCAGGTAAATAAGCCCCGCCCAGCGGACCGGACAGCGGCAGTTTACATACATCTGAACCAATATAAAAAAGGTATTTAAGCATGAAAAATGCGGGGTCAGGGGGAAGCAAAAGTACTAAGAGAATCCTTATGTGACACACAATTGAATGATATCATTATATGATATCTCAAAAAAGGGGTGACAGATTCCCTTTAAGGTACACACTTCAGCGCGAGTTTTTACTTTTAATTTATTATAGTGGACAGATTGAGTAGTTTTGTCCTTGAAACTTGCTGCTTTTGTGAAACATGTACCACGCGCAGCGTCGATTGTCTTTTTTCTGATTTTATGACTAAAAACTGACTGCTGAATACCTCTAAGCTCTATGTAGAAACAAGAAGCCAGTTTTCCCTGCATGAGTCATACAGTAAGTCACTGCAAAAGTCCCTGGCAGGGGGGAAGGGAGTAGCTGGGTCAGGTGTTGAAGAGGGGAATGATAAATGCAGAGAAATGAGATTTTCTGTTTCTACATAGTGCACAATGCCATGTAATATGATGATTGCAATTAGTGATGAGCGAGTATACTACTTACTCGAGATTTCAAGCATGCTCGGGTGATCTCTGAGTATTTGTATGTGCTCGGAGATTTAGTTACTGTCGCCGTAGCTGCACGATTTGCGGCTGCTAGCCAGCCTGAATACATGTGGGGTTTACCTGTTTGTTAGGAAATCCCCACATGTACAGTATTCAGGCTGTCTAGCAGCCGCAAATCAGGCAGCATGCTCGGGAAATCTAGAGTAACGAGTATACCAGTTCATCACTAGTGAGCCAGCCTGAATACATGTGGGGATTGCCTGTTTGTTAGGAAATCCCCACATGTATTCAGGCTGTCTAGCAGCTGCAAATCATGCAGCTACGGCGACAGAAGCTAAATCTCCGAGCACATCCCAATACTCGGAGATCACCCGAGCATGCTCAGGAAATCTGGAGTAACGAGTATACTCACTCATCAGTAGTTGCAATATATTAAGAGGATAAAAACTTTGATGGGCATGCTTCTTTAATGCTCTTTTTAAAGGAGTTGTCCAGGACTTTAACATTGATGGCCTATCCTTAGGTTAGGTCATCAATGTCTGAGTATTTGGATGTGCTCAGAGATTTAGTTTGTCGCTGCAGCTGCATGATTTGCGGCTGCTAGCCAGCCTGAATACACGTGGAGATTGCCTGTCTGTTAGGAAATCCCCACATGTATTCAGGTTGTCTGGCAGACGCAAATCATGCAGCATACTCGGGAAATCTCGAGTAACGAGTATACTTGCTCATCACTAGTGAGGATGCAACACCCAGCATCCTGTTGACCAGCTGTTACGGTGTCGGCGTTAACACTGCGCACTGAGTTGAATACGTGGTGGATGTGCAGTACCTGGCCACGGCCACTATACTGTCAACGAAGCTGGGCAGTGCACCTCCGTAATTGCGCAGTTACGACTGCTGCTGACACCGGGAACAGCTAATTGGTGGGCTGCCAGGCGTCACACCCCACCGATCAGACATTGATGGCTTATCCTAAGGATAGGCTATCAATGTAAAAGTTACAGACAACCCCTTTAAAGCTAGGCTTCTCAGCTTTTAATTGAGACTATAATCACCACTGTATTCACCACCCAGCCCATCATGTCATGGGTTAAAATAAGAGTCAGGAGCGCGAGCTGCCACACATCTGCAGCTCTCACTTTAAGAGATTGCTCACACGAGCGTAGATTCTCTCACGGGAGAGAACTGGATCAATTACGTTAATGACCCTTTGATCAAACTCTGATCTGAGTTTGATCAGGGTATCAGCTTAGTGTGATCCAATTCTCTTGGATCAGAAACTCGTAGCACAGCTGAGGAGAAGAGGGAGAACAAAATTTCTCTATCTTCTCCATTGCGTATGTGCACGGAAATTGGAATGCACTCAGATTTCCACGCACCCATAGACTTAAATAGGTGAGTAACATCTTATTTGAGCTGCAAATTGCGGCATGCTGAGATTTTTTCTCATGCCAAATCAGTTACTGTAGAGAGAAAAAAATGCTGATCAGCATAGCCCCTTGGAATAACCGAGTCGACTGCTATCCAATAGAACATCGGATAGCACTCGACCAATGTATATGCTTGTGTGAGCGAGCCCTAACCCCTGATATTTCAGGTTGGGTCATGACTACAAAGGCAAAAAGCTCACCTTAC
This sequence comes from Dendrobates tinctorius, assembly GCF_039654945.1. Taxonomy (NCBI): domain Eukaryota; kingdom Metazoa; phylum Chordata; class Amphibia; order Anura; family Dendrobatidae; genus Dendrobates; species Dendrobates tinctorius. The sequence continues at coordinate 96,587,512 of NW_027361679.1, read as the reverse complement.
AGTCAGGTGCAGAAGACCATCTGGGAAAAATGGTCATATTATGCTAATCAGACTGTGATAAGTTTGGTCAAAGTTTAATCACATTGTGATCCATTTTTCTTCAATGTGAAAAAAATTCTCCCTTCAGTCTCTGGATGTCATCAAAATGCAGTTCAATGTTTTCAAATGCTCCAACACTCCCTGTACAGACTGCTCCAACAAACATGAATCGTCAAATTCGTACATGTCTCACTGAATAACATTGGTGAGAGTGCAATCTGATGTTTTGATGGATCACGGTCAGACCGAAAATACGGTCATCTACACGATCTCTTAAAATGAGGACTGATTCTTTTTTGCAGTTGTGATCCAGTATGAGATATGGCCATAAGTAGCCAGGAAGTAATGCATGCACCCTTGGCTACTAAGTTGCCACCATGCAAAGATGTATGAGATAGTCATGGCCAAAAGTGTTGACACACTTGCTGCAGAAAATGAAGTATTTCTCCCAGAAAATTATTGCAATTACACATTTTGTTATACACACGTTTATTTCTTTTGTGTCTATTGCAACAACACAAAAAAATTAGAAAAAAAGGCAAACTGAACATAATTTCACACAAACCCCAAAATGGACAGAACAAAATTGTTGACACCTTTCTGATAGTGTGTGTAAAAAATTTTGTTTCAAGCATGTGATGCTCCTTCAAACTCACCTGTGGCAAGTAACAGGTGTGGGCAATACTTAAATCACACCTTAAACCACATAAAAAGCTGAGGAGTTAACTCCATGTTTGCATTGTGCATTTGTGTGTGCACCACACTAAGCATGAAGAACAGAAAGAGGAGAAAAAAAATGTCTGAGGACTTGAGAAGCAAAATTGTTGACAAATATCAACCATCTCAAGGTTGCAAGTCAATCTTCAGAGATCTTGATATTCCTTTTTCCATGGTGTGCAGCATAATCAAGAAGTTTACAACCCATGGAACTGTTGCTATGGCAGAAAAAGACTGATAACAGTTTGCAACGTAGGATTGTCTGGATGGTGGATAAGCAGCCCTAATCAAGTTGTGAAGAAATTCAAGCTGTCCTACAGGCTTAGGGTGCTTCATTGTCAGCATGAACTATTTGTCGACATTAAAATTAAATTAAACGCTATGGCAGGAAACTCAGTAGGACCCCACTGCTGACACACAAATATAAAAAAAGCTACACTGCAGTTTGCCAAAATGTACTCAAGTAAGCCAAAATCCTGGGAAAGCATCTTGTAGACAGATGAGCCCAAGATACAGCTTTTTGGTAAAGCACATCATTCTACCGTTTACTGAAAACAGATTGAGGCCTACAAAGAAAAGAACACACTACACATATTCAAATATGGTGGAGTTTCAAAGATGTTTGGGGTTGTTTTGCTGCCTCTGGGACAGGGTGCTTTGACTGTGTGCAAGGCATCTTGAAATCTGAAGATTACCAAAGGATTTTGGGTTGCAATGTAGTGCCCAATGCCAGAAACCTGGATTTGCATCCTAGATCATTGGTCTTCCAGCAGGTCAATGACATCAAACATACTGTACTTCAAGAAGCATCCAGAAATGGATAAAACCAAAGCACTGGAGAGTTCTGTTGTGGCAAGCAATTTGTCTGTGGGTACGGAAAGAATTCATACCCCTTTAAAATTTTCACTCTTTGCTTCATTGCAGCCATTTGATAAATTCAAAAAGGTTCATTTTTTTCTCATTAATGTACATTCTGCACCCCATCTTGACTGAAAAAAAACAAAAATGTAGAACTTTTTGCAAATTTATAAGAAAAGAAAAACTGAAATATCACATGGTCAGAAGTATTCAGACCTTTTGCTCAGTATTGAGTAGAAGCACCCTTTTGAGCTAGTACAGCCATGAGTCTTCTTGGGGATGATGAAGTTTTTCACACTTGAATTAGGGGATCCTCTACCATTCTTCCTTGCAGATCCTCTCCAGCTCCGTCAGGTTAGATGGGGAACGTTGATGGATAGCCATTTTCAGGTCTCTCCAGAGATGCTCAATTGGGTTTAGGTGAGGGCTTTGGCTGGGCCAGTCAAGAATGGTCACAGAGTTGTTCTGAAGCCACTCCTTTGTTATTTTAGCAGTGTGCTTAGGGTCATTGTCTTGTTGGAAGGTGAATCTTCGGCCAAGTCTGAGGTCCTGAGCACTCTGGAAAAGGTTTTCATCCAGGACATCTCTGTCCTTGGCTACATTCATGTTTCCTTCAATTGCAACCAGTCGTCCTGTCCCTGCAGCTGAAAAACACCCCCATAATATGATTCTGCCACCACCATATTTCACTGTTGGGATTGTATTGGGTAGGTGATGAGCAGTGTCTGGTTTTCTCCACACATACCGCTTAGAATTATCACCAAAAAGTTCTATCTTCATCTCATCAGACCAGAGAATCTTATTTCTCATAGTCTGGGAGTCCTTCATGTGTTTTTTAGCAAACTCTATGCATGCTTTCATATGTCTGGCACTGAGGAGAGGCTTCCATCGGGCCACTCTGCCATAATACCATAAAGGCCTGACTGGTGGAGGGCTGCAGTGATAGTTGACTTTGCGGAACTTTCTCCCATCTCCCTACTGCATCTGTGGAGCTCAGCTCCAGTGATCTTGGGGTTCTTCTTTACCTTTCTCACCAAGGCTCATTTCCCATGATTGCTCAGTTTGGCTGGATGGCCAGCTCTAGGAAGACTTCTGGTGGTCCCAAACTTCTTCCATTTAAAGATTATGGAGGCCACTGTCCTCTTAGGAACCTTGAGTACTGCAGAAATTCTTTTGTAACCTTGGCCAGATCTGTGCCTTGCCACAATTCCGTTTAGAAGCTCCCTGGCCAGTTCCTTTGACCTCATGATTCTCATTTGGTCTGACATGCACTGTGAGCTGTGAAGTCTTATATAGTCAGGTGTGCGCCTTTCTAAATCAAGTTCTATCAGTTTAATTAAACACAGCTGGTGTCACGGTCACGTGTGTCTGGACGCAGCGAGTACCGCAAGGCGAACCCATATGACACACGTGACCCTGGATACACCGCCTCCAGTTGGGCGAATTTAAATAATAAAACGTGCAGCTGGATACGCCGCCTCCAACTGGCGAATTTAGGTATTACACGTTATACATACAGCAGTCTGGAAACACCGCCTCCAGTAAGGCGAATTTAAATAATAAAGGGGAACCTGGGTAACATTAACAATGGTGGGCCCTGCAATAGGGAATAGGGAAGTGGAGACCTTCTGTACTCCCCTGAGCCAGTGTCCCTGCACTCCTAACATTCCCTATGCTGGTTCCGCACCGGGCGACGCACAGGAACCTAAAAACCCTAGCTCGCCCTGAACCTAAACCCTCACAAGGGAATTGGTCGGTGCGGAAACTAATCCAACCACTGCACTAAACACACGAGGGAAAATGACAATACAGGGGAAACACCACTTAGCTTTGCTCTATTGCGTACGCTCCTAGCAACAGAGCCCACCACCTGTGTGCATCTACCCCTCCACCCGGATCCATCACCATAACTGGATCCTTCACCATAGTGCAGCCTTGGAGCAGAGTCCACCACCAGTTGCAGCTGTCCAGTAACAGAGTCCCAAAGATGAGTTCAGCTCCTGCCCAAAAAGTCAAGCATGCTTCATAGAATCATAGAATCATAGAATCGTAGAGTTGGAAGGGACCTCCTGGGCCATCTGGTCCAACCCCCTGCTCAAAGCAGGATTCGCTAAATCATCCCAGTCAGATGTCTGTCCAGCCTCTGTTTGAAGACTTCCATTGAAGGAGAAGTCACCACTTCTCGTGGCAGCCTGTTCCACTCATTGATCACTCTAACTGTCAAAAAGTTTTTTCTAATATCTAATCTGTGTCTCCTCCCATTCAGTTTCATCCCATTGCTTCTAGTCTTTCCTTGTGCAAATGAGAATAAAGTTGATCCTTCTACAACGTGACAGCCCTTTAGATATTTGTAGACAGCTATTAAGTCTCCTCTCAGTCTTCTCTTTTGCAAACTAAACATTCCCAAATCCTGCAACCTTTCCTCATAAGACAGGGTTTGCAGACCGGTCACCATTCTGGTCGCTCTTTTCTGAACTTGCTCCAGTTTGTTGATGTCTTTTTTAAAATGTGGCGCCCAAAACTGGACACAATATTCCAGATGAGGTCTGACCAAAGAGGAGTAGAGGGAAATAATGACTTCACGTGATCTAGACTGTATGCTTCTGTTAATACATCCTAGAATTGCATTTGCCTTTTTTGCTGCTGCATCACACTGTTGACTCATATTCAGTCTGTGATCTATTAGTATACCCAAGTCTTTTTCACATGTGCTGTCACTTAGCCCTATTCCTCCCATTCTATATATGCTTTTTCCATTTTTATTGCCCAGATGCAGTACTTTGCATTTCTCCCTGTTAAAAACCATTCTGTTAGTTGCTGCCCACTTCTCCAGTTTATTTAAATCTTTTTGAATCCTCTCTCTCTCTTCTCTAGTATTAGCTATCCCTCCTAGCTTTGTGTCATCAGCAAATTTAATCAGTTTACCCTCAATTCCTTCATCTAAATCGTTGATAAAGATGTTGAACAATACAGGGCCCAGGACAGAGCCCTGTGGTACCCCACTTGAGACATTCTTCCAACTGGATGTGCAGCCATTTACGACCACTCTTTGGGTCCGATCACTTGAGTCCAGCTCTCAGCAACCAAGTCCCGCATGCTGACTGCAACTCTCTCCATAGTCATCACTCCACCAAGCCATGCAAGCACTTCCTGCCGACACCATAAACTGTGACTCCACCACGCCATGCCAGCCCTTCTTGCAGACCACTCAGCTGCCACTCGTCCCCTCTGGCTGGGCTGCGCAGGACTCATGTTCAGCTCCTTCATCAGGCTTCCTTCCCAAATGACAAACTCACTATATCACCCACAGTCATCAAACCCACCTGAACTCTTTCAAAGAGCCTCACACCTGATTTATAATTACGTGCACTAAACCAAAGAAACTAAAGTGCACTACCACTCACCATCACCGGGGCAACTTAGAATGAACGACACCACGTGTAATAATTCTAATGGCCACCGGAGGCAATCACATTACTTTGGCACCTAGCCAAAGGAAAAAAAGTTCACTTATCCATTTAAACTGTCAGATCCACGCTGGATCATGACAGCTGGACTCCAAAGAAGGAGTAGAACCATCTCTAGGAGGATCACAAGGAAATGGACAGCATGTGACTTAAATATGAATGTCTGAGCAAATGGCCTGAATACTTTTGACCATGAGATATTTCAGTTTTTCTTTTTTAAGAAATTTACAAAAAATTCCACATTTCTGTTTTTTTGAGTCAAGATTAGGTGCAGAGTGTACATTAATAAGAAAAAATGAACTTTTTTAAATTTACCAAATGACTGCAATGAAACAAAGAGTGAAAAATTTAAAGGGGTCTGAATACTTTGATTACAGTTATTTATTCCAAAGGGTGTGCAACCAAATGTTAAGTTGAGGGAGCCAATAATTTTGTCCGGCCCATTTTTAGGGTGATATTATGTCCAGTTGCATTTATTTTTTCTCTTTTTGTGTGTTGTTCCAATACACACAACAGAAATAAACATTATTATAACAAAACATATGTAATTGCAATAATTTTCTGGGAGAAATGCTTCATTTTCTGGAACAATTTCAAGGGTGCCAAAACTTTCGGCCATGACTATCTTTTTGGATGGGAAAGGTTTAAAGGAAAAGTGGCATCAGAAAATGACCTTTTGCTTAACCCCTTAACGATCAAGCCATTTTGTAGATTAATGACCAGGCCTTAATTTTGAAGTCAGACCACTGTCACTTTATGTGCTTATAACTCTGGAAGGCTTTAACGGATCCTGCTGATTCTGACAATGTTTTTTCGTGACATATTGTACATCATGTTAGTGGTAAAATTTCTTTGATATAACTTGCATTTATTTATGAAAAAAACAGAAATATGGCTAAAATTTTTAAAATTTTACAAATTTCAATCTTTTAATTCTTATGCCCTTAAATCAGAGCGATAAGTCACAAAAAATAGTTAATAAATAACATTTCATAATATTAGTGTGCACTTGGAACACTCATAAAGAAGAGGGAAAACTAAATCAGGGCAGCACGGTGGCTCAGTGGTTAGCGCTGCAGCCTTGCAGAGCTGGGGTCCATCTGCAAGGAGTTTGTATGTTCTCCCCGTGTTTGCGTGGGTTTCCTCCGGGCACTCCGGTTTCCTCCTACGTTCCAAAGACTTACTGATAGGTAACTTAGATTGTGAGCCCAATCGGGGACAATGATGAAAATGTGTGCAAACTGTAAAGCGCTGTGGAATATGTTAGCGCTATATTAAGATTATTATTTATTTATTATTAGGTGGTTATAGAAAAAAAAAAAAAACCTCTTATAAGTGCTCTTTATGTAGCTGGATAGTAGCGAGAAAATAGCAATTAGAAATAGACAATTGTAAGACCTCAGAAGAAGTGCTTAAGGGAAAAAAATATATATATATACAGTATATATATAGATGCTGGTGGCAATCTTAGTTCCAACCTGAACAATCATTAAGAACTGAAAAAGGCATGAGTGAGGGTTAAAACCTGAAATCACTGAACAGGTTATATACTGCAGGGTACTTCTCCCTGATAGCAGCTAAAAAAAAGTCAAAGTCAAATTGCAGCCTGTGAACGGCTGTGCAGAGTAGCCGCAATAGTAAATGCACAAGTCAGAGAGCGGTTCCTGTAAAGACAATGCGATGCGAAGTCCTCACTCCAGTAAGCGGGGCAGGTTAAAATAGCGCTTTTTGCTCTAGCGCTTGGAAAAAGAGGGGGGGCTTTGTACACAGGGGTATAGACGAGTTACAGGAGCAACTGCTTAAATAATCCTCCTGTGGTGGGGGGACCATCCCTGAGGAAGAAGACAGTTAGTCTTTGAAACATGTTGGAAAGTCCATTGGTCCCCGCCGCAACCACCAGCAAGTGAAACCGACGTGGTCATGTGCTGACTCACATCACGAAGGTCCTGTACACCTGGAGCAGCTAACAGATGCCAGGAGCACGAGAGGCCGCCCACATCTACTCCACAGCTGGAGGTACACTGACAGGAGACTGCCACCGGCAGGGGCAGCCCCTGTAACTCGTCTATACCCCTGTGTACAAACCCCCCCTCTTTTTCCAAGCGCTGGAGTAAAAAGCACTATTTTCACCTGCACCGCTAATTTTTCCCTTAAAGGGAAGGTGACATCCAGAAAAAAAATTTTCAGCAATTGAAAAAATGTAAAGAATGTTTACATTTTCTTAAAAAATATTATCATTTGTTTTTAATTTTGTAAAATATGAAAAAAATTTGTAAAAAGTTTGGCATTTCCACTTGTTAACACTAGGGGGAGCAGCTACTGAAGTTTGGCACAAAAACCTAGTGCAACTAGCTCACATTACTGCACTGGAGTAAATATGGGTGGAGTCTGCTGACATGGGTGTGATGTCACTCCTCTCCTCCCCTTCTGGGTGTTTGCTAAGGGAAAAGAGAGGATGACATTTAGGAACACAGTGAGCAGCCATTTTGATGGGGCCTGCAAAGTTACTGCCTGTCTTTGCATGTAAAGTATGGATCAGAACAGGCCATCAATCAGCAGACATGTTTCCTGGATTTCTGTGGAACAGACAAGCAGACGGTCCATCCATGTGTATAAAACACAGCGCTTTATGTACAATCCCTGGCACCGAACAGGGTGCCCTGTTATGATTGAGTCACCGTAGGAGGCAAAAACAGAAATGCTAGCTAAGTCCAGAAAACCAGAGAGGTTGGCACAGCTATCGGACTGCAGACCCCTGATCCTATCACAACAACTAACAGTAGCCGTGGGGGGTTCCTACGATGCCCTAGACCCCTCGATCACAGCCGGAGAATTAAATAGGCCTAAAGAAAGAAAGGGGAAATCTAAACTGCCCCAGAGCAGACCCCAAAGCAATAGGCAGCCCCCAACATATAATGACGGTGAGGCAAGATGAGAACACTAACACAGACAGAAAGATAGACTGAGCAAAGATGGGGCCCAAGCTAACTAGATAGGAAAGGACAGGAAGGCTGCTGTCTGCAATCCGTGAAAAACCCTATGAAAATAAGAGCCAACAGACTGACAGTGAAAAAGGCCCTGAAGACGCTAGGCTTCAAAAAAGCTATGTCAGTACTCAGGAATATTCTGAAGACAGAGCAACCGGCAAAAGGAGATTCAGCTCACCCCAGCAGGGAATGGCAGAATCCAGAAAAGCAAGGAAAACAAAAACAAATCATAAATGCTAACAGGCAAAGCAGAAAACTTAGCTTCAGAGGAGCAGGAATCAGACTGGTGTCCTAGAAGTCCACAGAGAAATCACCCGCAGGGCGGAAGGGCGTCGGCAGCCTTATATCCAGTCAGTGACTCCACTCAGCCAGTCATCCTCATTAGGCTCAGGTGCCTGATAATGAGGCTCATTACCTTCCTTTACCACAATAGGGAGTTCACCAGACCTCAGTGACGAAGGGGAAAATGAACTCACAACAGTACCTCCCCCTTGAGGAGGGGTCACCGAACCCTCAACCACGCCACCAGGGCGATCAGGATGAGCCCGATGAAAGGCACGCACCAATCTTTTGGCATGAATATCAGAGGCAGAGACCCAGGAATTATCCTCCTGACCATAACCCTTCCACTTAACCAAATACTGGAGTCTCCGTCTAGCCAGACGGGAATCCAGTATTTTCTCTACCTCATATTCCATGTTACCTTCAACCAATACAGGGTCTGGAGGTGCCACCCCAGGAACAACTGGTTCAACAAACCTCTACAACAAGGACTTATGGAACACATTATGGATTTTAAATGTGACAGGAAGAGCCAAACGAAAAGAGACCGGATTAATAATCTCCAAAATCTTGTAAGGTCCAATAAATCTAGGCTTAAACTTAGGAGAAGCCACCTTCATAGCAATATTTTTTGATGATAACCACACCATATCACCAATCTTAAACTGGGGACCAATGGTCCTAAGTCGATTGGAAAACCGCTGGGCCTTTTCCTGGGAGAGAGATAACTTATCCACCACTTGGTGCATTCTCTCCACCACAGTGTCAACACCTGGGCAGGCAGAAGGCTCCACCTGCCCTGAAGAAAATCGAGGATGAAACCCAAAGTTACAAAAAAAAGGTGACATAAAAGTGGCAGAACTAGCTCTATTATTTAAAGCAAATTCGTCCAAGGGCAAAAATGAAACCCAATCATCCTGATCAGCGGAAATAAAACATCTCAAATACGACTCCAAGGTCTGGTTTGTTCTCTCTGTCTGCCCATTGGTCTGAGGGTGAAAAGCAGAGGAAAAGGACAACTGAATTCCCAGCTTGGAACAGAAAGTCCTACAAAATCTAGACACAAACTGAACTCCTCTGTCAGATACAATGTTCTCAGGAATCTCGTGTAAGCGAACCACCTGTTGCAAAAACAGGGGCACCAACACAGAGGAAGATGGCAACTTAGGGAGTGGTACAAGATGAACCATCTTAGAGAACCTATCACAAATCACCCAAATAACAGTCATTCTTTGAGAAACCGGCATATCAGAGATGAAATCCATTGAAATATGGGTCCATGGCCTCCTGGGGACCGGCAAAGGCATCAACAACCCACTAGAGCGAGAACAAGATTTAGACCGGGAGCAAGTCCCACAGGACTGCACAAAATTCCTGACATCATGAGACAAGGTGGGCCACCAAAAAGAGCGACTCACCAGATCTCTAGTACCAAAAATACCTGGATGACCAGCCAATGCAGAGCAATGAACTTCAGACATCACTCTCTTCTTCCACTGGTCAGGAACATACAACTTTCCACTGGGACAACGCTCAGGTTTGTCCTCCTGGAACTCTTGCAGAGCAAGTCTCAAATCGGGCGAGATGGCAGAAAGAACTACCCCTTCGCCTAAGATGGTAGCAGGCTTGGTCACCACAGGAGAATCAGCAAAGAAACTCCTAGAGAGGGCGTCTGCCTTGACATTCTTAGTTCCAGGAAGAAAAGAGACCACAAAATCAAAACGTGTGAAAAACAAGGCCCACCTAGCCTGTCTAGGGTTCAAGCGTTTAGCTGACTCTAGGTAAATCAAATTCTTGTGGTCAGTGAGGACCACAACTTGATGTTTAGCTCCCTCCAACCAATTTCTCCACTCCTCAAATGCCCATTTCATGGCCAACAGTTCCCGATTCCCCACATCATAGTTACGTTCAGATGGAGAGAACTTTCGGGAAAAGAAAGCACAGGGATTCATTTTAGATGTTACAGGATCCTTTTGGGACAAAACAGCTCCTGCACCAATCTCAGAAGCATCCACCTCTACCTGGAACGGGAGTGAGACATCAGGTTGCCGCAAAACCGGGGCGGAGGTAAATCTTCGCTTCAGCTCCTGAAAGGAAGCAACAGCCTCCGGAGACCAATTCAACACATCAGCACCCTTCTTAGTCAGATCCGTCAAAGGCTTGGCAATACTAGAAAATTTTGCTATAAATTTCCAATAAAAATTAGCAAAACCCAAAAACTTCTGGAGGGCCTTCAAAGAAGTGGGCTGAACCCAATCATAAATGGCCTGTACCTTGGCCGGGTCCATTTCAATAGTTGACGGAGACAAAATAAATCCCAAAAATGAAATCCTCTGTACTCCAAAAAGGCATTTCGATGCTTTGACATACAGGGAATTCTCCCTCAAGATCCGGAACACAGTCCGAATATGTTCCACATGAGAATCCCAATCCTTGGAGAAGATCAAAATATCATCCATATAGATAATCAAAAATTTATCGACAAAGTCTCGGAAAATATCGTTCATGAAGCACTGGAAGACAGAAGGGGCATTAGTGAGCCCAAAAGGCATCACCAGGTACTCAAAATGTCCCTCCGGAGTATTAAACGCCGTCTTCCATTCATCCCCCTGCTTAATGCGGATAAGATTATACGCCCCCCTGAGGTCAAGCTTGGTAAACCAGCAAGCACCTCTAACTCTAGAGAATAGATCCGAAATCAGGGGTAACGGATACTGATATTTAATAGTAATTTTATTGAGGGCACGATAATCAATACAAGGCCTTAAAGAACCATCCTTTTTGGCCACAAAAAAAAAAACGACACCTAAGGGTGAAGAGGATGGTCTAATAAGACCCTTCTCCAACGCCTCCTTAATATAGGACCGCATAGCCTCGTGCTCGGGTACAGATAAATTGAAGAGCCGACCCTTGGGAAATTTACACCCCGGGCTTAGTTCAATTGCACAGTCATAACTCCTATGAGGAGGCAAGGACGCAGACTCATTCTCACTAAATACATCATAAAAGTCCGCCAAATAGTCAGGAACATCATGCGACTGAGGAGAGGTGGAAAAAAACGGAGCCTCACTAAAGACACACCGACAACCCCAACTCACCACAGACACAGATTTCCAATCCAAAACTGGATTATGAATTTGCAACCAGGGAAACCCCAGAACAACGGCATCATGCAGACCATGCAACACCAAAAATCTGCAATTTTCTTGATGGTCTGGGGCGACCAGCATGACCACCTGGGTCCAAAACTGAGATTTATTTTTAGCCAAAGGAGTAGCATCAATCCCCCTCAAAGGGATAGGCGTCTGCAGAGGTGTCATAGGAAATCCACAACGTTTAGCAAAATCCAAGTCCATTAGGTTTAGCGCTGCTCCCGAATCCACAAAAGCCTTGGCGGAAAATGTGGACAGGGAGCAGATCAGAGTAATTGCCAGAAGAAACTTAGGTTGAACACCACCAACAGAAAACGTGTGTGCAAAGCGTTTCTCTCGTTTAGGACAAACAGAAATAATATGCGAGGCATCTCCACAGAAAAAACACAGCTTATTACGCCTTCTGAACTCCTGACGTTGCGCCTTAGACAAAACTCTATCACATTGCATAGGTTCAGACGTCTGTTCAACCGGTGGCAACACCTCTCGTGCAATCCTGCGTTCACGTAAACGCCGATCAACCTGAATGGCTAATGACATAGAATCGTCAAGACCAGAGGGAACAGGAAATCCCACCATAGTATCTTTTACGGCTTCTGACAAACCCTTCCGAAAGAGAGCAGCCAAGGCATTATCATTCCAGGTAGTAAGGACCGCCCACTTTCGGAACTTTTGACAGTACAACTCTGCAGAATCTTGACCCTGGATCAATGCCAACAGGGTCTTTTCAGCCTGATCAATAGCATTAGGTTCGTCATACAACAACCCCAAAGCTTGAAAGAATGCATTCACATTAGTCAGAATAGGATCATCTGGTTTCAAAGAAAATGCCCAATCCTGGGGATCACCACGCAGCAAAGAGATGACAATTTTAACCTGCTGCGCGGAGCTCCCTGACGAGTTAGGCTTCAAGGCAAAAAATAATTTACAATTATTTTTGAAACTCAAAAATTTAGATCTTTGGTTCAACAGCATGCGAACGAGCAAGGTAAGCGGAAATTCCCCGCACTTCCGCAGCGAGCTGCTCCACACGATCAGACAATTGCTTTATCTCCATTGAGAGAAAAAAAAATTCCCCCTACGGCCTCAGAGATATAGAGGAAAGAATATACACACTCTTTTTTTTTTTTTTTAAACACAATTCTTTCCTGCTATTGAGTACCCTAGGATCTGCGGTATGGCGGGTGATTCTGTCATGATTGAGTCACCGTAGGAGGCAAAAACAGAAATGCTAGCTAAGTCCAGAAAACCAGAGAGGTTGGCACAGCTATCGGATTGCAGACCCCTGATCCTATAACAACAACTAACAGTAGCCGTGGGGGGTTCCTACGATGCCCTAGACCCCTCTATCACAGCCGGAGAATTAAATAGGCCTAAAGAAAGAAAGGGGAAATCTAAACTGCCCCAGAGCAGACCCCAAAGCAATAGGCAGCCCCCAACATATAATGACGGTGAAGCAAGATGAAAACACTAACACAGACAGAAAGATAGACTGAGCAAAGATGGGGCCCAAGCTAACTAGATAGGAAAGGACAGGAAGGCTGCTGTCTGCAATCCATGAAAAACCCTATGAAAATAAGAGCCAACAGACTGACAGTGAAAAAGGCCCTGAAGACGCTAGGCTTCAAAAAAGCTATGTCAGTACTCAGGAATATTCTGAAGACAGAGCAACCGGCAAAAGGAGATTCAGCTCACCCCAGCAGGGAATGGCAGAATCCAGAAAAGCAAGGAAAACAAAAACAAATCATAAATGCTAACAGGCAAAGCAGAAAACTTAGCTTCAGAGGAGCAGGAATCAGACTGGTGTCCTAGAAGTCCACAGAGAAATCACCCGCAGGGCAGAAGGGCGTCGGCAGCCTTATATCCAGTCAGTGACTCCACTCAGCCAGTCATCCTCATTAGGCTCAGGTGCCTGATAATCAGGCTCATTACCTTCCTTTACCACAATAGGGAGTTCACCAGACCTCAGTGACGAAGGGGAAAATGAACTCACAAACAGTGCCCCCCATAGACCAGCACACTGCTCTCCTGAAATACACTGTGCTCCTGTAACCCTGCTCCTTCCACCATATATCTCCCTCTGTGCCCCCCATAGACCAGCACACTGCTCTCCTGAAATACTCTGTGCTGCTGTCACCCTGCTCCTTCCACCATATATCAGGCCCCTGTCGCCTCGCTTTCACACATCGCCAGGACAGAATCTGGAGGTGAGGAATGGGGTCACCGAGCATGGAAGGCAGCAAGGATTCTGGGAGCAGGGTGACAGCAGCACAGAGTATTTCAGGAGAGCAGTGTGCTGGTCTATGGGGGGCACAGAGGTAGGTATATGGGGAGGAGCAGGGTGACAGCAGCACAGAGTATTTCAGGAGAGCAGTGTGCTGGTCTATGGGGGGCACAGAGGGAGATATATGGGGGAGGAGCAGGGTGACAGCAGCACAGAGTATTTCAGGAGAGCAGTGTGCTGGTCTATGGGGGGCACAGGGAGATATATGGTGGAGGAGCAGGGTGACAGCAGCACAGAGTATTTCAGGAGAGCAGTATCACACGGGATAGGATTAGATACACGGCTCAGCAGACAGTATCACACAGGATAGGGTTAGATACACGGCTCAGCAGACAGTATCACACAGGATAGGATTAGATACACAGCTCAGCAGTCAGTATCACACAGGATAGGATTAGATACACAGCTCAGCTGTCAGTATCACACAGGAAAGGATTAGATACACGGCTCAGCAGACAGTATTACACAGGATAGGATTAGATACACGGCTCAGAAGACAGTATCACACAGGATAGGATTAGATACACGGCTCAGCAGACAGTATCACACAGGAGAGGATTAGATACACGGCTCAGCAGACAGTATCACACAGGATAGGATTAGATACACAGCTCAGCAGTCAGTATCACACAGGAGAAGATTAGATACACGGCTCAGCACACAGTATCACACAGGAGAGGATTAGATACCCGGCTCAGCAGGCAGTATCACACAGGAGAGGATTAGATACATGGCTCAGCAGACAGTATCACACAGGAGAGGATTAGATACACAGCTCAGCAGGCAGAATCATACAGGATAGGATTAGATACACGGCTCAGCAGACAGTATCACACAGGAGAGGATTAGATACACGGCTCAGCAGGCAGTATCACACAGGATAGTATTAGATACACGGCTCAGCATGCAGTATCACACAGGAGAGGATTAGATACACGGCTCAGCAGGCAGTATCACACAGGAGAGGATTAGATACACGGCTCAGCAGACAGTATCACACAGGAGAGGATTAGATACACGGCTCAGCAGGCAGTATCACACAGGATAGGATTAGATACACGGCTCAGCACACAGTATCACACAGGAGAGGATTAGATACACGGCTCAGCAGTCAGTATCACACAGGATAGGATTAGATACATGGCTCAGCAGACAGTATCACACATGAGAGGATTAGATACAGGGCTCAGCAGTCAGTATCACACAGGAGAGGATTAGATACACGGCTCAGCAGTCAGTATCACACAGGATAGGATTAGATACACGGCTCAGCAAACAGTATCACACAGGAGAGGATTAGATACAGGGCTCAGCAGTCAGTATCACACAGGAGAGGATTAGATACACAGCTCAGCAGTCAGTATCACACAGGAGAGGATTAGACACACGGCTCAGCAGACAGTATCACACAGGAGAGGATTAGATACACGGCTAAGCAGTCAGTATCACACAGGAGAGGATTAGATACATGGCTCAGCAGTCAGTATCGCACAGGAGAGGATTAGACACACGGCTCAGCAGACAGTATCACACAGGAGAGGATTAGATGTCCAGCAGATGGCCAAGTGTTTTGAAACAGCAGGGAGCAGCTCCTCCTATATTTTGCAAGAGCAGGGCCTGCAGCTGGCCGTGTGTTTTGGAAAGAGCAGCTCGGTCTCCAGGAGCTCGTCCTGTATCCTCTCCTGCAGCTGGTATGTGCAGAGTGAACATCCAAGCCCTGTTATGCTGGAACAGTACAGCATCCAGGGCATGCAACAGAGTGTAAATGAAGCTAAAAGGAAAGCACTGGGCTCTAATAAGATGGTGCCTGGCCACACCTACAGCTGTGAATTGAGCTGCCCACAGAGGCGTGCCCAGTTCACTCCTGATGCTGCTGCAATGATACAGATAGGGTCAGCAGCCGACTATTGTCTCTTATGCCCAGGGACTGCCGTAAATGAACATGGAAAATGTCGTTCAGCAGCCAGAGAGGTAAGATGGCAGCCCCCAGTGGCTGCATTACTACAGAAAAAAAAATCCATACACACCACCGAGTCAAGCTTAGGGGACAATATCTTTTTATACTATTTTCTTTTTTACATTAAATTATGAAAAAACACGGCACCTTCCCTTAAGCACTTCTTCTGAGGTCTTGCAATTGTCTATTTCTAATTGCTATTTTCTCGCTACTATCCAGCTACATAAAGAGCACTAATAAGAGGTTTTTTTTTTCTATAACCACCTAATTTAGATTTCCCTCTTCTTTATGAGTGTTCCAAGCGCACAGCGTCGGACTGGAACACCTTGGGCCCACCAGAGAAAATCATTCTTGGGGCCCACTATGTAGCTACATAGAAATAAATACAAGACCACCAAATGTGCGGTAAAATGTGCTAATATCAGGGTATAAGGTAGTACAAATCTTAATTATGTAGCAGGGGTTGGGGTAGCCTCCCTCATAGAATATAAGGCAGCCCCCTCATAGAATATAATGTAGACCCCTCATAGAATATAATGCAGCCATCTCATAGAATATAATGTAGCCCTCCATACAATATAATGCTGCCCCCCTCATAGGGTATAATGCTGCCCCCCTCATAGGGTATAATGCACCCCCTCATAGGGTATAATGCACCCCCTCATAGGGTATAACACTGCCCCCTCATAGGGTATAATGCTGCCTCCTCATAGGGCATAATGCACCCCTCATAAGGTATAATGCACCCTCTCAAAGGGTATAATGCTGTCCCCCTCAAAAGGTATAATGCACCCCCTCATAAGGTCTAATGCATCCCCTCATAGGGTATAATGCTGCCTCCCTCATAGGGTATAATGCACCCCTTCATAGGGTATAATGCTCCCCCTCATAGGGTATAATGCTGCCCCCTCATAGGGTATCATGCACCCCCTCATAGGGTATAATGCTGCCTCCTCATAGGGTATAATGCTGCCCCCCCTCATAGGGTATAATGCTATATATATATATAGATAGATAGATAGATATACAGATAGATATATATATATAGAGAGAGAGAGATATAGAGATAGATATAGATAGATAGATGATATAGAGATAGATAGATATAGAGAAAGATAGATAGAGAGATAGAGATATATAGAGATAGCTAGCTATAGAGATAGATAGATAGATAGATAATGATAGATAGATATAGAGATAGATAGATATAGAGATAGATAGATAGATAGATAGATATAGAGAGATAGATATAGATATAGATATATAGATATAGAGAGATATAGATAGATAGATAGATAAGTATAGAGATAGATAGAGAGATAGATATAGAGATAGTAGATAGATAGATATGGGATAGATAGATATAGAGATAGATAGATAGATAGATAGATAGATAGATACAGAGATAGATATAGAGATAGATAGAGATAGATAGATAGATAGATAGATAGAGATAGATAAATAGATAGATACTGTAGATATAGAGATAGATATAGAGATAGATAGACAGATAGATAGATATAGAGATAGACAGATATAGAGGTAGATATGGGATAGATAGATAGATAGATAGATAGAGAGGTAGAGGTAGATATAGAGATGGATAGATATAGAGATAGATAGATATAGAGATAGATAGATAGATATAGAGATAGATAGATAGATAGATAGATAGATAGATAGATAGATAGATAGATAGATACAGAGATAGATATGGGATAGATAGATAGATAGATAGATAGATAGATAGATAGATAGATAGATAGATGGTGATGATGATTTGTACATTTTAGTGCCAATCTTTTACATTCTCGGGGTAACACCAAAAAGTAGCTTAAAATGGTGCCTAAATGTGGCCCCTGGGTCCCGTATTCAACTTATGGCTGGATCATGTGCACTTGCTTACAATGGTGGGGATCAGTCTGGGCCGTAAGTGACTCACGCGTCAGCATGGGGTGGTGAGTCACATAGGGACCCCACATCCCGACCACCTCTGCAAGAAGGGAACGCGGCCGCCGTCACCTAGCAGCGGCCCAAGTCGGCATTCGGGCCCCGGACCCTCCCACGTGACGCCAGCGGCGGGTGAGCAGCACTCCGGGCAGCAGGCACTGAGCGGTGAACAGGCAGGTCCGGTGCACAAGACCATGACTCACACACTGTCACTCTCAATGGCCCCTCTCCCCGGGGGTTCAGGCTGGTGGGAGGCAAGGACTTCAGCACTCCGTGCTCACCATTTCCCGGGTAAGTGCGCAACTGTAGGAGCTGGAAACTTACAAGTAGAGGCTGTGGATGCCCAGCTGGCAGGGATCATTGTGCTGTCATGCCGTGCTCATCATCCTCCCTGGCATGGGCTCTGGGTCAGTTGAGGGCGGCACCGGCCCTGATTTACGGCCGCATAACAGCTTACTGTGCTGGGGGGGCGGGGCCCCTGGGGGAGTGGAGACCATGAAATGATATTCACTGCTTCCCACGCCCATGTGGGCGTGGGAAGCAGTGAATATTCATTTCTCTTTAGCAGCGGGGACAGGGGCTCCTGCCTCCTGTCACCCGCTGCTGCTCCGCTGGCACAGGGCCCCCACATCACTGGCTGGGGGCCCCTGGAACAGTGGGGGGCCCTAGGAAACTGCTGGCCCTTTATACTAGCAGGTGCCAGGGCCCAACAGATGCCAGGGCCCACCGGAGAATCCTCTGGTTCTCCGGAGGGCCAGTCCGACGCTGCAAGCGCACACTAATATTATGAGTTATTTTACCTTATTTCTTTGACACCCTTGTGACATGTGTCTTAGTGTTTGCTGTTGGAATTACACTCATACACAAGCGCCACTGAATCTCCATTTGTAATAAATAACATTTTCCATATGTCTACTTTACATCTGCACAATTTTGGAAACAAAATTTTTTTTTTTGTTAGGAAGTTATAAGGGTTAAATTTGACCAGCGATTTCTCATTTTTTCAACAAAATTTACAAAACCATTTTTTTTGGGACCACCTCACATTTGAAGTCACTTTGAGCGGTCAATAAGACAGAAAATATCCAAAAGTGACACCATTCTAAAAACTGCACCCCTCAAAGTATTCAAAAGCACATTCAAGAAGTTTATTAACCCTTTAGGTACTTCACAAGAATTGAAGCAATGTGGAAGGAAAAAATTAACATTTAACTTTTTTTCCCCAAAATTTTTCTTTAGATGCAATTTCTTTTATTTTGTCAAGCGTTTCAGGAGAAAATGAATCACAATATTTGTTGTGCAATTTCTCCTGAGTATACTGATACCCCATGTGTGGAGGAAGACCAATCTTTAGGCGCACGGCAGTGGTCAGAAGGGAAGGAGCATTATTTGAGATTTTGAATGTCAAATTGGCTGGAATCGAGAGCAGATGCCATGTCACGTTTTTAGAGGCTCTGATGTACCTAAACAGTGGAAACCCCCCATAAGTGACCCCATTTTGGAAATTAGACCCCCCAAGGAACTTATCTAAATATGTGGTGAGCACTTTGAACCCCCAAGGGCTTAACAGAAGGTTATAACGTAGGGCCGTAAAATTAAAAAATCATATTTTCATCCCCAATTTTTATTTTCCCAAGGGTAACAGGACCCCAAAAGTTCTGGGCAATTTGTCCTGAGTATGCCGATACCCCATATGTGGGGGTAAACCCCTATTTTGGCACATGGCAGAGCTCGGAAGGGAAGCAGCACCATTTGACTTTTTTGGCTGGCATTGAGATCGGACACCATGTCACATTTGGAGAGCCCTTGATGTGCCTAAACAGTGGAAACCCCCACAATTGACCCCATTTCAGAAACTAGACCCCCAAAGGAACTTATCTAAATGTGTGGTGAGAGCTCTGAACCCTCAAGGGCTTTACAGAAGTTTATAACATAGAGCCGTAACATTAAAAAATCATATTTTTTCCACAAAAATGATCTTTTCATCCCCATTTTTTATTTTCCCAAAGGTAAAAGGACCCGAAAAGTTGTTGTGCAATTTGACCTGAGTACGCAGATACCCCATATGTGGGGGTAAACCACTGTGTGGGTGCTTGGCAGAGGTCAGAAGGGAAGGAGCGCCGTTTGATCGGATGCCATGTCACGTTTGGAGAGACCCTGATGTGCCTAAACAGTGGAAACCCCCCACAAGTGACACTATTTTGGAAACTAGACCCCCCAAGGAGCTTATCTAGATGTGTGGTGAGAACTTTGAACCCCCAAAGGCTTCACAGAAGTTTATAAAGTAGAGCCATGAAAATAAAATAATCATATTTTTTTCCACAAGAATGATCTTTTTGCCCACAAATTTTTATTTTTACAAGGGTAACAGGAGAAATTAGACCCCAAAAGTTGCTGTGCAATTTGTCCTGAGTATGCTGACACCCCATATGTGGGGGGAACCACTGTGATCGCCTTACTGCGATCCTTGGGAGGCAGAATGCACAAATCCACAAAAGGTGAAGAATTGGTTTTATTTTTTATGCCGTTCCTCGTGCGGTATTAGTGATTAGGCGACTTTATTCTCCAGGTCGGTGCGATTACAGCGATACCAGATTTATATCCTTTTTTCACGTTTAGCTTCTGTCACACACTAAAAGACGCTGTTTTTAGAAGAATTTTTTGTAAGAAATTTTTGCATCGCCGTATTTTGAGAGCTATAATTTTTCCTTATTCCCGCCGACAGAGTCATATGCAGGCTTGTTTTTTGCGTGATGAGCTGATGTTTTTATCGGTACCATTTTTGGGCACATAACGTTTTTGGATCGCTTTCTATTCCGATTTTTGTGGTGGCAGAATGAACAAAAACTAAAAAATTCAGGAATTGTTTTTTTCTTTTCCTCCGTTCCGCGTGTGGTAAAATTAGCATGGCAGCTTTATTCTTCGGGTCACTATGATTACAGTGTTACCTCATTTATATTTTTTTATGTTTTGGTGTTTTTTTACACAATAAAAACTTTTATAGAAAAAGACAGCTTCTGTCTGTCGAAACGCGTTGTGGATATTTAATAAAGGACTGTAATTTTATACTTCTAACACTCTTCCAGTGTGTGCGCTTCTTTAGACTGGGTTCATTTTTAGCTCTGCAATTTTTGTGGTAATAACTCTGGAACGCTTCAACATATTCCAGTGATTCTGAGAATGTTTTCTAGTGACATATTGTACTCCATGATAGTGATAATTTGTTTGATATGACTTGATTTGTGAAAATATTGGAAATTTGTTGAAAATTTTCGCAATTTTCAAATTTTTAATTCTTATGCCATGTCCTATGCTAAGTAGGACATTAAAGACAAGAAATTAAAAGAACATGACATTTACAGTAACAGATAATAAGGTGCCGCACGTGTTACATGTGCACAGTGTCCACTGTCCACAGCAGGGAGAAGGCAGTCAAGGGTGCCCCGCCACCTCCTTTTACATGCATTGAGTGGGGCCACGTCCTACTAATTGGCATGTGGCCCGGGAGTATGAACGTTGCATACTTGCAATGAAATGACTACCATTCCCGGAACCGGGACCGGAGAGTCCTCACAGCATGCAGTGCATGCAACTCCTTTAACTGAACCCCCCATACAACCCCTTTAACAGAAAACCATTTGGTAGACTAGAAGATGCAACAAAGGTGGCGGGCCGTCAATGCACATGCAATTTTTTACATAGTTTAGCGGTGGGCAGCTTTTTAAATATCTGAAAACCCCCTTAAAGAGGACTAGCCCTTTAAACATCTAGACCCTTTAAATAAGTATAAGCCTGAGAATTCTTTTTATGCAATTTTTGACCTGTCAGCCTGCAGATGTGTGTGAAGAATGTACTCAGAAATATATTTGGAAGCCACATGAACCATGAGAAAAAAACTGAAACTTTAATCCTATAACCACTTCCTCTCAGAAGCCCTCTCCTATAACCTATTTCTACCTATCTGTTTCTATAGCCAGTCATACGTGTTTATACTAACCTACTTTTTATTTTCGTTTCAGCTTTCTGAGACTAAGAAATTAAGTTTATTGAAGTGCGGAATCTACATGCCTCTTGTATGAATATTGTGATGTCACGGGTGACTGGATACTCTGCCTCCAACAGGGCGAATTTCTATGACACCCGTGACCCTGGATACACCGCCTCCAGCAGGGCGAATTTAAACAATGAAACGTGCAGCCGGATACACCGCCACCAGCAGGCGAATTTCAATAGTTACACGTGTATCTGGATACACCGCCTCCAGCAGGGCGAATTTACAGAGATAAGGGAAACACCAGGGAAACCGATACAATGGAGGGCCCTGCAATAGGGAACGGGGACGTGGAGACCTCCTGCACTCCCCTGAGTCAGTGTCTCTACACTCCTGATGGTCCCTAAGCAGGTTCCGCACCTGGCGACGAGTAGGATACCTAAAAACCCTAGCTCGCCATGCACCTATCCCTTTCTAATGAAATGGACGGTGCAGAAACTAATCCCACCACTGCACTAAAACACACATAAGGAAAAATTACAAACAGGGAAAAACCACTTAGCTTAGCTCTGTTGCTATTGCTCCCAGCAACAGAGTCCAGCACCTGAGTGCATCTTTCCTCCTGAATAGCTGCTACTTCACCAAAGCTCTGTCAGAGCTGCAAGGAACTCCTCACTGTCGCTCCTTCCACACCAGGACTCTGACTGAGCTGCAAGGAACTCCTCTCCAGCTCCTTCCTCCACCAAGGATGGTTGGAAATGACCAATATCACCAACAGTGAGTGAGACCACCTGACTCTCCTTTATAGGCAAGAGCCAGAGCAATCACACCTGCTAGTGATTCCTGCATATTAATACTAGCCACCACCGGGGGCAAAACTAGAACTAAAGACACCACTGTGTAATGACCCTAATGGCCACCGGGGGCAAAACTAACTTTAAGCAAACAGCTTAAAGGGAAAAAAAAGGTTACATGTGCTTTTATCTGTCACAATCCAGCATGGATCGTGACAAATATATTTATTCACAGTGCAGTAAAATCTCATGTCTCTGTTCAATACTCCATCGGAGCCCACATTCTCCTTAAAGGGGTTGTCCAATCCAAAATAACAAGTCTATAGTCACTCTGTGTGACTGCAGACTTATGAATTTCCCCAGTGCATGCGCTGTGTGTTTTGTCAGTTTTGCATGTGCTTGTTATCAAAAATAGAGACGACCCCATGTCATTTTTATTATTTATTTATTTATAGCACAGGCACCAACTGATGAATACTCCCATCAGTGGCGCCTGCTCTTGCTGTTATCAGTGACAGCAGGTGTAGGCACAGTGCTCTCTCATCAGCAGACACGTGTGACTGGAGGTAACCTTTTTACCACCGGTCACAGCTGCTGGCTTACTGTCATCTGACAGAGTGGGAACTGTAGCTCTCTGATCGGCAGTCATGATCTTACCGTCGTTGAGAGCTGCCGGTGGTTCTCACTTTGTCATGCAGATGACAGGGTGGGAAAAAACTGTTTAGGGTGCCAAACCCAAACAGGTTTTCCTGGTGAAGTCTGTGTTCGGGGTCCGTGACCGAACACTAGGTATTCGGTACGGACCGTGAAGTTTACTGTTCAGGTTCGCCCATTGCTACTCAGGATATAAAGGACATTTTGCCAGATTGTCACACTAATGGCCCACAGGGTTGCAACTTTTCATTCTTATTGTAGATTTTATCATGTCTAGTTTACTGTTGCTCAGTCTCACCACTGCCTGATCTTTCCTTAAAAACAGAATCTGCATGAACAAAAAATTGGAATCTTCTGTCTGACTTGTGGTTTCGCAGTGGGAAAGGCAATACCTAGTTACTGTAATATCCACACGTTATGAAGAATTCAAGGTATTAAACTTTAGATATGTTTTATTCTTCGTCCTCCAGCACACAGCATAACAGTTGCATTCCCATGCTACACAGAAGTGAAACTGAAACTTCCCTTCTCATCCCTCTTGTCTCCACCCCCCAAGTCCCATAAGTCTGGCTTGCTTAAAGAGACATATCTAATTATTATACATTACATCATCCCCTTTTTTTTTTTTTTTTTTACTATAAATAACCTATATTACTGATAAATGCAACAACATGAAAACGTCCAAAGAAATCATATGTCCGTTTTGTCTTATTTGTTCAATTCCAAAACCAGAGAAACAAACAAAAAAAAAAACAAAACAAACAAAACTGTAGTTACACTTCTTCAATAAGCCTCGATGGAGCTCTTCTCTCTCGTGTAGGATAACGTCTGGGCTCATTGAGAGGGTTCATTGTTGATGGACCAGCTACCTCTTGTTGGTCCTCTCCACCATCAGATACCAAATCTTCCACCAAAGAGAGTTCATTGTCATCATACTGCGGTATGACTTTAAAATATGAAGAATTTCGCGTTATGGAGTGTCCATCTCGTTCAGCTGTGATAATGCTGCCTTTCCTTTTAGTAACATAATATTTTGCAGGACCATATACAGGTGAGGTCTTGTTGGTTGGTCTTTGACGTACCACCACGACATCCCCTCTTTCGATGGCACTTGACTGTGTCCTTCGCCTTCTCTCTGCATAACGTTTCATGACTTGTTTGTTGGAGAAATCTGTGGATCTCACTGAGGAGTCACTCGGTCGGGGATGGCTGGTCACATCAGGGAGACGTATAC
This sequence comes from Dendrobates tinctorius, assembly GCF_039654945.1. NCBI lineage: Eukaryota > Metazoa > Chordata > Amphibia > Anura > Dendrobatidae > Dendrobates > Dendrobates tinctorius. The sequence continues at coordinate 96,563,146 of NW_027361679.1, read as the reverse complement.
GCAGGGTTCTGCTGAACATTAAATGAGCTGGAGCAGCATTAGTAGTGGAGTGTGGCGTATTGCGGTAATTACGCATGAATTTGTATAATGACTGTTTCAGTGGGATGTGCTCCAGACTCGCTGCCTTGATACGTTTCCTCAGAGTGCGCATAAAACGTTCCACAATTCCATTGGCTTGCGGCCAGCAAGGTGTGATTTTCCTGTGATTGAATCCCAAGTATTCAGAAAATTGTGTAAACACATATCCATTGAATGGAGGTCCATTGTCTGTTTTGACCACTCTTGGAATACCATATGCCGAGAAAATGTCGTCCAGCTCTGGTATGACATTATTAGCAGATGTTGAGGAGATAAATGAAATGACAGGGTATCGAGAATATTCATCAATTGTTACGAGAATGTATTGGCCATTTGGCAATGGTCCATATATATCGACTGCCACTTCCTCCCAGACAGCAGTGGGTAACGGAGACATTTGTAATGGCTCTAAGTTTGATGATGGAGTGATTAATTGACAAGTAGAACAGCATCTAATCTTTTCTTCCACCAAGTGATCCATATTTGGGAACCACACTTTTTCTCTGAGTAACTTCTTTGTGCCAACAATTCCTAAATGACCTTCATGTACTATCTGTATGACTAAGTTACGCAAAGTCTTAGGTACAACTAGTTTGGTACCTCGAAGAATGAGGTGTGCTTCAGTGACTGATAATTCCTCATGTACGTTTGAGAATAGTTTTAACTCTTTCAGATCAATCTCAGAATCAGGAAATTTTTCCTTTTGAATTTCATGCCACCTTCGATTTTGGATGATTTGTATTAGGGCACAGAGTGTCTTGTTTCATTTATAAATTGATCAAGAGAAAGTGCTTTTGGCACGGCATGATCTGTAACAAAACGTAGGTATTCTTCAATGGAGGAATGCACAGGTATATCATCATTAGTAGGATGTCTTGAAAGATAATCAGCCGGATTGCTGTATTTTCCAGGTTTGTGAACAATTTTATAGTTGTAGTCCTGTAGACGTAGGCCCCATCGTTCAATTCGTGCAGGCATTTTAGCTCTGGGATTTCCAAAAATTGTAAGAAGTGCTTGATGATCTGTGACAATGGTGAAGGGAGCTCCATAGAGAAATAAGTGAAAGTGTTCACATCCCCAGACAACTGCCAAGCTTTCCTTTTCAGGTTGAGAATATTTTCTTTCAGTGTTTGTTAAGCTCTTACTTGCATAAGAAATGATGTGAGGATTTTGATTGTTATCCTTGTACTGTGCTAGAATAGCACCCAGTCCCACGGGACTGGCGTCCACAATCAGTTCAGTTCGAAGAGCTGGATCAAAATAAGCCATAGTAGTTGTCGAGCAGAGTTCATTTTTAATCGTTTCAAAAGAGGCCTGACAGTCTTGAGACCATTGAAAAATACAACTTTGTTTTGTAAGTTCCCGTAGTGGATTGCTGATTGTTGAAAAATTCGGAATATATCTAGCACAGTAACTTGCCATTCCAAGGAAAGAACGCACTTCACTGGCATCCTGTGGAATTGAGGCTGTTCTGATAGCTTCCACTTTCTTGGGGTCTGGTTGTACTCCTTTTGCCGAGAAGATGTGACCATAGAATTCTAATGAACCCTTGTCAAACTCGCACTTCTCTTTGTTTAAAGTGAGTCCAGCAGAAAGCAGGCATTCGAAGATAGCATATAAAGCACGATTATGCTCAGCTTGAGTTTTACCAAAAACCAATATGTCATCACTGTAATTAAAGGCATTTGGGATGTGTTGAATGGCACTCCTTATTGCATCCTGAAAAATTTCTGCTGCTGAGCAGACTCCAAAAGTCAATCTTTTGTATCTTCTGAGGCCCACATGGGTGGAAAATGTGGTCAAGTATCGGGACTCTGGACTCAGTTCTAATTGATGATATCCCTTATTGAGGTCGAGCTTTGAAAAGACGGTGGCTCCATTTAATAAATGAATAATGTCATCAATCGTAGGTGAGATATGTCTTTCCCTCTGGATAGCGGTGTTGGGCAGGCGCATGTCAACACACAGTCTCACTTGATCAGGAGTCTTTGGTTTTGGAACTACCACAAGTGGAGAGACCCACGGAGTGGGACCAGTAACAGTTTCAATAACGTCCTCATCCATGAGCAATTGGAGTTCCTTTTCTACCTTCTGTCTCAGGTGAAATGGAATACGCCTGTGAGGCTGGGCTACTGGACGAACATTGTCATCCACATGAAGGTGTACTTGAGAGTCCTTTAGTTTTCCCAAACCACTAAATAGGGAGGGAAAGCTGTTCACCATAGTTTGTACATCCATATCCGCAGGGTCAGTTATGGTATGAATAATCTGGATGAGCCCTAGCTCCAAGGCAGTGTGATAGCTGAGAAGACAGCCTGCCGATCCTTGTAATGTGTGGAAAGTGGTTTTCTGCCTGTTTTCTTTATACCTAATTTCAGCATCAAATTATCCCATTATAGTTAGAGGTGTTTTAGATCCATAAGGAAAGATTTTAGTCTGCACTTGTTGTAACACTGGCCTTGTTTTCAATTGTTCATATGTAGTGCCATCTATGATATCCACTGAAGCTCCTGTATCTATTGTAAAGGTAATGTCAGTGTTGCAGATTGAGAGTGTAACACAGGGAGACTGTACTGAACCAGTGACAGAGGTAGTGAACACATAGTTCTCAGTCGCAGACATTTCTTCTGTGTCCTGATTTATCACTTTTACATCTGCAGATTTTGACATAGGCAGCGGAGGCTTGTAGTGCGCTGATTTGCAAACAGCTGCAAAATGATTCCCTTTTCCACATTTACTGCAGGTTTGTCCCATAGCTGGACATTTGTTCTGGTGGTGAGGGAAATCCTGTCCACATCTATAACATTTCTTCTGTTTCTGGGCTTGTTTGTCTGGTAAATTTTTCTGTTTGAGATTATGCACAAGTAATTTATCCCCATTTTCCATTACGGTAGCCTGATGATCTGCTATTTCTATAGCACGGGCCATTTTGAGCAAATCATGTAGAGAGATATCCTGCTGCAGAGCCTTACGCCTTAGGTTATTAGACGAGCAGGTGACAATTATTTGAGTTAGGATTTCATCATCTACATCTGTAAAGGCACATCCATGTGCTAACTCTTTCAGCCGTGTGACATAAGTGTCTATGGACTCTTCTGGAAGCTGCTTGGCAATCCTGAATTTATATCTTTCATATCTGATGTTCTGTTTGGGGTTGAAATAGCCAGTGAGAGCTTTAGTGCAGTTGTATGTGTCTGTTTCTGCTGCAGGTAACGTACTGTATATGTCATAGACTCCTGTGCCTGCACAATGCAGGAGCAAAGCTCTCTTTCTTTTCTCCTCCTTTATGTCCATGGCTTCTAGGAAATTCTCAAATCTGTTTAGCCATTTTCTCCAGTTATGGGAGAGATTAATGACATCAGTCATATCAAACTGTGGGAATGTGTGCAAGTAGTCAGCCATGATAGAGTCTCTCAGTGGTGCTGGCGTGTGAAGCGGTAAAATAGGGTCCGTACTCACAGCAGTAGGTGATTATATCCCATCCTCGTCGCCAGTTGTAATATCCACACGTTATGAAGAATTCAAGGTATTAAACTTTAGATAAGTTTTATTCTTCGTCCTCCAGCACACAGCATAACAGTTGCATTCCCATGCTACCAGAAGTGAAACTGAAACTTCCCTTCTCATCCCTCTTGTCTCCACCCCCCAAGTTCCATAAGTCTGGCTTGCTTAAAGAGACAGATCTAATTATTATACATTACAGTTACAATAGGTCTATGCCAGATAAATAGATGAGACTTTCTCAATGCCTATAACAAATCCTTGTTGTTTAAAAAACAACAACTTTTAAATAGATTTTTTTGTATCCTAGAATGTTAGTCTCAGTACTGTACTTGAACAGCTGATAAGTAAATGAAATAAAAATACTTAGAAGAAAAGTTCTTGTTAATTATCATTTTATAATTTGTATATATAGATAATGTAATTTGGGCAATACTTTTCTTTACATAGTCAAATGTACCTAAATTGAATGGGTTTTAATATAACCAAAGTCGTTCCCAATTCTCTAGGCTTCAGAGCTGGTTCATATACAGTAAGCATAGAGCTCGCTTTTGTGATGATTTGTTTTCCAAAAAGTGCATTCTTTTCACTTGTCCCTCAATGCATAATATGATTTTACATAAAATATTATATAGTGCAGTTAAGCAGGGGGTAAAGAGCTGAGCGAAATTATTATTATTGGGTGCAAAGGCAAAATGCAGAATTGTGAATGCATCTATGGACTACAATGCAAAGTATTGGCAAACTTATTGAACTTATATCCAAACATAAACTGTCAAATGAGATACAAAGCTGAACATTCTGTACTTCCTCAATGAAATTGCAAATGAAAGAAAAACTAACTTAATACGAAAGGAGGAAATGATTAGTCTTGTGGAGGAACATATCATACAGCTTACTCTTTCATTCTAACATACCAATATTGCAGTGTATAATTAGGATTTTGTGATTCTTCCCCAGGTCCCCAACTACAGTAGCAATAGTTATCTACTGATGTGTAATTCTGGTAGCAAACAAGATCCCGAGGAGTCTTCTTATTTTCATTTATACCTGTAAAGGTAAACATAGTTTTATTACTGTCATGATAAAACTTAGATCTGTGGCAAGAGAGAGAAAATGGTGCATTAATCAAACAGTCACATACAGTGGGGAAAAAAAGTATTTAGTCAGTCAGCAATAGTGCAAGTTCCACCACTTAAAAAGATGAGAGGTGTCTGTAATTTACATCATAGGTAGACCTCAACTATGGGAGACAAACTGAGAAAAAAAAATCCAGAAAATCACATTGTCTGTTTTTTTTTTCATTTTATTTGCATATTATGGTGGAAAATAAGTATTTGGTCAGAAACAAAATTTTATCTCAATACTTTGTGATATATCCTTTGTTGGCGATGACAGAGGTCAAACGTTTTCTGTAAGTCTTCACAAGGTTGCCACACACTGTTGTTGGTATGTTGGCCCATTCCTCCATGCAGATCTCCTCTAGAGCAGTGATGTTTTTGGCTTTTCGCTTGGCAACACGGACTTTCAACTCCCTCCAAAGGTTTTCTATAGGGTTGAGATCTGGAGACTGGCTAGGCCACTCCAGGACCTTGAAATGCTTCTTACGAAGCCACTCCTTCGTTGCCCTGGCGGTGTGCTTTGGATCATTGTCATGTTGAAAGACCCAGCCACGTTTCATCTTCAATGCCCTTGCTGATGGAAGGAGGTTTGCACTCAAAATCTCACGATACATGGCCCCATTCATTCTTTCATGTACCCGGATCAGTTGTCCTGGCCCCTTTGCAGTGAAACAGCCCCAAAGCATGATGTTTCCACCACCATGCTTTACAGTAGGTATGGTGTTTGATGGATGCAATTCAGTATTCTTTTTCCTCCAAACACGACAAGTTGTGTTTCTACCAAACAGTTCCAGTTTGGTTTCATCAGACCATAGGACATTCTCCCAAAACTCCTCTGGATCATCCAAATGCTCTCTAGCAAACTTCAGACGGGCCCGGACATGTACAGGCTTAAGCAGTGGGACACGTCTGGCACTGCAGGATCTGGTGGCGTAGTGTGTTACTTATGGTAGGCCTTGTTACATTGGTCCCAGCTCTCTGCAGTTCATTCACTAGGTCCCCCCGCGTGGTTCTGGGATTTTTGTTCACCGTTCTTGTGATCATTCTGACTCCACGGGGTGGGATTTTGCGTGGAGCACCAGATCGAGGGAGATTATCAGTGGTCTTGTATGTCTTCCATTTTCTAATTATTGCTCCCACAGTTGATTTCTTCACTCCAAGCTGCTTGGCTATTGCAGATTCAGTCTTCCCAGCCTGGTGCAGGGCTACAATTATGTTTCTGGTGTCCTTTGACAGCTCTTTGGTCTTCACCATAGTGGAGTTTGGAGTCAGACTGTTTGAGGGTGTGCACAGGTGTCTTTTTATACTGATAACAAGTTTAAACAGGTGCCATTACTACAGGTAATGAGTGGAGGAAAGAGGAGACTCTTAAAGAAGAAGTTACAGGTCTGTGAGAGCCAGAAATCTTGATTGCTTGTTTCTGACCAAATACTTATTTTCCACCATAATATGCAAATAAAATGAAAAAAAAACAGACAATGTGATTTTCTGGATTTTTTTTTCTCAGTTTGTCTCCCATAGTTGAGGTCTACCTATGATGTAAATTACAGACGCCTCTCATCTTTTTAAGTGGTGGAACTTGCACTATTGCTGACTGACTAAATACTTTTTTTCCCCACTGTACCTAAACATAAAAGCAGTAAGCCCACACCTACTTGCAGCAGTGATGATCAGCTAGAGATTATTGCGTCTTTTGAAATTTAAATTCACCAGAATAGACATATTTTTTTATTTAAAAAAAAATCAGTTTGCAAAAATTTAATTTGCTGTGAATCGCCAATTCTCTATCTAAGGACTCATACTCACTTGCGAGAAACTTGGACGAGTCGCGCACATCAATACCCGACACTGCTGCCGGCACTCGGATCAGAGCACTCAGCTGCATGTATTTCTATGCAGCTGAACACTTCGGTCCTGAGTGCCTGCGGTAGTGCCGGGTATTGACGTGCGATACTCCTCCGAGTGTCTCGCAAGTGAGTTTGAGCCCAAAAAAGTGAAAATGTTGCTGTCTGCTGATTCCTAAACAAAGATACTTTTTGGACATCTTGTGAAAAAGCTATCACTTCTTCAGTTAGAAAAGTGCAAATTTATTTTATTACTTTATTTGTGGTTGTTCTATAATTTGTTATTTAATAATAACAGTCCTGCAGTCCTCAAGTCCAAAGAAAAACTCCAATAAAGTGGCCATAAAATGTATGCTGTCATCTCTTACAGTGAACCACGGTATCAATTTCCTGTGGCATTACCGTTTGTGTGGTGCTGTGATTGAACAACATATTTGAGTCTTGTAAGTGACCAGTCACATCTGAGGAATTAAGGACTAGGAAGAGCTTGAAGCTGGCTGGAGACAATACGGTGATGCCTACATACTGCACTACCACTACAGAAGTGAGCAGAGGCATTATAAAAAGTAGATTTAGTGAGAGTGCTGTTGAACCGCATAAGAGGTAAGATCTTAGAGCTGTGGTGGGTCTGTGCTGGTGAGAGACCTTGACCTCGTCACCAGAACAAGCTTGTACTTCTGCTGTGAAGCAGAGGAGACTGGGACCTGTGGCTGCAGTAGAGGTCTGACAGTGGGTGGTAGCAATGCTAGTCCTATACAAAAGCTGACGAAGCAGGTTTAACTGTCAAGTGATGATGAGTTCTTGAGAAGGATGTGGTTGGGTAACTTTGCCCAGCTCTGAAGCATGTGTGTATGGGCAATCCTGTTATCATTGGAGCTATTATTAATGAAAGTTTTGGATGGTGCTGTAGAATTAAAGTACTGGCAATAAATTTGGGAAAAGAAAATGCACTTCAGATGTGGGTATTAAACTAGAGCTCCATAAAAAGCAGCAAAGCATATATCTGACTCCCCAATATCTCTTTGGGTTTATGCTTTAGTGGTGTAGCACTGCGGAGGAAAAGGCCAGGGAGCATCGGCACATGTGCACTGCAGTACTTTACTCGATGCTGGATAGTGTGTGGATCATGTAGGACTTATCATCCACACAAAGCAGAGAAGTAGGACAGCATCACAAGAAGAGAGGAAGCACCGGACCAAGACCAGCAAAGCCCATCGGACCAGACTGCCCTTTAGGTGAGTACAATAAAAGCTCTTTTTCTTGTCTTGCAGGACAGATTGGGGGCATAAATACAGCATATTTATGATTTATGTGATGGCTTAAAGGTACTGGTCTTTCCTCACATGGGAAATAATTGGTGACAGGTTCCCTTTAACATTCTTTCTTACAAGAGTATGATTAAATGCTCAAGTTTGTAAAACCTACAGCCTATTCAAATGTCTTTAACCCCTTCACCCCCACAAGCCTGTTTTTACCTTCATGACAAGGACAAATTTTACAATTCTGCTCAGTGTCATTTTATGTGGTAATAACTCTGGGATGTTTCATCGGATTCACCTGATTCTGAGAATGCTTTTTTTTTATGGCATATTGTCCTTCATGATAGTGGTAAAATTTGTTCAATATAACTTGCATTTATTTGTGAAAATTTGGGAAAAATTTTGAAAAGTTTGAGATTTTCAAAGTTTTAATTTTTATGCCCTTAAACCAAATAAATATGCTGCACAAAATAGTTAATCAATAACATTTCCCACATGTCTACTTTACATCAGCACAATTTTAGAAACATATTTTTTTTGTTAGAAAGTTATAAGGGTTAAAAGTTGACCAGCGATTTCTTATTTTTCCAGCAAAATTTTCAAAACCATTTTTTTAGAGACCACATTACATTTTAAGCGACTTTGAGGGGTCTGTATGACAGAAAATACTCAAATGTGACACCATTCTAAAAACTGCACCCCTCAACGTCCTCAAAACCACATTCAGAATTTCCTGGATTTCTTTTGGGGGACGAGGAGCCATAACGCTTTTTCAGAGCCTTTGTACTACCAATAAAGTGGAAGCCCCTTATATTTCCATTGACAGATGACGGACCTGAATGGTGACTTGCTTTTTTTGTAGTTTGAGTTGAAGCTTTCATTGGGAACATTTTACATAAAGTTTGGGATTACATTTATACTGCACGCTACTGTGAGCATTTACATTGAAGTTTCCATCTAAATCTGCGAATGACATGATTCAAATGAAACCCCCGAGGCATCCATTCACTATAATGAGGCAGCAGAGTTACTCTGGACTCCATCTGGTCTGTATTCAGCTGTGACCTTCTTTTCAGAGGTGCAAAAAACTGTGGCCAATGGCACTTTTATGCACGCCTAAAAAGACGGACACCAACGCATCATAGCCCAGATGACGTTTGCAGTGCCTCAATCTGCCTCATTATTTTCTGCCAGGGATTCCATCTGAATCATGTATTTCAGAAATTTACAAGGAAACCCTGGCGCAAGTGCTCAGCCCAGGATAAATGTGAGCCAAGCCATACTGCGATCTTTGGGAGGCAGAATGAACAAATCAACAGCAGGTCAAAAATGGGTTTTATTATATTTCATGGTATTCCTTGACTTTATTCTTTGGGCCGGTGCAATTACAGCGATATCAGATTTATATTGTTTTTTACGTTTGGTTGGTGTTACACACTAAAAGATGCTTTTCTTTGCAAAAACAAAAGGTCATTGCTAGCGAAGCTAGCTGTTCACAGAGTGCTATATCCAAGCATATCAATGGAAAGTTGAATTGAAGGAAAAAGTGTGGTAGAAAAAGATTCCCAAGCAACTGGGATAACCGCAGCTTTGAAAGGATTGTTAAAAAAAGGCCTTTCAAAAATTTGAGGGAGATTCACAAGGAGTGGACTGCTGCTGGAGTCATTGCTTCAAGAGCCACCACACACAGATGTATCCAGGACATGGGCTACAAGTATCGCATTCCTTGTGTCAAGCCACTCATGACCAAAAGACAACGCCAGAAGCGTCTTACCTGGGCTAAGGAGAAAAAGAACTGAACTGTTGCTCAGTGGTCCAAGGTGTTGTTTTCAGATGAAAGTAAATTTTGCATTTTATTTGGAAATCAAGGTCCCAGAATCTCGAGGAAGAGTGGAGAGGCACACAATCCAAGCTCCTTGAGGTCTAGTGCGAAGTTTCCACAATCAGTGTCATCTGCTGGTGTAGGTCCACTGTGTTTCATCAAGATAAAAGTCAGTGCAGCTGTCTACTAGGAAATTTTAGAGTATTTCATGTTTCCCTCTGCCGACAAGCTTTTTGGACATGAAAATTTCATTCTCCAGCAGGAGTTGGCACGTGTCCACACTGCCAAATATACCAATACCTGGTTTAAAAATAACAGTATCACTGTGCTTGATTGGCCAGCAAACTTGCCTGACCTTAACCCCATAGAGAATCTCTAGGGTATTTTAAAGAGGAAGATGAGAGACACCAGACCCCACAATGTAGACAAGCTGAAGGCTACTATCAAAGCAACCTGGGCTTCCATAACACCTCAGCAGTGCCACAGGCTGATCGCCTCCATGCCACACTGCATTGATGCAGTAATTGATGCAAAAGGATCCCCAACTGAGTATTGAGTGCATTTACTGAACATACATTTCAGTAGGCCAACATTTTGGATTTTAAATAACAAGAAGCTTGGGCACACAAATTAAAATTTATTGTCCAATGTAGAACAACAAGGCAAATACCACAACCATACAAAAAGGCAAAAATAAGGAAAACTCAATTGAAAGACAGATTATCTTCCGCAACGTTTCGGCACAAGCATGCCTTTTTCAAGCAGAATCTGCATGGTGTGAGGGTGATGATAGCAATTGTCGGATTTTAAAATCGTTTTTCAAGCTGGTGTTATAAAGTATTCTAATTTACTGAGATAATGACTTTTGGGTTTTCATTGGCTGTAAGCCATAATCATCAACATTAACAGAAATAAACACTTGAACTAGATCACTCTGTTTGTATTGACTCTATATAATATAGGAGTTTCACATTTTGTATGGAAGAACTGAAAAAAATTAACTTTTAGATCATATTCTAATTTTGTGAGACGCACCTGTATAACTTTTTTTATGTTTTGGCGCTTTTGCAAAATAAAAACTATTTTATTGAAAAAATCATATTTTTTTGCATCAATTTATTCTGAGAGCTGTAACTTTTTTATTTTTCCGCTGATGAAGCTGTGCGGCAACTTGTTTTATGCAGGTCAAGATGATGTTTTCAGAGATACCATTTTTATTTACGTTTGTCTTTTTTATCCAAAATCTGATCGCAATTTAGTGGATCTTAGTGGTGTTTATAATATAACAAATCATGCACGAAGATCCAATATGCACCCCTAGTGGGTGTATGGTTATTAATTTTAGTATTGATGAAATATATTAATATTGTTTAATTTTAATTCACATTTCCAGTGTGATTAGTAATGGTGTCTTAGCTTAAAGGGGTTTACCCATTACTTGGACAACCACTTCTTAATTGCTATAATTCCCCTTTGTAAAATAACATCAGCATGTAATCCCCTCTGGTGGTATAGCTGTAGTACGCGTGCCGACTGGGGGGGTGGTCCCTTTCGGCTGTGAAACAGACTGGAGACAGATGCAGAAATCCGTTCAATCAGGTCCAACTTTATTGGGTGTCCTCTTGACATTCACAGCAAACACGACAGCTTCTGCTCCTAGGCCCGGGTACCTGTCACCTCCTCCTACTCCTGTTCGACAAAGACCCCTAGTTTCCTTCACTGTGGCTGCTGTTAGGCCCATGGCCACAGCGCTTCCCCAGACCGAGTCTGCCCGCTGCGACACTTACTGCTCTTTCAGTGTCCAGCCGTCCGGTACCCCAGGCCTCCTTTAGTCAGCGTCCTTCTGACCAGCAGGTCCTCACAGGGCCACCCCCCTCTCCGAGTATCCATCTCTCTCCTCTGTCTCTCCTGAGCTCTTCCTTCCTCTGTCCTCTCCTGAGCTCTTCTTTCTTCTGTCTCCTCCTGGGTCTCTGCCCTGCCCCTGGGACTCTCCCCTGCCCCTGGGACTCTCCTTTCTTTTATCTCATCATCCTGGAAATCCCCTTCCCAGTCCCGTAACTCCACCCACCATGACTCTGCAGTTTCCCTAGCCTAAAGCTGCTGTTGAGTCCTTTTCTCACTACTCTTTGTCTCCATCTTGAGGCCAAAACCCGGTACTATACCGTCTTTTACTATTTCTAGCTGTTTCCCCTCACATATACCTTCAAGTCAGAACAAAGCATTGTACACATCACCTTTTACATTTCCCTTCTTCATCAGACAGGTGCATAGGTCAGTCCACCCCCTACATAGCTAAGGGTCTCCCAGGGCTAGCGTGACATTGCTATGTCACATGAGCACTGCAGCCAATCAGTGGCTGCTAATGGGCCACTTTACTCTCACTCCTTTTGGATGAAATTGCTGCTGCTCTCTCACTTTCCCTAGATGCCAATGTTTCATCCGAAGCAAGTGAGAAGGAAGCCGCCCATTAACAGTTGATGATTGGCTGTGGAGCTCACGTGACATAGCAATGTCATGCGAAGGCGCTGGTATCGCTGGAGTGCTGCTGGCACAGGTGAGTACAGGCCGTTTTTATTAGTAAAAAGTATTGGGCAAACCCTTTAAGGATTCAGGAGTACTGCTTGGAATCTTACGAGATACCAACACAACACTATGTACAGTAGCTCTATTTACCAAAGTAATGTATTGCACTATTCATATAGGCACAGTTTGGGCCTATGTACTGAAATTGTATGACACTATTTATCTGAGCACTGTGTAACATTAACTGGGCACTATATAGTATATATATAATATAAAGCTCTCATGATCACATAATACTAGTAAACCATTGTGCATTTATCAGCAGTTCTTCCTTATAAAGAAGGCAGATGTCTACATTGCAATAGATATACTATACAGCTGACTGTGACTGACAGGAGGCAATTATGTACAGTATAATATCATTTATGTGAAAATATCTCAATAGTACCACTATTTTACAACCAATATCAACCTTATTAAAAATAGCTTTATTTCAATTAACACCTTTAAGCCAATTTTCACTTTTGCTCTTTCATTTTTTCCAACCCCCTTTTCCAAGAGGTCTAACATTTTTTTCCAATCAATATAGCCATAAAAGGGTTTCCTTTTTTCTGGATGAGTTGCTGTTTTGACACCTTTTATAATTTTGCTTCTCTCCATATTCTGAGACCCATGCTGTTTTGGGGCTATGATCACACCCAGCATCCACCTTGTGTCAAGCCCACTCCATACACCTTTTTAGGGTTGGCGGAATGCATCAAATAAAATATGATAATAAGGTGCATTCGCCACCCGGGGTCCACCGTGCAGAGATGTAAAACTGCAGCTAATGTGATCAATGGTGGAGCGGAGCTGCGAGCAAGCACCGTAAACACACCGAGTTAAACCTCACTCGGTGTGAACAGAGAGCAAACTACTTGACTTTGTTGCTCCACAGAGCAGTACAACAACTGAGAATACTCTAAGCTATGCCCTGTTACATGTCACGGGAGCATAGAGGTAATGACACTAAATGAGATCCCTATCTCTATTCCCCCAGGGAGTCTAAAATGGTTGTTGAACTTCCTCTGCTACATGGTTTGCGCTGAAGGCACATGCGACTTAGGACACGGGGTGCAGATGCTAAGTCAAGCGGGGTTCCCACCCTACACCGCCTGACTAGACACACACTCGCACACGTGCACACAGGGTGGTAACGTATTCACCACCACACAAAACACATATGCTGTTAGCACGCATCTGGGCGGCCCAGAGTACCTTTTATACGTTCCAGTCAGTTAGGACCTTGCTCGTGAGCCAATCTGGAGCAGCGCGGGACTTGAGCAGCTGACAACCGTAGAGCAAATCCTGGATTTAGCCTCAAAAATGACTGCTCGCCACTGTCTAATGTTAGTTACCATAGCTGAAGCTGGAGAGGCAGCGGTAACAACACGCACAGCCCGAGTCTGAGCAAAATGCTGAGATTGACATCTTTGCTGAGTAGTATCTACTGCGGTTGAAGAAGAATGGGAGACCGCAGAGGGAGACAAGGCTTGGGATCCATTCTGTGCAGAGGGAGGATCCCGATGCCTAAGGGTACTTTCACACATCAGTTTTTTGCCATCAGTCACAATCCATTGGCTATAGGATCCGGCGAAAAAACGGATCCGTCACAACATTTTATCCATCCGTTTCTTCCGTTTTTCGACGGATCCATTTTTTAAAAGCCGGCAATTCAGTGCGCTGTACAGTAAAATCACACTGACATGTTAGAATCAAAAGAATAGATTTATACACATAGAATACATACATATATATATATACATGTCATTGAGACACATATATATATATATTTATAGTTCATAGAGTTCTACATAGCATAATAGCCGCTAAATCAATTGCCGGCTTCTGAAAAATCATTCCCGAATCCGACATGATATGCCACATGGTTTACATATAGTAAACCATGTCATATGAAAGCGATTTATATATGTCAGTGTTTAATCAATTTAGTAGTTTGTGTTAGGAAAAATTTGGAACTCTAGGGGTTAAATATAAGGCTATAATCATGGAAAAAAATTGCGTGGGTTCCCGCACAATTTTCTCGCCAGAAAAGGAAAGACAGTGAATGAGGGCAGATATTAACAGTCTAGAGAGGGACCATTGTTTTTGCCCCCCCCAGGCTAAAAAAAATCTGCCCCCCAGCCACCCCAGAAAAGGCGCATCTATAAGAGGATTCCCAAATCCAGGTGTGAAATACTTGTTGCATCTTTAACAGGAAGACTCATGGCTTAGACAAAATTTGCCATTCCCACCACGATCTTCATGTGGCCATGGTGGCTCTAAGTTTTGTGCATCACTAAACAGCATGTCCTCCTGTCTCTCTTAGAACATACAGGGTGAGGGATCCACAATCAAGAAATTATGTTGTAAAGAGCTCCTTAGAGTGTCTTAGTTTTGGATCGCTATTCTCCTGGGACTCAACATGGTAGGAGGAAGGAGGATCAGGATGAGGATTAAGTAATACAAACTGTTGGCTGATGAGACTGGAGTGTGGAAGACTTAGTGGTGCTGCCAAGCATGCGGAAAGCATTATCTGCTATATAACTGACTACCTGTTCACACTGCTCTAGCTCCTGAATTGGTGTACCGTGCCTCCCTGCAAAGTGGGACAGGAAACTATGTATCGTAGTTGGGCGTGTTTCTTGTACTCCAGCAACAGGCATAGTCACACCAGCCCCATGCCCTCAGCGTCTGCGTGCACCATCAGCAGCACAGTAGCAACCAAATACAAAGAGACATACAAAAAAGCAGGGATCACAACACAAAATGACAAATTTTATTTCATGGGTACACGCAACAACCACAAAAATTTAAAACCATTTAAAATACAAAAAATGGTTACAAAAACTCTTACATATAGGAGCAACGGTGAGCCTAATTTCACCAATAAAGGGTATATAAAAACCCCATATTAACAAATGAATGCATGTAGAAGTCTATATATAAAGGGAATGGCATACAAAATCCAGTACATACAAAAATCTGTGCACATAGTTAATAAAATGAATAGTTCTGGATAAAAATATCACATACCTAAATGGAATATGGATTGTCACCAAATACAAAGCTCAAAGACTAATAGGGGTGAAAGACAATTATAAATGCTCAAAGAATTATATTATTATTATTTCAATATAAGCACATACAATAGGGATAATTATAAGTTACCCTCAGTATATTGACCAGTGGAATACTTTACCAACCCAGGCTGTGGTTTGACCAGGCATGCTCACAGAACACATCAGCATCTAGTGCAATCAATAGATATGAGGCTCCTATAAACAATCAGCAGCACTTTCCCTTCATTACAGCATACCTACGAATTTTCATTTTCTAATTGCTAGGTCTCTTGAAACCAAGTTTTTTTTAATATAATTTGGCCGCTGCAGTCAAAAAGATTTTTTTTGGAGTTAAATACCACCGTTATGTACCACAGAGCACATAATACTGTATGGATTACAGAATCATTGTGCAATGTTTTTTGCAAGTGTTATATACCAATGACATGTAACACAAACATAATACTGTATGACTGAGGAATAGCATCCAGAAAAATTTTTCAAAGCTTTTCGGAAGTGTTAGATATCACAGAATTGTATCCCAGACCACGGAATACTCTGGTTGAGAAATTTAACTAGCAAAAAGTTTTATGCTTTTTTGAGTGTTATATATCCCAAAAATGTTCCTGAGACCATGGAATAGTGTACGGCTGAGAAATGTAATAAAGCAAACAATTTTAATGCTTTATTTGAGTGTTAGATATCACATAAATTTACCCCACACCACAGAATACTGTATGGCTGGGAAATTTAACCCAGCAAAATATTTTTATGCTTTTTTGGATTGTTGTTATATATCACCAAAAAGTACCATTGTATAGCTGAGAAATTTAACCCAGCAAAATTTTGTAACACTTAACACTTTTTGGGAGTGTTATATATCACAGAAATGTACCTCAGGTCATGAAATAGTTTATGGGTGAAAAATTTAACCCAGCAAAAAAAAAAATGCTTTTATGGAGTGCTATATCACAGAAATGTACTCCAGACCACGGAATACTGTATGACTGAGAAATGTAAGCCAGCAAAATTTTTGAACACTTTTTTGGAGTGACAGATATCACAGTAATGTACCCCAGACCACGGAATAGTGTATAAGTGATAAATTATTACAGCAACATTTTTTAATGCTTTTTTGGAGTGTTAAATATCACAAAATACGTACCCCAGAGCACGGAATACTTTATAGCTGAGTAATTTAATCCCAAAAAAAATGTCAGTACTTTTTTGGAGTGTTATATAGCACCAAAATGTATGACAAAGCACATAATACTCGACGGATCACACAATATATTCACTTTTCTCACAAAAAATGCTGCATATAAATATAGCTCTAGCAAAAATGAAGAGGCCGCTGCACAGTTTTATAAAAATCAGCTTCTCTACAAGTCTGACAGCCATTCCATTCCAGTGTCAGTTGAATTCCAACCAGAGTACACTTCATTCTACTTAATGTGCTTCTGGTTAGGTGATCACCTGAACCAAATCTTATTTAACGAAGGAAAGTATAAAAAACCCTGCTGTGGGGGTCACAATCCTCTTGCAATAGGACAAGCTGGATGGCAAAACAAGTGCTAGTAATATCCCAAAAGTAATATGAATGACAAAATAACTTTTAACCATGCCAAAGGAGTTGAAAAGAAAAGTCTTGAGTGAGGAAAAGAAGGGCTCAATTCTGGCTTTACTAACACAGGGATACAGTGAGCATCATGTTGCCTCCATCCTTAAAATTTCTAAGATGGCAGTCCATTACAGCAAGTTCAAGCAGCAGACATTGGGAACAACAAAGCTACAGACCGGCAGAGGGCAAAAATGACTCTCCACTGACCAGGATGAAAATCATCCTATTCGAATGTCACTCAGCGACCACAGGATGACATCAAGTGACCTACAAAAGGAATTGCACATGGCAGCTGGGGTGAAGTGCACAGCAAGAATGGTTGTTAACAGGCTCATAGAGGCAGGGCTCAAGTCATGTAAAGGTAGAAAAAAGCCTTTCATCAATGAGAAGCAAAGGAGAGCCAGGCTGAAGTTTGCCAAAGACCATAAGGATTGGACCATAGAGGACTGGAGTAAGGTAATCTTCTCTGGTGAGTCTAATTTTCAGCTTTGCCTAACACCTGGTCGTCTAATGGTTAGACGGAGACCTGGAGAGGCGTACAAGCCACAGTGTCTTGCACCCACTGTTATATTTGGTGGAGGATCGGTGATGATCTGGAGATGCTTCAGCAAGGTTGGAATTGGGCAGGTTAATCTTTGTGAAAGACGTATGAATCAAGCCGCATACAAGGTAGTCCTGGAAAAACAGTTGATTCCTTCTGCTCAGGCAATGTTCCCCAACTTTGAGGACTGGTATTTCCAGCAGGACAATGCATCATGCCACAGATCTAGGTCAATCAATGTGTGGACGAAGGACCACCACATCAAATCCCTGTCATGGCCAGCCCAATCTCCAGACCTGAACCCATTGAAAACCTCTGGAATGTAATCAAGAGGAAGATGGATAGACACAAGCCATCAAAGAAGAACGACTTAAATTTTTGTACCAGGAATGGCATAAAGTCACCCAAAAGCAGTATGAAAGACTGGTGGAAAGCATGCCAAGATGCACAAAAGCTGTGATTAAAAATCATGGTTATTCCACAAAATATTGATTTCTGAACTCTTCCTGAGTTAAAACATTAGTATTGTTGTTTCTAAATGATTATGAACTTGTTTTCTTAGCATTATTTGAGGTCTGCAAGCACTGCATTTTTTTGCTATTTTGACCGTTTCTCATTGTCTGAAAATAAATACAAAATTTAGTGCTTGGAAATTCGAAGACATATTGTCAGTAGTTTATAGAATAAAAGAGCAATTTACATTTTATCAAAAATATACAGTACCTATAAAAAGAAAAATCAGACAAACTGAAAATTTTGCAGTGGTCTCTTAATTTTTGCCAGAGCTGTATTTTGCAAGGGACTACACAGCCCTAATCCCTGTCTACAGACTATATTCTGCCACTGTCCCTGTAACTATCTCTCCCTCCCTAGAATAAATACAGAATGTATGTGATACAAACAGCAAAGCAAATGATTAGCTCTTATAAGGGCTCTTAGTATGATGTTCAGCTTCAACACCAGCATCAACACCATAGAACTCTGTTTCGTTATGCCTAGACAAGCACTCTCTGCCTACAAAGCGAAGTGTCACAGAACTGTGCAATGATCCTTTATTATTTATGAAATAAAGTCTATTCTCCATGACATCTACAGTACTCGGACTTCTTTGGTACATTATCCTGAGAGGTGAGCAGCACAGTCTGATGTCCCATTCTCTTCACCTAGCAAAGGGTCATCACATCGGGGCTTGCAGCAGCCACTAAAGCTAAGTGCAGTGGTTGTGTCTCTAATAGGTGAGTGAATTTGTATTATCGCTCACGAATATTCCCTTTATCTCGGATAAGATCCTATGTGCGCTCTATATTCCTTCTAGCTACCTTGTTAGAACTGTGCAATGGCATCAGTGTGCTGAGCCAGGCGGCACCTGTTCTTTTATAATCCCTGATGATGCCACACGGCAAGCCAATCAACACAATGCCACTACCAAGAAGGGTACAGCATTCGCGTTTTAAATCAAGCACCGCCCAATGCTCGCCGAGTAATAAGCACATCCTAGCACCGTGATACTTGAGCGATCTCATCCGTAATAATAACCTGAATTAGACAGATGATTCAGGAACTTTTTAGTCAAAGTGATTACTAAAATGCTTTTATTTCCCAGCAATGTTTTAAATACAAACCTCTTTTATTGCTTCTCAAGCTTTTCACCTTTTCTTGTTTTGCCCTGGAGCAAGAAAGGGTGAAAAACTTGAGGATGGGGACGATATCCCTATCATAACCCAGTTTAATGTAAACGTCCATGTTTTGAGGAAAATTGTAGGAAGACATTGGGGGATCTTAAAAGATGACAAAGTATGAGGAGACAAAAAGCCAACATAACCCAAGTATGTATATAAGAAAGCAAAAAATTTGGGGAATGTTATAGCGCAGTTTGTAACCTTAATTTTGTGAAAAAGTCTCCCCCTTTTTAACTAGAAAATATGTCAGGATTTTATCCATGCCAAAAGTGCAAGACATGTAAATCACTCAAAACAGTGAGACAGCACAGTGGTTTCAATGAGAGTACGGAATTTATTATTCATGATCTCATCACCTGCACCACAGTGGGGGTCATCTACTCCCTAACATGCCCCTGTGACAAAAAATTTGTGGGACGTACAAAATGTCCCATGAATACTACAATCAATGAACATCTGAGGAATATAAAAAATAAATTTGCAGGACACCCTCTATCTAAGCATTATTTAGAACATCACGGGGGCGCAATCTTAGGTATAGTGGTTACAGGTCTAGAAATTGTTCATAATAACTGAAGGAAATGGGACAATATTAAACAAATGTCCTGTGCAGAGAGCAGGTGGATATTTAATTTGAACTCCCTAAAGCCAAGAGGACTTAATAGTGAAGTATAACTGTTTGCGTTCTACTGACAACTGATGGTGGACACATCCTACAGGATAAAATGCAGCCATAGCCTCATGTGGACCATCCCTGACAAAGGAAACCGAGCATTTCTAAAACGCGTAGTAATTGGTCCCTATCTCGCCTCTTACTCCGCCGAGTCACGTGACGACCTACATCACTCAGGTCCTTGCTGGCTGTGAAGAAGCCGCTGGACTTCATCGCCGGTTACAAATACCTGCGCACCGCTAGAGAAAAGGCTGGAGATGCATATGTCACCAGCCGGGACAGCGCTCCGGAAGATTCATCATACAGCTGCCGCAAGTCTCTACCTCGTGGGGTACACCCACCAACGACCCTGCATTTTTTTTAATCAGAAGCAGAAAGGCGCCTTAGTTGATTAGAGAAAGGTAAAATTCTATTACCGAAAACTATCAGGCTGTCTATGAGCCTATATTCACTATCCACTTTTACTATTGACTATTTTGAACTGTACTCTCAATATGTTTTAAATCCAATACTCATCAAACAGACCTTCAGTGGAACTGTATGTCATTCTTACTGCTTTACTGTTTGGGATACAACTGCCTGAATATCCCAGTCCATTTCATATATTTAAGGGAATCTGTCACACCATTTTTGGCCTGTAAACTGCGGCCACCGTGCTACAGATACCTTCCTACAAGGTGGAGTAACTGGTTACTCCACCTTGTAGGAAGGTATCTGTAGCACAAATACTGATTTCCATTTACATGAATTATACATTGTGAAAGCTCTGTGGTGTTGTTCATCACACTAGAGCCTCCCAATACCTATTGTTAAAATGTATAATACATTCACAATGTAACAGGAATAGATGCAGTGTCTGCACCACCTTACCTTTCTGTTGTCCAAAAGTGACATAAATTAGTAGCATCATCCAACATAATATATTGATCCCAGCTGTGGAACCAGATGATGCTAGCGGCAATTTCATCCACATCATGGATTGAAGAGTCCTAAACTCCAAAAGTAACCCCAAAAGTATTGTTACTAATTCGTTATGAGATGCTCATGAGACAATGGTAATTGTAGACTGAGCCAGAAGATCATCTCTTCACTGCAGAAGTATTTCTCATAAACTGTAACTGAAATCATAAGTGGGGAATGTAGGTGACAAAATGACAACTGTCTTAAAGTAGTTCACCGCTGTGGTTTGTAGTAAGATGTCTCTGCAGAGTGAGGAGGTGTATGTAGAGCAGCTGACATACTTAAAACCACAGTCAAGCTGTGCATGAGGCAGGTATAAAAAGACTCCTGTGTCTCTCTAACTGTGGCGCGCTTCAACTATCCAAACAGGGATGTGAAAGGAAAGCGGCTTCAGTTGCCACATTGTGCACCTGGTCATCTCATGAGTTACTTCTCTTAATATGGGGACTTTGAAGCAGAAAACTTTTCATGTAATGTGAACATTGTACAGCTGCTTCAGGACAGCACATGACTATGCAGTAGATGGAAAATGAATTGTGTCATAGTCAAGTCTGTCTTAAAAGTGGGAAATTCCTTAACCAATCCATATTAGTCAAAACGGCATCATCATGTTAATCATAGTAGTCTTTTTTTCAGTTTAACTAGAAATATGTATAGCGATCTACAATAAATATATGCTGAAAGTATAAATTACGATGCGCTTATGTTATCTCAGACTATATTCAGACAAAGGTGGCACAGTTTTAGATACGGGCACACAACAAGTAAAACTGATGTATTCAGATAGAGAAAAATCAAATGTTGTCCGCTAGAGATGATCAAGCACTAAAATGCTTGGATGCTCGTTGCTCGAAGCAAGCAATTCCTAATACTTGCATGCGCGTTTCGAATCACGAGTATAATGGGAGTCTGTGGGAATCCCAGCATTTTTCCAGTAGACCCTTTAAAGAGGTCTGGGGGGGCAGTGAAAATGTTCAAATGGATGGGAAAAGTGCTGAATAGAATGAGCACAGCGTGGGGAAGACCCCTGGAAGCATCTCTGACTCCCAGAACGCTGCTGAGAATAATGGTGTCACACTTTTACTCCCCTTTAAGGAGTGACAATAAAACATTCCAAACCAACGAGAAATTACATTTTACAGTAAAAAAAAATGTTAAGAAACATTTTTTTTCCTATGTAATGACTTGTATATAAGGCAAAATGTAAAAAGGATTAAACACCCTGTTAGGGTTGGCGTTACACACCAAATGAAATATAATAATAATAAGGTCCTTGTCTGACCATTCCAGTTCAGAGGCTATGGTCCGAAACCTTATAGCGAACTGGCTGGTAGGTAAGGAGCCCTGCGTAAGGAGCCCAGAAATTGGAGCGTGGCATCATGGGTGACCTGTGGTCCCAGAAAGACCTGTTTCAGAGCGCACAAAACGCGTGCGGCGCTCCGAACCACTGGGTCCTTACGTTCCCACAATGGCGTAGCCCACTCCAATGCCCTGTCCGTTAAAAGAGATATCACAAATCCCACTTTGGCCCTCTCGGACGAGAAACGTGAACCCAGTAGCTCTAACTGAATCGAGCACTGGTTCACAAATCCCCTGCAAGCCTTGCTATCACCAGAGAACTTATCAGGGAGTGGGAGATGTGATAAAAGCGGAACAGGGGTCGCAGCAAGAGCCCTGGTAGTGGCTTCACTGGCCACCTGCGTCGCTACCGCGGACGAATCCACAACTGAAGCTGCACGCTCTAAAGCGGACAACCTGCTCTCCAGCTGCAGAACATTCCGCGAAAGCTGCGGGTCGTCCACCATTGCTAGCCAGACCCTGGCGCTAGTATAATGTTAGGGTTGGCGGAATGCACCAAATGAAATATAATAATAATGAGGTGCATTTGCAACCCGGGGTCCACAGTGCAGAGATGGAACCTGCTGCTAAGCAATGACGGAACAAGATGGCGGTTGAACACCAAAAACACGCGGGTTAGATGTCACCCGGGGTGAACAGCAGCAAACTCTGCAGCAACTAAATGTCACAGGGCTCAGCTGATATGGTGTGAGTGAGGTCTCTAAGCTCAACCCCTAGAACACGGGGACTCTAGTCTGGCCAGACCCACAATGCGCATGGCGTCGCACAAGCAATGTCCCTACTTGGCGCTGATGCTAGGCACTGACTCTGCCACCTACTGCACTATCAGCCTAGGCACTAGCTGGCAGAGCTGAGTAACTCATGCATACCAAGGGTAGGGGTTTCATAATGAGTCAGTCACCAGAGACAATCAAACGTGCATACAACACACACACCACATGGTCCATACTAGCGCATGGTCGTGCGGCTGTGAGATCCTTTTATAGATCTCAGTCTGCCAGGACTTTGCTAGTGGACCAAACCGGGTTCGCTTGAGGACCTGAGCAGCTGACCGCCAACCACCAATGAGACGTTGCCACCTCACTAGCATGCTCAATAAGATGAAACCCGGAGTTAATCTCAGGAATGACTGCTTACTGCTGTTTGCTGTTGATTGCTATAGCTGAATCTGGAGAGGCAGCAGCAATCAATCACACAGCACGGGTCTGAGCAAGACGCTGAGACCGACGTCTCTGCTGAGCAGGATCCGCAGCGGCCGAGACTGAATGGGAGACTGCAGGAGAAGACATGGCTTGGGATTCCTCCTAAGCAGAGGGAGAATCCTGGCGTCTAACATTATCCCCCCTCCGGTGAGCCTCGCTACGCTCAAATGCCGCAATAAGCTGAGGTGCACAAATATGCTCAAGCGGCTCCCAGGTCCTATCTTCCGGACCATGGCCCTTCCAGTCAACCAGATAAAAATTTTTGCCGCGTGGGCATGGGCACAGTAACGCTCGGATGCTGACCATAATTAAGGAGGAAAGATATCTGCCCAGTAGAGTCAGCAACGGTATTATTAAGAGCGAACTCTGCCCAAGGTAATAAGGATGCCCAGTTATCCTGCCTGGCCAAGACAAAGTGCCGCAAGTACGTGACCAGAGTCTGATTGGCCCTCTCCACCAATCCGTTCGTCTCGGGATGGTATGCTGAAGAGAGATTGAGCTCAATGCTGAGCAGCCAACAAAGCTCTCTCCAGAATCGAGAAGCAAACTGAGGACCCTGGTCACTAACTATCTTGTCTGGCATGCCGTGTAAGTGGAAGAAATGATTAATGAAAAGCACAGCCAAGGCCCATGCCGATGGTACACGTGGGAGGGGGAGTAGGTGTACCATCTTGGAGAAATGGTCGGTGACAACCCAGATGACTGTATTATTGCAGGACTTAGGCAAACCCACAATGATGTCCATCCTGACCATCTCCCAGGGTCTATCTGCCACTGGCAGTGGATGCAAAAAGCCCACTGGTCTCTGCTGAGGCCAATTTCGGGCACAGGAGACACATGCCTGAACTTAGTCTCTTATGTCGCACACCAGAAGCCCAAGGCCATTGTGGAAAATTTGCTGAAAGAATTCCCATCAGACAACACCAGTATCAGGAGGCAAGCTTCCTTGCCCAAACAAGGAGGAGAGGCAAGGGTGACACACACTAGATACAGCAGAGGCAGGGATACACTGTCAAAGGCCTTGGCTTATTTCATGACACCTTCACAGTGTCCAGGCTTTGATGATCGGGTAATCTTGACAAGGAGGGAAAAGTTTATAAAGATGGTCAAGCAATACCTGGTCGGCAAAACCAGTATATGCCCTAATTCCTCTGCGTCCTTCAACTATTGTGTCTCAAAGCTGGACAACTGTCATGAGCCGTGCCTCTGTGTCTTGGAGGTGTTGTACCGCCCTGCCGCTAGAGTCTTGTATGAGCCCCGGGAGGGGTAATTAATGCATTAGTGCTGTCAGGAGGGCTAATAACAGACAGGCACTTTCTCCTGTCAACAGAAAATGCTGACAGGCTCACTGATGAAAAGGAACAAAGCCTGGATAAGCCCTGACTTTTCCTCACCACCATATGACAGCAGCACATAAAGTGTTTTTGATATTCAGTGTTGTCACGCTCACGCCCTGACTGGTGGGCGTGAGCCAGAGGCTTGTGGCCCCACTGGGCCACAAACCAGACTACCCTGGAAGGGGCGTGACTATGACAGCTGCCTTGGTTTTCACTGGAGCCTCTGATGGTGAGGTCAGGCTTGTGCGCAGGCAGCTGCCAGGTGCCACTCCAGGGTGGTGTCTGGCTGTGGCTGCTGATCCCACTGGGGAACAGGACACTTGGTCAGGTGCGACTGACAGGCAGGCAGGTGGGCATGGCAGGCACCGCTGGTACCCGGGCAGGCAGGCATGGCTGAGACACTGGGCAGGCAGGCACAGCTGAGACACAGGGCAGGCAGGCATGGCTGAGACACAGGGCAGGCAGGCACGGCTGAGACACAGGGCAGGTAGGCACGGCTGAGACACAGGGCAGGCAGGCACGGCTGAGGCACAGGGCAGGCAGGAGTGGGATATGAAGGAACAGGTAGAGACCTGTTCACACAGCGTGTGCAGGTACTGCTACAGGCAGGAAGGAACAATGTATGAAGGGACAGGTGGAGACCTCTTCACACAGCAGGTGAAGGTACTGGAATAGGCAGGAAGGAGTGGAGTATGACAAAACAGGTTTGGACCTGTTCACACAGGAGGTGCAGGTACGGGTACTGACAGGAAGGGGTGGAGTATGACGGAACAGGTTTGGACCAGTTGGTGCATTCAAGGGTGTATGGATGACCTTGCTTGTAATTTTTGGCAGGTGTTGCACTTAGTGCATATCCTTTATGAGTTTAAGAGAACCACTACATGACAATTTGAACAGAATGTTGAGGCCTTCCTTTATGTCTAATACAGAGTGTATCTCACACAGTCTTCCATCAAATTTTTGGCAGTTTTTGCTTCCTTCATAAATTACACTGATATTTCAATTTCTTTTAATAAAAATATCAATTTTGGTTTACTTAAATTATTATTTTTTTAAAAATCCTTTTAATTTTTTGCCTCATACACAAGTCATTAAAGTATACAAAAAAGAATGTTTCTTAACATTTTTTCCTGTTAACTCCAATTTCTCGTCGCTTTTGCATGTATTATTGTCAGTCATAAAAGTGGAGTAAAAGTGTGACTACAGATGGGTGAACACAAACAGTAAGGTTCGGCGTCCTTACCGAACACCTACTGTTCAGGCACAGAAACTGAACACAGACTTCACAGGAAGTCCGTGTTACTATTCGGGTTCAGCCCTCCGAATACCGGGTATTTGTTATTTGTTGGCAAACACTGCTTCTGATCGGCAAAAAAATTACTACCAAATGACAGCAGGAGCCTGCAGCTCTGATCTGAGGTATAAAGTTCACCTCCTGTCACTGGTGTTAGCTGATGGGACAACATCAGCCGATGCCTGCTGCCGTTAATAATAGTGAGAGTAGGCAGTGGCTGAAGGGAGTATTCAGCAGCCAGCAGCTGTGTAATAAATAAATAAATAATAAAAAAAAAGACGTGGGTTTCCCTGTATTTTTGATAACCAGCCAGGCAAAACTTACAGTTGGGGCCTGCAACCCTCAGCTGTCAGCATTAGCAAGGCTGGTTATCAAGAATAGAGGGGTCCTCATGCTGATTTTTAATTATTTAAATAAATAACGCCAAGTGGTCCAGTCCTGCCAGGGAGGCATTTGATACGTTGAAGAGGTGTTTTTCATATGTGCCGATTCTTATTCAGCCTAACGTTTGTAAGCCTTTTATCATTGAGGTCGATGCGTTTGAGGTGGGAGTAGGGGCTGCATTGTCGCATGGTGCGTCTCCTGGTAAATGCCAACCATGTGCTTATTTTTCTAAGAAACTGTCATTTGCTGAGAAAAATTATGAAATTGGTAACTCTTAGCAATCAAATGGGTGTTTGAAGAGTGGCATCATTTTTGCAGGGAGAGGTTCATCTGGTTATGGTAATCACAGATCATAAGGTGGGCATTCTTACTTACCGGGTTTAAGTTTTTTGTCACATATAGGCTGGGGAACAAAAATATTAAGGCCGATGTCTTATCTCATTGTTTTCCTAGAGGAGGAAATAAGTGTGAACCGGTACCTATTCTTCAAAAAGGGGTGGATATGGTGGTTATGGTGTCTATATGCTCCGATCTGGAAAGAGAGGTTGTTGACGCCCAGCGGGACGCCCCTGCTGCCTGTCCACTTGGTAAACTATTTTTTCTCGTTAATCTTCATCTTAGAATAATTAGCGAACATCACGATTCGGTGTTAGCCGGACATCCTGGTAATAAACCCAATGCTTATCTTCTTACTCTTCTTACTCTGCGTTTTTGGTGGCCAGGTGCTCATCAGGATGTCCGGGAGTATGTAGCCAGCTGCAGTGTCTGTGCGCGTTCTAAGACCTCTCATACTCGTCCGTCGAGGGCTCTCCAAACATTGGAGATTCTCAGTAGACCTTGGACTCACTTGTCGGTAAATTTTATCACAGATCTTCCCATGTCGGCAGGGAATACTGTAATTCTGGTGGTGGTAAATAGATTCAGTATAATGTCTCATTTTATCACTTTACCAGCTTTACCGAACACCAAATCCTTGGCCAAATTTTATCAGGGAAATAAATAGATTTCATGGGATCTCAACCAACATTGTTTATGACCGGTGGGTGAAGTTTGTCTCGTCCCACAAAAAATAAGACCTCACATGACTCTGTGGGCCAAAATATGGAAAAAATTATAGCTCTCAAAATGTGGTGATGCAAAAAATAGTTTTTGCAATAATAAGCATCTTTTAGCATGTGACAGCTGCCAAACATAAAAACCCACTATCAATAGTACATCAAACCCCCTTTATAACCCCCTTAGTTAGGGAAAAATAATAAAATAAAAAAAAAAATTTAATTCCATTTTCCCATTATGGTTAGGGTTAGGGTTGGGGCTAAAGTTAGGGTTGGGGTAAGGGTTAGGGTAGGGGCTAAAGTTAGGGTTAGGATTGGGGCTAAAGTTAGGTTTGGGGAAAAAGTTAGGGTTGGGGCTAAAGTTAGGATTAGGGTTAGGGTTGGGATTAGGGTTAGGGGTGTGTTAGGGTTAGGTTTGTGGTTAGGGTTATGGTTAGGGTCAGGACTAATGTTAGGGGTGTGATGGGGTTAGGGTTGGAGTTAGAATTGGAGGGTTTTCACTGTTGAGGCACATCATGGGCTCTCCAAACGCGACATGGCGTCTGATCTCAATTCCAGCCAATTCTGTGTTGAAAAAGTCAAATGGTGCTCCTACCCTTCCAAGCTCTGCCATGCACCCAAACAGTGGTTTACCCTCATATATAGCGTATCAGCCTACTCAGGACAAATTGCACAACAACTTTTGGGGTCCAATTTCTCCTGTTACCCTTGGGAAAATAAAACATTGGTGGTGAAAATATCATTTTTGTTGAAAAAAAATATGATTTTTTTTTATTTTTATGGCTCTACAGTATAAACTTCTGTGAACCACTTGGGGGTTCAAAGTTCTTACCACACATCTAGATAAGTTCCATGGGGGTCTAGATTCCAAAATGGGGTCACTTGTGGGGGTTTCCACTGTTTAGGCACATCAAGGGCTCTCCAAATGCGATATGACACCCGCAGACCATTCCATCAAAGTCTGCATTCCTGAACGTCACTACTTCCCTACCGAGCCCCGACATGTGCCCATACAGTAGTTTCTCACACATATTGGATATCAGCATACTCAGGACAAATTGCACAACAACTTTTGCAGTCCAATTTCTCCTGTTACCCTTGGGAAAATAAAAAATTGGGAGCTAAAAGATCATGTTTGTGGAAAAAATATGATTTTTTTATTTTCACGCCTGGGCGCTATAAACTTCTGTGAAGCACTTGGGAGTTCAAAGTTCTCACCACACATCTAGATAAGTTCCTTGGGGGTCTAGTTTCCAAAATGGGGTCACTTGTGGGGGGTTTCCACTGTTCAAGCACATCAGGGACTCTCCAAACACGACAAGGCGTCTGATCTCAATTCCAGCCAATTTTGCGGTGAAAAAGTCTAATGGCGCTCCTTCTCTTCCAAGCTCTGTCATGCGCCCAAACAGTGGCTTACCCCCACATATGGGGTTTCAGCGTACTCAGGACAAATTGCACAATAACCTTTAGGCTATGTGCCCACGTTAGCGTTTTTAAACGCTTAGAAAAGCGGACTCCTTCCCAGAAACCGAGCGTCTTATTTCCGCATGTTTTTGCGCGATTTTTGCACAAAATCCGCGCGTTTTTGATGAGTTTTTTCCGTGCGGTTTCTGGGAACATTGGAAATGGCTAAAAACGCTCAGCTATGCAGAAAATAATGAGCATGCTGCGTTTTTAGCCGCTAAGCGTTTAAAAATGCATGCATTGGCACAAAAAGCCAAAAATGCATGCAATTTAATGGGAAGCTTCTTTTAAGCATTTCTGCAGCGTCTGATCCGGCACAAACGCTGCGGAAATGCTTAAAAAAACGCAACGTGGGCACATCCTTAGGGTCCTGCTTCCCTTGGGATAAAATTGGGGGTGAAAAGATCATTTTTGTGGAAAAAATATGATTTTTTAATTTTACGGCTGTATGTTATAAACTTCTGTGAAGCACTTAGGACAAATTGCACAATAACTTTTGGGGTCCAATTTCTCCTTGGTAAAATAAAACAAATTGGACCTGAAGTAATTTTTTTGTTAAAAAAAGATAAATGTTCATTTTTTTTAACATTCAAAAAATTCCTGTGAAGCACCTGAAGGGTTAATAAACTTCTTGAATGTGATTTTGAGCACCTTGAGGGGTGCAGTTTTTAGAATGGTGTCACTTTTGGGTATTTTCTATCATATACACCCCTCTAAGTGACTTCAACTGTGATGTGGTCCCTAAAGAAAAAAAAATGGTGTTGTAAAAATGAGAAATCGCTGGTCAACTTTTAACCCTTATAACTTCCTAACAAAAAAAATTTTGGTTCCAAAATTGTGCTGATGTGAAGTAAACATGTGGGAAATGTTACTTATTAAGTGTTTAGTGTGCTCTGTGATTTAAGGGCATGAAAATTCAAAGTTGAAAAATTGCGAAATTTTCAAAATTTTCGCCAAATTTCCATTTTTTTCACAAATAAACCCAAGTTATATCAAAGAAATTTTACCACTAACATGAAGTACAATATGTCAGAATCACCAGGATCCATGGAAGCGTTCCAGAGTTATTGCCTCATAAAGGGACAGTGGTCAGAATTGTAAGAATTGATCTGGTCGTTAACGTGCAAGCCACTCTTGGTGGTTAAGGGGTTAATGGGCATACTGAATGGGTTAACCAGAATCTAGAGACGTATCTCAAGTGTTTTGTATCTGAAAATCAGGAGCCCTGGGTTACCAATTTACCGTTAACCAAACTTACTGTAAACAATTGTTGTCAGGAATCGACCGGTAAGTCCACGGTTTTTGGGGCATATGGGTTCCATCCTCAGTCAAGTTCCTTTAATAGAAATCACCCTTCTGGATTACTGGAAGAGGAACAGTTTTCATCTTCTATTACTACCATATGGCAGAGGGTTACCAAAAATTTGAGGAAGATGGGATCCAAATATGAGAGTGTGGCTGCTCGGAGACATTTGGTGGGCCCGGACCTGTGTGTTGGTGACTTGGTGTGGCTGTCCTCTAGGAACATTAAGCTGAAGGTTCCATCTTGGAAACAGGGTCCCAGATTTATCCGTCCTTATAAGATCGTAGCCATCGTCAATCCCGTAGCATTTCGCTATGCTTTACCGCCTACCATTAGGATCCATAATGTATTTCATTGATCCCTCCTCAAACACCATGAATAATGCTCATTGCTGAAACACTCCAGTTTGTCACATGTGGATTGTCTCTTGGTTACCTATGTTGGCTGTATCTTTTTAAATGGATTAATTAAAAGATCATTTTTTCATCGCTGCAGACCCCATTTTCCTGTTTTGCCTTTCCTGCTTGTGTCCTTAACTGGGAAGGCTCCATGCAAACTATACATACCTGAATGACATAAAAAAAAATCCTGAATTGCTGGTTTTTGTTAATTATGTCTCCCAAAAATTGGAATAGAAAGCGATCAAAAAAGTAACATATCTGAAAATGAACAATAAAAATGTCGACTTGTTCCACAAAAAACTAGCCCGCACATGACTCTTTCGTCTGAAATATGGAAAAATTATAACTCTCAAAATATGGTGATGTAAAAACCTAGTTTTTGCAATAAAAAGCGTCCATTAGTGTGTGACAGCAGCCAAATATAAAAACCCGATATAAATCTGGTATCGCTGTAATCACACTAACCCGAAGAATAAAGACGTCTAATCACTTGTACCACACAAGGAACGGCATAAAAAATAAATAAAACCAATTATTCATCTGTTTTGTTCATTCTGCCTCCCAAAGATTGCAGTAAGGATCGGCGCACATTTATCCTGTGTTCTGAGTAGAACGCTTACACCAGGGTCTCTGTGTAAATCTTTGAAATACATGATTCAGATGGAACCCACGGCGTAAGATTCCCTATAGTGATGCACATGGAGGCACTGTTGATGCCATAAGACCTGTATTCCAGCGGTATCCGTCTTTTTAGGATTGCATAAAAGTGCAATCGGCCACAGTTCTGTGCACTTCTGAAAAGAAGGTTATGCTGAACAGAAGCCAGATGGAGTCCAGAGTAACTCTGCTGCCTCATTAGAGTGCTGGATCTCTCAGGGGTTTCATCTGTCACATCACTTGTAGATTTAAATGGAAACCCCAAAGTAAGTGCTCAGTGTAGCGCGCTGAATAAATATGATCCCAAGTGTTATGTAAAATGTCTCCAATAAAAGCTGCAAACTAATCCACAAAAAAAGCAAGCCCCACTCAGGTCTGTCATCTATTAAAGGAAATATAGGGGGCTTTCTCATTACTGGTAGTACAAAGGCTTTGGAAAAGCGAAATGGCTCCTTCTTAGTGATGAGCAAGCATGCTCGACACTACTAGGTACTCACCCCAGCATCTCACTGCTCGAGAGTATTTCTGGGGTTACTCGGCAAGAGCTCGGGTCCCTGTCCTGCATGCTTGGTGCTATTTAGAGAACCAATCACAATGCAAGGGTTTGTCTGCCACACACTGTAATGCCGCAGCCATGTTGGTTGTGGCATTACAGTGATTGGCTGGCCGCACAGCGTCATCAGGTCTATATCAGACCTTACACCGCCATGATTGTCAAAGTCTACTCCGGAATCAGATAGTGTAGGGAGAGTTGCTGCTGAGCTAGGGAGAGATTTGCTTGTGTCTTAGTTAACGTAAGTATACCACAATATATTAGACACATATCCATTTCAACTAACAGTCCTTTTGAGGACTAATCCATCTGCATAGATATCAGGCAGGCAGGGAGTGCATGGGGCAGACTGCAGTGCATATAGCAAGATGGTCCACTCCAGTTCTGTCTGCCGCTGCTGCTTTTACAGATATTTACAGATATAGCCCCAGGTATCAGGGGCCAGGAATAATTTTTTTTTAGATCTTAATCCTGAATATTTGCATAAGGCTGGGGTCACACTTGCAAGAAACTCGCATGAGTCTCTCGTCTCAATACCCGGCACTGCCGCCGGCACTCGGACCGGAGCGCTCAGCTGCAGAGAAATACATCCAGCCGCACACTACAGTCCCGATAGCTGGTGGCAGTGCCGGGTATTGATACGCGAGACTCTTGCGAGTTTCTCGCAAGTGTGACACCGGCCTAAAAAACAATCCATAGAACACCGTTTTTCTGCTCCCTTTGCTTGTTGGCACTGCAGAATACAGACAGATCCTTTCCATATTACAGTGCTAAAAATCCATCTATTTAAAACTGTGGTTTGTCCATCACACGGATCACGTACAAAAAGTGAGCTCAAAATTCTGCCATTTCTGGCCTCCATTTAAATTTTTTGTAGTGTGTTAGCGAAGTTATTGACACCAGTTTGCTGTTAAAAATAGTTACCTACAAGCCAGCTATTTAAAACTTTGGTTTGTCCGTCACACAGATCACATATAAAAAGTGCACTCAAAATTCAGCCATTTGTAGTAAACATGGAAAATATTGTCCTCCATTTAAAATGGGCAAGGTGCATGGCAAGGGACTGGAAACTGGATGTGATGGTGATGGTGCATGCAGAGGCCGAGGCTGTGAGCAAGCTGAAATTGTGCCACAACAAACACCCACATCTTCTCGCCCAACCTTCCTGTCCCAATTACAATGGGTCCGCAGCACACCACTAGTGAACCCAAAGCAGTGTCAAAAGGTTGTTGGCTGGATAGTGGATAATGCTTCCAGACACTTTGCCACCACCACTACCCTGTCTTCCACATGGTCAAGTCCCAGTAGCCGCGAGTCTGGACCACATATTCCTCACCCTGATCCTCCTTCCTCCCACCATGTCGAGTGCCCGGAAACAACTGATCCCACACTTGGACACTCCAAAGAGCTGTTCACTTTTCCATTTACAGATTTGGGCCTCTCGCCCGGTCCACTTGAAGCGGGGTAAGAGGAGATTGCATGTAGTGATGCCCAAATATTTGAGCAGCCATGGTCACACAAAGGTGATGGTGAGAAAGTGTCACAAGAGGTGGACGATGATGAGACACAATTGCCAGAAAGTCAGGAGGAGGACCAGGTTGTGGAAGTGGAAGATGAGGTGGTGGATGATATAGTAACTGACCCAACCTGGCAGGAGGACATGCAGAGCGAGGACAGCAGCACACAGGGAGGGAGGCGTAGCACCCCAACAGGCAGGAAGAAGCAGTGTGGTGGCCGCAGACAGATTGCGGGTGTCATGGTTAGGACATGGTTAATGTCCTGTTCTCAAAGGGTTAACTTTTGCCGGCCTCTCTTTGGATCTAGGAGGGGTATTTATACTCACTCCAGACTAGCATTCTCTGTCAGCTATACTGTTATTCTGGCTGTGTGTCTGACCGACCCCCTGGTGTGCGTGTACTGCATTGCTTGTTTGACTCCCGTGTATGACCCGGCCTGTCCCCTCACTCTGAACTCCGTCACACATTTTAGGTACTTGTTATGAATAAGTCTCCGAAGGAGGAAAAAACAAAAATACAAGCTAAGTCCAGAAAACCGGAGAGGTTGGTAGCTATCGGATTGCAGACCCCTGATCCTATCCACAACAACTAACAGTAGCCGTGGGGGGTTCCTACGATGCCCTAGACCCCTCATTCACAGCTGGAGAACTAAATAGGCCTAAGAAAGAAAGGGGAAATCTAAACTGCCCCAGAGCAGACCCCAAAGCAATAGGCAGCCCCCAACATATAATGACGGTGAAGCAAGATGAAAACACTAACACAGATAGAAAGATAGGTTGAGCAAACGATGGGGCCCAAGCTAACTAAAAAGGACAGGATAGAAAAGCTGCTGTCTGCAATCCACAAAAAACCCTACCAAAAAAAGTCCCAACCGTCTGATAGGAAAAACAGGCCCTGAAGTCACTAGGACTTCAAAATGACTATATCAGCACTCAGGTAAATTCTGAAGACAGAGCAAAGAGACAAACTGATCAGAGACAAAAATGGAACTCAGCACACCCCCGACCGGGGATGGCTGAACTCCAAAAAACAAGGTAAACAAAACAAAACTAATAAGTTCAATAGCAGAGCAAAAACTAATTTTTTGGAAGCAGGAATCATACTGGTCTCCAAGAATCCAGCATAGAAATCACCAGCGACTCAGAAGGGCGTCGGCTGCCTTATATCGAGTCAGCAGTTCCTGTTACCCAGTCATCATCTACCAGATCAGGTGTTTGGTAATAAGCCTTCCTTCACCAGAAGAGGGAGTTCATCAGACATTGACGGTGAAGGGGAGAATGAACTCACAACAGTACCTCCCCCTTGAGGAGGGGTCACCGAACCCTCATCCACGCCACCAGGGCGATCAGGATGGGCCCGATGAAAGGTATGAACCAATCTTTCGGCATGAATATCGGATGCAGGGATCCAAGAATTATCCTCCTGGCCATAACCCTTCCATTTAACCAAATACTGGAGTCTCCGTCTAGCCAGGCGAGAATCCAGTATCTTCTCAACCTCATATTCCACATTACCTTCAACCAATACCGGGTCAGGAGGTGCCACCACAGGAACTACTGGCTCAACAAACCTCTTTAACAGAGACTTATGAGACACGTTATGGATCTTAAATGTAACAGGAAGAGCCAATCGAAAAGAGACTGGATTAAGAGTCTCCAAAATCTTGTAGGGTCCAATAAATCTAGGTTTAAACTTTGGAGAAGCCACCTTCATAGCGATATTCTTTGATGACAACCAAACCATATCACCCACCTTAAACTGGGGACCAATGGTCCTATGCCGGTTGGAAAACCGCTGGGCCTTTTCCTGGGAGAGAGACAACTTATCCACCACTTGGTCCCAGATCTGGTGCATTCTCTCCACCACAGTGTCAACACCTGGGCAGGCAGAAGGCTCAACCTGCCCTGAAGAGAATCGAGGATGAAACCCAAAGTTACAAAAAAAAAGGTGACATCAAAGTGGCAGAACTAGCTCTATTATTTAAAGCAAATTCGGCCAAGGGCAAAAATGAAACCCAATCATCCTGATCAGCAGAAATAAAACATCTCAAATACGACTCCAAAGTCTGGTTTGTTCTCTCCGTCTGCCCATTGGTCTGAGGGCGAAACGCAGAGGAGAAGGACAACTGAATTCCCAGCTTGGAACAGAAAGTCCTCCAAAATCTAGACACAAACTGAACTCCTCTGTCAGATACAATGTTCTCAGGAATCCCATGCAAGCGAACCACCTGTTGCAAATACAAGGGCACCAACTCTGAGGAAGATGGCAACTTAGGGAGTGGTACAAGATGGACCATCTTAGAGAATCTATCACAAATCACCCAAATAACAGTCATTCTCTGAGAGACAGGCATATCAGAGATAAAATCTATTGAAATATGGGTCCATGGCCTCCTGGGCACCGGCAAAGGCATCAACAACCCACTAGAGCGAGAACAAGGTTTAGACCGAGAGCAAGTCCCATAGGACTGCACAAAATTCCTGACATCACGAGACAAGGCGGGCCACCAAAAAGACCGACTCACCAAATCTCTAGTACCAAAAATACCTGGATGACCAGCCAATGCAGAGCAATGAACTTCAGACATCACTCTCTTCCTCCACTGGTCAGGAACATACAATTTTCCAATGGGACAACGCTCAGGTTTGTCCTCCTGAAACTCTTCCAGAGCACGTCTCAAATCGGGCGAGATGGCAGAAAGAACTACCCCCTCACCTAAGATGGTAGCAGGCTTGGTCACAACAGGAGAATCAGCAAAGAAACTCCTAGAGAGGGCGTCTGCCTTGACATTCTTAGTGCCCTGGAGAAAAGAGACCACAAAATCAAAACGTGTGAAAAACAAGGCCCACCTAGCCTGTCTAGGATCAAGCATTTGGCCGACTCCAGGTAAATCAAATTCTTGGGGTCAGTAAGGACCACGACTTGATGTTTAGCTCCCTCCAACCAATGTCTCCACTCCTCAAATGCCCATTTCATGGCTAACAGTTCCCGATTCCCCACATCATAGTTACATTCGGATGGGGAGAACTTTCGGGAAAAGAAAGCACAGGGATTCATTTTAGATGTTACAGGATCCTTTTGGGACAAAACAGCTCTTGCACCAATCTCAGAATCGTCCACCTCTACCTGAAACGGGAGTGAGACATCAGGTTGCCGCAAAACCGGAGCAGAAGTGAACCTTCGCTTCAGCTTCTGAAAGGAAGAAACAGCCTCCGGAGACCAATTCAGCACATCAGCACCCTTCCTAGTCAAATCAATCAATGGTTTGGCCATACCAGAAAAATTAGCTATAAATTTACGATAAAAATTAGCAAAACCCAAAATCTTCTGGAGGGCCTTCAAAGAAGTGGGCTGAACCCAATCATAAATGGCCTGTACCTTGACCGGGTCCATTTCAATAGTTGACGGAGACAAAATAAATCCCAAAAATGAAATCCTCTGTACACCAAAAAGGCATTTCGATCCCTTGACATACAGGGAATTCTCCCTCAAAATCCGGAACACAGTCCGAACATGTTCCACATGAGAGTCCCAATCCTTGGAAAAGATCAAAATATCATCCAGATAGATGATCAAAAATTTATCCACCAAGTCTCGGAAAATATCATTCATGAAGCACTGGAAGACAGAAGGGGCATTAGTGAGCCCAAAAGGCATCACCAGGTACTCAAAATGTCCCTCCGGAGTATTAAACGCCATCTTCCATTCATCCCCATGCTTAATGCGAATAAGATTATACGCCCCCTGAGGTCAAGCTTTGTAAACCAGCAAGCACCTTTAACTCTGGAGAATAGATCAGAAATCAGGGGTAACGGATACTGATATTTAACAGTAATTTTGTTGAGGGAACGATAGTCAAAAGAAGGCCTTAATGACCCATCTTTCTTAGCCACGAAAAAACCCCAGCACCTAAGGGTGAAGAGGATGGTCTAATATGACCCTTCTCCAACGACTCCTTAATATAGGATCGCATAGCCTAGTGCTCGGGTACAGATAAATTGAAAAGTCGACCCTTGGGAAATTTACACCCAGGGCTCAGCTCAATTGCACAGTCATAACTCCTATGGGGAGGCAAAGACGCAGACTCATTCTCACTAAATACATCATAAAAATCAGCCAAATAGTCAGGAACATCATGCGACTGGGGAGAGGTGGAGAAAACAGGAGCATCACTAAGGGCACACCGACAACCCCAACTCACCACAGACACAGATTTCCAATCCAAAACTGGATTATGGATTTGCAACCAGGGAAACCCCAGAACAATGGTATCATGCAAATTATGCAACACCAATAATCTGCAATTCTCTTGATGGTCTGGGGCGACCCGCATTACCACCTGGGTCCAAAACTGAGGTTTATTCTTCACCAAAGGAGTAGCATCAATACCCCTCAAAGGGATAGGCATCCGCAGAGGTGTCATAGGAAATCCACAACGTTTAGCAAAATCCAAGTCCATCAGGTTCAGAGCTGCTCCCGAATCCACAAAAGCCTTAGCGGAAAATGTGGACAGGGAGCAGATCAGAGTAATTGCCAGAAGAAACTTAGGTTGAACAACACCCACAGCAAATGTGTGTGAAAAACGTTTCTCTCGTTTAGGGCAGACAGAAATGATATGCGAGGCATCACCACAGAAGAAACACAGCTTATTACGCCTTCTGAACTCCTGACGCTGCGCCCCAGACAAAACTCTATCACATTGCATAGGTTCAGACATTTGTTCAACAGGTGGCAACACCTCTCGTGCGGTTTTGCGTTCACGCAAACGCCGATCAACCTGAATGGCTAATGACATAGAATTGTCAAGACCAGAGGGAACAGGAAATCCCACCATAGTATCTTTTATGGTTTCTGACAAACCCTTCCGAAAGAGAGCTGCCAAGGCACCATCATTCCAGGTATTAAGGACCGCCCACTTTTGGAATTTTTGACAGTACAACTCTGCAGAATCCTGACCCTGGCTCAATGCCAACAGAGCCTTTTCAGCCTGATCAATAGCATTAGGTTCATCATACAACAACCCCAAGGCTTGAAAAAATGCGTTCACATTAGTAAGAATAGGATCATCAGGTTTCAAAGAAAACGCCCAATCCTGGGGATTGCCGCGCAGCAAAGAGATGACAATTTTAACCTGCTGCGCGGAGCTCCCCGACGAGTTAGGCTTCAAGGCAAAAAATAATTTACAATTATTCTTAAAATTCAAAAATTTAGACCGATCCCCAAAAAACACATCAGGAGTAGGGATCTTTGGTTCAGCAGCATGTGAATGAGCAAGATAGGCGGAAATTCCCCGCACTTCAGCAGTGAGCTGCTCCACACGAATAGACAATTGCTTCATCTCCATTGAGAAAGAAAAAAAAAATTCCCACTGCGGCCTCAGAGACATAGAGGAAAAAATATACACAAAAAAAAAACTCTTTTTTTTTTTTTTAACAATTCTTTCCTGCTATTGAGTACCCTAGGATCTGTGGTATGGCTGGTGATTCTGCTATGAATGAGTCACCGAAGGAGGAAAAAACAAAAATACAAGCTAAGTCCAGAAAACCGGAGAGGTTGGTAGCTATCGGATTGCAGACCCCTGATCCTATCCACAACAACTAACAGTAGCCATGGGGGGCTCCTACGATGCCCTAGACCCCTCGATCACAGCCAGAGAACTAAATAGGCCTAAAGAAAGAAAGGGGAAATCTAAACTGCCCCAGAGCTGACCCCAAAGCAATAGGCAGCCCCCAACATATAATGACGGTGAAGCAAGATGAAAACACTAACACAGATAGAAAGATAGGTTGAGCAAACGATGGGGCCCAAGCTAACTAAAAAGGACAGGATAGAAAAGCTGCTGTCTGCAATCCGCAAAAAACCCTACCAAAAAATGTCCCAACCGTCTGATAGGAAAAACAGGCCCTGAAGTCGCTAGGACTTCAAAATGACTATATCAGCACTCAGGTAAATTCTGAAGACAGAGCAAAGAGACAAACTGATCAGAGACAAAAATGGAGCTCAGCACACCCCCGACCGGGGATGGCTGAACTCCAAAAAACAAGGTAAACAAAACAAAACTAATAAGTTCAATAGCAGAGCAAAAACTTATCTTTGGGAAGCAGGAATCAGACTGGTCTCCAAGAATCCAGCAGAGAAATCACCAGCGACTCAGAAGGGCGTCGGCTGCCTTATATCCAGTAAGCAGTTCCTGTTACCCAGTCATCATCTACCAGATCAGGTGTTTGGTAATAAGCCTCACTACCTTCCTTCACCAGAAGAGGGAGTTCATCAGACATCGACGGTGAAGGGGAAAATGAACTCACAACAGGTACTATTGTCTTCACTGGTTCTGACCTCCTGGCTTGGCTATTGTTACTCTGCTACCGTTTGCCCCTATTGTGGTGTCTATTGCCCGTTCTGGTTTTCTGATCTATTGCTACATCCTGACTATCCGCTCTGTCTAACCCTTTGGTACTGTCCTGCTATCTCGTGCATTGACCCCGGCTTGATCTGGTTTCCGCCCCTGTCTATGCCCCTTGGTAACCTGTCCCGTAGTTACCTTTCTAGGAGTTTCCCTGCAGCTCCTAGCTCTGTGGAGCTTAGGCCATGCCCCCAGCAGTCATGTGCTTCAGGTCCTGATAGTTTGAAGTACGCATTGTCACCGCTGCTGCCCTGCTCCACAGGTATCTTTGAGCACGGTTTTTTGTACTCAGGACATGCGCACTGGCTCAGTGAGCGAGTGTAGTGCAGTGT
Source organism: Dendrobates tinctorius (assembly GCF_039654945.1). Classification (NCBI taxonomy): domain Eukaryota; kingdom Metazoa; phylum Chordata; class Amphibia; order Anura; family Dendrobatidae; genus Dendrobates; species Dendrobates tinctorius. The sequence continues at coordinate 96,523,162 of NW_027361679.1, read as the reverse complement.
TCCTGACATTATAGCTGACCGTTTCAGTTCTTTTTTATTTTTTCTCTGAAGGAAAAAAAAATGTGTGTTATCCTCATGGATCCCATACAAGCTTTGGCTGATCAGGTCAAGCACCTGACCCAAATGTTCCATAAACTCAATGTGGAACAGCGCACGATAGCCCATACCCAGCAACAGTTGGTGGTTACTGTGCAGGGGCTGTTGATGCAGGGGCTTCTAGTTCTGGGGGTAGAGATGTGTCATTAGCGTCCCCCGAATCTCCGGTCAAATTGCCAGACCCTTTCTCATGGGATAAAAAGGAGTTCAGGTCTTTCAGAGAAGGATGCAAGCTTTTTTTTCTCTAAGGCCCCGCTCCTCCGGGGATGAGTTCCAGAGGGTGGGGGGGTCATTATTTCCCTACTTCGGGGGACTTCACAGGCATGGGCTTTCTCTCTCTCTTCCTCTGCTCCTGAACGTATGTCTGTGAATTTGTTCTTTCAGGCTCTGGTGCACATTTATTATGAGCCTGATAGAGTGCGTCTGGCAGAGGATATGGTGATGAGTGTGACACAGGGGAGGCACTCTGCTGAATGGTTCTGCTCAGAGTTTAGACGTTGGACGTCCGAAGTATCCTGGAACGATGCCGCCCTGAGAGGATTGTTTCGCAGGGGCCTGTCTGACCGTCTGCAGGACGCTCTGGCATTACATCCGCCTCCTGATACCCTGGAGGACGCCATGATGCAGGCGGTCCATATGGACTGGAGACTCTGTGCTAGAGGAATGATGCAACAAGAGTCTCCCTTGTACCCCAAATTGTGTGACACTGCACCTGTATATGAGCCCATGGAGGTTGGGTCAGTCTCGGTTAAGGAGAAAGAGAGATGGCACCGTAGAGACAACCTACTATGCTTTTACTGTGGAGCCTCTGGACATTGGAAAAGGAATTGCCCCTCCTGCCCTTCTCCAGAGAAACTATCGGAGAAACGACTGAGTCTGGGCAACAATCAAGGAGGTTGTCCAGACTCCCAGGTACATTTTTTTCACGTATAAAAATGGTGCTCCAGGTTGAATTGGAACTTGCTGGCGGTCCTGTTATGACCACTGCCTTTGTCCACTGTGGTTCCTCCATTAATCTGAATGATGCCCAAGTTGTGACTCTTAATAAGATAGGGACAGGTAGGTTAAAAGACCCTGTTAAAATTGTGGCTGTGGATTCATCCCCTCTTACCAAGGATGGAATTTGTTTAATGTCTGAATTTTTTTCTATGAAGGTGGGTTCCACTCATGTGGAAAATTTAAGTTGTTTCATTATGAATAATCTGCCTGCAGGACTGGTATTGGGAATGCCCTGGTTGCAATGCCACAATCCTCTTATTGATTGGGTGAAGGGGGAGATCACCCGATGGGGATGTAATGATAATGGTCTGTGTTGTAACCCGGTTCCTTTTGTCAATCCAATAAAATCTGTATCTGTGTCATCTGTCGGTCTGGAGGGTATTCCAGAGTACCTGAGAGACTTTAAAGATGTGTTTTCCGAAAGCGAGCCTGAGGCGCTCCCACCACATAGACCATATGATTGTGCTATCGATTTAGTACCTGGAGCCAAATTACCAAAGACTCGTTTGTTTAATTTGTCCGGGCCTGAGCGCCAAGCTATGAAAGAGTACATTAACGAAAGCCTTCGCAAGGGGCATATTCGGCCCTCGGTATCACCCGTGGCAGCGGGCTTTTTCTTTGTAAAGAAAAAAGATGGTGGGTTGTGACCATGCCTCGACTTTCGAGAACTGAACAAAATTACTGTTAAGAACACGTACCCTCTCCCGTTGATTCCTGATCTATGCGATCAACTCACGGGGGCCAAATGGTTTTCTAAGCTCGATCTACGAGGGGCTTATAACCTTATAAGGATCTGGGAGGGAGACGAATGGAAAACAGCGTTCCTGACAACTGAGGGGCTGTTTGAAAACCTGGTTATGCCCTTTGGCCTCACTAACACTCCTGCGGTTTTTCAGAACTTTATTAATGTTGTTTTTTCTGACTTCATTGGATGTTACGTAGTCATTTACCTGGATGACATTTTGATTTACTCTGAGGACAGTCAGTCACACTTGCACCATCTGCGTATGGTTCTTATGAGACTCCAGGAGAACCATTTGTATGCTAAGCTGGAGAAGTGCTCATTTTTTATGCAAGAACTATCTTTTCTGGGTGTAATTGTATCCAGGGAGGGATTCCGCATGGATCCAGGGAAGGTTTAGGCCATTACAGATTGGGTGCAGCCTCATGACCTGAAGGGGTTGCAGCGATTTCTGGGCTTCGCTAATTATTATAGGAAGTTCATTAAAGGGTTCTCGCAGGTGGTGAAACCATTGACGGACCTCACTCTTAAAAGGGCAGATGTAAAAAATTGGTCCGTGGCCTCAAAAAATTCCTTCCTGGCATTAAAGAAAAGTGTTTTACTACAGCCCCTGTGTTGGTACAACCCGATTCGTCAAGACCCTTTATCGTTGAGGTCGATGCTTTGGAGGTGGAGGTGGGGGCAGTATTGTCACAGGGCCCCTCTACCCTGACTAACCTCAAACCCTGTGCCTTTTTCTCTAAGAAGTTCTCTTCGGCCGAGAGAAACTATGATGTCGGTAACAGGGAATTGTTAGCAGTTAAATTGGCATTCGAAGAATGGAGGCATTTTTTGGAGGGGGCCGCTCATCCCATTACGGGCATCACTGATCATAAAAACCTGGCCTATATCGAGTCTGCTAAGAGGTTGACCCCCAGACAGGCTCGGTGGGCACTTTTTTTTTCTCGAATTCATTTTACCATCACGTTCCGACCAGGGTCTAAAAATGTCAAGGCGGATGCCTTATCCTGAAGTTTTGATTCTGTGTCCCCTCCAGAACCTCCTTGCTTCATTCTTCAACCGGGAGTGGTTGTAGCCGAAATCTCCTCTGAGTTACAGAGGGAGTTCCTGGAAGCACAAGCTCAAGCTCCCAGGAATAAACCCCCAGGTAAATTGTTTGTACCCAAACAATTCCATCCCACACTCCTTCAAGAATTTCATGATTATGTGTTAAGTGCACACCCTGGTATTGCAGCTACCCAGGGGGGCAGTAGCTAGGGGTTTTTGGTGGCCCTCTATGGGTACTGATATAAAAAGGTTTGTGAATACTTGTGGGGTGTGCGCGCGCTCTAAAAGCTCTCAGGTCCGGCTGGCCGGGGAATTGGTGCCTTTGCCAATTCCGGATAAACTATGGACACACCTGTCCATGGACTTTATCACTAATCTTCCACCTTCCAAGGGCAACTCAGTGGTATGGGTAGTGGTTGATAGATTTTCTAAGCAAGCCCACTTTGTGCCATTACCTGCATTACCATCTGCTGAAACCTTGGGCCGCTTGTTTATACAGCACATTGTTTGACTGCATGGAGTGCCTGTGAACGTGGTGTCGGACAGGGGTGTGCAATTTGTGGCCAGGTTTTGGAGAGCATTTTGTATGAAGTTGGGGGTCACGTTGTCATTCTCCTCTGCCTAACACCCGGAATCCAACAGACAAACTGAACGCACCAACCAGTCATTGGAGCAGATTCTGAGATGCCTGGCCTCCTCCAGACAGGAAGACTGGTGTGAGGTATTACCCATGGCAGAATTTGCATTCAACTGTCGAATTAATCAGTCTACCGGAAAGTCTCCCTTTCAGGTCAATTACGGGTTTGTTCCGCAGTTTGGGGAATTTTCCCGTATGGATTCGGTTTGCCCTGGTGCCGAGGGGATGGTACAACAATTTAAAACCCTCTGTAAGGAGGTGCAGGGGAACATCTCCAAAGCCCAGAAGAAGTTCAAACATTTTGCAGACAGGAGGAGGGGGGTGGTTCCTGCGTTGACAGTGGGGGAAAAAGTCTGGTTGTCCACCCGTAACATCAAACTTAAAATACCCTCTATTAAGTTGGGCCCCAATTTTATTGGCCTATACAAGATTGTAGAGGTGATCAACCCGGTGGCATACAGATTACAGTTGCTCACCTCCTTCAAAATGTCTAACGTCTTCCACAGGTCCCTATTAAAACCTGTGGGGACAGTTAGAGAAGATCCCTCATCTGTGGCTCCACCAGTGTTGGTAGAGAGTCAACTGGAGTACGAGGTAGGGCGCATCGTTGATTCGCGGTGCGTGCGCCGGAGACTTCAGTACCTTATCCATTGGAAGAGATATTCCGTTGAGGATCGGTCGTGGGTTCCGGCCAGTTCGGTGCACGCTGATCGACTGGTGCGGGCTTTTCATGCAAGATACCCTGAGAAACCTGGGGGTCCAGTGGCCCCCATAAAGAGGTTAAGACATGTGTGGCGCCCCTGAGGCTCAGTTGCCTCAGAGGTACTGCACCTTCTAATAAGGTGTGGTGCCCCACCATCCAGGTAAGTTGGAGGCTCCTGACCACGCTCCAACACTCGCACCCCACACAATAGAGTAGTTCAGCACAACCACATTGCGTGTCCCCTCACTTTGAACTCCGTCTCACGTTTTAGGTACTGTTGTCATCTCTGGTTCTGATCTCCTGGCTTGGCTATTGTTACTCCGCTACCGTTTGCCCCTATTGTGGCGTCTATTGCCCGTTCTGGTTTTCTGATCTATTGCTACGTCCTGACTATCCGCTCTGTCTAACCCTTTGGTACTGTCCTGCTATCTCGTGCATTGACCCCGGCTTGATCTGGTTTCCGCCCCTGTCTATGCCCCTTGGTAACCTGTCCCGTAGTTACCTTTCTAGGAGTTTCCCTGCAGCTCCTAGCTCTGTGGAGCTTAGGCCATGCCCCCAGCAGTCATGTGCTTCAGGTCCTGATAGTTTGAAGCACGCATTGTCACCGCTGCTGCCCTGCTCCACAGGTATCTTTGAGCACTTTTTTTGTACTCAGGACATGCGCACTGGCTCAGTGAGCGAGTGTAGAGCGGTGTTCCTGACAGTGGGCAATAGTTCCCCTTAACACCAACTTGACGGAAGTTGCCAGTGCAACTTTTAGGTCTTCCCGAGTCTGGTTGTTTTTAAAAGACTCTGCCGGCAACGCCAGAACGGCCATTTGCACCACCTGTCAGGCCAGCATCAGCAGGGGTAGCAAAACTACCAGCCTGACCACCACCAGCTGCATGATCAGGCACATGGCAGCAAAGCACCCAACTTTGTAGGCCGAACTCCAGGGTCCAGGAACAGTGTCTGCGGGTGACACCACTGCTTCTTCCACTGTTGTGCGTGCAAGCCAATTCCCTGTCCACGTTGCATGTGAAGATGCCTCCTGCCCTGTATCTGTTGTTGCACACACTCAACTAGCACCAACAGCAAGCATGTTCATATCTTTGTCCCAGCGCAGCCTTGAGTTGTCCATATCCCAGTCCTTGGAAAGCAAGCACAAATATGCAGTCAACACCCCACAGGCCACACTGCTAAATTCCCACATTTCATGACTGCTTGTGCTCAAAATGTTGCCTTTTAGGCTTGTGGAGATGGAAGCTTTCTGCAACCTGATGGCGGTGGTCGTCCCTCGGTACTCGGTCCCCAGCTGCCACTATTTCTCCTGGTGTGCCATCCCCGCATTACACAAGCACGTGTCCCACAACATTAGCTGTGACCTCAACAATGCAGTTACTGGGAAAGTCCACCTAACCACGGAGACATGGACAATTGCTTGTGGGCAGGGATGGTACATCTCGCTGACGGCACACTGGGTTAACATAGAGGATCCCAGGACCTAGTCGGACCTTGGGATGGAACACGTCCTCCCAACGCCAAGGATTGCAGGCTCTAGGACAAACAGGGTTTCCCCCCACATTCTACAGCTCCTGCACATCATCCTCCTCCTTTTCAGCCTCCATCTCTGACATGACCACATCAGTCACAAGCTGGAAGCACTGCAGCACTGCTTCAGAAAAGCGGCAACAGGCTGTGCTGAAGCTAATATGCTTAGGTGAGAAACAACACAATGCTGAAGAGTTGTGGACAGCTCTGAAAGAGCAAGCAGATCTGTGGCTAACACTGCTGAACCTACAGCCATGCATGGTTGTGTGTGACAATGGCTGGAACCTGGTGGCGGCTCTGAGGCGAGGCGAGCTCACACACGTACCAAGCCTGGCCCATGTGCTTAACCTCATGGTTCAGCGATTTCTCAAAACCTACCCTGAACTACTGGATTTGCTTGTGAAAGTGCGCCGCCTGTGTGCCCATTTTAGAAAGTCAGCTACAGCTTCCACTGCCCTTGCTGTGTTTCAACAGCGTTTGCAGCTTCCGGCTCACTGACTGGTGTGTGGTGTCCTCACACGTTGGATCTCTACACTGCAGATGTTGGAAAGGATTTGTGAGCAGAAGAGGGCAGTTGTTGACCTCCAGCTTCAACAAGGCCATTGGTATTCAGTTCAGACTCCACACATAAGAACTCAAGAGTGGACATGGCTGTCAGACATATGTACCATCCTCCAAAAATTTGAGGACTCCACCAAGATGGTGAGTGGCGATGTCGTCATAATTAGCGTCACCATCCCACTTCTTTGTGTTCTGAAAGGCTCTTCTCACAATCAAAGAGGATGCATTGCAGGTTGAGCATGATGAGATGGAGCAAGGAATCATACAGGGTGATTACACACAGCCCAGGATCATCTCATCCCAGTGTGGATTGGGTGACAATGAGGAAGAGGAGGAAGAACAGGAGCTAGTTTCATGCGCTGTAGATGGTGCTACCTGCACAACTGTCATACCGTCTGTTCAGCGTGGATGGCCTGAGGACAGGGAGGCGGAGGAGGAGGAGAGCATGATCAGTTGTCCTCTTGGTGAGGACACAGAAGTCTTGCCTGTTAGCAGTCTGGCATGCATGGTAGAGTTTATGTTTCGCTGCCTTTCCCGTGATCCTCACGTTCTCAACATTTTGAGTGACAGTTATTACTGATTTATGACACTTCTAGACCCATGCTACAAGGAGAACTTTCAATCTCTTATTCCCGAGGTGGACATGTCTACTAAAATGGGGCAGTACCAGAAGACCCTTGTTGCAAAATTATTAAAAAAAATTGCCAGCTGAACTACTCATCTGTGGGAGGCCAGATCAGAGGAGAATACTATAATATCACCTAGATACATGACTACGCAGGAATAAAGCAAGTCCCGGAAGATGTCGTTGACGAATTCTTGAAAAACTGCGGGTGCATTACTGAGGCCGAAGGGCATCACTCAGTATTCATAATGTCCGTCCCGAGTGTTAAAAACTATCTTCCATTCGTCTCCCCGGCAAATGCGGACTAGGTTGTAGGCGCCTCTTAAGTCTAATTTGGCAAAGATCCTGGCACCTTTTAATCGGTCGAACAACTCAGGAATCAAGGGGATAGGGTATTTATTCTTCACCGTAGTCTGGTTGAGACTTCGATAGTTAATACAGGGTCGGAGTGATCCATCCTTCTTAACGAAGAAAAACCCGACCCCAGCAGGAGAGGAGGATTTCTGAATGAACCCCCTGGCCAAATTCTCCTGAATGTAGTCCGACATAACTTGAGTCTCAGCTGGGGACAGAGGGTTAATTCGGACTCTGGGGGGTGTAGATCTGGGAATCAAGTCAATAGGGCAGTCAATCGGCCTTTGGAGTGGCAAAGTCTCTGCTTCCTTCTTGTCAAAAACATCAGCAAAGGACCAATAGGCAGACGGCAACCCGAGCAGGAATGCCGGACAAGACGGGGCCTTAACCGGACGTACAGGAGCCAGACACTTCTCATGATAGCAGTGACCCCAGTGGAGCACCTCTCCATTTCTCCAGTCCAACACAGGTTTGTTCTGCCGTAGCCATGGTAGGCCTAAGAAAAAGGCGTGAGACGTGGGAAAGAACATAGAAGGCAATCTTCTCACTATGAAGCATCCCAATACGGACCTCTAGGTGCTCACTAGCCAGTCGAACCATCTCCCGAAGAGTTCTTCCATTTACAGATGTTATTGCCAGGGGGTTCTTGAGCAAATGAACTGGGATTTGTAACCGATCGACTACCGCCTGGAGGATAAAATTTCCAGCTGCCCCGGAATCCAAATACGCCAACTCAACAAACTGGGATTCACCGGATGTTGCGGCACAGTAAGGGTCAGAGGTAGGGAAATGTCCTTTACGTCTAGGGAGACCTCTCCTACCGCCCCTAGGTAATGGAGATTCTCCGGTCTCACCGGGCAGACTTGAATGGCGTGACCCATAACTCCGCAATACAGGCACTGGTCTTTAGAGCGACGATCTTTCAGTTGCTGTCTAGCAAGAGCAAGGTGGTCGATCTGTATGGGTTCCGATGAGACCTCGACAAGGGAGAGAGAAGGAACAGGCGGTCCTTGAAAAGACAGAGCCAGGCGCCGTTGTTCTCTTCCACGTGCCACCTCACTAGCAAGCTCACAGAAGCAGAGGTCTTACCGGATGGCAAGGGAGATCAGGTCGTCGAGGGTAGTTGGTAAGTCTCGACCGGCTAGCTCATCCTTAATATCTCCCTGGAAAGTCCCTCCCAGAATGTCATCACCAAAGCTTCGCTATTCCATCCAAGTTTGGATGCCAGGGTGTGAAAGTGTACCGCATATTCCCCCACAGAAGAAGTGGACTGACATAAACGGAGAAGAGCGGAAGCTGCCGAGGTGGTTTGCCCGGGTTCATTGAACACTTTACGAAAAGCTTCCAACGGTGAAGGCAAATTGGAGATGATTGGATCCTCTCTCTCCCATAATGGGTTCAACCATGCCAGGGCCTCGCCTCCAATGTGCGACATAAGGAACGCTACTTTCTCTCGGCCCAACAGGAAGTGGTGCGGGAGAAGTTCAAAATGTAGCCAGCACTGATTGATGAACCCGTGGCAGAACTTTGGATTGCCATCAAAACATGGTGTAGCTGCGAGTAGGGGACCTGGATCTCAAACTAAGCAAACTGTCTGGGAAGTCTATGAAGAGTACGTGGCTGCTTCAACATGCTGGAGCTCAGGAGGGATGTTTAAAGCCTCTAACTTAGTGGTTAAAGACAGGGCCGTTTTTAGGGGGGGACAGGGGGTGCGATCGCCCGGGGCGCCACCCAAGCCAGGGGGCGCCTGCCTAGTGCCTAGCTGTCTGTGTCTGTCTCCCTACCAGCAGGGCCGGCGTCAGCACCCGGGCAAGTGCCGGGGCCCTGACGAGATGGGAGGGCCCACTCACGCTGTCTGGGATACCCGCCGGCCGCCGCCATGCCCCCCGTGTACTGACCCCATCCTGCGCCCTCCGCGAGGGACCCACGCAGTGACGCAGCCCCTTACAGCCAGCAATGATCATTGCTTCCTTCGGCTGTAATCTTGTGTGCGGCGCCGGCACAGGACCTGTGATGAGGTCACAGGAGGGGAGGAGTCAGGGGTCACATGATCAGGGTGGCTGCAGGACTCTGCTGTGCTGGTCTTGTCATTATGGTGCTGGTCTGGATGGATGAGGTAATGTTTATGTGTGGGACAGTGGGGTCAGGGAGGGGTTTAACAAGGTGGATGTAGCAGAGCTGTGTGTGTACTTGTGTGGGGTCAGGAGGAGGGGTTTTACAAGGTGGATGTAGCAGAGCTGTGTGTGTACTTGTGTGGGGTCAGGAGGGGTTTTACCAGGTGGATGTAGCAGAGCCGTGTGTGTACTTATGTGTGGGGTCAAGAGGGGTTTAACAAGGTGTATGTAGCAGAGCCGTGAGTGTACTTGTGTGGGGTCAGGAGGTGTTTTACAAGGTGGATGTAGCAGAGCCGTGTGTGTACTTGTGTGGGGTCAGGAGGGGTTTACAAGGTGGATGTAGCAGAGCCGTGTGTGTACTTATGTGTGGGGTCAAGAGGGGTTTAACAAGGTGTATGTAGCAGAGCCGTGTGTGTACTTGTGTGGGGTAAGGAGGGGTTTACAAGGTGGATGTAGTAGAACCGTGTGTGTAATTGTGTGGGGTCAGGAGGGGTTTTACAAGGTGAATGTAGCAGAGCCGTGTGTGTACTTGTGTGGGGTCAGGAGGGGTTTTACAAGGTGGATGTAGCAGAGCCATGTGTGTACTTGTGTGGGGTCAGGAGGGGTTTTACAAGGTAGATGTAGTAGAGCCGTGTGTGTACTTGTGCGGGGTCAGGAGGGGTTTTACAAGGTGGATGTAGTAGAGCCGTGTGTGTATGTGTGTGCGGTCAGGAGGGGTTTTTACAAGCTTGATGTAGCAGAGCCGTGTGTGTACTTGTGTGGGGTCAGGAGGGGATTTACAAGGTGGATGTAGCAGAGCCATGTGTGTACTTGTGGGGTCAGGAGGGGTTTTACAAGGTGGATGTAGTAGAGCTGTGTGTGTACTTGTGTGGGGTCAGGAGGGGTTTTACAAGGTGGATGTAGTAGAGCCGTGTGTGTACTTGTGTGGGGTCAGGAGGGGTTTTACAAGGTGGGTGTAGCAGAGCTGTGTGTGTACTTGTGTGGGGTCAGGAGGGGTTTTACCAGGTGGATGTAGCAGAGCCGTGTGTGTACTTATGTGTGGGGTCAAGAGGGGTTTAACAAGGTGTATGTAGCAGAGCCGTGAGTGTACTTGTGTGGGGTCAGGAGGTGTTTTACAAGGTGGATGTAGCAGAGCCGTGTGTGTACTTGTGTGGGGTCAGGAGGGGTTTACAAGGTGGATGTAGCAGAGCCGTGTTTGTACTTATGTGTGGGGTCAAGAGGGGTTTAACAAGGTGTATGTAGCAGAGCCGTGTGTGTACTTGTGTGGGGTAAGGAGGGGTTTACAAGGTGGATGTAGTAGAACCGTGTGAGTAATTGTGTGGGGTCAGGAGGGGTTTTACCATGTGAATGTAGCAGAGCCGTGTGTGTACTTGTGTGGGGTCAGGAGGGGTTTTACAAGGTGGATGTAGCAGAGCCATGTGTGTACTTGTGTGGGGTCAGGAGGGGTTTTACAAGGTGGATGTAGTAGAGCTGTGTGTGTACTTGTGTGGGATCAGGAGGGGTTTTACAAGGTGGATGTAGTAGAGCCGTGTGTGTACTTGTGTGGGGTCAGGAGGGGTTTTACAAGGTGGGTGTAGCAGAGCTGTGTGTGTACTAGTGTGGGGTCAGGAGGGGTTTTACCAGGTGGATGTAGCAGAGCCGTGTGTGTACTTATGTGTGGGGTCAAGAGGGGTTTAACAAGGTGTATGTAGCAGAGCCGTGAGTGTACTTGTGTGGGGTCAGGAGGTGTTTTACAAGGTGGATGTAGCAGAGCCGTGTGTGTACTTGTGTGGGGTCAGGAGGGGTTTACAAGGTGGATGTAGCAGAGCCGTGTGTGTACTTATGTGTGGGGTCAAGAGGGGTTTAACAAGGTGTATGTAGCAGAGCCGTGTGTGTACTTGTGTGGGGTAAGGAGGGGTTTACAAGGTGGATGTAGTAGAACCGTGTGTGTAATTGTGTGGGGTCAGGAGGGGTTTTACAAGGTGAATGTAGCAGAGCCGTGTGTGTACTTGTGTGGGGTCAGGAGGGGTTTTACAAGGTGGATGTAGCAGAGCCATGTGTGTACTTGTGTGGGGTCAGGAGGGGTTTTACAAGGTGGATGTAGTAGAGCTGTGTGTGTACTTGTGTGGGGTCAGGAGGGGTTTTACAAGGTGGATGTAGTAGAGCCGTGTGTGTACTTGTGTGGGGTCAGGAGGGGTTTTACAAGGTGGGTGTAGCAGAGCTGTGTGTGTACTTGTGTGGGGTCAGGAGGGGTTTTACCAGGTGGATGTAGCAGAGCCGTGTGTGTACTTATGTGTGGGGTCAAGGTGTGTTTAACAAGGTGTATGTAGCAGAGCCGTGAGTGTACTTGTGTGGGGTCAGGAGGTGTTTTACAAGGTGGATGTAGCAGAGCCGTGTGTGTACTTGTGTGGGGTCAGGAGGGGTTTACAAGGTGGATGTAGCAGAGCCGTGTGTGTACTTATGTGTGGGGTCAAGAGGGGTTTAACAAGGTGTATGTAGCAGAGCCGTGTGTGTACTTGTGTGGGGTAAGGAGGGGTTTACAAGGTGGATGTAGTAGAACCATGTGTGTAATTGTGTGGGGTCAGGAGGGGTTTTACAAGGTGGATGTAGCAGAGCCATGTGTGTACTTGTGTGGGGTCAGGAGGGGTTTTACAAGGTGGATGTAGTAGAGCCGTGTGTGTACTTGTGTGGGGTCAGGAGGGGTTTTACAAGGTGGATGTAGTAGAGCCGTGTGTGTATGTGTGTGCGGTCAGGAGGGGTTTTTACAAGCTTGATGTAGCAGAGCCGTGTGTGTACTTGTGTGGGGTCAGGAGGGGTTTTACAAGGTGGATGTAGCAGAGCCATGTGTGTACTTGTGTGGGGTCAGGAGGGGTTTTACAAGGTGGATGTAGTAGAGCTGTGTGTGTACTTGTGTGGGGTCAGGAGGGGTTTTACAAGGTGGATGTAGTAGAGCCGTGTGTGTACTTGTGTGGGGTCAGGAGGGGTTTTACAAGGTGGATGTAGCAGAGCCGTGTGTGTACTTGTGTGGGGGCAGGAGGGGTTTTACAAGGTGGATGTAGCAGAGCCGTGTGTGTACTTGTGTGGGGTCAGGAGGGGTTTTACAAAGTGGATGTAGCAGAGCTGTGTGTGTTCTTGGGTGGGGTCAGGAGGGGTTTACAAGGTGTACAGAGCAGAGCCGTGTGTGTACGAGGTGTACGGAGCAGAGCCGTGTGTGTATGAGGTGTACGGAGCGGAGCTGTGTGTGTACAAGGTGTACGGAGCGAAGCTGTGTGTGTACAAGGTGGACGGAGCAAAGCCGTGTGTGTACGAGGTGTATGGAGCAGAGCCGTGTGTGTACGAGGTGTACGGAACGGAGCCCTGTGTGTACGGAGCTAAGCCATGTGTTTATGGAGCGGAGCACAGACGGGGGTGTACGGAGTGAAGCCACGTGTGTACAAGGTGTACGGAGCGGAGCCGTGTGTGTACGAGGCATTCAAAGCGGAGCCGTGTGTGTACGAGGTGGATGGTGGGGAGCATTTATACCTCCCGAGTCCCAACTGTCCCGGATCCAGCGAGACAGTCCCGATTTTGAGAGAGAGACTGCACCAGCCGGGAGCTTACTTTCCCCGCGGGACACAGGAGTACACAGCGGAGCCCCAAGGAGCAATTTAAAACTCGCACGTAACGTTCTACCGGAAGTGATGTGCTGGAAGCTGACCAGAAATTAGGTAATTTCAGTAAGAGATTGTGACGGAACCATGGAGGCACTTCAGGGAATGCTTCAGATCCATCACCGTGTCCTCCTCTGACAGAGCGGACAGCGCCTTGGAATCGGGGATGTCGGCCATGTGAGCGGATCATGATATGTCCTGCACCAGGAGGCTCAGGTGGGCACTACAATGGGAGCTGGGCTGCTATGGTATCTTTATAGAATTTTTCTTTCTCTGTTTCTTTCTCTCTCTGTTCTTTCTCTCTAATTTTTTTTCTCTCGCTCTCTGTTCTTTCTTTCTCTCTCTCTGTTCTCTTTCTTTCTTTCTGTCTCTGTTCTTTCTCTCTCTCTGTTCTCTCTTTCTCTCTCTCTGTTCTTTCTTTCCCCTCTTTCTTTCTCTCTGTTCTTTCCCCTCTTTCTTTCTCTCTGTTCTTTCCCCTCTTTCTTTTTCTCTCTACCTCTCTGTTCTTTCTTTCTTTCCCCTCTTTTTTCTCTCTCCCTCTCTGTTCTTTTTTCCCCTTTCTTTCTTTCTTTCTTTCTTTCTCTCTCCCTCTCTCTGTTCTTTTTTTCTGTCCACTCTTTCTTTGTTCTTTTTCTTTCTTTTTTCTTTCTCTCTGTTCTTTCTTTCCCCTCTTTCTTCCTCTATCTGTTCTTTCTTTCTTTCTTTCTTTCTTTACCCTCTTTCTTTCTTTACCCTCTTTGTTTCTTTCTCTCTGTTCTTTTCTCTTTCTCTCTCTGTTCTTCCTTTCTTTCTCTCTGTTCTTTATTTCCCTTCTTTCTTTCTTTCTTTCTTTCTTTCTTTCTCTTTCTTTCTCTGTTCTTTCTTTCTCTGTTCTTTCTTTCTTTCTTTCTCTCTCTGTTCTTCCTTTCTTTCTCTGTTCTTTATTTCCCCTCTTTCTTTCTCTCTGTTCTCTCTCTGTTCTTTCTCTCTCTCTCTTCTTTCTTTCATGCGTACACTACTAATCAGTAGCCTCCTTCACATGAACGTGTTTTGCCACAGAGCGAGTGTCAGTGTGGATCACATGCGTGTCCGTGTGATCCACACGGAGACAAGTCCGTTTTTGGCCGTTACCATGGATGTCACACGGAATGAATCGTGGTATGTGTTAAGGGGGGCCCACTGAGACTTTTTCGTCTGGGGCCCTCAAAAACCTGGAGCCGGCCCTGCCTACAAGCCCAGGCAGGCGCGCGATAACCCCCCTCCCTGAAGTGAACCAGCCGGCAGAAAATAATAATTTGTGTGTGTATAATATCGTGGGGGAATGGATATCTGGGGTACTTAGCACTGTGTGTGTAATATCGGGGGGGGTGTTCTGATATCTGGGTTCCTATGCATTGTGTATGTTAATGTTCGGGGGGGCGCTTTTTCGATGTTCGCCCTGTTGGCAAAATTCAATAGAAACTGCCCTGGTTAAAGACTGCAACTGAATGGACAGCTCTTCCTGTGCGTCTTTCATGGCCTGAGCAAACTGTCACAGATGTGGTTTGTGGATCCACTGTGCAGACGGAGCCTCTGATGGTGAGGTTAGTCTTGGCGCCTGATGAACGCCAGGTGCCTCTCCAGGACAGACCAACAGTCGTGCAGCAGCTGCTGAACCCAGAAGGACAGACTGGATGGAGCAGCAGGCAGAGCTTGTATCAGAGTGCAGCTGACCAAGTTCGTATCTGAGTGCAGCAGAGAGAGTTTTTGTCAGAGTGCAGCAGACAGGATTTGCATCTGAGTGCAGCAAGCAGGATTTGCATCTGAGTGCAGCAAGCAGGATTTGTTTCTGAGTGCAGCAAGCAGGATTTGTACTTAGAGTGCAGGAGAAGATAGCTTATGCACAACATTGGTTATCCTTAAATCCAGTCATGTAATATTAAATATGAATCAAGTACTGCCAATGTTATACAAGGACATAATAAGGACAAATCGTCAATTAATACCAGAAAAAAAACCCCGAACGGGAAGGACAATCCAAAAATAGAAAAATAAATAAAATAAAAATACATTTTTATTGTACACGAAATACAGGGAATGTAAATAACCGTGAAGCACACACACAAAAAATGAATAAAAACATAAAGGACATGCAAGATCCAATAGGGCAACTGTTAGGGCACTATAATCACAGAGTGCAAAAGTGCAGGGACTATCCCCTGGTAATATAGCGAGAACAAGTTCATAATGATCCAATAATGCAGGGAATGTCCCTATCAGTATAACTAGAACAAGTTCAATAATAATATCAGACCTACACACTAGAAATCATATATCTACCTACAGTGTGCAATGCACAGGACATAGTACCAGGGAATAGTACTATAGGGGGTATATCCCATGAATCTGGCCAGATATAGTTAAACACCCATCATACAGTATATCTACCTACAGTGTGCATGAGGCAGGACATAATAATAGGGCATAGCACTCTAAGGGGTATATCCCATGAATAAAGCCAAATAGGGTTAAACACCCATAGATAAAGTCAGAGGCGTAGCTAGGGTTTTGGTTCAGAGGGGGCGAAACTTCTGAGTGGGCCCCTAACCAGGTAACCTTGATTACAACTCAGTGACGCATCCTAATAGTGGAGGAGAACCTCAGCAGATGACTGCGATGTTGCTGAAAATAATCTCTATATAAAGACCAATATTGATATTACCGCCATATGGTCAGTGGTAGGTACCAGTCCTACAGAACATATAAGTGATTACAGCAGAGTTACAGATAGTGTCTTACCGCCGACATTCTTTCTGATAGAATCGTTCACTTTTCACGTCTTTGCCATCTGTCCCACACCAACAATGACAATTCTCCAGCCAGGACTCGGCTGCAGAGAATACAAGAAAGACACGTTTCACTTCTCATATTCCAGCCCCTTCACCATCTATCCCCAACCTGCGCAAACCCCTCATCCTTCTGATACCCCAATGCTGAGCTGCTGCTGTCGTATGTGTCCCTATTACTGCACCTGCTGGGTGGTTCTCTGTGCCCTTTAAATTCTAAAGCAACCCTCTACATTATAATGATGCCAAGTACAAGTGCCCTAGAAAACAGTGCCCACATGTTGCCTCCTAGAAAGTAATAATGCCCTGTGTGTGCCCTTTTGACAGACACAGTTACCAGAGTTCCCCTATAACAATAAGTTCCCACTTTACGTTTAATATTGTCCAGAGTCCCACCCATTTAGCACTGCTGATCACACTGACTGGTACTGAGGACACAGTGGCTGACATTATGGGCACAGTGGCTGGTACTGTTGGCACACTGACTGGTACTTAGGAAAAGAAAGAAAGAACAGGGAGCGAAAAAGAAAATAGAGAGAGAGAGAAAGAAAGAAAGAAAGAACAGAGAGAAAGAAACAAACAAACAAAGAGGGGAAAGAAAGAAACAGAGAGAGAAAGAAAGAACAGATAGAGAAAAAAAGAAAGAGGGTACAGAAAAAAGAACAGAGAGATAGAGAAAAAAAGAAAGAGGGGAAAAAAAGAAAGAACAGAGAGTGAGAGAGAAAGAAAGAGGGGAAAGAAAGAACAGAGAAAGAAAGAAAGAGGGGAAAGAAAGAAAGCAGGGAAAGAGGTGAAAGAAAGAGAGAACAGAGAAAGAGAAAAAAGAGGGGACAGAAAGAGAGAGAAAAAGAAAAAACAGAGAGAGAGAGAAAGAAAGAGGGGACAGAAAAAAGAACAGAGAGAGAGAAAAAAAGAAAGAAGGGAAAGAAAGAAAGAACAGAGAGTGAGAGAGAAAGAAAGAGGAAAGAAAGAACAGAGAGTGAATGAAAGAAAGAAAGAACAGAGAGAGAAAAAAGGAAACAGAGAGAGAAAGAAAGGAGAGAGAGAAAGTAAGGAAAGAACAGAGAGGGAAAGAAAGGGGAAAGAAAGAATAGAGATAGAAAGATAGAAGCAAAGAAAGAAAGAGGGGAAATAAAGAGAGAACAGAGAAAGAGAAAGAGGGGAAAGAAAGAACAGAGAGAAAGAAAGAAGAAAGAAACAGAGAAATAAAGAACAGAGAGAAAGAAAGATTCTATAAAGATACCATAGCAGCCCGGCTCCCATTGTAATGCCCATCTGAAACTGAAATAGCACAGAAAGAGGACTTAAAAATCCTCCAATAATAGAAAACAGCAGAAGAGCAAAAAGGTTTATCCGTCCAGGCCTCCAGACAAATGCACTATCAGGATGCAGTGGACCCATATAATTAAGATGGCAACACAGGTGCAAGAATACCGATGAAACAACCGCTCACAGCCTACCAATACATGGAGGGGGCGGTTGCCTGGTATTTTAATGCACAATAAAAAACTTGTATGCGGCGCTGTTCACACTATGGTCATGCACAGCATCCGGGCCAGCCTAGTAGTGACACCCTTCTATTAGCTCTGCATTTGTCTGGAGGCCTGGATGGGTAAACCTTTTTGCTCTTTTGCTGTTTTCTAATGCCCACCTGAGCCTCCCGATGCAGGACATATCATGATCCGCTCACATGGCCGGCATCCCCGATTCCAAGGCGATCCCGCTATCCACGCTGTTGGAGGAAGACAGGGTGATGGATCTGAAGCATTCCCTGAACTGCTTCCATGTTTCCATCACAATTTCCTCCCAAAATTACCTAATTTCCAGTCAGCTTCTAGCACGTCACTTCCGGTGGAACGTCACGTGCAAATTTTAAAGTGCTCCTCTGTCTGCGGGAAAAGTAACCTCCTGGCCGGGGCAGTGGGGCAGACTCAAAATCGGGACGGTTGGGAGGTATGAATGCTCCCCACCATACACCTTGTACACGCATGGTACACCTTGTACACGCATGGCTCCACACACCTCATACACACCTGGTTCCGCTTTGTATGCCTCGTACACACATATGGCTCCACTCCATAAACCTTGTACACATGCGGCTCTGCACCGCACACCTTGTACACACGCGGCCACGCTCTGTACACACGTGGCTCCACTCCGTACACCCCGTACACACACGGCTCAGCTCCGTACACTTCGTGCACACAGGGCTCGGTTTCTTATGCCCCGCACATACGCGGCTCCGCTCCATACAACCCGTGCACACACAGATCCGCTCCATACACACGCGGCTCCGCTCCATACACACATGGCACCACTCCGTACACCCTGTACACACACGTCTCTGCTCAGCTCCGTAAACACAGCTCAGCTCCGTACACTTTGTACACACAGTGCTCCGTTCCGTACAAACGCGGCTCTGCTCCGTACACCTCGTACACATGCGGCTCTGCTCCGTACACCTCGTACACACGCGGCTCTGCTCCGTACACCTCTTACACATGCAGCTCCGCTCCGTACACCTCGCACACACACGGCTCCACTCCGTACACCTCGTACACACACGGCTGCGCTCCGTACACCTCGTACACACACGGCTCTGCTCCGTAACCTCGTACACACACGGCTCTGCTCAGTACACCTTGTACACACATGGCTCTGCTACATCCACCCTGTAAACCCCTCCTGACCGCACACATAAACTTCCCTCACCCAGCAGCATGACAACCAGCACTGCAGTCCTGCAGACACGGAGGCCACGGACTATCCCGCGTAGCTCCGGGTGGGCCCCCTCAGGAGCGTGGGGCCCGGGGCCACCGCCCCCTGCCCCCCTAGTAGCTACGCTACTGGATAAAGTATTACCTTATAGGTTGCACCTACAGAGGCCTAAGGGGTCCGCCAGTCCACCCTTACACGCGTTTCGAATGGCACCTTCATCAGGGGCAGTGCACTTTCAAAATTGCCTCACTATATGTATGAGCGCCTTCCAGAAGTAGTGCTGCCATGGACCGGAAGTGACACATCTGTCACCTCAGCAACCACGACGCCGGCGCCCGCGTCATGCTGCATGAGGCATCAGGAGCACATAATCCCCATGTGACTCGATGCCCCAAACTGCATAAAGATACGGGAAGCCTGCGGGGATAAAAACAAAAAAGTTATGTGTCAATGTGAACGCCAAAAGTTCCAATATGAGATCCCTCATATCATCACTAAATTCAGACATCCCCAGACATCTGGTGAGTATGTGTCCATGTCTGGTCTGTGTCCGAAAATCTCAGCTTCTCCTGCTTTAGCGGTAGTCGGGGGGATGTGAGCAATGCTAATATGGGGCCAGGGGTTTTGGGTGTTATGGATAGTGTAGAGGTTTGAGAGGTCTTAGCTAATGTGCGGGACTTGTTGGTTAGCTTGGATCGTGGGATGGTGGAGCAGAGGCATTTATTGGCTTGGGTAGGTCCCCAAGTGACGGGGAAGGCTTGGCCAGTTAGAGCGGATGAGGTGGTAGTTTTGCCAGCTGAACCCATCTCTGTGTCAGTACAGACGGAAAAAGAAAAAGAATGTAAGAATGTAGGATTCACTTAAATGATAGGGCACACGGGGAGGTCTATGTGATTTTTGAAGGTCTAATGATGGCGCATCTTAAGAAGGAGGTCAGGGAGAGGATTGGGAAAGACGTGTATGTAGAAATTTTTTCCCTGCATCCTTTGGAGAAATTTAATTTGGAAAAGGGGAAGAAAAATGACAGTAAGAAAGAGGATGAGGAGAAGCAGAGGTGGCGCCTGATTCCCCAGACGTTTATTAATTGGCTTCAGGCTTTTGCCATTTTGGCCAGCCTTATAGGTGAGAAGGCGCCAGAGAATTGCTTTGGGTTATTTTGCTATATGGACTCCATCCGTGAGACTCATAGAGTATATGGGGGTAAGGCGTGGCTCAGGTATGATGAGCAATTTAGGCAGAGGAAGGCTCTTCGACCTGCACTTAGGTGGGACCAAAAGGACATTAGGCTCTGGTTGCAAGTTATAGCACAGTATAAGTTAGGCCATTCCTTTCACAGGGGGGCTGGAAGCCCCGGCCAACTTAATCAGCCCAGCACGTTGGGGTCCGCAGGTCAATTGGGACAATCAGGGGGGCACAAATTGGGCTTATGTTGGCAGTTCAACGAAGGACAGTACAGATTTGGAGCCAACTGCAAATCTAAGCATCTTTACTCCCATTGCAGTTTAAAGCCCATGGCACTGTGGCTAACCTCCCTAGATGTGGACGAAAAAGAAAAATTGACAAGAGATTTCAACGCAAGATTGTGCGGATGTTGGATAAAGAACCTCGACTAACATCCAAACAAGTTCAAGCTGCCCTGCAGTCCGAGGGTACAACAGTGTCAACCTGTACTATCCGTCGGCATCTGAATGAAAAGGGACTGTATGGTAGGAGACCCAGGAAGACCCCACTTCTTACCCCGAGACATAAAAAAGCCAGGCTGGAGTTTGCCAAAACTTACCTGAAAAAGCCTAAAACGTTTTGGAAAAATGTTCTCTGGTCAGATAAGACAAAAGTAGAGCTTTTTGGGCAAAGGCATCAACATAGAGTCTACAGGAGAAAAAAGAGCCATTCAAAGAAAAGAACACGGTCCCTACAGTCAAACATGGCAGAGGTTCCCTGATGTTTTGGGGTTGCTTTGCTGCCTCTGGCACTGGACTGCTTGACCGTGTGCATGGCATTATGAAGTCTGAAGACTACCAACAAATTTTGCAGCATAATGTAGGGCCCAGTGTGAGAAAGCTGGGTCTCCCTCAGACGTCATGGGTCTTCCAGCAGGACAATGACCCAAAACACACTTCAAAAAGCACTAGAAAATGGTTTGTGAGAAAGCACTGGAGACTTCTAAGGTGGCCAGCAATGAGTCCAGACCTGAATCCCATAGAACACCTGTGGAGAGATCTAAAAATGGCAGTTTGGAGAAGGCACCCTTCAAATATCAGGGACCTGGAGCAGTTTGCCAAAGAAGAATGGTCTAAAATTCCAGCAGAGCATTGTAAGAAACTCATTGATGGTTACCGGAAGCGGTTGGTCACAGTTATTTTGGCTAAAGGTTGTGCAACCAAGTATTAGGCTGAGGATGCCAATAATTTTGTCTGGCCCATTTTTGGAGTTTTGTGTGAAATGATCAATGTTTTGCTTTTTGCTTCATTCTCTTTTGTGTTTTTTCATTTAAGACAAATTAAATGAAGATAATAATACCAAAAAAATTTGTGTTTGCAGTCATTTTCAGGAAGAAACTGAGTATTATCTGACAGAATTGCAGGGGTGTCAATACTTTTGGCCACAACTGTATAGGAAGGAGTTTATCTAGGACTGGTCCGAATAGATATTCCCCCTCACACAGGATGGAGCAAAGCCGGGACCTGGCCTGGATATCCCCGGGCCAGCACTTCAGCCATGGCACTTCAGCCATATAGCCCTTCGGGCTGCATTTGATAGGCCTGCGGCTTTGGCCACCATTCTTGCAGAATCTGCCGAAGCATCGGCTAAAAAGGCTGCCGCATTCTGATGGTAGGTAGGGTCTTCTAGATAGATTCTCTCGAGGCTCCGTCCTCTAACTGTGATTCCAGCTGTTCCAGGCAGACCATCATAGATCTGGCTGTGCAGGTAGCTGCTACTGCCGGTCTCAGGGCGCCAGCTGACATTTCCCATGTACCTTTCAGGTAGGAGTCTGCCTTTTATCTAGTGGATCTTTTAAAGAAACCATGTCGTCAAAGGGAATAGAGGATTTTTTGGATGCTTTAGCCACTGCTGCGTCCAATTTCAGGGCTTTGTCCCATTTGTTTACCAAGGGGTCCTCAAAGGGATATCGCCACTTAAAAGCCGGTGGTTGGAAGCCTTTTCTTTCTGGTTTCTTCCATTCCCTATTAATCAGGTTTTGTCGTTTAACGGGAACGACTTACGTTTCCTAGGATCTAAACCACCGAACATTAGGTCCTGCGCTGACCGTTATGGTTTCGTGTCTGTTACCCACATGGTGGCCCTGACTGCCTTGACTAATTTGTCCACTTGTTCTAGACCCAGGCAGAAACGACTGATGTCCTCCTCTGAAGAGGACGCAGACGAGGAGGTCGAGGGCTCTGAGGAATTTTCATTTCCTCTAGGGTCAGCTGAGGAGCCCGACCCTGAGAAACTTGCTCTCTTTCTTTTCCTAGATGATTCCCCCTGGGATACGGACTTTAGGGCTTTAACTTCCATCCTGATAATTTCCCTTAGACTCGTAGCGAAGTCAGGGGTTTCTTCCACCATCTGTAGGAGTGGGGAAAGGGTAAGGAAGTCTGTATGGTAATTTCTAGGACTACTCCCCTTTTTTTTTTTACCGTCTGCTGTATACATGACTGGCACAGTTTTTTAGGGTAGGCGTCCGGCCTCCGTGAACGTGCGGGGGCGCGCAGGCCGCTAGCAACACGGCACCGCCGGACCCGGCACGGCACTCCCCGCCCGCCACCAAGCTACAGCTGCCGGCCCCCGACCACAACCCAGACCGAGGGGAGACTGCAGCAGGAGGGCCAGGGATCGGGATCCGGGGGGATTTATACTCACCTGCCGGCGCCGACCCTGGAGACGGGCATCCGCCGGACCCCGCTCCCACCTGCTCCGCACACTGTCGTGGAGCCCTGCCCGGGTCCACCTTGGTGCTTCCAGGGGACCCGCACTGCCCAAGGTAGGAGACCCCCCGCTACCTGAGTCGGACAGCCGGCCTGAGGATTCATCATCCATGATGGTACAATCTGTAGGGAATCCTATCCTCCAGGAACAGGAAACCAACTGATGCGTGGGAGAGGTGCCACCCTTATACTGTATATCTGTAGGATTTCCTGTTCCTGAAGGGCAGATACCCTCTCTCAGGTGGTGCTGTCATGGACGACCGAATAAAAACTGCTTGTTGATCATTGGTCTGTGAAGAGCTGGGAAGGTAGAGAAAGCTTGTTTGAGGGAGGTAAAAGCTGACTTGGCCTCAGGAGTCCAATCCTTTGGTTTGGCACCTTTACAAGTCAAGGCGGTGAGTGGTCTTACCAGAGAGGAGAAGTGAGGAATGAATTGCCAATAGTAGTTGGTGAATCTCAGGAACCGCTGAATGATCTTGATTCCCTCAGGTCAGGACCACTTAGGCACAGCGGAGACCTTCTCTGAATCCATCTTGAGACCTATATCGGAAATGATATAGCCAAGAAAGGGTAAAGATCTTGGGAGAAAATACCAGGATGTTGTCCAGATACACCACCACACAAACAGAGAGCAGGTCATGGGATACGTCATTGACAAACTCCTGGAAGACGGTGGGCGCATTGCTTAACCTGAAGGACATCACCCGATATTCGTAGTGACCATCTCGCGTGTTGAAGGCGGTTTTCCACTAGTCCCCAGATCGTATCCTGTCGCGGTTGTAAGCCCCACGGAGATCCAACTTAGTAAAACTCCTCGAATCTCGAAGATGATCAAAAAGTTCTGGAATTAAGGGAAGAGGGTATCTATTCTTTATAGTTATTAGATTGAGACCATGGTAGTCAATGCCCGGTAGTCAATGCACGAGGTCCATCTTTCTTCTTGATGAAGAAGAACCTAGCTCCAGCCAGAGAGGAGGACTTCAGGATAAACCCTCGAGCCAAATTCTCCTTGATGTAATCAGACATGGCTTGAGTCTCAGTGGGAGAAAGAGGGTAGATCCTACCTAAAAGCAGAGTAGATCCAGGGATTAGGTTGATGGGACAATTGTTGTGAGTTCATTTTCCCCTCCGTCACTGAGGCCTGGTGAACTCCCTATTCTAGTGAAGGAAGGTAGTGAGCCTGATTATCAGGCACCTGGGACTAATGAAGACGATTGGCTGAGTGGAGTCACTGACTGGATTTAAGACAGCCTACGCCCTTTCTGCCCTGCGGGTGATTTCTCTGTGGACTCTTGGACACCAGTCTGATTCCTGCTCTCCTAAAGCTAAGTTTTCTGTTTTGCCTTTTTGCATCTAAGATTTGTTTTTGTTTTTCTTGCTTTTTGGATTCTGCCACTCCCTGCTGGAGTGTGCAGTGTTCCTTGAGCTCTGTCTTCTGAAGGTACCTGAGTGCTGATTTAGTTTTTGAGGCCTAGTTGCTTCGGGGCCATTTTTGTGTCAGCTTGTTGGCTTTTGTCTCTGATAGGGTTTTGGCAGATTGCAGACAGCAGCCTTCCTATCCGTTCCTATCTAGGTAGTTTTTGGGCCCCGTCTTTGCTCAGCCTGTCTTTCTGTCTGTGTAAGTGTTTTCATCTTGCTTCACCGTCATTATATGTGGGGGGCTGCCTATTGCTTTGGGGTCTGCTCTGGGGCAGTTAGATTTCCCCTTTCCTTCTTTAGGCCTATGTATCTCTCCGGCTGTGATCGAGGGGTCTAGGTCATCGTAGGAACCCCCCACGGCTACTGCTAGTTGTGTTGATAGGTTCAGGGGTCTGCAATCTGATAGTTGCCAACTTCTCTGGTTTTCAGGACTTAGCTAGCATTTCTGTTTTTGCCTCCTATGGTGACTCAATCATAACAGAATCACCCGCCAAACCGCAGATCCTGGGGTACTCAATAGCAGGAAAGAATTGTGTTTAAAAAAAAAAAAAAAAAAAAAAAAAGGTGTGTGTATATTCTTTCCTCTATATCTCTGAGGCCGTAGGGGGAATTTTTTTTTCTCTCAATGGAGATAAAGCAAGTGTCTGATCGGGTGGAGCAGCTCGCTGCTGAAGTGCGAGGAATTTCCGCCTATCTTGCTCGTTCACATGCTGTTGAACCAAAGGTCCCCACACCTGATGTATTTTTTGGGGATCGATCTAAATTTTTGAGTTTCAAAAATAATAGTAAATTATTTTTTGCTTTGAAGCCTAACTCGTCAGGGAGCCCCGCGCAGCAGGTTAAAATTGTCATCTCTTTGCTGCGCGGTGATCCCCAGGATTGGGCGTTTTCTTTGAAACCAGATGACCCTATTCTGACTAATGTGAACGCATTTTTTCAAGCCTTGGGGTTGCTGTACGACGAACCTAATGCTATTGATCAGGCTGAAAAGACCCTGTTAGCATTGAACCAGGGTCGAGAATCTGCAGAGTTGTACTGTCAAAAGTTCCGAAAGTGGGCGGTCCTTACTACCTGGAATGATAGTGCCTTGGCTGCTCTCTTTCGGAAGGGTTTGTCAGAAGCCGTAAAAGATACTATGGTGGGATTTCCTGTTCCCTCTGGTCTGGACGATTCTATGTCTTTAGCCATTCAGGTTGATCGGCGTTTACGTGAACGCAGTATTACACGAGAGGTGTTGCCACCGGTTGAACAGACGTCTGAACCTATGCAATGTGATAGAGTTTTGTCTAAGGCGCAACGTCAGGAATTCAGAAGGCGTAATAAGCTGTGTTTTTTCTGTGGAGATGCCTCACATGTTATTTCTGTTTGTCCTAAACGTGAGAAACGCTTTGCACATACGTTTTCTGTTGGTGGGGTTCAGCCTAAGTTTCTTTTGGCGATTACTCTGATCTGCTCCCTGTCCACATTTGCCGCCAAGGCTTTTGTGGATTCGGGAGCAGCGCTAAACCTAATGAACTTGGATTTTGCTAAACGTTCTGCAGACGCCTATCCCTTTGAGGGGGATTGATGCTATGCCTCTGGCTAAAAATAAACCTCAGTTTTGGACCCAGTTGGTCATGCGGGTCGCCCCAGACCACCAAGAAAATTGCAGATTTTTGGTGTTGCATGGTCTGCATGATGCCGTTGTTCTGGGGTTTCCCTGGTTGCAGATTCATAATCCAGTTTTGGATTGGAAGTCTGTGTCTGTGGTGAGTTGGGGTTGCCGGTGTACCTTTAGTGAGGCTCCGGTTTTTTCCACCTCTCCTCAGTCGCATGAGGTTCCTGACTATTTGGCGGACTACTATGATGTATTTAGTGAGAATGAGTCTGCGTCCTTGCCTCCTCATAGGAGTTATGACTGTGCAATTGAACTAGACCCGGGGTGTAAATTTCCTAAGGGTCGGCTCTTCAATTTATCTGTACCCGAGCACGAGGCTATGCGGTCCTATATTAAGGAGGCGTTGGAGAAGGGTCATATTAGACCTTCCTCTTCACCCTTAGGTGCCGGTTTTTTTTTTGGGGCCAAACAAGATGGTTCTTTAAGGCCTTGTATTGATTATCGTGCCCTCAATAAAATTACTATTAAATATCAGTATCCGTTACCCCTGATTTCAGATCTATTCTCTAGAGTCAGAGGTGCTTGCTGGTTTACCAAGCTTGACCTCAGGGGGGCGTATAATCTTATCCGCATTAAGCAGGGGGATGAATGGAAGACGGCGTTTAATACTCCAGAGGGACATTTTGAGTACCTGGTGATGCCTTTTGGGCTCACTAATGCCCCTTCTGTCTTCCAGTGCTTCATGAACGATATTTTCCGAGACTTTGTCGATAAATTTTTGATTATCTATCTGGATGATATTTTGATCTTCTCCAAGGATTGGGATTCTCATGTGGAACATATTCGGACTGTGTTCCGGATCTTGAGAGAGAATTCTCTGTATGTCAAAGGATCAAAATGCCTTTTTGGAGTACAGAGAATTTCTTTTTTGGGATTTATTTTGTCTCCATCAACTATTGAAATGGACCCGGCCAAGGTACAGGCCATTTATGATTGGGTTCAGCCCACTTCTTTGAAGGCCCTCCAGAAGTTTTTGGGGTTTGCTAATTTTTATCGGAAATTTATAGCAAAATTTTCTAGTATTGCTAAACCATTGACTGACCTGACCAGGAAGGGTGTGGATGTGTTGAATTGGTCTCCGGAGGCGGTTGCTTCCTTTCAGGAGCTGAAGCGTAGATTTACCTCCGCCCCGGTTCTGCGGCAACCTGATGTCTCACTCCCGTTCCAGGTAGAGGTGGATGCTTCTGAGATTGGTGCAGGAGCGGTGTTGTCCCAAAAGGATCCGGTAACATCTAAAATGAATCCCTGTGCTTTCTTTTCCCGTAAGTTCTCTTCATCTGAACGTAACTATGATGTGGGGAATCGGGAACTGTTGGCCATGAAATGGGCATTTGAGGAGTGGAGACATTGGTTGGAGGGAGCCAAACATCAAGTTGTGGTCCTCACTGACCACAAAAATTTGATTTACCTAGAGTCGGCTAAACGCTTGAACCCTAGACAGGCTAGGTGGGCCTTGTTTTTTACACGTTTTGATTTTGTGGTCTCTTTCCTTCCTGGAACTAAGAATGTCAAGGCAGACGCCCTCTCTAGGAGTTTCTTTGCTGATTCTCCTGTGGTGACCAAGCCTGCCACCATCTTAGGCGAAGGGGTAGTTCTTTCTGCCATCTCGCCCGATTTGAGACTTGCTCTGCAAGAGTTCCAGGAGGACAAACCTGAGCGTTGCCCCAGTGGAAAGTTGTATGTTCCTGACCAGTGGAAGAAGAGAGTGATGTCTGAAGTTCATTGCTCTGCATTGGCTGGTCATCCAGGTATTTTTGGTACTAGAGATCTGGTGAGTCGCTCTTTTTGGTGGCCCACCTTGTCTCATGATGTCAGGAATTTTGTGCAGTCCTGTGGGACTTGCTCCCGGTTTAAATCTTGTTCTCGCTCTAGTGGGTTGTTGATGCCTTTGCCGGTCCCCAGGAGGCCATGGACCCATATTTCAATGGATTTCATTTCTGATATGCCAGTCTCTCAAAGAATGACTGTTATTTGGGTGATTTGTGATAGGTTCTCTAAGTTGGTTCATCTTGTACCACTCCCTAAGTTGCCATCTTCCTCTGAGTTGGTGCCTCTGTTTTTGCAACAGGTGGTTCGCTTGCACGGGATTCCTGAGAACATTGTATCTGACAGAGGAGTTCAATTTGTGTCTAAATTTTGGAGGACGTTCTGTTCCAAGTTGGGAATTCAGTTGTCCTTCTCCTCTGCTTTTCACCCTCAGACCAATGGGCAGACAGAGAGAACAAACCAGACCTTGGAGTCGTATTTGAGATGTTTTATTTCCGCTGATCAGGATGATTGGGTTTCATTTTTGCCCTTGGCCGAATTTGCTTTAAATAATAGAGCTAGTTCTGCCACTTTGATGTCACCTTTTTTTTGTAACTTTGGTTTTCACCCTCGATTTTCTTCAGGGCAGGTGGAGCCTTCTGCCTGCCCAGGTGTTGACACTGTGGTGGAGAGAATGCACCAGATCTGGGACCAAGTGGTGGATAAGTTATCTCTCTCCCAGGAAAAGGCCCAGTGGTTTTCCAATCGACATAGGACCATTGGTCCCCAGTTTAAGATTGGTGATATGGTGTGGTTATCATCAAAAAATATTGCTATGAAGGTGGCTTCTCCTAAGTTTAAGCCTAGATTTATTGGACCTTACAGGATTTTGGAGATTATTAATCCGGTCTCTTTTCGTTTGGCTCTTCCTGTCACATTTAAGATCCATAATGTGTTCCATAAGTCCTTGTTGAAGAGGTTTGTTGAGCCAGTTGTGCCTGAGGTGGCACCTCCGGACCCTGTATTGGTTGAAGGTAACTTGGAATATGAGGTAGAGAAAATTCTGGATTCCCGTCTGGCTAGACGGAGACTCCAGTATTTGGTTAAGTGGAGGGGTTATGGTCAGGAGGATAATTCCTGGGTCTCTGCCTCTGATATTGATGCCAAAAGATTGGTGCGTGCCTTTCACCCTGATCGCCCTGGTAGCATTGTTGAGGGTTCGGTGACCCCTCCTCAAGGGGGGGTACTGTTGTGAGTTCATTTTCCCCTCCGTCACTGAGGCCTGGTGAACTCCCTATTCTTGTGAAGGAAGGTAGTGAGCCTGATTATCAGGCACCTGGGACTAATGAAGACGATTGGCTGAGTGGAGTCACTGACTGGATTTAAGACAGCCTACGCCCTTTCTGCCCTGCGGGTGATTTCTCTGTGGACTCTTGGACACCAGTCTGATTCCTGCTCTCCTAAAGCTAAGTTTTCTGTTTTGCCGTTTTTGCATCTAAGATTTGTTTTTGTTTTTCTTGCTTTTTGGATTCTGCCACTCCCTGCTGGAGTGTGCAGTGTTCCTTGAGCTCTGTCTTCTGAAGGTACCTGAGTGCTGATTTAGTTTTTGAGGCTTAGTTGCTTCGGGGCCATTTTCGTGTCAGCTTGTTGGCTTTTGTCTCTGATAGGGTTTTGGCAGATTGCAGACAGCAGCCTTCCTATCCGTTCCTATCTAGGTAGTTTTTGGGCCCCGTCTTTGCTCAGCCTGTCTTTCTGTCTGTGTAAGTGTTTTCATCTTGCTTCACCGTCATTATATGTGGGGGGCTGCCTATTGCTTTGGGGTCTGCTCTGGGGCAGTTAGATTTCCCCTTTCCTTCTTTAGGCCTATGTATCTCTCCGGCTGTGATCGAGGGGTCTAGGTCATCGTAGGAACCCCCCACGGCTACTGCTAGTTGTGTTGATAGGTTCAGGGGTCTGCAATCTGATAGTTGCCAACTTCTCTGGTTTTCAGGACTTAGCTAGCATTTCTGTTTTTGCCTCCTACGGTGACTCAATCATAACAGACAATCCTAAGGCTTGTGAGGGGGAAGAGTCTCGGCCTCCTTCTTGTCGAAAACATCTGTAAAGGACCAGTAGGCAGCCGGTAACCCGGGTAAGGCTGCAGGAGGCCGCGGGGTAGAACCAGGCGTACGGGTTTGAGGCATTGATCATGACAGGACTGACCCCATCGAAGGATATCGCTAGACTGCCAATCCAGGACAGGTTCATGGTGGCGCAACCACGGAAGACCTAGTAGAAGCGGTGGAGAAAGATTCGATAATACAAAGAAGGTAATTTTCTCCTTGTGGAGTGCTCCGATTTGAAGCTCCACCTCTTCGGTGATACCAAGAATGGGATCTATCATGGCTCTTCCATCTACGGAGATGATGCGACAGGACTGCTGAAGAGGAGCGATAGGGATCCCGAACCATCTGCCACTGCTTGCTGGATGAAGTTTCTACCAGACCCAGAGTCCAGATAGGCCATCTCGGAGAACCGCACCTTTCTGAAGATCACCTGTATGGATATAGTTAGTGGAGGGGAGGAATCATTCTCACCTAGGGAGGCCTCTCTTACCTGTCCCAGGTGGAAAACTTTCTCCGGCCTCTCCATTCCACTGCATAGACTGGGAGCAGAGCATCCACCATAAGGATGCGGATTCCTAGTGGACATCCCCTCCTGCCGATTCCTCTTCACCTTAACGCAGTCAAGCTCCATGGGTTCAACCTTAGATATCAAAGTGGGACAAGGCGGAAACCAAGGCTTTGGTGAAGAAAATGCTGGACGAGGATTTCGCTTCCCGAGAATCCTCTCTCTGGAGTGCTCCTGGAGATGCAGGTCAATTCGAATGGCGAGGGATATGAGATCATCCAGGGTCTCAGATAGGTCCCTGACTGCCAATTCATCCTTGATTCTTCCAGATAATCCTCGCCGGAAGGCTCCAACCAAATGCTTATTGGTCCACTGGAGCTCCGAAGCCAGGGTGCTGAAATGGATGGCATACTGACCGACAGAAAGAGAGCCCTGTTGTAAAATGAAGAGAGACTCCATAGCAGATGTGCATGACCAGGCTCATCGAATATCTTGCGGATGGTGTCCATGAATACCTGCAGATTAGACACAATGGGATCATTCCGCTCCATTAGGGGATAGAACCAGGCTAAAACCTCTCTCTCCAGGTCAGAGGCAAGGAAAGCCACTTTGGCCATGTCAGTCGGTTAATGCTGAGGCAAAAAACAAAAATGCAGCAACCATTGGTTGAGAAATCCTCTGCAGAACTTGGGGTCACTATTGTAAGGAGAAGGTTTGCAGAGAAGAGGACAGGGTCCAGTAGTAGGCACAACCATCGGATGCAGTACTGGAGGCTGAAGGACTGGGAAGCAGCAATCATCAGTACTTTCGTTAACTGGTCCTCCATGGAGATCATGCAGTCCAACAGGTAGGTCTGCATCTCTAGTTGGTGATTGAGTTCCAGATGGAGCTCTGCTAGCTGGGTCGCGTTGGTGGGCTCAGCAGCCTGTAGAGTAGACAGGCAGGTATCCAAGGTTTGCATAAAGGCCACTAGCTGATCCTGACTGTCGAAGCGCAGCCAGCTCTCTCTAGGCTGAGTATCAGCTATCAGTGGAGTCCATGGCCTGAGAAAACTGTTACGACCACAGACTACTGATGGTGAAGTGGTAGCTGTATATCTGATACACCATAGATTGGAGAATTAGCTTAAAAAACCAAGGATGTTTATTAAAGGAAGAAAACAAATGGAAAAGGTGCCTGAGGGAAGAACCCTCTGGACCATGACACAGAACCATATAGGAGCACCAGGCAAGGTGTACCCCTATACAAGGATTCCCCCGTCGCAACACCAGGTGACCTTAATGCCGCGATACCCGGACCAGAGGGACGACCCCCGTACAGACCGCATTGAGGAGGTGGCAAGGATCCCAGAAGCTCTGTGTAATCTCAGAAAGGCTTATCTAGCCAGCAGAGATATATCAATGGTTTTGAGAGGAGAGTCTTGGTCAGCATGGGGTAGAAACCGGAGTGTCCAGAAGGATACAGGACAGGGAACTGCCAGCAGAGGATTCTGAGGAGACAGAGGTGTTAGTATAAAGACAACACTAGCCTTAGCATGCAGAGCTCAGCGAAGTGTGGCCTGAATGGGAAACAACAATCCCACAGAAGAAACACGTTGCTCAGGCACCTCCCTCAAAGGGAGGATGCCTTTTATGCACAGAACATCACAGCACAGAGAGCCCTAATAGAGAACAGGTGGGTTGTGTCCCACGAATGGGAACAACCTGTAATGCATATTTCTCTTTGTTTTGTTCTTCCTCCAATCAGCAAAATTCCCTGTTGTTGCTAGGTAGAATTAGACTGTGTGAAAATTGTCCCTATGTCCCTCCTGTAGTTGAGCTCTGTATTAGGTTTCTCTTCCCTTCTTCTTCAGTTTAGCCTACAGCAGCCATTACGCAAGACACATGTGTACTCCCTTGTACAAATTACCCCTTTTTACCTACTGTCCATTGTAAACTAATACAAGATTTTGGAAGAAATCAACATCGTTTCTCCTGGTCTTTCTACAGTTGCATTGCCAGTGGAGTTAAAACTATCTGAGGACGTCTGGTTTTGTGAGTACAAGTTATACAATTATCTAAGAAGCTGATAGTTAGAACACTTGGGACTCGCAGTCATCAGGAGGAGTCAGAATAGTAAAAAGGGGGTAGCTGTGACTAAGAACAGTTCACAGCCTGTAATTCAGAGAAAGGATCCATCTATAAGCTATTGAGAAGCTGCAGTTTACATAGACTTGCATCATTCTGTGTTCTCCAGCTCTGCTTGTTGCAACTTTGTATTGGTCTCCTTGATAACCAGGAGCTGAAGAGCCCCCAACTTTCACTGCAGAGACTGTAGCTTTTTGCAGCTCATATCACACAGATCTCATCTGCCTGTGAGTTACAATGGCTGAAGGAAAGTCTGCAATATCTTTATATGAGGACTCAGCCACTAACAGACACAGGCGCTCTGCTAAGCCATCACTGAAAGCTATAGAGAACCTTGAAATCATTAAACATGAACTTTCTTGTAATATATCCATCTTATGGCAAAGACTGCAGAGTCACATTAACACCATCTCCCCGTATTGCTCTCACGAGTTACCACCAGAGGGAGCCATTGAACAATTGTACTCTGCATACCAGGCTTACAAAGACGCTTGTAAAAAATACATCTCAATGCTACGGAAATTAAATACACCAGAATCGCTAAAAGAATGCGAGGTCTTCCAACAGCTCAATACCGAATGAGATAGCACCGTGCGTGACATTGTGAATAAAACAGAAGCAAAAATCCCACAAATGTCAGAAGTGACATCACACAGATCCAGGTCTGCTAGGAGCTCAAAACACTCAATCAAGTCAAGCTCATCAAGGTACTCAACCTCAGTGAACAACTCATAAGAGCGCGTGCCGAAGCAGAATCTACGAAAGTGCAAGCCATTTTCGCCCAAAAGAAAGCAGATAAGGAAACAGTATCTGCACGCAAGAAAGCAGAGATGGAAGCTGAATCCGCACGCAAGAAAGCAGAGATGGAAGCTGAATCTGCATGCGAGAAGGCGGAAATAGAAGTCCTGTAGAAGGAATACGAACATGCAGCAGCCGTGGCAAAGCTAAAGGTCTTTGAGCAGGCTCTAGGTGGGAGCCAAGGAGGCAGCCTCAATTCATACAAACTCGACACAGAAGACCCACTTAAGCGCACGAGAAATTACGTGCTGAGCCAAACCAACGAAACCCTGAACATCAACAACCTTCCCGTCAGCACCGATCTCTCTCTAGAGCATCAGGACATTGATCTGCCTGTAGCTTCCAGCTTTCAAGGTCTGTCCAATGGACCACAAACATTCAAACCTGAACCTCCTTCATGTGTCAATACGCTGCCTGGCCCTACACCTCACCAAATGTCATGCGCCAACGTCTACATGCAACCTAACATGCCGTCAAGGCACTATGCCCCTGATAACTATGTGGTTCCAGTGCCGCATACAACAGAGACCATATGTCACAAACAGGTTTCTGGTCCAAACGCCTACGCCATTCCATATCTTCCCATGTTCTTGAACCAAGAAGATAATACCCATGCTAACAGCATCACTCAGACAGCAAATGTTTCTCCAAAATCAGAAAGAACAGACATGGCCGATTTTGCGAGGCTCATGATACGCCGAGAACTCACCAACACCGGTCTCACAAGATTCGACGACCAGCCTGAGAATTACAGAAGTTGGAAATATACCTTTAAAGCCACAATTAGTGACCTTGGCATCACTGCTGCTGAAGAGCTGGATCTGCTAATCAGGTGGCTCGGACCTCAATCCACGGAGCGGGTCAAGAGGCTCAGATCCGTCCACATCAGTAATTCAGCAGCTGGACTCATGGCTGCATGGGAAAGACTGGAACGAAGCTTCAGCAGTCCTGAAGCCATAGAGAATGCACTGTTTAAGCGTCTGCAGGATTTCCCCAAAATATCTGGCAAGGAGAGTTCAAAATTCCTAGAGCTCAGTGACCTACTCCTAGAGCTCCAGTTAGCCAAGGCAGACACGCACCTAGCTGGTCTCAGCTATCTGGATACCGATCGGGGCATTAACGCGATAGTTTCTAAGCTGCCATACAATATACAAGAGAAGTGGGCCACTATTGGGTCAAAGTACAAAAAAGCCAGTCAAGTCTCTTTTCCTCTATTTTCCTTCTTCTGTGACTTCATCAAGGAAATTGCAGAGTGCAAAACTGACCCCAGCTTCTGCTATGAAGAACCTAGCGGCTTTGCACCATTCCCTAAGTACAACAGTTCGTGCTCTCATGACAGCAACCGCAGTGGTCCGGTGTCTGCAAAAAAGACAGAAGTTCTGCCTACACTGACATCAGCGCCAGACAAAGGCAGTGAAGGTGAGAAGGTTGAAAAGCCGAACCGCCAGTGTCCAATTCACAAACTGCCACATCCCCTAAAGAAGTGCATCGGCTTCAGGAAGAAACCCCTTCAAGAACGAAAGGAGCTCTTGAAGAAGTTTGGAGTATGCTTCAGGTGCTGTGCCTCTACTGAACATCTTTTGACAAGGACTGTGTCATCGCCATCATGTGTCTAGAGTGCGACAGCAAAGACCATGTACAAGCGCTCCATCCATCACAGCATGACTCTGCGTCTACACCTTCTCCCACCACAAGCCATGGCGGGGAGAGTTCAGACCAAGCAACAAGCCAAGTTGCGGTATCTTCCTCATGCACCGGAGTCTGCGGAGAAGGTCTTCGAGACAAGTCCTGTGCGAAGATTTGCCTAGCAAGGGTGTATCCCAAGGGTCATCCAGAGAAGGCAGTCAAGGTGTACGTTAGTCTGGACTTGTTTGACTTAAAAGGAGACGTCTATCCTTACACTTTGGGCACCTGCAGCTGTGTTATAAAAACCTCTGGAAGAAGGGCCGGTGGCCTCATAATAACTTCTCTTGAGAAGGACACCATAGAGATACCACTACCCACGCTTGTTGAGTGTAACCAAATTCCATTCAACAGGGAGGAAATCCAAACGCCAGAAGTTGCTCTTCAGCATCCTCACCTCAGAATGATAGCCAAAGAGATGCCACCCCTGGACGACAAGGCAGACATCCTAATTCTCCTCGGCAGAGATATTATACGACTGCACAAGATGCATCAACAAATCCACGGACTACTCAATGAACCGTATGCTCAGCGCCTTGAGCTAGGCTGGGTTATCATCGGCAATGTCTGTAGTGACCAGACACAGGATCCTAGCAACACCTCCTCTTACAAAACGCTTATCACGTCAGATCACCATGACTTGTCCCCCCTGCCAGACCCAGGCCATTACTGGATGAAGGAGAAATCAAATGACACTAAATGTCAGCAACAACCATCTGACAATTCATGTCTGCGTTATCTTCGAGACTACAACCTTGAGAGAACAACACTCGGTCCTGCAACAAAGGACAACTCACCACCAACAGAGGAAGACAAGGTGATCATCAGGGTCACGAGCATCAAACCCACCAATATCAACTATAACAGCTGGATAGCTCCCTCACCTTCCCTTCCCACAAAGACTGAGTAGCCAAAGGATTCACAGCAAGTATCTGCTGAGTTCTCAACCTTTGACACCTATCTCCATCACAAACCTGGTCAAGCCGAATCCATGCTAGACTTCAGTGCTCAGAGTGAGAGCCCCTCTCTCAACAGCCTTCCTCTTACCGATGGTGCTAGCGTTTTCCCCACGCAATGCAGCTTCAGCATACTGCTGGATGTCGAACAAGGCACGTTCTCTTCCCAAGCATCACCCTGTGTTGAACTTCCTATCGAACGAGGAGCCTCGCCTGTTCAAAACAGCATCCACGGTCCTCTGGGGTTCAAAACACCCATTGCAGTTCAAGGCAGGGCATCACTGAGACAGCTCGCTACTCAGGGCATCAACAGGAACACTATGTTACCATCTCAGAGACAGCAAAGGTGGGAGACGGGGAAGAAGTTCCTAAAGGCCTTACAGCAACCCCAAGTCCTGCACTGTAGTTCTTTAAAGATTCTTTCAACCGTCATCAAGAGACAAGTCTGCGTTTCTTACGATGCATCTATGAAGACTACAGCTGCAGGAACCTCTCCAAGTGCATCAGTTTGCTGGCTCCTTCGAACAGGAGTCACATGAATGTATCTTAGTCACTGGACTTTGCCACGGCGGGGAACATACCTTCGCATGCTACTGCTGTGCTAGGACACAGGATTATCAGAACCCAACTGAACTTTAACTTCCTCTTATGGACTGGAACGTCTACTGTTGGGTTGGTGGAAGAGTTGGCATGTTGCGGCTTCCCCAATCCGAAGATGGGTTTCTATTGGACTCATTTTTCATTTTTTATTCAAGCTCTACGTTTTTACTACAAGTATGGACATGATTTCTGCATTGTGTTGCATTGTTTTTCTTTTCTCCTCTCATTGCAGGTTTCACAATGTCGAGGGACAGAGTCTTCTTATCTCGCACAAGGACTTATGAAATCTGACGATTTCAGATGGGGAGTGTTGTGTCCCACGAATGGGAACAACCTGTAATGCATATTTCTCTTTGTTTTGTTCTTCCTCCAATCAGCAAAATTCCCTGTTGTTGCTAGGTAGAATTAGACTGTGTGAAAATTGTCCCTATGTCCCTCCTGTAGTTAAGCTCTGTATTAGGTTCCTCTTCCCTTCTTCTTCAGTTTAGCCTACAGCAGCCATTACTCAAGACGCATGTGTACTCCCTTGTACAAATTACCCCTTTTTACCTACTGTCCATTGTAAACTAATACAAGATTTTGGAAGAAATCAGCATCGTTTCTCCTGGTCTTTCTACAGTTGCATTGCCAGTGGAGTTAAAACTATCTGAGGACGTCTGGTTTTGTGAATACAAGTTATACAATTATCTAAGAAGCTGATAGTTTGAACACTTGGGACTCGCAGTCATCAGGAGGACTCAGAATAAGGTGCCCAGCTGTTTTAAGTATGTGCAGGAAGCAGGGCGTGCCTCCTAAGAGCATTATCAGGAGACCTGCCAAGACCATGCAGGTTCTTAGCAGAGAAAGGAGCCGCTGATCGTCTGGAGCCACGGACAGGGTAAGTAGTACCAGTGGAGCTGCGAGATAGGCGCCGGTCTTCCTGTGCAGCGGAGACTGGGCCTGCGGTTGAGGGCATGACAGATGTTCTTCGCTGGATTTACAAATTGTGCAGCCCCATTCTGTTCAATGAATTCAAGTAATTGCGTACTTTGTGAGACTGAAAAGAATCATTTTAGATGTGGATTAAGATCCATAACAGACTACTTGGTACATCAGTATGTTAAGTCAACAATAGAAACAAAAGAAAATTAACATTCTTTGCAGTATTTTCATGCATTTTTTTACTTTTACATGGGATTAGGTTTTAAAAACATGAATGTTTTTAAACAATTTAATTTTTAATTTGTTTCACTGTAATTTAAGTTTTTAAAACTACAAAAGGTGAATGGAATAAGCATATAATAATCCTTAAAAAGTGACAAACTTAGATTTCTGGAAAAATGTGTTAAATCTCAAGTATTGACATCTGTTTATGATACAAAAAAAATCAGAAACCAAGATTTCCTAACAGATTATTTAAAATGTTTACATTTGTATCCAACCTTTATAAAATCACTTGTAAGTAAATGTTTTAGGAACTTGTCATGAATGGCACGGAAACTCATTCCACAGCCGTAACAATGAGTACCAACGTTGTGCATAATTATGCAGCTTGATTTGCAAAGTGGCTTCATTGTTTGTGTCATATTTTAATTTATGCAGCATTCATACAAAAAAAATCTCAGTGCAATTGAGCGCCTGGTAGAGGACCTAATGTATAAGAAACCCGTGGCCATTACCAATCTTTGCTTTCTCCAGAAAACACTGAGAATTTGACTCTAAACCTAAGCAACATTAATTCATAACAAATTTTTTTTTATATAATTAGAACCAAAAATATAATTAAAAATCTGATGCGACAATTGATATTTATGACAAAATGTTTCATGTCAAGCTCTAACGCACTTGTGATTACATACATTTTCTTTCTATTCTTAAATATTGTAAATGAAACAAAACTTTAATATATCACTAACGTGATGACTATGGTTTTACCTAATATTAAAATTGCCTGCCTGTTGTAAAAATCTCTTCACAAAAATCATAGTCTTTTGGTATAATCTAGTATCAAGGGATGAATAGATAATAGGTGACACCTGTAGAGATTATGTTCAATTTCATACTGGGTTCACTGCAGTGATTAGAATTGTAATTTATAGATTTACACTTCTACAGTTTCTCTTGTAAGGATTTAATCATTTCCTGGCAACTTTTCAGGTATACACAGGCACAAGGTTCTTTGTCAAA
Source organism: Dendrobates tinctorius (assembly GCF_039654945.1). Lineage (NCBI taxonomy): Eukaryota > Metazoa > Chordata > Amphibia > Anura > Dendrobatidae > Dendrobates > Dendrobates tinctorius. Next base: position 96,484,913 of record NW_027361679.1, on the reverse strand, counting down.
TAAGGTGAGGTTTATTAAACTTCATAAACCTTCATGGCATGCAAACGAAAAACAGCCTTTTCTTGGCCAAAAAATGACAAAAAAACAGTACTTTCACTGGGTAGGCAAAGTATGTAAAAAATGGTCCCACCCCTGCAGGTTGTAATCCATCTCTGAGGCTCTGCTTCTCTCTCACTTAGGATCAGCAGCCAGACTGACTGCTTCTATAACACCACACGCCTGAGCCAATTTAGCAGCCATTTATATGATCTGCAAAAGCTGAACTGGAGATATGGGAGCAGACATTCCCATCCAAATTCTGCTGGCCACTCCTAAAACCCGGACCCATACTCCAGTCCCATTAAAACTTCTCAGCAATCTATTACTGCTGTAACCTTCATAGCCAGCATCTACAGCACAGAGGCTAGCAACTTCAGTGACACTTATGTCCCGTTTGGGACTTTACTGCCTGCTTCTTTGCATAACCCCCATCTGCCCAAAGTCTAGGGGGGGGGCTAGGAATCTTATGCCACCAGACAATGAACCCTTGGCAAGACATCTGCGTACCCATGTAACTTTCCAGGTCTGTGTACTAAATGGAAATTAAAATCCTACAGAGTCAGAAAACAATGGTTTATGTGGACACTATTACCTTTCTTCTCCCACATCCACTTTAGCTAGCAAAGGTCTGATAGCAGCAAAAATTTGCGCCCCAATAGGTAATACCTCAATTCCTTTAGTCCCTATTGATGGTTAAGCACTCCTTTTCCTCTATAGAATAGTTTTTATCACATGGGGAAAGCTTTCTACTAAGGCAAATTACAGGGTGCTCCTCCCCATTGCTTTCATGCACAATAATAGCTCCTAGACAGATGTCCAACTCATCTGTCTGGACTATGAATTTCTTAGAAAACTCAGGTGCTACCAAAACAAGCTGCATACAAAGTGCCCTCTAAACTTCTTGAGACCACTTCTGGAATCCCTGAGTTTGGTGGTTCTAAAGATTTCACTGGAGACCTCCAGGTCAGGGATATTGGCTTCAGCGGATGCTTCCTCATCCCTATTGCTAGCTAACACAGAAAACAGATACTCATCTGCCGCATCTGATGACATGGTTTAGGCAAAACCTAGCTGGTAGTCAAGCTACTGGGCACTACGTTTTTCCCCACAAGTCCCAAAACAATAGAAAGTCACATCCGACAATTATAACATGCATTAGTCTTCGATCACTCCCACTTCACGGGACATGTAACCACAATCTGTTGTATGTTGACCCAGGCCATAGGATAATACTGAGATACACTATACCCCCACCACCTTACCAGGGACTGGCACATGAGGAAGTGTGGCCCTTAGCAGGGTCACTAAACTGACTCCAGTAGTCCCATCACTTGGACACCGTTCACTGTTATGTGGCATATCTGAGGCCCCTCACTAGGATGGTGAATAGCACTACAGTCAGGGTATGCAAAATAGGAGCCACGCCAGCCTATGTTGCAGTCCATAGGTTCCGTAGTCACCGGACAACTGGTGGTCATATGTCCCATGGTGTGACATTGCCAACAGGCCAAGGCACTAGAGAGATTCCTCAGAAGTAGCACTGACCCCTCCTAGGTCTTTGGGCAGCACACAAGCATAGATTTGGACCCCTTTTTTGGGTGTCCCAGTAAAGTGACCTCACACTCCCTTGGCTGCTCAGAGAGTTTTCCACAGCCAGGTATGCCTCCACAGGGATCTCCAGGTAAAATGCATTCTGAGGATCTCACAGGGCAACCCAGCACAGTACCGACCTAGGCTAGTGAGTGGATAAACTGGTCTGTCACCACTCTTCCCACGAACTGGTCTAGGGAAAATGTTTCAGACTGCAGCCATTTCTGCTGTAAGTGCAGTAAGTTCATTCTGCCTCACAAAAATCAGAATAAAACACAATCAAAAAATGTTATGTGCCCGACAATGGTACCAATAAAAACATCAACTCGTCCCGCAAAAATCAAGAACTCTCATGCCTCTGTGGGCCAAAATATGGAAAAATTATAGCTCTCAAAATGTGGTGATGCAAAAACTAGTTTTTGCAATAAAAAGCATCTTTTAGTGTGTGACAGCTGCCAAACATAAAAACCCGCTATAAAAACCCACTATAAATAGTAAATCATACCCCCCTTTATCACCCCCTTAGTTAGGGGAAAATAAAATTTAAAAAATGTATTTATTTCCATTTTCCCATTAGAGGCTAAAGTTAGGGTTTCGGTTGGGGCTTAAAGTTTAATGTTAGGGTTACGGTTGGGATTAGGGTTAGTGTTGGAATTAGGGTTAGGGGTGTGTTAGGGTTATTGTTAGGATTGGGATTAGGGTGTGTTGGGGTTAGGGTTGTAGTTAGAATTGGGGTTTTTCCACCGTTTAGGCACATCAGGGGTTCTCCAAACGCGACATGGCATCTGATCTCAATTCCAGCCAATTCGCCGTTGAAAAAGTCAAACGGTGCTCCTTCCCTTCCGAGCTCTGCCATGCACCGAACAGTGGTCTACCCCCACATATGAGGTATCAGCGTACTCAGGACAACCATGTTTTGGGTCCAATTTTTCCTGTTACCCTTGGGAAAATAAAAAATTGGGGCTGAAAAATTATTTTTGAAAAAAATATGATTTTTATTTTTACGGCTCTACATTATAAACTTCTGTGAAGCACTTTGGGGTTCAAAGTGCTCACCACACACCCCATCTAGATAAGTTCCTTAGGGAATCTACTTTCCAAAATGGTGTCACTTGTGGTGAGTTTCCACTGTTTAGGCACATCAGGGGCTCCTCAAGCACGAAATGGCGTCCGATCTAAATTTCAGCCAACTTTGCACTGAAAAGTCAAACGGCGCTCCTTCCCTTCCGAGCTCAGCCATGCACCCAAACAGTGGTTTACCTGCATATATGGGGTATTAGCGTACTCAGGACAAATTGTACAACAACTTTTGAGGTCCAATTTCTCTTGTTACCCTTGGTAAAATAAAACAAATTGGATCTGAATCAAAATTTTTGTGAAAAAAAGTTAAATGTTCATTTTTTTTAAACATTCAAAAAATTCCAGTGAAGCACCTGAAGGGTTAATAAACTTCTTGAATGTGGTGTTGAGCACCTTGAGGGGTGCAGTTTTTAGAATAGAATGGTGTCACTTTTGGGTATTTTCTATCATATAGACCCCTCAAAGTGACCTCAAATGTGATGTGGTCCCTAAAAAAAATGGTGTTGTAATAATGAGAAATTGCTATTTAACTTTTAACCCTTAAAACTTCCTAACAAAAAAGTTTTGGTTCCAAAATTGTGCTGATGTAAAGTAGACTTATGGGAAATGTAATTTATTAACTATTTTGTGTAACATGTTTCTCTGTTTTAAGAGCATGAAAATTCAAAGTTGGAAAATTGCGAAATCTTCAAAATTTTTGCCAAATTTCCTTTTTTTTCACAAATAAACGCAAGTCATATCAAAGACATTTTACCGCTATCATGAAGTACAATATGTCACGAGAAAACAATGTCAGAATCACCGAGATCCATGGAAGCGTTCCAGAGTTATTACCTCATAAAGGGACAGTGGTCAGAATTGTAAAAACTGGCCTGGTCATTAACATGCAAACCACCCTTGGGGGTAAAGGGGTTAAATTATTTATTTAAATAATTAAAAAAACAGCATAGGGATCTCTCTATTCTTAAAAACCAGCCTTGCTAACACTGACAGCTATGGGTTGCAGTCTGCACATGACAGCATGCCAAACACTGGATGTTCGGGCCCCCCATTCAAGTGAATGGGGTCTGGGTACTATTCTAGTACCGATTCCCGAACTTTTTTAAACAGTTCGGCCAAACCCGTCGGACCCTTACATCCAGGGGTCTGCCCATCTCTAATGACAGATTCATTAAGAGGAGTGTACTTCTTAATGAATCAGGACTCCAGCTCACCACCTCACCAAGACCTGCGTGAACTATGCGATTGTGTGCACTAAAAACTTAATGTGTACCTTCATTAGAGTATGTGCACACAACATCCTTTTTCAGGCAGGTCAGTTGAGAAACAGCCTGAAAAAGCCCTAAAAAGAATGAACATATGAACTGCAATGTCAAAATGACTTGAATTACATGTCTTTTTGATCTTCTTTTTAATCGCTTCAGGCTTCGAAACCTGTGAAGTGGCTACAAGAAGTGGCTACGAGAATTGTCCTGACCATTTATCAGGCAACTTCCACATGTAAGAAGGTCAATAGTTAATATCAAAATGTTCCCAAAAAATACATTAAAAAATGCAGAAGCACTGATTACAAACATTCCAAAAAATGGACAAAAGACGCCGCCATTTTACTGAAGTGTCTTGACCTGTCAAAACTCTTAAAGATGCCTTATACAAAAAATGATCCATTAAAGGAATATACTAGGTATTGAAAAAGAAAAAACAAGGGAAAGTGGGCAGATAAAAACTCATCCTGATTTCTTAGTTATTAATCAAAATTATGTCTTTCTATCTTACAAAGTACTAGTAATTACTACTAAGTACTAAATAAAATGAATGCACCACTAATATCGATGCATTCTTAGAAAAAAAATATTTCTTGACAAGTTTGGGCTAAATTTCTCTGCCATGTTTTAACTACCGTATTAATATATTAATGACATTTCAATTAAGTGCCGCAGGCTTTCTTTACCTGCTGAAAGATGAAAACAAGTTTACAGTTTGCTTTTCTTGCCCTTTAGCAGTCTCGGAATTGAATTTGTCACATTCTCTATCACTTAGCGGCACAGATGCATATATATTTAAGTATAATTTGTATACTCAGCCGTTCTGAAAACAAACTTATTTTATGCTGAACAGCAGTAAAGTACATTTTCAAAGTCAAAGCATTAATACAAGGAATTCTAGCTTTTGGAAGCTTTGTCCCACAAATAAATCTAAATTATTTAAAAATTAAAAATGTTAAATTAAAATTATACACACTATATACACTTGAAATGTACACCTATAATAAATTAACTTTTATGGCAATGTATACCATTAGATTAAGTTTATACATACCACTGATGCATAATTCCCAACAATCGTAACTTTGAATCAGGGCTGTGGAGTTGGTAAGACAAACCTCCTACTCCGACTCCTTGATTTCCCTGTCTCTGACTCCGACCCGAGACTCCTCAATTTCCCTGACTCTGACCCCACAGTACTAGGAGAACCTGGGACCGCTGTATATATATATATATATATATATATATATATATATATATATATATATCACGTAAGAGATGCTGGAACTGCTGTATATACATCACATTGAAGAAACTAGGACTTCTGTATATACATAACATAGAAAACACTGGGACTGCTGTATATGCATCACATGAGACTCTGGAGTCATATAAATTACAGGAGGGGCTGGGGGGCATAAACATCACATTAGATGCTGGGACATATTCATCACCGGAGAGGCTGGGGGGATAGACATCACTGAAGGGCTAAAAACATCACTAGGAAGCACAGACACCACTGGCGCTACATATGTCCCTGGGGGAATATACAGTACGTCACTGGTGGGGTCACATACATCCATTGGGGCTAAATACAGCACTGGGTTCTATACACAGGTGCAGGGATATACAGCACTGGGGGGATATACAGTACTTTGAGGATATACAGCACTTCTGGGGTAAATGTAGCACTGGGGAATATACATATCACTTGGGGGCACATACAGCCCTGGGAAAAGATACAGCACTGGGGGAGGGGGAAATAAAGCACTGGGGGATAGGCATCACTGGGGAGGCACATAGATCACCTGGTGGGGCTCATAGATCACCGTGGGGACACAGAGATCACTGGAGGTGGCACGAAGATAATGAGGGGGCACAGAGATCACAGGGGGAACAAGTATCACAGGGGACTACATAGCTGGGGGTGCACAGAGATCCCCCGGGGGGTGGCATGAAGATCACAGGGGGGCACAAAAATCACAGGGGGGCACAAAGATCACAGGAGGGCACATAACTGGGGGGGCACAGAGATCACAGGGGGCACAAATATCACAGGGGGTACATAGCAGAGTGTCACAGGGATCACAGGGGCACATAGATTACAGGTGGGCACAAAGCTAGGAGCCACAGAGGTCAAAAGGGTGCACATAGTTGCAGGGCACATAGATCACAGGGGGAATATAGCAGGAGGGCACAGAAATCACAGGGGGCATATAGCTGGGGGGAGAGAGATGACGGGGAACAAAGATCACAGGAGGAAACATAGCTGGGGGGCACATAAATCACTGAAGGCACATAGCTGGGTGGCACAGAGATCACAGGGGAACATATAGCTATGGGGCACAGAGATCACAGGGGGGGCACAAAGATCACAGGTGGGCACAGAGATCACAGGGGGCACATAGCTGGGAGGTGCAGAGATCACAGGGGGCATATAGTTGGGGGCACAGAGATCATATTGGGGCACATAGCTGGGGGGGCATAGAGATCACAGGGTGGCACATAGCTGAGAGGCACAGATCACCAGCAGAAAGGCACAGAGCTGTCGGCATAGAAATCAACAGCATATAGGCACAGAGCTGCTGGCACAGAGATCACTTTGGACTCTCTGGCAGCAGCTCCTCTTCTGGGACAGGAGGACTGGAGCGCAAACCCCACGCACCACGTTGACATCATCATTCATGTGCAGGCAGCGTTCTGTGTTTAAGGCTGCATACCGTGCATTTTGGGGTTAAAGGGCCAGCAGCTAACAGGATACAGCTGCCACCCGAGCATTGTAGACTCAGGGAACTGCCCATGGGCTGCATAAAAAGTCACTGCAGGCCTCATGCGGCCCGCGGGCCGGAGGTTCCCCACACCTGCACTAGGGGATGGAGAAATAAAGCACTAGACTCCAAGGTGTCACTATACATCAAGTCTTGAAATCCCCAGGGCTTGCAGAAGAAACCTCTGTATCTAACAATTCCTTCAGTGCTTCTGCCTCGTTTAAAACCTCTATGGCCTCCACCTGCGCCCTCAATCTCTGCCTTAGGGAAACACACATTCCAACACTGCACAGAAAATCCCTCCCCCCACACCTCCATACTGGGCATCCAGGTCTCACCGTAAACAGGCAGTGTTTAAATTAATATGCCTTGGAGATCGCAGTCATACAGATCAAGAGGTGTGGACAGCTATCCATGCCGAGTTTGAGCAATGGCTGTCTCCACACAAGCTGGAGCCAGGGAAGGCTGTGTGCGATAATGGTGCGAACCTGGTGGTGGCCCTACACTAGGGCAACTTCACACATGTGCCTTGCATGGCTCGCATCCTCAATATAATGGTACAGTAATTCCTCCATCACTGTCTCAGCCTGGATGCGCTGGTGCAGAAACCACTGTCGTTGTGTGCTCAATTCCACCATTCCACTTAATTTGGTATAGAGATCTTTTGGACTACCGGTTATCCGGTTAATATGCGATGTTACTACACCGTGAAATTTAAATCTGCACATGCTGCATCAACACTGAGACCTGGTGCAGTATGACATTTTGCATAGCCTGGCACAATGCAGTATGGATGTGGTGCAATTCACATATGTGGAGTGGACACAGATGAAAGACCTCTGCACCCTTCTGCATGTAAGTACTAAGATGGTTAGCGCTGACGGTGTCATCATTAGCATTACTATTACTGTTATCTACATGCTGGAGCACACTTTAAATAGTCTGCGGGAGGAGGTGGTGGTGGTCCCGGGGGAAGAGGAGCAAGCAGAGGAGAATGCCTTTAGGGATAACAATATGTCTAAGTTCAGGTCTGTCATGTCACAGGTGGTTGCCATGGGGGGGAGCAAATGGAGAAGGATCAGGAAAAGGACAAGAAGGAAGAGGTGATGGACGTACAAGTTAGGAGATGAAGAGGATAAAGATTCCTTCTCTTGTCCATGGTTGCCAGGAGTGGATGGAGGAAGCAAGCTTGAGTGCTAACCTGCCACCAACAAACACACTATGGACTTGGACCTCATGAAAGAGATCGACCCATGAGCACCTTCTTGCAGCACTATCTGCAACATGTTAGGATTCTATAGTGCTGATACCTGAGTTGCCAGTCTGTTTGATCTACGATACAAAAGTATAGCTTGCCAGTTGCTTCACCCCATGGAAATGGACACGCCCATGCTGCAATATCAAAACTTGCTTGAAGACAATCTTGACAGTGGTTTTCCCTAAGACAGCAGTGAGGCACACAGTGTGCATCACAGTGATAGGCTTCCAACCCCAGGAACTCCAAAGCTATACTTATAGGAAATTTAGCTTGTGAGTCCCAATGGGGACAGTTCCAGTAATGTCTGTAAAGCGATGTGAAATTATTGGCGCTATATAAGTAATATAAAAAAATAAATAGAAATTGATGCTCAACCACACCCATGAGGCACAAATATCAGTTTTTTTAAACTACTATTGTCAGAAAAATGTAAGGATAGTAACATGGGTAGTTGACTCACAGGCAGTGGAGGAACTGCCGATCTCAGAGGCCTACTGCTACAGGCATCACACATGAAGGAGACCCAACCGGGAGGGTTCGCATTTCCAAAAATTAGTGGCAGACACTAACAAAGTGACATCATTTTCACCGCAGTCGAAATAGTATAATACGGACCGATAGGTCTTCCACTACATCCAACCCAGCAGATAAACACCCAACCAGGAGTGTTCACATTTCCAAAAATTAGTGGCAGACACCACAAAAGTGGCATTAATTTCACCACAGTAGAAATGTCATAATAGGGACCAATACACCTTCCACTACAGCCAACCCAGCAGGTGGACACCTAAGCAGGACTGTTCACATTTCCACAAATTCAAATGTGTGTTAGCAGCAGCAACAGCAGACACAGAAGCCACACTAAAGATATCACAGACTGCAATTATGTGAGAACAATGCAGCACACTGAAAAAGTAGAACATCCAGTAACAGAAGTTGTCACTTGTCTTTGGATAGGACATGACGTTGTTGGTTCACTAGTACTCTCACAATCATTACTACCTACCCCACATACACCTTGAACACCAAGCCTAATCTCCCTTCCACCTCGACCTCGCTTTTTCAGTCATGTTGCTCAGATGTGTGGTAGGAGCACAGTAGTAGCAACTAAAATTAGAGTTTTTTACTCTGCACCACCTCTGCACACAGCTGAATTTCAATAGCACTAAATGAGAAGCTGAAATATGGTGTGCTGAATTGTGTTAGTCAAAGAATAAAGAATTGTTTCAGTGTGGATGAGGCCTGTATGACAAAGAAGACCAAACAATTTCAAACTGAGATCTCCCCTACTGTATTACGCTAGAAACATAAGAATTTTTTTTTCTGTGGATGAGTCCTGTATGACGAAGAAGATATGCTCCAAACAATTTCAAAATTAGATCTCCCCTACTGTATCACGTTATTAACAGAAGAAATGTTTTTTTGTGTGTGTGGATGACGTCTGTATAACAGACTAGTTTCTCCAAAGAATTTCAAAATTAGATCTCCCTACTCTATCATGGTAATAAAAGAACTAAACAGAACAAAATTAGTTTTTAGTGTGGATGAGGCCTGTATAATCTGGATCTGCTTAAAACAATTTCAAACTCAGATCTAGGCTGCTGTATTATGTTTGCTAAAAAAAATGTATTTAATGTGCAACAGCTCTGCACTCAGAAAAATTTCACCGCCACTAAATGACAAGGTGGGATATGGCGGGCTGTATCACGTTTAGCAACAGAAAAAATTATTTTTAATATGCATGAGATCTGCAGACAGCTTAATTTCACCGCCACAAAATTACAACGTGGAATATGGTAGGCTGTATCATGGTTAGCAGCAGAAAAAAATATTTTTTTAATGTGCATGAGCTCTACAGACTGCTTCATTTCACTGACACAAAATTACAACATAGGATATGGCGGGCTGTATCATGTTTAACAACAGAAAAAATCTTTTTTTTTAATGTACGTGAGATCTGCAGACAGTTTCATTTTACCGCCACAAAATTACAACGTGGGATATAGCGGGCTGTATCACGTTTAGCAACAGAAATATATATTTTTTTCATGTGCATGAGGTCTGCAGACAGGTTTTCACCTCCACAAAATTACAATGTGGGATATCACGTTTACCAGCAAAAAAAATATTTTTTGTTTTCATGTGCATGAGCTCTGCAGACAGGTTTGTTTCACCACCACAAATTACAACGTGGGATATGGCGGGTTGTATGATGTTTAGCAACAGAAATATTTTTGTATTTTATGTGCTTGAGGTCTGCAGATAGCTTCATTTCACCACCACAAAATTACAACGTGGGATATGGCGGACTATATCACGTTTAGCAACAGTTTTTGTTTTTTTTTAATCTGCAATATGCAGACAGTGGAATTTTCTCCGTCACTAAATAATAAGGTGAGATATGGCATGGTGAATTGCGCTAGCAACTGCCCAAAAAATATTTTTTCATGCCCAACAGCTCAAATCATAGAGCAATGTCACCACACCACTAAATGACAAGGTCGGATATGGCATGCTGTTGCACATTTAGCAAGTCAAAAAATAAGATTTAGAATGGTCTACTGTGCATGGAGCACCATAGAGGCAGTGCACAACACACTTGTATGAAATATGTCCTGCTCTCTTTGTCTGTGGACCTCAGTAATGGCACAAAAAAAAAAGCTGGAAGGTCGATTTCACAGCCACACAGGACACTATCTAGCTAAACTATCTCACTAAGAAACAACTGCCTAGCTAACTAGCTAAAATATAGCAGCAAACAGTGCCAGCATCAGGAGCATTCTGTATGCGTTGTTACAGTGTCAAAATGGCGCTAAAACAAGATGTCCGCTCTTTATATGGAGAGGGACCTGTGATATCAGCAGCCAATGACACAAGCCGTAGTGTCAGGACATTGTGGATGTTTCCTGCTCCCTGATTGGCTAGCCGCAATGTGCACACAAAAAGTTAATATGGTATGTGTTACACAGCACTTTATTTACCAATCATGTACTGTATATGTCCATTTATTAACTGTTTATAACTTGATTACATTTATCTATTCTACCTGTTTTTGAACATTATGCTGATTATTTTTAATGCTGTGTAACCCATATGTATTTTTACTATTAGTACAACCATATCATCAAGCGTTAGGATTACTTTCATGTTAACACCTGGATAGTTATAACACAGGCAGCTATTGCTGCTCTCATCTCCACACTTTATAAAAATCTTTTCTACATCTCTGTTTTTAATTATTACCAATAACATTATAAATTTTTCTTGGGCTCAGCACTTCTATTTTTTGTGTAGGTTTTTCTAGTATTATTTGATGTTTCCCTATTATTCTTATAGCCTATTTCTTTTGGAGTTTTTTATCATAGTGGTAGATGCCGCAGAGGTTGGGGCAGGGGCTGTTTTGTCTCCAAGTCCCAAAACTCTGACTAACTTATGCCCATGTCCATTTTTTTCTATTAAATTTTCATCTGCTAAGAGAAATTATAATGTTGGAAATCGAGAGCTGCTTGCAGTCAAGTTAGCTTTTGAAGGGTGGAGGCATTTTTTGGAGGGAGCTATTCATCAGGTCATGGTTGTGACGGAGTATATAAATTTAGCTTAGATTGAATCTGTTAAACATTTAACCCCAAGACATGCCAGGTGGTTGTTATTTTTTTCTAGATTCAATGTTTCCATCACGTTCATGCCGGTGTCTAAGAATGTTAAAGCTGACGCTTTGTCACGCAGCGCTGACTCAGTTTCTCCTCCAGAATATCCTTCCTCCATTCTTCCTCAGGGTATAGTAATTTCTATGGTGTCCTCAGATTTGGAGGCTGAGATTCGCAAAATCTAATCGTTGGCATCTTCTTCTGCTACTCCTGGGTCTAAATTATTTGTGCTTGTGTATCTAAGATTATGTCTGTTGCAAGGGTTTCATGACTCCATCTTGAGTGGTCACTCCTGTGTCACTGTTATGCAGAAAACAATATAGACTCTTTTGGTGGACATCCGTGCTTAACAATATTAAGGGTTTTGTATTCACTTGTGAGGTTTGCGCATGTGCTAAAGTTATACATAGCCAGCCGGGTAATTGGCTCCATTGCTTATTCTGGAAAGACCGTGGACTCATTTTTCCAGGGATTTCATTACTTATTTGCCTGTGTCTAGTGGAAAAACTGTTTTTTGGGTGTTAGTTGATCGATTCAGTAAACAAGCTCACTTTGTTCCGTTACCTAATGCATGGCATTCCTTTGAACATTGTATCCAATGGGGGATGCAGTTAGTCTCCAAATTCTAGAGAGAACTTAGTAAGAAATTGGGGATTGATTTGTTGTTTTCTGTGCTTTCAATCTTCAAACCAATGGTTAGACAGAGAAAACAAATCAGTCGTTGGAACAAATTCTAAAGTGTTTCCTTGCAGCTCAGTAGGAGGACTGGTCCTTATTCTTACCGCTTGCTGAGTTCGCCTTTAACAGCCAGGTTAACCAGTCTACTGGAACCTCAATGTATTTTTGTATTTATGGTTTTTCATCCTCATTTTGGGAAATTCTCAAAGATGAGTTCCGTTTGTCCTGGAGTAGAGGCTGCCATACAGAAATTTGGGGATGTCTGGAGGAAGGTTGAGAAGAATATTGGGGTGGCTCAGCATCGCCAGAAACAGAAGGCATATAGGAAAAGTTCAGGGGGTTCCATATTGAAGGTTGGTGATAAGGTTTGGGTAGCTTCCAAAAATATAAAATTGAACAGCGAAGTTGGGTCCTAAATTTATTGGTCCATATGACATTTTAGAGGTAGTTAACCTGGTGGCTTTCAGATTAAAACTCCCTCCATCTTGTCGCATTCCAAATGTTTTCCATAAATCACTGATAATAGCGTTTGTCCCTTCGGTTTTGTCTCCTTCATCTCTTCCAGTTTCTGTCAATGACAGTTTGGAGTTTGAAGCACAAAAGATTGTTGATTCACAGAAAATCCATAATTCCCTCAAGCACCTCATTCTTTGGAGATGTTATGGACCAAAGGAGAGATCCTGGGTCTTTGCTCGAGCTGTACACGCTGATCGTCTGATCAAGGGCTTCCATTGCCGGTTTCCTGGGAAACCTGAGGGTCCGGTGGCCCCCCTAGAAGAGAGGGTCCTGTCACAATTCCTCCACTCAATGAGTGATTATTATGCTGTCCTATGGATAATAGGTCATGCCGCGTTGTCAGTGTTTTGACTGACAACTTGGCTGTCCAATCTTGTGATGGGAGTGCATGCTGAGCTGTCAGTGCTTTGATTGATAGCTCGGCTGTCCAATCTGGGACTCTGCGGTGCAGGACATTCTCCAGCTGTTCTCTGTTCTGCAGTTTGCCCAAGCTATTTAACTTAACTGTTTGTCTCTGATCCCGGCCAGACATAGTTTGTTCTTCCTGGTGAGTGTTTGCCTGACTATGTCATTCTGAGTTCTGATCTTTCGCTGCCTGACCTTTGAACCATGCTCTAACTAACCAATTGTCTTGTTCTTTTCCTTTGACCCTTTTTCACCTGGTATTTTGACCCTGGACCGTGACATGATTTACCCCTTTGTTTGATCCCTTGGTTTTCTATGTTGTCTCCTCATACTGACCCCGGAATGTCTTACTTCTCTGCTTCACAGTCTGTCTGTGAGTAGTGACTAACATCACACTCATCTATGATTTTTCATTATGCTAGAGTGTGACCTTCTTTTGAGATTATACAACTGATCATTTATTGTAATTTCATTTCCTTTGTCTTGTGAGTTTCTTCACAGATAACAAATTGCTTACAAGACTAGGAACATAGATTTGACAACTAATGTAACCATCTCCTAGTCCATCTGAATTCATATTCTTCTCTGATTTACTTTGGTCAAGGCTAGAGAAAAAATCTCTGTCATTAGTCATATCACTATTTTCCCCAGAGTCTATACACCATGCATGTTTTGATGTACTTGCATTAACAATAAAAGCAACTTCAATACTGGAAGTGAGATATTCTTCAGTAATGGCACTTTTAACCCTTTGATTATTTTTGCTTTTTTTCAGCTTATTCATTCTCGCTTTCCAGACTTTGCAGTCAGCCTTTAGGTGCCCTGATTTCTTGCAGACAAAACACTCATGGGTTTCCTTCAAATTACTTATTGACTTATTTTTGGGTAGATCTTGGGTTTTTAAAGCGCTTTCTGCTTTGAATACCCCATGTGAAGAATATGGGGGCTATAATTTCTTGCCAATCAACTATCAAATCCGGTTCAAGATTATACTCCTCTTACAGAGTGTGAAGATGAGACAGGAAACCATTCTCAGTAGGTGGCTAAGCTAAATTCACTCCTCCAGCAGATAGCTTTGACCAAGCTACTCCTAGCAGGGTGGATCCCTATTGAGAGTGTAAAGCTATTTAACTAATGAAAGATTCCCCCCAGATGGACCAGAGCCGTAATTTCATAAGGAGTTATGGACTTATCGTACATTCTAGCTGTTTATAGGTTACATTTTCAAGATCACAGGAAAGGGCTGAACACCCGTCAGGGTCTCGACCCGTTCTAGCACCCAAGGGTAGGCAGATACATAGAACAGCTAGTAGAAGCCAGGTAGTAAAGTCATGTTTGATCTCAAAGTGTAATGGGGGCCTGGCCAAATCAGATGGCGCCAAAACCGCTGCTCAATGACCTTCCATAGAGAAGTTATGATCTATCATAGGTTTCGGAGTTTCAGCTGCCAGAGCAAATGAGAGGGAAACTATTATCATCTTAAGCGATGGGGAAGGGAGTGACTGACCAAGGGAGGTTCTCTGCTGAGGACATTCACACTGTGCAGCGTGTTGGCAGAAACTGGAAATAGCTGGCTCAAACACCTCCCATGTGGTTGCCAGCATCCAACAGCCGAACATTAAGCTGGTAACTAACTTTTGTATGATCTGCTTATACTTTTTTACAACCACCTGTATATGCATATCTGACCATTCTATATGTATAACCATTGTGTATATAGTGTATTGTCTAGTGTTCCCTTAAGGCGATTAAATATATAATTTAATCTTGGGCTGCACTTTTACCTCGATCCACGAATCCACACGTCCCTGTTCTCGGTTTTAACTTTCCATACTACCAGGGCTGGTTTCTGGCCCAATATAATACCATTCATGGACCGAGCTTATATCTAACAAGGAACTGTTGACACACCTACCATGCTGACAAGGCACTGTTTCACTAGTGCTAGTGAAAGGGGCCTGTCAGGATTGTGAGCAAGTGTGGTGCCACATCACTGACTGCATGGGCCACATCCTCTCACTCCCTGTTCCTCCCTGGGCCTGTGTGGGCAGGGGGTGTCTGTGTAAAACTCTGCCGAGCTGACCTTACATGTCCCCAGGAGGTGCAGAACGTCACATAGGTGCAAGTGAGGAGACCACGTGATCCTTCCTACGTAATAGTGTCATCAGGCAAGGTGGCGAGGAGCCGGTTCATAAAATTTGGCAGCGGTGGGATTCTGTGTGATCTCTCTGGTGTCATCCTTCACACCCCACTGCTGCTTACACTCATCTATATGCTTCCCGCTGGCATGCTCTAATGTAAGCTTATAATCTGTGGGCACATCTAGTGCAGTTACAAGTGTGTCATACACTGGTACACCGCTTAGTAGTAGTGCAGAAACATGGAAGTCCTTTAGATCTTCCCCAATGCCCCCAAACACTCCACAATTTCTAGAGTATTTCTTATGTAATCATGTATATCTGGGCCTTTATTTAGCTTAGACTAAATAATAGAGCTTATTCCTGAGATTTATCCTTTCATGCACTTTCTGCAGATCTTCCCACATTTCTTTTGCAGTTTCACTTTTACATACATGCACAATCTGATCATCATCTATACTGAGGGAGTGCTTTTTCATCCTCTACCATTCTTCGGTTAGTGGGTCAGGTCTAGACATCTGTGTGCATTTCCATATACCCTCACTTATCAGCAGCATCTTTATATTGAATTTCCAGGACTGGTAATTCTGGTTAGTCAGATTTGGCACTGTGAAGTTTATAGAATTGCTGCTAGAGGCCATCTTTGCTTCTTCTTCTTGGTACACTGTTCTCTCTACTCTGGACTGTTCTCTGGGTCTTTAAGTTTCTGGGTTCCTCGGTCTCTGGACCCATAACCTGTTGGCAGTGGATTAATCTCTGTATTGTTCAGCCATTCCATAGTGAATATATATTTATTTAGGAGCAAAGATAACACAACTGTTATTTCTTAGGATCTTAGCATCTTTTCTGTCAAATTACAAAGTGAAAGTAAAATGTGCTCCAGCTACACACACACAGTGAACAGGAACTTCCTGTTTTGTTTTTTTTAACAATGCATTACTGGCAACATAACACTATTGTGGGAGATAGAAATTCATGCACTATTAACCCCTTTGAGACGGAGCCCTTTCTCGTTTTTGCGTTTCTGTTTTTCGCTCCCCTTCTTCCCAGAGCCATAACTTTTTTATTTTTCCGTGAAAATGGCCATTTGAGGGCTTGTTTTTTCCCAGAGCCATAACTTTTTTATTTTTCCGTGAAAATGGCCATTTGAGGGCTTTTTTTTTCCCAGAGCCATAACTTTTTTATTTTTCCGTGAAAATGGCCATTTGAGGGCTTGTTTTTTGCGAGACAAGTTGTACTTTTGAAAAACACCATTGGTTTTACCATATCATATACTCAAAAATGGGAAAAAAATTCCAGGTGTGATGAAATTGCAAAAAAGTGCAATTCCACAACGGTTTTTTGGATTTTTTTTACCATGTTCACCAAATGCTAAACCTGACCTGCCATTATGATTCTGCAGGTCATTGCGAGTTCATAGACACCAAATATGTCTAGGTTCTTTTTTAAAAAAATCTGAAGTTTGTTTTAAAAAAAAAATTGCATTGTATTCCGAGACCCGTAGTGTCTCCATTTTCGTGATCTTGGGTTGGGTGAGGGCTTATTTTTTGCATGCCTAGCTGATGTTTTTAATGATACCATTTTAGTATAGATTTTGAATTTTTTATTTTGAATGGTGGGAAAGGGGTTGATTTAAACTTTTATATTTTTTTTTGAATTTTTTAAATATTTTTAAAAACATTTTTTTTTTACTTTTGACATGCTTCAATAGTCTCCATGGGAGACTAGAAGCTGCCATAACCCGATTGGCTCTGCTACATACAGGCGATGATCATATCGCCTGTATGTAACAGAACTACTCACCCGATGGGCGGATTTCCAGCACGATTGCTGGAAGTGCATGTTAAATGCTGCTGTCAGAGTTTGACAGCGTCATTTAATGGGTTCATAGCAGCGGGTGGATCGCGATTGCACTATCGGCTGTTTTGGGCACTTGTCAGCTGTTCAAAGCAGCTGACATGTGCCGGAAAAGATGTGGGCTCACCGCCAGAGCTCACATCAAAAGGAGAGACAAGACATGTGCAGAACTAGTACGGTGCATGTTGTTAAGGGGTTAAACACTAGTAAACAGTAGTTTTTGCAATATATACAATGATAAGTATTATTCCAACACTCAGGCCACAGTAGGCTCTTGATAAAGGCAACAGTTATCTAAACTGTTTCAGGCCACAGTAGAGCTCAACATTACAGGTCACAGTCCATATCACTGTTTCAGGCCACGCTATCTCACAACAAGCAGTTGCAAGGAAGGCAGGCATGGTCAATCATTGCAGGTCACTTTAGGGCATTGCTCACTGTACTGTACTTAGGGTTATTTAGTTCTGCGCATTTCACCACTTTGCATCACAAGTAGTGGCAGGGAGCATTATGAGACCTGTAGAGTCATCTATGCACATTGCCTCTTCAGAAAGGAAGAGGACTTGAACTTTATTGCCACCTATTGGAAGCAGCAATCCTACAAGTCAATATTGACCCTTTAACGATCCTTGTCACATAACATAGTATAAAAGCCAAACCAGTATCTCAACTTGCAGACACGTATTTCAGGGTGTTGCCCCTCCTCAGTACAAAGCATGAGATCTGATTTAGCTGTACAGAAGGCTTTTAACTGGGGTTTAAGGGATAATGTCTTTCCTTTTGGAGAGTGACATGTCTGACATGGCAGGACATACACTCTCCACATTCCCCGCGCTCTCAGCAGTCTGTGATATTGTGGCAGTCCAGAGAAAGTATAAAGTCCTTTATCTATACTAGTAGACAGGGTTACTCTTTGACTGGTTGCGTTCTGTTGCACAATTTACCTAACTACCGTTTAATTCTGACTACAAGGTGCAATAACTTCTATTATACCCTGGACCCACCTAGAATCACCCCGCTTACACACTTGGATATCATTTATATCTGTAGTGAAATTAGGGTCCCTGAAAGTGGTGCTGAGAAGCAGAAAGTGATCCAGTCCAGTGAACTTCAGACATCCCCCTGGTAATAAAATTAGTTGGTGACAAAGCACCGATGACATGGCCATCATGTAACCAGTTTCTGCTGAAGAAAACCTAAGGGCCCCGTCACACATAGCGACGCACCAGCGATCCCGACAACAATATGAACGTGTCAGGATCGCTGTTATGTCGCTACATAATCGCTGGTGAGCTGTCAAACAGACAGCTTCACCAGCGATCAGCACAGCGACGACGAGCGTGCTCGTCACTGTGTACCCTTAATTACCAGCGTGCTGATGTAGGGAGCTGGTAATCAAGGTAAACAACGGGTTTCTAAGGGGCGCGCGGCACTTAGAAACCCTGCGTTTACCTTAGTTACCAGCTCCTGCTCGCTGGTCGCTGGTCTCCCGCCTGTCACACGCAGCGATGCGTGCTGGCCAGCGGGAGACCAGAGACCCCAAAAATGTTCAGAGGTTTCCACAGCGATCAGCGATACCCGGCAGGGGTCGGTCGCTGATCGCTGTCACACACAGCGATCTCGCTGGTGAGATCGCTGTGGCCTCACAAAACTTGTGACTCAGCAGCGATCTCGCTAGCAAGATCGCTATGTGTGACGGGGGCTTAACTCAAAAGCTACAATAACTAAGCGAAACAGTATTCTATTGAATGGTAAGCATTTTTTTGGTGTTTATAATACATGTTTCCAACAGCAATCTATTCAGTGGCAATCAAGGCGTTAAGTGGCACATCAGATTAGTCTGGAGATCGGGGGATAAGAAAAGGGCAAATCATATGACGTGCAATAGCCAATTGGAAAGATGAAGTCGCTGAATTACTTCTAGTGTTGCTCGCTGCTGCCAAAGCAGATCTAAGGCGACATCAACATAGCAGCATGATAGAGCTGGAAGTGTGAGAGGCTGAAGATCCAAAGGAGGAATTAGACATGGATGAGTCAAGCATCCTGAGGCGGAGAGGACTGCAAGTAAGTCTTTGTTACTTCTACAATGCTGGCTGGTTTTCAGTGCTGAGAGTTGATGTATAGTGCTACTGTTTAATGTTCATTCCATGATGTGTGACTCTTACTAAATAGCTACTTAAGACTGTTCACACTAGCTGTATGCTGATTATATGCCATGTTTAAGTGGTCACTCCTAAAGATTGGCATGTTAAAAATAAAAACTTATGTCGTTACTAGAGTGTAAGTGGTGCAAGGTAAGGATGTGTTCTTGGACATTGTCGTGATCTTATAGTATAGATAGTCCTGTTGCTTCTGTTGGGTAGAAAAAAGGGCCACCAATTATATATTAGCAAATGTTTCTTCTCCGTTCCAATACACAAACTTTTAAAGGGAATCTGTCACCTGATTTTTGTTATCCCATCTGAGAGCATCATAATATAGGAAAAGAGACCCTGATACAAGAGATGTGTCACTTACTGGATTGATTGCTGCAGTTTTGATAATCTCATTGTTTTATTTGCTGCAGATCTACCAGTTCCCTGAATGCTGAGCTCTGTATATGCCCATTACTGATTGAACGTTTTCTACATATGCAGTGTAGACAGTAAGCTGCCAATCATTGATGTGGAGGAGTACATGGCAGCAGGTTTAAGGGCCCCGTCACACATAGCGACTCCCCAGCGATCCCGACAACGATTACAACGTGTCAGGATCGCTGGTGAGTCGCTACATGATCGCTGGAGAGCTGTCAAACAGGCAGCTTCACCAGCGATCAGGACCAGCGACGCCGAGTGCGCGGCGTCGCTGTGTACCTTAGTTACCAGCGCGCTGATGCAGGGAGCTGGTAACTAAGGTACACATCGGGTTTCTAAGGGACGCTCCCTGCATCAGCGCGCTGGTAACTAAGGTACACAGATGGCTTCTAAGCACAGCGCCGTGCTTAGAAACCCTGCGTTTACCTTAGTTACCAGCTGATCGCTGGTCTTCCGCTTGTCACACGCAGCGATGCGTGCTGGCCAGCGGGAGACAAGTGACCAAAGAATGTCCAGAGCTTTCCAACAGCGATCAGCGATACCAGCAGGGGGGCCGCACGCTGATCGCTGTCACACACAGCGATCTCGCTGGTGAGATCGCTGTTACGTCATAAAACTCGTGACTCAGCAGCGATCTCGCTAGCGAGATCGCTATGTGTGACGGGGCCCTAATAGTCCTTGGAAATAGAAGGACTGGCACAGCCTAGATGTCAAGGTTCTGTACCATACGCTCAAAAAGCAATATATCAAGAGAAAAGTTTACTAGTCCTCTAGTGATTATCTCTTGCTGATAAAACAGTGATTTTTTTTTCAAACCTGCAGCAAAAAGACCAGTAAGTGACACAACGCTGGAATCAGAGTTTTTGTCTGTACATTATGCTGCTCTTAGATTAGATGGCCACAACCTGGTGACAGATTCTCTTTAAGGTGGTCGGAGTCTCACAATCAGTGTACAATCCACACTTTGTAGTCTCCTCTCCCGAACTGAATAGTTTCATATATGCCCGTGTGGCTAATGAGGTTTGTGAAGCTTAACTCACGTTACTTTTAGATTGATTGCAGTCAATATTGGAGGTTACTATAAATGAAGAGGGCTGCAGAATACATTAGCACTATACAAATTAAGTGTGATTACCTGGTTATATAACCAAGGTGTCATTAGACAATGACCATTACTGACAAGTCATTCATATATTGGATATCATTTTTATAAAATGAGATAAGCAAGAATGTAGTGCAGATGAATGAAATTAACCTTGTTAAATTGCCAGTCAATTGTAATCCAGATATATGCACAGGGCTCAGTCATTCGCCCCCTTCTTTTCTCTCTCTACACGGCCCCAATTGGAAAGACCATCAGCAGATTTGTCTTTCAGTAGCATCTTTATGCTGATGACACACAACTATACACGTCATCCCCTGACCTTACCCCCTCTGTACTACAGAACGCCAGTGACTGTCTGTCCGCAGTCTCCAACATCATGTCCGCTCTCTATCTGAAGCTCAACCTTTCCAAAACTGAACTTCTTCTACTCCTGCCGTCTACTAACCTCCCTAAATCTGACATTTCCCTCTCCGTGGGTAGCACCATAATAACACCCCGGCAGCAGGCGCGCTGTCTGGGTGTTATGTTTGACACCAATCTCTTCTTCACATCCCATATACAATCTTTTGCCCGCTCTTGCCGCTTACACCTAAAGAACATCTCTAGAATTCGCCCTTTTCTCACCATGGAAACAACAAAAGCCCTCACTGTTGCACTGATCCACTCCCGCCTGGACTACTGTAATGCTCTATTAATTGGCCTCCCCATCACTCGACTTTACCCTCTCCAGTCCATCCTTAATGCTGCAGCCAGGGTCATCTATCTGGCTAATCGGTACTCGGACACGTCCGCTCTTCGCCAGTCCTTACATTGGCTGCCCATTCATTATAGGATCCAATTAAAAGTACTTGTTCTCACCCACAAAGCTCTCCACAGTGCAGCACCCCCCTACATCTCCTCCCTCATTTCTGCCTATCGGCCTAACCAACCGCTACGCTCTGCAAACGACTTTCGACTAATCTCTGCACTAATCCGTACCTCCCACTCCCGACTCCAAGACTTCTCCCGCGCTGTGCCAATTCTCTGAAATGCTCTACCCCAAGAAATTAGGACCAGCCACAACTTGCACAGTTTAAGGTGCTCCCTCAAAACACATTTGTTCAGAGCAGCCTATCACATTCCCTAATCAGTCATTTTATTTGTAAGTCTTGAGTAGACTTACAGGGGAAGAGTCTTGAGGAGATCATTTGCATATTCCCAGTGCCTTCTGGGATAAGTGAAGAGTCTCCGCGAGCTCAACGATCACTGGGTTTTGGCCGTTGCAGCTGAAAAGAGGAAATCGGAAAACCAGGGGAAGAGTCTTGAGGAGAAAACCTCAAGACTCGGAAAACCGTGCGCCGATAGAATTTTGGCTCATCTTTCATCGTTTTTAAGAAATCTCAATATGGAAGAGGCCAGGAGCCATTTGGTGAGCTGCATTTCTTGCTACAAGTTCACAGACTTACCAGTGGAAAAGCCAAACTTCACATGCCACAAATGCAAGCTTGTGTCCCTGTTGGAGGAAAAGTTGCAAAATCTCGAAGAGAGGTTAGCTACGTTGAAGATCATTAAGGAAGGTGAAGAGTTCTTGGACAGAGCAGAATTATCTCTTCATGTTACAGAAAGAGAAGAAATTCGAAGTGCACCTGAAGAAACGGAGGAATGGAGACATGTGACCCAGAGAAGCAGGAGAATCAGGAAGCAGTCAGCACCCATACTGCTCAGTAACCAGTACCAGGTTCTCACGCAGGAAAACAATGAAGAAATACATCAGGATAAGACTTTGCCAACAAACAACAACCTTGTACACCTTCAGAGTCCTCCTGGATGGAGAAAGAAAAATGTGAAGAAGAAACGGAGAGTGGTGGTCGTGGGGGATTCCCTGTTGAGAGGAACAGAGGCCGCTATCTGCAGACTGGATATAACTTCAAGAGAAATGTGCTGTCTTCAAGGTGCAAAAATTAAAGATGTGTCTGACAGGATATCAGGGCTCTTCAGACCTACAGATGACTACCCATTCCTGCTACTACATGTGGGGACAAATGACACCGCAAGAAATGACCTCGAAACCATCTGCAGAGACCTTGAAGACTTAGGCAAGAAAGTGAAAGAACTGGGAGCGCAGGTGGTCTTCTCTTCCATCCTCCCAGTGGATGGCCATGGAACAAGGAGGTGGAATAAGATTCTGCAGGTGAACAACTGGCTACGTCGATGGTGCCGTCAGCAGCGATTTGGATTTCTGGATCACGGAGTGAATTACTTATACGATGGACTACTTGCTAGAGATGGGGTGCACCTTACGAAGACTGGAAAGCATGTATTTGGAAGTCGCCTTGCTACACTTGTAAGGAGAGCTTTAAACTAGAACAACATGGGAAGGGAAGCAAAAGACCAGAAAAAGCCATACACCTGACAAATGCTATTGAGAACTCTGCTATTAGAAGTGGAAAGGAACAACAAAGACAAAAGAATCTAATTAATAAAAATATTGGAGAAAGAGAAACCTATCACAACCTAAAATGTTTCTATACTAATGCACAAAGCATGGGCAACAAACAAGGAGAATTGGAACTACTAACACAGGAAAAGAAATATGATGTCATTGGAATCACTGAAACTTGGTGGGACAATACACATGATTGGAATACAAGACTAGAAGGATACAACTTATTTGCAAGAAACAGACTTGATAAACGAGGAGGAGGTGTCGCATTGTATGTTAGAAATGCGTATATCTGCACAAAGATTGAAGCTTCAGAGACTGGGAGTTCTGTGGAAACTGTTTGGGTAAGAATACAAGGACAGAACAATGGAAAGGACACCATTGTAGGCATTTACTACAGGCCGCCTGTGCAAGCTGAAGACATGGATGAACTCTTTATGATCATATGGCCAAGTTCTCCAAAAAATATGACATAGTTGTCATGGGAGATTTCAATTATCCAGACATTTGTTGGGAATCTCTCTCAGGCAAAACTAACAGGTCAAGGAAATTCTTATCCTCTCTTGCTGACAACTTTATCTTCCAAAAGGTAGGGGAGAAAACAAGGGGAACTGCTACCTTTGATCTAATCCTTATAAACAGGGAGGAAATGGTTGAGGAGGTAAAAGTGGCTGGGACCCTAGGAGGTAGCGACCATGCTATTTTAGAATTTTGGATAACTAGTGGCGGAAGTGTTATGAGTTCATTTTCCCCTTCACCATTGAGGTCTGATGAACTCCCTCTTCTGGTGAAGGAAGGTAGTGAGGCTGATTACCAAGCACCTGAGCAGGGAGAGGATGACTGGGCGACGGGGATCTCTGACTGGATATAAGGCAGCCGACGCCCTTCTGCCTCGCTGGTGATTTCTCTGTGGAATTCTAGGAGACCAGTCTGATTTCTGCTCCTCAAAAGCTAAGTTTTCTGCTTTGCCTTTTTGCCTTTTTGTTTTGGTTTTAGCTTGCCTTGCTTTTCTGGATTCTGCCATTCCCTGCTGGGGTGAGCTGAATTCCTTTTTGTCGGTTTGCTCTGTCTTCAGAAAATACCTGAGTAATGACATAGTCTTTTTGAAGCCTAGCGTCTTCAGGGCCTTTTTCCCTGTCAGTCTGTTGGCTCTTATTTTGATAGGGTTTTTCGCGGATTGCAGACAGCAGCCTTCCTATCCTGTCCTATCTAGTTAGCTTATGCCCCATCATTTGCTCAGTCTATATTTCTATCTGTGTTAGTGTTTTTTCTTCTTGCTTCACCGTCATTATATGTTGGGGGCTGCCTATTGCTTTGGGGTCTGCTCTGGGGCAGTTTAGATTTCCCTTTCTGTCTTTAGGCTAGGCAGTTCTCCGGCTGTGATCGAGGGGTCTAGGGCATCGTAGGAACCCCCCACGGCTACTGCTAGTTGTTGTTGATAGGTTCAGGGGTCTGCAATCCGATAGCTGCCAACTTCTCTGGTTTTCTGGACATAGCTAGCATTTCTGTTTTTGCCTCCTACGGTGACTCATTCATAACAGAATCACCAGCCATACGCAGATCCTAGGGTACTCAATAGCAGGAAAGAATTTAAAAAAAAAAGTGTGTATATTTTTTCCTCTATATCTCTGAGGCCGTAGGGGGAATTTTTTTTCTCTCAATGGAAATAAAGCAATTGTTTGATCGTGTGGAGCAGCTCGCTGCGGAAGTGTGGGGAATTTCCGCCTATCTTGCTCATTCACATGCTGCTGAACCAAAGATCCCTACTCCTGATGTGCTTTTTGGGGATCGGTCTAAATTTTTGAATTTCAAAAATAATTGTAAATTATTTTTTGCCTTGAAGCCTAACTCGTCAGGGAGCTCCGCGCAGCAGGTTAAAATTGTCATCTCTTTGCTGCGTGGCGATCCCCAGGATTGGGCGTTTTCTTTGAAACCTGATGATCCTAGTCTGACTAATGTGAACGCATTTTTTCAAGCCTTGGGGTTGTTGTATGACGAACCTAATGCTATTGATCAGGCTGAAAAGACCCTGTTGGCATTGAGCCAAGGTCGAGATTCTGCAGAATTGTACTGTCAAAAATTCCGAAAGTGGACGGTCCTTACTGCCTGGAATGATAATGCCTTGGCAGCTCTCTTTCGGAAGGGTTTGTCAGAAGCCGTAAAAGATACTATGGTGGGATTTCCTGTTCCCTCTGGTCTGGACGATTCTATGTCATTAGCCATTCAGGTTGATTGGCGTTTACGTGAACGCAGGACTGCACGAGAGGTGTGGCCACCTGTTGAACAAGTGTCTGAACCTCTGCAATGTGATAGAGTTTTGTCCAGGAAGCAACGTCAGGAGTTCAGAAAGCGTAATAAGCTGTGTTTTTTTTGTGGAGATGCCTCGCATATTATTTCTGTCTGTCCTAAACGAGAGAAACGTTTTGCACACACGTTTTCTGTGGGTGGTGTTCAACCTAAGTTTCTTCTGGCAATTACTCTGATCTGCTCCCTGTCCACATTTTCCGCCAAGGCTTTTGTGGATTCGGGAGCAGCCCTGAACCTAATGGACTTGGATTTTGCTAAACGTTGTGGATTTCCTATGACACCTCTGCGGACGCCTATCCCTTTGAGGGGGATTGATGCTACTCCTTTGGCGAAAAATAAACCTCAGTTTTGGACCCAGGTGGTAATGCGGGTCGCCCCAAACCATCAAGAAAATTGCAGATTTTTGGTGTTGCATAATTTGCATGATACCATTGTTCTGGGGTTTCCCTGGTTGCAAATTCATAATCCAGTTTTGGACTGGAAATCTGTGTCTGTGGTGAGTTGGGGTTGTCGGTGTGCCTTTAGTGAGGCTCCGTTTTTTTCCACCTCTCCTCAGTCGCATGATGTTCCTGACTATTTGGCGGACTTTTATTATGTATTTAGTGAGAATGAGTCTGCGTCCTTGCCTCCTCATAGGAGTTATGACTGTGCAATTGAACTGAGCCCGGGGTGTAAATTTCCCAAGGGTCGGCTCTTCAATTTATCTGTACCCGAGCACGAGGCTATGCGATCCTATATTAAGGAGGCTTTGGAGAAGGGTCACATTAGACCATCCTCTTCACAATTAGGTGCTGTTTTTTTTTTCGTGGCCAAAAAGGATGGTTCATTAAGGCCTTGTATTGATTATCGTGCCATCAACAAAATTACTATTAAATATCAGTATCCGTTACCCCTGATTTTGAATCTATTCTCCAGAGTTAAAGGTGCTTGCTGGTTTACCAAGCATGACCTCTGGGGGGCGTATAATCTTATCCGCATTAAGCATGGGGATGAATGGAAGACGGCGTTTAATACTCCAGAGGGACATTTTGAGTACCTGGTGATGCCTTTTGGGCTCACTAATGCCCCTTCTGTCTTCCAGTGCTTCATGAACGACATTTTCCGAGACTTTGTGGATAAATTTTTGATTATCTATCTGGATGATATTTTGATCTTCTCCAAGGATTGGGATTCTCATGTGGAACATGTTCGGACGGTGTTCCGTATCTTGAGGGAGAATTCCCTGTATGTCAAAGGATCGAAATGCCTTTTTGGGGTACAGAGGATTTTATTTTTGGGATTTATTTTGTCTCTGTCAACTATTGAAATGGATCCGGCCAAGGTACAGGCCATTTATGATTGGGTTCAGCCCACTTCTTTGAAGGCCCTTCAGAAGTTTTTGGGTTTTGCTAATTTTTATTGGAAATTTATAGCAAAATTTTCTAGTATTGACAAGCCATTGACTGATCTGACTAAGAAGGGTGCTGATGTGTTGAATTGGTCTCCGGAGGGTGTTTCTTCCTTTCAGGAGCTGAAGCAAAGATTCACTTCTGCCCCGGTTTTGCGGCAACCTGATGTCTCACTCCCGTTCCAGGTAGAGGTGGACGCTTCTGAGATTGGTGTAGGAGCTGTTTTGTCCCAAAAGGATCCTGTAACATCTAAAATGAATTCCTGTGTTTTCTTTTCCCAAAAGTTCTCCCCATCTGAACGTAACTATGATGTGGGGAATCGGGAACAGTTGGCCATGAAATGGGCATTTGAGGAGTGGAGACATTGGTTGGAGGGAGCTAAACATCAAGTCGTGGTCCTCACTGACCACAAGAATTTGATTTACCTGGAGTCGGCCAAACGCTTGAACCCTAGACAGGCTAGATGGGCCTTGTTTTTTACACGTTTTGATTTTGTGGTCTCTTTTCTTCCTGGCACTAAGAATGTCAAGGCTGACGCTCTTTCTAGGAGCTTCTTTGCTGATTCTCCTGTGGTGACCAAGCCTGCTACCATCTTAGGCGAAGGGGTAGTTCTTTCTGCCATCTCACCCGATTTGAGACGTGCTCTGGAAGAGTTCCAGGAGGACAAACCTGAGCGTTGTCCCAGTGGAAAGTTGTATGTTCCTGACCAGTGGAAGAAGAGAGTGATGTCTGAAGTTCATTGCTCTGCATTGGCTGGTCATCCAGGTATTTTTGGTACTAGAGATCTGGTGAGTCGGTCTTTTTGGTGGCCCGCCTTGTCTCGTGATGTCAGGAATTTTGTGCAGTCCTGTGGGACTTGCTCCCGGTCTAAACCTTGTTCTCGCTCTAGTGGGTTGCTGATGCCTTTGCCGGTCCCCAGGAGGCCATGGACCCATATTTCAATGGATTTCATCTCTGATATGCCGGTCTCTCAGAGAATAACTGTTATTTGGGTGATTTGTGATAGGTTCTCTAAGATGGTTCATCTTGTACCACTCCCTAAGTTGCCTTCTTCTTCTGAGTTGGTGCCCCTGTTTTTGCAACAGGTGGTTCGCTTGCATGGGATTCCTGAGAACATTGTATCTGACAGAGGAGTTCAGTTTTTGTCTAGATTTTGGAGGACGTTCTGTTCCAAGCTGGGAATTCAGTTGTCCTTCTCCTCTGCGTTTCACCCTCAGACCAATGGGCAGACGGAGAGAACAAACCAGACCTTGGAGTCGTATTTGAGATGTTTTATTTCCCCTGATCAGGATGATTGGGTTTCATTTTTGCCCTTGGCCGAATTTGCTTTAAATAATAGAGCTAGTTCTGCCACTTTGATGTCACCTTTTTTTTGTAACTTTGGGTTTCATCCTCGATTTTCTTCAGGGCAGGTGGAGCCTTCTGCCTGCCCAGGTGTTGACACTGTGGTGGAGAGAATGCACCAGATCTGGGACCAAGTGGTGGATAAGTTATCTCTCTCCCAGGAAAAGGCCCAGCGGTTTCCAACCGACATAGGACTGTTGGTCCCCAGTTTAAGGTGGGTGATATGGTTTGGTTATCATCAAAAAATATCGCTATGAAGGTAGCTTCTCCTAAGTTGAAGCCTAGATTTATTGGGCCTTACAAGATTTTGGAGATCATTAATCCGGTCTCTTTTCGGTTGGCTCTTCCTGTCACATTTAAAATCCATAGTGTGTTTCATAAGTCCTTGTTGAAGAGGTTTGTTGAACCAGTAGTTCCTGGGGTGGCACATCCGGACCCTGTATTGGTTGAAGGTAACATGGAATATGAGGTAGAGAAGATACTGGATTCCCGTCTGGCTAGACGGAGACTCCAGTATTTGGTTAAGTGGAAGGGTTATGGTCAGGAGGATAATTCCTGGGTCTCTGCCTCTGATATTCATGCCAAAAGATTGGTGCGTGCCTTTCATCGGGCTCACTCTGATCGCCCTGGTGGCGTGGATGAGGGTTCGGTGACCCCTCCTCAAGGGGGAGGTACTGTTATGAGTTCATTTTCCCCTTCACCATTGAGGTCTGATGAATTCCCTCTTCTGGTGAAGGAAGGTAGTGAGGCTGATTACCAAGCACCTGAGCTGGGAGAGGATGACTGGGCGACGGGGATCTCTGACTGGATATAAGGCAGCCGACGCCCTTCTGCCTCGCTGGTGATTTCTCTGTGGAACTCTAGGAGACCAGTCTGATTCCTGCTCCTCAAAAGCTAAGTTTTCTGCTTTGCCTTTTTGCATTTTTGTTTTGGCTTTAGTTTGCCTTGCTTTTCTGGATTCTGCCATTCCCTGCTGGGGTGAGCTGAATTCCTTTTTGTCAGTTTGCTCTGTCTTCAGAAAATACCTGAGTACTGACATAGTCTTTTTGAAACCTAGCGTCTTCAGGGCCTTTTTCCCTGTCAGTCTCTTGGCTCTTATTTTGATAGGGTTTTTCGCAGATTGCAGACAGCAGCCTTCCTATCCTGTCCTATCTAGTTAGCTTGGGCCCCATCATTTGCTCAGTCTATCTTTCTATCTGTGTTAGTGTTTTTTCTTCTTGCTTCACCGTCATTATATGTTGGGGGCTGCCTATTGCTTTGGGGTCTGCTCTGGGGCAGTTTAGATTTCCCTTTCTGTCTTTAGGCAAGGCAGTTCTCCGGCTGTGGTCAAGGGGTCTAGGGCATCGTAGGAACCCCCCACGGCTACTGCTAGTTGTTGTTGATAGGTTCAGGGGTCTGCAATCCGATAGCTGCCAACATCTCTGGTTTTCTGGACTTAGCTAGCATTTCTGTTTTTGCCTCCTACGGTGACTCATTCATAACACGGAAGACCTGTGAAGACTCAGATGTCAAGGTTAGATTTCAGAAAGGCAGATTTTAAGGGATTCAGAAAGAGAATTGGAGGGATCCAATAGCTGGATATCCTTAAAGACAAAAATGTCCAGGAAGGATGGGAAATCTTGGAAAATGAAATTCTCAAAGCACAGTTGTTAACAATTCCGAAAAGAGGGAAGAATAGGAAGCATTTAAAGAAACCAGGATGGATGAACACAGAACTTAAGCACATGCTAAAAAGGAAGAAAAAAATGTTTATAAAATGGAAAGAGGGAGGCATATCTACAGAAGAATATAATGCTGTCTGCGGAACCTGCAGGACACAAATCAGATTATCTAAAGCTGAAAATGAATTGAGGCTTGCAAGAGATGTCAAAAGCAATAATAAAGGATTTTGGGGATATGTCAAAAGTAAAAGAAAAGTCAAAGATGCTATAGGATTTTTACAGGATGAAAATGATGAAATGGTAAGAGAGGATGTTGAGAAGGCTGAACTTTTAAATTCCTATTTTGCATCTGTTTTCTCTCAGAAAGGAAATGTAACATCAACTGTTCTTCACTGTCCTATTAAGGGAATAGAAGAATCCAGGATATCTATAAACAGAAAGATAGTGAGGAAACACTTGGCTAACCTAAATGAATTCAAGTCTCCAGGTCCAGATGAATTACACCCCAGAGTACTGAAGGAGATAGCAGAAGAAATTTTTGAACCCCTCTCCATAATCTTTGAAAATTCTTGGAGAACAGGAGAAGTACCAGAAGACTGGAGAAGAGCAAATGTTGTTCCTATCTTCAAAAAGGGGAAGAAGGTGGACCCAGGCAACTATAGGCTGGTGAGTCTGACTTCTATACCAGGAAAGATCTTTGAACAAATTATTAAACAACATGTATGTCAGTACCTGGATAAGAATGAAGTGATTAAACAGAGTCAGCATGGGTTTGTAACTAATAAGTCATGTCAGACTAACTTAATTTCCTTCTATGATGGCATCACTGATTGGGTGGATCAAGGAAATGCTGTAGATATAGTATATCTTGACTTCAGCAATGCATTTGACAAAGTCTCTCATACAATCCTTATTGAAAAAATGACTAAGTATGGAATGGACAAGGCAACTGTTAGGTGGATTCATAACTGGCTTAGTGATCGGACCCAAAGAGTGGTCGTAAATGGCTGCACATCCAGTTGGAAGAATGTCTCAAGTGGGGTACCACAGGGCTCTGTCCTGGGCCCTGTATTGTTCAACATCTTTATCAACGATTTAGATGAAGGAATTGAGGGTAAACTGATTAAATTTGCTGATGACACAAATCTAGGAGGGATAGCTAATACTAGAGAAGAGAGAGAGAGGATTCAAAAAGATATAAATAAACTGGAGAAGTGGGCAGCAACTATCAGAATGGTTTTTAACAGGGAGAATGCAAAGTACTACATCTGGGCAATAATAATGAAAAAAGCATATACAGAATGGGAGGAATAGGGCTAAGTGACAGCACATGTGAAAAAGACTTGGGTATACTAATAGATCACAGACTGAATATGAGTCAACAGTGTGATGCAGCAGCAAAAAAGGCAAATGCAATTCTAGGATGTATTAACAGAAGCATACAGTCTAGGTCACGTGAAGTCATTATTTCCCTCTACTCCTCTTTGGTCATACCTCATCTGGAATATTGTGTCCAGTTTTGGGCACCA
Organism: Dendrobates tinctorius; assembly: GCF_039654945.1. Lineage (NCBI taxonomy): Eukaryota > Metazoa > Chordata > Amphibia > Anura > Dendrobatidae > Dendrobates > Dendrobates tinctorius. Next base: position 96,453,343 of record NW_027361679.1, on the reverse strand, counting down.
CATTTTAAAAAAGACATCAACAAACTGGAGCAAGTTCAGAAAAGAGCGACCAGAATGGTGTTTGGTCTGCAAACTCTGTCTTATGAGGAAAGGTTGCAGGATTTGGGAATGTTTATTTTGCAAAAGAGAAGACTGAGGGGAGACTTAATAGCTGTCTACAAATATCTAAAGGGCTGTCACATTGTAGAAGGATCAACTTTATTCTCATTTGCACAAGGAAAGACTAGAAGCAATGGGATGAAACTGAATGAGAGGAGACACAGATTAGATATTAGAAAAAACTTTTTGACAGTTAGAGTGATCAATGAGTGGAACAAGCTGCCACGAGAAGTGGTGAGTTCTCCTTCAATGGAAGTCTTCAAACAGAAGCTGGACAGACATCTGACTGGGATGATTTAGCGAATCCTGCTTTAAGCAGGGGTTGGACCAGATGGCCCAGGAGGTCCCTTCCAACTGTACGATTCTATGATTCTAAGTGGCATGGGTAGCCCATTCACTATCTCCATCCATCCCTCCCTCCAGAAGGCTGGACCATCATTGTATATACATCATTGTAAATACACACCTGTACTTTGTATCTCCCCTACCCCATTGTAGATTGTTATCTCTCACGAGCAGGGCCGTTTTATTTTGCTGTAATCATTGTATTATTGCTAAAGTTGTTACTTTTGACTGTTTTGTTTGAAACAGTTCAACTGTAAAGCGCTGCAGAATATGTTGGTGGGTGGCCCTCTCAGAGCTGTGGGGTACTCGGTACCAGGCCGGTATCAGTGGGATTTGTCACAGCAGCGGTGTACACTTAGATGGTGTAGTGTCCGGCGCAGGGGATGTAGCGGTGCCAGGCAGACGGACGCAGGAAGGAATGGAGGACACCAGGGCATGTAGTTCCAAAGCTTTTCTCACAGTCTTTTGTGCCCGCTTCTGTGCCGTGTCCTCCGGGTCAGGGACTCAGTCAACCCCCAGGCAAGATGGAATGCTCCCTTCCACGCTCCACCAACTTATGTGCCTTTCCTGAACGTCTCCTCTATAGCGCCTTTCAGTGTGAAGATCTCCTAGTACTGAGTTACACTGGAGTTCCTACTGACAGATGTTCCCAAGAACTCTACTTGCACGGCAGACAGCTGTAGCCTGCTTCGGGGACTCTCTACTCCTAAGTCCCAGCTCTCTATCCGTGTTGCTGTTGTGCCCTCAAGTTTTAGATGGGAGTAGTGCATTTACAGCCCACTACGCCACCGGTGTCTGCTGCAGAACCATTAGTGTCCATACAACCTCGGGGATCGGGCCCCGGCCTTGCGCTTAGAACTTCTAGGCAAGGTCCTTCCTCTAACCCACTGTGACGGACTCAGCTCCTGCTGAGCCCATTTTTTGAGTGGACCCTCTGGGTCGTGGCACCCACCCACCTAGGGCGAGCTGACCTTGTGAGAATCCACCCCCTATACAGGGAGTGTCAGGGGCAAGACCAAGGGGGTGAGCCACCACGACTGCTGGGACCAGACGGCCGGCTCAGGGGACACTAGACGAGTGTCTGACGACAAGGACGAGCAGGAAGCAAGACGAGACTAGACGTAGGTGCAAGGTATCTTCATTAGAATAACACAAGATCACATACAGAGAAAACAAGCCAAACGTGCAAGGTGCGCGCGTGGGCACGCCAAGGTCCATAACATGGTACGTGCCAGATGGCACGCCTAGGCACAGGTAATGGCAAGATGGCATCGGACTCCGGACTGCTGGCAAACCGACAGGGTCCAGGGATCAGGCTGCGGACGTCAGCTCCGGACATCAGGCCGTAGTCATCTGGTTCCGGACCTCTGGCAACGGTCGGCAGGTTCCGGGCATCCGGCAGGCAAACCAGGGTTCAGGCAAGGAGGCACGACAGATATCCAAGCAGGGTGCGTGTTTAGGGAACACGCCAAGGTCCGAGGCTAGGTGCGTGTGTAGGGGACACGCCAGGGTCCAAGGCTAGGTGCGTGTGTAGGGGACACGCCAGGGTCCAAGGCTAGGTGCATGTGTAGGGGACACGCCAGGGTTCAAAGCGAGGTGCGTGTGTAGGGGACACACCAGGGTTCACAAACGAGACAGGGTGCGTGTGTAGAGCCACGCCAAAGCATAGGATAAGACAGAGTGCGTGTAGAGACACGCCAAGGCACAAGACAGAGTGCGTGTAGAGACACGCCAAGGTACAAGACAGAGTGCGTGTAGAGACACGCCAGGGTTCAGAGCAGGGCTGCGCGCTAGGAGCCACGCAGGGACGCACACCTCACTGGCCAATGCACACGGCTGTAACGCCAGCACGAGGCACGACTAAGGCACAGGAGGGGGCAAAGGAACCTTCGTGCTAGGAGCCACGCCAGGTTCAGGGCAGGGTGCGTGCTAGGAGCCACGCCAGGGTTCAAGGCAGGGTGCGTGCTAGGAGCCACGCCAGGGTTCAAGGCAGGGTGCGTGCTAGGAGCCACGCCAGGGCACAAGGAAGGGCTGCGTGCTAGGAGCCACGCAGGGGGCACGCCACACTGGCCAGTACACACGGCTGTACACAAACACGTGGCACTTACCACGGCACAGGAGACGGCCAAGGGGAACCCACGCCGGGGTTCAATGCAAGGACAAGGCAGGGAACAAGGCAAGGAACACTAGCAGAAACAGAGCCAGGTCAGAGCGAGGACAGAGTCTAGCAGCGGAGCGTAGGCAGAAGCCCAGAGCCGGGCCAAGGGAAGACCTTGGGACTAGACAAAGAAACGAGCACTAAGGAGAGGAGAAATGGTGCGTGTGCCAGGGAGCACTACAGGAGAGAGCGAGGCAGAGCAAGCAAAGACTGAGACCATAGGGAGGAACACAAAGCAAGGAATAGCAAGGCAGAGAACACAGGGAGGACTACAAGTCAAAGCATAGCAAAAGCAAGACCTGGCAAAACAGGCGAGGCAGAGAACAAAGGAAGGACTACAAGTCAAAGCATAGCTAAGGCGAGACATAGCAAAACAGACTAAGACAAAGAACAGCAGAAGGACTACAAGGCAAAGCAAGGCAAAGACAAACATGGCACGAGAGACAACACAAGACATGGCACAAGACAAGAGGCGGAATACGAGCACGGAGCGTGTGCAGAGACGCACTACAGAGCAAAGTGCAAGGGCACAGAATAGAGGGAGCAACCCCACAGACCCAGAGCCTTGCAGGGAAGCAACACAATAATCAGGCCCTGAGCATAGGAAGAGGCGGCCTGATATAGGGCATAGCACCTCCTCCTCCAGGTCAGGACCAGGGGAGAACTTCCGGGATTCTAGACATGACGAGATGATAGCAGAACCAGACAGTGCAGGATCTTAGGAAACGTCACATGATCAGGGTTTCAGACATGACGAGATGATCACCGAACCAACCAGTGCAGGATCCTAGGAAGAACACATGATCCGGGATTCTAGACATGACGAGATGATTGCAGAACCAGACAGTGCAGGATCTTAAGAAACATCACATGATCAAGGACTCCAGACATGACGAGAAGATCACAGAAGGCAGAGCAGAAACGCAGGGATCCTGCAGCTCAGACATGAGGTGAGTCTGCACACAGCTCTAGCGAACATGCAGGACAGCAGACAAAACATGCGCATGCACATCGCTCCAGGAGTTCTTGAGACAAACAGACATGGCGGACGTGACACCCACATCCTCTATGTTCCCTTTTACTCCTACGTTCCGTACTTGTCCTTTCCCTTCTATGGAAGCTCAGGCTTTGGTTCAATGTCCTTCTCCTTCTTTCCTTTCCCGTGCCAGCTGGCTCAGTCCGGGGGCTGCGGTTCACCCGTCCAAGGACTTCGCCGGGCCCTGTGGGGCTCCAGTGTCGCCAGCGCGCCAGAGGGCGCGAAGACTCCGTCAACGCCTCAGCAACTGGGCCCAGCAACTACTACGCCGAAAGACCACCAACCCGAATGGCGAGGGACGTCTGGACAGCAGCTAAGTTGACTTTTCAATCAAGGACCAGTAGTCGGCCAAACCTCGGCCCTATAGTGACCGGCTATTGTCGGAAGTAGTCATGTTCTACTCATTGGTGTTTGCTTGTCTAGAGCCCCTGCAAGGGCAACACGTGTTACCCCTTTTTGTGCTCAAGCCGTGACAGAGGAAAGTTCCCCCAGTCTTATAAAAGTTATTTTGGAAAGCACAAGTTTGTCTCGCGACTCGTCACTGCATCCTGAGAATACCACACATCTGTGAACCTGTATTTCATTGTATGAAAAAAATAAAGGACTGATCCAAATTAGTGTCAATCTAGTGAAACATGTGTGTGCAAAACATAGTCTGTGTTGAAGTCATCCCACTCATCACACACAGTACTGTATTTTCTCCATTATCAACCGTGACATACGCAAGAGACATTATAACTGCTGAGTCTTTCTCCTTTGGCATTACTCAAATGTGGAATACAAATTGGTGGTGATCTGCCTCTTACTGAAGCTAAAATGCCAAAAAATGGAGTGAGTGTATCCTCGCTGATGGCAAACCATGCTTACCTAATCAGTGCCAGAAGTTTATCACAATTTCTATGGTTTTGGTTGCCCACCCGCTTTTTGAGGATTGACTAAAGATTCTCAAAAGGATTGAGATCTGATGAGTTTCCTGGCCATGGACCCAAAATTTCAATGTTTGTTCAATAAGCCACTTAGTTATCACTTTTGCCTTGTGACATTGTGCTCCATTATGCTGGAAAGACCATTGTTCATCACCAAATTGTTCTTGGATCAATGGGAGAAGTTGCCCTTGGAGGATGTTTAGATAATATTCTTTATTCGTGACAGTGTTCTTAGGCAAAATTGTGAGAGAGCCCACTGCCTTGGATGAAAGGCAACACCATACATGAATGGTCTCAGAATACTTTACTGTTGGCATGACACAGGACTGATGATAGTGCTCCCGTTTTCTTTTCTGGGCAATCATTCCTCCAAGTGTTACAAACAGTTAGAACAGTGTGCTGCAGTCCAATCCGTGTACTTCCTGCACAATGTCAGTCTGTCTGTTTAGGAGCGTCAGAGCCGTAGTTGTGGTTGAGACTAATGGCTCCTTCGCACCCTGGTCTCCCATCACATACAAAGAACGTTCTTTAATCAGTGTACTTGCCTCTGCTCCTTCAGGGTCTCCTCTGACTTGCTGCAGATCCCTTCCATATGTTTGCGCACAAACAGAGACACAGTCCAGTTGCAACTTAAAACGCAGAACTTTACTTTTTCATTTTTGCAGCACATCCTTGTCAGATACAGCATCATCATAGGGTTCCATACAGTCCACATTCTCCACTTTCCTTACACTTCTTTCTACGGCCTTCAGTACGTGCCCGGGTTGTACCGCCTCTTGCGGTAACGCAGCATCCTCCCTGTTCAGACTTACTACGCTTAGGAGTTCCCTCGTCCATTTCACCCTGGATATGAGGGCATCAGCCCATGCAGTAAGCTGCCACATTATAGAGCCACCTGAGTCCCCGTACTGATATGGCCTCAGCTCTTGTCTCTGTTCCACCACTGCTGTCACACTGCTGCTAAAGCTGTACTTCTGGCCCACTGGGCCCTGGATGGCTGGTTTGTTTGACTTCCAACGTTGCGGAGCTGTCCGTTCTATGCATGCTCCACGGCCCTACTAGCTAGGATCAGGAAGACCCCCTATCTTACACACGGTAGCTCCTCCTAAAATTAACCATTACTTATCTTAGACTAAGTATACTATTGTTATTGGCCCTAGGAGGGGGGTAATGTTAGGAGTCAGATTTCTGCCCGTACTATGCAGGAATCTAGACCCTCACATTCTGCAGTCTCCTGCTCATTGTCTTCTGCAGAAGATATTGCAGAGGAGATTGCCTTGCAGCAACTCTCTCCGGAGGCTGTCCTTCTTTCCATCTTCTGAGCATGCTCATGGAACGAGCCCCCATTGGTGTTCGGGAGTCAGGTGCTCAGGTCCTGCTCCTAATCCCATTGGTTCAGCTCAGAGTTCTGGAGACTTCCGGAAGGTCCCGTTTGATATAAAAAGTGCGCATGGCTGTTCCGCCATGCGCTAGTATAGTCATACTTGCTGCTGTGTGTATGTTGATGGATGCATGATCTGGTGAATGACTCATTTGAAACCCCATTCCTATGATATTACGACTGTGTGAAGGAATGAGTTATAGCCAGTATTAGCGCCAGCGCGCCATTGCTCCACAAGCACACCTGCTAGCGTCCAACATCGCGCCTGCATTACTGCGGTGTTATCTTGCGGCAAGTCCCACGCCGCGCTGCTGTAGCAGCTTTAGAGTGCGTTCGCAGTTGCAACGCTGTGCACACGAGTGTTTACGGTAGGTCTTGGTGGATGTAGTGCTGTCAACTTGAACTACTCCGGTGACCATTTACCGCTTATGTGCCGTTGAGTCTCTGTGCCTCTAACAGGCTCAGTGCAATTATATTTATTATTTGTATTAAGCAGCTCTGTGAGTACAACAGAGATTGCTTTTGTGCATCTGGGTGATTTCTAGCCCTGTGCACACTACCGCCTGATTGCTCTGCCACCACCTAGCAGCGGTTTAAACATCTACTGCACGGTGGACCCCGAGTGGCGAACGCACTTTATTTATATTTTTTATTTAGTGCATTCCGCCACTCCTAACATTATACTAGCGCCAGGGTCTGGCTAGTCATGGCAGAACAGCAGCAAACTCTTACAGTGCATTCGCCAGCTAGAGGGTCGCATGGCCACTCTTGAGAGGGCACTCTCTGCTGCGCAGTCCACTGAAGCTGCTGTAAATGCACTCACAGATGCGGTTGGTCGTATGTGGGTTGCCCTCGCTCGCCCAGGGCAGTGGGGTACTCGGTACCAGGCCGGTGTCAGGGGGGGAAAGTTTCACGGCAGCTGTGACCCGGTCCGTGGCCCTGGGCACCCAATATCAATGGCGGTGATGTTAATGGTGTTAAAGTTTATATGAATAGTTCGTGACGCCACCCGTGGTGTTTGGCAAGGGAGATGGTAAGCCAACGCTGCATACAGATCCGCTGGGACTGATGGTGTGGTGCAGCAGAGATGGTATAGCTCCCCACAGGTGGAGCTGTAGTCCCAGGGCAGTGTAGGTGCAATGGATGAGGAGAGGCGCAGAAAGGTATGGATGCTGGTACCCAGGTGTAGTGGTGTGGGAATAACTGGAGAACACCAGAGTATGCGGTTCCAAAGCTTTACTCACTGTTTGCAGTTCACACAACTGCCTGCCTCCGTACTGTGTTCTCCAGGTCAGGGCTCCAGCCAACCTCCAGGCAGGACAGGATTCTCCCTTCCACACTCCGCCAACGTGTACCTTACTGAACGACTCCTCCAATGAGCCTTTAGGTGCGAAGCACTCCAGTACTTAGTTACCCTGGAATGCCTCTCTCTAGGTGTTCCTAGTCTTTACTTGTATGACAGACAGCTGTAGCCTGCTTCGGGGACTCCTCTCTGCATCCCGGCTCTCTATTCAGTTGCTGTTGTGTCCTAAGTCTATGAGGGTAGCAAGGCGTTAGTGGCTCACTACTCCTCCGGTGTCTGTTGCCAGACATAAAGATCCAATCAACCTCGGGGACCGGGCTCCGGCCTTTGCGCTCTCTGGACTGGAAGAGTTCTCTATCTTTCTTCAACCAGCTTCCCACTGTCCTTCTATTCTCCTTCGTTCCGATCTGTTCTATCTCTCTTATGGAATCTGTAGTCTCCAGTCTACGCCTCTTTCTCCTTCTCTTCCTTCCCCATTGGAGCTCGTTCCACTAAGACCAGTCCTCAGCCTCTCCTGACTGACTGCCTTCCTCTGCCTTGAGCTCCTCTCAGGCTGACCTGCTGTCAGCCTGCTCTCTCTCTGAGACCCTCGTCTGACTGACTTGAAATCCTACACCTTCCCTCTCTTTTGTATCATCTCACTCCACCTGCCTCCCAGCACATCTCGTGTTACGAAGCAGGGTTCCACGAGGGGTGCTCTGCTAACCCCCAGCCTGAAGCTGTTAGGTGGCCCCACTGAACTATCCTGTTGCAGGTGTGGAGTGTGGTCAGGAGTTCCCACCTTACCTGGATGGTGGGGCACTACACCTTAGGAGAAGGTGCAGTACCTCTGTGGCGACTGAAGCCTCAGGGGCGCCACATATGTCCATGTCCTCCGTCGCGCCGACAGTTACCCGCCTTCCGTTGCCCGATAAATTTTCTGGTGATGGTGCCTCCTGTAGAGGTTTCATCAGCCAGTGCTCAATCCAGCTGGAGCTGCTGGCTGAGCAGTTCCCTATGGAACGGGCAAAGGTGGCATTTATTGTTTCCCTACTGTCGGGCAAGGCGTTGGAATGGGCTACACCTTTATGGGAGCGTGGTGACCCCGAGATTCGGACCGCAGCTCACCTGCTAACAGCCATCAAGCAGGTCTTCCTCGGTCCACGGGTCACACACGACACCTCTCTGCAGCTGCTTGCTCTAACCCAGGGATCCCTCTCGGTTAGCCAGTACGCCGTCCGTTTTCGGACACTGGCGTCCGAGAGCTGGAGTGGTCCGATAAGGCCCTTAGCCCTGTTTTTTGGAGAGGTTTAGCCGAGCACGTAAAGGATGCTCTCTCTACTAGAGAGATTCCTGTAAATAAGACGTCTGCGGGTCAGTGACGTCATAGCGACGTCGTCTGAGACGCGGCGCCGCGCTGTCGCCGGTGGTGATGCAGCTTCCGGGGCAGGACACCGGACACACGCGCCGCTTGATTGGAGCACCTGGTAACAGGATATATAACTCGGCCCCTCACACAACACAGTACGGCACCTTGAAAAAGAGGCGAAACGCGCGTCGGTGGCGGCGCTGCTTGTGGTCCTTGGCTAAGTTTAGTATGGGTAAGCACTATGGCTTGGGATAGTGATTTTTTCAGGATGCGCACCTGTTAGGATCTCTTTTACCTTTATATCCCTCAAATATGGCCCATATTTGTTACAGGCACTAAGCACTTTATTTTGTTAATTTCTTAGGACTAACAAGCAGCAGATACTTATCTGATCCTTTATGTATATTCTGTCATTTATGTAATTGTCAGTATTATATGTTTAATAAACTTTCCTCATTACTTTTATGTGATTGGACTTGTACTCCCTGTTTTTTCCTGTTTAATAGAGAGATTCCTGCCAGTTTGGAGGAGTTAATTTCCATTTCTACCCATATTGACCTCCGTTTTTCGGAGCGCGGTATGAAGCGTGCTCACTCCAAACGGAGAGTTAGTCCGGCTCCCAATTTTTTCGAGCCTCTAGAGCTGCCCGAGCCAGAGGTTCTATCCCCAGAGCCCATGGAGGTGTCTCACACCATTTTGGAGACACGCCCGGCTCAAGATTCCATTTGAGGTTGTCACCGTCTACATGCTGCTTCTCAGGATGACAGCGTTCCGCAATGGTCAGAGTCTGTGCCGGTCGGCGAGACCTTTGTTCCTCCTCGCCTTAGACTTAAGAGTCTCGCCTGGGCACACGCGGGCGGCCATCATGGCTATATGCAGACCACGAAACTTCTGGCTGGGTCGTATTGGTGGCCGCACAGGGCTGGGGATGTAAAAAAATTTATTCGGGCATGCACCTCATGTGCTCAGGATAGCCTTCCCAGATGGAGTGTAGCGACGGCTGCCGACACACGGCGGCGTTCCACTGTAACTCCCGCTCCCATCGTCTCCCGGGTGTCCCTTTTGAAACCGGGTGATCTTGCTTCCCCTAACGCCTTCCATGTGTCCCGGTTGTCTGTGTCACCTACCAGAACACCAGGCTCATCTTCGGACGAGTCTGAGGCCTATGCCACAGTTGGGCACAGGTTGGTGGGTCGGAAGGCTCAGGGAGGAGGGGGCCCTAGGAGGGGGGGTAATGTTAGGAGTCAGATTTCTGCCCGTACTATGCAGGAATCTAGACCCTCACATTCTGCAGTCTCCTGCTCATTGTCTTCTGCAGAAGATATTGCAGAGGAGATTGCCTTGCAGCAACTCTCTCTGGAGGCTAAGTCCTTCTTTCCATCTTCTGAGCATGCTCGTGGAACGAGCCCCCATTGGTGTTCGGGAGTCAGGTGCTCAGGTCCTGCTCCTAATCCCATTGGTTCAGCTCAGAGTTCTGGAGACTTCCGGAAGGTCCCGTTTGATATAAAAAGTGCGCATGGCTGTTCCTCCATGTGCTAGTATAGTCATACTTGCTGCTGTGTGTATGTTGATGGATGCATGATCTGGTGAATGACTCATTTGAAACCCCATTCCTATGATATTACATCTGTGTGAGGGAATGAGTTATATCCAGTATTAGCGCCAGCGCGCCATTGCTCCACAAGCACACCTGCTAGCGTCCAACATCGCGCCTGCGTTACTGCGGTGTTATCTTGCAACGCTGTGCACACGAGTGTTTACGGTAGGTCTTGGCGGATGTAGTTCCGTCATCTTGAACTACTTCGGTGGCCATTTACCGCTTATGTGCCGCTGAGTCTCTGTGCCTCTAACAGGCTCAGCGCAATTATATTTATTATTTGTACAGTATTAAGCAGCTCTGTGAGTACAACAGAGATTGCTTTTGTGCACCTGGGTGATTTCTAGCCCTGTGCACACTACCGCCTGATTGCTCTGCCATCACCTAGCAGAGGTTTAAACATCTACTGCACCGTGGACCCCGAGTGGCGAACGCACTTTATTTATATTTTTTATTTAGTGCATTCCGCCACTCCTAACAACTACAATGTACTAATACAGTATGTTCCCATCTAGTGTGTCATGCTCACCATGTCTGTTATGTCCGCCAGGTCTGTTTTGCCTCATCACCCTGGAGCGGTGTGCATGCGCATCTCATGTCTGCTATCCTCCTTGTTCCCTAGAGTAGTGTGCACACTCACCTCATGTCTGCTGAGCTGCAAGATGCCTGCGTTTCTGCTTTGCCTTCTGTGATCTTCTCGTCATGTCTAGAAACCTTGATCATGTGACGTTTCCTAAGATTCTGCACTCTCTGGTTCTGCAATCATCTCGTCATGTCTGAAACTCTGATCATGTGACCTTTCCTAGGATCCTGCACTGTCTGGTTCTGCAATCATCTCGTCATGTCTAGAATCCCTGATCATGTGTCCTTCCTAGGATCCTGCACTGTCTGGTTCTGTAATCATCTCGTCATGTCTGAAACCCTGATCATGTGACTGCCCTCTATGATCCTGGAGCATCTGAACTAGGAAGTTCTCCCCTGGTCCTGACCCGGAAGAGGAGGTGCTATGCCTTATATTAGACCGCCCCTTCCTATGCTCAGGGCCTGAGTATTGTGTTGCTTCTCTGCATGGCTGTTTGGTCTGTGGGGTTGCGCCCTCTATTCTGGGCCCTTGCACTCTGCTCTGTCGTGCGTCTCTGCACTCGCTCCGTGCTCGTACTCCATCTCTTGTCCCGTGTCTTGTCTTATGTTTGTCCGTTGTGCCATGTTCGTCCTTGTCCTGCTTGGACTTGTAGTCCTTCTGTTATTCTCTGCCTTGCCTGTTCCTGCCATGTCTCGCCTTCGCTATGCTCTGCCTTGTCCCCCCCTTTGGTCTCTCTTTGCTTGCTCTGCCTCGCTCTCTCCTATGGTGCTCTGTAGTGTTCCCTGGCACACGCACCATCCCTCCTTTCTTTCCTTTTGTGCTCTTTTCCATGTCTAGTCCCAAGGCTCTGCCTTGGCCCGGCTCTGGGCTTCGGCCTACGCTCGACTGCTAGACTCTTTCCTATTATGCTCTCTTGCACGTTTCTAGGCTAGTCCCAAGGTTCTCCCTTGGCCCGGCTCTGGGCTTCGGCCTACGCTCCGCTGCTAGCTCTGTTCTTGCTCTGACCTGATTCCGTGTTTCTGCCTATGCTTCCGTCCCTGGTTCTGTACACTGCCTAAGCTCTGTCTTGTTTCTCGTCTTCCCTTGCTCTGTTTCTTCGTGTGCCCTTTGCATGCGCCTGGCCTTCCTAGCCTCCTGCTTGTGCCTCAGCCGTGCTTGTCGGTCAGTGACAGCTGTGTCGTCTGCCATGCCTTTGTCGGGTTCACTGGAGTCTTGCCCGTCTGTCAGTGCCGCAGCCCAATCAGCTAGCCAGTGCCTCAGCCGTGCTCTGTGCTCCCTTGCACCTCACGCTGTTTCTGCACTGTGCTCTACGTGCTATCTATAGCACGCGCAGGCCTCGCCTGCCCATGGCATACCTCCCCGTGCTTCTTTAAAAGTGCACGCAGGCTTTGCCATGTCCCCTGTCATGCCCTCTTGCACGCACAGGCCCTAACCCTGTCCTGGAACCCTGATCCTGGCGTGCCTCTCTGCACGCACAGGATTCTGCCTCGCCTGACCCTGGCGTGCCTCTCTGCACGCACAGGACTCTGCCTTGCCTGACCCTGACGTGCCTCTCTGCACGTGCAGGACTCTGCCTCGCCTGACCCTGGCGTGCCTCTTTGCACGCGCAGGACTCTGCTTTGTTAACTTGTGCCTTGGCGTGTCTCTACACACGCTCCTAGCCTTGAACCCTGGCTTGTCCCCTACACACGCTCCTAGCCTTGGATCTTGGCGTGTTCCTTAACACGCACCATGCCTGGATATCGGACGTGCCTCCTTGCCTGAACCCTGGTTTGCCTGCCGGATGCCCGGAACCTGCCGATCGCTGCCAGAGATCGTAAGATGGATGACTGCGGCCTGATGGCCGGAGCTGATGTCCGCAGCCTGATGCCTCGATCATGTTGATCGTTGCCAGCGGTCCGGAGTCCGATGCCATTGTGCCTTTACCTATACCTAGATCCTGAAGATCTTAATGAAGAGGTAAGTGCAAGGTATCTTGTCTTGTCTTGTTTCCTGCCTGTCCCTGGTCGTCAGACACTCCTGTAGTGTCCCCCTGAGCTGGCCGTCTGGTCCCAGCAGTCGTGGTGGCTCACCCCCTTGGTCTTGCCCCTGACACTCCCTGTACAGAGGGTTCTCACTAGGTCAGCTCACCCTAGGTGGGTGGGTGCCACGGCCCAGAGGGTCCACTCTAAAAAGGAAAATGGGCTCAGCAGAAGCTGAGTCCGTCACATAGTGGACTAGATATTGTACTACGCTTTCCCTATGTTAAAATTATAAATATTACCCACTATATATACACAGCAGCAAAACATTTGGTACACTCCTTACAAGTCTTTGACTTTTTTTTGGAGAGAGGTGGCCTCCTTGCTCCCCTTCCTAACATTGGCCCAGCCTTCAAAAGCTTTCATCTCATTGTGCCTGCAGATGCACTGACTTCTATGTACCTTCTGCGATTTGTGAGTAAGTTCTGCACTGGTGTTGAACTGATACCATAGCTGAATACTCTTTAGGAGAAAATCTGGGCACCTACTGGACTTTTGTTATGGCTGTGGCCGAGGACACGGCCCAGCCGACGCCCCCACGTCGCTCGACCATGACGACACTGGGGGCGAGCGTCTCAGGTGGGGACGGAATGTGGACCCACTGGACCACAGAAGGGAACCTGGACCTACCCAGATTAGGGAAGGGCAGTGAGCAGGATCTGTGGGAGTTGAGCTTGTGAACAAGATGGCAATGTGCAGATCTAGATAACACCGCACAACTTCAGGTATGAAGAAACATAAAGTTTACTTAAACAAACTCAGAGTACATAAACAAAACATAATGATGCCAGGCTCCCGATTCCGCAAATCAAGGGAAGGCACACATCTTAGGATAAAAGACGAAGGCAGGAGGATATCACGGGCTGATGCAGTCCAAGGTTATCTGGCATGGGCATACTAGGACGGCCTCTCAGGCCTCAGGTGTAGTGCAGGCTCAGCAGGAGAACATCAGACACCGACCTCAGACAGACTTCAGACGATGGCGGGGGTCATCACGGGTTGATGCAGTCCAGGGTCCTCTGGCACAGGCTTACTAGGACAGCCTCTCTCTCAGGCCTCAGGTGTAGCACAGGCTCAGCAAGAGAACATCAGACTCCGACCCAGGACAGATGTCAGACGATGGCAGGGGTCATCACGGATTGATGCAGTCCAGGGTCATCTGGCACGGGCTTACTAGGACGGCATGTCTCTCAGGCCTCAGGCGTAGCATAGGCTTAGCAGGAGAACATCATACACTTACCCAGACAGACGTCATCACAGGGTGGACCCCGGGGATCCGGCGGAACATCGGGACACAGGCACAACATCAGGACTCAGACTAGACATCAGGACACAGGTGTGGCACCCCCAGGAGTATGGTCGCCACAATGGCATTGCCTTCCTCCAGGGAGGGTGATGTCATGCTTGGAAGCAATGAAGGGTTTCTCTGATAGTTAATCATTTACATGCAACACGTTCCCACTCTGGGCCAGCAGAGGGAGCTCTGAACCAGGATTGGGGGAGGAGCGCGCTCTGAGGGCCAGGAGGGGAAATAGTTAGCGTGAGGAGGGCAACGAGTGTAGATGTGTGGAGAGAAGCTGGAGATTGAGCTGAGGACAGAGAGCTCCCTCCTTGTGATAGCGCATGATCTGTAACCTGGTCTCAATGGTTGTATGGATACTGAAGGTCCTGCAACAGAAACCAGAGGAGAAGGAAGCTGTAAATGCTCTATTTCCACCTAAGACTTGGAGGCACAACAGCGACCGGTGAGCCAAGAGAGACAGAGGGCTACAGCTGTCTGCCATACGAGGTAGTTCTAAGAGACGATAAGAAGGAGGAACTTCAGTGTAACATTGTAATGCATGTACCTCAAGCCAGCGCTAGGAAGGAGACTACACAACCCATCTGATAGAGAGATTCCTGAGTTGCTTCCAGGCTAGCCTGCTCCTGTGCCATCTGTAACCAGGACCCTGGACTGCATTTGCCAAGTAAAGGTAACGAAACTACACCCTGTTGTGTCGTTGTCTCCTTCCAGCAACATCCTCAGCACTGCTACATCTCTGCGCCAAACACTGCACCTTCTTCCTAACTCTTTATCTACACTGCCCTGGTACTACAGCCCTGCCTGTGGAGGGCTACCACATCATAGCTGCACTACACCATCAGTCCCAGAGGATCTGCATGCAGCGTCAGCTTAACATCTTCCTTGCCGAACACCACAGGTGGCGTCACGAATCACTTATAAACTTTATTCCCAACTCAACCACTTTTACATGGGTGCCCAGGGCAACGGACCGGGTCACTGCTGCTGTGACATTCCCATCTGAGAGACCGGCCCGGTACCGAGTACCCCACAGCCCTGGGAAGGCGACCCATTTTTGGCGTCACGAACAGGATTACGGAGCCCGGTATCCCCGGGTCCTGTGTGCCAGTGACTGTTTTGTGCAAAAGACTGTTGGCGCCATTGCTGCCATTATCCCACTGCTTGGCGCGCGCCAGAACACAAAGAGGCGGGAGCCTGCCACAGAGCGTGAAGCAGTCAAGTACCGTGCGGGAAGAGGACAGCGCGCGAGAAGGGAGAAGCTGAGGCCTGCAGTTCCGGCGTCCCCTGATCCAGCCGAGGAGCGGCATCCGGTAAGCCAGCGCAACCCCGCGGCCTGGCTCACATTAACTAGGGGGGGAGAGAAAATGTCTGAGGACAAAGCCAATGCAGCGGCGGGCGCTCCCGCAAACCCCTCAGCGCCGCAAGAAGTAACGCCCACCACCGCAGCGGTCCCCATAATGCCGCTGTCCATGCCCTACATACCGGGAGCGGCCTGGCTACCGCAGTACTCAGGTGAGTCACATACCCTGAGTGAATTTAAAGAGAGACTGTGCACTTTGATTTGTATCCACTATCTGAAAGCCAGAAGGTGAACATCCTTATTGGACAGCTAACAGGTGCAGCACAGAGAGAAGTAAAAGCCTGGCAGAACACTGACAAAGAGACTATTAAAAAGATTTTGGCCAAGCTAAGGAGCACCTTTGACACCCGCACTGCCGCTGAAATCAAGATGAGGTTCTTTAGATGTAAACAGAAAGCGCAGGACAGTATACGGGACTATGCTCTTAACCTGCAGGAGGTGCTGCGAGCCGTCAAGCAAATTGATCCTGACAGTGTGAAAGAGGAAGACAAACTGTTAAAGGAGCAGTTCATTGAAGGACTCATATCCAGTACCCACCGAGCACAGCTGCGCATCATAACCCTACAAAACCCTGACCTGGACTTTTCTGATTTCAAGGACAGGGCTATTCGGGTACTGCAGGAACCAACTGTCAACCGTCCAGTGCCCCCTAGGCGCCCAGCGATCACCTACCACCAGGAAGCAACATCTTTCCCTTCCATCCCTGTGGAGGCTGATGCACAGACTCTGGATAAAGATCCAACTGAAGAACTGCGTCTTCAGGTCCAGGAGTTGACCAAAGGTGTGGCTGCACTTACTAAAACCGTGCAGTCGCTGCAGGTGTCCTCCAAGGAGAAGATCCAGCTTGCTTCCAGTCCAGAGGATGTCCCGTGGCTCCGGAAGAGGAGAACCCCGCCACTCCGAGGGAGGAACAACGACCGCTATGATCAGGACGGACGTCCCATCTGTCGTCGCTGCCACAAGGCAGGTCATCTTGCAAGATTCTGTCCTTTAAACGAGTAACCCCTGGGGCAGGGGGCCAACCCCCAAGAGTAGGACCACAAGGCCCAAGGAACTGGCGAGCCAAGTATGTTGGAGGGAGACCAGTCCTTCCAGTGGTGATTGACGGCATCCCCATGAACGCTTTGCTGGACACTGGCTTGCAGGTGACCACTATGCCATATATCCTTTACAAGCGGTATTGGGCTGACTCTGAACTTACCCGTGGCCCAACTGATGAACTGACAGTAGTTGCCAGTAAAGGGGGTTTTACACTAAGCGATATCGCTAGCAATATCGCTAAAACGTCACTGGTTTTGTGACGTTATAGCGATATTGCTAGCGATATCGCTATGTGTGATACTTACCAGCGACCGGCTCCCCCACTGTCCATCGCTGATCGCGCGAGAATGTCCGGCTCCATTTCTCGTCGGGCGCTTCCTGCTGAGACTTCCTGCTGTGACGACGAACGACACGTGGAGGCGGGCGGGAGGACGCAGGATCGCTGTGTGTGAATGGTAAGTATCGTGCGCTGCGTCGCTGCTGCATCGATGTGAGATCTTTCTGTATGAAAGCTCACTAGCGATCATTTAGCGATGCACCAGCGATCCTGCCTGGGTCGGATCGCTGGTCGGATCGCTGGTGCATCGCTAAATGTAAAAGGGCCTTAATGGTCAGTCTTTGCCGCAGATTGGATGTAAAGAGATTACTGTTAAAGTGGGTAGGGTAGAGCTAAAATCTCAAGGTCTGATAGTTGTGGATATTGATCGACGTGAATGTAATCCCATGATGACTCTTGGTACAAATGTAATTGAAAATTGTCTTTCCGAGGTTATTGTCTTGTTGCAACAGGTGGCTGAGACTGCTGGTTCCAGTGAACGAGTCCTGTAGAAGGAGATCAAGGCCCTGACGCAAAGACAGCAGGTAGAACTCTCTGGCGGAGAAATTGGCAGAGTCAGAGTGAGTGATGCTTTCCCCATTGCAATACCCCCCAGATGTGAAATGTTGCTTTGGTGTCGGGCAGCCATAGGCCTCAGAGGAAAAGATTACCAGGCATTGATAGAGCCAGTATACTCTGACAGCAGGCCCACTGTCCTGACAGCCCGAGGTGTAGTTGATATACGAAAGGGAAGAGTACCTGTACGCCTTTTGAATTGTGGGGAGGAGGAGGCCACAATACCTCGGTATGCCACAGTTGCTAAGCTGCTCACTGTCAGTAATAATGCAATGCAGGCAGCAGAGCCCTTGGTCTCATTCAACCAGGTGGAGGACAATGGCTCTGTAAAGCAGAGTGGTGTCAGCAACTGCAAGTGTGGACTGACTCTTCACCTTCATACCAGAAAAATGGGGTTTACAGGGTGACCCAGGAGTATGAGCGGGTATTCAGTAAACACCCCCTAGATTTTGGGAAGGCAAAAGGGGTTCAACATCATATCCCCACTGGAGTTCATCCACCCATAAAAGAAAGATACCGGCCTATACCCCCAACACAATACCAATGTGCCAAAGGTATGTTGAGAGAGATGAAGGAAGCAGGGGTTATCAGAGACAGTTGTAGCCCCTGGGCAGCTTCAATAGCTTTTGTAAAGAAAAAGGATGGTACCATGAGAATGTGTGTTGATTACAGAAAAATTAACAGTATTACACATAAAGATGCCTACCCATTACCTTGAATTGAGGAATCATTAGCTGCACTTAAAACTGCTAACTACTTTTCCACCTTGGATCTCACTAGTGGGTATTGGCAGGTTCCCGTGGCAGAGGCAGACAAGGAGAAAAAGCATTTACCACCCCAATGGGTCTCTGTGAGTTCAACTATATGCCATTCGGGCTCTGCACCGCCCCAGGAACATTTCAACGGCTGATTGAGTGCTGCCTGGGACACATGAACTTTGAGACAGTCCTGTTGTACCTTGATGATGTCATTGTTTTCTCCAAGACTTATGAAGACCATCTGGAACACCTGGCTGAGGTGTTTGAAGCCTTATCCAACTTTGGCCTGAATGTGAAGCCCTCCAAATGCCACCTCCTGAAGCCCAAGGTACAGTACCTCGGACATGTGGTGAGTGCAGAAGGTGTGGCACCAGATCCGGACAAAGTCACAGTCATCCGGGACTGGCCAAAGCCCAGTAACCTCCATGAAGTACGCCAATTTCTTGGGTGGTAGGCTACTACCCAAGGTTCATCAAAGGCTTCACGGAGATAGCCACCCCCATGCAAAATCTTCTGGTGGGGCAGTCCAAGAAGGCTAAACAGAAAAGTTCCACCTTTGAATGGACTGAGGAGTTGGAGAGATCCTTCACTCGACTGAAGATGGCTCTCACCGGGGATGAAGTTCTGGCCTACCCAGATTATGACAAACCGTTTGTGTTGTATACTGATGCCAGCAACGTGGAACTAGGAGCAGTATTGTCACAGGTACAGAATGGCAAAGAAAGAGTGATCTCCTACGCCAGCAGGAAGCTTCGCCCCACTGAAAGGAACTCTGACAACTACAGTTCCTTCAAGCTGGAGTTCCTTGCCATAGTCTGGGCTGTGACTGAAAGATTCAAGCATTACCTAGCTTCAGCCAAGTTTACCATCTTCACGGACAACAACCCGTTGACTCACTTGGAAACTGCAAAACTAGGTGCACTGGAGCAGCGATGGATGGCTCGGCTGTCTAACTATGAATTTACCATCAAGTACCGAGCAGGGCATAAGAATGCTGATGCGCTGTCCAGAATGCCTAATCTGCCAAATGCAGGAGAAGACCCTGAGGCTCTTGAAGAAATAGAGTTACCTCCCTTCCACCGGCCAATTGCGGCCCAACGTGCTCGAGGAGTGAGAAACAGACGGTCTGGCTTGAAAGAGGTCACCCTAAATCCATTGCCCCATTATGACTGGGCAGAAACTCAGGATAATGACTCCGCAGTCCGCCTGGTGAAGGAGCTACTGTCACAAGCTGACTCACGCCCAGAGTCGAATGCTCCTGAAGAAACCCAGCAGTTGTGGAAGGAAAGAGGTCGGCTGTTCATTTATAAAGGAAAGCTGTGTCAGGGGAGTATCAATGCCCGCACTCATTAGCTGGTCTGGCAGGTGGTAGTCCCAAAGAGAGAGGCATCAATGGTCTTGGAAGCATACCACAATGGAGCTGGACACTTTGGATGGAAGAAGTTGGAAGCATTGCTCCGGGAGAGATTCTACTGGGCTGGTATGAGGAAAGCCATTGAAAAGTGGTGCCGGGAGTTACAATGTAACCTGCGCAGAAAGGATCGAAACAGCCAGCGAGCTCCTCTTCAGCCAATAGTAACCAAGCAGCCACTCGAGTTGGTCGCCCTGGACCATGTGAAGCTGGCTGCTGTCCTGCCGCCGTGTGAGGAGGATGGCACCCTGGATTTCTCCTGCAGGCACTAAGCGCTGTATCTGTTTGCAGAGCCTGCACTCCTAGCGCTGTTAACCCATTCCTGTAGCCCTGCTTTATCCAGTCACATTTATCTAATTCCAACCAGATAGACTCGTGCTCCAGCCTCTATATAATACCAGCAGCATAGACTTTGCTACCACCTAAGGATATCTATTACCCTATCGGTATCTTTTGCAGTTTTCTACCATAAGAAATCAAAAAACCTTTCTGATGAAGGTCCGTTGTTGGACCGAAAACGTTCATACGATATGAGTCTAATTTTGTCTGGATGCTAAATAAAGAATATACTGCTTTTCATTTTAGAGTGCCAAGTATTTTTGCCATACGAGGTAGTTCTAAGAGAAGATAAGGAGGAGGAACTTCAGTGTAACACAGTACTGGAAGTGATAAGGAGAGAGTTAAATTAACCCTTCACGGTTGAGCCAGTGATTTCCAAATTATTCCAGTGTTGCTAGCAACTCAAATGACCACACGGAGACGGGGTCTCTGTACGGGAGGATCGAGGCAGATCACTAAGCCCCTTTATTTTAGTCACATCTTTTATAATCTTTTGCTTAATTATGCAAGGTTCTCAAGTACCAATAGCATCATTTCACTTTATAAGCCAATAATGTTGCAAGAAAACCGGAAACTACATATATGTCCGTATCCAAATAGAAAGTAGTATAATGGCATATTCAGAGCAATACACTCCCCCCCAGCCCCTTATCTTGCACCTGATGGAAGCAGTCTGGTTTCATGACAGGCCATGCCAATTATAAAAATTTATCTTACAACAACAAAAACGGAGAAACGAAACCTTACATTGAATGGATAAAACGAAACTTCAACTCTGATTTTAGTATTAACCCTTAACATTCCCCCCTAGATAAAAAAAATTTTTTAACACATATGCAGCATCAGAGGTGCTATCCCAAGCTAACAGCTTGAGGGGTACTGGTCTTCACATGACTGATGCCGTGTTACCAGTCATGGCTGTCGCGGCGCACCCATCCCCCCTGTATACTGCAGTTCACGAATAACAATTTTTGATGACGGTGGTGGGGATCTTTTGTAGGTAGCCATGCGCTTGGCTTCAACATCTTCATCAAGTAGCCTTTTGAGATCGGTGTAGAGAAAAGCAGAGGCAACGACACCTTTGGTATCATCATTAGCTGTCTTAGTGCAGAATTTCCTAATACATACAGAAATACACCAAAGAACAAGTTTTAATATCACATATACAACAAGGATACAGGCAGCAATGTGTAACAAGCTTTGTAAGATCCCAGCTATTCAGCCCCCAATTCCCTTAAATCAATTGGCTGAATTGAAAAAGGAGAAGGTGTCTGACCACCAACTGTCCTTATTACGATCATTATCTTTAACGCATTAATCTCTGAGTCATTGAATATCTTCTAACTTTAACTTTTAACTTCTACCAATAATAATAATATGAAAAATACGGAAAACCAAAACATTATGCCCCTTCATTTGCTATTGGCTTGTTGGGTGATGAGGAGAACTTGATAGGGACCGTCATACAAGGGTTCTAGTCCGTGCTTCCTGACATGCCTTTTCACGACTACCAAATCGCCAGGCTTCATCAGGTTATAACAGGTATCGGTTTCTGCTGAATCTGGAAAGGAAAAGAAAACTAGAACATAGGTGTTAGCAAGATTTTTACTAAGCAGAATAACATATTGAACAACACGGTCAGTCTCTTCTGATAACTGCTGAGGCTGGAAATTTGCAACTGGGGGCCTAGTACCAAACAATATCTCATATGGGGACAGGCCATATTTTGTAATAGGGGTAGTACGAATGTGGTATAGTACAATGGGTAGGAGCTCCGGCCATGGAGCCGTAGTCTCCTGCATCATTTTGGTCAATTGTCCCCTCAGTGTGCCATTCAACCTCTCAACTTTCCCACTGGATTGTGGGTGGTACGGAGTATGGAGGGCTACAGTGGATGCAAGCATTGTCAGAACTTCTTGGTACACATGAGAAGAAAAGGCCGGGCCTTGGTCACTTTCAACAACTTCTGGAACCCCATATCTGCATATAACTTCCATCACCAGTTTCTTCGATGTGGTCTTTACAGTCATGTTGGTAACAGGGAAGGCTTCCGGCCAACTGGAGAACCGGGGCCCAGTAGAATTTTTGCACCAGTGCGAGGGCCTGATTCTTCCTCGATGTGTAGGTCCATGTGCCCATATGGCAATAGCAGGGTACATCCGCTTAGGGAGACACACAAATTGGTCCTTTTTCCAGAGACCATTATCCATTCGTGCCCCATCAGTCTTCCATTGCTTCACCTCTTCCTTTGGAGACATTCTCTGCATCGTCATTAAGCGGTCTAGCGGGGTCCGACAGAAAACTTCAGTCTGTTGTAGATCATCAGGTTCTTGTAGGGTCAATGCTTCTTGTAACTGTTTACGCTGAGAGCGTGTGGTCACCATAGCTGGTATGGTTGGTTCAACGGATAAGAGAGCGGCGGCTTTTGCTTGCATATCCGCAAATGTGTTGCCAACAGTCTGTGGACTGTTCCTAGGACCGTGCGCCTTAACTTTGATAATAGCCACCTGAGTAGGTAATTTGATCGAGTCCATGAGGGCTTTAACAGCTTCAGCATTTTTCACTGGGGTTCCGGTAGTAGTAATAAACCCTCGATTGGCCCACAGAGCCCCAAAATCGTGAGCAATACCAAATGCATACCGTGAGTCCGTGTATATATTAGCCCGTCTGTTCTTGGCCAAAGTACATGCATTAGACAGAGCCTGAAGTTCTGCTTCTTGTGCTGACTGTGAGGGCGGGAGTGCAGCTGCGCGCACTACAGTGTCCTCTGTGGTAACAGCATATCCCGTGTGGAATCTACCAAACTCGTCAGCATATCTTGAACCGTCCGTGTATAACACCAGATCAGGATTTGGGAGTGGGTTCTCACTGACATTTGGTGGAGTAGCTGTTTCTTCAGTCAAAAGTTGGGAACAATCATATTGGAGGTAATCCTTATCACTGCCATCTTTCCTTATAGTTCATTATACCGTCTTTCAAGGCGTTGTAAAGGGGTTGCATTATGCGGGATGCATCCGGTATCCACTGACAACAATAAGTGCATAAGAAAACGCTGGAGTTCAGTTTCATCTTTTGGGAAAGGAAGGGAGCTGACAGCTATTTTTCTTTCTTCTGCGAGGTGTCTGACACCCTGAAGGAGACAGTGACCCAAGAATATCACTTGACCAAGGCAGAACTGAAGTCTCGAGGCCGAAACCCGACAGTTCAGTGCTGCCAGATACTTAAGGAGGCTAACATTGGCAAAAATGGCAAAAGACACCTGCTCATATTATTTTGCAAACTGGTTGGGACTGTTTTGGGCCCCTTGTGACATAGCAGGGACGACAGTTAATATGGACAGTTAAGTGAATACAAATAGAAACTGGCAGTCTGGGTATAACGGAATGCTAAAGAAGGCATTGGTAAGATCAATAACTGTAAACCAAGCAGCATCCTGGGGTATTTGGGACAAAAAAGTATGAGGATTAGGCACCAGGTTTGAGAAACACTTTTACTGGTTCTACAGGCATTTTCCCTATATCATTTGGCCCTTTTGACAGGAGTTTAGATAGTATCTCTGAGAGGTATGGGGTGAGTCATTGATCCTCAGGCAATATTGGGGGTGGATCTGGGCCTATCAGGGCCATCATAACTGTAGGAAGGGCATGCAAAATACAGATTTTCTCACTGTCTTCATCTACATAGGGATTATATAACAAAAAAAAAAACCATCTGACCATCATCTTGGAATTGTATTCAGGAGCGGAACTGCGATAATAAATCTCTCCCTAGTAAATTTACAGGGCATGTGGGAGAGATTATAAACTGGGCAGTAACTTCGGGGAAGGGTCCCACAGAAATAGGGTTTATAAAAGTATATTAATTGGGTCTACCATCTACTCCGATCAAAACAGCAGGGGAATGACAATCTCTGATAGTGCTCGAGTCTGGCGCACCGCCAGAATTAGCAGGGAGGGGCTGAGGAGCAGGATTCCCAGTAGCTGAAGTCTGAGGGGGGGGGGGCAGAGTTTGCTGTGTGCTCCAGTGATAAGAGATTGGCTGTGCACTCGCAGCTGCGGTGGGGGCGAAGGGGGATATGGTGTGGGCTAAGATGGGAGGGGGTACTGAAGCAGCTGCAGCTGTTAGCTTGCTTTTTTTTTCTTTTTTTTTTTTCAAATCATCACTTTTAACTATTTCCCGGAGTCCCGCAAGGTTCAGTCCTTGGACCCCTGCTCTTCTCCATCTATACCTTCGGCTTGGGACAGCTCATAGAATCTCATGGCTTTCAGTATCACCTCTATGCTGATGACACACAGATCTACATCTCTGGACCAGATATCACCTCCCTACTAACCAGAATCCCTCAATGTCTGACTGCTATTACATCCTTCTTCTCCGCTAGATTTCTGAAACTTAACATGGACAAAACAGAATTCATCATCTTTCCCCCATCTCACGTGACCCCCCCAACGAACCTATCCATTACAGTAAATGGCTGCCCACTCTCCCCAGTCCCACAAGCTCGCTGCCTCGGAGTAATCCTTGACGCTGATCTCTCCTTCAAACCACATATCCAAGCCCTTTCCACTTCCTGCCGACTTCAACTCAAAAATATTTCACGAATCCGTTCATTCCTCAACCAAGAATCTGCAAAAACCCTAGTCCATGCCCTCATCATCTCTCGCCTTGACTACTGCAAACTCCTGCTCTGTGGCCTCCCCTCAAACACTCTCGCACCCCTCCAATCTATTCTAAACTCTGCTGCCCGACTAATCCACCTGTCCCCCTGCTATTCCCCAGCTTCTCCCCTCTGTCAATCCCTTCACTGGCTCCCCATTACCCAAAGACTCCAGTTCAAAACCCTAACCATGACATACAAAGCCATCCACAACCTGTCTCCTCCATACATCTGTGACCTCGTCTCCCGGTACTTTCCTGCACGCAACCTCTGATCCTCACAAGATCTCCTTCTCTACTCCCCTCTTATCTCCTCTTCCCACAATCGCATACAAGATTTCTCTCGCGCATCACCCTACTCTGGAACTCTCTACCACAACAAATCAGACTCTCACCTACCATCGAAACCTTCAAAAAGAGCCTGAAGACCCACCTCTTCCGACAAGCCTACAACCTGCAGTAACCACCGACCGACCAAACCGCTGCACGACCAGCTCTACCCTCGCCTACTGTATTCTCACCCATCCCTTGTAGATTGTGAGCCTTCGCGGGCAGGGTCCTCTCTCCTCCTGTACCAGTTATGACTTGTATTGTTAACATTATTGTACTTGTTTTTATTATGTATACCCCTCCTCACATGTAAAGCGCCATGGAATAAATGGTGCTATAACAATAAATAATAATAATAATAACTCAGAAAAACATCGCAGACCTCCAACCCATATTCCACAGAGACCACAGACTGAAAGCAATATTCCCGGAACTGCCACTTCTCTCCTACAAACAGCCTCCCAATCTAAGGAATATCCTTGTCAGAAGTACCCTCACATCACCTTCAGAGACAGGCACAGTCCCTGTAACAGTAAGAAATGCAAGACCTGCCCCCACATATCACCAACAGATAAAGTCCCCATACCCAACACAAATCAGGACTATAAGATCATGGACTCTTTCTCATGTCCATCCTTCAATGTCGTGTACATGACACAGTGTACAAGGTGCAATGCAGGGACATACATCGGGGAAACTAAGCAAAAGCTACAAACAAGGATGAATCTGCACAGACATACGATAAAGACTGAGCTGGACACACCTGTAGGGATACACTTCTCTAGACCTGGACACAGCTTGGCAGATCTAAAAGTCCTAATATTGAAAGGTCATTTTTCATTTTTTTTAATAGTGACAGAGAAAGGAAGATTTGGGAGTTTAAATTTTAAATATGTTCCAATCGCTAACAATAGGACTGAATTTGACAC
The DNA here is from genome assembly GCF_039654945.1 of Dendrobates tinctorius. Taxonomy (NCBI): domain Eukaryota; kingdom Metazoa; phylum Chordata; class Amphibia; order Anura; family Dendrobatidae; genus Dendrobates; species Dendrobates tinctorius. Next base: position 96,427,527 of record NW_027361679.1, on the reverse strand, counting down.
CTGGGTTCATGACTCATTACATGGACACAGTTCACACCTCCACAAGAAGGTCTTCAGATCTCTAATAGAACACTTGGTCCTCATCTGCATGTGTAACAAAAACCTTAATTTGATTTCCTTGGCATGTCTATAGCTAGCATCATCTCATGTCCTGTTGTAATTCCTATTTAAATGTTGCCATCTTTTCTCAGTGATTCACTTGTAATCTAGCCTGATGAAGAGGCCGCCTGAGCCCTGAAAGCTTGCTTGCAAATATAATTTCTCTGGTTAGCCAATAAAGGTATCACACCTTGAATAATTACATCTATTTTTCTGGCTAACACGGTACCACAATTTTATTTTGTATTATACATGTGCCAAGCCACAAAATTCTTCTTTTCCTTCCACAGATTCTCTCATTTACAGCTAAATACCCTTACTTCAATTGTGCACAATACTGGAGCGGCCGTCTCAGTTTGTTCCACCGGGTCAATAATCCCCCTCTGGGATTGCCCAAAATTCGTGGTACTCAGTGAAAGGAGGAGGGCGTCTCAGACTCTCCCTCCGGACACCTCTGGTTATATATATATACAGTATATATACCTGAGTTACGTATCCTACCCATCTTCGATCACATGACCACCCTGATTACTAACAGTGAATTCAGGAATTCAGGATATTTTGACTATAAAGAGAGCCACAATCACTGGTCAATCCGGGGTGTCCGTCCCTTATGAGGTACGGTTCGAGCACTGGGCCCCCAACGGGACTATACCTCTATATGATTCCACCCATGAATCACCCCACCAGGGGACAAACCTCAGATCCTCTTTGCAGCAGCAAGCACAGGAAAACCACACCAACGGTCAGTCTGAACAGTATAACTGCCAACTTACCGTGGTCGTGGGGGGTGATCAGTCCCAATTTTCCAGCACCTGTGTCCGCTCCGAGGGTCCTTTGTCTTGTTGTCCTCCGGGGGGGGCAGAGGCGTCCCTATTCAGGGGCCCCACGTTGGGCGCCAAGCTGATAAGGAGAGAGTTAAATTAACCCTTCACGGTTGAGCCAGTGATTTCCAAATTATTCCAGTGTTGCTAGCAACTCAAATGACCACACGGAGACGGGGTCTCTGTACGGGAGGATCGAGGCAGATCACTAAGCCCCTTTATTTTAGTCACATCTTTTATAATCTTTTGCTTAATTATGCAAGGTTCTCAAGTACCAATAGCATCATTTCACTTTATAAGCCAATAATACAATAATATTGCAAGAAAACCGGAAACTACATATATGTCCGTATCCAAATAGAAAGTAGTATAATGGCATATTCAGAGCAATACACTCCCCCCCCCCCCCGAGCCCCTTATCTTGCACCTGATGGAAGCAGTCTTGGTTTCATGACAGGCCATGCCAATTATAAAAATTTATCTTACAACAACAAAAACGGAGAAACGAAACCTTACATTGAATGGATAAAACGAAACTTCAACTCTGATTTTAGTATTAACCCTTAACAGAAGTACCTCAAGCCAGCGCTACGAAGGAGACTACACAACCCAACTGATAGAGAGATTCCTGAGTTGCTTCCAGGCTAGCCTGCTCCTGTGCCATCTGTAACCAGGACCCTGGACTGCATTTGCCAAGTAAAGGTAAAGAAACTGCACCCTGTTGTGTCCTTGCCTCCTTCCTGCAACATCCTCAGCACTGCTACATCTCTGTGCAAAACACTGCACCTTCTTCCTAACCCTTTATCTACACTGCCCTGGGACTACAGCCCTGCCTGTGGAGGGCTACCACATCATAGCTGCACTACACCATCAGTCCCAGAGGATCTGCATGCAGCATCGGCTTAACATCTTCCTTGCCGAACACCACAGGTGGTGTCACAAATCACTTATAAACTTTATTCCCAACTCAACCCCTTTTACATGGGTGTCCAGGGCCACGGACCGGGTCACCGCTGCTGTGACATTCCCATCTGAGAGACCGGCCTGGTACCGAGTACCCCACAGCCCTGGGAGGGCGACCCACAGGCCGGACATTAGGGCATAGGCAGGACATCAAAACATCTGGACACAGACTGGACGTCAGGACATCTGTTCACAGGCAGGACATCAGGATACAGGCTGGAAATCGGGACATCAGGATGCAGGCTGGACATCGGGACATCAGGACACAGGCAGGACATCAGGACACAGGCGTGGCAGCCTAGGTCATCAGCTGGGACACGGATGGCATAGGACCAGGAACAACTGCATGACAGCTCAGATCATTGACAGAGACACGGACAGCGCAGGTCCAGGAACACCGACGTGGCAACTCAGGACATCGGCTGAGACACGTACGGCACAGGACCAGAAACACTGGCATGGCAGCTCAGGTCATCGGCTGAGACACGGAGGGCACAGGACCAGGTAGCAGTGGTCGGGCTTCGGGTACCAGACAGCAGTTGCCAAACTTAGGACATCAGATACAATCTCCAGGAACCCAGCAGTGGACATCAGGTTCCAAACTACGGTCGTCAGGCTCTGGATATTGGACCTAGAAAGGAACTCAAGAGGGATGGTGCAAGCACCGCCGGATTGGACCGGGGCCAGATGGAGTTAGCCCCGCATAGCAGGCTGAGCACAGCATAGTAAACGCTCAGCAAAAACACCCAACTCCATCTTTAAAAGACAAACCCAGGTTAGTTCACAGTCACTGGGTACAGGGTTCCAGACACAGAGGGACTTCAGGAACATAACACAGAGGACAGAGTTCAGGCAGAGTCAGGTACAGGAACAGATACAGGATCAAGGGTTCAGGCCTGAAATGCAACCCTCAGGGAGGCAGGAAACAAAACACAACAGAAATGGGCCTGGATATGCAGCCTCCAGGAAAGGCGGATCTGGGTGCTCAGCCCCCAGAACAGGCAGAAAAACAAGACACAAACAGTAACGGATCTGGGTACTCAGCCCCCAGAGCAGGTGAAAAAACAGGCATCAGCTTTCCTAGAACTGAACAAAGGCAGAACTGGAGCTGAGCACCAAACACACATGGCAAGACTCAGAAACTTAATGTGAAACTCTGGCAATGCCCAACAGGAAAGAGTAACTTTATATAGGAGCTGCCCCTCAGCAATAGGCTGGGGAAAGCAACTCAGGTGCACACACCAACCCTAATAAAAGCAGGGAAGGTGTGGCCACATGCACCCCAAGCACAAACAGAAACCATTACAGCACAGTCAGCACAGGAACTGAGGCTTAGGACACCTGGCAGCGGTTGCAAGCCTGGACACACGTGGAAAGTTATGCACCAGCTGCAGAGGACCTTGCAACCCGCAGATAGCTTCCTCAGTGGTAGCCAGAGACCGCACATGCAGATGGTCATCCAGCAGAGCAAAGACATTACAACACATGTACAGCTTCGCAGCAGAGCAGGGAACTGAGCAGCATCCATACAGGTAACAGACAACAGTATCCCTGCAAGTTAGGGGAGAGGAGCAAAGGGTTAAAGCAGAGACATGCAGAGTAACGCTGGAGAAACAAGGTACAAACCCACCGGCGTTACAACTTTCTTGGGTAACACGAAGCCTTCTTTAATTCAGTAGAACCTCTATTTTTGAAGTTCTTGATGTTCCAATAAATAGTGGATTAGGGGCAATCTTACAAGCAAAGTAATGCTCTTCTGATGCAAAGCAATGATGACTGCATGTGTTTCCTTGAATGTAACCTAACCATGGTTAATGGAAGAAGTTGTTGGGCCTGATTCTTCAAGATCATTGTTTGTCCCCAGTCTTGATGAGATGGGCTGGAGTCAGATGCTCCTGATTCATGAAAAGGCGTCAGCCGAGTGGCATAAACTTCAGTGTATGCCCCTGCTGAACTAAGGTTTGTGGCATAGTGGACACCGCCACTCGTCAAATTCATGGGCAACGGTGGTTGTAGTATGAATAACAATTTCGGTAGCAAAAGACGATGCAATCCAACATTCGGTGGGACCACAAAGATATGTTTGTGGTTAAAGGTAACTGCCCCTAATAGGGTAGGTTAGGGGAGTCATTCCGTTAGCAGGGAGCACCGGGGGTTCTGGATAGTCTCCTTGATGGCTATGTAGAAAGGATTTTCAATGAAGGAGCCTTTTAGTTTGGAGCAAAGTGCAAATTCAAGCATGAATGCTCATCTTGTGGGGGGGGGATAGCGCATGAAAATGTTTTAGGGGAGGAAAAGTATAGCTCTGAAAAAAAGGAGTGACACAAGTTCAGTAGCATTTTCTAAATAGCTACCCTTATAGGGTGGTGGCTGAGTTCTTAGAGGCAGGATTTTTGATGGTTTTAAAATTTCGTTTGTTGACAGAAAAGTTAAGTTCTCCACAAAAAAATTGAAATTAGCATTATAATTCCCAGAGGTAATGTCAGAGAAATTAAAAAAGGAAGTTTCTTTAGGTCAAATGTATGTGCCTTTTTAGGTGGTTCCCCTTAGTAATCTTATAGTTTCACCATTAGGGGTTGTAACAAAAAAGGAACTTAAGGAGGTGGTCACAATTCCCATACACATCTCTTGGCTGAGAGTGGAACCTGTCATGACCCCATTGGTGGGATCCGAATCTACTATATATTTCTGGCAAATCCCGTGGAAAATGAGCATACCAGATTATACACAATGTAGCTGGTGAAAGGACCAAACTACAGGCGTTAAAGAGTATTTTACAAAATTATAAAAAGTATCTCTGCTTTCCTGCTAATAAACTGTCCTCGGGTGATATCTGGTGCTGCCTCTCAGCTCCACTGACCTAAGAAGGCTGAGGTGCAGCACCACATACAAAACATCAGGGCAGGGAAGCGCAAATGTTCACAATGCTGCAAATAGTTTTGCGGGAAATATATCAAACAAATCCTCGCTGAATCATGTAGGTATTGCTGCAGATTTACCTCTGATTTTCTTGTGAGTTATGAAAAGAAAAAAATCAATGATTTAGAAATCCACACAAAAATATACAATACATGTATATAATACACCTCAGCAGCTGCCAAACCTCATTATACACCTCAGCTGCTGCAGAACCTCATTATACACACCTCAGCAGCTGCAGAACTTCATAATACATTCCTCAGCTGCTGCAGAATATCATAATACACACCTCAGCTGCTGCTGAACCTCATAACACACCTTAGCTGCTTCTGAATCTCATAACACACTTCAGCTGCTGCCGAACCTCATAACACATCTCAGCAGCTGCAGAACCTTGTAACCCACCTCAGCAGCTACAGAACCTCATTATACATCTCAGCTGCTTCTGAACCTCATAACACACCTCAGCTGCTGCCGAACCTCATATCACATCTCAGCAGCTGCAGAACCTTGTAACCCACCTCAGCAGCTACAGAACCTCATTATACATCTCAGCTGCTTCTGAACCTCATAACACACCTCAGCTGCTGCCGAACCTCATATCACATCTCAGCAGCTGCAGAACCTTGTAACCCACCTCAGCAGCTACAGAACCTCATTATACATCTCAGCTGCTGCAAAACCTCATAATACAACTCAACAGCTGCAGAACTTCATAAAAAACCTCAACTGCTGCCTAGCCTCATAATACACGTCAGCTGCTGCAGAACCATAATACTCTTCTCAGCTGCTACAGAACCTCATAACACACCTCAGCTTCTGCAGAACCGCATAATACACACCTCAGCTTCTGCAGAACCGCACAATACACTCCTCAGCTACTGAAGAACCTTGTAACCTACCTCAGCAACTACAGAACCTCATTATACAACTCAGCTGCTGCAGAACCTCATAATACATACCTCAGCTGCTTCCAAACCTCATTATACACACATCAGCAGCTGCAGAACCACATAATACACCTCAGTTGCTGCAGAACCTAATAATACACTCATCAGCTGCTGCAGAACCACATAATACAACCATCAGCTGCTGCAGAACCACATAATACACACCTCAGATACTGCAGAACCACATAACACAGCTCAGCTGCTGCAGAATCTCATAATACACACCTCTGCAGCTGCAGAACATCATAACACACACCTCGGCTGCTGTAGAACTGCATAATACACATCTCAGCTGCTGCCGAACCTCATAATCGACCTCAGCAGCTGCAAAACCTCATTATACAAAACTCAGCTACTGAGGAACCACATAATACACACCTCAGCTACTGTAGAACCTCATAACTGGCAACCTATACAGCTGAAGAACCTCACAATACACCTCTGCTACAAAACCTCACCATACACTTCAGCTGCTACAGAACCTCATAATACACCTCAGCAGCTACAGATCCTCACAATACACCTCAGCTGCTGCAGAATCTCACAATACACCCCTCTATAGCTTCAGAACCTCATAACACACCTCAGCAGCTGCAAAACCTCATTATACAAATCTCAGCTACTCCAGAACTTCATAATACACATCTCAGCTGCTACAGAACCACATAATATACACCTCAGCCACTGCAGAACTTCATAATACACATCTCAGCTGCTGCAGAAGCTCATAATACACACCTCAGCTGCTCCAGAACCTCATAATACACATTTCAGCTGCTACAGAACCACATAAAACATACCTCAGCTGCTGCAGTACCTCATAATACACACCAGGTGCAGAAGCTCATTATACATACCTCAGCCACTACAGAACCGCATAATACACATCTCAGATGCTGCAGAAGCTCATTATACAACCTCAGCTGCTGCAGAACCTCATAATAGACACCTCAGCTGCTGCAAAACCTTATTATACACACCTCAGAAGCTGCAGAACCTCATTATACAAACAGCAGCTACAGACCCTCATATGACACCTCAGCTGCTGCAGAACTTCATAATATACCTCAGCTTCTGCAGAACTCCATTCACCTCAGCTGTTATCATTGCATTGAACTGATAGAATGATTTTTCTTTCCACATTAAACCATTACAGTACTGCTCGACCCCCGGATCACCGGCCAGCAGGAATCAGACATTGGCTCTCTGATTGCAGCCGTGTATGTTTTAGGCTAGTTTCACACTAGCGTTTATTTGATGCAGCGCACGGCGCCGCTAAGCCCCGCCCCCTGCCGGCTCCCTGCCCGCCCCATCCGGTCATCGCTGCCTACTATCGCACATGAGCGCTTGCGATCTGCGCACCCTATCTTTAGCATAGGGTGAGCAGATCGTGCACTGGCCGTGCGCTAGTAGGATTTTGGCGTGCGCTGCGCACTTTTGAAGGTGCGCCGTGCACGCCGAAATGCAACATGCTGCGTTCGGCGCGCACGGACGCACCTTCAAGAGTGCGCAGCTCACGCCAAAATCCTACTAGCGAGCGCACGATCTGCGCACCCTATGCTAAAGATAGGGTGCGCAGATCGCAAGCGTCCATGTGCGATAGTAGGCGGCGATGACCGGATGGGGCGGGCAGGGAGCCGGCAGGGGGCGGGGCTTAGCGGCACCGTGCGCTGCGTCGAATAAACGCTAGTGTAAAACTAGCCTTACTCTGTTACTGCTGTGTTTCTGATAAAACATGCATTTGATATCCTTCCGGAAATTATGTGACCAGGATGACAAGTCCAAGAGGCTGGCCCTCGGCAGCTTCTCCCTCCTTTGCTACCTCAGACAGATGGGTGTCTCCTACGTTTGCACTTCTGAAAGTTGACATTGATGTAATGAATCTTAAAGTTGGTGTATTTAAACAGGTTTTTTCAGCCATTTTTTGGAGTAAAACGGTTTGTGAATACATCTGTATCAGGCAGATTTGGCTCCAAAAACACCTGAAAAAGGGCAAACTAAGCACTCGAAAGAATGAACATATGCATTTCTATGTGATAATGTCTTACTGTTCCTATGTTCAGACTTTTAAGCGCCTTTTATCTGCTTCAGGTTTTAAAAGAAGCCAAGAAGTTAGAAGAAGTGACCTGTCCATTTTTCAGACTTTTTTTTAGCTGTCATTTTTCTCTTCACCTTCTTCCAAGAGACAGAACTCGGTGTGATCTCATAGATCTATAATAGTACCATATATGGCCACAAGATGACAGCATAGACTTCTTGCTGAACTCATTGCTCAATGTATTTAGAAAATTAGAATCTATAATCCATGTTATGTTCCTTGAGGCTGGTTTCACATATGCGTTTTTTTTCGCGGTATTTTAGCGCTAAATAGCGCATGCGTTTTTTTCCTATACTTTGCATGGGATGCGCTTATGTGCGCATACACATGCGTTTGTACGCGTTTTCCGCGCATGCGTTTTTTTGCGGTATGCGCTCGGGCGCACAAAATGCAACCTGTTGCATTTTTTGGGCGTCCGACTTGCCTCAAAAAAACGCATGCGCGCGCAATGCGTTTTTTTACAGCAAGACACCCATTATAAGTCTATGGTGAGCATATGTGCGCATTGGCATGCTTAGGCTGGTTTCACATTTGCGTTTTTTTGCGCTGGAAAAAAACGCATACCTGCGCATGCGTTTTTTCCCCTATATTTAACATGGGTGCGCATACCTGCGCGCTGGTAAGCGCATGTATGCGATTTTCATGCGCTGCGTTTTTTTGGGGTGTGCGTTTGTATTTTCCAGACGCAGCATGTTGCATTTTTTGGCCCTGCAAAAAAGCGCATGCGCACGTATGCGCACGTTTTGCGCTAAAATTGGCCATTATAGCCTATGGATGCGCATATGTGCGCACTGGCATGCTCATGTATGCGTTTTTTTGCACATGCATTTTTTTTTTTACCATTAGTTTAGACAATGGAATTTAGGGGTTTGGGTAAAGTTAGGGTTAGTTAAGGGGGTTTAGGGTTAGGGTTAGGGTCAGGGTTAGGGTTAGGGTCAGGGTTAGGGTTAAGTATGGTTTGGTTAAGGGTTAGGGTCAGGGTTAGGGTTAGGGTTAGGGTTAGGGTCAGGGTTAGGGTTAAGTATGGTTTGGTTAAGGGTTAGGGTCAGGGTTAGGGTTAGGGTTAGGGTCAGGGTTAGGGTTAAGTATGGTTTGGTTAAGGGTTAGGGTTAGGGTCAGGGTTAGGGTTAAGTATGGTTTGGTTAAGGGTTAGGGTCAGGGTTAGGGTCAGGGTTAGGGTTAAGTATGGTTTGGTTAAGGGTTAGGGTCAGGGTTAGGGTCAGGGTTAGGGTCAAGTATGGTTTGGTTAAGGGTTAGGGTTAGGGTCAGGGTTAGGGTTAAGTATGGTTTGGTTAAGGGTTAGGGTCAGGGTTAGGGTCAGGGTTAGGGTTAAGTATGGTTTGGTTAAGGGTTAGGGTTAGGGTTAGGGTCAGGGTTAGGGTTAGGGTTAAGGTTAGTTAGGGTTTGGGTTAGGGTTAAGTATGGTTTGATTAAGGGTTAGAGTCAGGGTTAGGGTTAAGTATGGTTTGGTTAAGGGTTAGGGTCAGGGTTAGGGTTAGGGTTAGGGTCAGGGTCAGGGTTAGGGTTAGGGTTAAGGTTAGTTAGGGTTTGGGTTAGGGTTAAGTATGGTTTGGTTAAGGGTTAGGGTCAGGGTTAGGGTTAGGGTCAGGGTTAAGGTCAGGGTTAGGGTTAGTTAGGGTTTAGGGTTTGGGTTAGGGTTAAGTATGGTTTGGTTAAGGGTTAGGGTCAGGGTCAGGGTTAGGGTTAGTAAAGTCATGGTTTGGGTTAGTGTGAGGGGCCACCTAATGTTGGAAAAAACGCAAACGCGGTAAAAACGCACTAAAAACGCATACAAACGCATAAAAACGCTGCGTTTTTTTCATGCATGCTCATAAAAATGCTTGAAAAAAAACGCAGCAGTTGTATGCTTTTGTATGCGTTTTTTCAATGCGTTTTTTTGCGGGAAAAACGCGCTGCAAAAAAAAGCAAGTGTGAAACTAGCCTTATGTATGCGTTTTTTTGCACATGCGTTTTTTTTTACCATTAGTTTAGACAAAGGAATTTAGGGGTTTGGGTTAGAGTTAGGGTTAGTTAAGGGGGGTTAGGGTTAGGGTTAGGGTCAGGGTCAGGGTTAGGATCAGGGTATGGTTTGGTTAAGGGTTAGGGTTAGGGTTAGGGTCAGGGTTAGGGTTAGGGTCAGGGTCAAGGTTAGGGTTAGGATCAGGGTATGGTTTGGTTAAGGGTTAGGGTTAGGGTTAGGGTCAGGGTCAAGGTTAGGGTTAGGATCAGGGTATGGTTTGGTTAAGGGTTAGCGTCAGGGTTAGGGTTAGGGTTAGGGTCAGTAAAGTCATGGTTTGGGTTAGTGTGAGGGGCCACCTAATGTTTGGAAAAAACGCAAACGCGGTAAAAACGCACTAAAAACGCATAAAAACGCTGCGTTTTTTTCATGCATGCTCATAAAAATGCTTGAAAAAAACGCAGCAGTTGTATGCTTTTGTATGCGTTTTTTCAATGCGTTTTTTTGCGGGAAAAACGCGCTGCAAAAAAAAGCAAGTGTGAAACTAGCCTGAGTCATGTTATTTCACAGACTATGGCTAGTTTCACACTTGCTTTTTTTTGCAGCGCGTTTTTCCCGCAAAAAAACGCATTGAAAAAACGCATACAAATGCATACAAACGCTGCGTTTTTTTCAAGCATTTTTATGCGCATGCAGGAAAAAAACGCAGCGTTTTTGTGCGTTTGTATGCGTTTTTTGTGCGTTTGCATTTTTTTACAGATTTTGGAAAAACCCCACAAAAAAGAAAAAACAACCATTCAACAACACACAAGACCAATGGGACTTCATTGTGGGTGTGGTATGTTAATATATAGACCCTGTCTACAGTATTCTTCACATTTGCTTGATTCTTCTCGTGACCATGGATCTACGCTGGAAGAGTTTTCACTTCAACTTGGATTTGGACATCGCGATGGCTCAGGCGTATGCAGTTGCTTGCCATGAACAAAGGAAGAGAGAGAGGCAGCGAAGACGGCGGCGTATGTGGATACATCCGATTGTTGAACTCCGGGAGAGCCGTGGGGCATACCACACCCTCTACAGTGAGCTCCAGTCAAACCCGGAGAAATTTACAGATTATATCCGGATGTCCCACGAAAGTTTCATGGATTTGCTTGCTCGTGTCCTACAATCCATCCGGAGACAGGACACACAGCTCCGTCGTGCGATTCCTCCTGAGGAACGGCTACTGGTGACATTACGGTATGTTTTAAAAACCAAGGGGTGCGGTCTGATGGTTTTTTTTTTAATTTAGTATTCAAAACCTTGGGTAATTAGTTTTCGTGAATGTACTAATATTTTATTTTATAGTTTTTTAAAATAATATACATAAATATTAATTTTACTTCTTTGTCTGTTCACAGATTCCTGGCGACTGGAGAAACCCTATCTTCACTACACTTCCAGTACCGTATTGGAATCTCTACCTTGTCTGGAATTGTTGCTGACACCTGCCGGGCTCTCTGGAATGTTCTTTGTCCAGAATTTATGCCCCTGCCCACCGCTGAAAAGTGGATGGAAATTGCTGACAAATTCTGGACAGTATGCAATTTTCCCAACTGTTTGGGAGCTGTTGATGGTAAACACATACGGATCATCAAACCCCAAAGAACGGGATCTGAGTACTATAATTACAAAAAGTACTTTTCAATAGTACTCATGGCCATTGCGGATGCCGGATGTATGTTTGTAGCAGTGGACATTGGAGCATTTGGCCGTGGTAATGACTCGCAGGCTTTTAAAAACTCAGACATGGGCCGGAGGTTGTATGGCAACCAATTTAATTTCCCTATGCCACGGCCTCTTCCTCACACCGAAGCTCCGCCACTGCCCTTTGTAATGGTTGGCGATGAGGCTTTTCAAATGTGCGGAAACTTACTGAAACCCTACTCCAGCCGGGACTTGGACCACACCAAAAAAATATTTAATTACAGGCTGACCAGGGCCAGAAGAACTGTCGAGTGTGCTTTTGGGATTCTTGTCTCCAGATGGCGAATTCTGGGCACGGCCATTAATCTTAAACTTGAAACAGTTGATGAGGTGGTGAAGGCCTGTGTGGTTCTACATAACTTTGTGATGGCTAAAGAGCACCCGACCTTTGAACTGGACGATGATGCTCCTAACCCATTGCCTGAATTCACTCAGCACACTCTCAGGTCATCCGTTGAAGTTGGCCAAATGAGGGACCAATTTGCGGCCTACTTTATTTCTGATGTAGGACGGGTGCACTGGCAAGATGAAATGGTGTAATGTTTTTGTTTGTTTATGGTAATAAAAAACCTTATTTGATACCATTACTGAGTGCACTATATTTTTTAAACTCCAATTAAATAAAAAACTTCCCATGTATAACTGAATTTTTTGATGTTCACACACCTGGGCAGGTAAATACACATATGAGTTAAAATGCAGCATTGCTAGTCTGCGTGAAATATATTGGAACGAGCAAAGCTGCAGGCCATGAATCAGGAAACCAATTTTTTTCAAGAGAAAATTGTCCAACTAGTTGAAACCCAACCCCAATGAAAGTCCATGGGGAATACAAGTCAGCATTGAGTGGATGAATGTAATCTGCTCAATTCCAACTTACAAGTTATTACACTAGGCCTTGGAATGACTATACTAGGCCGTGGTATTTCAAATATGAGTATAGTAGGCCTTGGGCCTACTAGTATAGTCATATGTGAAATACCACAGCCTAGTATAGTCATACCAAGGCCTACTCGATTTTTACCAACTAGGATCTTGTTTCACGAAAAACAAACTGGTGAAACTTGACAAGTTTCAACAGTTTGTTTTTCATGAAACCAGATTCTAGTTGGTAAAACTAGAGTTATTACACTAGGCCTTGGAATGACTATACTAGTCCGTGTTATTTCACATATGACTATACTAGGCCTTGGGTTGGTTTTTAACATGTATTTACCCATCAGTGTGTGTGAGCGGCGCAAACAACATTAATGAAACTTTGTAATGGTGAACCACAAATGTAAATTTATTTTTAATCACAAAAATAAACCAAAAAATTATTTTTTCCGGCGTTTGGGGGCAGATGGTTTCAATTTGGGGGTGTGCAGGGAATATGCAACACTTGCAGTTGAAGACGGTGTTTGAGGGGAAGGGGCAACAAAACTTGTGGGGGAAGGTAGTCCAGTTAAGGGAATTAAACAAGGAACACTTGGAGGAGAGGAAATCTGTTCAGGTACATTAGTTGTAATGGCATGTCGCCGTAGGCTTGTGTGCCTGGACCGACTTTGGCCCAATGCCCGCCTTGATAGATTTCGCCTTGAACTAGGGGCAAATATTGAGTGTATTTCCCCCGTCTGCTGGTGTGGCTGCTGCTGCTGCTGAGGTGGCTGCTGCTGCTGAGGTGGCTGCTGCTGCTGAGGTGGCTGCTGCTGCTGCTGCTGAGGTGGCTGCTGCTGCTGAGGTGGCTGCTGCTGCTGCTGCTGAGGTGGCTGCTGCTGCTGCTGCTGAGGTGGCTGCTGCTGCTGCTGCTGAGGTGGCTGCTGCTGCTGCTGCTGAGGTGGCTGCTGCTGCTGCTGCTGAGGTGGCTGCTGCTGCTGCTGCTGAGGTGGCTGCTGCTGCTGCTGCTGAGGTGGCTGCTGCTGCTGCTGAGGTGGCTGCTGCTGCTGCTGAGGTGGCTGCTGCTGCTGCTGAGGTGGCTGCTGCTGCTGCTGAGGTGGCTGCTGCTGCTGCTGAGGTGGCTGCTGCTGCTGCTGAGGTGGCTGCTGCTGCTGCTGAGGTGGCTGCTGCTGCTGCTGAGGTGGCTGCTGCTGCTGCTGAGGTGGCTGCTGCTGCTGCTGAGGTGGCTGCTGCTGCTGCTCTTCGTTGGCAGTGCTCGTCCTTGCAGGAGGACTGGTGGCGGCAGTGATGGTCCAGGTTTGCGGAGTGGTGGTGGCAGGGCTACTACATGTTGTTGTAGCGGCAGGGCTGTTCCATGTTTGCCTAGTGGTGGCTGAGCTCCACGCATGCATGGGAGTGGCGGTGGTGCTCCAGACAGGAGCAGCGCTTGCCATGGTGGTGTCGGTGAAGTGACCAGCTGCACTCAGACTTGTGGTGGTGTAACGGTGGGTGTCCTGGCTTTGAATAGAGGTGTCCGTGCAGTGGTATGCAGCACAAGTCGGTAGTGAGGTGAAGCGAGTCAATGGTGGCACAGGTGGAAATGACACCACTGACTGCTGACCGTACCGATTATGCTGCATAGCCTGCAAGAAAGCATTGTTGCAGGCCTGCAGCACATTCAGCTGTTGCTCAGGACTAAGGTGTTCCGCCATGCCCTTTTCAATCTTACTAAAAAAATGGTGTGCTGGTCTGTTGAGGTCGGCCTCCAGACGGTCAAGGCGCTGTTCTACAGAATTGAAGCGGTGTTCAAAGTGGTTAAAACCACGTTCCATGAGTGCAAAACCGCTTTCAACTCTGTCGGACAGTGACTTGAGGCTGGAATTAAAGGCCTCGCTCAAATGCATAAACTCGGGCAAGACATTCCTGTCCAAGGCCCTCTGCCGCTGGCGGGTAGTGCCCGCATAACCAGTGGCAGAGACCTGGGACAGGGGGAACACCTGATGGCCCAGCTTCCTGGTCACCAGCTGTGTGTGTGGCTGACCTGCAAGGTGCTTCCTGGCTGTCGGATGGCTGGGACGGGTCAGAGGACGTCCGAGGAAGGACCGCTCCAGGGCCAGGTTGCAGGGTGCTGCTCCAGGTGCTGTGGAAGAAAGGAAAATCATTACTGCCATGCCTTTACAAGAAGCATCAGCTGTGGATTAGAAAAACACAGATTAATAAAAATAAAAACCCAAAATTTATAATACTTACGATCTCGTGGCAAGGACCGGTCTTAGGAACTGCAACGCGTGATAGTGACGGTATCTAATTCTGGTCCTTGACGCAGATCCACTGCGAACCTGGCCCTCAGCACGAACATCACTGTTGAAGCGGTCCTTGATCGAACGCCAACGTGTTCGGACTTTGTCCACTGTTGGTAAAAAAAAAACAGTGCCGTCAAGGACAACAGTCACTGCGGCACAATATAGCAATACAATACTCAAAGCAGTCACTGTAGAGCCCGATGACACTGTTGGGTTTCCTGCTAGAATATACCTAGCACGAAACCCAACAGTGCCGTCAAGGACAACAGTCACTGCGGCACAATGTAGCAATACAATACTCAAAGCAGTCACTGTAGACCCCGATGACACTGTTGGGTTTCCTGCTAGAATATGCCTAGCACGAAACCCAACAGTGCCATCAAGGACAACAGTCACTGCGGCACAATACAGAGCAGGGAAATACTCACTAAACGCCTTTTTGGAGGATGCTGTGGCGCTGTCCCAGCCATCCATCAACGCTGCGGCCACCTCATTCCATAGCCGCCGGGTCACCACAATGTCCTTGTACAGCCGGTCACGGCTGTCCCACAACGGCGAATGCTCCTGGACCAGGCTGATGAGCTGCTCATTATCCAGGTAGACGTCTTCATCCCGTTGTGGAACCTAGACAAAACACATTCATTAGAATAATCAAATTTAAATTGAATAAAAAGTTACAAAAAAAAGAAACATATAAAAAAGAGTAAAAATAGAAGATAAAAAATAAAGAACATTACAAATCATTTGATACATAAATTCCGTATCACCACCGGGACTTGGCTTCGCTGCTCCTGCTCTTCGCCCTCACTAGTCCCGTCCGCAGAAGATGATGATGACGATGTCTTAAAAAAGTTGAAAAAAACGTAAGAGATTTGGAGAAGCAGCAGATATACTTACCAGATGCACGAAAATAATCACCTCACGGTCAGCTTGCGCCAATTCCTGCCGCGATGGGGAATACTCGGATTCTGAAGACATACTGCATGTAAAAATAATAAAAATCATTAGTACATACATAATTTAAAAGGACAGGCATATAATGTAATATACTCACATTCTTCGCTGAAAGAAGATGGGTTCCTTGTTGACTGTCTGCTCTCCAATCTGTCAGTGTAGTAGTGGCAGAGTTTTGGCAGGCACCTCCTTTATATAGACTTTTTTTTTTGACTTTAGAAGATTATAACTAGTACAACAAGTGGACACTACCAAAAAAAGCAGCGCTAAAAAAATGCATACATGCGCATGCCAGTGCGCACATATGCGCATCCATAGGCTATAATGGCCATTTTTAGCGCAAAACGTGCGCATACGTGCGCATGCGCTTTTTTGCAGGACCAAAAAATGCAACATGCTGCGTCTGTAAAATACAAACGCACACCCCAAAAAAACGCAGCGCATGAAAATCGCATACGTGCGCATGCCAGCGCGCAGGTATGCGCACCCATGTTAAATATAGGGGAAAAAACGCATGCGCACGTATGCGTTTTTTTCCAGCGCAAAAAAACGCAAATGTGAAACCAGCCAGATTTTATGTTGTTTTTTTGTAATGCTTCTGCTTGTTATCTTCTATTTTAATTTCATATGTAGCAAACAGAGTTGAGGAAAAAATTGTGATTTTTGGCTTTTCGATGCGAGTTTGAAGCTGCTCAGACAAAGCAGGCAAAGCTGGGGAGAAGCTGAGTTTTTTATGCCAGAAATGCTACTCTAGTTACTAACTGGAGTAGCATTACTGGCGAGGTGTGTGCCACTGAGAAGATGCGCCGAATTTATTAAGTGGTGTGCATCTCTTAATTAATTCGGCTTATCATAGTCCAATGAGCCCTTTAGTAAGATTGACAAATGAAAATGAATTGGCCCCTTAGTTCAATTAATGGGCACAAATTGTATGTTAGTGTATCTTGTCATATCAAAGGCTTATCACAAGATAAGCAGAGGTTGGAGATACGTAAGCTCGGTCCTTCTCTGAGCCCATAGGTAACGTAGAGTCCACCATCTAAGTCAGGGGTGTTATAAGGTTTCCTTTGGATGAATGTAAGTGAGGCGCCCCTGAGGCTCAGTCGCCACAGAGGTACTGCACCTCCTCCTGAGGTGTAGTATCCAACCATCCAGGTAAGGTGGAGACTCCTGACCACGCTCCAACACCTGCACCCCACACCACAAAGTAGTGTAGCAAAGCACCTTCGGCAGCTCCCTGCTTGGAGTGTAGCAAAGCACCCATTGGTGGCTCCCTGCTTGGAACACGAAACGTGCTGGGAGGTGGGTGAAGTTAGTTTACATTACAAGGAGCGGGAAGAGTTTAGCATTAGAGGTCAGTTGGTTAGAGAGCTGGAGAGAAGAAGATCCCCAGAGAGAGGGATAGATGGATGGAAGTGCTGCAGCAGATCCGAGTGGCCTGGGTCTGCTGGCACGGGAGAGGAAGAGAGAGAGAGCAACGTAGCCTGAAAGTCTGATTCTCCATAGAAGGAAATATTAGTACGGAACGTGAGGAGTAAAAGGGAACAGAGGACGTGGGTTAGAAGAGAACCCTTCCTAGAAGTTCTAAGCACAAGGCCAGGACCCGGTCCCCAAGGTTATATGGATACTAATGGTCCTGCAGCAGACACCGGAGGAATAGTAGTAGTGACCACTTTATTCCCACCCAAGACTTGGGGGCACAACAGCAACTGGATAGTGAGCCGGGACTTAGTACTGTAGCAAGGAGTCCCCGAAGCAGGCTACAGCTGTCTGCCGTACAAGTAGAGTTCATAAAAACATCGGACAGGAGGAACTCCAGTGTAACTCAGTACTAGGAGTACTTCACTTAAAGGCGCTATAAGAGGAGACATTCAGAAAGACACATGTTGGCGGAGTGTTGGAAAGGAGTATTCCATCTAGCCTGGAGGTTGACTGAGTCCCTGACCCGGAGGACATGGCACGGAGGCAGGCACCTGTTTGTACAACAGACTGAGTAAAGCTTTGGAACGACACGCCCTGGTGTCCTCCACTTATTCCTGCGCCAACCTGCCCAGCACTGCTGCTTCCTCTGCGCCTGACACTACACCATCTACGTGTCATTTCACCTACACTGCCCTGGAACTACAGCCCTGCCTGTGGAGGGCTATAACATCATTGCTGCACCACACCATCTGTCCCAGAGGATCTGTCTGCAGCGTCGGCTTACGTCCACATTGCCGAACACCACAGGTGGTGTTACGAATCACTTATAAACTTTCACTACCACAAGCACACTGAAACAACCCCCTTTTTATAATGGACGCCCAGGGCCACGGGCCGGGTCACTGCTGCCGTGACATCTCCCATTGAAGCTCATCGGGCCCGGTACCGAGTACCCCACAGCCCTGGGTGTGAGGGTGTCCCATAAGGAAACCCTGAACACCAGTGATAAATCAGATATGGTGACTGTTACCACCCTCTCAGTATCTGTACAAACCCTTGGAAGCCATTGGCAATTTCCAGTGATTGTACTCTGGTAAAGGTGATGAGCAAGGAAGAAGAAACAGCAGAAAGTCTTTTTCTGAGGTAGTTGTTCTTGTTGAAACCTAACAGATTATAACAGGCATGTACTCAGAGATGACATTGATGTAGATTTCTTACAGATGGTTACACGTGGCAGCATTTTACCTTTATTCTTCTTCAATACTATCTCATAATAATACAGATCCCTAACACCAGAATACTTCTGGACTACATCCTGCAATCTGGTTACAGCAGCCACCAAGACAAATGCTGTCATGGGGCAAGACATAGACATCTTTTCTTAATCTTCCACATTTGGCTGACATCTCCAGTCTACTGCTACTACAGGGCAACATGGTCCAACCCACAGCAGTCTTAGGCTGGTTTCACACTTGCGTTTTTTTTCGTGGTATTTTAGCGCTAAATAGCGCATGCGTTTTTTTTTCCTATACTTTGCATGGGATGCGCTTATGTGCGCATACACATGCGTTTGTACGCGTTTTTCCGCGCATGCGTTTTTTTTGCGGTATGCACTCGGGCGCACAAAATGCAACCTGTTGCATTTTTTGGTGCGTCCGACTTGCCTCAAAAAAACGCATGCGCGCAATGCGTTTTTTTACAGCAAGACACCCATTATAGTCTATGGGTGCGCATATGTGTGCATTGGCATGCTTATGTATGCGTTTTTTTGCACATGCGTTTTTTTTGTTAACCATGGAATTTAGGGGTTTGGGTTAGAGTTAGAGTTAGTTAAGGGGGTTTAGGGTTAGGGTTAGGGTCAGGGTCAGGGTTAGGGTTAGGTTTAGGGTCAGGGTTAGGGTTAGTTAGGGTTTAGGGTTTGGGTTAGGGTTAAGTATGGTTTGGTTAAGGGTCAGGGTTAGGGTTAGGGTCAGGGTTAGGTTTAGGGTCAGGGTTAGGGTTAGTTAGGGTTTAGGGTTAAGTATGGTTTGGTTAAGGGTTAGGGTCAGGGTCAGGGTTAGGGTTAGGGTTAGTTAGGGTTTAGGGTTTGGGTTAGGGTTAAGTATGGTTTGGTTAAGGGTTAGGGTCAGGGTTAGGGTTAGTTAGGGTTTAGGGTTTGGGTTAGGGTTAAGTATGGTTTGGTTAAGGGTTAGGTTCAGGCTTAGGGTTAGGGTCAGGGTTAGGGTTAGGGTTAGGGTTAGTAAAGTCATGGTTTGGGTTAGTGTGAGGGGCCACCTAATGTTTGGAAAAAACGCAAACGCGGTAAAAACTCACTAAAAACGCATACAAACGCATAAAAACGCTGCGTTTTTTTCATGCATGCTCATAAAAATGCTTGAAAAAAACGCAGCAGTTGTATGCTTTTGTATGCGTTTTTTCAATGCGTTTTTTTGCGGGAAAAACGCGCTGCAAAAAAAAGCAAGTGTGAAACCAGCCTTAGGACCACCAGTATCTCTGCTGCACCGTTGCGCACAACATTTGTGACTCACCCATTTCTTCCCCTAAATTGATTCAGCTAGCAGTAGTTTTCACAGTACAATCAGCTCAAAAATGCATTAACATAACATATCACAGTAAATACAGTATCTTCAGTGTATGCTGCTCGCTCTTTCACGCTCTTACAGTGTCAAACTCGTTTACACCAAGTAACTAGTGTTGAGCGATACCATTCGATACCCAAAAATATCGTATTGGATGGTATCGCCCGATACGAAAAAAATATCGGGTATCGCCGATTCCGATACCGGAAGTCCCATTCAAGTCAATGGGACTTCCGGTATCGGAATTTAAAAAAGCCCTTTATTTCCTTGTTGGCTAATTCTACATAATTGAAAACAAATAAGAATCATGTAGAATGTATTGTGGGAGGTGGAGGAGACATTAAAGGCATAGAGGTTTATTCAAATCACATGGCATAGCATTAATTCCAATTTTTTTTTTCAAGACGTTCGGAGTTAAAAAGATATTGACTATGTTAACCTTTTTTATATTTTGTCAGATATGTATGTTTCACAACTTCCATGCTCTTCACCTTCTTTTGTACTTGTCCCACACTTTCTCCTTCATGATCCGCAGCAGTAGCATTTTTTCATCAACTTTTTCTTCACCTTATTCATCTTCTTCTTCATCTTCCCATTAATTTTTTTTTCTCCATTCTTCATATTCTTCTTATTCAGCTATTATTAATTTTCATATGCTATTTCTTCATCTTCTTCCTATTCTTCTTTTTCTTCATTTTCTTATGGTGACAGGCATTCCTGTAATACTTATCTATAAAAGTTATAAGATTACACCTTACGTTCTGCCTGTCACTAAAGATTTACAACAGGATTTGTCCGCATTCAGTTTGGCCTGCAGTAGCAGGCATTTTCCAGGGGCACCACGAGGAGGAACGGACTCACCCCCATTTACTGCTTAGTCTTCTTCTGCTTATAATTTTGATTTCTTCTATGCTGATTTTTAGTCTTATGCTTAATGTTCTTCTGCTTTTTGTTCTTCTGCTTTTGCTTCTTCTGCTTCTTGTTCTTCTGTCTTTTCTTCTGTATCTTGGTGGTTGTCTTCGTGTTCTTTGTCCTCTTGGTCATATTATTTAGGGTCATATTTCTGGTCTTCTTTGGTGTGGTCATCAGGGTCGTCATCATGGAGATCAATACGGATTACCAAAGACAATTTCAAAAAGCTTGATCTTGGAAATGTAGCAGAAGGTACAAGAAGGCTGAGAAACTGGCGAGAACCAGCTGACAGTACTGGAACCCGTAGTGGCAGCAGAAGGAACAATAGCCAATGGCACTACTGAGGAACAGCTGACGGTGCTGGAACCCAGATGGGTAGCAAAAGCTACAAGAGCCAATGGCACTACCGAGGACCAAGTGATGGTGCTGGACCATGGTTACTAAGCAGAAGGTACCTGTGCTAAAAAGCACTACCAAGGACCAGCTGACGTTGCTGGACCTCGGATACCGAGATGGAGGCACCTAGACCAAAGGCTCTGGCGAGAACCAGCAGACAGTGCTGGAACCCGGATGGGTAGCAGAAGGAACAAGAGCCAATGGCACTACCGAGGAACAACTGACGGTGCTGGACCACGGTTACTAAGCAGAAGGTACCTGTGCTAAAAAGCACTACCAAGGACCAGCTGACGGTGCTGGACCTCGGATACCGAGAGGGAGGCACCTAGGCCAAAGGCTCTGGCGAGAACCAGCTGACAGTGCCGGAACCCGGGTGGGTAGCAGAAGGTACCCATCCAAAGCAAAGTAGCCAGGCCGCAAGTCGGCCGCAGTTACCAAAACCCACAGTCCTACAGGGGGTCCATGTCCCATTGGCACTACGGATCCAGCCTTCAGTGCCAGTTCCCGCAGCCCACATAGGAGTCACCTAAACTGCAGGCACCGTAGAGTCGGCTAACCCGGCCGGAAGACGACAGGACAACGGATTGGTGGCATAATGACCTTGACACTACCCGGAAACAGCAGGCGTGCTGAAAACAGGCTGGGCAACAGGGAGTACCCGTGCCAAAGACACTGCCGAGAACCAGCTGACGGTGCTGGAACCCAGATGGGTAGCAAAAGCTACAAGAGCCAATGGCACTACCGAGGAACAGCTGACGGTGCTGGACCACGGTTACTAAGCAGAAGGTACCTGTGCTAAAAAGCACTGCCAAGGACCAGCTGACCGTGCTGGACTTCGGATACCGAGATGGAGGCACCTAGGCCAAAGGCTCTGGCAAGAACCAGCTGACAGTGCCGGAACCCGGGTGGGTAGCAGAAGGTACCCATCCAAAGCAAAGTAGCCAGGCCGCAAGCCGGCCGCAGTTACTGAAACCCACAGTCCTACAGGGGGTCCATGTCCCATTGGCACTACGGATCCAGCCTTCAGTGCCAGTTCCCACAGCCCACATAGGAGTCACCTAAACTGCAGGCACCGTAGAGTCGGCTAACCCGGCCGCAAGACGACAGGACAACGGATTGGTGGCATAGTGACCTTGACACTACCCGGAATCAGCTGGCGTGCTGGAACCAGGCTGGGCAAGAGGGAGTACCCGTGCCAAAGACACTGCCGAGCACCAACTGGCGTTGTTGGAGCCCAGGGACAATCATGGTGCAGGCCGAGGCCTACTTGGTGGCAGTTTTAGATTGTTTGTAGGCTACAACAGACTGTCAACGTGCTCCAATTAGGCATCTGTCCCCACTCTGTTTCCAGGATTTCACGTGATCACCAACACCGCCAGTTTATGCGTACAGCAGCCGTCTACCCAATCCACACGTGTTCCTGGGTTACTGGGGTTCTGTAATGTCAGCAGATCCCCTGATGTGTGTCTGCCAATGTCTCCTGCTCTGTCCACATTCCCACCACTTGTAGTGGGAAGGTGGACAGCGCAGGAGACAGTGCCGGACACACATTGGGGGAGCTGCTCATGTAACAGAACACCAGGAACACAGGAACACGTGTGGAATGCGTGGACGGCAACTGTAAGCAGGAACTGGCAGTGTTGGAGGTCAGGGGAAATACTAGAGACAGAGTGGAGACAGAGGCCAAATCACAGAATGTTTAAATCTGAAGTAGTTACAATTTGGAGGCAGCAGCAGTTTGCCCTCCACACAGCCAGGGATCAGCTGACGTTATCGAACCCCACTTTCACATGAACGAGTGTTTTTTTCTGTGTGGACAGCACTTCCGAGCACCAACTAGCGTTGTTGGAGCCCAGGGACAATCAGGGTGCAGGCCGAGGCCTACTAGGAGCCAGGTGTAAAGCTGAGGTATTTTGACTTGGGAGGGAGCAGGACACTTTGCCCTCCACACAGCAGGGGATCAGCTGACGTTACTGACCCCCACTTTCACATGAACGAGTGTGTTTTTCTGTGTGGACAGCACTTCCGAGCACCAACTGGCGTTGTTGGAGCCCAGGGACAATCATGGTGCAGGCCGAGGCCTAATTGGAGGCAGTTTAAGATAAGACATTGTTTGAATTTGGAGGCAGCAGCAGTTTGCCCTCCACACAGCAGGGGATCAGCTGACGTTACCGAACCCCACTTTCACATGAACGAGTGTGTTTTTCTGTGTGGACAGCACTTCCGAGCACCAACTGGCGTTGGAGCCCAGGGACAATCAGGGTGCAGGCCGAGGCCTACTTGGTGGCAGTTTTAGATTGTTTGTAGGCTACAACAGACTGTCAACGTGCTCCAATTAGGCATCTGTCTCCACTCTGTTTCCAGGATTTCACGTGACCACCAACACCGCCAGTTTATGCATACAGCAGCCGTCTGCCCAATACACACGTGTTCCTGGGTTACTGGGGTTCTGTAATGTCAGCAGATCCCCTGATGTGTGTCTGCCAATGTCTCCTGCTCTGTCCACAATCCCACCGCTTGCAGTGGGAAGGTGGACAGCGCAGGAGACAGTGCCGGACACACATTGGGGGATCTGCTCACATAACAGAACACCAGGAACACAGGAACACGTGTGGAATGCGTGGACGGCAACTGTGAGCAGGAACTGGCGGTGTTGGAGGTCAGGGGAAATACTAGAGACAGAGGCCAAATCAGAGAATGTTTAAATCTGAAGTAGTTACAATTTAGAGGCAGCAGCACTTTGCCCTCCACACAGCAAGGGATCAGCTGACGTTACCGACTCCCACTTTCACATGAACGAGTGTTTTTTTCTGTGTGGACAGCACTTCCGAGCAACAACTGACGATGTTGGAGCCCAGGGATAGTCATTTTGTAGGCTGAGGCCTACTTGGAGGCAGTTTAAGATAAGACGTTGTTTGAATTTTGAGGCAGCAGGAGAGTTTGCCGTACACACAGCAGGGGATCAGCTGACGTTACCGAACCCCACTTACACATGAGCGAGTGTTTTGTCTGTGCGGACAGCACTTCTGAGCACCAACTGGCGGTGTCGGAGCCCAGGGAAAATCAGGTAGTAGGCCGAGGCCTACTTGGAGCCAGGTGTAAATCTGAGGTTGTTTGACTGTGGAGGGAGCAGGACACTTTGCCATACACACAGCAGGGGACCAGCTGACGTTAACGAACCCAACTTACACATGAGCGAGTGTTTTGTCTGTGCGGACAGCACTTCTGAGCACCAACTGGCAGTGTCGGAGCCCAGGGAAAATCAGGTAGTAGGCCGAGGCCTACTTGGTGGCAGTTTTCGATTGTTTCTAGACTACTACTAACTGTCAACGTACTCCAATTAGGCCTCTGTCTTCACTCTGTTTCGAGTATTTCCTCTGTCTTCCAACCACGCCAGTTGCTGCTCTGAAATGCTGTCTGCACAACCCACACTTGTTCCTGTGTTACTGGGGTTCTGTAACAGCAGCTTCTCCCTAGAGGTGAGTCAGGCAATGTCTCCTGCTCTGTCCACATTTCCACTACAAGTAGTGGGAATGTAGACAAAGCAGGAGACATTGCCGTGCTCACCTCTGGAGATGAGCAGATGTTACAGGACCCAGGTAACACAGGAACAAGTGTGGATTGTGCAGACGGCACTTGAGAGCAGAAACAGGCGGTGTTGTAGGCCGGAGGAAATACTCAAAACAGGGTGGAGACAAAGGGCAAATCAGAGAACATATTAAATCAGAGGTAGTCAGAAGTTGTAGGCAGCAGGAGAGTTTGCTGTACACACAGCAGGGGATCAGCTGACGTTACCAAACCCCACTTACACATGAGCGAGTGTTTTGTCTGTGCGGACAGCACTTCTGAGCACCAACTGGCGGTGTCGGAGCCCAGGGAAAATGAGGTAGTAGGCCGAGGCCTACTTGGAGCCAGGTGTAAATCTGAGGTTGTTTGACTGTGAAGGGAGCAGGACACTTTGCCATACACACAGCAGGGGATCAGCTGACGTTACCGAACCCCACTTACACATGAGTGAGTGTTTTGTCTGTGTGGACAGGACTTCTGAGCAACAACGGGCGTTGCTGTAGCCCAGGAAATAAAGTTCAGGTCATAGAAACATGAACACAACAGGAGACCTGGATCCTGTTGCCAGCCAATTATTTATTCTGGAAGAGGACTGGCAAATTCAGGTGAGATCCAGGCCTTGTTCATTTTCAGAAAAGTAAGCCGGTCAACATTATCAGCGGATAGTCGCGTGCGACGGTCTGTTACCACACCACCTGCAGCACTAAAGACACGTTCCGATAATACACTGGCAGCAGGGCAAGCCAGCACCTCCAATGCATACTGGCTAAGCTCTGGACATGTATCCAGCTTAGAGACCCAATACTTGAACGGGGAAGAGCCGTCTGGGAGTACACTAACAGGGCAAGACAAGTAGTCTGTCACCATCTGACGGAAACGTTGCCTCCTGCTGATTGGAGCCGTCTGTGATGGTGTAGCCGTTTGTGGCGGTCCCACAAAACTTTTCCACATTTGGGCCATACTGGCCTTGCCTTGTCCTGTGGCACTGCCTCTGCTACCTCTTTGTGCAGAGCTTCCTCCACTGCCTCTACCCACATGGCTGCTTTGAAAAGCACTACCAGCAACACTTGCGGGGGGAATGGAGAACATGATGGCCTGCACAAGTGTTTCTTGGTACTCCCGCATTTTTCGCTCCCGGTTCAACTGTGGTATGAGGCTTTGTAAGTTGTCCCGGTAGCGAGGATCTAGGAGGGTGTACACCCAATAATCAGCCGTGTGGAGAATGTTGGCGATGCGGCGGTCATTTAACAAGCACTGCAGCATGAAATCAACCATGTGCTGCAGACTGCCAACTGGACCGGAAACGCTGTCCCCAGCTTGAGGCAGCATCTCTGCCTGCTCAGCATCACCCCACCCTCGCTGTACACACTGACTACTTGAGCCTTGTGTACCTCCCTCCTCTGGAGAGATGTGTTCCTCCTCCTCCATTGACTCCTCGTCATCCTCCTCACTAAGTGTCCCCTGCCTGAGCCTTTGTGTGGAAGCACGGTGCGCAGACTTGCCAGAAGCAGATGGCATTTTTGACTCCTCATCCTCGACCTCTTCAAAAACCTCCTCACTTAGTGCTTGTAAGTTTTTTGAAGCAGACAGATGAGGGGGACAGTCATGCTGATTAGTGCATCATCTGCACTGGCCATCCGCGTGGAGTCATCGAAGGCACGCAAAACTTGGCAGATGTCCCTCATAGTGGCCCACTCAGTGGTGGTGAAGTGTGTCCGGCACACAGTGCGACTTGTTTGCGCCTGATGCAGCTGGTACTCCATTACTGCTGCCTGCTGCTCACACAACCGCTCCAACATATGTAACGTTGAATTCCACCTGGTGGGGAGGTCACATATGATGCGATGTTCTGGCAGGCGGAATCGGCGTTGCAGAGATGCAATGCGCGATCTTGCCATGCTGGAACGCCGCAAGTGAGCACACTCTAGGCGAACCTTGTGCAGCAGTGAATCAAGATCCGGATAGTCCCTCAGAAAGCTCTGCACGACCAAATTGAGCACGTGTGCCAGACATGGTATGTGAGTGAGTTTGCCTAGGCCCAGAGCTGCCACTAGATTTCGGCCATTGTCACTCACTACCAAACCTGGCTGGAGATTCGCTGGCACAAACCACACATCGCTCTCCTGCTTGATGGCATTCCAGAGCTCCTGTGCTGTGTGGCTCCGATTCCCCAAAGAAATTAATTTAAGGACGGCCTGTTGACATTTGGCCACACCTGTGCTCATATCTGGCCTAACAGGCTCATGCAGTGCTGATTCCGAGGAACTAGAGTAGGAGGAGGACTCATTATGTACAGACTGCATTCCTGCAATCCTTGGAGTTGGCAGAATACGTACAGAGCCACTCTCCAGATCTGTACCCGGCTCCACAACATTGACCCAATGGGCAGTGAGGGAAAGGTATCGTCCCTGTCCTTGGGCATGGCTACTGGTCCACGCATCGGTGGTCAGGTGGACCTTGCTACTGACGGCGTTTAGTAGCGCATTTTTAATTTTTCCCTCCACATGCTTTTGCAGGGCAGGGACGGCTTGCCTGCTGAAATAAAAGCGGCTGGGCACATTGTATTGTGGAACTGCCAATGACATCAAGTTCCGGAAGGTGTCAGTCTCCACCAGCCTGAATGACAGCATCTCAAGGGCCAGTAGTTTGGCAATGCCGGCATTCAGAGCCAGTGCTCGGGGATGGTTTGCTGAGTATGGACGCTATATCTCCCATGCCTGTGCTACCGATTGCTGGTGAGTGGCCTGGGAATGTGTTGATGACTGCGAACATGGTTCAGTGGGTGGAATTTCACTGGGTCTCTGGACAACAGTGGCAGTGGTTCTCCATGGCGTTCCAGTGAGGAAGCCGAACCAGCTGTGTGTGAGCTGGAGGAAGAGGCCCCAACATGAGCTGAAGAGGTGGTAGGTGCTGCTGAAGGTTGGCCTACATCTTCAGTGTGTCTGTGTAACTCCACCTCGTGCTTGGTACGCACATGTTTCCACATATTTGTGGTATTGAGGTTGCTCACATTTTTCCCTCGTTTCACTTTCTGATGACACAGCTTGCATTTGACAAAGCAAATGTCATCTGCAACTGTGTCAAAAAAAGACCACGCACTGCAAGTCCTGGGAGCGCCCGTTTTGTGTTTTGGAAGAGGATTGCTCCTCACGGGTGCCAAAGTGGAGGCTACAGGCAACCAAGTCTGCCCCCGCCCTCTCCCTCCTCTTTTGGCCGTTCGGGGAATCTCTTCCTCAGAGCTGCTCCCATCACCTTCCTGTGGCTGACGCCATGATGAGTCAAGGACCTCATCATCTCCACTCCCCTCTTCAAGCACCGGCTGGTCCTGGGTTGTCTCGCCAGCACCGTACGCACCAGAAATTGGCAACTGAGTCTCATCATCATCAGATGAGCACTGAGGTGTGCTGACAATAGGCACGGGTCCACCCGCCTCTTCAGATTCAGAGGGACAAAGCAGTTGCACATCACTGCACACTCCCTCTTCTTCACGCTCTAGAATGCTGCTTGGCTGGCCACCTCTTTCCAAGCCAACAGATTCTGAGAACAGAAGTAAAGATTGAGATGGCTCCTGTCCAGGGCTCTCAGACTGCCTGGGCAATTTGGCAGGTGGTGAAGAGACAGATGGTTGCTCTTCAGTGCTCTGGCCTTGGGAGGATGCGGAAGTCATTGAAGTGGATGCGTTAGCTGCCATCCATCCGACAACGGCTTTAATTTGTTCGTCACGCAGCAGTGGGGTACGGCGAGGTCCTACAAAGCTGCGCATGAAGGACTGTTGCCTGGTAAAAGTGGGGGATGCCGGGTCACTGGTGGCCGCAGCAGACACCAAATCCCCACGTCCTCTCCCTGCTGAATCCCCCCGTCCTCTCCCTGCTGAAACTCCACAGCCACGACCACGTGCCTTACTCCCTGCCTTCTTCATCTTGGTAGACTGATAAAGATAGGCAGAAAAGTAAAAAAGGGGTGGCTTAGTGTTCTTACTCCTGAACACCTGCTAACCAGTATAAGAAACACTAATTTGGCTAAGAGTGTGTGTACTACACTTTAATATGATCTAATGTGGCCTACACAACTGTAAAGTGGAGTGTTTGGTGAACTTTATTTCCTTTTATTTTTTTGGGGGGAAAAAGAAAAGGATGTGACCAAAGTTTGAAAGCTATAGTATCACAAACTTTTTGGAGCGATTACAATGCAGGAAGCTAACCTACAATGCAATTGATGAGGCTCCAAAAAATGGGGTGATACTAGTCTGGCTGGCCCTGAAGGGCACAAGCCAGCAAAAAGGCTCCTCTATCTAATCCTATATAGTGTTTGCAACCAACCAATGACAATGGATGTGGATGGAAGCACACTAATATAGGAACAAAAATCTGGATAAATTAGCTGCAAAAAAAGGACTATGTATGAGGCAGTGACGCACGCTGAGCGGACTACAACCAGCGGTGGCTGCAGAACACACTGCGACGTGAGCTGCACTCACACACAGAGAGACCTATCAGACAGCCAAAAACAGTGCAGAGAAATGGGCTATAGCACTGAAAGGCTGCTGAAAGGCTCCGCTGTCCACTCCTTTAGTGTTTGCAACCAATGTATATGGATACGTATGGAAGCACACTATAGAGGAGAAAAAAAAGCAGCAATAAAAGAAAAATGTGTATGAGGCAGAGACACAAGCTGGGCGGCCTACAAGCAGACGTGCCTGCAGGACACACTACACAGCGTGGGTCTGCACTCACACAGCCCTTGCAGACAGCTATTAAAAGAGCTCTGCTGGGCTACAAAAATGCTACAGTGGTGGATTATGTAGCCTGGGTAGAGCAATAGATATTTTAGATGATCGCTATTTCTAACTGTCCCTCACAGTCTTCAACAGCAGCCTGTCCCTAACTGAATTCACAGCAGAGTGACCAGAAATGGCAGCTGCAGCGGTTTTTATAGTGCATCATGACATCATTTCAGCAGCCAATCACAGCCATGCCAGTAGTTAACATGCCTACATGCCTAACAGGATGTGCCCACACTTCTGAGGATCCCCATTGGCTGAATCAAATCGAGTGGGCTCCTAGCATTATGGGAACTTCCGATTCCGGTATTCGATATGAAAAAAGTATCGGAACTAAGTATCGGAATTACGATACAGCGAATATCGGCCGATACCCGATACTTGCGGTATCGGAATGTTCAACACTACAAGTGACACATTAGCATTAGGGTTACCTTTAATGGGCTTTTTGTAATTGTAAGATTGCATAAATGTAGCTACTTCATAACATATTGTTAAATTCCCTTGGACACTATACCTTAATCCATCCGCATCAAACGATCATGTTCTAAAAACAACAACAAACACAAAACAAAAAGCCCAAATATATTAAAATGTTTGATTAAAATGTAAGTCAACTAGATTTCTTGATTAAAATACACTTTTTTGTGTTTTTAATTCAGGCTTTTTAAAATGTTTATCATTTTTTTTTCTAGAGGTATGTGTCACGAGGCGACTGGCCCTGCGTGACACAACAAAAAAAGGGGACACTGGGGAAACAATTACAGCGGTGGGCCCTGCAATAGGGAGAGGGGGAATGGACACCTCCTGCACTCCCCTAAGAATGAGCCCTGAACTCTCCTCATGTTCGCTATACAGGTTCTTTCAACCTGTCGCCAACCAGGATACCTAGGTCCCTCACTTGCCCTGCACCTATCCCTTACTAGGGAACTGGCAAGTGTGGACACCACAGAAAATAGCAGACAGGGAAAAACAAACAACACTTAGCTTGCTCTGCAGTCATGCACCGGACCGCAGAGTAAGGCACCCGAACACAGGAAAACCACTGCTCCAGATCAGCTGCAAACACCACTGCTCAAGATAGCTTCTCTCTTCAGGAAGGTTGGCTTCCAAATGACCTGTATTACCAATCGCTAGCTGGTGTACCAGGTAACCTTATATAGGAAGGTGGGAGTGGTCTCCAGCAGACTAATTAAACATGCAGTAACACCAGCAGCCACCGGGGGAAAAACTGACATTAACTAAAGTTGTAGTAACACCAGTGGCCACCAGGGGCAAAAATCCATATTAACCCCCGAGCGCCTGAAAGGAAAAAGGTTTATAAAAGAGAATCCAGACTCTGACACAGATCCAAAAATGGATCGTGACAGTACCCCTCCTTCAATGAGGAGCCTCTGGACCCTCAACACCACACCTCATTGGAAAACCACCTACAGTGAGGATGCCTAGATCCACCAGAGTTCACTTCAGCAACTACCTGACTCAGGTTTATGGCAAGCGTGGGCAGATAGAAGTGGCAGTGTATGCTCCGGAGGCACCACAAATCTCCAGAGCGCCGACCTGGGGAACGAGTTGTGTATGGGCATAATTGGGTGTAACTCCAGCTGGTAAGTCCCTGGGCTGAGAATGGCCGATACCCGATACGGCCCGATAACCCGAGAACTCCAGACCCCAGCAGCACACTTCCACTGGATGTTTTTGGTGGACACCCATACTTACTCATTCACACACAGTTCCGGACCTGAACGTTTATTACCAAACCCAGATTTGCCACAAGATGGTGAACTCTTCCAGGAACTGACAACAAAGGCGTCCCCGTGTCACCACACTCACACCCCCACAATTCTTCGAGGGAACCACCACCCTCCTCCGACGCCTCCTCCTATGAGGACTCTGCCACTCCGTGTAGGCTAATGGCGAGGGTTGAGACTTGCCCCTACTCCCTGGCTGCTGCACCCACTGGAGAAGAAGGGGATGGTTGTAGAAAGACGGCAGAGACAGTAGCCCCCATGCAGCAGCCCTCACACGACTGATCCCAGCTGACTACTTCCCTAAACTGCCAATCTATGACCGGGTTGTGTTATTCCAACCAGGGGAGGCCTAAAACGATAGGTGATGGCATTCCCCCCTCAAGACGTAGCATGACAGGGACTCTACATGATGAGTTCCTATACGCAGATGTATATTTTCCACGACTTGTGTCAACCTCCACTGGCTCAGTTGGACAGAGTCGATGGCCTGGATGCTTAGGGGTTTGGCCAGCGTCCTACACCTCAGGCCATGGGTCTGGACAAAGTGAGCATCCACCATATTGACTCCCGCTCCACTGTCCACAAACACCGGTATGCCCTCAGGTACCCCGCCAACCACCACTTCTGCTGACAAAGTACACTGGGAGGGCAAAATGGAGGAAATATACACTCCCTGGTCACCTCCCGCCACACGACCAGGGGGGGCTCGGCTTCTTAGGTGGTACGGAAGTTTTGGCTTGAGCCGGGCAGACCCTGATAAAATGACCAGTCTGCCCACAGCTAAAACATGCCCCCAAACCACGACGAACTGCAGGCAGCACCATTGGGGAACCCACTCCTCCCACCTGCCTGGGCTCGTCAGACTGCACCAATGAGTCCTCCTCCCTAGCAAGGACTTCAGGTGGCATATTCGCCAAAGCCACTAAAAACTCGTCCACCGACCATAGAGATGGTGAATCGGCTGGCAGGGAGAAGGCCCAGGATTGGGGATCACCTTTAAGGAGGGATATGATGAATCCCACCCGCTGTTCCTCACTCGCTAATGAACGAGGGCAGAGCCTGAAGTGTAGCTTGCAGGCCTCCTGAAAAAACAAAAAATTATCTCTCCCTCCAAAAAACCTGTCTGGGAGAGATAACTTGGGTTCTGGTTGAGCCTGAACCTGAGCTGAGGCCCCGAACCCAAACGGTGAGGGTCTGCAGTAATTTGACAAAGGTATGCATTAGGGCCATGACTCACCAGAAAAAAAATGGATGGTTGGTAATATCATGGGGCGACTGGCCCTGTGTGACGCGACCCGACGATCAGTCGGTCACCAAACAACAAGACAAAACAAGGGGACACCGGGGAAATAATTACAATGGTGGGCCCTGCAATAGGGAATGGGGGAATGGACACCTCCTGCAGTCCCCTAAGAAAGAGCCCTGAACTCTCCTCACGTTCCCTATACAGGTTCTTTCAACCTGTCGCAAACCAGGTTACCTAGGTCCCTCACTTGCCCTGCACCTATCCCTTACTAGGGAACTGGCAAGTGCGGACACTGGTCCTACTGCTGTACTAATAAGACACTGTACTAATAAGACACCACGGAAAATATCAGACAGGGAAAAACAAACAACACTTAGCTTGCTCTGCAGTCATTCACCGGACTGCAGAGTAAGGCACCGGAACACAGCTTCTAGCAGGAAAACCACTGCTCCAGATCAGCTGCAAACACCACTGCTCAAGATAGCTTCTCTCTTCAGGAAGGTTGGCTCCAAATGACCTGTATTACCAACCGCGAGCTTGTGTACCAGGTGACCTTATATAGGAAGGTGGGAGTGGTCTCCATGAGACTAATTAAACAGTGGCCACCGGGGGAAAAGCTGACATTACCTAAAGTTGTAGTAACACCAGCGGCCACCGGGGGCAAAAATCCATATTAACCCCCAAGGGCCTGAAAGGAAAAAGGTTTTTAAAAGAAAATCCAGACTCTGACACAGATCCAAAAATGGATCGTGACAGTATGTTTGACATTGTTTTCCCACGCTCAGTGTATCTGCCTGGTTTTAGTTCTTGTGCTGTAATAATTATGTAAATCACTGTGGAAGTCATCATTGGTGATGGATGAGCTCTGCTCGGTCTTGTTTAGATTCACTATTAAAATTATGTCTTGGAGCTGTCCCTGGGTAAGGTTCTCAGAGCTGTCCCTGGGTAAGGATCTCAGAGCTGTCTCAAGGTTGGGCTCTCAGAGCTGTGCCTGGTTAGGGCTCTCAGAACTGTGCCAGGACAGGGCTTCAGAGCTGTGCCAGGACAGGGCTTCAGAGCTGTGCCAGGACAGGGCTTCAGAGCTGTGCCAGGACAGGGCTTCAGAGCTGTGCCAGGACAGGGCTTCAGAGCTGTGCCAGGACAGGGCTTCAGAGCTGTGCCAGGACAGGGCTTCAGAGCTGTGCCAGGACAGGGCTCTCAGTGCTGTATCAAGGTTGGGCTTTCAGAGCTGTGCCAGGACAGGGCTCTCAGAGCTGTGCCAGGACGGGGCTCTCAGAGCTGTGCCAGGACAGGGCTCTCAGAGCTGTGCCAGGACAGGGCTCTCAGAGCTGTGCCAGGACAGGGCTCTCAGAGCTGTGCCAGGACAGGGCTCTCAGAGCTGTGCCAGGACAGGGCTCTCAGAGCTGTATCAAGGTTGGGCTCTCAGAGCTGTGCCAGGTTAGGGCTCTCAGAACTGTGCCAGGACAGGGCTCTCAGAACTGTGCCAGGTTAGGGCTCTCAGAGCTGTATGAGGAGAGGGCTCTCAGAGCTGTGAAAGGACTGGGCT
The DNA here is from genome assembly GCF_039654945.1 of Dendrobates tinctorius. Taxonomy (NCBI): domain Eukaryota; kingdom Metazoa; phylum Chordata; class Amphibia; order Anura; family Dendrobatidae; genus Dendrobates; species Dendrobates tinctorius. Next base: position 96,393,657 of record NW_027361679.1, on the reverse strand, counting down.
CTCAGAGCTGTGAAAGGACTGGGCTCTCAGAGCTGTGAAAGGACTGGGCTCTCAGAGCTGTGAAAGGACTGGGCTCTCAGAGCTGTGAAAGGACTGGGCTCTCAGAGCTGTGCCGGGATAGGGCTCACTGAGCTGTGCCAGGACAGTGCTCACTGAGCTGTGCCGGGACTGGGCTCTCTGAGCTGTGCCAGGACTGGGCTCTCTGAGCTGTGCCAGGACTGGGCTCTCACAGCTGTGCTGGGGTAAGGCTCTCAGAGCTATGCCAAGATAGGGCTCTGATAGCTGTGCACAGAGGTGTGTAAGTGTTGGCTGGAGCTCAGAATCCAAGATTCACTCCCTGTGCTGGCACAGCCTCCTTTGCTAAGTGCTGACTGTGTTCTCCAACGTTTAGAAACTCAGTCAGTGGCGCAGAAACACCTGCTTTCCACTTTCTTGTATGGGGAAAGTAGAAAGCTAGTCCATCTGGACCTCATGGGCCATATAAAATGACATGGTGAGCGGGATTTCGCCGGGAAGCCTTGAGTAAGATATGTTGTCTAAGCCCCACAAAAATACTAGTGCAAGCATTGAGGGCTATGAGCATCTGACTTGGGTATGCTATTCATCTCTTCATGACAGCAGTATAAAGGTACATTCATTCAACCATATTTTTGTTCTGATTGCTGTCCGTGCAAGAAAATTACATCACACCAAGCAATGTTATTCAGTAGGGCTGTTTAGATTACAGGATTTTTTTTTGCACAGACCAAAAGTTGCTGTGAAAAAAAATGCAGCATGCACTAGTCTTTTCTGTATTTCGGATGAGACTCACTCTATTCAAATGAAAAAAAAATTGGATCTCCTATGGATCATCCATACAGTATCTGATTTTTACCTATCCATTGCAATTTTTATTGGGAATCTGTCTGTAGGACCATCCTTCATCAGTGCGGCATCCAATTTTTATGGAATCATTACAATTATTTTACATAGGAAACTGAAAATGATCCTGAAAAAGATTAATAGCCGCTGAGTAAAAAAACAGAAACAGATTGTATACGGACAGCACACAGATGACAAGTTATAAGAAAATTGTCCCACTCGTCTAGATGAGAATGGGATAGATTTTTAGACACTAATGTGAGCGAGCGTACCCCTAGGCTGTAAGTTTGGGTCAGCAGACCCACGGTCACTCCAAGCATTGTGGTCTGTGGATGGACATTGAAATAAACTGTCATGAATCCATCCTAAGTGAGATGAATTTGTGCTGGTACAACATTGCTTTCTCAACTAACAAAAATAAGGAACGGATCTACAGTATGAAAACTGGCTAAGATAAACTGACTTTATTGGCTATGGCAACCAATCACCGTAAATAACACAGGTACGCAAAATTTGGGTTTATGAAAAAATTTTCAAATCCAATGATTGATCTGTATGTTTTCTTATGCCCTGATTTAACCCCTTAATGACAGCCAATACGTCTTTTTACTGACCTGAGATATAAGAGAATATCATCCCCATACAGGTGACAATCCACCAGCTGTCGGCTGTACACTGTAGCTGACAACTTGCTGTATCACCAGCGATCAGTGTTGGCACTGTCCATATCTGTTTAACCCCTTAGTTGCTGCTGTCAAAAGTGACTATATCAAATATATGGTTAATAGATTGTGGGGGCTTCCACTTTAATCTAGTTGACACACCGAGATCATGATTGTGTGGTCCTGATGTTTGCCATAGCAGTTCATGGCCAAATCGCGGCCTTAGAGCCTCCCGGCTATAGCGGTCATTTCAGAAGTTAGCAACATTTAGGTGGTAAACAAACACTTTTTCATTCCTGCTATACCACTTTGCATTAATTCCTGAAAATCACCTGAAGGGTTAATAAACTATCTGACAGAAGTTTTCAATGTGTCAGGGGGTGCTGTTTTTAAAATGGTATCATGTTTGGGGTTTTCAAATAAATAGCACCCCCAAAGTCACTTCAAACTTGGATAGGTCCCTCAAGAAAATAAATTTTGTAAATTTCCTTGAAAATATGAAAAATTACTGCTACATTTTTAAACATCCTAAAAGGCTAACAAAATAAATTATCATTTTACAAATGGTGCTGATGTAAGGCAGACATGTGGGAAATGTTATTTATTAATGTTTTTGTGTGGTATGGCCATCTGGATTAAAGGGATAATCATTCAAAATTTGAAAATTGCTATTTTTTTTTACATTTTTGTCAAGTTTCTGATACTTTTGATAAATAATCACAAAACATATCAACCTAAATTTACCATTATCAGAAATTATAATGTGCCACGAAAAAACAGTCTCAAAATCACTGGGATTTTTTGAAGCTTTCCGGAGTTATCACCACATAAAGTGACATTGGTCAGAATTGAAAAAATTGGCTCCGTCACTAAGGGGTTAAAAAAACACTTATTTTTAACCATCACATATGGATTTTGCACAAAACAAGGGTGAAATTTCACACAAGTGAGATGAACCAAAAAATCTTTATTGTAGCCAAAAATGTACACAATATTATATATATAAAAATGTATTGAACATTCATTCTACAACTTTATTGGAAATTAATTCTAGCGCCTTTTCTTGTTCTTTAATAGAAGGCCTGCGGATCTTCTCTGTGAAGCATCCAGCAGTAGTTCCCCATCATGTTCACATTCCATCCATCTTGGTTGCTCTTCACTAACAGCACCAAGTTTTTCAGGAAAGTAGTCCAAATGGGAATGTAAAAAATGTAACTAAAAAGTCATCAGGCAACCCAAGGCTTGGAAACATTTCAGAATGTTCTCAACGTTGGACTTAAAATTTCGATCTTTGTTGTTACCTAGAAATTTCTTCACTTCTTCTTTTAAAGAACCCTAAGGGTAGGTGTACACGTTGAGCATTTGCTTGCAGAAATTTCTGCAAGGTTTCTGCATCTCTTGGCAGCAAAAACGCATTTTTTTCCTGTGCTTTCAATGAGTCAATAATGCAGACAAAAACACACAAAAAATTGACATGTTTCAGATTTAAATGCACGGCAAATCATGAAAGGAAAAATCCACACACGACACTTTAGGTTTCTCATTGACTTTGCTGGCATAAGGATTCCCTACCATTTTTTGGGTCAATTCCACGTGGAAAAAAAGCTTCAAAAACACATCAAAAATGCACCATGCACAAAGTCTAAGCCTTTTTTCTCAACAGCTTTTGTTTTTGTTTCAAACACTTTATCCTTCATGAGTTCCCGAATATCCAGACACACAAAAATGCTTTCCTTCAGTTTTGATTTGGACAGTCCTTGGTACACAGGTACTTAAGTCTCTCCTTCTTTCAGTAGAGCTTTCACAAACTGCTGCATCAGTCCAAGCTTAATGTGGAGTGGGGGGAAGGGGAACTTTAGTGGGATCAACTAACTTTCCACAACTACTGTATGTGCTTGAGTCAAGGTTATAAAGATGTTTTTGGCCAACTTTTTTGGCTCCAGTAATGAATCCTAACCCGGCTGTCCCATGCACACAAAAAGCATGAGTACTTTGTGTATCCTCCTTGCTGCTCAAGGAGCAAAGAGAGAACTTTCAGATCATCAAGTACGTATTGAACATCCATGAACCTTGTAGTTAAGTGTGTTGAGAATAAAGTCTCATAGCTTTCCTTCAAGTGCACAGAATGCCCTATATGTACTGAAACATACTTACTGCCATTGTGCAGTAGCAAAACTTTCAGATTTTTTTTTGGATGATTCAATAAACAGTCTCCACTTGCTGACATTATACTCAATGTTACATATTTCCATAAGCCCAGGAGCATCACTGCAATACACTAGAGCACCGTCTTGAGAAAAGTATGGAAGGAATAATTTTTCTATGCTTCTGTACCATGAAAAACAGGTACCAGGAGCTAGCAGGTTCTTTTCTTACAGTCTAAAGCAGTGTTTCCCAAACTCCAGTCCTCACGGACCCCACGGGTCATGTTTTCAGGATTTCCATAGAGTTGCACAGGTGAGAGAATTCCTGATGCCTTGATGATACTTCCACCATCTGTGCAATAATAAGGAAATCCTGAAAACATCACCCGTGGGGTCCGTGAGGACTGGAGTTTGGGAAACACTGGTCTAGAGCCTCAAAGTTCCGCAGAATGTTTAGAAAAGTCCAAGTCCCTGACTAAATAATTTAATTCAAGCTTTGAAAAAAGCTGTGGCTTGTTAGGACTAGCGTGAAAGTCTTCTTCAGAATCTTGCTCCTTATGTTCTGCATCTTCTGAATCAAGTGCATCTTCATGTTTCTCCAGACGTGAAGGGATAGGTATTCCTGTTACTTCATGAGGCACAGGGCGAATTGCTGACAGAAGGTCTGGGTATATAATGTCCTTATTTTTAAGGTTGAATCCTTCCATGTTGCACTTAAAAATGTAGCAGTTATAACTATGATTTTGCAATTGCCTCCAGATCGTAGACACGCCAAAGTGAAAGCTCCCTTTTTTCCCTTTAGACCACTGTCGTAGTTCTTCTACACAAACAGAACACACTACACATGGAGCCCAAGACTTGTCCTGATCACCTAGTTTTGCACCAAAGTACACATAATACACTTTTCTAACTAAGTCCATAATGTACCTTTGCTGTTTCTTCACTGCAAAGCAACTGGACATACCAAAAACAAAAAATAAATATCCTAAAACAAAAAAGTAAAAGATAAATTGCAAAAATTGCATGAAGGTAGTAATAATAATAAGGGTATTTAGTAAACATAATTTTGATTAAAAGAATGTACAAGCCATCCCGCCACATCAAGGCAACCCTTGTGGGACAGTCCTAACTCTTGTATTTAAAACCTTTCCACTTGTCAAGTGACGTTAATGTGAACAAGGACAGAGGGACTGAACCACCAGTAATGGCATAGGTCAGACAGGATGGATTTTCCAAGTCTGAAGCAGGGCGGTCACACCCTTATATGCACAGAATGCACATTGAACCAAATGAAAAACTGTGTCTGAGCTGAAAAAGTAAATTAATGTGTATGCAAAATGTAAATGCATATAAACACATGACCTTTACACAGAGAAAACAAAAAACAAAACACAAATATCCTAAAATGAAAAAGTAAAAAATAAATCGCAAAAATTGCATGAAGACCTAGTTTCTCAAAACAACAGGAAATGTAACAAAAGTTGGCAATTGCGACCCCTGTAGTTGTGGCGCCCCTGAGGCTCAGTCGCCACAGAGGTACTGCACCTCCTCCTGAGGTGTGGTGCCCCACCATCCAGGTAAGTTGGAGGCTCCTGACCACGCTCCAACACCTGCATCACACACATCACGGTAGTTCAGCAAAGCCACATTGCGGCTCCCTGCTTGGAGTGTAGCAGAGCACCTTTGGTGGCTCCCTGCTTGGAACACAAAACGTGCTGGGAGGCGGGTGGAGTTAGAATACATAAAAGAGCGGGAAGGTTTAGGATTTCAGGTCAGTCAGTCGGTGAGTGGAGAGGAGTGAGGAGAGAAGATCCCTAGGAGAGGGATGGAGGAAGGAGGTGCTGCAGCAGACCTCAGTGACCTGGGTCTGCTGGCACGGGAAAGGAAAGAAGGAGAAAGACATTGAACAGAAACCTGATCTTCCATAAGAAGGAAAGACTAGTACAGAACCTAGGAGTAAAAGGGAACAGAGGACGTGGGTTAGAGGAAGAACCCTGCCTAGAAGTTCTAAGCGCAAGGCCGGGGCCCGGTCCCCGAGGTTGTATGGACAGCTGTCTGCCGTACAAGTAGAGTTCTTGGGAACATCTGTCAGGAGGCACTCCAGTGTAACCCAGTACTAGGAGTACTTCACACTTAAAGGCGCTATAAGAGGAGACGTTCAGAAAGGCACATGTTGGCGGAGTGTTGGAAGGGAGCAAAACAATCTGGCCTGGAGGTTGATTGAGTCCCTGACCCGGAGGACACAGCACGGAAGTAGGCACCTGTATGTGTACTACAGACTGAGTAAAGCTTTGGAACTACAAGCCCTGGTGTCCTCCATTCATTCTTGCGCCAACGTACCCAGCACCGCTACATCTGGGTACCAGCTTCTACACCGCTTGTGCCTCTCCTCTCCCCCTACATCTACACTGCCCTGGGGCTACAGCTCCACCTGTGAGGAGCTTCACCATCTTGGCTGCAACACACCACCAGCCCCAGAGGATCTGCATGCAGCGTCGGCTCAACATCTCACTTGCCGAACACCACAGGTGGCGTCACGAACTATTCATTTACATTCCATCATTTCCAATCTCCCCTGTTTAGATTGAGCGCCCAGGGCCACAGACCGGGTCACCGCTGCTGTGACACATCCCGCTGACGCCGGTCCGGTACCGAGTACCCCACGGCCCTGGGAGGGCGATCCATAGTCATTTTGACTACGTTGTTAGAAATAGGAGCTTAACCCACTACAAGTACTAAATACTGAAAGGAATCGTGGTAAGCACACCACCACACTCTCATGAACGCTGTCTTACAGAAAATCTACCTTTGCTCCCCATAACAACCAATCACAGTGCAGCTTTCAGGTTTTAAATATTTACTCAGTTCAGAGATCAGAAGTATATAAAAATCACCTCTTACTTTTCAAACAGTTTTACCCTTGCAGACCTGCGTAATGTTGTGCTGTGAATGGCTGCTATAGGTAACAGTGATTTTCAGCTTTTATAAATGAGGCCTTTAGGGTTTCTATAGACTGTTGGGGCATATTTATCAATGCTGGACAGTCTAAGAATGTATCCCACTTATTAAAGTGGTTCATGTGGTTTGACAAATCTGACACATCTTTAAATTGTCTGATATAAGATTTTTTGAAGTGACGGGTCTCTCTCTGTGGGCAAGTACAGGGAGACACCTATCACTCAAGGGCAGTGGGTGGAAAGAAGCCACCAGACCCACCTGTCCGACAAGTTTCCCATACTTCCAGTCAATACGATTTAACAAGCATTGCATGCATAAACTTAAAGGGAATCTGTGATCTGGTCCAGTCCGGGTCCGTGACACCCATCGGACCCGGACTGGACCTCCCCTGGGTGAGTATAATATAACTCGTTTTTCTTCTCTATCAGTTAAATCAGAGGCTTATCTACAGCATTACAGAATGCTGTAGATAAGCCCCTGATGGCGGTAGCCGCAGCTTATAGTCGAAAAAATAGGTGACATATTCCCTTTAAAAAGAATCTTTCGTCAGGTTTTTGCTATCCCATCTGAGAACGGCATAATGTAGAGGCAGACACCTTGATTCTGGCAATGTGTCACTTACTGGGTTTCTTGCTGTAGCTTTGATGAAAATACTGTTTTCTCTGCTGCAGTTCTACATTGATTTGCAAATGTATTCACCCCTTGGCTTTTTATCTATTTTTGTTACATTACAACCTGTGTTTAAATTTTGTAATCTGATTTGTGGGATGCATCAGCACTAAATAGCCTATGTCGGTGAAGTGAGAAAGATATAGATATGAATAAAATTTATGGGATCAAATAAATAAAAACTGGCGTGCGCATATGTATTCACCCCTATTGCTATGAAGCCCCTAAACATTCCTGGTGCAAGCAATTACCTTCATAAGTCACATGCTTAGTGAAAGGAAGTCCACCGATGTGCAGTCTAAGTGTCACATGGTCTGTCAGTACATTCACACTTTCCCTGAAAGTCCACAGAGGCAGCAACACCATTAGACAAGAGGCACCACTAAGCCAAACACTATGAAGACCAAGGAGATCTCCTCCAAACAAGTCAGGGACAAAGGTGTTTCAGAAGTACAAGTCAGGGTTGGGTTATAAAAGAGTATCCCAATCTCTGATGATCCGACAGAGCACCATCAAATCCATTATTATCAAATGGAAAGAATATAGTACCACAACAAACAAGCCGAGAGAGGGCCACCCACCAAAACTCTCAGCCCAGACAAGAAGGGCATTAATCAGAGAGACAGCACAGAGAACAAAGGTAACCCTGAAGGAGCTGCAAAGTCCCCAAGCAGAAACTGGTGTGTCTGTCCATATGACCACAATAAGCCGTACACTCCATAGAGGTGGCCTTTATGGAAGAGTGGACAAAAAAAAATGTTACTTCCACACAAAAATTATAAGGCTCGTTTTGAGTTTGCCAAAATACATGTGCGACACTCTCCAGTTGTATGGAGGAAGTAGTCAGATGAGACCAAAATTAAATTTTTTGGTCACCAAGGTAAACCCTATGTCTTGCGCTAAACCAACACAGCTCATCACCCCAAGAACACCATCCACCAGTGAAACATGGTGGTGGCAGCATCTGTCACGGGGGCTTAGTTCAACTAAGGCTGAAATACCCGGGGCCCCTGTGGTGTCCCTTTTACTAGGGGAAACCCTGTCTGACCCTCAACCCAGGGTTTTTGCTGAAGGTGCAAATGCCTGAGCCTCCGACCTTTCCTTATCTCCTGCTCAGCCCTGCACTTAACCCTCCACCCAGTGAGGAGTCACACCACCAAAGCTCCCACACAAATAATGACAGACAGGGAGAACTTAAACTGCACTGCGCCGCACACACACAGGAATAAACAGTAATGTGAACAGGGCACAACTAAACACAAATATGGGAAGGAGAAAGGATAACGACGGATCATACGACACCAGATATGAATCTCTCTCTCTCGAACACCTCCACTCCAGACCGGAACCACTTGGTATGAAACACAAGCTATAATCGGCGACGCCCATATGCCAGTATGACTATTTAAAGACCGTGGGCGTGACTAACCTTCCAACCTGGTCTCCAGCAGGATTAACCCCCGAGAGCCTGAAGATCAAACCGGCGCCACTGAGGCTATAGTGGCTGGAGGTGGAACTACCTCTGCCTGCCGGATGCTGTGGTGTGAACAGCGTCCGACATGACAGTACCCCGTCTTCTACGAGGGACCCCAGGGCCCTCAAGACTCATAGGACCCGGCTTGTCCGGATGACGACGGTGAAAAGAACTGACCAGCCGATCCGCATGTATGTCTGAGGCTGGAACCCAAGACCACTCCTCTGGACCATACCCCCGCCAGTGCACCAAATACTGAAGAGTACGGCGTACTACTCGAGAGTCCACCACCTTGGCGACCTCGAACTCTAACTCGCCATCCACCATGACTGGAGGTGGCATCGGCGTCGTGTCCACCAAGCCTACCACCTTTTTCAATAAAGCCCTGTGAAAAACGTTATGTATTCTGTACACCGCAGGAAGTTCCAACTGATAAGCCACTGGGTTAATGATGGCAGAAATCCTAAAAGGCCCAATAAACCTTGGACCCAGTTTTAAAGATGGGATTTTGAGTTTTATGTTCTTCGTAGCTAACCACACCCATTCACCCACACACAGGTCCGGACCTGGCACGCGTCTACTGTCAGCCACCCGTTTGTACCTGGCACTCATGCTCAACAAACGCTGTTTCACCCGCCTCCAGACTGATGACAATTGGGCTCCTAGCTGATCCTCCTCCGGGACACCCCCGGAGTCACCCTGACGTAAGGTACAAAACTGAGGATGTTGACCAAACACACAAAAGAATGGAGACTCTCCTGATGACTCTTGGCGGTGATTATTTAATGCGAAATCGGCCAGAGGAAGGAAAGTAGACCACTCCTCCTGGTTGTCGGACACAAAGCATCGTAAATACTGTTCTAGATTTTGGTTCATGCGCTCAGTTTGTCCATTAGACTGTGGATGAAACGCCGATGAATGTGACAACTTGATCCCCAACCTAGAGCAAAAAGCTTTCCAAAACCTCGCCACAAATTGCGTACCCCTATCAGATACTATGTCAGACGGTACTCCGTGGAGTCTGACCACCTCCTTCACAAATACCTGAGCCAACGTCTTAGCATTGGGCAAAGAGGACAACGCCACAAAATGCGCCATCTTTGAAAAACGGTCAACCACCACCAGGATGACCGTGTTCCCTGCCGAGGCTGGCAAGTCAGTGATAAAATCCATGGAGATTTCTGTCCATGGCCTATTGGGTACCCCCAGAGGCTGTAGCGTGCCAGCAGGACGGGTTCGGGGTGACTTAGCCCTAGCGCACGTGATGCAAGCTGCCACGTACGAGACCACGTCCTGCCGGATTTTGGGCCACCAGAAACGACGCGATACCAGCTCTAAGGTGCCCTTCACCCCTGGGTGACCAGCCAGTACCGAATCGTGGTGTTCCTTCAACACCTTAGGCCGAAGATGCAGGGGTACAAATGATTTGTTGGTGGGAAGTCCTGGTGGTACCTCCTCTTGGGCCTCAGCAATCTCCGCCTCTACCTCAGTCGTGAGAGCCGAGACCACTACCCCTTTCTGGAGGATGGGTACCGGCTCTTCCCGAGGTTCTCCCCCCCGGAAAACACCTAGACAAAGCATCCGCCTTGGTGTTTTTAGCCCCGGGACGGTACGTCACAAGAAAATTGAAACGAGTAAAAAACAATGCCCAGCGAGCCTGCCTAGGAGACAGACGCTTGGCCGACTCCAGGTAGAGCAGATTCTTATGGTCGGTGATAACTGTGACCTGGTGAGCCGCCCCCTCCAAGAAGTGTCGCCATTCCTCAAAAGCCAGTTTGATGGCCAACAACTCCCTGTTGCCGATATCATAATTCCGTTCGGCCGGCGACAGCTTCTTGGAGAAGTAGGCGCATGGATGCATCTCGCTCAAGGACGAGCCTTGAGACAGTACTGCCCCCACTCCCACCTCCGACGCATCAACCTCTACCACAAAAGGTTTAGACACGTCTGGTTGCACCAGAATGGGGGCTGAAGCAAAACTATTCTTCAGACGCTCAAATGCACGAATAGCCACCTCAGGCCAGTTCGCCAGATCGGCACCCTTCTTTGTCATGTCCGTGAGCGGTTTGGCGACAGTCGAAAAGTGTTTTATAAATTTCCTATAATAATTCGCAAACCCAAGGAACCGCTGGAGTGCTTTCAGACTCTCCGGCCTCTCCCATTGCAACACCGCTTGCACCTTAGCGGTGTCCATTTTAAAACCGGCTGCGGACACAATATATCCCAAAAAGGGCAACTCCTGGACAAAAAATAAACATTTTTCCAGCTTAGCATAGAGCTGGTTCTCCCGGAGCAACTGTAACACCTGCCTAACATGCTCCAAATGAGTGTCCCGATCGCTAGATTAAATGAGGATATCATCCAGGTATACAATCACAAATCTCCCCAGGACATGAGCAAATACATCATTAATAAAATGTTGGAAAACGGCAGGCGCGGTGGTCAACCCAAACGGCATAACCAGACTCTCAGGAGTGTTAAACGCCGTCTTCCACTCATCCCCCTGACGGACCCTTATGATGTTATACGCCCCCCTGAGGTCCAGCTTGGAAAACCATTTCGCCCCCGCTACCTGGTTGAACAAATCCGGGATCAACGGCATTGGGTAGGGATCACGGATAGTAATCTGGTTTAACTCTCGGAAATCCAGACACGGGCGTAACCCCCCATCTTTCTTCTTAATGAAGAAAAACCCCGCGGCTACAGGCGAGGACGAAGGCCGGATGTGACCTTTGCTCAGACTCTCCGCGATGTAGTCTTTCAGAGCTTGTCTCTCAGGACCAGAAATATTAAACATCCTGGCCTTAGGTAATTTGGCCCCGGGTTTTAACCTAATAGCACAGTCATAGGCTCTATGTGGAGGCAGTTCTGAGCAACCCTTCTCAGAGAAAACATCCGCGAAATCCTGCAAAGCCTCCGGCAGGCTGGGCGTCACGGCGGACACACATGTGGCCAAGCAATTGTCTTGGCAGAAACCACTCCATTGTACTATGTCCTGAGTTTTCCAATCAATTACCGGGTTGTGCCTGGACAGCCATGGAAAACCCAGGACCATTTGAGCTGGAAGATTACGGAGGACCCTGCATGTAACCGACTCAGAATGTAGGACCCCAATGTGGAGTTTCACCTCTGCCACAAACTCAGTAATCTCCCCTTGAGGGAGGGGAACAGCATTAATGGTCACCACCTGTATGGGGTGAGGAAGTTTTTCGATCTTAAACCCGGCGGTGTGTGCAAACTCCTCATCTATGAGATTGGTGGCGGAACCGCTATCCACAAACACTGATATAGGTAGCTCTCTGCCGGCGATAATAACCTTGGCAGGGAGCATACATTGAGATACCATCATGGAGGATATGCATACGCTCAGTTGGGTCTCCTCCATACCCTCTGAGCTTAACAGTTTTCCGCCGGTGTGACCCTCTTAGGTAGTACCGGGCAAACGTTAACATAATGACCTCCTTTACCACAGTAGAAACATGCTCCGGGCTTCCGGAATCCCGGAGCGCGAGGCTGAACCTGTGCCACGCCAGCAATCTGCATAGGTTCAGGGGAGTCATCTACTTCAACCACACCTGCACCTCTGTTTTCCCCCAGAGGTAGCGTCTCCTGTGCCCCCTGACGAAAACGGCGATCAATACGTATCACCAAACTCATGGCAGACTCCAATGATGCCGGAGTCTCATACATCAGGAGGGCTTGTTTCACCCTCCCTGATACCCCATGAATAAACTGGCTCCGCAGTGCTGGGTCATTCCACTGTGTGTCTACAGCCCAGCGGCGAAATTCCGAACAATAGTCTTCTGCCAAGCGCTCCCCCTGGCGGAGGGCGCGGATTTTAGATTCCGCTAGAGCCAGTCGGTCAGGGTCATCGTAAATGAGTCCGAGGGCAGAAAAAACATTATCGACCGAATGAAATGTAGCAGAGTCAGCTGGTAAGGAAAATGCCCATGCTTGGGGGTCACCACTCAGTAATGACAACACCAGCCCTACTCGCTGGGCCTCATTACCTGAGGATATTGGCCGCATGCGGAAGTATAATTTGCAGGCCTCCCGAAATACGACAAATTTGCTGCGATCGCCTGAAAATCGTTCTGGCAGCGGAAACTTCGGCTCTGCACCGATACCTGCAGATGCCGTTTGCACCTTTGCTACTACCAGGCCCTGCTGCTGAACTGCCCCTTTCAACTCGGAGACCTGTATGGACAGCGCCGCCAACTGGCGGGTTATGGAATCTAATGGATCCATGGACTCCTGAAAAAATGTGGGCCGATTATAATGTCACGGGGGCTTAGTTCAACTAAGGCTGAAATACCCGGGGCCCCTGTGGTGTCCCTTTTACTAGGGGAAACCCTGTCTGACCCTCAACCCAGGGTTTTTGCTGAAGGTGCAAATGCCTGAGCCTCCGACCTTTCCTTATCTCCAGCTCAGCCCTGCACTTAACCCTCCACCCTCCACCCAGTGAGGAGTCACACCACCAAAGCTCCCACACAAATAATGACAGACAGGGAGAACTTAAACTGCACTGCGCCGCACACACACAGGAATAAACAGTAATGTGAACAGGGCACAACTAAACACAAATATGGGAAGGAGAAAGGATAACGACGGATCATACGACACCAGATATGAATCTCTCTCTCTCGAACACCTCCACTCCAGACCGGAACCACTTGGTATGAAACACAAGCTATAATCGGCGACGCCCATATGCCAGTATGACTATTTAAAGACCGTGGGCGTGACTAACCTTCCAACCTGGTCTCCAGCAGGATTAACCCCCGAGAGCCTGAAGATCAAACCGGCGCCACTGAGGCTATAGTGGCTGGAGGTGGAACTACCTCTGCCTGCCGGATGCTGTGGTGTGAACAGCGTCCGACATGACAGCATCATGCTGTGGGGATGTTTTTTCATCAGCAGGGACAGGGAAAATTGTCTAAGTCAAGGGGAAGATGGATGGTGCAAAATACAGGGATATTCTTGAGCAAAACCATTTTCAGTCTGTCAGTGATTTGAGACCGGAACAGAGGTTCACCTTACTGCATGACTATGACCCAAAGCATACTGCTAAAGCAACACTGAAGTGGTTTAAGGGGTAACATGCAAATAATTTGGCGTGGCCTACTCAAAGCCCAGACCTTAATCCAATTGAGAATCTGTGGTCAGACTTGAAGATTGTGGTTTACCGGAGGAAACCATCTAACTTGAAGGAGCTGGAGCAGTTTTTTGCCTTACGGAATGGGCAAAAATCCCAGTGGCAAGATGTGAAAAGCTCATAGAGATTTATCCAAAGCAACTTGCAGATGTAATTACCATAAAAGGAGGCTCTGCAAAGTACTGCTTTTAGGGGGTGAAGTTATACACACTGAAGTTTTCATTTATTTTCTCCTATTTGTTGTTTGCTTCACAATAAAAAGAAAAACAAATGCTCACAGTTGTAGGCATGTTCTTTACCTGATCTGATGCAAGCCCTCAAAAAGCAGTGAAATTCTAGGTTGTGAGGTAGCAAAACACAAAAACTGCCAATGGGGAATACTTTTGCAAGCCATTGTACCAGTTCTCTGAATGCTGAGCTCGGTATAACCCCACCCACACCACTGAGTGGCAGCTTTCTGTGTACACTATGCATAGGCAGGACTACATGGCAGCAGGTTTACTTGTCCTGTAGTGATAATCTACTGATAAACCAAGTGATTTTATAAAGTACTAAGCAGCCCAGTAAGTGACACAACACTGGAATTAGGGTTTCGATCTCTACATTATGCTGGTCTCAGATAAAGTGGCAAAAACCTGATGATAGATTTCCCTTAAAAAATCAAGATTTTAACATGTAATTTAAAGCCTAGTAATTAAAACAAATTACAAATGATGCACTTTTTTTTCATTTCAGAAAGAGCTCAGTTTGCCACGTCGAGGGAGTGCGTAAGTAGAACATATATCTATATTCACTAAGTTCCAGCATTAATATGGGACAAATACTATTATGACAAATCAATATATGTGTGTGTGTTGCAAATATGTCTCATGAATACCTTTGCAATGTTTGCTTACAGACAAATAATCCATAATATTGTAAACCCCTGCCTAATAAACCACTTTCCAAATTATTGTGCAAATGCTATTTCTCTCTGATTTTCCTAAATGGTCAGCGTTTTTTGAGAAGAAAAAGCCGCATCAATGTGCACAAAAAGTGCGGAATTCATTTAAAATGAATGGGATGCTTCTTTTATGCGTTTTTGAAGCGTTTTGACCGGGACAAACGCTTCAAAAACACGAAAAAAACGCTTACGTGGGCACACAGCCTTACAATTCTTGCATCCATTGAACTTTTGTACAGTTTCCGCTGTACAGTTTTTTTTGCAGGATGTCAGAATAGACTCCTTGTGAACTGCCTCCCATCTTCATACATTTTTTCCTTGAGGATACTCCAAAGGTTCTCAATACAATGAGGTCAGGGGAAGTGGTCACACCTTGAGTTTCTCTCCTATTATGCTCATAACCGTCAATAACTCAGAGGTATGGTCATGCATGAATATGACTTTGTCAGATATGGCACTGTTGTTCTTTTTGTACCATGGGAGAAAGTGGTCAGTCAGAAACTCTATATACTTCGCTGAGGTCATTTTCACACCTTCAGGGGCCATAAAGGAGCCTACCAGCTCACTACCCATGATTCTGGCCCAAAACAGCACTCATCAGTTTACAAGACTGTTTTAAAAGGAGTCTTAATGTAGGTCTGAACCTACTGCAATTGTTTTTGCTTTTTAGCACTGTTTAGGGGTGGCCGAATAGTAGGTTTATGCACAACTGCAAGCCTCTGGAGGATCCTACACCTTGAGTTTTGCAGGACTTCAGAGGTACCAGTACCTTAAAACACCTGTTTACTGCATTTTAATGGTATTTTAGCAGTTGGTCTCATAATCCAATGAATTTGTCCGCCAGAAACCTTCTTCATTCTGCCTTTGTCTGTGCTCGGCATCAGCCACAAACATCTTCACAGTATGATGATCCTACTTGAATTTTCGTGAAATAGCTAATGTTTTCATACCTTGGCCAAGGCATTGCACTATTTCACACTTTTTCGGCAGTAGAGAGATCCTTTTTCTTTCCCATATTGCTTGAAACCTGTGGCCTGCTTAATAATGTGGAACATCTTGTGGTGTTTTAGGTTGATTTCAGTGATCCAAAAAGCCCTGAGCCACAATTAAAATTCATGAGTTTATTTGAAACACTAAATATTAAATCTTTAAGATGCTAAAATCTAATTTGCATAATACATTTTAGCACGGTGTAAAGTGTAGGCCCCCCTCATACTGCTCAATCAGCTCTGACCTGTTGATGTATGAACCCCACAAAAATTGTGAAGGTGTACTGTGGTATTTGGCACCAAATGTTAGCAACTAATCCTTTATGTCCTTTAGATAGTGAGTTGGGGCCTACATGGATCAGACTAGTTTTTCTACTACAACCCACAAATTTGAGTTCTTAAGGGGGTTTTACACATAGCGATATCGCTATGTGTGATACTTACCTCCGACCGGCTCCCCTGCTGTCCATCGCTGATTGCGCGAGAATGTCCGGCTCCATTTCTCGTCGGGCGCTTCCTGCTGGCGCCGACGAGCGACGTGTGGAGGCGGGCGGGAGGACGTCAGGATCGCTGTGTGTGAAAGGTGAGTATCGTGCGCTGCGTCGCTGCTGCATTGCTGTGAGATCTGCCTGTGTGACAGCTCACTAGCGATCATTTAGCGATGCACCAGCGATCCTGACCGGGTCGGATCGCTGGTCGGATCGCTGGTGCATCGCTAAATGTAAAGGGGCCTTAAGTCTGCAGCAAATTTAGGTAGATGAAATGTGTCATAAAAACATCCACATGAATATCAGAACTTAGTATTCCCCATCAGATAATTGCCGAGAGCATCACACTGACTCTGCATGTTCCTGAGCTAAGCGATGCACTGGCCATCCACAAGAGAAAATGTGACTCATCGACTCATCTGACCAGGCCACTTTTTGATTGCACCATGATCCAGTTCTGTTGCTCAGTTCTTCAATATTAGTTGTTGCACGTGCAAAAAAGATTCAGCATGGGTACTCTGATCTGTTGATACACAGGCACATGCACAACTAATTTCAAGGCACTGTGTGTTTTGACAGATAGCAACACCATTCTGAGGCACCAGAGGTGTAGCTAGGGTTTTGGTTCAGGGGGGTGAAACTTCTGAGTGGGCCCCTGACCAGGTAACCTTGATTACAACTGGGTCAGGCACCCTAATAGTGGATGCAGGAGAACCTCAGCAGATGACCGCGCTGTTGCTGAAAATAATCTCTATACAAAAACCAACATTGATATTACCGCCATATGGTCAGTGGTAGATTCCAGTCATACAAAACATATAAGAGATCACAGCACAGTTATAGATGGTGACTTACCGCTGATGTTCTTTCTGATGGAATCGTTCACTTTTCATGTCTTTTCCATCTGGCCCAGACCAACATGACAACTTCTCCAGCCAGGACTCGGCTGCAGAGATTACAACAAAGACACATTTCACGTCTCATATTCTAGCCCAATCACCATCTATCCCCAACCTGCACAAACTCCTTATCCTGCTGATACCCCAATGCTGAGCTGCTGCCATATTTGTCCCTATTACTGCACCTGATACCCCAATACTGAGCCACTGCTGGCTGCTGTATGTGTCCATATTACTGCACCTACTGTGTGCCCTCTAAATTCTAAAGCAACCCTCTAGAATAATAAAATAATAATAATAATTTTATTTCTATTGCACCTACATATTCCGCAGCACTTTTAGAGGGGACTTGTACAGACAATAAAGACATTACAGCATAACAATAATCACATAAATCAACAGATACCAAGAGGAATGAGGGCCCAATAGGCCTCCATATAGTGTAATGAACTCCTCAAAGGCCTCTATAGTATAATGTATTCCCCATGGGCATACTCTCTTTATAGAATCATAGAATGGTAGAGTTTTAAGGGACTTCCTGGGTCATCTGGTCCAACCCCCTGCCCAAAGCAGGATTTACTAAACCATCCCAGACAGATGTCTTCCCAGCCTCTGTTTGAAGACTTCCATTGAAGGAGAACTCACCACCTCTCGTGGCAGCCTGTTCCATTCATTAATCACCCTCACTGTCAAAAAGATTTTTTCTAATATCTAATCTGTGTCTCCTCCCATTCAGTTTCATCCCATTGCTTCTAGTCTTTCCTTGTGCAAATGAGAATAAAGATGATCCTACTACAATGTGACAGCCTTTGAGATATTTGTAGACAGCTATTAAGTCTCCTCTCAGTCTTCTTTTTTGCAAGCTAAACATTCCCAAATCCGGTAACCGTTCCTCATAGGACATGGTTTGCATTATTTAGTATAATGCAATCCCCATAGGCAGACTCTGTAAAGTATAATGCACCCCCATAGGCAGACTCTGTATAGTATAATGCGCTCTCCATAGGCAAATTCTATATTGTATAATGCACCCCTGCATAGGCAGTCTATATTGTACAATGCACCCCCCATAGGCAGACTCTATCTAGTATAATGCATTCCCCATAGGCAGACTCCATATAGTATAATGCAAACCCCATAGGCAGACTCTAGTATAATGCACCCCACCATAGGCAGACTCTATAGTATACTGCACTCCTCCATAGGCAGACTCTATAGTATAATGCACGTCCTTATAGGCAGACTCTATAGTATAATGCACCCACCCTAGGCAGACTCTATATTGTATAATGCACCCCTCACAGGCAGACTCTATATAGTATAATATATTCCCCATAGGCAGACTCTATATAGGGTAATGCATTCCCCATAGGCAGACTCTATAGTATAATGTAGCCCCCCCCATAGGCAGACTCTATAGTATAAATAAATATCATTCAATCTGACTTCACATCAAGATTTACAGTGCTCCTTATTGGTCCTCTGGAGTCCAGACATCCACTCAGATTACACCTTAAGGTAATAACTACCTAACTTGGAGCAATCCAATTCATTTGTGTGTATTTTTTAGTTCACTACAAGCTAAAGGGGTTCATTATTAAGCGCAAATTTAAATTATTTATTTATATTTTATTGATCACATTGGTGGTGTGTGTTCCTAATTTTCAGCAAGTGTTCCTCTCTTTTTTCTAGATACTAGCGCCACCTACAGTCTATACTAGACTCTATAGTGTAATGCCCCCCCCCATATGCAGACTCTAGTATAATGCAGCCCACCATAGACAAACTCTATAGTAAACTGCACCCTTCCATAGGCAGACTCTATAGTATAATGCATGTCTTTAAAGGGCAGACTCTATAGTATAATGCACCCACCATAGGCAGACTCTATATTGTATAATGCAACCCTCGTAGGCAGACTCTATATAGTATAATGCATTCCCCATAGGCAGACTCTATAGTATAATTTAGCCCCCCCATAGGTAGACTCTATAGTATAATGCACCCATCATAGGCAGACTCTAGTATAATGCAGCCCACCATAGGCAGACTCTATAGTATACTGCACCCCTCAATAGGCAGACTCTATAGTATAATGCACGTCCTTATATGCAGACTCTATAGTACAATGCAGCCCCATAGGCAGACTCTATAGTATACGGCCCCCCCATAGGCAGACTCTATAGTATACGGCCCCCCCATAGGCAGACTCTATAGTATAATGCACCCCCCATAGGCAGACTCTATAGCATAATGCACCACATAAAAACAATAAAAAAATTCTCACCTCTCTTACTCCTCGTTCCTCCACTGCTCTGAGCGCCTGCACATCTCCGGGAGCGTAAGGGTCCCTCTCTCATCAATGCGGTCAGCTGTATTGGCATCAAGCCGATACAGTTGAACTTGAGATGATGGGCGGGGGCCCACTGCTGGCACCGGGACCCACTCCTGCTCAGGAGCCCCATAACGGTCGGTTGGCAGTGCAGGGAGATCATGTTTCCCTGCTCTGCCACAGAATGTAACTGTATGGACGTGCTGTGCAATCAGTGTTGAAGAAAACAATCCGGAGATAAATTAGAACAGCCTGGGTATGACAGTTAAGGAGTTGGAGACTGGAAATAGACTAAACAGATATATTCAATACTCAAGCAATGAGTGAGAGATCCATGTGGCTTTAAGAATCTGCCATCTGAGTAAAGAGCTATTGCTGAACTCAACATCAGCCTCTAGTGGTAAGGAGTGGAATTGCATCACAATTCTTAAGGTGAACACTAGCAGCCACTATTGGTCAAATTGTAGAAGGGCAACAGGAATTCTGACGGACATAGTGTGAAAGGATAGTCTGAAGAATGGACCCAGTATAGAAAGGAGAGGATAGTGTGGAGAGCATGTACCATTAACCCCTTTCAGCCATCTGACGTACTATCCCATTCATGTGACCTGGGACTTAACTCCCATGGACGGGATAGCATGTCATAGCGATCAGTGGCGCCCCTGGGGGGAAACGCTGCTGATCGCGGCCGGGTGTCAGCTGATTATCACAGCTGACACCCAGCACTATGTGTCAGGGGAGGTCACAGACTGCCCCTGGCACATTAACCCCTGGCAGACCCTGGGAGACCCCAAAGCAGCGCGATGTGCAGCACTGCTCGGAGGGTCTCCTTCCCTGCAGGCCCCCGGATCCAAGATGGCCGCAGGGGCCTTCGGGGCCTGCAAGGAGAAACGACAGTGCAAAAATCTGTCTGGATCCTAGAAATCCACTTAGCCTTTATGCACACACACTGATTACAAGCAAACAGGTGAGGATGTTACCTTTAGTAGGCATTCAAACCCATTTGTGTCAACTTCTGCACATGTTATCAGTCCGAAATCACCAGGGTATGTGAACTTTTGATCAGGGTCATTTGGATGTTTTGGGTTGTCATGACTCTGGAAAGGTCGAGTTCCGGTGACTGTCGCCCCACTCGCCCCCCCTTCCCAGCATTCCCCCTTTACTATTTCTAAACAAAGGACACACCACATGCTCAACTTTGGATAAGGATGGCCACAGCAGCCAACTTTTATTAATAATTAAAGACACTTGGTGGCGTCCTGGCCTGGTGATTGAGCCGCCATTGGCATTGCCTCTGCCCTCCCAGCCTTATTTCCAGCTGCGTCTTTTCTTGCTGTTCGGCATCCTGGTTGAAGAGAGGGGTCCAGCCTCTCCTGAGTCCTTTTGTTGTCCCTGACCCCTCCTCTGTCCATGTCACTTCCCCCTATTCCTTTTCCCCTTTTTTCCCAGTCACTCCCTCCCTACCAGTGTCATGCCCGCCTACCTCCAACCCCCTTCTGGGGTCTCTTCCGGCGGTTACTTTATGATTTAAAAAGAGAAAACACAGTAGTTTGACAATAAATGGCTTCACCCAACCACTAATCATGAGTGGATAAAAAGTTTTGGTGTTATCATTCATCTGAGTTCTCATACTCCTGTACTGAATAGAAGTACGGTACTTTTTTCTCATATTAAACAGTGCAGATTTCTTTCAGAAGTGCAGGGGCAAAATTGTTCAGCTTAGTCTCTGTAGCTTTCTTGCTTGGAGAATCTCAGGTGTACAGTATCACCCACTCCCTCTCCTATATATTCTGGACTCTTGCAATCTGGTTTGCCAGTGTTAAGTCTTGAACTGCCTAGTGAAGAAGTGGAGAATTCGGTGTTCAGTACAGGCGTTTTTGGACAGTTGTTCTGTGACTGTTGCTAGGTATTTCGGCTGTGTGCAATCCGCCATCATCTCCAATTTAGTTTCACTATCTTTTTTACCTGGTGTTACCCTCTCTTGTTTCTGAGGGCATATTTGTATGATTGCTATATTCATTTATCCCTGTATGTCCTTCCTTGTTTGTCGGGTTTGTGTATATATAGTTGTGCTCAAAAGTTTACATAACCCGGCAGACTTTTTGCTTTCTTGGCCTTTTTTCAGAGAATATGAATGATAACAACAAAACTTTTTCTCCACTCATGGTTAGTGGTTGGGTGAAGCCATTTATTGTCAAACTACTGTGTTTTCTCTTTTTAAATCATAACTACAACCATGTACATTATCTGCAAAGGAAAATATTAACATATTGCAAACATAACAAGATAGCTGCCGACTCTGCTACATTTTAAAGGCACATACACTACAACTTTGGAGCATTACATATTCACCCATTTTAACAATATTCATTTCTCTTTCCCCCATGATGGCACCACGGAGAGAGGGATCCGCCCTCAGGGACAGGAAACCTACAGATGAAAAAGGCGGTACCTCTCTCCCACATCAGTTGGTTTCCTGTCCCTGACGGGGAACCTACAGCACGTACCTGGAGTCGTCGCAGGATCCGGGGACCGATCCGGTCCGGCAATAAGGCAGCGGGGCGCCCTGCCTCGGCTGGATCGAGGCCTTGAACAGGCTCCCCCCCCGAAGCACCACCATCGGGGTCGGCGGGCCTTGAGGGTGAGTGGGGAAAGGCAGTGAAGACTCCTGGAAGCCTGCCGATCCCAGGAAAAAGGGGAAGAAAAAAGAAGAGAAAAAAAAAAGGGGGGCCTCCTGCAGTTAGTGACGGCGGTCACTACTGGAGAGCCCAGCCGATCTGATAAGGGGCCGGGCAGGTGGTGGCGGTCACCGAGGACCATACGGCAGAGCCTGCCATACCGGGGCGGAGGTGGGGGCCCATCGAGAGCCACGGACCGGGCGGGCCTCTGCGGCACACAGCGGGGCGGCGGCAGCCACCGGAGCCAGGTGTGCAGCGCCGGGAGGCCGGCGGGACGTGCGGTACACCGGGGCTCGCGCGCCATGTCTGCTCCCTTAAGGCGTGCGGTGCACCGCTGGGTAATCTCACGGTGCGCATGCGCGAAACTTCCGGCTGGCCGCGGTACTTCCGGGAGCGCGGGGATCCCTGGGAAGGCGGCGGCAGTAAATTAAAAAAAAAAAAATTTATTTTTTCCTCTAAGAGTTTAAAAAAGAGGGGAAAAGAGGGGAAAGCGGTCACCATGAGTGGGAAACCACAGAAGGAGACACGGCGGCAGTCCCCAAAGCAGGGACCTCAGCGAACGCAAGAACAGCACCAACAGCGCCAGCGTGACTCTTCCCAGCAGCGCAGCAGCAGCGGTCACACGAGATCGCGGCGCAGCCAAAGCTCCACCATGGCGGCGCAGCCAGAAGTGGATGCAGCATTGGAGATAATCCCTACGCCTGAGACGGTATCATTCGTTCCACAGGAGGGTGAGTGATCTCCGTGAATGCCGTTTGCTAAATTGCGACCATTAATTTTTTCTCTTGCAGGGGCGTAAATGCACAACCAAATCTAAACATGCGGTATGTGCTATATGTACGGAGGAATTACCCCCTAAATGGGAGAAAAAGCTCTGTGCGGCTTGCATAGAGCAGACGATACAGGAAGAATCCCCGGGGTTTGCCCTAGACCTCAGAATGTTAATAAAAACCCAGGTTGAAGACGCCCTTAAGGGCGCCAGGTCCTCAAAAAAGAAACGCCGGTCCAGGCATAGATCCCCAGAGTCGAGCACCAATGAGTCAGAAAACAAGCTTTCCGACTCAAGTGATTCTTCATCCTCCCAATCCTCTTCGTCATCATCAGAAGGGGGACACAGCTGCTTTCCCATTGAGGAGACGGACGCCCTGGTAAAGGCTGTGAGGACAACTATGGGGCTGGTAGACGAACGCCCCAAGAAAACGGCCCAAGATATAATGTTCGGCGGCCTAGAGCAAAAGAAACGGAGGGCTTTTCCGATTAATGAAAAAATCCACTCCCTCATCAAGCGAGAGTGGAAAAAACCAGACAAAAAAGTCCTCCTAACACCAAAGAGGAAATACCCCTTTGACGACCCGGCCTGCTCCTTTTGGAGCAAAGCTCCTAAGTTAGACGTAGCGGTTGCAAAGGCCTCAAAAAAGTTTGCCCTGCCCTTCGAAGACATGGGCACCCTGAAGGACCCAATGGACAAGAAGGCTGAAACCTTTTTAAAAAATGCTTGGGAAGCAGCAGGAGGGGGGCTAAAGCCAGCCATAGCAGCCACATGTACAGCATGGACCCTGATGGTATGGCTGGACCATTTAGATTCTCAAATAAAGGAGAAGGTCCCCAGAGAAACAATACAGAAGTCAGTTGCCGTAATGAAGGGAGCAGCAGCGTTTCTGGCAGATGCGTCGGTAGACTCAACCAGACTGGCAGCCAGGACGGCGGCCTTTTCAAATGCCGCAAGACACGCCTTATGGCTGAAGTGCTGGCCTGGAGATTTGCAGACAAAATCCAAATTGTGCGCAATCCCATGCGAAGGGGAATTCTTGTTTGGCCCAACACTGGACAACATCTTAGACAAGGCCGGGGACAAGAAAAAATCCTTTCCCGGGTTCCCCAGCCAGGCATACAGACGTCCCTTTCGGAGCAAGAGGTTTATGCGACGTAAACCCCCAAAAGGGAACAAAGAAAGTTGGGAGGACAGAAGGAACAAGAGTAAGGCTGGAGTCACACTAACCTGCGCAAAATACGGTCAGTATTTTACATGCGTAATACGGATCAATGACCACTAAATAGTGGTCCGTAGGTCATCCGTAAGCAAGGTGAGGTCGCGTATTTTTGCTCATGTGTGTCTCCGTATGTAATCCGTATGCAATCCATATGGCGAGATTTTCTCGCAGCCTTGCAAAATGGACATTTAACGGTTTTGAGGCCTGCAAACAATTTAAATCATTAGCCTGCACCCTATTTAGACACTCAGAAACAGGTGGCTGCCTACATTCTGTACATTTCTCACCTTGCTTTCACGAGGTGTGTTGGTGTTCTTTGTGCAGCATGGCAGAGGGTCTGACATTCAATACAACCGAGCAGGTTCTCTTTACCTGGCTTTTGTCACGGCGCTTTGGGCAACCATATCCTGTGATAGTGGATCCGCGGAGGAGGAGACGCATGTGGGCACATCCACTTTTGAGGCAACGACTCACAAGAGGGCATTTTCACCGCCTCTATTCGACTCTGCGGGAGCATCCGGACAAATTTTACCAGTACTGTCGAATGAGCATTTCCACATTTGATCGCCTCTTGGAGACAGTGCGCCCTGGGATCACCTTTCAGGACACTAGGATGCGCAAAGCCATATCTGCAGAGGAGCGACTTCTACTCACAATACGGTATGTACTCCACAACCACATTCTCTATGTTCATAATGTGTGTGTTAATTTATGTTTTTTGGCCTTCTTGGACAATGTTTAATACCCTCATCTTACTCAAAATATGTTTCACCTGACACAGCAAAATGTTACATCTAATATGTCCTGCATATCACTTAGTCATTGTGCCACCACATATGTGTGTGTTGTTATCTCTCATTTCTTACCAAGTTTGGTCAGCATGTAACTGATTTTTTTTTACTTTAGCCATTCTAACATGTACTATTTCTGTTGTTCTACAGCTTCCTGTCCACTGGCCTGTCTTATGCCGCCCTCCACCATGAGTTTCTCATTGGAAAGTCCACCATTTCAGGCATAGTGAGGTCTACATGTGCAGAAATCTGGACAAGACTCCATCAGGTGGTCCTACCCGAGCCCAGGATGGAAGACTGTTTAAGGATTTCAAGGGACTTTGAGGAGGACTGCCAGTTTCCAAATTGTATTGGGGCCCTGGATGGCAAACATATCAGGGTGCGTAAGCCGCCGAACTCAGGGTCCCAATTCTTCAATTATAAGCAATACTTTTCTGTTGTATTGTTGGCTCTGGTAGACCCTCAATACAAGTTTATAATTGTTGACATTGGGGCCTATGGAAGGACGGGAGACTCTAGAGTCTTCAATACTTCCATAATGGGTCGTCGGCTACGCACCAACCAGTTGGATCTACCACCACCACGCCAGCTACCAGGCTCCCCCGAACAATCAGTCCCTTATGTCCTTGTGGCAGATGAGGCCTTTCAGTTATCACGTAATGTCATGAGGCCATATCCCCGGCGCAACCTTGACCACAGGCGCAGAATTTTTAACTTGCGCCTATCACGTGCTAGGCGACTGGTGGAGTGTTCCTTTGGGATTCTTTGTGCCAAATGGCGGGTACTCCAGTCTGCCATTCAGTTGAGTGAGCAAAATGTGAATGAAGTTGTGAAAGCCTGTGTTGTTCTGCATAACTTCACCAGGATCCATGACTGTTCCTCCTCTGATGGTGTTGTGCGTAGGCCAGACAATGTGCGCAGGGTGAGACCACCTATCATCCCTCAACGTAGACCGCTCTCTGGCCTCAAAGTGCGTGATATATTCACGAATTACTTTATCTCACCTGAGGGGGCAACGTCTTGGCAAGAGAATGCTGTGTCTATGTTATAATTTATTTTTTTCAAAGTGTGTCTAAATATATATTACTCAAGCCTTTTTATGATTCTATGAGTGTTTCTTTGCATTGGTTGGTGTCTGTAAGTATGTTGTGATGGATAGTGAGAAATCACACAGAGACGTTAACTAGAGTAGACAAATTTTTAGTTTTGCCTTTTTTTTGTTTGTTTTGCTTAAAGGCAAACATAATTTTGCCAGAACACAAATTTGGCAATGGCCAAAATGACCTTTTGGGCCTTCTTTAACTTGGTGTAACATTAACATTACGGAAAAAAAATGCACCAAACATTATGCAATTACAACATTGCTGCATGCCTACATTAACCTTGATTAGGCAACAAAGGGTGAGCTCCATCACCTAAATAAAGTGAATAAGATAACACTCACATTTCCTCATAATGTTTTCCAATCATAGAAAGATTCCACCATGACAGGCAAGGCTACCTCACATCTTTCACACAGATATTACCTGTCTGTAGAACAGACAATATTTAAGCATGCTATACTGGAAAGGATGAAAATACAAAACTCACTTGTTAAGACATTGAGAGAGCGTGATATTGTGAATGCTGGTCGCCTCAAATTGGTTTACTAGAGAATGCTAATAACAAAGTTGACTACTTAACTAAAGGCAAGCACGCCTTTCCTATGCATTAGCAAGTGATTAGTGTATTTTCATCTTTTCATGTAAAACAGCATAGCGCATTTAAATATTCTCTTTTATACACACATGTAATATCTGTGTGAAAGGCGTGAGGTAGCGTTGCCTGTTATGATGGATTGTTTCATATGTTTGGAAAACATTGTTTAAAAATGTGAGTGTTAAATTATGTTCTAAATGTTGGTGAAGGAGAACACCTGTTTTTTTGTCTAGATTAGAAGCACCAGTTACATGTCACTGGACATCTCCAAATTTTAGAGTCATAAATCCTCATATGTAGGGGAAGGGGAACGGGGAGGAACAGCCTGTGGGTGCTGCTGGACATTGTGGCCAACATCGCCCTGTGTGGGGCCATACTGTTGCCCATGATGCTGTTGTTGTCCAGCCTCCTGGGCCTGTTGGTGATACTGCCCAGAGTAATAATGATGATGGTGAGGGGCTTCTTGTTGGCTCTGGTAGGCCCGTGGCTCATACCCACCAAGATAGCCAGATCGTCCCCAACCAGGTTGGGACCAGCCTCCAACACTGGGTGGGTACAAGTGGCCATATTGGTGGGGTTAGCTTGATGAAGACATTTGGGGCTGCGGAATCGAAGGATGGGTAGGGGGAGGAAGGGGTTGAGGTGTTGGCCCACGTATTAGGGGCTGTTCAGACCCTGCTTGAGCAAGCATCTGTGTGGATGGTCTCATGCGCATTAAATTTCTTGGTGAGAGCTGCCACCTCTCCAGAAATTCAAACACCTCATATGGGGTATTGGGGGGGGTGCTTGCATCAAGCAGGATCTGAATACACCCCCTAATACGGAGCCTGACCTCACGGGTAAGGGCACGGAGATAAAGGGTGAGGCTACGTGCATAGGCCTCCTCACCATCATCTGTAGTGACTCTGGACAAGTAATTCAGCACCCCAGTGTCCACATGGGTCCGGCTCTCTTGAATGGCGACTTGTCGCCTTCTTCTTATTCGCCGTGATGCAAGAGCAGCCTGTGGGGAGGGCCTGATCTGGGCAGTTGGGCTGCTGCTCAAGTTGCCCATCTCTTCCAGGATGGGTGAGGTTGCAGCTGCAGACCGTTCTGGTGGTGTGTTGTGTCGGGCACCCATTGGGTGGTCTTGTGATGCCTCCTCTTCAGACATCCTTCTTGTAGGGGGAGAAGATGGGCCAGCCACCTCATCCCCTACAGGATCAATAATGGGCTCTGCCTCTGAGGCCGTTCCTCGATCCGTAAGGTTGGATTGAGTTCTGTTATGAAATAGAACAGAGGCAAAAATACATCAATATTTTTGTCCCTGTAAAGTATTTGTGTAATGTTTTTGTGTCATGTGGTGTGAGGTATGTACTTACGGTCTCAGAGCCAGAATTGGGGCTAGGAAGTTCAGCCGGTCATAATATATATATTTCCGCTTGACATGGCCAGCATCCCCACTCCTGGACCGCTGCTGGCATTCCCGGCGGTACTGGTCCCGGATGCTTCTCCACCGTTTCATCACATCTTCCACTGCAATGTGACAGGAAAGATTGTCAAAATCACATATTTGAGAGGTCACATTTTCAAACAGTAGTCTAGGCATGGGGCCTTCTGGGGTGTGCGTTCTACCCATGGTGGCATATGTAATTGTGCCGATACCCAGGGTCTCATTAGCTCCCCTGAAACTAATTTTAGTGGCTAGGAGGATGAGGAGCTTGTGGCCTAACCCCTAATTATGGCTGTGTGAAGCCACGTGTCACATCCTAATGTAACGGCCTCATGAGGCTAAAATTACATGCCCAGGAAGGGGGGGGGGCTGATTGTAGAGTCATTTTATAGCGCGCGCTAACGTTAATTATATTTTTATGGTTGCACTTACGAATTTTCTGCTGCTCATCACGTGGTCTGTCACCGAAGTCATGGTACATCTGGCGACAGATGCGCCTCCATGACGCCTCCTTTCTTGTGCGGTTCTCATAGTTTGCGTCGCGTGGGTCCCATATTTCTGGACGCTCCTGCACCAGCACAATTAGCATCTCCACATTTATGTAAGTGGACGCCATGCTTCTGCTGTACTCCGTGGAGGCGTACTTCCTGGATGTCTGGAGCACTTTTTGAGCTCATTTGCATGTCTATGCTTCCTGATGATGGATTGGCCCATTTCCTGTTCACCAGCCAAAAGACCTGCGTATTGCTCGCAGGTCACACGTGTGTTCAGTGTGTAATCCATATTTTTTGCGCACCCATAGACTTGCATTGGCGTGCTACGGGCGTAGTACGCTGACAATCACAGCATGCTGCGATTGGCACGGAGCGTAGAATACGGATGAGAAATATATGGCTGGTGCGAGTGACCCCATAGAGAATCATTGGTCCGTGTCTAATGCGTGCTTTTTGCGCCTCTCACGCACCCGTATTCCTCGCCAGTGTGACTCCGGCCTAAGGGGTTTATGTTTAACAAACCCCCCGACAACAAGAAGCCACAATGAAGGTACTCCCCGGGTCGGGGGAAGATTATCATACTTTCTCCAGGCCTGGGAGAAAATATCCGCAAGTTGTTGGATGCTGGACATAATAAAGGAAGGCCTGAGGCTAAAATTCATCTCCCTTCCAAACAACTCTTTCATAATAACCCCTCAAAGGTCGTCACAAGAGCAGCTGGCTCTACAACAAGAAATAACAAACCTAATGGAGAATAAATGTACTGGAAGAAGTCCCCTACCTAGACGGGGCAAAGGCTTCTACTCCCCTCTTTTCCTTCGCAAGAAGCCAGACGGTTCGTACAAGGTGATCATAAATCTCAAAAGGCTGAACAAATTTCTAGAAATTCAGCACTTCAAAATGGAGACGATAAAATCTTGTATAAAAATGCTTCCCCCAGCTTGCTTGATGGCCGTATTAGACCTGAGGGACGCATATTATCATGTGCCTATCCACAGAGACAACAGGAAATACCTCAGGGTGGCAGTGACGATTCAGGGGGAGGTAAAACACTATCAGTTCAGAGCCCTCCCCTTCGGGCTAGCTATTGCTCCAAGGGTATTTACATAGGTAAGGTCGGAAGTAATGGCCCACATAAGACAGCAAAACATCCTGATAGTCCCATACCTAGACGATCTCTTAATAATAGGGGTTACCTCCCAACACTGCAAACAACAATTGGACACAGTGATGAGGGCCCTATTGAGCCTAGGGTGGATGCTGAACTTGCCCAAGTCCAATCTCATACCAGGTCAGGTGCAGGAGTATTTGGGGATAACACTAAATTCAATCGAACAGAAATGTTACCTGCCACAGACAAAGGTTCAAAAAATGACACAAATGACATCCCAAATGATAACCTCCCCAAACACTACCTTAAGGAAAGCGATGTCACTGTTAGGATCCATGACAGCCTGCATGCCAGCAGTTCAGTGGGCTCAGAGCGGGACTTACAATGGGAAATACTAGACGCAAACACTTCCTTACACGGGAATTTAGACACGCAGTTAAACATCTCACCAGAGACAAAACATTCCTTGAAGTGGTGGACAAATCCAGCCAACCTAGTCAAGGGGGTGCCTTGGACATTGCCGGCAACAAAGATCCTAACCACAGACGCAAGCCCCTGGGGGTGGGGTGCACAGCTAGACAACCAAGTGGCACAGGGGGCCTGGTACCAGGGAAGAGAGTCCGCTTCCTCAAATATGAGGGAGCTGCTGGCAGTAAAACTAGCTCTCAATCATTTTCTGGACTCCCTTCGTTCCCATCACACAAGGGTCTTCTCAGACAACCAGGTAGTGGTGGCATACCTAAACCACCAGGGAGGCACCAGATCTCGACCTCAGATGGAGGTAACAAAATCCATCTTCCACCTGGCAGAGCACAACCTACAATCCCTGACAGCCCTCAACATAAAAGGTGCAGAAAATCAAACGGCGGACTTTTTAAGCAGGACACGTCTAAAACAGGGGGAGTGGGAACTAAGCCAGTTAATCTTCAATCAAATCGTGAAACTCTGGGGCCGGCCACAAATAGACTTATTTGCGAACAGTCAGAACCGGAAGCTGGAAACCTTCTGCTCGATCGATCCCCGGGGGGGCCCAGTAGCCCTAGACGCGTTCACGATACCCTGGGAGTATCATCTGGCCTACACCTTCCCCCCAATATCGCTCATTCCCTTAGTACTGAGGAAAATACGGGAGGACAAGGCGACAGTAGTGGTAATAGCGCCCTTCTGGCCACGGAGAATATGGTTCTCCTGGCTGAGAAGAATGTCCGTGACAGACCCCTGGGTTCTACCAGAAAATCCAGACCTGTTATGCCAGGGTCCAGTTTATCACCCACACATAAAAAACCTACACCTGACAGCTTGGCTTTTGAGAGGGACTAAGCAACAGGGGCTTCTCATCAAACTTGGTAACCACGCTACTACAGAGTAGAAAGACAGTAACCACCAAGGCATATGGCAAAGTGTGGAACAAATTCATATCAGTGTCAGGCTCCGACCCAACGGGCGAAATCCCTGTAGATAAAATTCTAGAATTCCTACAAAGGGGGTTGGAGAAGGGGTTAGCTACCAGCACCTTAAAAGTACAGGTGGCGGCCTTGGGAGCTTTGTATAACCACGACCTAGCTTAAAATAGATGGGTTAAGAGATTCATTAGAGCCTCAAGTAGATACAGGCCGATCCTTCTACACACCACCCCACCCTGGGATCTACATCTGGAGCTGAACACACTAACCAAATCTCCCTTCGAACCCCTAGAGAAGGCTCCCTTAAAAATATTGTCACTTAAGACTTCCCTGCTAGTAGCCTTAACTTTGGCCCGCCGCATTAGTGACATGCAAGCTCTGTCTGCCCACGCACCCTTCACGCAAATTCTGGAGGATAGGGTAATTCTTAAAACCGACCCAGCTTATCTCCCCAAAGTATCTACACAGTTTCATAGGACCCAGGAAATCTCCCTACCCTCTTTCTGTCCCAATCCCAAAAACAAAACAGAAGAGGTGTTACACACTATAGACGTAAAAAGATGCCTGGTCCAATATTTAACAACCACGAGGGAGTTTAGGAAGGATATGGCTCTGTTTATCTGTTTTCAGGGGCCTCGGAAGGGTCAAAAAGCATCGAAGGCCACACTGGCGAGGTGGATAAGAGAGGCCATCACCCTATCCTACTCCTCCTGCGGGGCGGCCATACCGGAGGACTTAAGGGCCCATTCAACCAGGGCAGTGGCATCATCCTGGGCGGAGAAAGCTGGCGCTTCAATAGATCAGATATGTAGAGCGGCCACTTGGTCTTCCCCCTCTACATTTTTCAAACATTACCGTCTAGACTTGACCTCCTCTTCAGATCTCACCTTTGGGAAAAGGGTTCTGGAGGCGGTGGTCCCTCCCTAGATGTACAATCTTTGTAATTCTCTCCGTGGTGCCATCATGGGGGAAAGAGAAAATCGTAGTTACTTACCGATAACGGTATTTCTCTGATCCCATGACGGCACCCGTACATCTCTCCCTTTCACACACACACAGGTGTGCACGTTAGAGTGAGTTAGTTAACTTAGTACTTAGCCACACGGTGCCTCTATTAAGCTTAAGTTGAGTAAATTGATTAATTTTGGATTTTTTATAACCATTTGAGTTGCAGCTGAAAGTTCTGTGTAATGCTCTGTAAACCAACTGATGTGGGAGAGAGGTACCGCCTTTTTCATCTGTAGGTTTCCTGTCCCTGAGGGCGGATCCCTCTCTCCGTGGTGCCGTCATGGGATCAGAGAAATACCGTTATCGGTAAGTAACTACAATTTTTCCCATGCATCTGGAATATTTTACTGTGTTTTAAGACAACCTATATGAGAAACACACAAAAATGCAAACAGTAGAATATCAGGATTCCATGTGTCTCTGTATAAATGCTGTAACCTGAAACACATCATTTAAAAGTCTTTGAAGGCACATCACTTGAACATTGCATAAGATGAGGGAAATGAGGAAGGAACATGGGGGCTGCTGTATCACAGTCTCTTGTAGTGCGCTATTTTCTCTTTGAACAGTCCCAATTAAAGTACATAGAGTAAAGGATTAAGTCATTCACGATATCTTGCCGGGGAATGGAACTTGGTCACTCTTTCTGACCTTCTCAATGAGTCACTTGGCATACCTGATGGGAGCTCATTCTTAAAGGATTCAGAGTCAATACATCCAGTGAGGGGTGGCTGAAAATGTACAAGTTCATACTGTGGGTAAACAGGTTGTGGGATGGACCACACTGAAAACAAGGACCAAATGGCCATCAAACAGGAAACTACCTTTACATTATGGAACTGTCTCTGACCTTCCATCAGGGAGTACCTGATCTGGAATGGATTCTTCCTGGGATCAACTCTGAAATCATCTTTTGGATAATTGGCGATGTCTGTCTTTTAAAGAAGCACGCCTTCTGTTTTCCCTCTCGCTGCAGCTGAGTGAGTACAAACCTTACAATTGGTGCTAGACTGCGGGCAACGGTCCAAGAAGCACATGTTGCAGAGCTGGCGACTCTGAGCCAGGAGAGCGTACGGTCTGACCACCGTGTTATGCTGACTGGGGTCAGTGAAAGACTGTGTGAGAAGTGGCCATAGGGTGCCTCTGTGGATAAGAGGTACCCGGGAACCTGTGTGGCCGACACCAGCAAGCAATGGACAGGAGTCCATGTTGTACTGACCAGGGTCAGGGTGGGGTTTTTTTTTCTACAAGGCTGAAGGTGATTGCTGTGGCTCAGCAGGGTCACAAAGATTTTTTTTTCAAGACAGCTTGCGGTGGCTCGGTGGGGCCATGAAGGTGACAGGCGTCTGGCTGTGTATTGGCGGGTCCACTAAGTATGCCATGCAGAGACATGCAGGGCTTGTGCAGTTGCATGTTGCAGCAAGAGATTCTGCAGGAGCTGCAGTGGCAGCAGCAGCAGCTAGTGAGCGGCAGCTGGAGGTGCTGTGGTTTGTGGCTGCAACAGGAGCTTTGGCAGTGCCAGCAAGAGCTGGTGAGGTATCGTAAGAAGACAGTGTGAACCAGGTCACACAAACTCTTAAAGGACCAGTGCAAGCCCAGAAAGACTTAAGTGTACTGTGATACTGTTGGGACAGATAGACTGATGTGTACAGGCCTGTAGAAGGGACATGGGGAAAGCCCGAAAGAGGGCGGTGACCCAAATAGGGGTGGTGGCCCAAAAAAAGGTGGAGTCCCAGAGGGAGGCGGAGTCCCAAAAGGGGATAGTGACCCAAAAAGTGGCGGAGCTTTCAAAAGGGGCGGCACTGGTTGCTTCAGTGGACATGTCTGGGGAACAGTGGTGTTTGTGTTATTCTTATTCTGCATGCGGCATAGACTTTCCATATGACGACAAGCCGCAGGTGTGTACCGTGATGCTACACCGTGAAGGAGTCTCTGGACGGCTGGACTCAGAGTCAGGTGACTCTGACAGGAACGCCTCTCATTTTCTGTCTGACCGAGAAAAAGGTCAAGGTTCACTACA
The DNA here is from genome assembly GCF_039654945.1 of Dendrobates tinctorius. Classification (NCBI taxonomy): domain Eukaryota; kingdom Metazoa; phylum Chordata; class Amphibia; order Anura; family Dendrobatidae; genus Dendrobates; species Dendrobates tinctorius. Next base: position 96,359,457 of record NW_027361679.1, on the reverse strand, counting down.
ACCATGGGGTCACTGTGGACTATACTGTGGACAGAGTGAGGATTGAGATGTCCAAAAGTGTTGAGTGCCATGGTGGCAGTATACCACCGAACTTATTTTACCCCTTTGAGAGAGGCCGGGACTTTGTGTTGTTTGAAGATGCATGGGAAGTTGATGAGGTGTGGGGTGGCTCAAAGGAGGAGGTTGCACCACCTAAGGTTGATAGTCCAGAGTTCCGGGTGACCGAGAGAAAGTGTGGGTCTGACCAACTCGGGGACTTGGCTGGGGTGACCAAACGTGTGACCGTGATAAATGGGGTAGCTCCAGGAAAGGGGTCCAACACCTGTTTAAGTGGGGACTTGATGTTCCAGGATGACAGGGTGAGTGGGAGTGATGCCAAGTCAGACTGTGACTCGAGCGCCAGGAAGAGAGAGTGCAGTAAGGTGGAGCCGAGTAAAAATAATAAATCTTCCTCTTGTCACGGGGCCGCTGAAAGGAGGGACAGGCTACACTATCTGAGAAGAGAGATGATGTGGGAGAGACAGGGTCAGATATACAGATCAGGTTACTGTCCTTGAAAAGGAGGTCACTATATCTCTGACAAATCCCAGTACAGAGGTAGGGCTGGAATTAAAACAGACCTGTACTAGTCCGAGATCTGCAATGCCGGGAAAGGATGAAATGGCTCAGTATGATGAAGGCTCCAGAGTGCCTGATGCTGAAGAGCTGGAGTTCTCTGAAGTTACTGAGAGTCGGGAGAGAGTGGAACCTGCGGATGCAGCAACAGGTGGAAATCTGAAGAGGCAGAGTGTAGATGGGCAAGAGAACCCATCTGAAAGTCTAATTAAAGAGCTGATGGTGTGACACATGCTGGCCAAAATAGAGCAGGACGGTGAGGTAGAGCTGCTTAAAGAGACAATCGAGCGAGAAAGGGTCCTGAGACAAGCAACTGAGCACAGAGTGGATGAGCTGGAGAAGGAAGTCTCTGAACTCAGAGGTCACCTGTCAGCATGTAAAACCATGAACAAGGCCCTATTGGAAGATATCAAAGTGCTCAGAGAGGCCCAAGAGAAGCATCAGCGGGAGCTTCTCCGGAGACAGGATGAGCGTCGCTGCCTGGCAGAGGAGCGAGAAAGTTTTTAGCGAGGTCAAGATAGAGGAGAATGCCCAGCTCCTGAAATCCACGGATGACCGGGAAATCGAACTGTCACGCTCTCCCGATCTGATCGCAATGAAGGAGAGTGAACTGGAGAGGCTGACCAAAGAAGGGGCCGCCACGGAGGAAGAAATCCAGCAGGGGAAGTGCCACGCAGATGGCCATACAAGGGACGTCGATGTCTTGGAAAACTGCACTGACTCTCATGACGAGGAGGTCCAACAGTATGTCCCAGAAGGGGAGACTTCACTTTTCAAGTGAATAATAGAGGTACCCAAAGACATACAAGAAACGTGTGCCATTGAGGAGGTGCATGAAACCTGTAGAGAGGCAATAGAAGCATGTAGTGTGAACTGGGCACCAGAGACGAAGTAGTTGGCCATACTGTCAACTAAGGAAGTCACAGTGAAGCAGGTGGCTATCCTGAGGGATATGCATCTACAATGCCTCCGCACAAAGCAGATGATCCTGTTGAAAAATAATGAAGCCGCTCGACGTCTAGAGCATGCGAAGAAAGTTCAAAGTCAGAGGGGCATTGCAGAAGACATCGTTCTAGTGCCCAGATGTCTGGTGAGGAGGGTCATTGGAAGTCTTGGGAAAGTGATGCAGGAGATGGTGAATAGGTCCGGTGTGATGAGAGTGAGGATTCCGGCTGATGACGAAGCCCAGGTCATGGGTGAATATGTGATGGTGCCATTCCTCATTGTCGGATCCATGGAGAGCCTTGGGAATATCCGGATGCCTCTGGAGTACAGCAGCTAAGACTTGAGAGGGAGCAAATCAACAGAGAGCTGCAGGAAGTGGGAAGAAGATGGCCGCCACCTTCAACTCACGGTATAGAGAGGCGAAGAGGTTCTCTAAAGACTGGAAGTCATCAAGCTGAAGCTAACAGAGAACATAGAGACAAATGGAAGGACTGCTCTCCAGGCAGTAAAGACCATGGGAGAAATGGCCAGCAGGGAGATAACAGAAGGTGACCTGATGGAAGAGGAAGTAGTGATGCCCCAGTTAGCTCAGGGCTGAGTGACCTAGGCGGGAGACCCTGTAGCAGACGTGGTGACAAAGAGTCAGGCCAGACAAGAGGTATGGGTGCAAGGGAATCGCGACACCATACTGACCGCCGGGGATGCGGGTGGTCTGACAAGGGGGCATCTTTATCAAAGAATGAGACCGATTCGGATGATGGATGCCTACAGAAGGGTTCAGTAGCAGGGTCCGACATTGATAGACGGTTTGACTGGCAGAGACCACCGAGAAGGCTCTCGGGTCGAGTAATAGAAAGTGCCAAGCCCCACAGCTTTAGGCAGAGGGGGGAATATATGGTGTGACTGGTGGTCGCGTGGTTAATGGGAGGTATATGTCACAGGGATGGATGCTCCCTGCGATGCAACCCTGAGTATTTTGTCTCTAGTGTACATGAGCACTAAAGATGTAATTTAGTGCACTGGGTCCGGGTTGTGGGTAGCTATGAGACATGGGAGGGTCTGGCTACCCATATTACCTCACCTCTGGGTGAGGGTGTTGACTTTACCCCTGTTTTCCTTCAGGACCTGCAGGTGTCAGGACCTGTAGTGAGGTCATGACCATGTGACCAGCCCATGTGATTCATACCTCACCTATGGGTGTGGTTACAGGGCAATGTAATTGATGTGTTTAGCACATGTGAGAGAGTGTTTTGGGAGTCTGTCAGTGTGTACAGACTTCCATGTGTCCAGGCTGGACATTACAGAGTGGGCTGTATATGGCTCAAAGACGGAGCCTCTGGGCTGGACATTGCCCTAGCCTGTGTGCTCACAGGACCTGAGGGAATAAAGCCTAGCTAAGGACTGTTTATGTTGCTTTCGACTGCTATGAAGGCTGGAAACCTTATTTTGTTGATTTGAGGTTTATGGAGCAAATAAACCCTCATGGACTGTTTTAAGAAGCACGCCTCCTGTTTTCCCTCCAACTGCAGCTGAGTGAGTACAAACCTTACAGAGGGTACACAGTTTTTGGAACAGTTCGGATTAAGATTCATCACTTCTGTCAGTTAGGTTATTTTCTGGAAGTCCATAAGGTTGTACAAAAGTCTTCCAGAAGATATTGGTCGTCGTTTTTACTGTAAGGTCTTTGACTGGCACTGCCACAGCAAATGTTGTATAGTGGTCGATGATAGTCAGGGCGTAGGAGACTCCAGCTGCGCTAGGCTGTAGTTTCACATGCTCTAATGGCTTGTGAGTGACTACTGGGTGCAGAACTGCTTTCTGATCAGAGCCTTCTCCACATCTCAAGGTACAAGCAATACATTCACAGCACCACTTTTCTATTTCTTTTCTCATCCCAATCCAATAGAATCTTTTTCAGATATTGCCCTCAGTCTGGTGGTAACCAAAATGTTCGGATTGGTCATGATAGGCTTCTAAGACAATGTTGGCATCTTGCCATGGTGCGATGATCTGTATTACTCACTCATGGGTAGTTGGGTCAATTGTTCTTCGAACCAGCAGGCTTCTTTCAGAGAATAGCCATTCCCTCTGTCTCAAGTCTTTTGAGCTCAATGTTCCTGTAGCTGACCTGGTCTCTGTTTTGTCCACTCTTTGTAGTGAGGAGGTTTCTTAGAGCATTGAGCACTCTACTCTCTTCCTGGATCTGGATCTATTGGACTCTGTAAATTTGCAACAGTTGCTTTTGCTGGTCAGATAAAGGCTGAAGACTTTGTCTCAACACACGGATACCCTTCTTTACAGACAACAGGTGAAAATCTGGCATCTCCACTTTCTCCCATTCATCACCTTCAGGCTTTTTACAAATAGGAAGCCCAGACAGCACATCAGCTTTGGTGTTATATTTTCCTGCTCTGAATTTGATAGTGAATTGGTAATTTGCTAGTCGTGATGCCCATCTCTGTTCTAGGGCTCCCAGTTGGGCTGTGTTCAGGTGTGAAAGGAGTAGCTGCCAAGTAGTCTTTGAACTTCTCTGTCACTGCCCACACCAATGCGAGGAACTCAAGCTTGAAGGAACTGTGGTTCTCTGGATTCCAGTCTGTTGGTCTGAGGGAACAGCCCGCATAGGCAATCACCTTCTCCTTACCATCATGGACTTTTGCAAGGACAGCATCTAGCCCTTTCTTGCTAGCAAAGTGAAATGGACAGTTGTAGTCAGGCTATGCCAGGATAGGAGTCTCTATCAAAACTTTCTTCAGTTGATTGAAGGAGACATCTAGTTCCTCAGTCCAGGTGATGAATTTACTCTTTCTTGTCTGGCATGCAAAATGACCTCTCAACAGCTCTTGCAGTGGTACAGCGATCTGGTTGAAATTTTTAGTGAAGTGGCGGTAGCATTTTGCAAATCCCAAGAAACTTCTGACCTCTAGAACAGTAGTTGGCACAGGCCATGTCACGAATTTACCGTGACAGAGAGGAGTCAGAAAAACATGCTGTCTGATTTCTCGTACTCCTGCACTGATTAGAAGCACTTCACCTTCATATTAAATAGTGCAGGTTTCTGCTAGCAGTGCAGGGGTTAATCTGTTCTGCTGAAAGCTCCTAGATGATTTTCTGTTTTGATGCGCTCAGCTGTTCAGTGTTTGTAACTCCCCACTGCTATAGATACTTGCCTTTGGCAAGTAGGAATTGCCGGAGTTAGTTCTATACTGCCTGGTTGGGGAGCTGGAGGTGTTGGTTGTTTGAGGAGGCATTTTGGAGTGTTTTTGAGGAGACTGTTGCGTGTTGATTTGTTTGTGTGTATACACTAGGGTGACCGCAAAAAATCGATGTTGGAATTTTGTCCGTCTGGACCCCACAAAACGATTCCCCTTTCCAGATATTGAGATAGCCAAAATTTGAGCTCGATCAAACGACGTTAACCCATGCCGCTCGTTGCTCAAAGTTTGAAAAAATCCAAATTGAGGTTTTTTAAGATTTAGGTATTTTGCATAGTCTGTTAGACTATAAAGAATGTGACAACAACATTGCAGAAATAGCCCTGACCAAATTTTCGAACCATTTTTGGTATTTGAATGCAGATTTGGTGGGATTATCGTTTTTGATCCCACCATTACAGACAATGAAAAGTTGTTAATGGCTAATAAATTGCTCAGTAGCACAGATGAACCATCAGAGCATGCTAGGGTTGTAAAGCCAAAAGTTAGGAAAGAAAAATTAAAAGAGGTAGGAAGTAACCGACTTTAACGACCTTCTGACAAAAGATGAAGAACTAAAGCAATATGTCTTGCAAGTTGTAAGCAAATGCCGAGCATTATATTCTGATGTTTCAAAAACTATTTTAACAAAAGCTCTAGAATAGATTAGATAACTATGTAAAATTATCAACTCATGTAGGTTAGCGTGCTCTGATGGTTCATCTGTGCTACTGAGCAATTTATTAGCCATTAACAACTTTTCATTGTCTGTAATGGTGGGATCAAAAAACAATAATCCCACCAACTCTGCATTCAAATACCAAAAATGGTTCGAAAATTTGGTCAGGGCTATTTCTGCAATGTTGTTGTCACATTCTTTATAGTCTAACAGACTATGCAAAATACCTAAATCTTAAAATACCTCAATTTGGATTTTTTCAAACTTTGAGCGACGAGCGGCACGGGTTAACGTCGTTTGATCGAGCTCAAATTTTGGCTATCTCAATATCTGGAAAGGGGAATCGTTTTGTGGGATCCAGACGGACAAGATTCCAACATTTTTTCCCCCATATGAGATCCGGTCACCCTAGTATACACTCATCGTCTCCTATTTGGTTTCCCCCTTTACTTCCCGGTGTTCCACTCTGTTGTTTGTGAGTGCATATTTAAATGATTGGCATTTTCATTTATCCATGTACTTCTTCCCTTATTAATCTCGCTTTGTGCATTTATATACACAACTCCCCACTTTCCTGGTAGAGAAGGGGACAGATAAGGGCTGATTTAGGAGCTCAGTAAGCACATGTCCTGACATCTTCTTCACCATCAGAAGTAATCTGAGTAGTAGCGATATCTAGGGCACCCTTAGCTTTAGAGATAGAGAAGGAGCCCCTAGAACCGAGATATCTTGCTACTGTGCCGTGGCAGTCCACTTCTGGACAACAGCGATCTTTTCAGGGTCTGGAACCACTCCTTCAGCACTGACTATGTGGCCTACATACAGCACTCTGGGTTTTAATGGATGGCACTTGGAGGGCTTGATTTTCACACCAAAGTTGATGAGAGTCTTGAAGACATCTGTCAGATGCTAGAGATGTTCTTCATAGGTTATGAAAAATACAATCACATCATCCAGATAAGTCAGGACTGTCTCAAAGTTCTTGCGACCTAGGCAGTATTCCATTAGCCTTGAAAAGTTCTTGGGGCATTGCATAGTCCAAATGGCATACAATTGAATTCAGTCAGTGTTGTGAAGTCTGTTTTCTCTCGGTCTTCTGAGGCTACAGGTACATGCAAATTATTATATGCAAATACCGGCTGGTCAGGTACAATGCTGAGAGGAATGCAGCTGACTTTAAGGCTGTGAAGAATTCCTCAATGTGTGTCAAGGGGTAGTCATCTTTGTGGGTGACACCATTCAGATTTCTATAGTCTACAAAGAAGCGGATGTTCCCGTATTTCTTCCTCACAAGGACATGTGGTGCCGCCCAAAGACTGTGACTGTCTCTGATAACATCTGGGATTTTCATGCCCTGGATTAGTATTTTCACTGGCTTATAAATTGATGGAAGGATGGGCCGATGTCTTTGCTGGATAGGTAGGTGTGAACTAGTAAAGATGGTGTGCTGGATGACTTTCACTTTCCCAAAGTCCATGGAATTCTTACTGGAGGCTTGATGTGTTCTTTCACGACCTTCAGAACTCCACACCTCCACATCTGGGGTGTTTTGATTCCCCTCATTAATCTCTTCCCATTATGGGTTTTCAGGAGTTTTCACTGGACTAACCTCTGTCTGAGCACCTTGTTGGCAGTTTAGCGCCTCTTGACTCAGGATATCCTGGAAGGACACTCTTGACAGCCTGTCAACAGCATAATACTTTCTCAGCTTCACCAGTTGATGACTGAGATTCAGCAAACGAATAGGGACTCTCCCTCCGGTTACCATAACTAGAATCCATGCAACCAGAGCGGACACTTCACCATTCAGCGGGATCGGCTCCACCAAGACATCATAGTTTTGACCTGACGGTCCTATTCATGCTTTGCGCCAGATCACAGTCTCAGTACCTTGAGGTAAAACGATAGGCTGTCTACTCAACACCCAGGCCATACCGATTGTTCCATCTGGGCCTGCAAACCTTTGGTGCCCTATGCAGTAGGCAGATGGTCCTCTGGATCACTTCTCTTTCTTTGGATGGAGCCAGGGTCAATTCATGCTTCAGGGAATCCAGCATTTCTTTCAAGCAGTTTTGCAAAACGTCTATACCCAGGAGAACAGGGGAAAATGTTCCCTGCCTAAAATCCAGGATCTTTATGATAAGAGTATTCGATCCCACGCATTGAAAATTTCATCCGATCCCTCTCACCCGGGACACTCCTCATTCCAACTACTCCCTTCAGGACGTCGCTTCAGAGTCCCCAAATGCAGTACCAACCGCCATATGAACAGCTTCTATCCACTCTCTGTTCAACAATTAAATCGTCATGTGTAGACTATATACTGTATCTGTCTTGTTAGATGTTACTTGTTGTATCTGTTGTTATATATTATGTTGCCTCTTTGCCACAAAGAATTCCTTGTATATATGTAATATGTACTTGGCGATAATAAATTTGATTTGATTGATTGATTTTGATTGATTTGAAAATTCATCATCTTTGTTGTCAACAACAATTAGGTCCTGTCTTGGGAGTTCTGCTTGGCCGATTTTTACTGTATATTCCCAAAAACCTTGCTGAGGAGCAGCTTGGTCTTGGCTGCCAATAACATTTATCGAAGATTCAGGAAGGTTCAGTAACTGGTCCGGATTCCAGTAATGTTCATAGTAGGAGGCTTGAATGGTGGTGACTTATCAGCCTGTGTCAAGTAAAGCTAAAAAAGGAATTCCATCAATTCCAATGGTGATTACAGGACACCTGCCAATGCATCTAGGGGCCCATTTTGGATAGTCTGGTCCTCTCCCTCAAGGCCACATGGACTATTGCAAGCGGGAATGTGGCTGGAATCTGCTTCTATTCCCAGGACTCTTAAGGGGGTTTTACACATAGCGATATCGCTAGCAATATCACTAAAGCATCACCGATTTCGCTATTTCATGAGGGTCCACCTGACTGATAGCATGCAGTGCTTTTGCAAGCGAAGAACAAAATCTCTGAGTGACTCATCAAGTTGCTGTTATCTGCCAATTAACTGCATTTTTAGGAACTGTTCTGGTTTTAAAGGTGACATTCAGTCTCTCAAAGATTTGTTTAACAGTACTTTTCTCAGTATGGGGCCAGGACTTCACCTTCCTTAGAACTGTTCCACTCAATTGCCCAATTAATATTTCCACCATTTTTCTGTGGACACCGGACAAAGTCTAAACATAGCTTCCATCTTTTCTCTGCAGTCTCTTAGTTCATGAGCATCGTCTTTTTGGCTTTGGAGCCATGGTGCTACAAAATAATATGGCATGGTTAGAGGCATTGCGTGGGCCATGCTCGAAGCTTCACTACTGCTGGGTGGGTCACATTCTTTATCCTCAGACATTTTGTACAGTCCATTATAATCAAGTGCTTATAAAGGTTACTTACCCTCTTTCGAGGGTGCTGTCTCCTTAATTGTGGCTATGATCTTATTCTTTTCTTGTGCAGGAATCACTGATGTTGCACTGCAATCCCATAGCTGTGGATAACCCTCGACACTTGCTTTTGCTCATTTCCATTTTGCAAGGGGCGGGACTTCCTCTTCTTTGGCAAGCTGCGCTGCAATTAACTGATGCACACTGAAGGAGGCGAGGCTTGCTTTTGGTGCTATGCTTGTCCTCACTGTGGCCATAAATACATTTAGAGTTCAGTAATCAAGCTCTACAGTCACAATGGGCTGGGGCTCCTTGTGCACCATAAATTTAGTAGGATCCTGTCTGTGATGCCAGAAATTATGTCATGCAATATGCCATGTGGTGTGCGAAAGTTACCACTCTGTCATAGCAGTGACATAGAAAATAAAAAAAAAATAAAGTTAGTGGTGCTAGGGTGCGCACTTAATTAATCTTTGCTTCATGGTAGTATGATGTAATTTGGTGCACTCCAAATAGTCCAGAAAACAGGGAGGCCAGAGGGGCTGTTGATAACTTTTACTTGTTCCGAGTATACACAGGTACATCCAGATGATTGAACAGAGATTGAATTCCTATGCAGCAATCATAGTTACTTTCCAGTATAGTAATGCAGATATATAAATGGTGCAGAGATTTCTGAGCTTCAACTTCTGCTTATCTGCACAGTCCTCATCTCACAGTTGTCTGAAGCGGAGGCTGTAGTTTCTCATATCCAGGAGGTAAGGCTGCTCCCTTACCATCTCCTTCAGCTTCTCTAGGACAACTCACACACAAAATGTCTACTTCTCCTTCACTGGTAGACCAAAGACCTGGTCATGTTGTTTAACCATGTGACCTTGCAGCCATATCTGGAAAGCAGGGCTGCTTTGTTAACTCTTTACACTCTTAATAGCAAAACATAATAAATACTTTGTGCATATATAGACCACTTCTAGGTACTGAATCCTCATGTACATTATCTGCAAAGGAAAATATTAACATTGTGAAAAAATAATAAAGTAGCTGCCAAGCCTGCTAAATCTTAAAGGCACATACACTACAACTTTAAAGCCTGTTCCACTGCTGCTTTAACCCCTTTATGACCGGAGCTTTTTTCAGCTTTGCGTTTTCGTTTTTTCCTCACCTTCTTCTCAGAGCCGTAACTTTTTTATTTCTCCATCAATATGGCCGTGTGAGGGCTTGTTTTTTGCGGAATGAGTTGTCTTTTTGAACAACAACATTGGTTTTACCATGTTGTTTACTAGAAAATGGGAAAAAAATTCCAAGTGTGGTGAAATTGCAAAAAAAAGTGCAATCCTACACTTGGTTTTTGTTTGGCTTATTTACTAGGTTCACTAAATACTAAAACTGACCTGCTATTATGATTCGCCATGTCATTACGAGTTCATAGACACCAAACATGTCTAGGTTCTTTTTTATCTAAGTGGTGAAAAAAATTCCAAACTTTGTTGAAAATAAAAAGCGACATTTTCTGAGGCCCAAAATTGAAAGAAAACGGATGGCACTCACCGGTAAAAAAACTTCTTTATTCCAATGCTTTAAAACATCGGCGTCAAAACAGCTGACATGTCATGGGAAAGATGTGGGCTCACCGCCGGAGCCCAGATCAAAGGGAGTGAGTCCGACATCGGCGTACTATTACGCCTGAGGGGTTAATGCAGCGGCTAGAGATAAACAAGCTAAAGATGGTCCCCCTGAAATTCAAGGGCTAGTGTTTTGTACTTGCGGGTCTCATTAAAATTTGTCAGCCCACACTGTGATTGATGAATACTTGAATCCCACTATTTCCATACCAGAAGAAAATGTGAGGTGCTTAGCATTTTTTTTTACATCAAAAAGTGTCTAAACCATCTTTCTCTATTGCTATGACATATCATAACAGTTTATACCAGTGATTATATTGCAACGGTATCTCATCTATATGTCTTGTAACTAATGGCAACCAGGAAAACACAGCGAGCTCAGCATGAGTGGCAACCTGGGGCCAATTTTTCCCTACCAGGGAAACCGTTTCTTCTCTAGAGAATCTAAGACGTAGCATGTTAATGAAAATAGCGCGAATCATTGTTAAGTACCCCAGAGTGCTTTCCAATACTGTCTATACAGCCATGGGTTATATAGATTTATTTCTCTAGGAAACCCATATCTTATAAAAAGCACTGTTATATGGACATACATATAATTTCTGTGTATTTATATCATATGTAACCCATGCTGAAGTATACTGTAATTAAGAACCAGAATCATTGGCAGCATTTATATCATGGTAATAAAGTGGAACAATCCTCATATTGGGAAATGATGAGTGTTCCTCATGGCTACAGTCTCATCGTGACAACATTTAAATGAAACATTCTGAGCTTTTTATGGAGCATTCTGGAGAACATCTGTTCGCTCGCATTGCACTGCATACACAGCTTATCAAGTGAAAAGCTACAGGTTGGGAGGGGGCAGATCATCATCATCACAACCAGATGGGACCTGCATGGCACTTGAGGCCTTGCTTGGTGTAGGTCGGTAATAAACGGGATTAAGAAGCATCATTAGCACACTCAAGTGTTCTTTAGCTAATCTGTGTAGTCTCTTGATTTAAGAACTAATAGCTCCTAAATGTGGGGAGTGATCCATAAAGGCAATAAGTACATCTAAAACAACAAGATATATATCAAGCTTAAAGGGAGTCTTTCAATTCCAAATGAACCCACATATGAATGTATATAAAGGACTGAGTCCCTATAAAAATCATACCTGTAGTATAGGTTTTAGTTATTTAGATGCTATAAAAAACAAATTATAGCAAATGAGGGGCTTGGTGCACCATTAGTGTGGCCAAGGTATCAGTTCGTCGATAGGACCCCTCAGTTTTTTTTACATATTGAGTTCTTTGATACATCTTGGTCAATCAACATCTCCACATGGACACTGTAGGAGACCAGTCAAGAAAGGCCATACTGGCCTAAAACGGAGGCCGGCATGACAGGGTTAGTGTAGGAAGCGGAGTAAGGGGAATCAAGGCAGCAAAGGGTTACATGATTAGAAGAGTGGGGAGTGTCTTGTTAATGGGAAAAGCCATTTGGGTGAAGGAGAAGGCATATATGGTGGGGACCATCAAGGGAAGGCACTGGCAGCCATTTTAGACAGCAATTCCCTACTGCTGCATGGAAAAGGGGTTTGACTTCTGGTTTAGGGGTTACAGAGTCCAATAACATCACAGGTGCAGAGGTGCCAACTGTTAGTAATTCAGTGTCAGGGCTTCTGACGTCTGTAGTTGTGGGGGTTAGCAGTCAGTACTGGTTCAGACAACGGTTGGGGAGAGAAAGAGAAATACTTATCCAAGATTAATTTAATCTAAAATCCTGGTTGTTAGATCAGGCATTCTCTTACTTTTTGTTTTACATCAAAATGGCATACGCGGGTAATGAATTTGACACATTATCAAAAATGCTCTGTTTTTTTACCCTGTTTTGCAGCTTTTTAGCGCAATAAGTAGCATGTTTCGCTAAAATGCTTCGAAATGCCTACACCCATTCTAAGCTCTTTCATGAAAAGCCTTATTATTGTCCAAATCAGGGCCGGCGTCAGCACCCGGCACACCCAGGCAAGTTCCGGGGCCCTGGCGAGACGGGGGGGCCCATTCACGCTGTCTGGGATACCATACATAGCTCCCAACCGTCGCCGCCACGCCCCTCATGCACTGACCCCATCCTCGCCCTCCCTGAGGTACCCACACAGCCCCTCACAGCCAGCAATGAGTCATCGCTACCACTGTTCTCTTGTCTGCGGCACAGGACCTGTGATGAGATCACAGGAGGTGAGGAGTCAGGGGTCAGATAATTAGGGGCCTCAGTGTGTGCAGGACTCTGCTGTGCTGGTCGTCATCATGATGCTGGAGGAGGGAAGTTTATGTGTGGGTTCAGGAGGGGTTTACAGGGTGGATGTAGCAGAGCTGTGTGTGTACAAGGTGTACGGAGCGGAGCCGTGTGTGTACGAGGTGTACAGAGCGGAGCCCGGAGCCGTGTGTACAAGGTGTACGGAGCGGAGTCGTGTGTGTACGAGGTGTACGGTGCGGAGCTATGTGTGTACGAGGTGTACAGAGCGGAGCCGTGTGTGTACGAGGTGTACAGAGTGGAGCCATGTGTGTACGAGGTGTGCGGAGCCGTGTGTGTATGAGGTGTACGGTGCGGAGCCATGTGTGTACGAGGTGTACAGAGTGGAGCCATGTGTGTACAAGGTGTACGGAGCAGAGCCGTGTGTTTGCGAAGTGTAAGCAGCGCAGCCGTGTGTGTATGAGGTGTACAGAACAGAACCGTGTGTACACGAGGTGTGCAGAGCGGAGCCCGGAGTCGTGTGTGTACGAGGTGTACGGAGCAGAGCCATGTGTGTACAAGGTGTACGGAGCGGAGCCGTGTGTGTACGAGGTGTATGGTGCGGAGCTATGTGTGTACGAGGTGTGCAGAGCAGAGCCGTGTGTGTACAAGGTGTACAGAGCGGAGCCATGTGTGTACGAGGTGTACGGAGCAGAGCCATGTGTGTACAAGGTGTACGGAGCGGAGCCATGTGTGTACGAGGTGTGCGGTGCGGAGCTATGTGTGTACGAGGTGTACAGAGCGGAGCCATGTGTGTACGAGGTGTACAGAGCGGAGCCATGTGTGTACGAGGTGTGCGGAGCGGAGCCATGTGTGTACGAGGTGTGCGGAGCGGAGCCATGTGTGTACGAGGTGTACAGAGCAGAGCCGTGTGTGTACGAGGTGTGCGGAGCGGGGCCGTGTGTGTACGAGGTGTACGGAGCGGAGCCATGCGTGTACGAGGTGTACGGAACGGAGCTGTGAGTGTACGAGGTGTACAGAGCGGGGCCGTGTGTGTACGAGGTGTACGGAGCGGAGCCATGCGTGTACGAGGTGTACGGAACGGAGCTGTGAGTGTACGAGGTGTACAGAGCGGAGCCGTGTGTGTACGAGGTGTACGGAGCGGAGCTGTGTGTGTACGAGGTGTATGGTGGGGAGCATTCATACCTCCCAACCATCCCGGATCCAGCGGGACAGTCCCGATTTTGAGAGAGAGACTGCCCCAGCCGGGAGCTTACTTTTCCCGCGGACACAGGAGTACACGGTGGAGCCCCAAGGAGCACTTTAAAACTCACATGTGATGTTCTACTGGAAGTGACGTGCTGGAAGCTGACCAGAAATGAGGTAATTTCAGGAGGAGATTGTGACGGAACCATGGAGGCACTTCAGGGAATGCTTCAGATCCATCACCGTGTTCTCCTCTGACAGCGGGATCGCCTTGGAATCGGGGATGCCGGCCATGTGAGCGGATCATGATATGTCCTGCACCAGGAGGCTCAGGTGGGCACTACAATGGGAGCCGGGCTGCTATGGCATCTTTATAGAATATTTCTTTATCTGTTTCTTTCTCTCTCTCTAATCTTTTATTCCTTTCTCTCTCTCTGTTCTTTCTTTCTCTCTCTCTGTTCTCTTTGTTTCCCCTCTTTCTTTTTTTCTTTCTCTTTCTTTCACTGTTCTTTCTCTTTCTTTCACTGTTCTCTCTCTCTCTGTGCTTTCTTTCCTCTCTTTCTTTCTTTCTTTCTTTCTTTCTCTATCTGTTCTTTCTTTTTTTGATCGTTCTTTCTCTTTCTGTTCTTTCTTTCTTTCCCATCTTTCTTTCTCTTTCTCTGTTCTTTATTTCCCCTCTTTCTCTCTCTGTTCTTTCTTTCTTTCCCCTCTTTCTTTTTCTCTCTGCCTCTATGTTCTTTCTTTCTTTCTCCTCCTTCTTTTTCTCTCTCTCTCCCTGTTCTTTTTTCTGTCCACTCTTTCTTTCTCACTCTGTTCTTTCTTTCTCCGTTCTTTCTTTCTTTGCCCTCTTTCTTTCTCTCTCCCTCTCTGTTCTTTTTTCCCCTCTTTCTTTCTTTCTTTCTTTCTATCTTTCTCTCTGTTCTTTTTTTCTGTCCACTTTCCTTCTCTCTGTTCTTTTTCTTTCTTTTTTTTTTCTTTCTCTCTGTTCTTTCTTTCCCCTCTTTCTTTCTTTCCTTCTTTCTTTCTTTCTCTCTCTGTCCTTTCTTTCCCCTCTTTCTTTCTCTTTCTCTCTGTTCTTTTCTTTCTCTCTCTAATCTTTCTTTTTCTCACTGTTCTTTCTTTCTCTGTTCTTTCTTTCCCCTCTTTCTTTCTTTCTTTATTTCTTTCTTTCTCTCTGTTCTTTCTTTCTCTCTTTCTGTTCTCTCTCTGTTCTTTCTTTCTCTCGCTGTTCTTTCTTTCTCTCGCTGTTCTTTCTTTCTTTCTCTATCTCTCTGTTCTTTCTTTCATACATACACTACTAATCAATAGCCTCCTTCACATGAACGTGTTTTGCCACAGAGCGAGTGTCCATGTGGATCACATGCGTGTTTTTGGCCGGCACTACGGATGTCACAAGGCATGAATCGTGGTATGTGTTAAAGGGGGGGGAACACTGAGACTCTTTCGCCTGGGGCCCTCAAAAACCTGGAGCCGGCCCTGGTCCAAATGACCTATCTGTCTAAGCAAATATGAATGGTATCTGTGGCAAATAACAGACTATTTAACAACAAACTGCAGTATCAAAATTGTTAGGCTAATTAGTGTAGAAACGATTTTATAAACTGTCCAAAAATTATCCCTACTTGGGGCTTGATGCCTGCCTTACTGCTGTTTATACACAGCGAAAACAAAAGAAGCAGTAATGGTCAAAAATTATCCCTGTTTGGGTAGTTTTAAGGGCTTATTTCTTTACTAAATTAAAAAGTGAAAACTTTCACAAGGCATCCAAAAATGATCACTTTATTTAAGGAGCGAAAACAGGTGTGCTCAGCACTTTTGAAAGAGAAAAAGTAATGACTTCCCAACTAGTAGTGAAAGTATTATCCCTATTATGGGATCCACAACCGATTTGCTATTCTCAAAATGAGTAAGCAGTTACAAAGGCTTTTTATCAAGCCTTCCAAAAATTATTTTTTTCTATGGAGTAAGAATAGGCCAGTTCCATCTAAGAAGCAATAGCTTGTTGTCAACAAGACTTTAAAAAAATTAAGCTTATTTTGTGCGCTGTTTTTGAACCCTCATGAGAGCATATTTCATATGAGCAGTACAGTTTATTATTATTAAAAACAGTTTTCAGCCAGGAGATGTATGGCTGCTATTTCTGTACAGACGCACACAGAGTGTAAGACATGCGACAATGGCAGAGAATTACAACAGGTAGGCAAGAAGACGTCTAGCAGTGTTGGATCATTAACCGCAGTAGCGGCAATAGCTGTACAGTATAGCACAAGAAAATACAGTAGGCTGACCTCCAGAAGATGATTGGCAGCTGGCCACTCTGTAAATGCGTCACCGAGCAGGGAAAACATCTTCTGGTAATAAACTAGTTCACCCACCCCCAAAAAAAATCATTAACAATTTGGACAATAATTGTGAATTTTAAAGAAGATAATTTAATTTATGGAATTCCAAGAATTTTGGTTTGATACATTACAACAATTTTGAACTTTGTGCCTTGCCCTGTGCAGGGGCCCAATACTATGTAGGGTGCTACTGAGGAAAGTCACTCCAGATACAGGCGAGAATTACAAAGAAGGTGAGAGTCGTGATACCTATTGAAAATGTGATGCTTCGAACATGATACATTTTTTGGGGGGAGGAAATGATACAATTAGTAACAAATCCTGGCAGGTAATGATTTTATCATAAAATAATGGTAGCTAGGTATCTTCCTTTGAGGCTGAGCTTATATGATTCTTTCACCAAAGGAAGTACAATCCAGGTGGTTTGGCATCAATTATTTTGAATTTGGCCATGTGGGAGTTTAGGTTCCACATAAATGAATGACTGAGCATGTTTCTTAGGCACAAAAAAAGATAAATGATGATGTAATGGCAGGAAAGAAGGAAGAGTATGGAAGGCATTACATGAAGATAATGATGACAGCTTGAGCCTTCCCCATCTTGTTGGTCTGTTTGCTTTGCCCACATGATCATGTTATGCTGATTCATTTGCTGAGTGCTGTAGTTCCTAGTCAATGTATGCAATTATGTACACGCCTAGAAAAGAAAATATGGTAACATTATAGAGTATGGGCGTGAGGTGTACAGTTGATAAATTGGAGTAGTAAGACAGTATTCAAAAAATTAAAATATGTCTGTCATATAAAAGATTTAAGAAAATTGCACCTGTGGTACTTTCCAAAAAAAGAAAGGGATGACAAAAAAAGCTTTAAAAAGCGATCACCTGCAAGACCACTATATTTGGGTGACTGTATGGGTCCAATATTGGACTATCAAACAAGTGCGAAAAGAAAAAAAATTTTTACCAAAATGCACACAGTGTGAGGTAGACAGTTGATTTTAAACTTCTAGATTCTGTAGATTTTTGATTTCTTATTAAAACATAAATATATCTTGACGCTGGGATTGTCAAGTTGTTCCCGTTTGTGGGAGACAAGACCATCCCGAAGACCAACGCCACCCCCCATAACTTAACCCATACGCCGCTTAATAACACCAGAGACCAAAAGTTTCTTTTGGAATTTGTATGGCCACAGCAGCCTTTTATTAAATTAACAAACAACAATAAATAATGTAATATGAATACCATAAATACAATACTTGAACACTGAGGAGGAGTCCTTGAAGCCACAAAGATCTAGGTGAATTAAACACAAAAAAAGTTGTGGACAAAACCAACATATTACTCCCAGCCGTTACCCCACAGGCTCGGGAGCACCACAACACCGAGGTATATTGTCCACTAATCAACTAGGGGATCCGCCCACTTTACGGAAACTCCCCATCCAATTTTCACCAGATCACCACCACCATACCTATGAACGTAGGAGACCCAATACCATGAGTCTCCAAAACCAATTTTAAAACGACTCCAAGGACTCCCCCCCCCTCTTTCGAACCGCCACAACGAGGGCCCTTGAACACCTCAATGGCCCGAGACCCCCCGAAAACGCCATGCCATGGCCCTCTCAATGCCTTCCTGCAGACCCAGAGCCCAAATGTCAGATCCCACCGTGTTCAAATGAACACCATCAGCCAACCAAAAATCTCCTTCCCCCTTTTCAAGATCAAAATGACGTACAACCACGCCCCCATTCCTAACCACAAAGGAAGATACCGCCCTGTTAACTTTAATCCTTGCCTTGTCGACCTTCACCAAGGATCTCATAGAAAGAACGCCAACGCTTGCGTGGAACAATTTCTGACCAGACAATGGTGACCCCCGGATACAACAACCACAACCGCAAGCAATCCTGCTTGATGTCCTTAATCAGCACCCGAAAAGGTCGAACCGCTAGATCGTTGCCCCCGACATGAAGAACCAGAATGTCCGGCGCGCGGTCCAACTGAGCACACACATGGATTTCTTTCAATACCCTTCTCCACTCCATTCCCCTGAAACCGAGCCACCGCATCACCGCCACGGTCCTGGAGAAGCCGAGTTGTCTGCCATCGTTCTGGATGTCAGCTCGCACAGCTCCCCAATGAACAAAGGAGTGCCCAAAAATCCAAACTAACAACGGTGCGGTACCTGAAACAAAAAAGAGGGGGAGGGGGCGCTAAACATCACAACATACCACGGTACACGAAAAGTAAATTCCTGATATGCCACCAAACCTCCACTCAAGCCACCCCCCCTCCAATTGAGGCTGAACATAGCTTCGGTACCGAATAGACTTCCAGCCACCAATATGCATTATGTGCGCAGGACCTAAACCCCCAACCGCTGCTTCCGTAGCAGCCCCAATCCTAAAAGAATGAGTTGCAAAACGGGATTCGTCTAAGCCCAACAACTGAATAGACTTTTTGAAAACAGCCCCAAACTGATAACGAGACAAACTACTGCCGTCAACATGACACAACAATGATCCGCTCAAGCTGGGTCGCATTTCCCAAAAATTCTGTAAACCCTGAACAGGGCACATTGAAGAGCCGGGCACGCTGCCCAACACCACCCGACGGCCTTTTCCCGACTGATTTGTCTTGGACCGTCGTAACCAAAATTCCACACCACGCGATGTCAACACAACATCCCTTGCCAATAACCCACCAACTGAACCTGTGTTAGGGGAAACAAGCTCTCCCGCCAGTAAAGCTCCGAAAAAGGCGAACGAGAAAGCTAAACGAAACAACAGAAGCTCATAATGCGAAGAACAAACCGACTCCAGCACAAGGCCCAACTGTTCCAACATATTAAAAGACACCGGCCTCCTCAAATCACCCCCACTTTTTCGGCGGCGAAAACCTTTAGCCGCTTGTCTGACCAAAAACGTCTTCGTCAAATCGCGACTATTGCGTAAGCGAAAGCCAAAAGACAATCCAGCCAAAACCCGTGACACTTTTGCGCAAGACCAGCCCTCAAGTGAACCGCGCCCCAACCAGGCCAGCAGCATTCCCTCCTGATCCTGCCCGAAACCAATGACAGGGCCGGCTGCCACAACTTCCTCCGACGTCCGCCATACAGCCCGGTAGGCCTCCCAGGTTTTCGGCGCCAAGGAGGACTCAATCAGTGACTCTGCGGCCCATAAGCCAACCTCCACAGTTCCTCCGGGCAAGCCAAACCCTCGACCTCTGCTTCTGGCGCCAAGGAGCGAAAGCGATCCCACTGCGAACGAGAGAGAGAGTCAGCTATTTCATTCCTGACTCCAGGAACATGTGACGCGGTCACGAACACATTCAAAGACAAACATAGCAGAACCAATTGCTGCAGCACCCGAACTAACGGAGGAGATGAGGCAGTAAGCCCGTTGATCGCGCACACAACACCCATGTTGTCGCAATTAAACCGCACACGCTGATCCCGAAACTCCCGACCCCACAAATGCACTGCCACCAGGATCGGAAAAATTTCCAACAATGTAATGTTACGCACCAAACCAGCCTCGATCCACTCATCAGGCCAACGAGACGCGCACCACTGACCTCTGAAATAAGCTCCAAAACCGATACCCCCGGCCGCATCCGTAAACAGCTGCAGTGCGTCGTTACCAACCACATCAGACATCACCAAAGAGCGACCGTTGTACCCAACCAAAAAAGACTCCCAAACCGCCAAATCCGCCCTAAGCTCCGACGACAATCTGACAAAATGATGGGGGGCCTGAATCCCTGCAGTAGCGCTCGCCAGCCTACGTGAAAAAACTCGCCCCATCGGCATTACTCGACACGCGAAATTCAACTTCCCCAACAACGACTGGAGATCGCGCAACGATATTTTCTTCAAACGGCGCGCTCGAACCACCTCGGCCTGCAGATCAGCCAACTTGTCCTTCGGCAGCCTAAACTCCCACTCAACGGTGTCAATAACAATCCCCAAAAAACGCAAGCACGGACTTGGGCCCTCGGTTTTACCAGGCGCCAGCAGAACGACAAAACGCTCAGCAACCCACTCGATGGTTTGCAATAGTCTGTGACAACGCAACGATTCGGCAGGTCCGACGCACAAAAAATCATCCAAATAATGGATAACTGATTCGAAACCAGAAACGTCACGCACCACCCACTCAAGAAAAGAGCTAAAAGCCTCAAAATACGCGCAGGACAATGAGCAGCCCATGGGTAAGCACCTGTCCACAAAAAACTTGCCATCCCAAAAACAACCCAGGAGCCTCATGCTGTCCGGGTGGACCGGTAACAGATGGAAAGCAGCTTCAACGTCAGTCTTAGCCATAAGGGCCCCCCGACCACAACTCCGCACCCACCGTGCCGCCTCATCGAAGGAGGAGTAAACCACCGAACATATCTCCAGATCGATACCGTCGTTGACTGACCTACCCCGTGGAAAAGACAAATGCTGGATAAGCCGAAACTTATTTGGCTCCTTCTTTGGAACCACAACCAGGGGAGAGACCACCAGATCCGGAAAAGGCGGGGACGAGAAAGGGCCGGCCATGCGGCCCAAAGAAACTTCCTTTTCAATTTTGTCCGAGACCACAGCAGCGTGAACCAGGGCTGAACGCAAATTTTTTAAAACGAGCGGAATGACAAAAGGAGGATGCGGAATCACGAAACCATCCCTAAAACCCGCGTACAACAATGCCGCTTTTTCCCGGTCCGCATATCTATTTAGATAAGGGACCATCCTTTCCAGTTTCACTGGCGTCTCCCCCTTTTGAATTACCACCCCCGGCTCCTGGCTTCCCTTTCTTGAAACACTTAGACGCTCCGTGGGAAGCACCGTTACAAGAGGAACAAAGGTGTTTGAATTTACAATTCGCCCCGAATTTACACTGCCCATCGTTGAACTGCCAACAAACCCCCAACTTGTGGTGCCCCCCTTGCCCCGATCCGCTTCCGCTCGTGGCACTTGAGTTACCGCTGCTCTGGCTGGTGCTGCCAGCCCCCCCATGAAAGGAGCTCCCATACTTGTTCTGAGCAATGACGCGCATCCATAACCCAATATCCTTCTGATCCCAACGAATAGCTGGGCGAACAGCCTTCCTCTGCCGGAATTGTTCATCGTACCTCAGCCACGCCTGCCCCCCGTAAACCCTGTAAGCTTGCCTATCGCATCCAGGTAACAAAACAATGCCGAGCAATTGTCGGGGGCCCTTTCCCCTATAACGCTTGCCAAAATGGCAAACGCTTGCTGCCAATTCACAAACGTTTGAGGAATTAAGCGCCACCTGCGTTTCTCCTCTTCCTCCTTTTTGCTATCCACCCTCTTGCTCTTATCCAGATTAAATTTTTCGAGAGGCAACAACGAGAATATTTCCACATATTCGTCCTTCCATATGCGCTCCTTAACTTCCTTCTTTAAATGAGCCCCCAATGGGCCCTCAAAGCAGACATAAACCTCACCGTGAACCCTGTCATCCAAGTGCACGCGACATTCCTTCTCCTTTTCCGTTTGCACCGAAACTGACACTGGTTCGCTAGTGCGCCCCGCCAGCCCTGGCCTGCTCAGCCCCACCTGTCCCCCAGATGGAGACCCCACCCAGGCTGCCAAAGGGGATGGTACAACAATACCCCGCTCTAGACGCGACAGCAAATTGCGGACATCTGCAAGCATGGACGTAACCCCCACCCCATTATTCGAACCGTCCGTCAAGGGACCCACCCCGCCTAACCCTGGAGACACCAATGACTGACATACAGGGGACACAGATGCATACTCACCGGGCTGCGAGGGAGCTGTGAGCCCTCCAGCCGAAGCGCCGGGATCCCCGGATGCGTTCCTGCCCGATTGGCTCCTGATGCTGGCTCCACTTGACCACCGTTGTCGTCCGGGACTCCCCCCTGAGGGAATCAGGACATCGGGCCCGAACCCCAAGGGAGATCCCGCTTGCAGATCCCCACGCGACGTTGCTGACTGCGTCTCCACGACCGGAGAGCTTGACGACACGCCAGCCGTCCGCGCTGACGCGTGTGCGGCCCCCGATGAAGAGCTCCGTGGGACCGGAGCATACCCCCTGCTGCCAGACATGGGGGTGGATGACACGTGCCCTGCAGAGCAGCAGGCTGACCCGTCCCTGCTGCTTGGCCTCGTGTTACTGCCCCCGGAGCAGGAAGCAGGCCACGTTGCGGGCATCCCCCCGCTGTGGCCCCCCGATGGAAACGCTAACCCCGCCACGCTGGAGGGTGAGGGGCAAGGCCCTGCTGCAGCGCAGGCCGCTGACGCCGTCCTTGCCGTCCGGGAAGTGGAGCTGGGAGCAGGCCGCTCTGTATTAGAGCCGCCAGCGCGGCCCTCCGATGGTTCCTGGGTAAGGCGCCGCCCGGCGCGTGTCCGCCCCGCCCCCTGCACGGAGCGAGACAGAGGCCCGGACACCGCCGCAGGGCCTTGCCGGGCTTGAGGATTCCTCCCAAGCCGGGGCCCGCTGGCGCGAGCAGCGCGGGGCGCCCGGGCTGGAGGGTCCCAGGAGGGGCTCCTGTGCCGACGGGAGGCCCGAGGAGCCGCGTCCGGGGAAAGTCTTTCAGGCGGCCTCACCCGCCGTGCGCGCTGCTCCCTCGATGCAGGCAGGATTGGCTGCCCGGACGTCCCCGGGGTGATTGCCGCCAGTTGCGCCTCCAGCCATCCTGGCGGCTGGTTCAAGGAAGCCGCCCTCACGCACTGCAACGCCCGCTCCAAGTCGGCCATGGTGAGTAGTCAAACTGCTTGGTGTAGCAGAGCGGGAACTGTGAGGAGGGAGGCCCCATTGCATGCCCATATATATAGTGGCAACACCCCCTCCACCAACCCACTCCCCCCACCTTCACCCTCCAAACCCCCCGTCATGCTGGCCTCCGCCTAACGCCTTTCCTGAAGGGAGGGGAGGCTCGGCTCCGGCCAATACTTTTCTGTAAGTGACGCACAAGGCTAGGTTTCAGGATTCTTATTTATTAGCAAAATCACAGGAGACGGGTAATTAAACTGCTCTCCTGGTTTGTAATTGCAATGTTGTGGATTTTTAAAAAAGCTCTTTTTAAGATTCTATTAGTCATGTGGATCGCCCGCCAGGGCAGTGGGGTACTCGGTACCAGGCCGGTATCTCAGAGGGAGGTGTCACAGTAGCGGTGACCCGGTCTGTGGCCCTGGGCGTCCATGTAAAAGGGGTTGAGAGTGGCTCATTAAAGTTTATAAGTGGATAATATGTGATGCCACCTGTGGTGATAGGCAATGAAGGGGTTAAGCCGACGCTGCAGGCCTCTGGGACAGATGGTATAAGGCAGCAAGATGTAATAGCTCCTCACAGGTGGAGCTGTGGTCCCAGGGCAGTGGTAATAGGTGTTGAGGAAGAGGGTGTAGTGTCTGGCACAGAGATGTAGCAGTGCTGGAGGGTTTGCAGGAAGAATGCAATGACACAACAGGGTGCAGTTTCCGTTACCTTTACTGTGCTTTGTAAATGCAGTACAGGGTCCAGATTACAGATGGAACAGGAGCTGATTAGCCTGGAAGCATCTATGCAGATGGGTTGTGTAGTCTCCTTTCTAGCGCTTATTTGAGGTACTTGCAGTACTGTGTTACACTGAAGTTCCACTTGCTTGTTCTCTTTCAGAACTTCCTCGTATGGCAGACAGCTGTAGCCTTCTTCTTCTGGCTCACACGTTGCTGTGGTGCCTCCGAGTCTTATGTGGGAACAGAGCATTTACAGCTTCCTATTCCTCCGATTTCTGCTGCAGGAACATCAGTGTCCGTACAACCTTGGAGACCGGACTCCAGACCATGCGCTACAGCTAGAAGTCTAGAAGTGAGCCCTGAACTCTGCTCAATCTTCCAGCTCCTCTCCTCACGTCCACACACGTTTCCCTCCTCACACGAACTAACTAATTTCCCATTCCTGGCCCCCAGAGAGCAGCTCCTCCCCCAGTTTTGGTTCAGAGCTCCCTCTGATGGCTTGGAGTGGGAACTGTGCTGTGTGTTGATTTAACTGATAGAGAGACCCTTCATTGTTTCCAAGCATGACATCACACTCCCTAGGAGGAAGGTAATGCCACTGTGGCGACCATACTCCTGGGGGCGCCACACATGCCCCTACTATTCGATCAGGCGGGCTGGACAGCACACTCTCAATGCATCCCAGTGTGTACACCCCTCATACAAGACCAGACATGTTTGGGCTTGGCTGCACCCAAAAAATACAGTGCACAAAATAATAAAATAATTTTGGAGGCTTTAGTCTTCTTTTGTGGCTTTGCTATTAGTTTAGTGTAGGGACTTGCAAGTGTGGGGATCTTTGACATGGATTGCGAACTTGCGTATTGTGGCCAAAATATCAACCAATACCTCACTACTTTCGTGTATTTTGTGCACTGTATTTTTCAGGGTGCAGCCAAGCCCAAACACACTGGGATGCATTGAGGGTGTGCTGGCCAGCCCGCCTGATCTAATAGTAGGGGCATGACTAATAGGCTGTGAACCAGGCACTGTGCAGTACCCTTATGTGAACAGCACACTATGCGGACCTTCATTGTGCAAATGTATACTAAACACTCGCCCCCTCCAGGAATGGGTAAGTGGAGAGTAGCTGTTAATTTAGTATTTTGCACCTGTGTTGCTAACATCTTGCTATATGGGCTGGCTGAACCCTGTAGTGCATTTTTTCTAAGATCCACTCCCTGTATCACCCCTGACTGACTGAGCCCCCTCACCCTGTTTCACCCTTGACTGACTGAACCCCTTCCCCCATATGATCCCTGACAGGCTGAACTCCTCTCCCCATAGCACTCCTGACTGACTGAGCCGTTCTCCCTGTATCACCCCTGCCTGACTGAGCCCCTCTCCCTGTATCACCCGTGACTGACTGAGCTCCTCTTCCCGTTTCACCCCTGACTGATCCCACTCCCCCTGTATCACCCCTGACTGACTGAACCCCTCTCCCCATATCACCCCTGACTGACTGAATCCCTCTCACCATATCACCCCTGACTGACTGAGCCCCTTTCCCCGCATCACCCCTGACTGACTGAGCTCCTCTCCCCGTATCACCTCTGACTGACTGAGCCCCTCTCCCCGTATCACCTCTGACTGACTGAGCCCCTCTCCCCGTATCACCCCTGACTGACTGGGCCCCCTCTCCCTGCATCACCCCTGACTGACTGAACCCCTCTCCTCATATCACCCCTGACTGACTGAACCCCTCTCCCCATATCACCACTGACTGACTGAGCCCCTCTCCCTGTATCACCCCTGACTGAGCTCCTCTCCCCGTATCACCCCTGACTGACTGAACTCCTCTCCCCGCATCACCCCTGACTGACTGAGCCCCTCTCCCCGTATCACCTCTGACTGACTGAACCCCTCTCCTCGTATCACCCCTGACTGACTGAACCCCTCTCCCCATATCACCACTGACTGAGCCCCTCTCCCCGCATCACCCCTGACTGACTGAGCCCCTCTCCCCGTATCACCTCTGACTGACTGAACCCCTCTCCTCGTATCACCCCTGACTGACTGAACCCCTCTCCCCATATCACCACTGACTGAGCCCCTCTCCCTGTATCACCCCTGACTGAGCTCCTCTCCCCGTATCACCCCTGACTGACTGAACTCCTCTCCCCATATCACCTCTGACTGACTGAGCCCCTCTTCCCGTATCACCCCTGACTGAACCCCCTCCCCCCGTATCACCCCTGACAGACTGCGCTCCCTCACCCTGTATTACCCCTGATGGACTAAAGGTTTTCTTACCCCACCAGTCACCACTAAGAAAATGAAATCCTTCCTAAAAAGTTATGGTCTTATAGATGGCTGTGAGATTTCCGTAAAAAAGTGTATGGGGGGGATCTAGCTAGTGCTATAAAACATTGGTTTAGTTGTCACATCAGGGGACATTTATCATTGAGTTTGCACCAAAATATGGGGGCCAGCTCTTTTTATAACATTAGGAAGTGTAGTATCTTATATTATACCCTAATATTAGTGTAGTATTGTATTTATTTCTATGTAGCTATATAGTAGGCTCCAAGAATAATTTTCTCTGGTGGGCCCAAGGTGCTTCAGTCCATCGCTGGATCCGCTCATCTCTAACCCTGACCCTTGCCTAACTGCAGCACCGTTTACATCATCCCCACCCCTCAGAAATCCTTCTTTCTCAACATATTTTGCAGTGTTCTAAGGATATTTTAATCGTAAGCTGTAAATCTTAGTAGATGTGAAGCACCCCATAACACTTGCCTAACAATTCAAAAAATTACCGTATGTGTCGAGAAATGAATTGGAAGATATAACTGGATTTGAAAGTTCAAATGAATTCTTACTCCAGCCGAATAAGTAAATTGGAGAAATTATAAAACTGGTGCAAAGAAAGAGTGGAGAGGGTGAAACAATCAGATTGCTTCTTTGATTTTTCAAAAATGGGAGATAGAATCTGGGTAGTTGCACTTTTCCATTGCACCAGTTTAGATACATCTCCCTGTTTGTGTCCTATGTAATCTACATGCAGTTTGCTGAAAGTCGACTGACAGTCCATTTGCAAATGTATTGTCTATTTGAATGATATTTATAAGAGTTTCCTCCTACTCCACATATGGATTCACTGTCCATCTGTTGCTCTATTCCCAGCCAAATGAGCAGTTTGATGATGTGGGCTCTGACTCTGTTTGTTATTGAGAAAATACATTATATTCCGCTCCGCTGAAAGCATTTTATTTTAAAAGAAAAGAAACCGCTTTCCCAAACCTGCACGTCAAATTTGCCCTGTATCCATTATGAATCTTAAACTGGTTTCTGCGATGTAAGAAAGTTGATTCCCTCAACCGAGTGTTACTATGAACCACCAGAGTAGCGGCACTATACTAGAACATTTCCTGCTGTTAGAAAGCTTTCCTAAAATCCCCCATATCCCATTTAATTAGATGTTTATACTGTAGATATTGAGCTTCTTACATGCATGTACATGCTGTATATACAGTGGATATAAAAAGTCTGCACACCCTTGCTAAAATGCCTGTTTTTTCTTTTATGAAAAACTTGTACTAAGGCCAGGGTCAGACTTGCGAGTACAATGCAAGAAACTCGTGTGAGTCTCTCGCATCGATACCCGGCACTGCCGCCGGCACTCGGACCGGAGTGTGCGGCTGCATGTATTTGTGACGCTAGTCACTTCTCACGGCCAAGCTGTGAGTCGGAGTGGTCAAGGAGTCCAAGATCAGAATCCAGTAGAGTACGTCATAAACAGAAGAAAGAGACAAAAGCGTAGTCAGGTAACGTTCCAAAGTCAGAGTACCGGGAGGTTAACAGATCCGAACTGAAGGGGTTAAACAGGTGGATGGACAGACCAAAGTCCAAAGTCAGGCAACAGATCAAGCAAACAGAACACAAGGCACAGGAGAGCCCAGAGCACAAACCTCACAAGATGAATGTACGTCTGGCAGTGGTCTGGGAGAAGCTGCTCAGTTAATTAGGCATTGCAATTACCCAGGTTAGTGAACCAAATCTGAAACAGCCGACATCTCCCAGTCACAGATTGGCTAGTCGAGCTGTCAATCAACACACTGACAGCTCAGCACGCCCCTGTACCAGTTTGGATGGCCATGCTGTCCATCAATGTACTGACAGCTTCAGCATGCCCCTGTACTGGATTGGAAGGCCGAGCTGTCACTAACTGCATCCCAGACACCCTGAGGGGTGGAACCGTGACAGTATTTCTATGCAGCCGCACACTCCGGTCCCGAGTGCTGGGAATTGATGTAAGAGACTCATGCAAGTTTCTCGCATCACACTCGCAACTCTAAGTGGCATAATAAGAATCATTTCAGAACCCTTTCCATCTATAATTTACACAAGTCAATTAAAAAACAAACAGAAATAATTTTGAGGGGGGAAATAAAAATAAATAAAGCCTCCCTATTGCAGTTCCCCATCTGGTTCCTCTGTATGGAAGGGATAAAGGAACACTCCTCAGTACCTAGTTCAGGCCACATGCCCTAACGTTACAGGAAGATCAACAGGAAATTTTGTACGGTTTTCCCTTTTTACTTGACCTGTCACCCTCCCATGCTGCGCTGGTCCCAACAGTTAACTGTTTCCTAAACTATACCTATTACTGAACACTAATGAGGCCCACCACTACCTATCTGCCCCAATGTTCCTATCTAGCGCTAACTAAACACTAAACCATGTTCTATACTGTTCCTACCCCTGAGCTGAGTGTACTATGTTACCTTAGGCATTACCAATACCGTAGCCGCACAGCAGCATCAGTACTTATAACACTCTACGCATTTTACATTTTACCATAAAAACACAATACAACCACATATCAGTATTCACACTACAACGGCTGTCTTCAGGGGAAGGTATATGATAGTCTCCGTCTCACCCTTACATAGGGACCCCTGTAAATTGAGTTCACTCTGTAATTCAAAGAGAGTCGTCAGTGCAGGATTTTGTGGGGAGGGAAAGTGGCTGAAGAAAGAGGCAGTTTTAGCTTATGATATTTTATAAAGTTTCTTAGCTTATTCTATTGATTTATGAGAAAAGTTTGGGCGGCGGTTGGCACATTGCTCAGTCTGTGGATGGCGGCTGAGCCACTGAGTGACAATCAGAAAAATCCCTTATGACATCTTGTAGTGGGCATTTTCACCCTATTGTGGACAGCCCCCCTTTTTCTTCTGACAGGTACTGACGTCAGATGCCAGCCCTTTTTAGAGTGGCCATTACAGCCGAGACAAGACATATGCCCTGGATGATGTTTGGAACATTTTAGGCAATACTATTTGACATGCCCTTATTTAAGTCTTCAGTGCCACTGCACTACTCAGTGAAACTTTAGTATTTAATATATACAGTACAGACCAAAAGTTTGGACACACCTCATTCAATGAGTTTTCTTTATTTTCATGACTATGAAAATTGTAGATTCACTCTGAAGGCATCAAAACTGTGAATTAACACATGTGGAATTATATAATTAACAAAAAAGTGTGAAACAACTGAAAATTTGTCTTATATTCTAGGTTCTTCAAAGTAGCCACCTTTTGCTTTGATTACTGCTTTGCACACTTGGCATTCTCTTGATGAGCTTCAAGAGGTAGTCACCGGAAATGGTCTTCCAACAGTCTTGAAGGAGTTCCCAGGGATGCTTAGCACTTGTTGTCCCTTTTGCCTTCACTCTGCAGTCCAGCTCACCCCAAACCATCTCGATTGGGTTCAGGTCTAGTGACTGTGGAGGCCAGGTCATCTGGCGTAGCACCCCATCACTCTCCTTCTTGATCAAATAGCCCTTACACAGCCTGGAGGTGTGTTTGGGGTCATTGTCCTGTTGAAAAATAAATGATGGTCCAACTAAACGCAAACCGGAGTGAATAGCATGCCGCTGCAAGATGCTGTGGTAGCCATGCTGGTTCAGTATGCCTTCAATTTTGAATAAATCCTCAACAGTGTCACCAGCAAAGCACCCCCACACCATCACACCTCCTCCTCCATGCTTCACGGTGGGAACCAGGCATGTAGAGTCCATCCGTTCACCTTTTCTGTGTCGCACAAAGACACGGTGGTTGGAACCAAAGATCTCAAATTTGGACTCATCAGACCAAAGCACAGATTTCCACTGGTCTAATGTCCATTCCTTGTGTTCTTTAGCCCAAACAAGTCTCTTCTGTTTGTTGCCTGTCCTTAGCAGTGGTTTCCTAGCAGCTATTTTACCATGAAGGCCTGCTGCACAAAGTCTCCTCTTAACAGTTGTTGTAGAGATGTGTCTACTGCTAGAACTCTGTGCATTGACCTGGTCTCTAATCTGAGCTACTGTTAACCTGCGATTTCTGGGGCTGGTGACTCGGATGAATTTATCCTCCGCAGCAGAGGTGACTCTTGGTCTTCCTTTCCTGGGGCGGTCCTCATGTGAACCAGTTTCTTTGTAGCGCTTGATGGTTTTTGCCACTGCACTTGGGGACACTTTCAAAGTTTTCCCAATTTTTCGGACTGACTAACCTTCATTTGTTAAAGTAATGATGGCCAATCGTTTTTCTTTACTCAGCTGCTTTTTTCTTGCCATAATACAAATTATAACAGTCTATTCAGTAGGACTATCAGCTGTGTATCCACCAGACTTCTACACAACACAACTGATGGTCCCAAGCCCATTCATAAGGCAAGAAATCCCACTTACTAAACCTGACAGGGCACACCTGTGAAGTGAAAACCATTTCCGGTGACTACCTCTTGAAGTTCATCAAGAGAATGCCAAGAGTGTGCAAAGCAGTAATCACAGCAAAAGGTGGCTACTTTGAAGAACCTAGAATATAAGACATATTTTCAGTTGTTTCACACTTTTTTGTTAATTATATAATTCCACATGTGTTAATTCATAGTTTTGATGCCTTCAGAGTGAATCTACAATTTTAATAGTCATGAAATTAAAGAAAACTCTTTGAATGAGGTGTATACAAACTTTTGGTCTGTACTGTATATCTACCCCGCTATTATATTTTCCCCTGATGGAATGGTTGTAGTTCATTATTACAGTGCCATACTTGGGTACTATCGGGAGTCCTGCATTTGGGGCACAACAGAGGATGTTAGGGACTGAACTACTCCACCCATCAACGTCCTCCTATGCTGCCTTCTGAGGGTAATCTTCAGAGAAAAGGGTGACATCCCCCCAAACTTTTATTACTTGCACCAATTTCGTTGTGAGCACTTTTTAAAGTCTATGTCATATATATGTTCTATTGATGTTTGAAGTATTTTACCACTTATATCTTAAAAGTTATTAAAAGTTAAGTTGTATTATTGTATGTAAGTAAGGAGAAAAATTATTTATTACCCATACCTATAAAAGCAGGTGTGGGCAATTAATTTTTCCAAGGGGCCAGATAAGAGACTCTGACTGTAGTGGAGGGCCAAACCATCAGGCCCAACCTAATTCTGCACATTATTATTGTATTATATTTGTTTCACCTGTAAGAGGGTCACTAGTATTGTGCTGGAGGGGAGTTATTAGTTTCCGTTATGTAAACCTGGAAGTTTGCTCCAGCACGTTATGTATTATTATAGCACCATTTATTCCATGGCGCTTTACATGTAAAAAAAGGTATACATAATATAAAATCAAGTACAATAATCTTGAACAAAAAAGTCACTGACTGGTATTGGAGGAGAGAGGACCCTGCCCGCGAGGGCTCACAATCT
The DNA here is from genome assembly GCF_039654945.1 of Dendrobates tinctorius. Classification (NCBI taxonomy): domain Eukaryota; kingdom Metazoa; phylum Chordata; class Amphibia; order Anura; family Dendrobatidae; genus Dendrobates; species Dendrobates tinctorius. The sequence goes on along the minus strand of NW_027361679.1, from coordinate 96,328,040 downwards.
ACAAGGGATGGGTGAGGATACAGTAGGTGAGGGTAGAGCTGGTCATGCAACGGTATGGTGGAACAAGGGCTATTGAAAGTTGTAGGCTTGTCGGAAGAGGTAGGTCTTCCAGTTCCTTTTGAAGGTTTCTACAGCAGACGAGACTATGATATGTTGAGGTAGAGAGTTCCAGAGTAGGGGGGATGCATGCGAAAAATCTTGTATGCGACTGTGGAAAGAGGAGAGTAGAGAAGAAGATCTTGTGAGGATTGGAGGTTGCATGCAGGTAGGCACTGGGAGACTAGGTCACAGATGTATGGAGAAGACAGGTTGTCAATGGCTTTGTATGCCATGGTTAGAAGGGGAAGCAAAGAGCAGCAAAACATGTGTTTGGGAGTTCGGGCTAGAGCAGTGCCGTGACCGCAGCAATGGGTATGCACTTGCCTTCATACTAAGATCTTATACTTGTGTCATCTGACTGTCTATTTGACCATATTAACTATCATTTTTACTGTAGACTTGGGACATATAAGTGACTGATCTGATATTATACTTGGGGCAAGTGGATAGAAGAGTCATGATGGATACTTATCTTCGCAGCCCCACATATCATGATGTTGCTATTTGTGTGCAAATTTATCTTTAATGTGTGTATTGATGTACATCTATTTAAGGTAATATCTATCCCATTAATACCATATAAGTAACAGAAAATAGATATTTATATGGGAAATGGCCGGATTATGGCATTGAGTATAAACAGCATATATATTATTGTAGGACCTTCTTTCCATATAATGGATATACTCAGGGCTGCCACTAGGAATTTTGGGCCCCATTCTGGCAACATTTTTGGGGCCCCCTTAAGACTCCACCCAGGCTCCACCCCAGCCCAGCCTCCATCCTTCGAACTGTCAACAGTCCCACCGCTCTCTCTTGGAAAAACTCCACTTCTCACCAAACACACATTAACAGTTCCCATCACCAGATCACACATATGACCAACAGCCTTTGTTTTGGCCAAAAGATTTTTTAAGCCACCACCACGACACGGTAGACTCTTTTGGCCGGGCCCTACTCTACTCTAACCTATTAAACATTTGTTAAAATATGCAATACAATTTAGGTATATTTTTAAATTTTTAAATTGACCAATAATATCACACACAAGGGACAAATACCACCGTACCATGACCAGACCCCATATTACCAACACATAGTGACCTATAATACCACATACAAAGAACAAATACCACCAAACCATGTTCAGACCACATATTAAAACCACAGTGACCGAATAATATCACATACGAGGGACAAATACCACCACACCATGACCAGACCACATATTACCTCCACTTTGTGACTTAATACTACAATTCTGATCAGTAATAAAAAAAAACAATACTAATATCACCATATGTGCCATTATACACAGGAGATCTGTACTTAGTATGCAGTGTCAGTGTATAGGTAATACAGTGATCACCGGTGACATTGTACACAGGACCGCTGTATATAGTATACAGTGTATAATATCAGTGTATAGGTAACTCACTGATTGTCATGTCGGACGCTATTCACACCACAGCGTCCGGCAGGCAGAGGTAGTTCCACCACCGTCCACTATAGCCTCAGTGGCGCCGGCTTGAGTTTCTCAGGCTATCGGGGGTTAATCTAGCTGAAGATCAGGTTGGATGTTTGGTCACGCCCACGGTCTTTAAATAGTCGTGCTGGCCTATGGGCGTCGCCGATTATAGCTTGTGTGTCATACCAAGTGATTCCGGTCTGGAGTGGAGGTGTTGGAGAGAGAGAGATTCATATCTGGTGTCGTATGATCCATTGTTACCTTCTCGCCTTCCCATATTTGTGTTTTGTTTACCCTGTTCACATTACTGTATAGTCCTGTGTGTATGCGGCGCGGTGCAGTTTAAGTTCTCCCTGTCTGTCTTTATTGTTTGGGGCTTTGGTGGTTTGTCTCCTCACTGGGTGGAGGGAGGAGGGTTAAGCTTAGGGCTGAGCAGGAGATAAGGAAAGGGTGGAGGCTCAGGCATTTGCACCATCAGCAAAAACCCTGAGTTGAGGGTCAGACAGGGTTTCCCCTAGTGAAAGGGACACCGCAGGGGCCCCGGGTATTTCTGCCTTAGTTTACCTAAGCCCCACGTGACACTGATTCACCAGTGATGCCTCTAGGTGAAGTGTTTCATCTTCATCCAGCACAGATTGATATAACTTCTTCCAGCCAGGGCTCGTCTCTGCAGGAAAGAGCACAGTTATCTAGAGCACCGCTTGCAGAACACATTACTTATTTTTTCCCAACTTATGCACTACACCAAATGAAGAAAAAAAGGTGACATAGTGTCCCTCTGCACAGTAACAGGACAACCTCTCCATTTAAAACAGTATACTAAAAAAATAAAATAAATACATCACTGCAGTAATAATATCCTTTAATTAGCCTCTATGGTAAAAATATCCCCCATCCTGGCCCCCATGTGCCTCATTCCTGGCTCCAGCCATATGTTCTCCCATTTTGCCCTCATGAGTATCCATTCTGCCCCATGTGATCTCCCCATCCTGCCCCATCTGTCCCATTATCCTGCCTCATCTGTCCCATGATCCTGCCCCATCTGTCCCATGATCCTGTCCCATGAACCTGCACCATCTGTCTCCATCCTGCCCCATGATCCTGCCCCATCTGTCTCCAACCTGCCCCATCTGTCTCCATCCTGCCCGATCTGTCTCCATCCTGCATGATCTGTCTCCATCCTGCCCCACATTCCTGCCCCATATGTCTCCATCCTGCCCCTGTGTCTCTAATCCTGCCCCATGTGTCTCCAATCCTGCCCCCTGTGTCTCCAATCCAGCCCCCATATCTTTCATACTGTCACCATGTGTACAATCCGGCCTCCATACAGTATTTTTCATCCTGCCACCATGTCTCAAATCCTGCCCCCTGTGTCTCCAATCCTGCCCCCTGTGTCTCCAATCATGCCCCGGTGTCTCCAATCATGCCCCCATACAGTATTTTTCATCCTGCCACCATATCTCCAATCCTGCCCCATATCTTTCCTCCTGCCACCATGTCTCCAATCCTGCCCCCATATCTTTCATCCTGCCCCCTGTCTCCATTCCGCCCTGTCTCCATTCTGCCCCCTGCAGGATGGACACTTGTCTCCATCCTGCCAGCTTGCTGCTTTCAGTAAAAATAAAAAAAACCTTTCTCCTTACCTTGCCACTCTCCTGCGGCAGGTGATCTTCCCTCCAAGCTGAAAGCACGCACTCACCGGCGAATGACAATGATGTCAGACTCCGGCGACGTGTGCACTGATGTCAGCTCCAATTGGCTGGCAGCTTTAACAATTGCCATGCGGGTCCGGGCCCGCATGGCAATAGAGTAACTGAACCCTGCGTCTCTGACACAGAGTTCAGTTAATGCACCGGCAAAATCCTGCCGCTGGGGCCCGATCAGCAGAAAAGACAGGACCCGATGCGGGCCCCCTCTGCTGACTGGACCCCATACGCCAGTCAGGGCAGTAATGCCCTGATGGCAATCCTGGATATACTCAATAAATAGGTTTATCTTATATAGGGATACTAACCAGTTAGATCCTAAGCAAAATTAAGTTCTGGATTATCATTATCACCGATGCATTCATGTCCCTCTTAATCTATGCAGTAGGCATTGTTCAGGTGTGTACATAGAAATCATGGGGCCCCATAGCAAAAGTCTGAATCGGGTCCCCCCCCAAAATAAAAAATCACCACCGGGACCAGCTCACCGTCTTGCGTCTCCACACAGCCTCAGCTCCTCATACTCTGCCTCCAACAACCGGTAGCCGCCCTCACATGTTCAACTACTTACCGGCCGGGCCAAGCATACACTGCTCTCTCTGGCTGAAAAGTTAAGTCAGCCAGGAGGCATGGTGTCCTTATGCAAATCCAGCCAGAGAGTTCAGCCAGGAACAGAGCAGGACTAGAAAGGAGGAGTTAGGAGGAGCCAGGTACAGAGTGATGGCAGCGCACACATTTAATTAAAGGCACACTGCACAGCACAGCCCAGGGGAAGACACTGACAGTTTGGGGCCCCTGTGCAAGAAATGTGTCTGGGCCCCCTCCTTTTATGGCCACAAAGCTACGTGTATATATATACAGTATATATATATATATATATATGCACACACATACATGTATATATCTTACATAGTGTTCTTTATTATGTATATTGCTGTCTCTTATACAGTGCTCTCTCTTGCTATGTATATCACCGTCCCTTACATATTGGATTATATAGAGCCCTATTTTTAATTACATACCATCTTCTCTTGTTGGATATACAGTATAATGCAATGATGGCTGATGGAGCATGGGAAAGCTTCTTTACTAATGGAGGAGATGATGGACTGGTAGTTTTGGTCACCGTCTCCTCCATCAGCAGTCATTTTATATCTAACAAGAGAGTGGACTAAAAGAGGGCTCTGTGAATAACAAAAATAACAAAACACTATGTAAGAGATAGCACTGTAAATAACAGCAGAGAAAGCTATATAATAAGGGACGGCACCATACATAACTAGAGAGGATGGTATGTAATAAGGGACGGTGTTATACATGATAAAAGAGGAAACTATGTTACTAAGGATGGGGTTATACATAATAAGTGAGTACACTATATTCTAAGGGACTGTGTTACACATAATAAGTGAGTATACTATATACTAAGGGACTGTTCTATACATAAGTGAGAACACTATATTCTAAGGGACTGTGCTATACATAAAAAGAGACTACACTATATACTGAGGGATGTTGCTATACATAATAAGAGATTTCACTATATAGTAAGGGACTGTGCTATACATAAGCGATAATAACGTCTTCTTCTGCCATGACCTGTTCCTAAATCCACTATAATTCCCCTTTCCTCCCTTGCCTTCTCTCCACAGCACCCCATCATTTCCACCTCCTCACCCCCCATTATTTCCCTTTCCACCAACCCCATAATTGCTTTCTCCCCACCATCTCCATCATTGCCCTCTCCGTGACCCCCATCATTGCCTTCTCCCCATCATCCCATCATTGCCTTCTCCCCATCACCCCCATCATTGCCCTCTCCTCCACCTACTCACAAACACAGACACACACACACCATTCACCTCTTTGCACTTTCCCCTGCAGCGCTACGCACGCATGCACACACATACAGCAGACAGCATCTCTCACCTCTCTGCACAATCTCCTGCAGCCACAGCATCACCATTGCCGGCAGCTTCCTCTCACTGACACTGCGGCCACAGTGTTGAATGATGATGTTATCCAGCCGCACCGTTGACTGCTGTGTCAGACAGGAAGCGTGGGCAGGAAGCTGCACGGATCTCTCCCTGCCCGCCGCACATGTGGGCCTCGGGGCCAGATTGCCCTCATTATTAGCCGCCCTGCAGGGGCCCCCTAGAGCCTCTGGTACCCGGTGCAGCCGCACCGGCTGCACATAAGGTATGTCCGTCCCCAGCACAGCCGTTGTGGTCCGACTCCGGCGGGCCCCCTCACCCCTCGGGGCCTCATAGCAGTCGTGTGGCCTGCCACCATTGGTGGTACGTCACTGGAATTGTTTGCATTAAGACACAAAAGTGTGTTGCCATCAGTTTTAATACAATTTGACAGTGCTCTAAGCCCCATGCACTGGTTTTCTGTCACTGACCACTTGTAATCATTGCCTACTCATTGTGTATGTTTTTACATGTATTTTTCAATAAAAAATGTTTTTATCTCTAAGCAGAAAGGACTCATGGTTCTCCCTTTTTTGATCATGATTTTAGTTGCTAAAAATTTTTGGACTTAACATACAGAAATGTTTATATATACATATGGGTCGCCCTCACACCCAGGGCAGTGGGATACTCGGTACTGGGCCGGTGTCAGGGGGAATGTGTGTCACAGCAGCGGTGACCCGGTCCGTGGCCCTGGGTGCCCAATATCAATAGCGGTGATGTTAATGGTGTAATAGTTTATTTGGATAGTTTGTGACGCCACCCGTGGTGTTTGGCAAGTAAGATGTTGAGCCAACGCTGCATGCAGATCCAATGGGACTGATGGTGTGGTGCAGCAAAGATGGTGTAGCTCCCCACAGGTGGAGCTGTAGTCCCAGGGCAGTGTGGTTCAATGAATGAGGAGAGGCGCAGAATGGTATAGATGCTAGTACCCAGGTGTAGCGGTGATGGAATAACTGGAGGACACCAGAGTATGCGGTTCCAAAGCTTTACTCACTGTTTGCAGTTCACACAAATGCCTGCCTCCGCACTGTGCTCTTCAGGTCAGGGCCCCAGCCAACCTCCAGACGGGATAGGATTCTCCCCTCCACACTCCGCCAATATGTACCTTACTGAACGACTCCTCCAATGCACCTTTAGGTGCGAAGCACTCCAGTAGTTACCCTGGAATGCCTCTCTCTAGGTGTTCCTAGTCTCTACTTGTATGACAGACAGCTGTAGCCTGCTTCGGGGACTCCTCTCTGCGTCCCGGCTCACTATCCAGTTGCTGTTGTGTCCCAAGTCTATGATGGGAGTAAGGCGTTAGTGGCTCACTACTCCTCCGGTGTCTGTTGCCGGACATAAAGATCCAATCAACCTCGGGGACCGGGCCCCGGCCTTTGCGCTCTGGACTGGAAGGGTTCTCTTTCTTTCTCAACCTGCTTCCCACCGTCCTTCTATTCTCCTTCGTTCCGATCTGTTCTATCTCTCTTATGGAATCTGTAGTCTCCAGTCTACGTCTCTTTCTCCTTCTCTTCCTTCCCGTGCCAGCTGGCCCAATTCACTGGGGCAGCTGCAGCACTCCTTCCTCCATCCCTCTTCCAGGGATCCTCACTCCTGTCTGAGTGACTTCCTTTCTCTTTCACCCTCTGTCAGACTGACCTCCTTCTCTGGGACTCACCCCAGACTGACCTGAAATCCTACACCTTCCCTCTCTTTTATATCTAGCTCCACCCGCCTCCCCAGCACCTCCCGTGTTACGAAGCCAGGAACCACAAAAGGCATCCTATGACCTTTCCAGCATAAAGCATGGCTGGGTCCCTGCTGAACTATCCTGTGTGTGGGGTGCAGGTGTTGGAATGTGAAAGGGAGTTCCCACCCTACCTGGATGGTGGGGTACCACACCTTAGGAGAAGGTGCAGTACCTCTGTGGCGATTGAAGCCTCAGGGGCGCAACACATAACTATACATTAAAATCTTGCATTGGAGTATTTTCAATATAACACTGAATATGTCTATTTTGTTTTGAGATTCTGGTTTGACTTTTATCCTAAGTCATATTACAAGACTCGTTAAAGGTTTGATTTTGACTTGTACGATCGCTACTACCAACAGGTGGCGCTATAGAATTCAAGTCCTCTTCCTCTCTGAAGAGGCAATTTGCATATTTTGTTTTGAACTGGTTTATGAGGCATGTTTTAATAAGCCAGCTAAAGATTTTAAGGAATGGCATTCCTTTGACTGCCTAGTTAAGCAGCCAAGCGAGCCGATCTACCACACACCTAATATTGAGCAGACTTAAATCTGTTGACAAGCTTCTACTGCTAATACATGTTAGGCCTCCTTCATACAACCTTGTAAAACATGTACGTGAAAAAATGGTACCGTTTCATCAGTGTTTTACATCAGGAGAAACATTACTCCTCAGATCCCAGTCTTCAGCCTCTCACACAGCCAAATCAGATCGCATACTTTGCACTAACGAGGGGCAACACCCCGAAACATAGTGTCTGCAAACTGATATTCTGGTCATACACGGGGAGGACGGCGCGGTACCAGAGGGACAAGCAGAGAATAGTCAAAACGTTAGCAATGAATCATACACAGAGATAGCAACGCAGTACAAGGGAGGCAGTCAGAGAGTAGTCAGGTCCAAGGCAAAGGAGTCATACACGGGAATAGCAGAGCAGTACAAAAGGAACAGGCAGAACTCGTAACAGGGACAGAACCGGATCAAAACCAAGCAAGCATAAAGTATCACAGTCACAAAGCACACCAGGGTCACACACTCGGCCAAGGTCTGAGTATAAGCGACAAGGAGTGAGCCCACAATGAGGCTATAAAAAGCCTCCCAGAATCTGAGTGAGGCTGTCCAGATTAACCTCTGAACTACCTGATCACACAAACTCACAAAAGCAGATCATGACAGTTGTATGTGTTTTTCACGGACCATTAGACTTGTATTAGCCCTTTTCATCCATGCTTCCAGTAAAAAACAGACGTGCCACTGTGTAGCTTTTACAGACACCCAGTCAGTGTAAAAACACGGACATGGGAGCAGTCCCACAGGTTATAATAGGGATCAGTGAAAACAATTGTTGACAATCGTACTGGAAACACGGATGTGTGAAGGAGGCCTTGTGATGGGGCTTATTGTAACTTGTATTCTAATTGGTATCAGCTAATCAGAACTATATGTTGTACTGCTTTTTATAAAGTTTACTGCTTCTGTTGTTCAGCCATTTTACTTTGATTAATAGCTCCTAACACAATATGATGCCCCCACAGTCTCCACACACAGTATCACGTCCTCACGCAGCCCTTCAAACAGTATGATGTCCCCTTACACCTCCCTTTAAAGAGAATGTTACCACAGAGCCCCCAATTTATTCAGATACTGGGATGCAGATCCCAGTGAAAGTAATGTACCGAGCGGAAGTGGATTGCGTGGTGGGGGACGTGACTGTATTCAGCCCGTTGGTTGTCCCGGACCACAGGCCACACTGGAACAGCCAGAGGGCCACTTGTGACACGTGGACCGCACTTTGCCCAGGTCTGCATCAAAGGTAATCAAAGACCATCTTCTTACTCTTCTTTTCTCAAAGTAAGAACTCCTTCTTGCATCCCTATACTGAGCCAATCCATACCACTGTTCAGGCATACAGAAGGAAGTGCAGGTCAATGGGGAGCATGGCGGTCAATTGTAGGTGACAAAGTGGGTCATGTCTGGAGATGATGACCTCTTCCTACAGCATAAATACTAGTACCTGACAGGGTGGGTCACCGATGGATAGCCTAACTGGCAAACAGAGAAACAAATGTTACAAATAGAAAGGTAACAACAGCATACATAAAGAGAAAGTCTCACTTTTACTTAGTGCAAATGGTGCTTAAAAAGTAAAATAAAATCTAAACTTGATTTTTTACATTCGTTTTGCTTCCCAAAAACTGTAATAAAAAGTGTGATAAAAAGTGTTACATTCCACATAATGGCAGCAATAAAAACTGCAGATTGTCACTCCAAAAATAAGGTCTCACAATTAAGGTGACACAAAAGCAATATGATTTCTCTTCAAATAGTGTATTGCATGTACCAAAGTAATCCATTCATAATAATTAAACTGTATAAATTTGGTATCTCTACTATAGTACTGACCTACATAATACTTAGCACTTTATTTGTGTATCACGGTGAGCAGTTTCAAATTTTAACCCCTTCACTACCAAGGGTGGTTTGCACGTTAACTCCCGGGCCAATTTTTACAATTCTGACCACTGTCCCTTTATGAGGTAATAACTCTGAAAAGCTTCCATGGATCCCGGTGATTCTGACATTGTTTTCTCGTGACATATTGTGCTTCATGTTAGTGGTAAAATTTAATTCAAATAACTTGCGTTTATTTGTGAAAAAAACAGAAATTTGGCGAAAATTTTTATTATTTCGCAATTTTCCAACTTTGAATTTTTATGCCCTTAAATCACAGAGATACGGCACACAAAAAACTTAATAAATAACATTTTCCATATGTTTTCTTTACACCAGCACAATTTTGGAACCAATATTTTTTTTTTGTTAGGACGTTATAAGGGTTAAAAGTTGACCAGCGATTTCTCATTTTTGCAACACCATTTTATTTTTTCGGACCACATCACATTTAAAGCCACTTTGAGGGGTCTATATGATAGAAAATACCCAAAAGTGACACCATTCTAAAAACTGCACCCCTTAAGGTGATCAAAACCACATTGACGAAGTTTATTAACCCTTCAGGTGCGTCACAGGAATTTTTTGAATATTTAAAAAAATGAACATTTAACTTTTTAAAAAAAAAAAAATACTTCAGGTTCAATTTTTTTTATTTTACCAAGGGTAACAGGAGAAACTGGACTGCAAAAGTTATTGTGCAGTTTGTCCTGAGTATGCTGTTACCTGATATGTGGGGGGGAACCACTGTTTCGGCGCATGGCAGAGCTCAGAAGGGAAGGAGCGCCGTTTGACTTTTTCAATGCAAAATTGGCTGGAATTCAGATCAGACGCCATGTCGCATTTGGAGAGCCTCTGATGTACCTAAACAGTGGAAAACCCCCACAAGTGACCCCATTTTGGAAACTAGACCCCCCAAGGAACTTATCTAGATGTTTGTTGAGAACTTTGAACCCACAGGGGCTTCACAGAAGTTTATAACGTACAGCGGTACAATTAAAAAATCATATTTTTTCCACAAAAATGATCTTTTCATCCCCAATTTTTATTTTCCCAAGGGCAACAGGACCCTAAAAGTTATTGTGCAATTTGTCCTGAGTACGCTGATACCCCATATGTGGGTGTATACGACTATATGGGAGCATGGCAGAGCTCAGAAGGGAAGCAGCGCCATTTGACTTTTTTGGCTGGAATTGAGATCGGACACCATGTCACGACTGGAAAACCCCTGATGTACCAAAACAGTGGAAACCCCCACAAATTACACCATTTTGGAAACTAGACCCCCCCATGGAACTTTTTCTAAGGTGTTTTATTGCTGTATTTCCATGTTGGATCAATAAAGTATGAAGGTTTTTAAGGAGCTGGAACATCATCACCATTTTTTCTAGACATCTCATCCCATCAAGACGAAGTTCGTGCACCTGCAGACTTGATTGGTGAGCTGGCTGTGGTTTCTTACCATGTTGCTTTCTTTCACTCAGGAAGGTCCTCTAACTTGTTTGGTTATGCCAAGAGTACGCCGAGTGCCTGTGCTTGATTTGATCAGTTCTTTTCTGCTGACAGACTCTCATTGATATACAGTATGTGAGCTATTCTATTATTCTCTCAGTTGTCACTATGGTTCAGAGAATGCATTACTGATGTATAAATAGTCGACATAGAAAGAGATAATTAATCTAAAGTGGCAATGATTTAAAAATACATATATAAATAGTGGTAGATCGACTCAGTTGGATGGACACAGAGCTGGAAACGGAACACTGTCTCCTTAAGAACGTCCTTGGTTTATTAACCTTTAGTGACCGGGCCACGTTTTTTAAATCTGACCAATGTCACTTTATATGTTAATAATTCTGGGATGCTTTAACAAATCATAGTGATTTTGAGACTGTTTTTTTCCTGACACATTAGAATTTATGCTTAAGGTAAAATTAGGTCACTATGTTTTGTGTTTATTTATAAAAAAAAAAATCAGAAATTTGACATAAATGATTAAAAAAATTAGCAATTTTCAAACTTTGAAAGATTATCCCTTTAAGGCCGGGGTCACACTTGTGAGTGCATTGCGAGAAACTCGCGCATCAATCCCCAGCACTGCCGCCGGCACTCGGGACCGGGGTGTGCGACCTGCATGTCTTTCTATGTAGGTGAATGCTCGGGTCCAAACCGCCGGTGGCAGTGCCGGGTATTGAAGCGAGAGGCTCGTGCGAGTTTCTCGCATTGCACTCGCAATTGTGACCCCGGCCTAATCCAGATAGTCATACCATAGAAAAACATTAATAAATAACATTTCCCCAATGTCTCCTTTACATCAGCACCATTTGTAAAATGTTCTTTTATTTTGTTAGCATTTTAGGTCTCAAAGTGTAGCAGTAATTTTTAATTTTTTCAAGGAAATTTACAAAATCCATGTTTGAAGTGACTTTGGGGGTCCTACATATTGGAAACCCCCAAAAGTGAGACCATTTTAAAACTAGCACCCCTCGATATATTGGAAATTGCGGTCAGGTAGTTTATTAACCCTTCAGGTGTTTTTCGGGAATTAATGCAAAGTGACATGAAAGGAATGAAAAAGTGTATTTTTACCACCTAAACATTTCTGACTTCTGAACAGGCTACAACAGCCAACAAACTCTAAAGCCGCAATTTGGCTGTGAATTGTCATGGCAGACATCAGGACCATGCAATCATGATCTCAGGGTGCCGATGGGGATAAAGAGAGTGAAGCCACACTCTGTTAACCATTTATATGATGAAATCACTATTGACAGCAGCATTTAAGTGGTTAAACAGATATGGACGGTGACAACACTGATCGCGGCTGATGCAGCAAGTTGTCAGCTATACAGTATAGCTGACAGCTGCTGGATTGTCACCCATGGGGGGAAGCTAGTCTCATATCTCAGGTCAGTAAGAAGACATATTGGCTGTAAGGAATAAGTGCAGCATAAACCAAGCTGGAAAAAAGTAAATGCGGCCCTCTGGGCAAAACAGCAAAATAATATACAGTCCTTCTTCTAGCAGGGATCAGCCTGCTAAGGATTAGCAATATCCATGTTTCAGGTCCTTTAACCCCTTGACGCCGCAGCCCTTTTTCGTTATTGCGTTTCTGTTTTTTGCTCCCCTTCTTCCCAGAGCCATAACTTTTTATTTTTCCATCAATATGGCCATGTGAGGGCTTGCTTTTTGCAGGACAACTTGTACTTTTGAACAACATCATCTGTTTTACCATGTCATCTACTCAAAAATGGGAAAAAATTCCAATTGCGGAGAAATTGCATAAAAAGTGCAAGTCCACAAATATTTTTTGGATATTTTTTTACCATGTTCACCAAATGCTAAAACTGACCTACCATCATGATTCTCCAGGTCATTACGAGTTTGTAGATACCTAACATGTATAGATTGTTTTTTATTTAAATGGTGAAAAAAAAAATGCAAATTTTGTTAAAGAAAAAGAACATAAAAGATTGCATCATATTCCGAGACCCATAGTGTCTCCATTTTTCTTGATCTCTGGTTGGGTGAGAGCTTATTTTTTGTGTGCCGAGCTGACGTTTTCAATTATACCATTGTGGTGTAGCTACAATCTTTTGATCACCCGTTTTGATGCAATGTTGCGGCGACCAAAAAAAACATAATTCTGGAATTTTGCCTTTTTTTTTCACTAAGCCGTTCACTGATCAGATTACTTCTTTTTATAGCTTGATAGATCGTCCGATTCCGAATGTGTTAATACCAAATATGTGTATTTTTTTTTATGGTTTTTTTTATGGTTTTGTTTTGAATGGGGTGAATGGGGGGTGATTTGAACTTTTATATATTTTTTTTGTATATTTTTAATAACTTTTTTTTACATTTGTATGCTTCAATAGTTTCCATGGAAGACTAGAAGCCGCAGTTGTCCGATCGTCTCTGCTACACAGAGGAGAAGATCAGATCGCCTGTATGTAGCAGCAATGCTCACTTGCTAAGAGCACCAACCACCGAGGAAAAAATCCAGGTTTTATATCACTGACGCCATTAACCCATTACTTGCCATCGGATGGGATAGTATTTCCGATGGCAGCACCCCCGTTTTGATGTGGGCTCCGGCGGTGAGCCCGCATCAAAGCTGGCACATGTCAGCTGTTTTGAACAGCTGACATTTGCAACATATCTTGGGTCAAAGTCTGTCTCTGTGAGCCCGTGGGCAATTTACTGGTGGCCACCCATCGGCGTAGGAGTCCAACTTCTGTATCTTCTTGTTGCTGCTGAATCCATTTGTCGCGGGGATGTTCCAGCATCCCTCCAAGGAGTCCCGGATGAGGCACTTCTTGCGTGTTGACTGTAAGCGCGGCGGTGGTGAGGGCAAACGGCATCTCGTCTGCTTCTAATTCGTCATCTCGATTTCTTCCTGGGGTGGTGTGTCTGATTCTGGAGAGCGTGTTGGCACGTTTTCAGCTCCCCATTTGTAGATGATCTTATACTTGAATTTGGACATCTGAGCCACCCACCGCTGCTCTAGGGCCCCCAGTTTGGCAGTCTCCAAATTGGCTAACGGGTTGTTATCGGTCCGCACTACTACTTCGGAGCCCGCCAGGTACTCTGCGAATCGCTCCGTCATTACCCACACTACCGCGAGGAGCTCGAGCTTAAAGGAGCTGTAATTGTCCAGGTTGCGTTCTGAGTCGTGCAGCGACCGGCTACCATAGGCGATCACTTTCTCCCGGCCGTCCTACACCTGTGACAACACAGCTCCCAAACCCTGGAGGCTCCTGTCGGTAAGCAGGATGAACGGTTGCGAGAAATCCGCATATGCCAATACCGGGGCGTCCAAGAGAGCAGCTTTGAGATCTTGAAACGCATCCTCTTGCGGTTGCTGCCACTGGATCTTCCATCCATTCGCCCCGGCGAGAGCCCCCTTCAGCAGGTCTTGCAGGGCTCGAGCTCGGCGTGAAAAATTCTTCACGAACCGACGGTAGTAGCCGGCCAACCCCAAGAAGGCCCGCACGTCCTTCACCGTCTCGGGGGTAGGCCATCCCCGGATGGCAGCGACCTTTTCCAGGGATGGTCGGACGCCCTCTGCCGAGACAGTATGCCCCAGGCATTCGATCTGAGTGCGGAACAGGTGGCATTTCTGGGGCTTTACCTTTAACCCGTACTTCTGCAGCCGGCCGAGCACCTGCCCCAACTGCCTCAGGTGGTCCTCGAACGTGGTGGAATAGATGATAATATCGTCCAGGTATATCAACGTGGCTTCAAAGTTGAGGTCTCCTAGACACCGCTCCATCATCCGCTGAAAAGTTCCTGGGGCGTTGGCCAGCCCAAACGGCATCCGATTGAACTCGAACAGTCCCATGGGAAGGATGAATGCTGTCTTGGCTCTGTCTTCCTCCGGCATCGGCACCTGCCAGTACCCACTGGCCAGGTCTAGGGTTGAAAAGTACATTGCGTTCCCCAGAGCGGACAGAGACTCTTCTATGCGGGGCAATGGATACGAATCCTTAATGGTGCAGGCATTCAACTTCCGATAATCCACGCAAAAACGCAAAGTGCCATCTTTTTTCCGAACCAGGACAATAGGGGCCACCTAAGGGCTCTGGCTTTCTCGTACCTTCCGGAGCATTTGGGCTAATAGGGTTTTCACTTCCTGGTATAGCTGCGGTGGTATTTGCCAATATCGCTCCCGGATGGGGGCCGCTCCTGCCATGGGGATCCCATGCGTGATGGCCGTGGTACATCCGAAGTCGTCCTCGTGGCTGTAAAATTGTCCAAGAAGTGTCTCTACCTGGAGAAGTTGGGCTGGCGCTAGGCTGGAAAGTTCAGCCCGTATTCTTTCCAGGATGACTCGACCTTTCTCCTGGGTCGAGGATACGGCAGTCTGTTGGGTTCGTACCGTTACTGCCCAAGGATCTTCGGGCTGCACCTTCAACTGTACCGCGGGGTCCGGCAGCATCTCCTCCAAAGGCCTCACTAGTTTGGCCATTTTGGCCTGGGGCTTCAGGGCGATATCTTGGTCTTCCAGGTTGACACAACGCACCAGGACAGTCCCCTCCCGCACCGTGGCCAGGGAGCGGGCTACCAGTATGCCAGGTTGCAGGCGCTCCGAGTAACATGGTTCCACCTGCACCTCCACACCCTCCAGTGGCATTGGGGCGCGGATCGGCAGAACTACTGTGGCGCCCCTGAGGCTCAGTCGCCACAGAGGTACTGCACCTTCTCCTAAGGTGTAGTGCCCCACCATCCAGGTAAAGTGGGAACTCCTTTCCACACTCCAACACTTGCACCCCACACAACAGGGTAGTTCTGCACAACCACATTGCGGCTCAGTGCTTAGAGAGTAGCAGAGCACCTTTGGTGGTTCCCTGCTTGGAATACTGGATGTGCTGGGAGGTGGATGGCGTTAGGATACACAAAAGAGTGGGAAAGTGTAGGATTACAGGTCTGTCTGACAGGAGGTCAGCGAGGAAGGAAGCCACTCGGGAGAAGTGGGCATCCCTGGAAGGAGGGATGGAGGAAGGAGTGCTGCAGCTGCCTCAGTGACCTGAGCCAGCTGGCACAGGAAAGGAAAAGGAGAAAGATGTAGAACTGCAACCTAAGCTTCCATAAGAGAGAGAAAGACTAGTACGGAACAAAGGAGTAGGAGAACAGAGAGGACGTGGGTTGGAAGAGGAACCCTGCCTATAGGTCCTCAGCGCAGGGCCAGGGCCCGGTCCCCGAGGTTGTATGGACGCTTATGGTTCTGCAGCAGACACCGGTGGAGTAGTTGGCTGTAAATGCACTACTCCCATCTAAGACTTGGGGCACAACAGCAACTGATTAGAGAGCCGGGGCTCAGGAGAAGGGAGCCCCCGAAGCAGGCTACAGCTGTCTGCCGTACGAGTAGAGTTCTTGGGAACATCTGTAAAGAGGAACTCCAGGGTACCACGGTACTGGAGATCTTCACACCTTAAGGCGCAATAGAGGATTCGTTCAGGAAAGATACATGTTGGCAGAGTGTTGGAGAGGAGCTTTTCATCTTGCCTGGAGGTTGGTGAGTCTCAGACCTGGAGGACACGGCCCGGAGGCAGGCACCATTGTGTACCGTAGACTGTGAGTAAAGCTTCGGAACTACAAGCCCCGGTGTCCTCCATTCATTCTTGCGCCAACCCGCTCAGCACCGCTACATCTGGGTACCATCAGTTACACGGCCTGCGCCTCTCCACAACCATTAGAACTACACTGCCCTGGGACATCAGCCCTGCCTGTGGAGGGCTATACCACCACTGCTGCACCACAACATCTGTCCCATCGGAGCTGTCTGCAGCGTCGGCTTAACACCTCCCTTGCTGAACACCACAGGAGGCGTCACAAACTATTCCATTTCATAAACTACATATCGCCATTACTTGGGCGCCCAGGGCCACGGACCGGTTCGCCGCTGCTGTGACACATCCCCCTGACACCGGCCCGGTACCGAGTACCCCACGGCCCTGGGAGGGCGACCCAACTTGGCGTCACGAACAGGATGACAAGACCCCATGTCATCGCGTTCTGTGTGCCTGAGATTTGTTGGACTTTGAACTTTTGAAAATGTGTAGAAGACCCAATTTGATAGACTGTGACATGATATTAAAAATGGCCGCTGGCGCGGAGAAGAAGGGTGTGAAGAGATAGGAGGTCCTAGGAAAAGACCGCGAAGAGTCTTGGGCCTCCCCTGCCTGAATTACTATGTAACAGCGACATGGCCCACCCCTCGAGGGGTTCGTATACTGGCTTGGTATGGAGGTGCTGGAAGAAGACGCCGCCCCCGGAAGGAGGGGCAGAAGAAGCCAGTGGCAGGAAAGGGGCCAAGGCAGGAAGAATGCCAAAACGCCATTTTGGAGAGAGAGGGAAGGAGGCCTGTAGAGCGCGCGGAGGTGGAAGCGGATCTCCCTAGCGCCATGGCTTAAGGCTCCGACCCCGTCTCTGAGATGAGCCGCCAGCAACTAGATGACATCCCCCAGCTGACGTACCGTCTGCGACCGAGGCAGGAGGCCTTATGGAGGTTGAGCAGGCCGCACGCCCAGGAGGGGCCTACACCACCAGTACCTGCACCAACGGTACCTGCAGCTGCTGCACCAGACTGTCCCCGAGCAGCGCTAGTGTACACTTCCACTCTGTCCATACAGCTGGTCGCGGCCTGCCCAGAGGAGTCACCGGAGACCCCGGGAGCCGAGGCCGTGCTCTCGCCTGGACCTGACGCGGCTGTGCAGGTACCACCAGAGGCCCCTGCGGACCAGGAGCCGCTATCCGCTCCACCACCGCCGGCACCCAGACCAGCCATTCCGGTGGATATCCCGGCAGCGGCCCATCTTCTCAGACCTGCACCGGAGTTGGAACACCGCCAGGAGGCCCCAGGTATGACTGCAGCCCCTGCACCTGGGAAGGCCCAGGGGTGTATGCCCATGGTAGCGGCGGGACAGGTCATGTTGGACCTTGTCTGGGACCGGGATACTAGCCCCAAGGGGGAAGCGTCCGAATCCTTAGCGGTAGTACCGCGGGCCCCAGTGGGTAAAAGCAGGTCCCAGGAGGAGGAAGAGGAGACTGAGGCCTTTTGTTAACAGACCATCAGGCAACTGGCAAGGAGAGGGAGCAGCGCCGGCTAGCGATATTAGGCCCATATCTGGATGGGAAAGAGAAGGCCCGCGCAGGTCGCTACGGTCCCCGAGACTCGGCTGGATGGGGACAGGTCCTCAATGTGAGGCGGGAACGGGCGTTCGGATTTATTGCAGACCCCCAGAGGATCTCAGATTTGTTTTTCAGCCGGAGGGATGTGGAGTCTCACCTCCGGAAGGGACACCCAGCGCGTGACCTGCAGCCAGGGGAGTACGTCACCTACACCCGGCATGAAGGACTCCGTGGCTGGTACGCGTTAAACATCCGGCGTATACCAGAGGATTTACTGTCCACTTATCTGAAAGAGAAAGCACGTGTTCCTTCCCCGGTACCTGTAGCTGCCCTTGTACCTCAGGCGGCAGTGGATCAGAAAGCCATCAACCCACCAGGAGGAGGTAACCCAGAGCATCTCCCCTGGAAGCAGCCGAAACCAAAGGTACAGAAAGCCCTAAGTTTCACTCTGCTGGAGGAGGAATTTTTGAAAACTGCTAATGCATTCTTCACGCCTGGTAGCAGTACCCAATCGGCTTCCAGAACCCCAGGAGGGAACCAGCACCAAAATTCTCGTGACCCAGGAGGGTTTGTTTAGCACCATTGTGCCTTTTTGTTTGCTCATCATGGCTTAGTTTTTGGTTTTCCCAGAGTTGCCCTGTTTGGTTGGCAGCGTTTCTACATTTGGAATTGAGGAGATCATGAACGCTGTATGATCCAAAACTTTTATTGTAAATAGTTGCACCTCTTTAGGTGCCCTCTCTTGGTTTTACATATTGACACTTTGCGAAGATGATGTCTACCTCAAAGGACACTGCAAGAGATCCCGGCTGGGAGCGGTGTCTAGCACTTACAAGAATAATTGTTGAAAGTTTAATGTAAAGTATTTTTGATAATGATGTATCTTATGAGAATATCAGTAACTAGGAAATGGCTTTTATATAGAGTGAGAAATGTTTTGATATGAGAGATTTAAATAAAGAGTTGAAAATGTGAATGGTGAACCAGGTATCATATTTGTCACTTGAAGGGAAGTAGAAAATGTACACATTAGAAAGAGAAAGGAAATGTGTACTAGAGGAGGAAAGCTGAATAATCCTGAAGTGAGAGTGAGTCACTTAGAATGAAAAATTGCACTTTTTGACTTGAAATTTAGCTAGTTAATTAGGAATTGTTTGTAACGTTCAAGAAACAATGCCTCCTATATTAGGAAGTTTAGTATAATAAATGTTTATGCAGCATTATAAAAATTTTGTATGTTCCTGTACTGTCAACTTTGTTGTCTTGCAGACCGCGGATGTGCTGTGTTTAACGGGGGGGTATGTGGCACCCCTGAGGCTCAGTCGCCACAGAGGTACTGCACCTTCTCCTAAGGCGTAGTGCCCCACCATCCAGGTAAGGTGGGAACTCCTTTCCACACTCCAACACTCGCACCCCACACAACAGGGTAGTTCTGCACAACCACATTGCGGCTCAGTGCTTAGAGAGTAGCAGAGCACCTTTGGTGGTTCCCTGCTTGGAACACTGGATGTGCTGGGAGGTGGGTGGAGTTAGGATACACACAAGAGTGGGAAAGTGTAGGATTACAGGTCAGTCTGACAGGAGGTCAGCGAGGAAGGAAGCCACTCGGGAGGAGTGGGGATCCCTGGAAGGAGGGATGGAGGAAGGAGTGCTTCAGCTGCCTCAGTGACCTGAGCCAGCTGGCACGGGAAAGGAGAAGAAGGAGAAAGACGTAGAACTGCAACCTAAGCTTGATAAGAGAGAGAAAGACTAGTACGGAACGAAGGAGTAGGAGAACAGAGAGGACGTGGGTTGGAAGAGGAACCCTGCCTATAGGTCCTCAGCGCAGGGCCGTGGCCCGGTCCCTGAGGTTGTATGGACACTTATGGTTCTGCAGCAGACACCGGTGGAGTAGTTGGCTGTAAATGCACTACTCCCATCTAAGATTTGGGGCACAACAGCAACTGATTAGAGAGCCGGGGCTCAGGAGAAGGGAGCCCCCGAAGCAGGCTACAGCTGTCTGCCGTACGAGTAGAGTTCTTGGGAACATCTGTAAAGAGGAACTCCAGGGTACCACGGTACTGGAGATCTTCACACCTTAAGACGTAATAGAGGAGTCGTTCAGGAAAGGTACATGTTGGCAGAGTGATGGAGAGGAGCTTTTCATCTTGCCTGGAGGTTGGCTGAATCTCAGACCTGGAGGACACGGCCCGGAGGCAGGCACTATTGTGTACCGAAGACTGTGAGTAAAGCTTGGGAACTACAAGCCCCGGTGTCCTCCATTCATTCTTGCGCCAACCCGCTCAGCATCGCTACATCTGGGTACCATCAGTTACATGGCCTGCACCTCTCCACAACCACTACAACTACACTGCCCTGGGACATCAGCCCTGCCTGTGGAGGGCTATACCACCACTGCTGCACCACACCATCTGTCCCAGCAGAGCTGTCTGCAGCGTCGGCTTAACACCTCACTTGCCGAACACGACAGGTGGCGTTATGAACTATTCCATTCCATAAACTACATATCGCCATTTCTTGGGCGCCCAGGGCCATGGACCGGGTCGCCGCTGCTGTGACACATCCCCTTGACACCGGCTCGGTACCGAGTACCCCACGGCCCTGGGAGGGCGACCCAACTACCACCGTCTGCCCTGGAGGAAGCACGAGCGGGTGGGCTGCCGGCGCGATGACCTTGCCCAGCGCCTCACCCACCTGGCACTCCTGGAGCACTCGCGCCTCCCGCACCAACCGCTGGAAGACCTGCCCTTGGGCCGTGCGAGAACCCCAGTGGCTCAGAGTC
This sequence comes from Dendrobates tinctorius, assembly GCF_039654945.1. Taxonomy (NCBI): domain Eukaryota; kingdom Metazoa; phylum Chordata; class Amphibia; order Anura; family Dendrobatidae; genus Dendrobates; species Dendrobates tinctorius. The sequence continues at coordinate 96,307,195 of NW_027361679.1, read as the reverse complement.
TCTTGTGTGGGTTTGTTGAGGAGGAGGTTGCCGAACTCTCGTAGTATGTTCATACCCAGAATGACCGGATGTTTGCTGTCTGTGTCTCCCTGGGTCAGGACCACTCCCCGGCGGCCGAGTGATTTGCCACTTATCGAAATCTGCATCCAGGCTACTCCGACGACAGGAACTGGTAGCTGGTTGGCGGCTACCAACTTTATCACTGTCCCCCACTGAGGTTTCACTGCTTCGGGAAAATGCTGCTGAAAATAAGTCTCTGGCATGGTCATAACCTGCGATCCCGTATCCACTGGGCATCGCACAGCACGGCCTTCGATCTCTGCCCATACCACTGGGCACCGCGAGACCAGGTCTTTGTGACTTCCACCACCCCGTGTGATGGGCTCCAGCTCGGGCGGCGTCTCCACGGCTCAGGGTCCTCTGCTCTTCTTGGCCAGCGGGGCGAGTTTCCTCTAGAATGTTTGCAGTCTCGGGCGGAGCGTCCCAATTCTCCACAATCGTAACAGACGAATGGTCGTGGGGACTGACTTGGGTGGGGGCCACGATGGTTCCTTTACCCGGCCCTGGCCGACTCCTTGTGGCCGCTTTCTTGGCTTCGGCCAGTTAACCTTTAATACTCTGCATCTCTTGCTTCACCTCTTGTACCCAGTGGGGTTCGCTCAGGGCGCTTACGGATGCTTCGATACTCCGAGCCATCTCCACGGGCACTGTCACCTCTTGCTCCTGTTCCCGAACCCGTGCCTCCTTCCCCATCTCTGAAAAGGTCAGATGTGGGTCCACTCGCACCTGCTCTCACAAAGCCTGTCTTGTCAGGGTGTCTCGTAGCCCGGTCACTAACAGGTCACATAATGTTATGTCCACGGTCCCCACGCCGACTCCATCCTTCCTTTCAATGGCTAAAAACAGTTCCTGCAAAACATTCATATACTGGGTCACTGTTTCCCCCTCTTTCTGCATGCGTCCAAACATCTGGGTTCTCAGTTCCCCCACATCGGTCGGGTCCCCATAGGTCTCTTCTAAGATCTGTAACACCCTGACGAAGGTGTTTCGCTGCCCCCGGGGCCTCAACATTATGGTATCCCAGGCTTCCCTGTCCAACGCCATCAGGGCCACTTCTGCCTCTAGGTCAGGGGTGAGCAGATGCATCCTGAATAACCCACGCATTCGCTCCGTCCAATTCCACAGCATAGTATTGCTGCCGGAGAACCTGGGTAGATTGCTTAGCATAGCCCCCAAAGAAATGCTGGGCTGGGGGCCCTCGTTGTCCACGCTCGGAGACTGCATCCTGCCGACTACGCCAAATGTGGTGTTTGCAGGTACGCAGGATGCAAAGACGAGTCACGAGACAATTTGGTGCTTTCTATAATAACGTTTATAAGACTAGAGGGAACTTTCCTCAGTCACGGCCTGATCACCAAAAGGGGTAACACGGGTTGCCCTCGCAGGGGCTCTAGACAAGCAAACACAATCGGGTAGAACACGACTACTTCCGGCAATAGCCGGTCACTATAGGGCCCTTAAATATATAGTCAACTTAACCGTCCAGACGTCCCTCGCCGTTCGGGATGGTGGTCTTTCGGCGTAGTAGTTGCTGGGCCCAGTTGCTGAGGCGTTGACGAAGTCTTTGCGCGCTCCGGCGTGCTGATGACACTGGAGCCCCACAGGCCCCGGCGGAGTCCTTGGACGGATGGGCCACAGTCCCTGGACTGCGGCAAGTGGCAGCGATGTGTGGTGGTGAATGACAGGCCACCTGCGCAGCTAACGGCTGCGACGGGGAGTCCGCGGTCAGCAGAGGCCTGGCCCCTGCTTCAGACCGGAGCGGGACAGTGGTGGCCGCCGATGGCACTGGGCTTGCCGCGACCACGGGTGAGGGCAGAGCGGCTGCAGGCAGCAGGAGACAGGCCGCAGCCACGGGTTGGAGTGAGGCGGCAGCAGCCGCTGGTGTCCGCGGGCAGGCCGCAGCCGCGGGCAGGAGCGAGGTGGCAACGGCCACTGGTGGCCACGGGCAGGCCGCAGCTGCTGGCAGGGGCGAGGCGGCAATGACCGCTGGTGGCCGCAGGCAGGCCGCAGCCGAGAGCTGGAAGAAGGCTGCCGCTGGTCGACGCGGGGCAGCGGTTCTCGGATGGTCGTCTCTGCGCCGTCCCACTGATGTCCAGGGGAAGTATCTCTCCTGTCTCTAGCCTCCTTCCTGACTCTGGTGAGTCGCTCTGGCTCTCAGTTGCTCCCACGATCTCCTGCTCCTTCTGTCTCATTCTGCTGACTCATCGTCCCAGGAATTCCCCGCCCCCTTCAACTGGTCCCTCCCCCAGCCCATCTGTCTATCACAATGGTCCGTCCCCGAACTCTGTCCCCCGGAAACAGTTCCCTCAGATTCCAGGTGACGGACCCCTTGGTTCCGACCCGGACACTCGACAGGGACCCTCTCTCCCACAGCAGCTTCTAGCTTCCCATGGAGGCTATTGAAGCATGCCAAAAGTAAAAAAAAAATAGTTTTAAAAATATAAAAAAATAAAAAAGTTTAAATCGCCCCCCTTTTGCCCCATTCAAAATAAAACCGTAAAAAACACAAACATACACATATTTGGTATTGCCGATCCATTAATAAAAAAAGGATTAACCTGATTGCTAAATGGCGTAGCGAAAAAAAGTCAAAACGCCACAATTACGTTTTTTTGGCCGCCGCGACATTGCATTAAATTGCAATAACTGGTGATCAATAGAGCGTAGAACCATATAGATCATGCAGCAATTAAGTTGCAAATAGATCAAGAGTGTAATACACAAATGAGATAAAATGCAAAATGATTTACTTCAAAATAGATTTAAATAAACAAAACAAACTAATAAAAACAGGGATGCCTCAAACCATAAAAAACACATGGGGAGAGCAGCAGCAGTAATAGGACAAAATCAAGATGGTATTAATACCCTATCTGGTAATATGAACAAATCCCCACCTTATGTGATCAATTTACACAGACATAGAGTAATCAGTGACTTGTATTTCTCAGACTAAGTAGCATGTTAGGGATAAACCACTCATATCTTTAGACATCTAAACAATATACTCTACATATAAATGTTATAGGGTAAGTCCCCATATCCTCTAAAAAGCAGCACAAAAGAGTGAATTCCTATGTCTGTAAACATCTTAATAAAATAGCAGAATGGAGCGCATGTTTGCATATCCAAAGTCATAAACAGCAAAAGTCATCAACACAAGCACATTAAACTCCCAACCAAGGAACAGTTTTCGTCTATAGAGATTCGCCAATTTGCTAACTAATACTCTATTCAGAGAGGTCAGACAGCGTCAGTCAAGAAACAGATGGGGGTTGTGCTCACAGCCCAACACCATGCAGGTTGCTTGGCATTTGCCACAGAACACCAGGATTGGCAAATTCGCCACTGGCTCCCTGTGCTTTTCACAGATGAAAGCAGGTTCATACTGAGCACATGTGACAGACGCGACAGAGTCTGGAGACGCCGTGGAGAGTGATCTGCTGCCTGCAACATCCTTCAACATGATTGGTTTGGCAGTGGGTCAGTAATGGTGTGGGGTGGCATTTCTTTGGAGGGCCGCACGGTGTTGGGTTGTGAGCACAACCCCCATCTGTGGAAGTCGGGCCCTCAGGCCATCCTCATGGAGTTGGTTTCTAACTGTTTGTGCAGACACATGCACATTTGTGGCCTGATGGAGGTCATTTTGCAGGGCTCTGTCAGTGTTCCTCCTGTTCCTCCTTGCACAAAGGTGGAGGTAGCGGTCCTGCTGCTGGGTTGTTGCCCTCCTACGGCCCCTTCCATGTCTCCTGGTGTACTGGCCTGTCTCCTGGTAGCACCTCCAGCCTCTGGACACTATGCTGGCAGGCACAGCAAACCTTCTTGTCACAGCTCGCATTGATGTGCCATCCTGGATGAGCTGCACTACCTGAGCCACTTGTGTGGGTTGGAGAGTCTGCCTCATGCTACCACAAGTGTGAAAGCACAACCAACATTCAATAGTGACCAAAACATCAGCCAGAAAGCATTGGTACTGAGATGTGGTCTGTGGTCCCCACCTGCAGAACCACTCCTTTATTGAGGGTGTCTTGTTAATTGCCAATAATTTCCATCTGTTGTCTTCCATTTGCACAACAGCATGTGAAATTGATAGTCAATCAGTGTTGCTTCCTAAGTGGACAGTATGATTTCACAGAAGTTTGATTCACTTGGACTTATATTCTGTTGTTTAAGTGTTCCCTTTATTTTTTTGAGCAGTGTATATATATATACACTTATACACTATAAGTATGGACTGGAGAGGGGATAGTCGAGTGACGGGGAGGCCAATTAACAAAGTGTTGCAGTAATCCAGGCGGGAGTTGATCAAGGCAACAGTGAGGGTTTTTGTTGTTTCCATGGTGAGAAAAGGGCTGATTCTAGAGATGTTCTTTAGGTGTAAGCGGCAAGAGCGGGCAAGAGATTGTATATGGGATGTGACGGAGAGATTAGTCTCAAACATAACACCCAGACAGCGCGCCTGCTGCTGGGGTGTTATTGTGGTACCACCCACAGAGAGGGAAATGTCCTATTTAGGGAGGTTAGTAGACGGCGGGAGCAGAAGAAGTTCAGTTTTGGAGAGGTTGAGTTTCAGATAGAGTGGACATGATATTGGAGACTGCGGACAGTCACTGGCATTCTGTAGTACAGAGGGGGTAAGGTCGGGGGAAGACATATATACAGTAGTTGTATGTCATCAGCATAAAGATGGTACCAAAAGCCAAATCTGCTGATGGTCTGTCCAATTGGGGCTGTGTAGAGAGAGAAGAGAAGGGGGCCAAGGACTAAGCCCTGAGGTACCCTGACAGCAAGAGGAAGAGGAGATGAAGTGGAGCCAGAGAACAAAACACTGAAGGAGCGGTCAGAGAGATAGGAAGAGAACCAGGAGAGAGCAGTGTAACTAGTGACTGGAGCCTAGAGAATAGGAGATGGTGGTCAACAGTATGGAAAGCTGCAGATAGGTCAAGAAGAATGATCAGTGAGTGGTCACCGTTACGTTTTGCTGTCAGAAGGTCATTGGTCACTTTGATGAGTGCAGTTTCAGTCAAATGTAGGGGGCAGAAGCCGGACTGTGAAGGGTCTAGAAGGGAGTGAGTGGAGAGGTACCGGTAAGGTGGGAGTAAACTAGGCGCTCCAAAAGTTTAGAGATGAAGGGGAGATTGGAGACTGGTCTGTAGTTTTTTGTGCAGGTGTCATGATCCAGGTTGGATCTGACAGTTTAAATGCACAAAGTAACTTTTTTCCCTTGGCTGTGTGCCAAAGAAGGTTTTTGCCCCTGGTGGCCATTAGGGTCATTGCACTGTGGTGATTTCAGTTGTAGTTTTCCCCCCGGTGGCCATTAGGGTCATTGCACTTAGGTTACCTTAGTTTGTGCACGTGATTAAGTAACAGGTGTGAATGCTCTATTAAAGAGTGTCAGGTGTATCAATCACTGTTGGTGATAGGTCTTCATTTGCAAGCAAGCCTGGGTGAAGGATAGAGCTAAAGGAGAGTCACAGGCAGCTCAGGGAGATTCCTGGAGTGTCAGCTATGGTGTCTGCAAGGAGTGCTGGCATGGCGTGGTGGAGTTGCAGCTATGGTGTCAGCAAGGAGTTCTTGCATGGATTGGTGGAGTGGCATCTATGGTGTAGAACTGCACTCAAAATGCTGGATGTTGTTGTTGAGAGCTGGACTCAAGCATGCTGGACTTTTTGGCAGAAAAGCTGGACTCATTGGCGGGACTCTGTCTCTGGACAGCTGCACTCAGGTGGTGGACTCTGTTTGCTCCAAGGCTGCACTATGGTGATGGATCCGATTGGAGGAAAAGATGCACGCAGGTGGTGGGCTCTGTTGCTGGGATTGTAAGCAACAGAGCAAAGCTAAGTGGTGTTCCCCTGTTTTGTCATTTTTCCTTGTGTGTGTTTAGTGCAGTGGTGGGATTAGTTTCCGCACTGACCAATTCCCTAGTGAGGGTTTAGGTGCAGGGCGAGCTAGGGATATCAGGTATCCAGATCAGCGCCCGGTGCGGAACCGGCCTAGGGAACGTTAGGAGTGTAGAGACACTGACTCAGGGGTGTGCAGGAGGTCTCCACTTCCCCGTTCCCTATCGCAGGGCCACCATTGTTACTGTTACCCAGGTTTTCCCTATTCCCTTTGTCTTATTGTATTAGTTACCGGCCTGCGGGCCGCGTCACATAGGACAATTACACATGCCGCGTCCTGTTGTATCAGTTACCGGCCTGCTGACCGTGTCACTCAAGATGGGGCACGTGACATTATCACCAACAGTGATTGATACACCTGACACTCTTTTATAGAGCATTCACACCTGTTACTTAATCACGTGCACAAACTAAGGTAACCTAAGTGCAATGACCCTAATGGCCACTGGGGGGAAAACTACAACTGAAATCACCACACTGCAATGACCCTAATGGCCACCGGGGGCAAAAACCACCTTTGGCACACAGCCAAGGGAAAAAAAGTTACTTTGTGCATTTAAACTGTCAGATCCAACCTGGATCATGACATCTAGTAAGTGATGTATCACTGTAATAAGAGTCTCTGTTTCTATTTCATACTCAGATTAAGTGGCAAAAGCCTGGTAACAGATTCCCTTTATGGACTGCGAGAAAGGAGGTTCACACACAAACCAAAAATAATTGTCCCATCTCTGGCTCTGCTGCACCTAACTGCTGTAGCAATGCCAGGTAGGCTAGGGTTAAATCCTAGTTCTTCAGGCTTTTATTAGTGCACCTGGTTAGCTCTGCAAATAAACAGGGTAGGTGTTCTTCTAAGTCAGTCAGTTCAGAGAAGCTGACTGACTTGATTTGTCTTGAAGTTGAAAAGAGAGACAGGCCAGAATTCCCTCTCTGACAAGAAAAAACACAAAAATTGAGCTTGGTTTGAGTTGGTACACATGCAGCATATAAATGCATGTTCACATGGCCAAAAAGCAGACAAAACCTACAAAAGACAAAATGAAAAAAACCCTGCTATAAATAAATAAGTAAAAAGCAAAAGTGCATTTAAATCATACAGAGTTCTTAGCAATACTGTATTTTATCAAGCATAGCATAAAAGCCGTCCCACCATCGACAAGGTGACTCTGTGGTCGGGGCGGTCCTACACTGTCTAGTATTAATAACCTTATCATGTGTCAAAGTTGACGTTTGTGTGAATAAGGGCAGACAAGGACCGGGTCCCAACCACTGGACACCAGTCAGGGGAAGCCTTTAAATACAATTTCCAGCTCAGGAGAGGGAGGCCACACCCCAGTTTGCACAGAATGCAAAAATACAAAGAAAAAACACAAAAATTGAGCTTGGTTTGAGTTCTGTACACATGCAGCATATAAATGCATGTTCACATGGCCAAAAAGCAGACAAAACCTACAAAGGACAAAATGAAAAAATCCCTGCTATAATTAAATAAGTAAAAAGCAAAAGTGCATTTAAATCATACAGAGTTCTTAGTAATACTGTATTTGATCAAACATAGCATAAAAGCCGTCCTACCATCGACAAGGTGACTCTGTGGTGGGGCAGTCCTACACTGTCTAGTATTAATAACCTTATCATGTGTCAAAGTTGACGTTTGAATAAGGGCAGACAAGGACCGGGTCCCAACCAGTGGACACCAGTCAGGGGAAGGCTTTAAATACATTTTCCAGCTCAGGAGAGGGAGGCCACACCCCAGTTTGCATAGAATGCAAAAATACAAAGAAAAAACACAAAAATTGAGCTTGGTTTGAGTTGGTACACATGCAGCATATAAATGCATGTTCACATGGCCAAAAAGCAGACAAAACCTACAGAAGACAAAATGAAGAAAACCTGCTATAATTAAATAAGTAAAAAGCAAAAGTGCATTTAAATCATACAGAGTTCTTAGTAATACTGTATTTGATCAAACATAGCATAAAAGCTAAGGTTTTGTCTGCTTTTTGGCCATGTGAACATGCATTTATATGCTGCATGTGTACAGAGCTCAAACCAAGCTCAATTTTTGTGCTTTTTCTTTGTATTTTTGCATTCTGTGCAAACTGGGGTGTGGCCTCCCTCTCCTGAGCTGGAAATTGTATTTAAAGGCTTCCCCTGACTGGTGTCCACTGGTTGGGACCCGGCCCTTCTCTGCCCTTATTCACACAGACGTCAACTTTGACACATGATAAGGTTATTAATACTAGACAGTGTAGGACCGCCCCGACCTCTCTGAGAAGAGTCTGCACAGGCTGTGTGCCGAGAACCGCAAGCATCAGTGGTTGCTATGGACAATAGCTGTTTTATTTGACCAAGTTGGGGTTAGCTCAGCTGAGTATGAGTAGCCAGGGTCTGTTCTGTTTAGTTAGCGCCTGGGCAAGGCTTTATGTTTTTTGTTTGTTTTTGGTGTCGAGCAAACTGTTGAAAGCAATAAAAACTGCATGTGTTTGGACCAAAACTACATTGCCTGTGTGAACACTACCTAAAGCCTTCTGCCTACCAGAGAGAGCGAATTCCTACCCTGCAATACGGCAGCTAAGAAAACTTGCATATGTACAGCCTCTCAGCAGCACAGTTACTTGAAAAGTGTATTTTAAAGGCACGCTCACTTTTGTTTTACACTCCAGTGTCTTTTCACTTTGGCGAAACCTTTGACAAGCTGAATCTATAGTTTCTGATGGGGTCAGTTTTCTGCCAGGTACCATCAGTTGTGTCCCAGTTGGCGGCAATACTAGTGAGGACTCAAGCCAACAAGGACATAGAATTTTATCGAATCATGGATTTTATTTGTTGGTGGGGTTTGTATTAAACCATTATATTGTTTTACATATTTTTTTATTTTTTTTATTTTTGATGCTTGTTTTTTCTTGATGTGTGATGGAATAAAGTATTGATTCATTTTTTTTATACCTGGATGTGTGCTGTGATTTCATGTGTAGCTTTCCTTTCTCTTTTTTGTATTTATGGTACCATAAGTTGTGACCCTGGACATCTCAAGAAGCTTTTGATACAGAATCATGCACATGACCATATGAACAGTTTTGTTATGTTTAGTTAGTAAGGCTGCCATAGATATGATGGAGCAGTGGCATAAATATGATAGATGTACGGATTGCAGTTTGCGTGATTGCCCACACAAGAAGACCAATAGTATTAAAGACCTGTGATAGTTGGAGGCCTTGTTGTAGATTTTCATTGAGTCTCAAAAGCTTCAAGTTACACCACTGTGTCTGATACCGCCACTATAGTCTGTGTGCCTCCAATTTTTAAGGGTGGTAAATAGTGATTCGAGATTTCCGAGCATGCTCGGGTGATCTCTGAGTATTTTGGCGTGCTTGGAGATTTAGTTTGTGTCTCCGCAGCTGCATGATTTGCGGCTGCTAGACAGCCTGAATACATGTGGGGATTGCCTGTTTGTTAGGAAATCCCCACATGTATTCAGGCTATCTAGCAGTATTATTATTATTATTATTATTATTATTATTTATTGTTATAGCGCCATTTATTCCATGGCGCTTTACATGTGAGGAGGGGTATACATAAAAACAAGTACAATAATCTTAAACAATACAAGTCATAACTGGTACAGGAGGAGAGAGGACCCTGCCCGCGAGGGCTCACAATCTTCAAGGGATGGGTGATAATACAGTAGGCGAGGGTAGAGCTGGTCGTGCAGCGGATTGCAGTTTGCGTGATTGCCCACACAAGAAGACCAATAGTATTAAAGACCTGTGATAGTTGGAGGCCTTGTTGTAGATTTTCATTGAGTCTCAAAAGCTTCAAGTTACACCACTGTGTCTGATACCGCCACTATAGTCTGTGTGCAGTAGCAAATCATTCAGCTGCGGAGACACAAACTAAATCTCCAAGCACGCCAAAATACTTGGAGAACACCCGAGCAGGCTCGGAAATCTCGAGTAACGAGCATAGTCGCTGATCACTAGAGGTAAGCAAAAAAATGTTCAGCCTGATTCTATACCAATTCTTCAAAAAATAAAAATGTTTTACATGTCCCATTGGATTCCTCTAGAAGCACACAGGGTCTGACAAATCTTGTATAACAGTGAACAGAGGCTTTCAAGAGGAAGGTAGAGGCTCTTCTTGTGTAGCAGTGCAGGTTCTGTGCCAGTATGCGTGGTCCGTAATGATGGTCCTTAGAACTTAAACCTGAGCTTGCTCATGTATTAAATGATCTTATTCTCATCATCATAAATTGCTAAAATTGCAAAGTATTTCAAAAAACAATTTTCCAGCACAGCTTGCATTTTCTGCTCTGTAGCTGTCCAGATCGTGGGATCCAGCTAGCTTCAGAGCCACTGTGCTTCACCGGTGATTCTAAGGCAAAGCTGACTCATACAGTAGCATAGGAGAGTACTTGGCCAGTGACGCCGTTGACACAGCTCCTGTCCAACAAGCAGGATTGCTCCACTACCCTCTACTAAGAGGCAGGATAGTGGTGGGCTCCCGCAAAAGTAGTTGAAAAAAAACCTTTAATTGTTTTTCTGAAAGTAATTCGAAGAAAAAGCAGACATCACAAATTATATTATTATCCACGAGTTTAGTGTGTGATTTATAGCTCATGTCACATAATGAAGATGGGATGATATTCATAGATCTATTTTGCACGTATGATATATACTGCATGAAGTAATAAATTATAAAGCCCTTCTCGGAGAGGAATCCCATTGATTGCGCTAGTCTCTGGTGTATTCAAAGAAGATTGGCATTCAGAGAAAAAAAATTATGCCATAATCAGCTGATAAGTCATTATGTAATCATAACTTAGGAATATTAAAATATCTATTTACTTGGAAGCAATTTGTTTGTGTCTTCTAAAGCATCAGCACAAGGGGGTCATATTATGCTAGCATAGAGAGCCATTGATGGGATGACCCAAATACAGAGAGCACTCTGTAAATTTGCATTACTCAGTCTTTACACACAGCTCCCTCCCGCCTTCCCCTTTTCTCGCTCCTTCCCTCCCTCCCCAATGGCCAGCTGTGCCTAGTACACTTATTATCTCTGGCTGTGCCGATAACATAGGGGAAAGCACAGGCAGGGAGAGTAGAAAACGCACTACAGCACCATTCATCTTTGAACAACCATGAAATCCAGGAGAGACAAACTGAAAATCCCATCATTGACATTAGAGTGAGTATCTGCCTATGTCTGCCATTTCCTGGGGGTTGGGAGCACTGAATTAAAGGGCTGATTCTGTGAGGTTCATGGTATTTAAGGACGGCTTTCGGGAAATGCCTGAAACAGCTGTTGAAGCCAACAGTAGCATTCTATCTACCGGTAGTGTAAGTGGATAGAGGATTAGATCTATTCGACATGTAGGGATAATGTAGACGTAATAAGGACCTGTTGGGGAAAAGCATGTTTCCTCGTGAATGGCAGAGACTGCATGTAAACAACATTATAATGAATGATGGTACTATCGATCAGTAGGGTGCAATATTATGGTTAGATTTATGTTGGGCATCCATGAAGTAAGATTGTATTTCCAGATCCTACGTCATACCAAGTGTTTTTCATGCAGTACGTAGATGAGCGGGGAACACTTGGGGCAAAGATAAGGTGATCAAAAATACTACTGTATAGAAGGGACCGCTGGTGAATAATGCGGGGCTCCCATAGGGTCCTACATGGTTCAAAGCTGTGGGTTTCACAAAAATAACTGTTCAATTCTGTAGGGGAATTGTAGCCCAACTCTATTGTGTACCTAATTAGTCTAAAAGTTATTAAATGTAGGATGCAGATACAATGGCTCTAGTGGATGTGTAGAATGGTGAAAGTTGGGAACTTGCAAATTCTAGAGTTTTTCATGCAACACTACATAGCACTGGATGTGGAACACAACACTGCATTCAGTCGGAATAGAAAAAGTGTCAATTCAGCTCACAGAGTCACCACCTAAGAGATAAGTAGCCCAGGAGACTTCCAGGATAGTCAGTAGTCTGGGTGTGGTGCACGGAGTATGCACTGGTCTGGCGTCCAGATCGTATAGCTCTCAATGGTCTGAAAGGGGAAGATCTACAGCACCAATGGAAAGTAGTTAAAACTTAGCCTTAAAAAATGGGACAATGTACATATATTTAAAAAAGAATGCCCATAATGCTCATGCGTTTCGGATAGAAAAATCTTCAATCGTAGCTCATAGATTAAAGGCTGAATTTTAACTATTTTCTGTTGGTGCTGGAGAATATCCCTTTTGGACAACTGAGATTCACTGAAAATGCTTTGGGTTCCATAATGCATCCTCACACGGCTGTTGAAGCCAGTCAGTCATGCTACATCAGCTATGATAGTTAGTTATTAACAATAATAGTTTATTGATGCAAAGGTTCCCTGCCCAAGTCCAGTTTTTTTCCATAAACTGTCATAAATTCTCATTAGATTCAGCATAAATGTTAAAATTAAATCGATTTTCATCTTCGTAGATTTGCAACTTTTAGTACATTTCTATGTTCTACTTTGCACCAAACACATTTGAGCAGGTTAGTAGACTATTCTCAACAACCTTCTGTCTAATAGCACAAAACAGAAAACAGAAGTGAATATAGCCATCTAGACAGCCATGCTGTATCGTCTCCAAACTGATAACCCCTAACCCCAAATAGTTTTAGAAAAAAGTCCGGCTCTTAACTTCAGAGGGTAGACATTTTTCCAGTATTATCATACTTTATTGCTTATTGATTCCCATATACTGTGCACTAAAAAGGCAACTGAATGGCACATTGGATATGGAGCATTAGAAATAATGGATGATTGGTCTCTTTTGTACATCAGGAGGGGAATATGTATATTATATAGAAAAATGGTTAAAGGGGGACTGTCACCAGGTCAAAAGAGGCCAGTTTTTGCCTGTATTTTATTCCTACTGCTCCCTCCAATTTTTGTTTCTATGAGGTTCCATAGATATGGGTCTTTCTATTTAGTGCTAATCTTTGTGGTCTTTACAAGGGGGTATGGCTCACACAACTCTGCGGGGGCATGTGTTTAGGCTACGCTGCATTAATATTACCCTGTGAGATCAATATTCAGAGGAGCACCGGGAATAAATTAAGAGCAAACACTGCCCACTTTTAACCTGGTATCAAGTCCTCTTTAGAGGAAAAATGTTCAGGACGCCAAAGGGAAAATTCAGAACAGAAACCTATTTACCTTTTGATAAGATGCGGAGATCCCAACTTATTTCAAGCAATTCCGCCCAGATTTTAGGCCATTTTTGGAGATGTTTTGATGGGAATCACATATGACAGCCATAAATTTGTTTTGCCACAGATATCTGTGGCCAGCATCGTTCCATGATCATTTCATTGTCTATAGACATGTGTGTTGTTTGTCAAATTATGAGTGTAATATTGTGTATAGTATTTTTTATTAATGACGGGGTGAACTTTCATTGCCGAAATTTCAGACCCATTCCCTGTGGGCATAGAGTCCCCTATAAGTGTAAGCACTTGTGAATGTAAGAGTCAGATTCCATCACAATTTTTCTTTTCGTGGATTAGGGTAATGCCATCATTCTGCTATTGAAGTGGTATCCTTGTCTAACTCCCTTTAGAAACCTCACAGTGAAAGGGGATCTTACTGCAGTGGTACTGATGGGGTTACCATGGAGACAGAATCTTCCAGCCGGAAAACACCCCTCCATTATAACCCAGCCGAATAGCAAACACCACCTTTACAAATCTCACACCCTGTCTCTCCAGAAAGCCTGGAGTTCCACTGCTTGTTACTTGCAATCACAGGTTATTTAAGGGGTTATCCGGCTAAACGTATCACTGTTACTATGACACATGATCTTCTAGTTTAGTAATTGAGTCAGCTCCATAGGTAGGATAATTTGTTAATTTGTCGTAATTGTATGATAAAGTACCCTTTCCTACAAAAATAATAGAAGCATAGAATGTTAGAGTTGGAAGGGACCCCCAGGCTCATCGCATCCAACCCCCCTGCTCAATGCAGGATTCACTAAACCAATTCAGACAGATGTCCATCCAGCCTCTGTTTGAAGACTTCCATTGAAGGAGAACTCGCCACACCTCGTGGCACTCTTTTGCTTCTTGGCTCCCATACACTGTGCACAGGTGCCCAGGCCGAGGTACTTAAAGGGGTTGTCCACTACTTGAACACACTCTTACAATCATCATGTTTGCTCCCAGTAAAATAAGACATACTCCCCTCTGGTGCTGGCACTGTTCGGAGCTCGCTCGAACGGGGCTAGCGTTACATTATGTCACACAATCCCTGCGACCAATCAGCGCAGCCTTCACTCCACCCACGTTTGGACGAATCAAACATCATGAGGAAGTCAGAGCTGCGGCTGCCTACTCACTTCCTTTTGATGTCTGACGTCACGCGATTCACGGGAGAGTGTCGACTCTGGTAATGCATATAGATGTTATTTTGCTGGGGGAAACCATGTCAATTAAGACCTGTCGAAGCGCTTCTGATAGCATGAAACGATCGTTGTCAGCTCCCTTTGCACTCCTGATGTCACTCCCCCGGCCCGACATGTGTAACATGTGCCAATAAATCAAGCAATATCTTCACCAGCTCATTGAGTGCGACCTAATTTCTACTTGGATATAAGACGTGGTTGTCCAAGTAGTGGACAATCCCTAAAGAGCAACTCCAGAGAGAAAATATAGTGCAGTCATTGTGAGCTATAGTGAGCGCTGACTTAAAGCATGCCTGGGAGCTTCGAGTTACATCTGGCTCTGCAGTAATCCACTGCACTGTGACTCAACCAAATGGCAGGGTGTGCTTACAGCCGCCCCTAAGGCTAAGTGCACACGTAGCGGAACTCTCGCGGAAGTTACCGCGAGAATTCCGGAATTCCATTCCGCGTGAAAATCGCATTTTAAATTCCTGCGATTTTCCCACGGAAAAACTAGCGATTTGCAAGTGCAATTAGCTTGCAGAATGCTAGCGTTCTCCAAGCAATCTGTAGCATCGCTTGGAGAACTGATTGACAGGTTGGTCACACTCGTCAAACATAGTGTTTGACGACTGTGACCAACTTTTTACTATTGAGGCTGCCTATGCAGCATCAATAGTAAAAGATAAAATGTTAAAAATAATTAAAAAAATAAAAAATGGTGTTATAGTCACCTTACGGCATCCCGCACAGCCTTCCCGGGCCTCAGCGATGCTTCCGCTCCCGGTAATGCCTTGCGAGACCTTTGATGACGTCGCGGTCTCGCGATAATGTAGCGGTCTCGCGAGGAATAGGGACTGCTACATTATCGCTAGACCGCGACGTCATCAAAGGTCTCGCAAGGCATTACTGGGAACGGAAGCGTCGCTGAGGCCCGGGAAGGCTGCGCCGGACGCTGGAAGGTGAATATAACACCATTTTTTATTCTATATTTTACAGGGATATGGTACCCATAGCCCGGAGGACAGCCTCCTCTCCTCCGGACCGTGGGTACCATCCGCAAATGTTCTGCTTACTTTTCGCATGGTGGGCACAGCCACATGCAGGATGTAAGCGGAACAATGCATTCCTATGGGTGCGGGATCGCCGCGATTCCGCAAAATAATGAACATGCTGCATATTTTTCCACGATGCGATTCCGCCGCGGGAAAATCCGCAGCATTAGCACAGCATTGCGGAATCCCATAGGATTGCATGGGATGCTGTTTTTTGCATTTTCGCAGCAAAATCGCGTGCTAAAAAACGCAAAAAAAAGTGACGTGTGAACGCAGTCTAACAATACTAACCTACAGATTAACCCAATATCTGAAGATTAAAGGTGTTTTCCGCCGTGACCATTGTCCTTCAATAACGGCAATGTAACCTTAAATATATGATGCAAAACGTATGTTCCATACTGGATCTGATTTTTTTTTCATGCATCAATAGACTTGAATTGTCGAGTCCGATTTTTACTCGGACAGCACATATCTTTATTTTTTGCTTGTCTGAACAAACCCTGAGGCTGGAGCTACACGGCGACAGTCATATGGACAAATTTCGCTAGGTGCCAGTGCTACATCACCGTACAATACAAGTGAATGGGGTCGCATTGTGATACCTAGGGTACCGCAACCAAGACAGTCGCAAAAAATCAAACATGGCGGGACTCTTCACGACTTGATCGTCACAGTCGTATTATATTGTGCTGCAATGTTGCCGGAGTATTGTACCACCATGTAGCAGCAACACCTAGCAAACTTTGGCCATGCGATTTGTGTCGTGGCCACAGTCCTCACATAGCCCCAGTATTATATGTATCATTCTCGAATGAGAGTCTCAATATTTATCAGGCTCAAAAAAAGGGCCCCCAGCAATAAGCCTATCGCATCATTTACAGAATAAGGCCGGGGTCACACTAACCGACGCAAAATACGGTCAGTATTTTACATGCGTAATACGGATGTATGGCCCCTAAATAGTGCTCCGTATGTCATCCGTAATCAAGGTGTGGTCGCGTATTTTGCGCATGTCAGCATCCGTATGTAATCCGTATGGCATCCGTATGGCGAGATTTTCTCGCAGGCTTGCAAAATGGACATATAATGGAGCCCTATGACAGGGTTTCTAAACAGAAACCAAAGAATAGATATAGACACATAGAATGCATATATATATATATATATATATGTATTCTATGTGTCAATATCTATTCTTTCGTTTCTTTATTAAACCTGTCAGTGTGAGTTTACTGTATCGTGCACTGAATTGCCGGCTTTGCTAAAAGACACCTGGTGCGTATTTCTCGCAAGTCACATGTGTGGTCCGTGTGTAATCCGTATTTTTTGCGCACCCATAGACTTGCATTGGCGTATTACGGGCGTAGTACGCTGACAATCGCAGCATGCTGCGAGTGGCACGGAGCGTAGAATACTGAGGAGAAATATACGGCTGGTGCGAGGGACCCCATAGAGAATCATTGGTCTGTGTCTAATGCGTGCTTTTAGCGCCTCTCACTCGGCCGTATTCCTCGCCAGTGTGACCCCGGCCTTAGCTAAATAAACTAGAGCTGGAAATCGATTGAATGTGTTTTATAACCTTGCACATGAGGTGTTTGGGCAGCAGGTAGAAAAGCAGCTAATTACAGGCCGCATGTATGTAATAATTAACATGACAAGAACTGCGGAAGTACATTTCTATGGAAGAGTGCTTTTAACCATTTAACTAACTTTAAAGGGAACCAGTCAATAGATTTTAAGGGACTAAAACCCCCAGCAAGCTGTTAAACTGCTTGGGTTTAGCGTTATAAACATGCCTCTCTCACAACAGTGTATTTCCGCATTTTGTGTAAAACATAGGCGATGTGCAAATTACCAGAGAAAAATCCTGAGATAAGACTCAACCAATCAAATTTTCTCCAGTGGAGCTCACAATGTACATAAAGCCACATCGGCATTAAAGCAAATTTAATAGAACGCTATCAAACTTAGAATTATTTTATGTGGAAGGAAACCAAATTCCTGGAAGGAGCAAATTTAAACCCAGAAGGAGCATACAAGCCTTATTCAAGCATCGGTTTTGATTTTTCTTTTATGCACAAAAAAAAGTTTCAATTTTCATCAGTGTTTTGTTTAGATTTTTGTAAGTGTTTGAGCAATGTTTTTACCATCAGTGTTTCATCAGTGATTTTCTTGCATGAAAATAAATATGGTAGATAAATGACAAACCTTCTACTACCCATTGCATTGATAAAAACAGACATATATTACACATGGGTGTCAGTGACTTTCACGGACCCATAGATTTGTATGGACTATTTCCGTCTGTGAGTCCAAAGCATACATGCCTCTGTTTTTTCACTCCTCCGCAAAAAAACAGCATGTGAATAGTCACATAGACTATAATTGATATCTGTTCTATCTATAAAAAACAGATGGAACAAGTGCATGAAAAATGGACACCTGAATGAGGCCTTAAACAACAAATGCTTTCATTCAATGACATCAAACAAAATCTACACTTAAAGTATATATATATATATATATATATACAGTGCCTACAAGTAGTATTCAACCCCCTGCAGATTTAGCAGGTTTACACATTCGGAATTAACTTGGCATTGTGACATTTGGACTGTAGATCAGCCTGAAAGTGTGAAATGCACTGCAGCAAAAAAGAATGTTATTTCTTTGTTTAATTTTTTTTTAAATTGTGAAAAGTTTATTCAGAGGGTCATTTATTATTCAACCCCTCAAACCACCAGAATTCTGTTTGGTTCCCCTAAAGTATTAGGAAGTATTTCAGGCACAAAGAACAATGAGCTTCACATGTTTGGATTAATTATCTCTTTTTCCAGCCTTTTCTGACTATTTAAGACCCTCCCCAAACTTGTGAACAGCACTCATACATGGTCAACATGGGAAAGACAAAGGAGCATTCCAAGGCCATCAGAGACAAGATCGTGGAGGGTCACAAGGCTGGCAAGGGGTACAAAACCCTTTCCAAGGAGTTGGGCCTACCTGTCTCCACTGTTAGGAGCATCATCCGGAAGTGGAAGGCTTATGGAACTACTGTTAGCCTTCCACGGCCTGGACAGCCTTTGAAAGTTTCCTCCCGTGCCGAGGCCAGGCTTGTCCGAAGAGTCAAGGCTAACCCAAGGACAACAAGGAAGGAGCTCCGGGAAGATCTCATGGCAGTGGGGACATTGGTTTCAGTCAATACCATAAGTAACGTACTCCACCGCAATGGTCTCCATTCCAGACGAGCACGTAAGGTACCTTTACTTTCAAAGCGTCATGTCAAGGCTCGTCTACAGTTTGCTCATGATCACTTGGAGGACTCTGAGACAGACTGGTTCAAGGTTCTCTGGTCTGATGAGACCAAGATCGAGATCTTTGGTGCCAACCACACACGTGACGTTTGGAGACTGGATGGCACTGCATACGACCCCAAGAATACCATCCCTACAGACAAGCATGGTGGTGGCAGCATCATGCTGTGGGGCTGTTTCTCAGCCAAGGGGCCTGGCCATCTGGTCCGCATCCATGGGAAGATGGATAGCACGGCCTACCTGGAGATTTTGGCCAAGAACCTCCGCTCCTCCATCAAGAATCTTAAGATGGGTCGTCATTTCATCTTCCTACAAGACAACGACCCAAAGCACACAGCCAAGAAAACCAAGGCCTGGTTCGAGAGGGAAAAAATCAAGGTGTTGCAATGGCCTAGTCAGTCTCCTGACCTTAACCCAATTGAAAACTTGTGGAAGGAGCTCAAGATTAAAGTCCACATGAGACACCCAAAGAACCTAGATAACTTGGAGAAGATCTGCATGGAGGAGTGGGCCAAGATATCTCCAGAGACCTGTGCCGGCCTAATCAGGTCTTATAAAAGACGATTATTAGCTGTAATTACAAACAAGGGTTATTCCACAAAATATTAAACCTAGGGGTTGAATAATAATTGACCCACACTTTTATGTTTAAAATGTATTAAAATTTAACTGAGCCACATAATTTTTTGTTTTTTAAGATTTATGCATCTGTTAATAAATCCTGCTCTTGTTTGAAGTTTGAAGGCTCTAACTTATTTGCATCTTATCAAACCTGCTAAATCTGCAGGGGGTTGAATACTACTTGTAGGCACTGTATATATATATATATAATTATTATTATTATTATTAATTATTATATTATATCATTTATTCCATGGCGCTTTACATGTGAGGAGGGGTGTACATAATAAAAATGAGTAAAGTAATCTTAAACAATACAAGTCACGACAGGTACAGGAGGAGAAATGACCCTGCCCGGGTAGGCTCACAAACTACCAGGGATGGGTGAGGATACAGTAGGCGAGGGTAGAGCTGTTCGTGCAGTGGTTTGGTCGATCGGTGGTTACTGCAGATTGTAGGCTTGTTGGAAGATGTAGGTCTTCAGGTTCTTTTTGAAGGTTTCCATGGTAGGCGAGAGTCTGATATGTTGTGGTAGAGAGTTCCAGAGTAGGGGAGATGCACGGGAGAAATCTTGTATGCAATTGTGGGAAGAGGAGATAAAAGGGGAGTAGAGAGGGAGATCTTGTGAGGATCGGAGGTTGCGTGTAGGTAAGTATCGGGAGACAAGGTCAGAGATGTATGAAGGGGACAGGTTGTGGATGGCTTTGTATGCCATGGTTAGGGTTTTGAACTGGAGTCTTTGGGTAGCCAGTGCAGGGATTGACAGAGGAGAGATGCTGGGGAATAGTGGGGGGACAGCTGGATTAGTCGAGCAGCAGAGTTTAGAATAGATTGGAGGGGTGCGAAAATATTAAAGTGTAGGCCACAGAGCAGGAGGTTGCAATAGTCAAGGTGGAAGATGAAGAGAGCATGTACTAGGATTTTTGCAGATTCTTGGTTGAGGAATGTACGGATCCGTGAAATATTCTTGCGTTGAAGTCGGCAGGAAGTGGAAAGGGCTTGGATCTGTGGTTTGAAAGAGAGATCAGTGTCAAGGATTACCCCGAGCTTGTGGGACTGAGGAGAGTGGGCAGTCATTTTCTTTAATGGATAGGTCTGCTGGGGGTCGAGTGAGTGGGGGAAAGATGATGAATTCTGATTTGTCCATATTAAGTTTTAGTAATCTAGCGGAGAAGGATGAAATAGCAGACAGAAATTGTGGGATTCTGGTTAGTAGGGACGTAATATCTGGTCCAGAGATGTAGATCTATGTGTCATCGGCATAGAGGTGATACTGAAAGCCGTGAGATTCTATGAGCTGTCCGAGGCCAAAGGTGTAAATGGAGAAGAGTATGGTCCCTAGGATTGAACTTTGCTGGACTCCCAACAGATAGGGGGCGAGGTGAGGAGGTGGTGTGCGAATGGGAGACACTGAATGACCGATCTGTTAAGTATGACGAGATCCAAGATAGGGCCAAGTCTGTGAGGGAGGGAATTGTCCACTGTGTCAAAGGCAGAGGACAGGTCCAGGAGGAGGAGGACAGAGTAGTGTCGCTTGGCCTTGGCGGTTAATAAGTCATTGGTGACCTTAGTTAGGGCAGTTTCAGTGGAGTGGTGTGGCTGGAAACCAGATTGTAAGTGGACGAAGAGGGAGGAAGAAGAGAGGTGTGCGGACAGTTCAAGATGGAAGTGTTGTTCCAGTAGTTTTGAGACATAGGGGAGAAGTGATATAGGACGATAGCTAGATACAGAGGATAGGTCAAGAAAGAGCTTTTTGAGGATAGGTGTCATTGTTTTTTTTTTTTAAAGTATGAGGGGGAAACACCAGTTGTTAGTGATAGGTTGAAGAGATGGGTTAGGGTTGTGATGAAGACTGTGGTGAGGTTTGGGATGAAGTGGGATTGGATCGGGTCAAGTGCAGTGTCAGGAACACCGCACTGCACTTGCTCACTGAGCCAGTGCGCGTGTCCTGAGTACAAAAACTGTGCACAAAGATACCTGCAGAGTGGGGCAGCAGTGGTGACGATGCATGCTCCAGGCTCACAAGACCTGAAGCACGTGACTGCTGGGGGCGTGGCCTAAGCTCCACAGAGCTAGGAGCTGCAGGGAAACTCCTAGACAGAAACCAGATCAAGCCAAGGTCAAAGCACGAGATCGCACGACAGTACCAAATGGTTAGACAAAATGGATAGTCAGGACGTAACAATAGATCAGAAAACCAGAACGGGCAATAGACGGTACAATAGGGACAAACTGTAACGGAGTAACGATAGCCAAGCCAGGAGGTCAGAACCGGAAAAGACAATAGTACCAAAACGAGAGACGGAGTACAGAGTGAGGGGACAGACCGGGTCATACACGGGAAGCAAACAAGCAATGCAATCTACAAGCACACCAGGGGACTCAGACACACAGCCAGAATAACCGTATTGCTGACAGAGAACCCTGGTAAAGAGTGAGTATAAATACCCCTCACAGATCCAGAAAGAGGCCACGTACACTTAACCCTGTGAATGCAGGGCAAGAACCCTGTTCAAACAATGACACACAGATGGTCAGATGTGATCTTGAGAGAAGAGTGGAGAGTCGATCTTCTGTAATGGTGGAGAAGTTGGTTTTGGAGGAGGAGGGCTGGGCAGGTATGAGAAAGGGCTCTGGGGTTATCGACCAAAACTGTCTTTGTATATATACAGTATATATGCATATATATATATATATATATATATATATATATATATATATATATACACAGTATATACAGTACATACATACAAGTGCTTCTCACTAAATTAGAATATCATCAAAAATTTAGTTTATTTCAGTTCTTCAATACAAAAATAAATTATATAGAGTCATTACAGAGTGATCTATTTCAAGTGTTTATTTCTGTTAATGTTTATGATTTTTGCTTCCAGCCAATGAAAACTCAAAAGTTATTATCCTAGTAAATTAGAATAATTAACAGAAAACACCTGCAAAAGCTTTCTAAGCATTTAAAAAGTGTGGTAGAAAAAGATGCACAAGCAACCGCGCTAATCGCAACCTTGAAAGGATTGTTAAGAAAAAGCCATTCAAAAATTTGGGGGGAGATTCACAAGGAGTGGAATGCTGCTGGAGTCATTGCTTCAAGAGCCACCACACACAGACATATCCAGGACATGGGCTACAAGTGTCCTTGAGTCAAGCCACTCATGACCAATAGACAACGCCAGAAGCATCTTACCTAGACCAAGGAGAAAAAGAACAGGACTGTTGCTCAGTTGTCCAAGGTGTTGTCTTCAGATTAAAGTAAATTTTGCATTTCATTTGGAAATCAAGGGCCCGGAGTCTGGAGGAAGAGTAGAGAGGCACACAATTCAAGCTGCTTGACGTCTAGTGTGACGTTTCCACAATCAGTGATGGTTTGCGGAGCCATGACTTCTGCTGGTGTAGGTCCACTGTGTTTCATCAAGACCAAAGTCAGCACAGCCATCTACCAGGAAATTTTAGAGCACTTCATGCTTCCCTCTGCCGACAAGATTTTGGGAGATGGAAATTTCATTCTCCAGCAGGACTTGGCACCTGTCCACACTGCCAAAAGTGTCTATACCTGGTTTAAAAACAACAGTATCACTGTGCTTCATTGGCCAACAAACTCTCCTGACCTTACCCCATAGAGAAGCTATGGGGCATTGTTAAGAGGAAGATGAGAGACACCAGACCCAACAATGCAGACGAGCTGAAGGCTGCTAT
Organism: Dendrobates tinctorius; assembly: GCF_039654945.1. Lineage (NCBI taxonomy): Eukaryota > Metazoa > Chordata > Amphibia > Anura > Dendrobatidae > Dendrobates > Dendrobates tinctorius. The sequence goes on along the minus strand of NW_027361679.1, from coordinate 96,284,106 downwards.
CAAAGCAACCTGGGCTTCCATAACACCTCAGCTGTGCCATAGGCTGATCGCCTCCATGCCACACCACATTGATGTAGTAATTGATGCAAAAGGAGCCCTTGAGTGCATTTACAAAACATATATTTCAGTAGGCCAACATTTCAGATTTTAAAATAATTTTTCAAGCTGATGTTATAAAGTATTCTAATTTACTGAGATAACGACTTTTGGGTTTTCATTGGCTGTAAGCCATAATCATCAACATAAACAGAAATAAACACGTGAAATAGATCACTCTGTTTGCAATGACTATAAATATTATGAGTTTCACTTTTTGTATTGAAGATGACTTTAAGGGGCAATGATACACTGCGCTGCTGTAGGTATAATTCAAGGAAATTTATTGGTGCCTACGCGTTTCCTGAGCTGTCCCAGCTCACTTCATCAGGGCATCACCTTTTTGTATTGAAGAATAGAAATAAATTAACTTTTTGATGATATTCTTATTTAGTGAGAAGCACCTGTATATATACATAGCCATGTCCAAAAGTTCTGGCACCCTTGAAATCGCCCTTTTCTGGGAGATTTCAACAACTCAAAAAAGATTTAAAAAATGGCAATTTGGCAGCATTTCACACAAACCCCAAATATAAGTCCGACAAAATTGTTGGGACCACTTTGTGTGTAATTATGACCAATGTGCCTTTTTTTCTCTGTTTTGGTTTTGTGGTGTTCCAATACACACAAAAGCAATACACATGTGTATAACAAAACATTCTGTAATTGCAATAATTTTCTGGGAGAAATACTTCATTTTCTGAAAAAATTTCAAGGGTGCCAAATCTTTTCCACATTTAGTGTCACCAATAATCTGTACAATGGATTTGAGAAACATTGAGAAACAAACTGTAATAATTTTGATTACAAGCTCATATTAAATACTAGTTGGCACAAGGTGCCATCATTTAAAGTGATTCTGCTTAATCCCATGTAAAGTTTCACTTTTTTAGTATGATTTTCTTGACATATTTTGAGTTGCATTTGCATTTGACAGCAAAAGCAATGGTCTGTAAACAGCTTACAACACAGCAAAGGGATCTCATTGTTGAAAGGTATTATTCAGGTAAAGGCTACAAAACAAATCACTAGGCATTAAATATACCAACAATCACAGTGAAGATGGTCATCAACAACTAGCATAAATTTGGCATAACAATGATATTACCTAGGACTGGAGGTCCCTCAAAAATTGTTGAAAAACTAGAGTAAAATTGATCCATATTGCTGCCAAGAGTCTACAGCAGCATTAAAGGAGCTACATGAATTTCTGGAAAGAACTTCATGTGATAACAATCTCCTGTATTCTTAATATGTCTGACATGTTAGGTAGAGTGGCAAGGCGTTAGACTTTTCTTACAAAGAAAAACATTTAAGCCTAGTTATGTTTTGCCAAAACTGACATCAAATTTGCTAAAAGCTTGTGACAAAATAAGTTATGGTCTCATTAGACCAAGGCTGAACTTTTTTGACGTAATTCCAAAAGGTATGTTTGTCGGAAAGCCAACATTGCACATTCCCCCAAAAATACCATACTCACAGTGAAGCATGGTAGAGGCAGCATTATGTTTTGGGGATTTTTTTGGCAGCTAGTATTGGGGATTTATTCAATGTGGAGGGAATTATGAACAGTTCCAATTATCAGTAAATTTTGCATCAAAACTTTACGACCTCAGCTAAAAAGCTGAAGAGGAATTTCTCCTTCCATTACGACAATGAACTTAAACATACCTCCAAATCAATAAAAAATGACTGCGCCAGAAAATAATTTAATGTTCTGAAATGGCACAGCCTTAGCCCAGATCTGAATCCAACTGAAAATCTGTGGGTTTACTTGACAATGGCTGTGCACAGGAAATGCCCTCACAATCTGACAGATTTCAAGAGCTTCTGCAAGGAACAGTGGGCAAGAATTGCCAATTCTAAATGTGCCATGCTGATAGATTTGTACCCAAAAAGACTGTGTGCAGTTAAAAATTCAAAGGTTACTTCAATAAAGTGTCAGCTAAAGGGTGTAGGGTTACAGGATATTTTTCAATGAATTTATACTGATTATGGATGACACTAAAGGTGGAAAAAGTTCTGAAATGATTCTTATTGGTATGACTCATTTTTACATGACCAACACCTGGCATTTTAATTGGGGCGGTGAATGCCTCTTAATAAATTTGGTGTATCTTACTCCAGTGCATTGTTCATCAAGATTTGAGTGGAAAACGCCCATCTAGACGAATCAGTAACATGGGATACATTTAAAACACTAGGTTAAATGGTACCCTAACAACTAATATGAAAACTCCCACTAACTAACACACTATGTTTGTGGAAAACGTTGGTCGTATTTGCCTAGGAGGGAAGCACCCAATTGTGACCACAGTTAAGATGGATCCCGAGGCATCTGTCCACCATAAGGACCCATTGTAAGGAAACATTTATGTTTCTTTTCAGTAGCCCACTGTAATGGAAATCAGTCTGCTGTGCTTTCAGTCTGTGGATGCCAAAAGAAAACACTTTTGGCTGTCATCTGATGACTGGGGACCTATAGCGAAGTTACAGAATACTTCTTGAAGAGGTCTTATATGCTGTAAGCTAAGGCCTCGATTCATTGTTTATTGTTTCTCCAGTTTTCTGGAATAACTTGGCCTCTTTTAGTGACTTTAGCATATATACATATATATTATACATTTTGCGCCACTTTTTAAGTCATTTTTCTTTGTCTTTTTTCATTTGTCCTCGGCAACTTTGCTTATCTAATTGTTTTGGACAGGTTCCCGAAATGCAACTTTCACCAAATATTGCATTCATCGGGTGCATCTCACTCCAGTCAATTCTTGCAGTAAGGTTTCTGGCAGAGTTTTGAATTTGGCGCATTTTTAGAAAAGCAACTTTTTAAAGGACTTTGGACTAACAAGTTACAAAAATGGTTAAAGACGATCTAAAAAAGCATTTTTAAATTGTGCACCAAATTCATAACCAGCTTACAAAATTTGGAGGAATTTGGCTGAAAAAACAACAGCGAATAAAAAAAAAAAAAGGAAAAGTGACCCCAATAAATTGAAAATGATGAATTTGGGCCTCAGTGCACAAATGCAGTGTGTATCTAGCCAAACTGAATCCTTAGGCTGGCCATATACACTAGATGGCAGTCAGCTGAATGATGCTTCACCTGACAGTCATCTCAGCCGACACTCCCATAAACCAGGGCGCCAAGATCTCCTGTGTTCTCCATGAGAAAGCCGCTAACATGTTGGCTGGCATCTTATCTCCAGGAGAAAATGCGATCAGCAGTCTGAAATCGAGCATGCGTGATCGACATCTTTCCCAACCATCAGTTGGCTAGCGCCCTCATACAGAAGCCAGCCTGTCGATATCAGTGGGTTCAGGTGACGTTAGTCTAATGGGGGCCTTACAACCTTGGTACTGTGAACACCATCCTTCCATTACCTTTTTCCTGCCACACATAACTCACTGTCTGACTGTTGGGCTAGTAGATCAGGTCATATGTGGCCTTCTGAAGTTTTACTATGTATTGTCTGTCAGCATGTTTGTCCAGTATCGGGATTAAAGATATGTTTTTGTGTGTCTTTTTTAGTTTTCCAAGACTGGTATAAGGCAACTGTATTTCTCAGCTTTCATTATGGCATGGTTGTCAGTACAAGTGTTGGGGTGTGAGTCAATGTGCTCTTTTTGCCTACAAGCATATGTGTTCATATGTGAGTCATAGATTACAAATACAATCACTCAGTGAGTAGTACAGTATTTAGGGCTCAGGATATGTGTTAGCACTTGGCGTCTTTTTGAGGTTGCTATAAATGCCACCTAAAATCAAGAAAATCTCAACAATCAGTTGTGTAGTAAGAACATGGAAGTATCCACTTTAGTATATAACATGTGACTGCACATTTTAACTTTAGTCCAACTTCCATTGACACTGCATATGAATTGGGGTATAATTTTTTCATTAGTGGTTACCATATAAAAGGTAAGTGTGATTTGAAACATTGCCGTTTCCTAAAGGTTACAATACAGTTGTTGAGGGGCCCCCGATTCTGAACTTGCTCTTCCTTTACAGTCTGTCTCCAAACAACCAAAGTCCAACCCTGCTCAGTCCTTGTAGTCCCTGCAGCCCAAACAGTCCCCTGCAAACCCTACACCCATGGAGGTAAGAAGCTCAATGCTGTACCTCGGTTTCTGATTTGTATCATTTAATCTGTTTCCATTCTCAGTTCTTTTAATATGGGGATTAAATAATCAATCTCACTTTTTTTTAGAAAACTCGATCTTTTGTATTGTGCAATGGTGTAATCTAAAAATAATTCTACAGATGTATAGTGATAATTACTTTAAATGAGCTAACCTGGTAGTTAAAAAGATTTCCACTACTTTCACAATGATGGCTAATCCTTAGGCTCGATCAGCAAGGTCTGACTGGCCAGAGTCCGAAACCTAGCACCCCCGCCGATCAGTTGCCATCAGTGACGGCAGAGGCGGCCACCAGCAGAAAATACTCACTTGCTGATCTGCTCCATGTACTTGTAGTGGCCAGGGCTTGATACTGCACATCCGCCTCCTATTCAAATCAATAGGAGTCGCATGTGCAGTACCAGGGCCAGCTCCAGGTTTTTGAGGGCCTCGGGCGAAAGAGTCTCAGTGGGCCCCCCCTTAAACACATACCACAATTCATGCCGTGTGACATCCGTGATGCCGGCCAAAAACACGCATGTGATCCACATGGACACTCACTCTGTGGCAAAACACGTTCATGTGAAGGAAGCTATTGTTAGGGTCGGCGGAACGCACCAGATATAAATAATGGAAGGCGCGTTCGCCGCCCGGGGTCCACCGTGCGGTAGATGACAAGACCGCTGCTGGACAATGGCAGATACGCTAGAAGTGCGATACAGCGCTCGGGTTAACGTCACCCGAGAGCCTGAGAGCGGACTCTGTTTAGTCACAGAGACGCCAAAGTATGAACTAGACGTAAAGGCTGAACCTGTTAGCTGCACAGGTCAGCCGGCGTGTGGCGTCGCAGCCGCGAACACCAAAAGCTGCTACTACTGCAGCGCGGCCGTAACTGAAGCCGCTAAGCGACGATGCCGGAGGAGCCGGGCACCGACGGACGCTAGTGTAGGTGAGGAAGGCTCAGTGGCGTGTAGCCTGCCACAATCTGGAGCTGACTAACCCAACATACTGTCACCATTCGTAATATCCGAGGGAAGGGGTTTCATAATAAGTCAGACACCAGTCCATGCATCCATCACCATACACACACAGCATAATATGCTACACTAGCGCATGGCCGAGCCGCCATGCAGGCTTTTTATAGCCATGCGCTTCCGGGACCTTCCAGTACTATAGGAAGGACCAATCAGATCCGACATAGGACCTTCACATGTGACCCCTGCTCTCCACTGAGAGGACAAGTTGCGGGCATGCCCAGTCGCACGGCGCGAGGACTTAGCCTCTAGAGCAGTTCCCTGCAAAGCAGGTTGCGTTATCATTGCTGCACCAGAGGTGGCAGCAACATCCAGGCTCACAGAACGAGTCTGCGGGGAATGCCTGGTTCGCCGAGATTGCTGAGCAGGAGTCCGAGCGGTCGGAGGAGAATGGGAGACCGCAGGATGTCTGGCTCTGGATTCCCGCTGTGCAGTGCCAGGAATCCGACGCCTAACATTGCCCCCCCCCTCTCTGAGCCTCACTGCGCTCAAAGGCCGCGATCAGGAGCGGTGCGTGAATATTTTCCACCGGCTCCCAGGTCCGAGCCTCGGGCCCATGACCCTTCCAGTCCACCAAATAAAATGTTTTGCCACGGACAAACCTGCGCCCCACGATGGCGTTAACCTCAAACTCATCAGACGATAAGTCTGATGACCCGGCAGATGACTCAGAAAGCCGGACCATGTGAACTGGTTTGAGGAGGGACACATGGAACACGTCCGAAATGGCCAAATGTGGAGGTAGAGCCAGGCGGTAGACCACCGAGCTAAGTCGCTCGAGGACCTTGAATGGTCCAATGTATCGCGGTGCGAACTTGGGAGACTCAACCCGCAGTTTAATGTTTCGGGTGGAGAGCCATACCATGTCGCCAGGGGAGAAGCTTGGCGCAGGCCGCCGATGCATGTCGGCGGACGCCCTCATCCTTTCTTTAGATGCCCGGATAGCATCCTGAGTGCGATCCCAAATGTCCCGGGCCTCCACTGCCCAGTCTGCCACCCTGGAGTCAGTGGAGGACACTGGCATCGGGACAAGGACACGTGGATGTTGGCCATAGTTTAGGAGAAAGGGCGTCTGACCAGTGGAATCAGCCACCGCATTGTTTAGGGCAAATTCTGCCCAAGGTAGCAAGGATGCCCAGTCATCCTGCCTGGCAGAGACAAAATGTCGTAAATAGGTGACCAAGGTCTGATTGGCTCTCTCGACCAAGCCATTCGTCTCGGGATGGTAAGCGGAGGATAGATTTAGCTCGATGCTGAGTAAACTGCAGAGCTCCCTCCAAAACCGAGACGCAAACTGGGGACCACGGTCACTCACGATTTTGTCCGGCATGCCATGTAGACAGAATACGTGTTTAATGAACAAGGTGGCCAGACCTCGAGCGGAAGGCAGGCGTGCGAGTGGCACCAGATGCACCATTTTGGAAAAATGGTCGGTGACCACCCAGATGACCGTACTGCCACCAGACTTGGGCAGGCCAACTATGAAGTCCATGCCAACCATCTCCCATGGTCTATCCGCCACTGGCAGGGGAAACAACAGCCCCGCCGGCCTCTGTCTAGAGGGTCTGTTCCGAGCACACGAAACACATGCCTGCACGTACTCCTTGACATCTCGAGCCATATGTGGCCACCAATATGACCTTGCCAGGAGTTCGGCGGTCCGTTTTTTACCAAAATGGCCACCCACTCTGGAGGCATGTGCCCAGGCGAGGACCTCCGGCCGTAGCTGAGGAGGCACCAAGGTCTTGCCCGGTGGTACCGACTCGAGCGCAACTGGAGCCACGGTCGTAAAACTCTCCGGCGGGAGAATTAACCGAGGCTCAGCTTCTCCTTCCTCCGCTGAGACCACTGAACGTGAGAGAGCATCCGCACGGACGTTCTTCTCTCCAGAGAGGTAGTGGAGGGTGAAGCGGAATCGTGAGAAGAAGAGCGACCACCTGGCCTGACGGGAATTCAGGCGTTGGGCCGTCTGTAGATAGACCAGGTTTTTATGGTCCGTATATACCAGAAAGGGAAACCGGGCTCCCTCCAGGAGATGTCTCCATTCAGAAAAAGCCAACTTCATGGCTAGCAGCTCCCTGTCGCCGATGGAGTAATTTTTCTCCGCCGGTGAGAAGGTCTTGGAATAGAAGAAGCAGGGGTGCTTCCGACCTTGAGCATCCTTTTGATAAAGGACTGCTCCTGCACCGACGGAAGAAGCGTCTACCTCAAGGATAAACGGCTTATCCACATCGGGACGATGTAATATGGGAGCGCCAGCAAAATGTGATTTTATAGCCGAGAAGGCCTTGGAAACATGTTCTGACCAAGCATTGGGGTTAGCTCCTTTCTTGGTGAGAGCAACCAAAGGAGCCACCAGTGTGGAAAAGTGTGGTATGAACTGGCGGTAGTAATTCACGAACCCCAAAAAGCGCTGCACCGCTTTGAGGGAATGGGGTTCCTGCCAGTCCATTACCGCTTGTAGTTTGGCCGGATCCATGGCCAGCCCCTGGGCCGAGATGATATAGCCCAGGAACGGCAAGGACTCCTGCTCAAACTGGCACTTCTCCAGCTTGGCAAATAACGAGTTCGCCCGCAGACGGTCAAAGACCCTGCAGACGTCTCTCCGGTGGGTGGTCAAATCTGGCGAAAAGATGAGTATGTCATCCAGATAGACCACCACCGAGGTAGAGAGCATGTCGCGGAAGACGTCGTTGACAAAATCTTGGAAGACAGCTGGGGCATTACAAAGACCAAAGGGCATAACCAGGTATTCGTAATGGCCATCCCTGGTATTAAAAGCTGTCTTCCATTCGTCTCCTTCGCGAATGCGGATCAGGTTGTATGCACCCCGCAGATCTAGTTTAGTAAACATCCGGGCCCCCCGCAACCTGTCAAATAACTCCGAGATCAACGGTAGGGGGTATTTGTTTTTAACCGTGATAGCATTGAGACCTCGGTAGTCGATGCAGGGGCGTAGCTCTCCGTTCTTCTTCTGTACGAAGAAGAATCCGGCACCAGCCGGTGACACCGATTTTCTGATGAAACCCCTAGCCAGGTTCTCCCGGATATACTGGGACATAGCCTCCGTCTCAGGGAGTGATAAAGGGTAAACACAGCCTTGGGGAGGCTCTGTGCCTGGCAGGAGATCAATCGGGCAATCATAGGAACGGTGCGGTGGGAGCGTCTCCGCAGACTTCTTAGAGAAGACGTCCGCGTAATGGTGGTAGGGTTTGGGGAGCGAGGAGAGATCCGCAGGCACTTCTGTGGAAGCCACCTGAACGCTGCCCCTCAGGCACCTTCCCTCACAGTCCTTGCCCCAGCCCAGTATCCTCCCTGAAGCCCAGTCAATATGCGGGGAGTGGCAACGAAGCCAGGGAACTCCGAGGAGCACCTGATCGATGCCATTGGGCATAATTAGCAGGGACAGAGTCTCCCGATGTGAGGGTGAAATAGAGAGTCCGAGTGGGGCTGTCTGATGGGTCACCTGAGATGGTAACGGTGCCCCATTTACCACCCTGATGGTCAGAGGTTGGGGGAGTATCACCAGAGGGATAGCGTGTCTCTGGGCAAAAGTCGAGGACATAAAGTTCCCCTCGGCCCCGGAATCCAGGGTGACCTCTGCCTCCCAGGAGGAGGACCCACTATCTAATGTACCCTGGAACACCGGTTTGGGTGAAAAGGGTCCCACCTTGGATTGACCACCACCTACGGCCACTGAACGTGGTACTCTTTTCGGCCGCTGAGGGCATGTGCCAGCCGAGTGGCCCAACTGTCGGCACTGATAACAGCGCACAGAGGTTCGCATCGGACGCAACTTAGTGCCGGTGCGAGACACCTCCATAGGCTCAGAGGAGAGGTGCTCCTGTGCGGGAAATTTCAGCGGCTCAGTAAAGGTGGGAGCCAAATTAACCCTACGTTTGGATTGCGCTCGTTCCAACCCGCGCTCCGTGTAGCGGAGATCAATGCGGGTGGAAACGGCGATCAACTCCTCCAAACTGGTGGGAATTTCCCTAGTAGCTAGAGCATCTTTTACGTGCTCAGCCAGGCCTCTCCAAAACACCGGGACCAACACTTTGTCCGGCCACTCTAACTCGGAAGCCAGTGTCCGAAACTGGACAGCATGATGGCTAACCGAAAGTGACCCTTGTGTTAAAGATAACAGTTGGAGAGCCGTATCGTGGGTGACCCGTGGTCCCAAGAAGACTTGCTTCAGAGCCGCGAGGAACTGAGCAGCCCCCTGTACCACGGGATCACCACGTTCCCACAATGGCGTGGCCCACTGTAATGCCCGGCCAGACAACAGAGAGACAATAAATCCCACCTTAGCCCGCTCCGTAGGGAACCGTGCAGCCAGCAACTCCAGCTGGATGGAGCACTGACTAACGAATCCCCTACAGGAGGCACTATCACCCGAAAACTTATCGGGGAGCGGGAGGCGAGACATTGTCGGCAGGGGCAAAAGTGTGGGCGCACGTGAGACAGCCTCAGCGACTGTCTGAGCAGCAGCTAGCGCAGCATTCGCAGCTGAGTTGGTGCTCTCAATAGCCGCCAACCTGCTCTCCAGCTGCCGAATGTAGCACTGCAGCTGCTGCACGTCTGCCATTGCCAGCCAGACCCTGGCGCTAGTGTAATGTTAGGGTCGGCGGAACGCACCAGATATAAATAATGGAAGGCGCGTTCGCCGCCCAGGGTCCACCGTGCGGTAGATGACAAGACCGCTGCTGGACAATGGCAGATACGCTAGAAGTGCGATACAGCGCTCGGGTTAACGTCACCCGAGAGCCTGAGAGCGGACTCTGTTTAGTCACAGAGACGCCAAAGTATGAACTAGACGTAAAGGCTGAACCTGTTAGCTGCACAGGTCAGCCGGCGTGTGGCGTCGCAGCCGCGAACACCAAAAGCTGCTACTACTGCAGCGCGGCCGTAACTGAAGCCGCTAAGCGACGATGCCGGAGGAGCCGGGCACCGACGGACGCTAGTGTAGGTGAGGAAGGCTCAGTGGCGTGTAGCCTGCCACAATCTGGAGCTGACTAACCCAACATACTGTCACCATTCGTAATATCCGAGGGAAGGGGTTTCATAATAAGTCAGACACCAGTCCATGCATCCATCACCATACACACACAGCATAATATGCTACACTAGCGCATGGCCGAGCCGCCATGCAGGCTTTTTATAGCCATGCGCTTCCGGGACCTTCCAGTACTATAGGAAGGACCAATCAGATCCGACATAGGACCTTCACATGTGACCCCTGCTCTCCACTGAGAGGACAAGTTGCGGGCATGCCCAGTCGCACGGCGCGAGGACTTAGCCTCTAGAGCAGTTCCCTGCAAAGCAGGTTGCGTTATCATTGCTGCACCAGAGGTGGCAGCAACATCCAGGCTCACAGAACGAGTCTGCGGGGAATGCCTGGTTCGCCGAGATTGCTGAGCAGGAGTCCGAGCGGTCGGAGGAGAATGGGAGACCGCAGGATGTCTGGCTCTGGATTCCCGCTGTGCAGTGCCAGGAATCCGACGCCTAACAGCTATTGATTAGTAGTGTACGTATGAAAGAAAGAACAGAGAGATCGAGAGAGAAAGAAAGAAAGAAAGAACAGAGAAAGAAAGAACAGAAAGAGAGAAAAAAAGAATAGAGAGAAAGAAAGAGGGGAAAGAAAGAACAGAGAGGGAAAGAAAGAACAGAGAGAAAAAAGAAAGAAAAAGAACAGAGAGAAAGAAAGAGTGGACAGAAAAAAGAACAGAGAGAGAGAGAAAGAAAGAGAGGGGAAAAAAGAACAGAGAGAGAAAGAAAGATAAGAAAGAACAGAAAGAGGGGAAAGAAAGAGAACAGAGAGAGAAAGAAAAAAAAAGATTAGAGAGAAAGAGAGAGCAAGAATACAGAAAGAGAGGAAAGAACAGAGAAATAAAGAGGGGAAGGAAAGAGAACAGAGAGAAAGAAAGAACAGAGAGAGAGAGAAAGAAAGAGGGGAAAGAAAGAGAACAGAGAGAGAAAGAAACAGAGAGAGAAAGAAATATTCTATAAAGATACCATAGCAGCCCGGCTTCCATTGTAGTGCCAACCTGAGCCTCCAGGTGCAGAACATATCATGATCCGCTGACATGGCCGGCATCCCCGATTCCAAGGCGATCCCGCTGTTCGTGCTGTCAGAGGAGGACACCGTGATGGATCTGAAGCATTCCCTGAAGTGCTTCCATGGTTCCGTCACAATCTCCTCCTGAAATTACCTAAATTCTGGTCAGCTTCCAGCACGTCACTTCCGGTAGAACACCTCATACACACACGGCTCCACTCCGCACACCTCGTACACACACGGCTCCACTCCGCACACCTCATACACACACGGCTCCACTCTGCACACCTCATACACACATGGCTCCACTCCGCACACCTCATACACACACGGCTCCGCTCTGTACACTTCGTACACACACGGCTCCGCTCCGTACACCTCGTACACACACGGCTCCGTTCTGTACACCTCGTACATACATGGCTCCGCTCCGCACACCTCGTACACACACGGCTCCGCTCTGTACACCTCGTACACACATGGCTCCGCTCCGCACACCTCGTACACACATGGCTCTGCTCTGTACACCTCGTACACACACGGCTCCACTCTGCACACCTCATACACACATGGCTCCACTCCGCACACCTCATACACACACGGCTCCGCTCTGTACACTTCGTACACACACGGTTCCGCTCCGTACACACAGAGCTCCGCTCCGTACACACACGGCTCCGTTCTGTACACCTCGTACATACATGGCTCCGCTCCGCACACCTCGTACACACACGGCTCCGCTCTGTACACCTCGTACACACATGGCTCCGCTCCGCACACCTCGTACACACATGGCTCTGCTCTGTACACCTCGTACACACACGGCTCCACTCCGCACACCTCATACACACACGGCTCCGCTCTGTACACTTCGTACACACACGGCTCCGCTCCGTACACCTTGTACACACAGAGCTCCGCTCCGTACACACACGGCTCTGTTCTGTACACCTCGTACACACATGGCTCCGCTCCGCACACCTCGTACACACACGGCTCCGCTCTGTACACCTCGTACACACATGGCTCCGCTCCGCACACCTCGTACACACATGACTCCGCTCTGTACACCTCGTACACACACGGCTCCGCTCTGTACACCTCGTACACACACGGCTCCGCTCTGTACACCTTGTACACACATGGCTCTGCTCCGTACACCTCGTACACACACGGCTCCGGGCTCCGCTCTGCACACCTCGTACACACACGGCTGCGCTTCGTACACTTCGTGCACACGGCTCTGCTCCGTACACCTCGTACACACATGGATCCACTCTGTACACCTCATATACACATGGCTCCGCACCATACACCTCATACACACACGGCTCCGCTCCACACACCTTGTACACAAACAGCTCTGGGCTCCGCTCTGCACACCTCGTACACACACGGCTCCGCTCTGTACACCTCGTACACACAAGGCTCCGCTCCGTACACCTTGTACACACACAGCTCTGCTACATCCACCCTGTAAACCCCTCCTGAACCCACACATAAACTTCCCCCTCATCCAGCACCATGATGACTACCAGCACAGCAGAGTCCTGCACACACTGAGGCCCCTAATTATCTGACCCCTGACTCCTCACCTCCTGTGATCTCATCACAGGTCCTGTGCCGCACACAAGAGAACAGTGGTAGCGATGACCCATTGCTGGCTGTGAGGGGCTGTGTGGTTCCCTCAGGGAGGGCAAGGATGGGGTCAGTGCATGGGGGGCGTGGTGGCGACGTTTGGGAGCTATGTATGGTATCCCAGACAGCGTGAGTGGGGCCCCCCCGTCTCGCCAGGACCCCGGCACTTGCCCGGGTGCGCCGGGTGCTGACGCCGGCGCTGTGCAGTACCCTGTGGCAGCCACTACAAGTAGACAGAGCAGCTCGACAAGTGAGTACTTTCGGCCAACGGACGCTGACACCGATAACAGCTGATCGGCAGGGGTGCTCAGTATTGGACCACAGCCATTCAGACATTGATGACCTATCCCAAGGATTGGCAATCAATGTAAAAGTAGTGGATAAGGTGGATTTTCATGAGCTTAAAGGGAATCTGTCAACAGTTTTTTGCCACTTAATCTGAGAGCAGTATACTGGAGTGACAAAGGTCCTGATTCCAACGATGTATTACTTACTGGGCTACTTGCTGTAGTTTTGATAAAATTAGTGTTTTACCAGCAAGAGACTATCACTAGAGGACTTGTAAACCTGCTGCCATGTAGTCCTCCATATTCATGAGCAATGTATAACCACGCCCCCACCACTGATTGGCAGCTTTCTGCCTTTTCACAGTGTCCACAAAAAGCTGCCAATCAGTGGTGTGGTCAGGTTTATAGCGAGCTCAGCATTTAGAGAACTGGTAGATCTGCAACAGATAAAACATTGTTTTTATTTAAAAAAATACAACACAGGCCAGTAAGTGATAAACCATTGGAGTCAGGGTCTTTGCCCTTACATCATCCTGCTCTCAAATGGGGTAGCAAAAACCTACTCAGACTCCCTTTAAAGGATACGGACACCTTCAGGGGCATTTTTGTTTCACTTAGTTGCATGTATTTTGGGATAAAAATTGGTTTTGCTACTGAGCTTTAATAAAAGGTTTGCACCATTTTTCTTTTGCAGGTTCTTATTTTCCTGTACATTGCTGGTAGCAGAATAAGTTCACAGATAATCCATCAGTGAGCTGCTCTGACCAGAGTTTGGAACTTGTTTTCTGAGCTCCTCTCAGCTGATTGAGTTTTGACCACAAACCACATGAAAGCTTAGGTGAGCTGAACTTTGATGTGGTCACAAATCAGCTGAGCGGAGAACAGGAAAATGTACATAAGAATCAGAAACTTCTGTCAGAACCATCTGACTGACAGATTCTCAGTTAATTCATTCTGCAACCAGTGATGTGCAGAGAAACAAAGAGCCTAAAAAGGCCAAACAGTGACAAATATTTAATAAAAACAATTATTTATGGTATAAAATACCTGCATTTAAGGAAAAAAATGTCCTCCAAGATGTCCACATATTGATATTTGACAAAAATGATGATATAATAGTTATCAAAGTAAAATGCTAAAATCTAAAGTGTGAAAGAACATGCTTACTCATTTTGGGACATGCCAGTGTTTTTCTGGCCCCATTGTTTACACTGTTATGAAATTCCCTGTTGGCTTAATTGGGGCTTTAGGCAGTGTGAATCACATAGCTGTATGGAGCTCAAGATGAATTAGTCTTTCAGTATTGTACTAAATGCACAAGGACCAGCACAAACTTTATAATCGGGGAGCATTTACACTGGCCGATTCGCTGTTTACCAATTATTGGCATGTTTAAATAGGACCGCAGTCCCCGCTGATGTGAAGCGCTCATTAGTCGGGTGAAATGATTTTTAAGCTTGTTTGTGTAAACATGGACATAAGCTGCCGAGAACAATGATATTATATACACACACAGAACAATTGTTTTAAAGAACGTTCTTTCCGCATAGAAGTGCAGTCGACCTGTCTAAACAGGCTATCAAATGAATGGCTTGCCAACGTAAACGCACTTTTACATATCTGTTCTTCCATGTTCTGTACATTTTTAAAACAGAAAGTACACATTATAGACTGTGGGTCTTTTCAAATGACCTAACATGTTCTTAATTTGTCAAGAATGGGTGTGTGAAAAAAATGGGCAGCCATTCGTATTCCATTCATGGGCAGTCCATTTACATGATGGCTGTATGAATAAGGCCCAACGCCAAGATAATTCTGTCAATGATTAACTTTCAAAACTATATATGTCAAAGTAGAAGTGGTGCGAAAACAGAAGGCAAAGTGCTACCTACCTGGGTTGCAGTTCTTTGTTCCAAGAAAAGAGATGGTCATGTGATGTGGGGTACAGAGGGAGATGGATTCCCCAACAACAAGGCACAAAATGTAGGTGTAATTCTTTAGGATAGCTTCCAGGCGTCTGAGACAAGACATGAGCTACATCATAAGTCTCTCTGGAAATGCTACTGTTCTCTGTCTGCATTTTCCTACTCCATGTCATGATAGTAAAAGTGTGATTTCAGCTCACCCTTCTATGGCGACATAATCCATAGAGAATGGAGCAGTGTATGCGACACTCATCTCAAATTTAAGGGTACAAAAATATCTAAAATTTCAAACCCTAAGATGAGCACCTAGCCTCACTTTTTCCACTTGCCCTTTAGCAATGGCATGTGAGGTAATAGGGTTGGGGTTGAAATCAGCCTTTAGTTGGCAGCTGACATTAAGTGCGGTGGTTAGTAATGGAGAGGCATTTATAAGACAGCCCCATTACTAACCCTATAGTCATTTTGGAAATAAAAAAAACACTCAGAATAAAGTGCTTTATTTGAAATAAAAATCCTCACCTTGCTTTTTTAAATTAATTTGATAAAAGTAATACTTATCTTATGCCCATTCCATTGAAGCTTTGGTCCCCTGTAAAAGACAGAAAATTATAAACAATAATACTCACCTTATGCCCATTCCACTGAATCCCTTGTCTTCTGTAAAAAAAAGTAAAATAAAACGATATCCCTCATCTGTCCAAAGTGATGATTAGCAATACTGTCCCACGCTGTAATCCATGTCAGCGATATGTGGTTTACAACCTGAACGGTGGAATGATGCGATAGTCTAGGCGGCAAACTATAGGAGAATGAGATGCTGCGACGTCATCGAGGTTACTGAAAATCACTGAGGCTGCCGTCCCCCCGGCAATTCACTATGAGCCAGGTCGATGAACTGCGGTGATCGTCGCGGTGAACTCATTGAAGTGAGCGTGAGAACACAGCTTCAGTAACCTGCGCTATCCTCGATGATGTCACCACTAGTCATGATGCTGTGCTCGCAGCATCTCATTCTCCCATGGTTTACAGCCTGGGCAGTCGCATTATGCCACCATTCAGGTTGAATACCACATATTGCAGACAAGGATTACAGTGTGGGACAGTATTGCTAATCATCACTTCAGACAGGTGAAGTGATGTTATTTGTTGTTTTTTGTTTTTGTCCTTTTTTTACAGTAGACAAGGGCTTCAGTGGAATGGGTGTAAGTGAGAATAACTTTGTTTTTTATTTTTTAATACATTTGTAAAACAGGCTGTGGATTTTTATTTCAAATAAAGGACTTTTTCTGAGTGTTTTTTTATTTACAACAGTACTATGAGGTGAGTAATGGGTGTGTCTTATAGAAGCCTCTCCCTTACTAACCCCTGAGCTTGATGTCAGTTGATACAAAGCTGACATCAACACCAACCCTATTACTCCACTTGCGCCACAGAGAAAATGTGAAATGCGAAGCTAGGTACCAGATCTAGTGCATCTTATGGATGTGCCATTTCTGGGGAGGCTGAGGGCTGATGCTATTAGCTTGGGGGGCAATATCTCTGGCCCTTCCCCAGGCTATTAATATCAACCCACAGCTGTCTGTTTAGCCTTTGCTTGTTTGAATTTATAGGGGGACTCTACATCCTTTTTTTTTCTGGGGTTCCCCTTAAATTCACAAGTAAAGGCTAATTAAACAGCTGTGAGCTGTTATTAATAGCCTTGGAACCTTATGGGGTATTGTCCCTTGTCCCAGGTTATTAAAATCAGCTCCCAGCCGTGGGCTTTCCCTCTGCTAGTTATGAAAACTATGCCGAAGCCCACTCCGTTTTTTTTTTATTTAATTCTTTTTTTTACTCAGGATTTACCTAATAGAACTCCCATTATTGTCTCCTGGTCATGCTAAGGTAAGCGTTGATATCAGTGTTGTAGGTTCCGTCACAGATTCTATCACATTTAGCACTGCATGTAGGGCTATTTTTCCTTTCAAAGCAATAGGCACCGCAGTGGAACCTAGTAGATCTCATTATACGTCGGAGGGGTAGTTACGTGCTGTTGGTATCTGTTATATGACAATGCATCAGGGTGCCCTTTATAAACAGTCTCCACTACCCAGGAGTGAACAGACCCTTGGGGTTGGTGTCTTGAAATAACTGGTCCTTTTAATTATACTGTAGCAATGTACAACTAGGTATATGAAAAACTCTACTTATGTATATGATTATATTACGGAAAATGAACACTGTCCATTTGTTACTCCTTCTGAAGCAGTCTGCCTTCCTGTGTATTTCCCAATGACCTCTAGGCCACATGGATGTACATTAATTCTATGACCGTGGCAGATTGCCAGCAGAGCAAATCCTACTGAAGGAAATGTCACATACAAGGGGAGGGATGTCCCTCTCTCCCACAGCGCAGGGGCTGCAGATGTAAGGAGGATGGGAACAAATCCATGGCGTTTCCAGGGAAACACCATCCAGCTCCCGGCTAACAGGAAAAGAAGGGGTATAGTCACTCTTGAGTGATCACAGCCTTAGCAGAGGTAGGAAAGGGGAAACTCCATGCAGACAAGAGATTAACTCCTTCACAGCCGTGCAGGCAGGCAGGCAGAAAGGACTTATGTATGGTTAAATGGAAGCCATGTCAGACTGGGGTACCAAGGGCACACCAGAAACATTAACTCCCACTGTTTAGCTACGTGCAAATATGACTTTATCCTCATTCACAAATTTCTACAGCAATAAAATGGGTTGATTGTTGAATAAAAATAATGCCGCCTTTGCCTGTACATAGTGAATCAAATATATTGTGCCAAGTTCTGCCCATATGAGAGGGTGGAGGCCCACTTCTGCGCAGGGGCCCACCGGAGGATTCTTCTGTACTCCTGTGGGCCAGTCCAAGCTTGAATAGAGATGACAGAAAGCAAGAACTTTTACTGCTGCAAATGCACCGTTTCTGAGGACATGAGACGTGGATAAGGCCGGCCAAGAGACCAAAGATCACTTGTCGGATCCAGACTCTGACTCTATTTTGGAATGATAATAATGTTGTTACTAAGCTGTACTTTTTAGTTATAAAATAAAAATGTGCCCACTTGCGTGAAAAAGTAAGCTACGTTCTCACAATGAGCTTTTGGTGCGTTTTTCACGCGGTATGTTTATACTGCGTTAAAAATGCAGCATCTTACAGTTGCAGCATCATGAATGGGATTTATAGAAATCTCCTGCCCACTGTGCTTCTTCTTAATGCTGCGTAACCTCACCTTCGCTGCATTTTTCAAATCCGCAGCATGTCACTTTCTCTTGCTGGTATGCGGAATATTTCCGTGGTGGAAACACATCAAAAACTCCATACCTAAGGGGTACTTCACTCTAAGCGAGATCGCTAGCGAGATCGCTGATGCGTCACCGATTTTGTGACGCAACAGTGACCTCGCCAGCGATCTCGTTACGTTTGACACATAGCAGCGACCGGCCCCCCGCTGCGATGTCGCTGATCGTGCTCAAATGTCCTGGGCCATTTTTTGATCGCTGGTGTCCCGCTGGCCAGTGCGCATCGCTGTGTTTGACACCAGCGAGCGACCTCATTAGCGACTCAGAAATCATGGACGCAGGTGGGAGTCGTCAGAATCGCTGCTGTGTGACAAGGTCCCACCGACTGCCGAGATCATTGCTGCATTGTTGAGTACATCTGACTGTTTGACAGCTTACTAGCGATCATTTAGCGACGCACCAGCGATCCTTACCAGGTCATATCGTTGTCGGGATCACTGGTGCGTCACTTAGAGTAACGGTACCCTTAGTCTGTCAATAAAGATTTGTCAAAGCAAACAAACAGAAAGTATCAAAAACAAAATGGCTTTATTTAACCCCTTCACGACGTCCGCCGTAAATGTAAGTCAGAAGCGGGTGTATGGAGATGGCTCACGCAGCGAACCCGCCCCATACCCAGCAGGTAATGACTGTGTATTACAGCAAGGACCTGCCTCTATCTATTGCGGGTGGAGTTACACTATCTGACAGTGGCATTTAACAAGTTCCGGCATGCATGCCCCTCCTCTCCGCCAATCAGTGCACCTGTAGCAGGTCGCCGATGGGTTGTCACGACAGCCGGCGGTAAGCTGATGACCCCGCTCCCTTGTCATTATGGAGCATCTTTGAAATCATGCCTGTGGCTGGGATTCGAAGAGACTGTGATTTCTGCTATATGCATTGCTGTATGTAGAAGAAGCATTGCACAATCGCATCTTCAAGCCCCCAAAGGGGGCTAACAATAACAATTTAAAATAAAAACAATGTTTTAAAAAAATATGAAAAAAAAACAAAGCTCAAATCATCCCCTTTTCCCCATTAAAAATAAGGATATTAAAAAAAATACATATATGTGATATTGCCCATTTCAGAAAAGTCAGATCTATTAAATTATAAAAATAATTAACCTGTTCAATAAACACCATAAACTGAAAACGTCAAGAACGCCAAAATTACGTTTTTTGGTCTCCGCAATTCCACAAAAGAAGGCTGTAACATCTATCCCAAAATGGTATTAATAAAAATATTGTCTCGCCCCGCAAAAAATAAGCCATCACACATCTCCATTGGCATAAAAATAAAAATGTTACAGGTGTCAGAAAATAGTGACACAACTCCAAAAAAATTTTTAAGCAAACTTCACAGTTTTTTCACTTCTAAAATAATAAAAACTTGGACATGTTGGGTATCACCTTAATCATATTAATGAGAAGAATTACCATATGTTGCAAGGTCATTTTTACCATAAAATGTACACCGCAAAAACAATTCACAAAAACACTATGCCAGAATTGCAGGGGTTTTGTTCACATTTTCACTGCACTGAGAATTTTTTTTTCCAGTTTTCCAGTACAACTCATCCCACTGAAAACAAGGCCTCAAACATATATGTCTACTGAGAAATAAAAAAGTTATAGCTCTGAGTAGAAGGGGACGAAAAAATGAAAATGTAAAAATGGAAATTGTCAGAGTTGGGAAGGGGTTAATGTGGTAAAAGCAGGGTGATTTGAACTTTTATATATTTAAAAAGTTTTAAAAATATTTAGCTTTTTACTTTTCAATTAATCTGTTAGTCCCCTCAAGGAGTTTGAAACTGCGATCACCTGATCGCTTGAGTTATGTACAACAATACCACAGTACTGCTATATATAGCAAAAATCATAGTCTCTTATGAACACCAGCCAGAAGCTGACATTCACAAAAGTACCACCACGACAGACATGGAGGTCTTCATCAGATTCATCCTGTCATGGCAACTCGCTGAAATTAATCTCCCCACTGCCAGCCCATTGCAAATGCTACTATCTAAGATTGACAGCCACATTTAACAGTTTAGCATTCGCGGTGGAGGCAGATGATGGCTGAATATCACAGCCATCATCTGCTGAGAAAGATGCAGACTCAGTTCCTGAGTCTTGTTCAAATTTAGGGAGCCAGCATATGATGTAACTGTACGAAATGTCGGTAACAGGTTAAACTCATCCACACTACCCTACTTGTATATTGATAAGATATTTGGGAATAAAATGTAAGCTTCCTTTACTTTTTTTTCCTTATTTATAGTTACATGGCAATGAATCCTTATTTAAAAGCTGTAATAAAATAATGAATGCAAGAATGAAAATTATAATCACCTAGATGTAGCAGCTAGCCTGAAAACAATGCTTTGACAGATGTCCATCAACACTTTGCCAGCTCCCAACGAGCCTTAATTGCTATCTTGGGTCACAGCTATTCAGGAAAAAACTGCATGCTGTTTCCAGACCCTAACAGTTATTGTCTCAAACTTTTCTGGACTCCGTCCTGTTCTCTGAAGAATGAGTCCTCCTCTGACCTCTCTGAATGACGATTGTGGACCAATAAGCCACCAAAAACTTTCTTGGATAGCACTATAAAACTAGGCATGGCCCATGTATATACTTGTTATAGCACTACATTAGAAAATTTAGGAATTTATTATACCACTTTACCAATATGGCTGCACTGAATGAAAATTACTGTAGATATAAAATATATTTAGGAGTACGGTAATTCCTATTTTAAAGGATACAACTCAGAATGGCATTTCCCACTGGAGCCTGTAAACAAAGACCAAGGCCATGTGAGAGGCATTGCTAGATATGGGGATTTGTTGTTTTAGACTTCGTCAATTCTATATTAAAAAAAATACCTGGACAATGGCTTGTTAATCATATCCTAAAATAATCAGCTTTGGTGCCAAAGGTATTTTGAGACTTTAACTAATTCCTTCTGTGACATATTTCCAGTGGTTAGTGCCGTAACTAGAGTCTGATGGGCCCCGGTGCAAGATTTGGACTGGGCCTCCCATCCTGATGTATGTGTATATATTGTGGTACAGTAAAGGGTGTTTTACTGGATGGGAGATACATTTCTCCCAGCAGATTAATGTTTGGCTGGGTTTTTCCCTAAAGACAGGACCCGCGATGATGTCATGGTCACGTGATCAGCCCATGTGATGTCTACCTCACCGGTGGGAGGGGTTATGGGCTATGTAATGGAGGTTGGTATTTGGCACATGGGGCGTGTGTGTCCGGAAGTTACAGGAACTTGGCTGGACTTAGCCTGAACTTGTATACAGGATCCCTGTGCTGCAGGACTATAGCAGCAAGACTCTCAACAACCCTGGGAATGGCACCTGGCGGATGCCGCAGACCTGGCAGCCGCTTAGTTAAGCCCGTCCCATGCAAGGAGTGAGTCTGGGACCAGTGGTTCTCCAAGCTGGAGTACATTTATGTATTTCCCTTATTTTCTGTTAACCTGCTGTTTGCAAAGTGACATCAAACCACTGAAATTAGACCTTGAGCTTGTGTGTTGCCTCCTTACTGCAGCCCTGCCATTACCTACCAGATCGAATCCCTACTATATATATATATATATATATATATATATATATATATATATATATATATTTTATACACACCCACTGTATGTATGTATATATATATACTGTATATTGTCCTCCATCCTGGTATACATATCCCCCATCCTGGTATATATGTCCCTTATGCTGCCCGGGCTTCATCCTGGTGCATATATCCCCCATCTTGGTACACAGTATATATCCCCATCCTGGCATATATGTCCCAAGCTTGAAAAAGGTCCACATCTTGGACCAAAACGTCACACATCGGCCATTAAACTGCATGTGAAACTTTACCTACTGGTGTGCTGCCTTCAGTTTTTGGTATATATGTGTATCCCTCATCCTGGTATGTATGTATATATCCCCCTTCCTGATATATGTCCCTTATCCTTGATTCCATCTTGGTAATATGTCCCTTATCCTGCTATGTGTCCCTTATTCTCGGCCCCTTTCTGGGTCTGTGTGCCGCAATATACTTCCGCACATCAAGCATGGACCCTCACCCACACATGCCCGATCACAACCTCTGTGGTCATTATGCCCTTGCTGGTTGTCACTTCTCTGACATCTTTCTACCACGGTTAATCTTCTTCAGAAAGGTAGGTGAATAGTAAATCTTATCATTTTTTTTAAGGTAGACTTCTTGAGAACCATGCCCACTTGACTAAAAAACATATATTACCTACAGGAAAGAGAGGACCATATCTCCTGAATGGAGAGGCACATATGCAAAAAACTGCCATATTTAGGAAAAAAAACAGGTTAAAAAATATTCATGACTTATGGATATTGGACGGACCCCCACTCCATGTTAAAACCACCATAACTACAGTAAACCTAGGCACTAGAATAAATACACAACACATTATTTTTGGTTGTCAAAATGGCCACAGCTTTATTTAAATCACAGGATTAACACAATCACAGTAGGAGTCAGGTGAAGTGCTAGTACATTGGGATTGACAAGTACTGTGATATCCCAGCTGTCTGACATACAGAACCAGGCCAGAGAGCCATAAAGGGGCGGCACGCACTGGCTTGCCATTCAAGCAGAGCCAGTAAACTTTCAGGGCACCAATGACCCCATTATCCTCACTCCTGTGCTTAACCACTGTGGCCGCCCCTGATTGACGTTACCATTACAACGTCCTTGAGGCTGGCCACCAAAGCCGAGCCTGTTCACCACCATGAGGTTTTACATCCTCTATTAGTTAAAATGAGTCCACCTTAACTTGCCTGCAACTTCCACCTGACTCCTAAACTGCAAAGCTGTGACGGGTTATAAATTCACATTTGACACCTTTTTTTTTTTTTTTTTTAATAAATCACTTTAGTAAACTTATAAGCTAGAAGTCCCTGCAAAAGCATTATGGGGACTAGCTTGGCAAACCTCCGACTCACAAAGAGTCATCCTACAGCACTCAGGAGAGGAAAAACCCCCTGTGGAGGAAACCTCTAGGGAACCATGGCTGAAGGATGGCCCTTCCCTTGGGCTTAGAAGGTTAATGCTGTTAACTCTTTATAGTCATGATAAAATTGAGCCAGGAACAAGATATACATGGTAATTTCAAAAATACAATAAAGCATTCATCATACAAGCAATAATCAAAACGTTTTAGGACAATGATTGTAAACAGGGCGGGTGGGCGGGAAATGCTTCCTCCTGTTCATCCTGTCCAAGAAAGAGGGAAGAGACACAGATTTCCTGCTCTATATAAGCCCCACCCTCCACACAGTAACTCACCAGGCACAGATATACTGTGCTTCTTACTCTGAAAGCAACATCACTCTAGCTTAAAATCTACACTATACCAAAAAGCTGCAGGAGTAAAGGTCCACCCATCCCCAAGTCATGTCCTCCTCCGCCTATGGCTCCAGTGGTTTCTTGACAAGAGAAAGGTCCTTTTTAAGACATTTAGTAATGTAACTCTATTTGCAATAATAAGTACAATTCAGTCCTTCAGATTGGCTGAAATCTTTACCCAAAAATGTTTACAATTGTCAACCTGTCTGAGTTACCATGACTCTAAAGACTTGGTCCCGATTCATCAAAGCTTTTAGAAAACGTGGTAAAAAGCTTTTAAAAGTCGCAACATTTTGCAACTTTTGACATTTTCATGTCCGTTTTTTACCAGCTCAGCAAAAAAATGATTCCACGGCCCTTACTGGAGTATGGCTAGTGGCGAGGCGCACATTACTTGTCAGATGCGCCAGATTCATTAGGAAATTTGCGCCTCTTAATGAATTAGGATCATCTGACTCCGATACATCCCTTCAGCAAGACCAGTGTGAAAATCTTCGTTCTTAATGTATCAGGGCCTAATTGTAGAAATGACGCAAGATAGAGTTGCACTTAGAGATTGCACTAAATTCTTGGGCAAGTCCCTAACAATGTATTTTAATACTTTCTCTGGGTATAAACAAAAGCCATCTGCATCAGCATGACCACAGAGCCCAGTGATTGACTGCAGTGGTCACATTCTTTAATCATGACAACAATGCTGCCGTGTCGACAAAGACCACGGGCAACACCAGAGAGGCAGCACTGGATTGGTAGTGGATAAGTAAGGGTGATTTTATTAAAGGGGTTGTCCGGTCTTAAGCTACAAGTCTGCAGTCACAATATGATTGCAGACTTGTGAATCCTCACATCACGCACACTGTGAGGATTCTCCAGGCGGTCACGTGACTAGATGGTCACGGCCTTGCTCAGTGCACGTGTATTGAGTGAGGCCAGAAACAGTCCAAATGGAATGTGGCAGGGAGTTTGCGTATTACATACTTGCAATCACATGACCACCCGTTCCCGGCATCAGAGAATCTGCAATGTGAAAATTCACAAGTCTACAGTCACAGAGTGATTGCAGACTTGTAAAGCTTAATACCACACAACCCCTTTAATTGCACACAGAGCAAGCCTGTACCCTAAAAAATTAAAAGCACATCTTTAACGCATTTTTATAGCCCTGTCAGTGTCCACCTTCTTTGTTTCAAAACTTACCCTACTTTCTGCCATTTTTTGTCACAGATACCGTTCTGTTTCCTCTATGAGTAATTATAATGTTACTCATTATTATATTCGCTTTACCTGCTTTACAAAATCTTTTTTGTCTTAGTAAGAGAAGATTATGTTGGGCTTTTTCTAACAGGAAGGCTTTGTTTTCATCTTGTGCCATAAGCCAGTTTGCATGATTTTTCTTAATGGGACTGTTTGTGTTTCATTTTCAATTCTTTAGAGTTGTGGTCTGATACGTATAATGCCTTTTATAAATATCTATCTTAAGTTTAACCCCTAAACACGTTTCTTTTGCCTAATTATAAAATTAGCTTCTTTTTTCTCTATACAGCCAATCCCTATGTCTGTTTTTTGACATTACTTCCTGTGAAATTCTATTTAAGGGCAGTATCAAACAGAACTTCATAGAACTCATCTCTCCATATTTTTTATCACCCTCATGAAATACCCCCTGAAGCAGAACGTCATCAGGGGATGGCATTGTGGCCTGATGATGTTCTGATTCAGGGGGTGATGGATAAGTGACTACAGCTTCAGTGGGCATTGCCACATTTCATCTGTGCCTCCTGCCCACTTGTTCAATGGCTGCCACCACAGTCTATACTTCTATCACCAATGTCTCTTTCCCTGTAATGAGGGGGAGATAATAATAGCAGGGTGCGTGACAGCAGTGCTGCCCTACAGCTTCTATCACTATCCTCAAATAGATCATCATCAGGAGATGGCACTGGTTTCACTCACCCTGCTTCTATCACCGACCCCTGATGGCATCTAATTTCAAGGAGGGAGACTGCGGTGTCAGAAGTAACGTGAGTGACAGCAGCACCCCACAGCATCTATCACAACCTTCCAATGAATTTAGTTAAATTAGTAATAGAACATACTCATTAGGTGAATTGATAATGGCAGTGAAAAGGCCAGCATGTTGTGAGTTCATTTTCCCCTTCGTCACTGAGGTCTGGTGAACTCCCTATTCTGGTAAAGGAAGGTAATGAGCCTGATTATCAGGCACCTGAGTCTAATGATGATGACTGGCTGAGTGGAGTCACGGACTGGATATAAGGCTGCCGACGCCCTTCTGCCCTGCGGGTGATTTCTCTGTGGACTTCTAGGAAACCAGTCTGATTCCTGCTCCTCTAAAGCTAAGTTTTCTGCTTTGCCTTTTTGCATTTCTGTTTTTGCCTCCTACGGTGACTCAATCATAACAGAATCACCCGCCATACCGCAGATCCTAGGGTACTCAATAGCAGGAAAGAATTGTGTTTATAAAAAAAAAAAAAAAAGTGTGTATATTCTTTCCTCTATATCTCTGAGGCCGTAGGGGGAATTTTTTTTTTCCTCTCAATGGAGATAAAGCAATTGTCTGATCGTGTGGAGCAGCTCGCTGAGGAAGTGCGGGGAATTTCTGCCTACCTTACTCGTTCGCATGCTGTTGAACCAAAGATCCCTACACCTGATGTATTTTTTGGGGATCGATCTAAATTTTTGAGTTTCAAAAATAATTGTAAATTATTTTTTGCCTTGAAGCCTAACTCGTCAGGGAGCTCCGCGCAGCAGGTTAAAATTGTCATCTCTTTGCTGCGTGGCGATCCCCAGGATTGGGCGTTTTCTTTGAAACCAGATGATCCTATTCTGACTAATGTGAATGCATTCTTTCAAGCCTTGGGGTTGTTGTATGACGAACCTAATGCTATTGATCCGGCTGAAAAGACCCTGTTGGCATTGAACCAGGGTCGAGATTCTGCAGAGTTGTACTGTCAAAAGTTCCGAAAGTGGGCGGTCCTTACTACCTGGAATGATAATGCCTTGGCTGCTCTCTTTCGGAAGGGTTTGTCAGAAGCTGTAAAAGATACTATGGTGGGATTTCCTGTTCCCTCTGGTCTGGACGATTCTATGTCATTAGCCATTCAGGTTGATCGGCGTTTAAGTGAACGCAGGATTGCACGAGAGGTGTTGCCACCGGTAGAACAGACGTCTGAACCTATGCAATGTGATAGAGTTTTGTCTAAGGCGCAACATCAGGAGTTCAGAAGGCATAATAAGCTGTGTTTTTTCTGTGGAGATGCCTCGCATATTATTTCTGTTTGAACTAAACGAGAGAAACGCTTTGCACACACGTTTTCTGTTGGTGGTGTTCAACCTAAGTTTCTTCTGGCAATTACTCTGATCTGCTCCTTGTCCACATTTTCCGCCAAGGCTTTTGTGGATTCAGGAGCAGCGCTAAACCTAATGGACTTGGATTTTGCTAAACGTTGTGGATTTCCTATGACACCTCTGCAGATGCCTATCCCTTTGAGGGGGATTGATGCTACTCCTTTGGCGAAAAATAAACCTCAGTTTTGGACCCAGGTGGTCATGCGGGTCGCCCCAGACCATCAAGAAAATTGCAGATTTTTGGTGTTACATGGTCTGCATGATGCCGTTGTTCTGGGGTTTCCTTGGTTGCAAATTCATAATCCAGTCTTGGATTGGAAATCTGTGTCTGTGGTGAGTTGGGGTTGTCGGTGTGCCTGTAGTGAGGCTCCGTTTTTTTCCACCTCTCCTCAGTCGCATGATGTTCCTGACTATTTGGCGGACTTTTATGATGTATTTAGTGAGAATGAGTCTGCGTCTTTGCCTCCTCATAGGAGTTATGACTGTGCAATTGAACTGAGCCCGAGGTGTAAATTTCCCAAGGGTCGGCTCTTCAATTTATCTGTACCCGAGCACGAGGCTATGCGGTCCTATATTAAGGAGGCGTTGGAGAAGGGTCATATTAGACCATCCTCTTCACCCTTAGGTGCTGGGTTTTTTTTTGTGGCCAAAAAGGATGGTTCTTTAAGGCCTTGTATTGATTATCGTGCCCTCAACAAAATTACTATTAAATATCAGTATCCGTTACCCCTGATTTCGGATCTATTCTCCAGAGTTAGAGGTGCTTGCTGGTTTACCAAGCTTGACCTCAGGTAGGCGTATAATCTTATCCGCATTAAGCAGGGGGATGAATGGAAGACGGCGTTTAATACTCCGGAGGGACATTTTGAGTACCTGGTGATGCCTTTTGGGCTCACTAATGCCCCTTCTGTCTTGCAGTGCTTCATGAACGATATTTTCCGAGACTTTGTCGATAAATTTTTGATTATCTGTCTGGATGATATTTTGATCTTCTCCAAGGATTGGGATTCTCACGTGGAACATATTCGGACTGTGTTCCAGATCTTGAGGGAGAATTCCCTGTATGTCAAAGGATCGAAATGCCTTTTTGGAGTACAGAGGATTTCATTTTTGGGATTTATTTTGTCTCCATTAACTATTGAAATGGACCCGGCCAAGGTACAGGCCATTTATGATTGGGTTCAGCCCACTTCTTTGAAGGCCCTCCAGAAGTTTTTGGGTTTTGCTAATTTTTATCGGAAATTTATAGCAAAATTTTCTAGTATTGCCAAGCCATTGATTGATCTGACTAAGAAGGGTGCTGATGTGTTGAATTGGTCTCCGGAGGCTGTTGCTTCCTTTCAGGAGCTGAAGCGAAGATTTACCTCCGCCCCGGTTTTACGGCAACCTGATGTCTCACTCCCGTTCCAGGTAGAGGTGGATGCTTCTGAGATTGGTGCAGGAGCTGTTTTGTCCCAAAAGGATCCTGTAACATCTAAAATGAATCCCTGTGCTTTCTTTTCCCGAAAGTTCTCTCCATCTGAACGTAACTATGATGTGGGGAATCGGGAACTGTTGGCCATGAAATGGGCATTTGAGGAGTGGAGACATTGGTTGGAGGGAGCTAAACATCAAGTTGTGGTCCTCACTGACCACAAGAATTTGATTTACCTAGAGTCGGCTAAACGCTTGAACCCTAGACAGGCTAGGTGGGCCTTGTTTTTTACACGTTTTGATTTTGTGGTCTCTTTTCTTCCTGGAACTAAGAATGTCAAGGCAGACGCCCTCTCTAGGAACTTCTTTGCGGATTCTCATGTGGTGACCAAGCCTGCTACTATCTTAGGCGAAGGGGTAGTTCTTTCTGCCATCTCGCCTGATTTGAGACTTGCTCTGCAAGAGTTCAAGGAGGACAAACCTGAGCGTTGTCCCAGTGGAAAGTTGTATGTTCCTGACCAGTGGAAGAAGAGAGTGATGTCTGAAGTTCATTGCTCTGCATTGGCTGGTCATCCAGGTATTTTTGGTACTAGAGATCTGGTGAGTCGCTCTTTTTGGTGGCCCACCTTGTCTCATGATGTCAGGAATTTTGTGCAGTCCTGTGGGACTTGCTCCCGGTCTAAATCTTGTTCTCGCTCTAGTGGGTTGTTGATGCCTTTGCCGGTCCCCAGGAGGCCATGGACCCATATTTCAATGGATTTCATCTCTGATATGCCGGTCTCTCAAAGAATGACTGTTATTTGGGTGATTTGTGATAGGTTCTCTAAGATGGTTCATCTTGTACCACTCCCTAAGTTGCCGTCTTCCTCTGAGTTGGTGCCCCTGTTTTTGCAACAGGTGGTTCGCTTGCACGGGATTCCTGAGAACATTGTATCTGACAGAGGAGTTCAGTTTGTGTCTAGATTTTGGAGGACTTTCTGTTCCAAGCTGGGAATTCAGTTGTCCTTTTCCTCTGCTTTTCACCCTCAGACCAATGGGCAGACAGAGAGAACAAACCAGACCTTGGAGTCGTATTTGAGATGTTTTATTTCCGCTGATCAGGATGATTGGGTTTCATTTTTGCCCTTGGCCGAATTTGCTTTAAATAATAGAGCTAGTTCTGCCACTTTGATGTCACCTTTTTTTTTGTAACTTTGGGTTTCATCCTCGATTTTCTTCAGGGCAGGTGGAGCCTTCTGCCTGCCCAGGTGTTGACACTGTGGTGGAGAGAATGCACCAAATCTGGGACCAAGTGGTGGATAAGTTATCTCTCTCCCAGGAAAAGGCCCAGCGGTTTTCCAATCGACATAGGACCATTGGTCCCCAGTTTAAGATTGGTGATATGGTGTGGTTATCATCAAAAAATATTGCTATGAAGGTGGCTTCTCCTAAGTTTAAGCCTAGATTTATTGGACCTTACAAGATTTTGGAGATTATTAATCCGGTCTCTTTTCGTTTGGCTCTCCCTGTCAAATTTAAAATCCATAATGTGTTCCATAAGTCCTTGTTGAAGAGGTTTGTTGAACCAGTTGTTCCTGGGGTGGCACCTCCGGACCCTGTATTGGTTGAAGGTAACATGGAATATGAGGTAGAGAAAATACTGGATTCCCGTCTGGTGGAAGGGTTATGGTCAGGAGGATAATTCCTGGGTCTCTGCCTCTGATATTCATGCCAAAAGATTGGTGCGTGCCTTTCATCGGGCTCACCCTGATCGCCCTGGTGGCGTGGTTGAGGGTTCGGTGACCCCTCCTCAAGGGGGAGGTACTGTTGTGAGTTCATTTTCCCCTTCGTCACTGAGGTCTGGTGAACTCCCTATTCTGGTAAAGGAAGGTAATGAGCCTGATTATCAGGCACCTGACTCTAATGATGATGACTGGCTGAGTGGAGTCACGGACTGGATATAAGGCTGCCGACGCCCTTCTGCCCTGCGGATAATTTCTCTGTGGACTTCTAGGAAACCAGTCTGATTCCTGCTCCTCTAAAGCTAAGTTTTCTGCTTTGCCTTTTTGCATTTATGTTTTTGCCTCCTACGGTGACTCAATCATAACACCAGCACCTGTCTCTTCTTCTGAATGTTTTGCCTATCAGAATAATCGAGTGCAGCAATTTATCCCTAGAGTTAATGAGACACATGTGCTGAGCTAACACTTTCACTGTCATCATATGCACTCTAAATGAGTAACTTCTTATATCAATGTAACCAGAGGCAGGCAAATAAATTAGGGAAAAGCAGGGGGTTTGGAGGCCACTTGCATGCAATTTTTAAGACATCAATTAACTCGTTCACAACATATCACATACATGTACGTCATACGTCATGTTCCTGCTTTTGATACTGAGCTTGCATCTTTCCCAGCAAATAATTTTACTCAGCCATCAAGTGCCTTTAACAGCAGCGGGTGGTGCGGAGCTCCGCCTGCGAATGCTAACCTGATAAATGCCACTGCTAATCTCTGCCAGCAGCATATAACATATGCCGGCAGGGGGAGCATCATTCTACTCTCCTATCGGCATGTCCTTGACGAGATCTTGGGGTGCCGATGAGTTGCCAGGACAGCTGGAGTTCTGCTTAAGCCCTCCATGCTTATTGTTGTGATCCTACTGTGAAAGTCAGCCTGTAGCTGGCGTTCATAGGAGATTTTGATATTAGCTATACATGGCAGTGCTAATCCACTGCTATGTACTTGTACATAGCACAGGCTATCAGACGATCACAGATTCAAGTCCTGTAAAAGGACTATTAAATACAGTAAAAAATAAGAAGAAAAAGTTTTTAAAAATATGAAAAAATAAAACACACAAGTTCAAATTACACTCCTTTGACCCATTAAAAATAAAATAAACATATTTGTTATCGTTACTTTCATAAAAATCCGATCTATCAAAACATAAGATAAATTAATCCAATCAGTAAATGGCATAACCAGAAAAAAAAATCAAAACACCAGAATTACATTTTTTTGGCCTCCACAACACTGCAATAAAATGCAATAGAAGGAGATCAAAACATTGTATCTACCCCAAAATGATATCAGTAAAAACGTCAGCTCAGGGCACGAAAAATTAAGCTCTCACAAATTTATATACTAGCTACAGGTGCATCTAACAAAATTAGAATATCATCAAAAAGTTAATTTATTTCAGTTCTTCAATGCAAAAAGTGAATCTCATATATTATATAGAGTCATTTCAATCAGGGTGATCTATTTCAAGTGTTTATTTCTGTTAATATTGATGATTATGGCTTACAGCCAATGAAAACCCAAAAGTCACTATCTTAGTAAAGTAGAATACTTTATAACACCAGCTTGAAAAATTATTTTAAAATCCAAAATGTTGGCCTACTGAAATGTACAGTATGTTCAGTAAATGCACTCAATACTTGGTCAGGGCTCCTTTTGCATCAATTACTGCATTAATGCGGCGTGGCATGGAGGCGATCAGCCTGTGGCACTGCTGAGGTGTTATGGAAGCCCAGGTTGCTTTGATAGCAGCCTTCAGCTGATCTGCATTGTTGGGTCTGGTGTCTCTCATCTTCCTCTTGACAATACCTTATAGATTCTCTATGGGGTAAGGTCAGGCGAGTTTGCTGGCCAATAAATCACAGTGATACTGTTGTTTTTAAACCTGGTATTGGTACTTTTGGCAGTGTGGACAGGTGTCAAGTTCTGCTGGAGAATGAAATTTCCATCTCCAAAAAGCTTGTTGGTAGAGGGAAGTATGAATTGCTCTAAAATTTCCTGGTAGACGGCTGCACTGACTTTGGTCTTCATAAAACACAGTGAACATACACCAGCAGATGACATGGCTCCCCAAACCATCACTGATTGTGGATACTTGATTTGATAGGGCTTCAGCTTCCATTGCTTATAGGTTTTTGTAATTATATGGAAGTGCCTATAATACTAATTTGGGTCATTATTGGGTTCTCAAGCTGTTACAAAGAGCCAGATTCTGAAAATGAAGATATTACGGATCTCAGAAAATGGCGACACAAGCAAATTGGTTATTTTTTTACAAATTTTCCCCCCAAAATTTTCACCACTTAAATAAAAATCGTACTAACCTGAAGAATCATATTGCCAAGACAGCTTTATCGTATAGTGAATATGGTAAATATGGTAAATAAACTCCCCCACCCCCATCCCAAGACATGATTTCCATGAAGGCTTATTCTTAACATTTAGAAGAAAAGAGTAAAGATATAGGGATAATGTCACGGGTTTACCGCAAGAGGGGCCAGAAGATGCATTGTCTGATTACACATACACCTATACTCCTGCACTGATTAGAAGCATTTCACCATCAAATTAAACGGTGCAGGTTTCTGCTAGCAGTGCAGGGGTTAAATCTGTTCAGTTGCGCCTCTGAAGCTTTCCTGCTTTAATGATCTCAGCTGTTCAGTGTTGGCCACTTCCCTCTGCTATATATACTCACCTCTGGCAGTCAGAATTGCCAGGTTAGTTTTATACTGCTTAATGTGAAGTTGCAGGTGTTTGTTGCGGAGGCGTTTGAAATGTTCTAAAGACTGTTGCTTGGTGATTTGTCTGAGTGCATATCCTTATCCTCTCCTATTTGTTTGTTCCTTCATGTTACTTCCCAGTGTTCCACTCTGTTTGTGAGTGATATTTGTATTATTGGTATTTTCCTTTATCCCTGTATGTCTTCCCTTGTTAGTCTGGTTTATGTATTCTTGCTCCCCACTTTCCTGGGTAGGAGATACATAAGGGCTTATTAAGGAGCACAGCAAGGTTCGTGGCCCAAACATATTCACCATTAGAAGTAATCCATGGATCAGGGATAGGTAGGGCACCCCTAGGGATAGCAAAGGAGCCCTTAGCCCTGGGATATTGAACAACAGTCACGTGACAGATAATGTATGTGCCCATGGACCTTTTCAACCCTTTCACTCACCCAGGACATATCCCATATGTCTTCCCTTCCCTGTCCAAATGTTCACAATCCATGAGTCCCACCTCAGCTTGCAGGATAAATATCCTCTTTGTCTACTGACCTCAGTTAGCCAGCCATTTCTATTGAAGCCTTCTTGCACATCAGTCTATTTAGTCCAACACTGCTACCAGGCCTTCTTCTTCCTGACTATACTTCGTGGCAACCAAGTGTCACAGAGCGGTGACAATTGCACTAAAATCTAAACTGCAAGTTTCCAGTAATAGAAAAAAATCTTAATCAAGGGCGGACATATTATTGATGCAACCTGTGTAGCCGCATGGGGCCTAAGAGATAAGGGGGGGCCTTCTACCTTCAAAGCAGATGACATTGTGCAATATGATTTGTTATTGGACTGCAAGGGGTCCATATATTTTTGTTGCACAGGGGACCTCTTCTGTCTTTAGCTGCGTCTGCAAAACATAATGCTGCAAAAAGAAATCAAACAGAAAGTGGTAATGTATAATAAAGAGAAAAAAGTTTCTGGAGGTTACACTCGACTGATAGAAATATTAGTGTATTATTTCATTCTACAAATCCTCTCTATTTAGAAACAGAAAGTCATTTTTCCAATTTGCAGCCTGTATCCAGATGGCAAACATGCTGCATCCTAAATATAGGCAATGTGTATTCTGCAAGCAAAAATGGAAGCTAGTATAATTTAATGCAATATATTGGTAACCACTTTACTGACTGCGTGATCATGTCTAGTGAACATCTCAAAAAAGTATAAAAATAGAAGATGTAACCTAACTATATAAAATATACACCATCATCGTAAAGAAAGACTAGTTTGCTATTCTTCACTATTAAAACTGCAGTGAAAACTGCTAGCAGTAGTACACTTATCACCACCTAGTGGCAATAATGCATACCACAACCACACAAGTAAATCCAACATGGCAATGTGTCGTGCGCCAAAGACATCAGTGCAACATGTCTGCGACTTTCAGCCGCGCAACAATTTTAGAGCTGTGAATTTGTTGTGTGTGTTATGTGCGACTTGCGATCAGTGACATAAAATCCAACAAATTTGGAAAAATTTGCAACTTTGTCCTGCAGTCACAGTATGTCGCGAAAGGTCTAGTTAATATTTATAGTAATATATGTAGTTTGTATTATGAAATGCAGTCGCAGATCCTCTATAATCACTATGCCTGTGACATGTTTAAATATGGCTATTGTTTTTCATTTTAAAGGAAACCTGTCATGTCCCCAAACCCTATTAACTTGCAGATATAGGGCTAATCTGCAAATTAATCGAGTTCTAAAGCTGTACGGCCGCTGCACTAAAAACATTTCTAAAATGCGGAAATCCACTATATTCCTCTCGACAACCTCCGGCTCTCAGTCTATTCAGCTGTTGTCATATAGGTGTTACACCGCTCCGTCATACGCAGCCGACCTCCGCTCCCATGCCGCAGCCGGTCTCCGCTCCCACGCCGCAGCCTCTCTCCACCTGGCAGCCACGGCGATCACCTCTGACGGGCTCGCAGCCGACGCCATTCCTGCATGCAATGCGCATGCGCCATAGGCCGCGGCCACGCCTCCCTTCTGCTTCTTGTGCTCCGGCTGTGCCCTGACCCGGAGGCACCTTCGGACCAATGGCTGACCAGATGGGGCCATATCAGGCCGCTTCCCCCTGAGGGAGGCGCCTGATCGTTGTGTTACTTTGCACACTGGGCTCTGCTTCCTCCTATGCTCTCTGCAGCCTCTCGGTTCCGTCCTCGGTGTTTCCTGCAGCAGCCTCGCAGCCCTGTCATCCGTGTTCCCTGCAGTATTCTCAGTCCTGCTCCAGTGTTCCTGTTCCCTCCTGATCCTGCTCGGCTCCAGCGTTCCTGCTCCGTCCTACTCCAGTCCGGTTCCTGCTCCCGTCCAGTTCCTGTTCCCTCCTGCTCCTGCGTTCCTGTTCCGTCCTACCCCTGTGTTCCTGCTCCATCCTACTCCAGTACTGTTCCTGGGTTCCTGTTCCATCCTACTCCAGTCCTGCCTTTGGTGTTCCTGCTCCATCCAGCTATCCACACTTCTACAGTCCTACTCCAGTCCTGTCTCCTGTGTTCTGCTCCTGCCATCTCTCCACGTTCCAGCCTTACAGTCTACACTTCAGTCCCGCACTCCTACTCCAGTCCATCCTGAGCCACCCCTCTTAGTACCGGCTACTGTGGTACTTGTACCCCTGGGCTTGCTCCTAACGGTCCCTGTATAGGGGTCGGTTCCACCTGGCAGCTCGCCCGGGGCCCCTCGGTGCCACGGTCCACTCCTGGAGTTTCTGGTTCCTGACCACCCACGCTAACAATAGGGTTGACAAAATCCGTGACAAAGTAGTGGAACAGCTGGTAGTGTGCAAACTGAAATGTGTCCAGAATAACTGTGGGTGGAATCGCGATCCTTCCGCAGCTATTAACTAGTTAAATGCCGCTTTCAAACGCTGACCGTGGCACTTAACTCACGTTTCTGGCCATCAGGCCGGAAACCCACCCACCGGTGACCCGTCACGTAATCACCGGTTCGTTGGTATGACATCCAGAGGTGTTAGACGTCGGGTTCCGGCAGCTTGCCAGCAGGAATCCAGAGACTTGATTTCTGAGGTCTCCCATTATTCTTCGACCGCAGAGGAGCTTGCTCAGCAGCCCATCATTCCCGACGCTCTGCTCAGACCTGCTCTGTGGGTCTAGCTGTTGCTGTCACCTTTGGGCCAGCAATAGCAACGCAGGCTGCTCAGCAGCAATCCACTCCAGAGGCTAAGTCCTTCTGTCGCTCCACTGAGCATGCTCACGAGATGATCTCCCATTGGAGATTGGGAGTCACATGCACAGGTCCTTCTCCAGATCTGATTGGTCCATCTCTGGGATCTGGAAGCTTCCGGAAGGTCCTGGCTATAAAAGGTTTGCATGGCCGCTCGGCCATGCACTAGTATAGACTCTAGTTGCTACCTGTGTGAATGATGACGAATGCATGGACTTGCGAATGACTCATTAAGATTGCCCTACCTCTGATATTACGTGTGAGGATAGGGAACTAGCGATAGAGTCAGCGCCAGTCAGTGGCAAGCTATAGGCCACAGTGCATACCATCCACGGGGCTAGCGTCCGACAGTGTGCCAGCTACCGGGCATTGTCGTATAGCGTCAGTGTCTGTCGCCACACTGCAGTCAGCAGTACTTCTTTTCGTTCACGGCTGGGAAGCCGCACGCACGGTAGGTCTAGAGGGACACGGACCCTGTGTCTTGGGCCCAAGTCCTGTGACCATATACCGTGCGTGCATTCCACTGAGTCCTGTGACATCAACAGGCTCAGTCTTTGTATTTAACGCCTCAGTGCCTCTGTGAATGAACAGAGACCGCCCTGCACACTCCGGGTGATGTTCAACCCGTGTGCGTTATACCGCCATATTGTGCATCTGCCATTACATAGCAGCAGCGTAACACCTTCTGCATGGTGGACCCCGGGCGGCGAACGCACTTATTATTATTTATTATTTAGTGCGTTCTGCCGTCCCTAACACAGAGGTCTCCTGGAAACCTCTATGGTCGTCAGTGCCGGCTTGCTGTGAACGCCACCCAGTGGTCGGCGCTCATAGCAAGTGAGGAATTCTGCTATATAGAGGCGATCTGATCATCGTCTCTATGTTGCAGAGCCAATCAGGTGTGGCAATTTCTAGTCTCACATGGAGACTATTGAAGCATGCCAAAAGCAAAAGAAGTTTTTAAAAATATAAAAAAATAAAAAAAATATAAAAGTTCAAATCACCCTCCTTTTGCCCGATTCAAAATAAAACAATAAAAAAAATCAAACATACACATATTTGGCATCACTATGTTCAGAATCGCCCGATCTATCAATAAAAAAAAGAACTAACCTGATCGCTAAATGGAGTAGCAAGAAAAAAGTCAAAACGCCAGAATTACGCTTTTTTGATCGCCGCGACATTGCCTTAAAGTGCAATAATGGGAGATAAAAACATCGTATGTGCACCATAATGGTATCATTAAAAAAAGCTGCTCAGCATGCAAAAAATAAGCCCTCATCCAACCCGAGATCACGAAAAAACCTATACATGTTTGGTGTCTATGAACTTGCAATGACCTGGAGTATCATAATGGCAGGTCAGTTTTAGCATTTAGTGAATCTAGTAAAAAAAAGCAAAACAAAAAACAAGTGTGGGATTGCACTTTTTTGCAATTTCACCGCACTTGGAATTTTTTTCCTGTTTTCTAGTACACGACATGGTAAAACCAATGGTGTCGGTCAAAAGTACAACTCTTCCTGCAAAAAAAAAGCCCTCACATGGCCATATTGACTGAAAAATAAAATCGTTATGACTCTGAGAAGAAGGGTAGCAAAAAAACGAAAATGCAAAACAGAAAAAAGCTCCGGTCATGAAGGGGTTAAAATATTAGGCCGGGTCACACTAATCGACGCAAAATACGGTCAGTATTTTACATGCGTAATACGGATGAATGGCCCCTAAACAGTGCTCCGTATGTCATCCGTAATCAAGGTGTGGTCGCGTATTTTGCGCATGTCAGCATCCGTATGTAATCCGTATGTAATCCGTATGCAGAGATTTTCTCGCAGGCTTGCAAAATGGACATATAATGGAGCCCTATGACAGGGTTCCTAACAGAAACCAAAGAATAGATATAGACACATAGAATGCATATATATATATATATATATATATATATATATGTGTGTGTGTATTGTATGTGTATATATCTATTATTTCGTTTCTTTATTAAACCTGTCAGTGTGAGTTTACTGTATAGCGCACTGAATTGCCGGCTTTGGTAAAAGACACCTGGTGCGTATTTCTCGCAAGTCACATGTGTGGTCCGTGTGTAATCCGTATTTTTTGCGCACCCATAGACTTGCATTGGTGTACTACGGGCGTAGTACGCTGACAATCACAGCATGCTGCGAGTGGCACGGAGCATAGGATACTGAGGAGAAATATACGCCTGGTGCGAGGGACCCCATAGAGAATCATTGGTCCATGTCTAATGCGTGCTTTTAGCTCCTCTCACTCGGCCGTATTCCTCGCCAGTGTGACCCCGGCCTTATAGTTTTTGTTGAAAGCTTTTATACAATTAAGATGTAACACTCTTTCAATACTATATATGATATAAAAAAGAATTGCGGAAGCATATAGCCATAAAATACTAGCGTTTAATTTAATCAATACAAAAGACACAAAAACTTGACATATATAGAATAAAAGGAGATGAGTATCCAATATCACACTACAGCCCTGTCCACCCACTGCTTGGCGGAATTATTTTAAATTTTATACTATAGTAAGAGGGCTACACATTGGTGACTTTTTGGCTGTATCACTTATAAATTCTTTGAATCTCTGCCGCATAATTGTTTACAGGTGATGTGCATAGTGTGAGCACTGAGTATATCATTTATATAGAGCATACGTACCCTGTAGTGTGATATTGGATACTCATCTCCTTTTATTCTATATACTGTATGTCTTGTTTTTGTGTCTTTTGTATTGATTAAATTAAATGCTAGTATTTTATGGCTATATGCTTCCGCAATTCTTTTTTGATGATAGCTGTGTTGGAAGAGCCACTTTTCTAGGCCTAAATTCTTTGAAAAAAAAAAAAAAGAAAAAAAAAAAAATATATATATATATATATATATATGATATAAGTTGTTTACATTGAATTGCTGTATTCTTTTAATTAAGATGAGAGCTGATTGCTGTTACTTGGTGTAAATTGGTGACGTGTTTAATACTTATTTCACCTGCTTTATGTGAGTACATGAGTAGACATTTTAGGTTACAAATTTGAATTATTGCAGCATCTTTGCTTGTAATCACTTGCATGAAGCTTTTTGTGTGTAAAAATTATTATGTTGCATTTTCATATTTGTTAGCTTTTGCGCTCTCTAAAAATGTAGATTTCAGTAGCTGTCTACAGTGTGCAGTATACCTTTTTAACACATTTGTGGAACCAAATATTGCATGGGTCTGTTTTAACGTTTTTGAGAGCTTAAAAGGATTGTCCACTATTCAGTCAACCCCTTCCAATCCATATGTTTGCACCCTGTAAAATAATAACACTTATTAGAAAATTGGCTTCTACTCTGTGAGTTTTTTGCCTTCCCCTGGATCAACAATGCAGAACAGCTGCACTAAAAATAGGCTGAACTAGATGGATATAAGGTCTTCCTTCAGCCTTCAAAACTATGTTACTATGTTACTATGTTATACTCACCTTTGGTGCCTGTGTAAGGGGAGGCCAGGACGGTAGTCATGGCCAGAGTCACTAAAGCATCTGTGTCCTGACCTTCCCTCACAGAAAACTGTATTCCAATTCTCAGCGTACCTGCATCTCAAGTTTCAGGTCCCCCCGGGCACTTCCCAGGCGACGACGGCCCCTCTTCCAGGCGACCCCCAGTAATGGAGACACAGTCCAGGATAACTTGAACATTCTCTTTACTTAGTACTTCACACGTTACATCCACAGTTGGCACATCATGGAATTCACTTGTTTCCTCATCTTTCCCTACTTCGCTGACGCTTCTGTGTGGCACACGTCCAGACCGGACCGTCTTAGACTGCTTCCCAGATCCTTCCTGGCTTAATCTCGCCATGATGACAATTCCTTCTGCCTGTTTCGCCCCAGACTTGAAATCATCAGCCACCCGGTTTGGTTGCCTCTGGAAAAGCACCCGGCCTGTTTGTACCATTCCCGTCGAAGCTCCAACTTCCTTCAACTCCTCACTCCAACCAACT
Source organism: Dendrobates tinctorius (assembly GCF_039654945.1). Taxonomy (NCBI): domain Eukaryota; kingdom Metazoa; phylum Chordata; class Amphibia; order Anura; family Dendrobatidae; genus Dendrobates; species Dendrobates tinctorius. The sequence continues at coordinate 96,243,732 of NW_027361679.1, read as the reverse complement.
CCTGCCCTAAAGGCGTCTGCTCAGGCTATGAGTCGCCACATGCTTCTTCTCCTGTACTGGCCCACTTCAATGATGCCCATTGGGCATGCAGCTATTTAACGTTGTGTGGCTGCCGAGCTGTCTGGGGCCTATAGCCCATGTGAACACTCCAGGCATCCTGGCCCCGACTGACTTAACTTCCTAAAAATTCCTGTCTTACTACCTGGCAGCCCCTCCTATTTTAACCCTCTACAAACTAGCTATTACCTATTTTAACCGTGCACACTAGTATGCCCCCATCTAGTGGCCCCCAAAGAAACGACACTTAACTATGAGAACTATAATGCTAAGGTGACCCCGCTAATGTCCAAGTGGTGCACTTTACTTTCCCTATCTTAGGCTAGTTTCACACTAGCGTTCTTGGGCGCAGAGCTGCCGCTAAGCCCCGCCCCCGGCCGCACCCCCTCCAGTCAGTTTCTCCTCTAATCGCATGAGGCTGCATGCGATCAGCGTATCCTATATTTAGCGTTGGATACGCTGATTGTGCGCTGACCGTGCGCTGGTCTGATTTTGCTGGCGCTGCGCCCTTTTGGCACTGCACCCAGAGCACAAAAATGCAACACAGCGCATTTTACATGTAGCAGTACCACCGACTATTAACAATGACATTACAATAACTAACATATGTAAACAGTTACACATTAAGAACTATTAGAGAAGCAGAGCAAGGCGGTAATCCTATGTCACCCCCTTATAGGTGCACCACTGGCTCTCCCGGGGATCGAGTAACATTGTTACATTAGGCGATCCCTAAAGTCCAAAGACAAAAAATTATTTTAAAATATGAAAAACAATTTTATTGAATATACAGGAAACAGGAAAAATGGGGATTGTGTCAGAATGGCTCTTGAGAAAGGCCATCTGCCGAAACGTGCGTTGGGAGGGGGCATGCCTTGGGTGGACCTCTATCTACTATACTGACAGGTAAAAGACTTCTTGTGATGTGATTACCATATTTTCCGCTTTATATAAGACGCTCCGGATTATAAGACGCACCACAAATTTTGAGGAGAAAAATAGGAAAGAAATTTTTTTTAATAAAATGGTGGTGCCTTTTATAATCCAGGTGTCTTATTGCTTACCAGGGGTGGTGGCTGCGGTGAAGTGGGGTCCCAGGGTCGCTGCTGGAGGAGGCAGGAGTGGGGTGATACTGCAGGCCGCAGGAAGGGATGAGAGGGTGCTCCGATGTGCAGCGCGCTGCCAGGGGGGCTCGTGCTGCTACCAGGTGGGCTCGTGCAGCTACCAGGGGGGCTGTACTGCTGCCAGGGGAGTCTGTGCTGCTGCCAGGGGGGCTCATGCTGCTGCCAGGGGGGCTGTACTGCTGCCAGGGGGGCTCATGCTGCTACCAGGGGGGCTCATGCTGCTACCAGGGGGGGCTCATGCTGCTGCCAGGGGGGCTGTACTGCTACCAGGGGGGCTCATGCTGCTACCAATGGGGGCTTGCGCTGCTGCCAGGGGGGCTGTACTGCTGCCAGGGGGGGCTCATGCTGCTACCAGGGGGGCTTGCGCTGCTGCCAGGGGGGCTGTACTGCTGCCAGGGGGTCTGTGCAGCAGCCTGGGGCTCTGCCCACATTTACCGGGTGTCCGTTGGCGCTGTGGGTGTCTTCGGGTGCCCAGCCGTGTCTCCACGTGCCCAGCGGTGTCTCCGGTTCCAATCTCGGGGCTCTGGCGACATTTTGCGACAGGCCAGAGCCCCGGGGCTCCCTCTCCCGGCAATATGGCGGCCGCCGCCGAGGGCGGCGCATGCGCTGATGGTGATCTCGGGACTGAGATCTCGAGAGATGATCTGTCCCGAGATCACCATTAGCGCATGCGCCGCCCCCGGCGGCGGCCGCCATATTGCCGAAGCCAAAACAGAGGGAACCGAGAGGGAGCCCCGGGGCTCTGGCCTGTTGCAAAATGTCACCAGAGCCCCGGGATTGGAACCAGAGACACCGCTGGGCACGTGGAGACACGGCTGGGCACCCGGAGACACCCACAGCGCCGACGGACAGCCGGACACCCCTGCTGCCTACACCCGGTAATGTATATCCTCTTTGTAAGACGCACCCCCATTTTCCCCCCAAGTTTGGGGGAAAAAAGTGCGTCTTACAAAGCGGAAAATATGGTATATACATTCTTTCGTACCCTGCCTGGTATTATTACTTTAATGTGGGATAGGTGCAATATACTTACCATCATGTTAGCCCATCAATGTTGATGTATTTCTAATCCCTTGGTCTATACACTCGAATGTATGCCTATGTGCCCTTATGGTGATTCTGACACAATCCCCATTTTTCCTGTTTCCTGTATATTCAATAAAATTGTTTTTCATATTTTCAAATAATTTTTTGTCTTTGGACTTTATTTGATCGTATTTTTTCTGCCTGGGATTTTTGAGTCTTTCTGCGATTGTCCTCTAATTTCCATATGTAAACCCACCTATAAGACTGTTTTTTAAGTGCTTTCTACTGGTTTAATGGGTTTCTCTTCCATGATATGGTTATGATTAGGCGATCCCTGCAGCTAATCAGCGTCCACCTCACTCACTTCACCTTGAGACCAATCACTTACGTCTGGAGGAAGTGAGAGCTACTGTTTAGTTCTACTTTTAGCCACTATCAGTTATAGTGCATTTTTGAATAATGTCTCTGTTGATACAAAATTGCATTAAGGTGCCAACCTGTATAAAATAGCATATATAGGAAGGAGAGAAGTCCGGCTTTCAGGATCGCGCTGTTCCAGTCCAAAGTTCACAAGGAGTTAATCCAAGGACCAAGCAGTGATTATAACTTTCTTTTTATTCCATAAACTCTACGCGTTTCGTGTACACACTGTACACTTCCTCAGGAGCAAAGTTACACTGGCATCACATTCCATTCTCCTTATATACTAACTCCCCCAGGAAGTGAGGTAGGTGCTCATTGCACTTAAAAAAAATTCACACATAACTATCAACATAATGTAAAATCACAAAAATCACTAAAATTCATCTATAAAACACACATATAAAAACACACATATGTAAAACTTCACACTAGAAAAAATGTAAAACATTATAATAAAATTATGATTATACTCAATAAAAGTCTAAAATTCTTGGTACATCATATCAATTAGCAGAACAACATTCACAAATCTCTTATATAACTGCACTTATATTTTCCTTTCAGTATTAACCCTTCATTCAACATATTATACTTTTACTTTCCTTATATTTCAGGCAGATGATCATATATTAATTAATGTATGTACTCCTATGCGGATTCGATCCTGTACAGCAGACCCATGCTCTGCACTCAAGAAACTTTTCTGTTCTCTCAGCCAAAGGCTCCACATCTCCAGAGCTGTCAGTTCCTTTTCAAGGCACCAGCCAACTATTCCAATCATAGTAAAATGCCGCCGGTTGTATCTCTTTATATGTTAGCGATATGATCATTCCCTTGCTGTAATGTTATAGCATGGACATCACACAATTATCAGATGCCAATACTACTCTAATCCTTAGCAGACAAATATGCAGAGCACCAAAATTATTTAAAGATGTCAGATATTTCATTTAAACCGTATGGTTGCAGAGTCTGCAACCTGTGAATCCAGTAAATTTCCTTTCTCATCAGAATGACACTCCTGTTCACAGTGTCTTCTGAAACATAATCAATTGGGGCCACTTTAATACATGGTTTCTTCCCATGTTTTATAGTGCAATGTTTTGATACTCCATGGAACATAAAACCTTCAATTATATTGTGTCTGTGCGAATTCATGCGGTTATGCAGTTCTTGTGTGGTTTTACCCACATACTGTAAACCACATTCGCATTCTATCAGATATATCACAAAACTACTTTTACAATTCAGGGAAAACTTTATATCAAACACCTTATTATTCTGAATTGATCTGAATGTGGTCATATTATGCATAATCATGCCACAACACAGACACCGAGCGGTATTACATTTAAAGACTCCTGGTTTTTTGCACTGTTCATCCCTAATTTTTTCTTTTTTCAGGCGACTGGGGGCCAGTATATTTCTAAGAGTAGAGGATCTTTTAAAGGTTAGTCCTGGTTTATTTGGTAGCATACTCCCCAACACTGGATCATTAAGAAGAACAGACCAATGATCCTGTAAAATATTCCTAATTTTTTTATTTTGTTTAGTAAAATTAGTTAAAAAGTTTAAGGAGAAACTATCATTCTCTTTTTCTTTTTTCTTAGGATTTACTAGGTCCATCTGTTCCAAACCTGCGCACTCATTATATGCTTTTTCTAGCAGTTTTTTTGGGTAGTTTTTCTCAATAAACCTATTTTTCAATTCCTTGGCTTGTAATACAAAATCTGACTCTAAACTACAATTTTTCTTAATCCTTTTATACTGGTTCTTCGGGACATTGATTAGCCATTTATAATAATGGCCACTATTAAAATCTAACAGACTATTTGCATCACACTTCTTAAAAAAAGTTTTAGTAAAAATCTTCCCTTCTGAATGGAAAATGGTCAGATCCAAATAATCTATACTCTCCATATTATATACCCATGAAAAGGTGAGACCCCAATCATTCCTCTGAATGCTCTCCAGAAATTGTTCTATGTTATTTCATTTATTATCAAAGACTATCATAAGGTCATCTATGTACCGTTTAAAAAATATAATATGCTCTGAAAAAATGGAATTTTCTATATAAATGAATTCAAAAATGGCCATAAATAGGTTAGCGAAAGTCGGCGCTACTTTCGAACCCATTGCGGTACCGACTTGTTGGTGATATAGTTTTCCCTGAAAGTCAAAAAAGTTATTGTGCAGTATAAACTTCATGCTATCCATTAAAAAGGCTTTCTGATTCAATGGTAAACGGGCATCTTCTTTCACATATCTCCCAAAACAATACAATCCTAGATCATGTCTAATATTTGAATAGAGGGATGCAACATCTATAGTCAGAAACATGTATGAATCTTTCCACACTATATCCTTCATCAAATGAATCAGCTGGGCAGAATCCCTAAGAAAACTTTTCACAGACATCACATGGAAATACATAATATTATCTACATACGCTGCCAATCCTGACGTGAGAGAACCTATGCCAGAAATGATGGGCCTCCCTGGGGGGTGGTTTTGATCCTTATGAATCTTAGGAAGATGATAGAAAAAAGCTCTAGGGGGATTTTTCATAGTCAGAAAATTATATTCATTTTTATTTAAAATCCCCTCCTTTTTTCCAGTTGCAATTAATTTATTATATTCAGTTACCACACTCTTATAAATATCCATTGTGACCACTTTATATGTATTCTCATCATTTAATATTCTATATGCCTCTTTCAAATATTCCTTCCTATCTTGGATTACAACTCCCCCCCCCTTATCAGCTGGTCTAATAACCACCTCTGTGTTCTCTTTCAGACTTTTAACAGCCTCCCTTTCTGCTTTAGTCATATTTCTTTCATTTTTATAATCTGCAGGATTTATATTCTCAAAATCCTTCAGTACTAAATCAGAAAATGTTTTTAAATGGTGTCCCTGGTTCTGTATCGGGTAAAAATTAGATTTATTCCTCAATGTAGTGTGTAATATTTCATTTTCAGTATGCTGTAATGAAACTTCCTCATCTAAAGACACTTTTTTACTATCCTGTATCAGGAAGTGCCTTTTTACCGTTAATTTTCTGATAAAAGTTTGCAAATCAATAAAAAGATCCAGTTCCTGTGAATTCGTGACAGGACAAAAGGATAATCCTTTTTGCAACACAGAAATTTCTGCTGTATTTAATATGATAGATGATAAATTAAAAATATTATTTATTATTTTGTTTTCTGGTGTCGGTATCTTTATTCTATTTTGTTGCGTTTGCCCCCCTCTGCAGCCTCTGTAACACTTTTTCTTTTTCTTGGCTGGTTTGAAAAAAGTGCGTTATTACATTCTGCTGGTTTTTTCCCTTTACTAAAAAAGACAGTATATCATCTTGAAAGGATTGTTTCTTCTTTTGTTCACTACTGTTAAATTTTGGAAGAAAAGGGACCAAACTGCTCTGATTTTTAGAGTTATCAATAATACACATTTTGTTCAACTCTTGTGAGTTGTCACATACAATGGACTCCTTCTCTGCAACTGCAATATCTGTCGCTCCCACAATTAAATTATCATCCAACCCCACTTGGGGGAGAATATAAATATTTTGTCTATGATCATCAATTTTATCCAGGAGATTGCTCTTCATGTTATCATCTGAAAAATTAATCATATCCGGGGGTTCAATCCTCATAGGAGTCATAGGAGGTGGCAAACTTTTATTTCCATCTTTCCTATTCACCTGTTTTTTATCCTGATTTTTCCCACTTCTCTTTATTGCATCTATTTGTTCTATTATTTTCTTAATCTGCATCTGTGAGTCTATAACTTCCCCAGTAACATTAGTATTATTGGTGGTATTTATATCAACTATTTTTACTAGTGCACCCAAATCATTATTTCTTGAATTATCCGTCACATCCATTTTGTCATTGTCACTATTGTCACTAATGATCCGTGGTTCACTTATTTCAGCTATCATATCATTAATATTTTCATTTCCATTTTTATTTTCATTTTCATTCTTATTAGTGTAATTTTCAGTAATCACTGTTTCACATAAACCCGTCTGTTTTACTTGTGTATCAATGTTTTTGGGGACCTCACTTACTATAGTTTCAAAAGAAGGTTTTTGTGTAATCTTCAAATTAGTCTTTGTAAAATTTGGAGTATTTTCACTATAAAAAAAAAATTTATTTCCATTTCTGGGTGTACGTGTAGGCACCATAGGAATTTGAGGGGTGTTTTTCTGTATATTCCCATCTCCCTTATTCACATTCATTATATTGTTTTTCCCACAATCTAGTGTGTTTTTATCAATACTATTCGCTTTCTTATAATCATCTCTATCTCTATATAGTTTGCGTGCCTTTCTCTTAATTATTTCTTGTTCAGCTTGTAAGAGCCTAGATGTAATAGCTGTGTTAATCCTATTAAATTCCGGGTGTGTCCCAAAATTAAGGAGTTCTAATGATAAATTAGAAATCCTTTCTACTAATGTCTCTGCCAAAGACGTTCTTTTTTTAAAAAGTAGTTGCAGTAAACCCTGCATGCATTTAAATAAAACCTCATTCCATTCAGAACAAAAACTTAAATCATGTGGAAAAGGGGACGAATGATTAACCCTCAATCCCCTTGGGCATAAATTCTCATCTAAATATATAGAGAGAAACCTAGCATCAGTGTAAAAATGCAATTCATCCTTCAGAAAATCTTCTAACTGATTGAACAGTTTTTTCATTTTAGCCGTGTCTTCCCCTGTAAAGGGTGTCGTATCATCCACATTAATAGTCTTATTTGCTCCAGTCCCAATAGTCTGTACAATAAGTCGTTCCCGGGAAGAAAGGCGATGAGGAAAATATTCCATATTTCTGCCCTAGTGCAGCTATCCAAAGAGGAAATTCGATTTCCAATGTGAACTATAAAAAAGGGGGAGACAGAAGCGCACAATAGGGTCTTATCCAATGATATAAACGTTTCAACAGATATGGATCCACTCACCTGGTTCAGTTGTGTGAAACACAACAACCATAAGCACAAATGGGTAGGATCCGATGAACTGCAGCAATCAGCCGGTCACTAGAATTGCACAGTGTACAGTGTGTACACGAAACGCGTAGAGTTTATGGAATAAAAAGAAAGTTATAATCACTGCTTGGTCCTTGGATTAACTCCTTGTGAACTTTGGACTGGAACAGCGTGATCCTGAAAGCCGGACTTCTCTCCTTCCTATATGTGCAATTCTAGTGACCGGCTGATTGCTGCAGTTCATCGGATCCTACCCATTTGTGCTTATGGTTGTTGTGTTTCACACAACTGAACCAGGTGAGTGGATCCATATCTGTTGAAACGTTTATATCATTGGATAAGACCCTATTGTGCGCTTCTGTCTCCCCCTTTTTTAACCTGTATAAAAAGCTGATTAGCATTAGAAAAGTATGCTAGGAGTCTGTTTTGGAAAGAAAAAAAAAGGCAAGACTGTATGATATGAACGGGTTTGGGGTGAGATACTGCTCAACTGATGGAGTTATGAATGTCACAACTCTAATAAAAGCCTGTGTTGGTGCCAGCCGCTGCAGTCTGCCAGCAGGTAGAAGATTCCCTTTTTCTGCACACAATATGTAATGGAATAGAGGATAAGCGTTTAAAGTTAATCATGCTGCTGCAGAAGATGAGCGGTTTCACACTCCAAGGTTGAAAAGTAATTTTATTACATATTTCTGGCTCAAAACACAGCCTTGGAGTGTGGAACCTGTCATCTTCTTAAGTAGCGCAGTCAGTTGTCTATTTTGAGATATATGCAGATGGGGGTTTAATTTTGTTTTGCAGTTTTGGCTTTGTTTATGTATAGGGATGAGTGAACCCGAACTGTAAAGGTGTCCAGTAGCGAACCCCGAACACGGACTTCTTACCATGATCATTTCGTAGCATAGATGTGAGAAATTCCACTTATAGCTGCCAATTATTTACATTAAACCGCCATTTTTATTCACTTCTTGTTAGCCTCCTTTTAAAGGGGTATTCTCATGTAATTAAATTGCTTTAAGGGCCTTTTACTCATAGCGATATCGCAAGCGATCTTGCTTTGTGTGACATGTACCTGCGACCGCCCCCCCCCCACTGGATATCGCTGATCGCGTGTGAATGTCCTGGGCCATTTTTTCCTCGTTGGCATCCCGCTGGCGCCGACTAGCGACGCATGGACGCAGGCGGAAGTCGTCATCATCGCTGCGGTGTGACAGGTAAGAGCGACCGCCGACGGATCGCTTATCACTGCTGCGTCTCTGGTGAGATCTGCCTGTTTGACAGCTCACTAGCGACCATTTAGCGATGCACCAGCGATCCTGACCAGGTCGTATCGCTATCGGGATCGCTGGAGCATCGCTAAATGTAACGGGACCCTTAGTTACACACCATGCAAATTTACTTTTTCTACCTGCTGTGCTTTGAGAGCTTTTATTTAACATACTATACAGCTTTTCTGCCAAGGACGCCAACCCCCAGAGTCTATGTGCAGTAGCCACATTCCAGAATGGGGAGTTAACTCCCAAGATACCAGCCACCTCTCTCCTGCCTATGGATTTCTATACAGCAGTTAGCTGCTCACATTCCTTGCAGTTCTTGACTGCGCTGCTGTTATCAGTCCTACATAGTCACAGCAGTTTTCAGAGCAATTCTCCTAATCATTGCTCAATCTTTCCCAAGCCATGTTCTTATTCTATGGCCCTGTTATCTCTATATATAAATATATGAATATACTGATAAGAGTGCAGCCTTCAGAACAAACACTAAAATATTAATGTATCACAGCAGCAGGATGGCGCAACTTACCAGAACTGGTAAGCAGGAGTGCACACCCCCAGAACCAAAGAAGAGAAAAGCTGTACAGCAGTGTGCTGCTGAAAACACAAGCTGAGCATAACCCATTTATTCTCCTTGATACATTTTCCAACTGTAGACATAGATTTCTATTAGTGAGATGTGATTGCTCAGTTACCAAAGTCACAGCCATTATCATTCCTATTGACTGACACGTCAATGAGAGTGTACGAATAGCTTGAGGAAAATCAGATAATTTCTTTTACCCTATATAATTTCATAATTCAGCTTTTTTTTGCTACCATTGCCCTTGAACAATACGCACAGATTTGCAGATTTTACATCATGTAGACTGCAGTGCATTGCCAGAGATGAGGACTTCCAGACATCACATTTTATTTTTCCATGATGCCGTGTTTGGGCACACAATGATGTGAAAGCATTTACTCAGTCACGCATACTGCAGAGCTCAACCATGCAGTCTGGAAGGAATTCCAAGATATTAACATCTGCACGGCTACAGTGTTTATTGAATTAACTCTTTTCTAACAAACCTAATGCTAGCGATAACTGCAGCTCATCAAAAGTTATTGTTTAACTTAAAAAACAAAACGTTAAAATACAGCATCAATTATGACTTCAATCGCCTCAAAACCTTTTTTTAGTTACTGGATGGCTATCTTCAAAAATATGTGTCATTTCCATGCAAAGCAATGGTGAGCTCGCCATCAGATGATCACTGCAGATGCACACAAGACTCAAAGAGTTCTAGTAATCCATTCTGCTATTCAGTGATGTAAACCTACAGGTTTATATCTATGATAGTGATTGGAAGAAACAGCTATTTTTATTTCTGAAATCTTGCCAGGTTGAGTAATACCAGGCAGGGCTAAAGAAGAATTTGCATTCAAAATGCAGAACATAGTGTAAGTCATGATATACTATATCTTGTTATTGGTTTATAGTGAACTGTACTTGGAATTGTTTAACAAATAAAAAAAAACTGAAACCCTGAAAAATTTTAAAGCCCATAATTTTTAATTTTTTTTTTTTTTTTTTTTTAGCAAAAAATACATGTGTAAGGGCCTGTCTGACATATTGAGGAGGTATAGTTTTTTTTCTGTCTGAATCTGTTTGAATTATTATTATTTATTATTATTTATTTATATAGCACCATTGATTCCATGGTGCTGTACATGAGAAGAGGTTACATACAAATTACAGATATCACTTACAGTAAACAAACTAACAATGACAGACTGATACAGAGTGGAGAGAGGACCCTGCCCTTTCGGGCTTACATGCTACAGGGTGGTGGGGAAGGAGACAGTAGGTTGGTGGGTTGCAGCAGTTTCGGTGTTGGTTGAGGTGATATCACCAGTAGTGGTGAGAGAGAAGAAGGTAGCGGGGTCATTGCAGGCTGTAGGCTTTCTTGAAGAGGTGGGTTTTCAGGTTCAGTCTGAAGGATCCAAATGTGGTTGATAGTCGGACTTGTTGGGGCAAAGAATTCCAGAGAATAGGGGCAGTTCGGGAGAAGTCTTGGAGGCGGTTGGGTGAGGAGCGTATAAATGTGGAGGAGAGAAGGAGGTCTTGGGAGGACCGGAGATTACGTGAGGGAAGGTATCGGGAGATTAGTTCAGAGACATATGGGGGAAACAGGTTATGGATGGCCTTGTAGGTCAGTATTAGTAATTTTGAACTGGATACGCTGAGGGAATGGGAGCCAGTGAAGAGATTTTCAGAGGGGAGAAGCAGAGGAGTAGCGAGGAGAGAGATGAATTAGTCGGGCAGCAGAGTTAAGGATGGACTGGAGAGGTGCGAGGGTGTTAGCAGGGAGACCACAGAAAAGGATGTTGCAGTAGTCGAGGCGGGAGATGATGAGGGCATGCACAAGCATTTTAGTAGATTGAGGTTGAGGAAAGGACGGATTCTGGAAATATTTTTTGAGTTGGAGGCGACAGGAGGTAGAAAGAGCTTAGATGTACGGTTTGAAAGACAGGGCAGAGTCAAAGGTTACTCCGAGGCAGCGGACTTCCGGTACTGGGGAAAGTGTGATGTCATTAATTATTATAGCTAGGTCGGGTAAGGAAAATCTGTGAGATGGAGGAAAGATGATTAAATAGTAAATTAACTTTCATTATATATATATTAGAAAATAAAGATATGAAACTTTAAAATTCACATTATTGTCTCTTCATTCTTGTAAAAGATTGTATGTGGCTTTCAAAGCCCTGCTTTTCCCAGTCTATTTGTCTGCCTTTAGCTCCACTAATTAGTATAATTCACTGCACACTCAAACAGATTTTATGCAAATGGGTGTTCATTTTATTACATGTGGGAGCCAAACAAGAATATATAGCACACAGTAGAAGCGATATAAACAAAGACGTTTCGGCTCAGCCCGAGCCTTTATCACTTTATCGCTTAGTCCAGTGTTGGAAATTTGCATAAGGTGCAGAAGGAGAAAATCTCTCAAGAAGACAGCCCAAGATAAGTGGCTAATGTGTGCACAAGAAAGAAGCGCTCCCGCGCCTGTCAGTGGTGGCGCGGGAGCGATAAAGTGATAAAGGCTCGGGCTGAGCCGAAACGTCTTTGTTTATATCGCTTCTACTGTGTGCTATATATTCTTGCTTGGCTCCCACATGTAATAAAATGAACACCCATTTGCATAAAATCTGTTTGAGTGTGCGGTGAATTATACTAATTTGGGATTGGGACCTACTGGTCCGTTGCACCTGCACCTCGTTAATTTTGACTAGAGTGCATGCTAACTCCCCAATTTAGCTCCACTAATGTCAGAACATAATCATTTGAAGTACAGATGATGGCAGTGAGAGGGTCAGGACCTGTGTCCTCCTCTAACTTTTGTGCTAAGGCCAGAGACACACTAGCGTTTTTAAAATCGGTTATCCAAGTGTCCTGCATTTTTTCAAACAAGTACAATATGATTTTTAACACCCAGCATCCGATTTACATCCGATTTCCATGCGAATGCGATGTGATTGTAATGCAACTTTAACATGAACTTTTACATACAGCAACTCTTCATGTCATTTACATATAGTTTTACAAGGAAATATTCTTCAAGATATACAGGTGTTTCTCACAAAATTAGAATATCATCAAAAAGTTAATTTATTTCAGTTCTTCAATAGAAAAAGTGAAACTCATATATTATGTAGAGTCATTACAAACAGAGTGACCTATTTCAAGTGTTTATTTCTATTAATGTTGATGATTATGGCTTGCAGCCAATGAAAACCCAAAACCCAAAAGTCACTGTCTCAGTAAATTAGAATAATTAACAAAAAACACTTGCAAAGGCTTCCTAAGCATTTAGTCTGTTTCAGTAGGCTTCACAATCATGGGGAAGACTGCTGACTTGACAGATGTCCAGAAGGAAGTCATTGACACACAAGGAGGGTAAGCGACAAAATGTCATTGCTAAAGGAATTGGCTGTTCACAGAGTGCTGTGTCCAAGTATATTAATGAAAAGTTGAGTGGAATGAAAAAGTGTGGTAGAAAAAGGTGCACAAGCAACTAGGATAACCGCAGCCTTGAAAGGATTGTTAAGAAAAGGCCATTCAAAAATTTTGGGGAGATTCACATGGAGTGGGCTGCTGGTGGAGTCATTGCTTCAACAGCCACCACACACAGATGTATCCAGGACATGGGCTACAAGTGTTGCATTCCTTGTATTAAGCCACTTATGACCAATAGACAATGACAGAACTGTCTTACCTGGGCCAAGGAGAAAAAGAACTGGACTGTTACTCAGTGGTCCAAGGTGTTGTTTTCAGATGAAAGTAAATTTTGCATTTGATTTGTAAATCAAGGTCCCAGAGTCTGTAGAAAGAGTGGAGATTCACAAAATCCAAGCTGTTTGTGGTCTAAGTGTATCGTTTCCACAATCAATGATGGTTTAGGGAGCCATGTCATCTTCTGGTGTAGGTCCACTGTGTTTTATCAAGACCAAAGTCAGTGCTGTCGTCTACCAGAAAATTTTAGAGCACTTCATGCTTCCCTCTGTAGACAAGCTTTTTGGAGTTGGAAATTTCATTCTCCAGCAGGACTTGGCACCTGTCCACACTGCTAAAAGTACCAATACCTGGTTTAAAAATAACAATATCACTGTGCTTGATTGGCCAGAAAACTCGCCTGACCTTAACCCCATAAAGATTCTATGGGGTATTATCAAGGGGAAGATGAGAGACACCACACCCAACAATGCAGACGACCTGAAGGCTGCTATCAACGAAACCCAGGCTTCCATAACACATCAGCAGTGTCACAGACTGATCGCCTCCATGCCACGCCGCATTGATGCAGTATTTGATTGAAAAGGAGTCCCAAGTATTGAGTGCATTTACTGAACATACATTTCTGAAGGCCGACATTTCAGATTTTAAAAATCATTTTTCAAGCTGGTGTTATAAAGTATTCTAATTTACTGAGATAATGAATTTTGGGTTTTCATTGGCTGTAAGCCATAATCATCAACATTATCGGGGAAAAAAAGCATAAAATAGATCACTGTTTGTAATGACTCTATATAATATATGAGTTTCACTTTTTCTACAGAAGAACTGAAACAAATTAACTTTTTGAAGATATTCTAATTTTGTGAGAAGCATCTGTACACACGTGGTCAAAATTGTTGGTACCACTCATTTAAAGACAGAAAAACCCACAATGGTCACAGAAATAACTTGAATCTGACAAAAGTAATAATGAATCAAAAATCTATGAAACTTAACAAATGAAAGTCAGACATTGCTTTTCAACCATGCTTCCACAGAATTTAAAAAAAAATAGGCCTGGAGTGAAATGATTGTAGCCTTAACTTAATGTTTTGTTGCACAACCTTTTGAAGCAATCACTGCAATCAAACGATTCCTGTAACTGTCAATGAGACTTCTGCACCTTTCGACAAGTATTTTTGCCCACTTCTCAAGAGCAAACTGCTCCAGTTGTCTCGTGTTTGAAGGTTGCCTTTTCCAGACGGCATGTTTCAGCTCTTTCCAAAGCTGTTCAATAGGATTTAGGTCAGGGCTCATAGAAGGCCACTTCAGAATAGTACAATGTTTTCCTCTTAGCCATTCTTGGGTGTTTTTAGCTGTGTGTTTTGGTCATTATCCTGTTGCAAGACCCATGACCTGCGACTGAGACCAAGCTTTCTGACACTGGACAGTACATTTCTCTCTAGAATCCCTTAATAGTCTTGAGATTTCAATGTACCGTGCACAGATTCTAGACACCCTATGCTAGATGCAGCAAAATGGCCCCAGAACATAACAGAGCCTCCTCCATGTTTCACTGTAGGGACAGTGTTTAGTGATGGGTGAGCACTAAAATGCTTGGGTGCTCGTTGTTCAAGTCGAGCAAATTGGAATACTCGGGTACTCGGACAGAACAGCGAGTCCAATGTAAGTCTATGGGAGACCCGAGCATTTTTACCACAATCCCCCCGGGGGGTCCTTTTAAGGTCTAAAAATATCTGAAAATGATGGAAACACTGCTCAAATGACACGGGGACATCATGGGGATCGCCTCTGGAAGCATTTCTGACTCCTAGTTCACAGCTTTAAACAATGTTGTCAGAGTTTCATGCCATTTTTACCAGTGCACCAAAAAACATACCAAAACGGATTTTGCTGGGAAATATGTAACAGTACATCCTTTCCAGGTTAATTACTTGTATATAAGGCAAAATAACTAACCCCAGACCAAAATGTTCCTCCCCACTTGGGCTATGTTCAGAAGCAGCATTTTTGAAGCGTTTTTCAACGTTAACATTGCTTTCAACCAATACAAATGCATTTACTTGGAAATATTATTGTAACATTTAACAACCCATGTGGTGTGTGACACATAAGCAAACACATCTTGTTTCATTTATGAATGAGGGACTCAAAGTCACAGAGCCTATTTTTACCGGGGCATCAGGCGTCATTAATCTTCTTAAAGGGCCATTATTAAACAGTGGGTCTCCTAAACTGTTATAGCCTATGCAGTGAGTGGATGGGCTGCCAACAATTACGACGCACATCAATACCCCTTTCACGAGATGTCCAGGAGAGCTTCCATAAAAAATGTTGCATTGAATGCAAGGCATGCCCTGCTACCAAGTCATATGCACCCCAATATGCATTTGAACCTAGGTACTGGATGGGCCCAGGAAAATCTACTTCACATTATTCATTTTGTACTCCCGTTCTGTTTTCTTATGCATTGACTGCAAGGCCTGCCCTGCTACTGGAGCGCCCGACCAGGGCTATCGGGGTACTCGGCACCAGGCCCGTTGATCTCAATGGGAGTTGTCACGGAAGCTGTGACCCGGTCCGTGGCCCTGGGGCTCCATGGCAAAAGGGGGTGAAAGAACAATGAAATAGAACTGATGAATAGTTTGTGACGCCACCTGTGGTGTTCGGCAAGGGAGATGTTAAGCCGACGCTGCATGCAGATCCTCTGGGACTGGTGGTGTGTTGCAGCCAAGATGGTGAAGCTCCCCACAGGTGGGGCTGTTGTCCCAGGGCAGTGTAGATGTAGGGGTAGCTGAGAGGCGCAGGCAGTGTAGAAGCCGGTACCCAGATGTAGCGGTACCAGGTGTGTTGGCGCAGGAATGAATGGAGGACACCAGGGATTGTAGTTCCAAAGCTTTACTCACAGTCTGTAGTATATATGGGTGCCTGCCTCCGTGCTGTGTCCTCCAGGTCAGGGACCCAGTCGACCTCCAGGCAAGATAGGACGCTCCCTTCCAACACTCCGCCAACATGTGCCTTTCTGAACGTCTCCTCTATAGCGCCTTTAGGTGTGAAGATCTCCTAGTACTGAGTTACACTGGAGTTCCTCCTGACAGATGTTCCCAAGAACTCTACTTGTACGGCAGACAGCTGTAGCCTGCTTCGGGGACTCCTTACTCCTGAGTCCCGGCTCATTATCAATGTTGCTGTTGTGCCCCCAAGTCTTAGATGGGAGTAGTGCATTTACAGCCCACTACTCCACCGGTGTCTGCTGCAGAACCATTAGTGTCCATACAACTTCGGGGACCGGGCCACGGCCTTGCTCTTAGAACTTCTAGGCAGGGTTCTTCCTTTAACCCACGTCCTGTTCCCTTTTATTCCTATGTTCCGTACTATTCTTTCCTTCTTATGGAAGATCAGCTTTCTGTTCAATGTCCTTCTCTTTCTTTCCTTTCCTGTGCCAGCAGACCCAGGTCACTGAGATCTGCTGCAGCACCTCCTTCCTCCATCCCTCTCCGAGGGATCTTCTTTCCTCACTCCTCTCTGAGTGACTTCGAACTGACTGACTGAAATTCTAAACCTTCCCACTCTTTTATGTATTCTAACTCCACCCACCTCCCAGCACGTTTAGTGTTCCAAGCAGGGAGCCACCAAAGGTGCTCTGCTACACTCCAAGCAGGGAGCCGCAATGTGGCTTTGCTGAACTACTGTGTTGTGTGGGATGCAGGTGTTGGAGCGTGGTCAGGAGCATCCAACCTACCTGGATGGTGGGGTACCACACCTCAGGAGAAGGTGCAGTACCTCTGTGGCTACTGAACCCTCAGGGGCGCCACACTACCAAGTCATATGCACCCCAATAAGCCATTGAACCCACATGCTGGATGGGCACAGGAAAATCCACTTCACATTATTCATTTTGTAGTCCCATTCTGTTTTCTTATGCATTGACAGCAAGGCCTGCCCTGCTACCAAGTCATATGCACCCCAATAAGCCTTTGAACCCACATACTGGATGGGCACAGGGAAATCCCCTTCACAATATTCATTTTGGACTCCCTTTCTGTTTTCTTATGCATTACCTGCAAGGCCTGCCCTGCTGCCTAGTCATAAGCACCCCAATATGCCTTTGAACCCAGGTACTGGATGGGAACAGGAAAATCCACTTCACATTATTCATTTTGTACTCCCATTCTGTTTTCTTATGCATTGACTGCAAGGCCTGCTCTGCTACCAAGTCATATGCACCCAAATAACCCCAATCCCCCCTTGGAAGAAACATGTAGAGGGCCTCTTAACAAAAAATGTCCTATTAAAAAGGAGCAGGTCTCCTAGACTTGTAATGCCCATACACTAAGTGTATTAGGCTGGCAAACATTTCCCCTGTGGGGTACACCTCAACCTTTTCCATAAAAAGTATTCCAGGCCCATAAAAACCACCCACCCTTGCTCTGAATTTGACACTGGCTGTAGCACCACGGAACACGTTAACGCCGGTGATCTAGTGGTGGCGAATGATGAGACGTGGAGGAAGGCCTGATAAAAACTATACCCAATTTAAAGGAGTGGGTCTCCTAGACTTGTAATGCCCATACACTAAGTGTCATGCCGCCTGTCACTCCACTCTCACCTGGGGGCGGGACCCTGCACCCAACGTCACCACTTCTGGCACTGCGGCCGCTCCAGGGGTCCCGTCGGATGCGTACATGTGCCTCTCCTACTTAGTTCCACGGCTGCACAACATTGCTAGTGCGCATGTACGCTCTTCTCAGTTCTAGCTACAGCCTTGCCCTCTCTATAGTCCTGGAGGACCTGACCCGGAAGTCCTAGCAATCATGCCCTATATCAGGTTACCTCTTCCTATGGGAGGTGCCTGATTATTGTGCTTCCTGGCCTGGTCTGCTTGGTCCTTGCCTGGCTGTGCACTGTATTCGGTTCCTCTGCCTTGTGCTCTGTTGTGCCTCCTGGCACATGCTCTGTTACTGTACTCTGCCTTGTGCTCCGTACCTGTACTCTGCCTTGTGCTCCGTTCCTGTACTCAGCCGTGTGCTCCGCTCTGTCTCTGCTTTGTGCTCTGCTGTGCTTCCAAGCACATGCTCTGCTCCTGCACTGTGTTCTGTCGTGCCTCTTGGCACACGCTCTGCTCTGTGCTCTGTCATGCTTCTTAACACACCTTCTGCCTAGCCTTGCACTCAGGCGTGCTCTCTACCCATGCTCTGTCTAATCCTGCACTCAGGCGCGCTTCCCAGCGCACGCTCTTTCCAACTCTGTACTCTGGCGTGCTCCTTTGCATGCGTCCTGCTTTGCTCGTACCCGGGCGTGCTTGTCTGCGTGCGCCATACGTGCTCCCATGTACTCGCCTTACACTATCCTGTATCTAGTGCACTCCCGTGTACACGCCTTGTATTGTCCTGTACTCTCCGTGCTCCCGTACACTCGCCCTGTATTGTCCTATACCCTGCGAGTCCCTGTGTCCACGCTTTTCACATTCCCTGTTGTTAGACACACTCACTCGTGTCTCCTGTGAGCTGGCCTCCTGGTTCCAGCAGTCGTGGCACCTCACCCTCTTGGGTTTGCTCCTGACAATCCTTGTATAGGGGGTGGTCCTCACTAGGTCAGCTCGCCCTAGGTGGGTTGGTGCCACGACCCAGAGGGTCCACTCCAGGAGTTGTCACACTTAGTGTATTGGGCTGACAAACATTTTCCCCTGTGGAGTACACCTCCACCTTTTTCATAGCAAGTATTTTATGCCCAGCAAAACCACCCACCCTTGTTCGGAATTCGACACTGGATGTTTTAGCATGGAACAGGCTAACGCTGGTGATCTAGTGGCGGCGGATGATGAGACGTGGAGGAAGGCCTGATTTAAAACTATCCCCAATTTAAAGGAACGGGTCTCCTAGACTTGGAATGCCATACACTTAGTGTATGGGCTGGCAAACATTTCCCATGTGGGATACACCTCAACCTTTTTCAGAACAAGTATTTTTCGCACAGCATATCCACCCACCCTTGTTAGGATTTCGACACTGGCTGTAGCAGCACGGAACACATTAACGCTGGTGATCTATTGACGGCAGATGATGAGATGTGGAGGAAGGCCTGATGTTATGATTGAGTCACCGTAGGAGGCAAAAACAGAAATGCTAGCTAAGTCCAGAAAACCAGAGAAGTTGGAAGCTATCGGATTGCAGACCCCTGAACCTATCAACACAACTAGCAGTAGCCGTGGGGGGTTCCTACGATGCCCTAGACCCCTCGATCACAGCCGGAGAATTAAATAGGCCTAAAGAAAGAAAGGGGAAATCTAAACTGCCCCAGAGCAGACCCCAAAGCAATAGGCAGCCCCCAACATATAATGACGGTGAAGCAAGATGAAAATACTAACACAGACAGAAAGATAGACTGAGAAAAGACGGGGCCCAAGCTAACTAGATAGAAAAGGACAGGAAGGCTGCTGTCTGCAATCCGTGAAAAACCCTATGAAAATAAGAGCCAACAGACTGACAGTGAAAAAGGCCCTGAAGACGCTAGGCTTCAAAAAAGCTATGTCAGTACTCAGGAATATTCTGAAGACAGAGCTACAGGCAAAAGGAGATTCAGCTCACCCCAGCAGGGAATGGCAGAATACAGAAAAGCAAGGAAAACAAAAAACAAAACAAAAATGCTAACAGGCAAAACAGAAAACTTAGCTTTAGAGGAGCAGGAATCAGACTGGTGTCCTAGAAGTCCACAGAGAAATCACCCGCAGGGCAGAAGGGCGTTGGCAGCCTTATATCCAGTCCATGACTCCACTCAGCCAGTCATCCTCATTAGGCTCAGGTGCCTGATAATCAGGCTCATTACCTTCCTTTACCAGAATAGGGAGTTCACCAGACCTCAGTGACGAAGGGGAAAATGAACTCACAACAGCCTGATTTAAAACAATGTCCAATGTAAGGGAGTGGGTCTCCTAGACTTGTAATGCCCATATACTAAGTGTATTGAGCTGGCAAACATTTCCCCTGTGGGGTACACCTCATTCTTTTCCATAACAAGTATTTTAGACCCATCAAAACCACCCACCCTTGTTCGGAATTCGACACTGGCTGTAGCACCACGGAACACTTTAATGCTGGTGATCTAGTGGTGGCGGATGATGAGACGTGGAGGAAGGCCTGATTAAAAACTATGCCCAATTTAAAGGAGTGGGCCTCCTAGACTTGTAATGCCCGTACACTAAGTGAATTGGGCTGTCAAACATTTTCCCCTGTGGGGTACACCTCAACCGTTTTCAGAACAAGTATTTTACGCACAGCATAACCGCCCACCCTTGTTAATAATTCGACACTGGCTGTAGCTGCACGGAACACGTAAACACTTATGATCTAGTGGCGTTGGATGATGAGACATGGAGGAAGGCCTGATTAAAAAATAGGCCCAATTTAAAGGAGCGGGTCTCCTAAACTTGTAATGCCCATACACTAAGTGTATTGAGCTGGCAAACATTTCCCCTGTGGGGTAGATATCAACATAGTGTGTAAATTTTTTTTTTTGTAGGGGCATCATAAACACCTTGCAAAACTGTAATGTGGTTTCCTACACAGCTGCTGCTGGGAAGGTGCATGTTTTTAGTAACAATATGGCGGACGAATCGTTGGATGAAGTGATCTGGAAAAGGGGCATGGTGATGACAGGAATGGGAAAGTACATGATTAATAACAGCAGTGGCTATGGGAGGTAGGAGATCCAGGATACAGCCAACAATGATTCGTCGTTTAGCTACCATAAACTACCAGAATCAATTTCATGCCCATTTGAAGATCAGTGTAACAGACGCGCGTGTAAGACTCGGCCTAAGAAATGCCCGTCCAAAATATGTTGCCAAAGACGCACATGTCTGTATAAAGGGTAAAGTGCAACATGTACATGAGATGCTGAATTAGAGAAAGTAGATCAGTGTTGGAGGAAAACCAAACAAACTAATGGATGCTCGTGAAAAACTAAGTGTGATGTCACGGGTGACTGGATACTCCGCCTCCAGCAGGGAGAATTTCTATGACACCCGTGACCCTGGATACACCTCCTCCAGCAGGGCGAATTTAAACAATGAAACGTGCAGCCGGATACACCGCCTCCAGCAGGCGAATTTCAATAGTTACACGTGTATCTGGATACACCGCCTCCAGCAGGGCGAATTTACAGAGATAAGGGAAACACCAGGGAAAACGATACAATGGAGGGTCCTGCAATAGGGAACAGGGACATGGAGACCTCCTGCACTCCCCTGAGTCAGTGTCTCTACACTCCTGACGGCCCCTAGGCAGGTTCCGCACCTGGCGACGAGCAGGATACCTAAAAACCCTAGATCGCCCTGCACCTATCCCTTTCTAATGAATTGGACGGTGCAGAAACTAATCCCACCACTGCACTAAAACACACATAAGGAAAGTTACAAACAGGGAAAAACCACTTAGCTTTGCTCTGTTGCTATTGCTCCCAGCAACAGAGTCCAGCACCTGAGTGCAGCTTTCCTCCTGAATAGCTGCTACTTCACCAAAGCTTTGTCAGAGCAGCAAGGAACTCCTCACTGTAGCTCCTTCCACACCAGGACTCTGACTGAGCTGCAAGGAACTCTTCTCTAGCTCCTTCCTCCACCAAGGATGGTTGGAAATGGTCAATATCACCAACAGTGAGTGAGACCACCTGACTCTCCTTTATAGGCAAGCGCCAGAGCAATCACACCTGCTAGTGATTCCCGTGTAATAATACTAGCCACCACCGGGGGGCAAAACTAGAACTAAAGATACCACTGTGTAATGACCCTAATGGCCACCGGGGGGCAAAACTAACTTTAAGCAAACAGCTTAAAGGAAAAAAAAAAAAGGTTACATGTGCTTTTATCTGTCACAATCCAGCATGGATCGTGACACTAAGTTTAAAGAGGAGTGCACCGTCCGTAACTATAAACACACCCGTGGCACAAGCTTCTTCATCTTCACCCATACATATTACCAATAATATCCTAATGTTCCAGTCTAAAATTAATAGTCCTAGTGTAATGAACACTGTTAAAGGAATGGCACAAAATGTACATAACCATGACCCTTGAAAACACCTGATTTCCTCTTTACAACATATGGACGATGATGGTATTGATAGAAATTTACCACATCCACACCAATAAGATGAAGATCACAGCTGCAAAAAATGTGCAAAAAAGGCAATGAATGTCTGGAAAATCATTTTCTCTAGGGCAAGGTTTACCTCTTACTAAAGTGGCACCGAATGAGGCATACACAGCTCTCAGGTGTACTCAGCGTGACATGCTTGAAAGATGATGTATTCTGATTTGTCCATGTCCACTTTTTGAAAGCGAGCAGAAAAGAAGGACGATATAGCGGGAAGACGTGTGATTTTGGTCAGTAAGGAGGTGATGTCAGGTACAGATAGGTAGATCTGTAGATTGCAAACCGTGCCATTACATCAGCTGTCCCAGGCCGAAGGTGTAGATGGAGAAGAGTAGGGGTCCTAGAACAGAGTCTTGGGGAACACCGAAAGACAGGTGTCGAGGTGAGGAGGTGGTGTAGGAGAGGGAATATCCCCCTACCAGTCTTGTTTTTTTTAAAGACTCTGCCGATATGCTCAAAAAGGACATTTGCAACTTCGGCCATGGCAGCATCTGCAGGGGTAGTAAAACTACCAGCCTTACCACTCAATGACGACTTTTATTCCCCATTGACTTGCATTGGGGTCGGGTTTCGGATGAAACTCCGACTTTTTTGCCCTAGTCGGACCAGTTTCATCTGAAACAAATTTTGTTTCATGAAACCCAATCCGACCAAAGTCGCTCAACTCTAGTTCTAAGTGTTGGAGGCCTGAAGACAAGGAGGAGGAGAAGAGCATGGCCAGTCGTCCTCTTGGTGAGGACACGGGAGTATTGACTGTTAGCAGTCTTGCACGCATGGCTGAGTTTATGTTACGCTGCCTTTCCCATCACCCTCGCGTTATGAAAATTTTGGGTGACGGGCAATACTGATTGGTGACACTTCTAGACCCACGCTACAAGGAGAACTTTACATCTCTTATTCCAGAGACAGACAGGTGTACTAACATGTTGGAGGAACAGAGGGTCCTTCTTGCGGAATTATTTAAAAAAATCACATCTGAAAATGCTGGCAGCAGAGGTCATAGTTTGTTGGCCAAGCAAGGAGTATAGATGAGAGAGACATGTTGTGAACAATCTTAACCTGACTTCTGAGTTTGGGCTTCCTCTGGTGGTGGCTGCGGCTAGTGGAGCTGGTCGGGTTGACAGAGGTCCATCACCTGAAGACGATGAGTGGAAGTCAGGTGTTACAGACTGGGAAGATTTAAGTGAGCAAGTTTCCCTCAGTTGCTGCTGGTGATTTGTTTTTCTTCCTGTGCATCTTGAAGTCCGCTTGTCCCCTGCTTGGTCCTGCATCGTTCAGATAAGTTATTTGTTTGCTGGAATCTTTTTGCATTTCATCTAGTTTTTCCTTTCTCTGCTTTCTGCTTTGCTATGTGGGTTCAGCATTGTTCCCTGCTGGGACTGGTGATGGACCCCGCTCCATATGCCACAGCTTATGTAAGTCTGTTCAGTATTGCTAATCCCCTGTTATAGCAGTGTCTTTGTTTTTGCTTTCAGTTCACACCAGAATGCTGATCTAGTGGGGGAGAGGTTGTGTGGCCTCAGTATTTTTGCATATCAGACGTGTTGGATTTTTAAGGGTTTTTGCATGATTGCAGACAGTATCTTTTATGTCCTGTACTATCTAGACAGTTTGGGCCCCATCATTTGCTTACTCTATTTTCTGCCTGTGTTTGTACCTCATCTTGTCTCACCGGCAATATATGTTTGGGGGCTATCTATTCCTTTGGGGTTCTGCTCCGGGGCACTTTAGCTTTCCCCTTTCTTGCTTTAGGCTTAGTTAACTCTTTGGCTGTGCCGAGGCGTCTAGGGCATCATAGATACGTCCCACGGTTAATTCTAGTTATGTTGTTAGGTTTAGGGGTCTGCAATCCGCTAAGTTGCCAACCTTTCTGGTGTTCTGGTCGCCTAGCTTATTTTCCGGTTATCCTCCTCGGTGACTTAATCATAACAGAGACACAACTCCAAGCCAGCAAAGGCAGTGGAACACTGGCACCAGAGGTCAAAGTTTGTTGACCAAACAAAGAGTACAAGTGAGAGAGACACAACTCCAAGCCAGCAAAGGCAGTGGAACCCTGGCAAAGTTTGGGGAGAGTTTTCTCAGACCCTCCCATCACCCTGTCCCTGAGGCGCAGGGGACTCTCACATTGAGTGCAAGTTTTTGAAAATGCTGAGGGAGTACCTTGCTGACCGTACCAACATCCCCCGTCATTTCTCTGTGCCTTTTAATTATTGGTTATCCACGCTGAACACGTGGCATGAACTGTCTCTCTCTACTGTGCACGTGCGCTGTACTCACGGTCAAGGAGAGCACGGCACCTCGCTCTTTGGCGGTTACTGGGCAAACAGCGCCTTGGTAAATGGCAGTACCGCTTTTAGTGGCGGGAGACAATGACAACTGTTGTGAATTCTCTTACTTCTGAGTCGGGGCTCCCTCTGGTGGTTACTGTGGGTAGTGGAGCTGGCCGGATTGACAGAGGTCTGCCACCTGATGATGATGATTGGAGATCTGGGGTTACTGAGTGGGAGTATTTAAGTGAGCAGGCTTCCCTTAATTGTTGCTGGTGATTAGTTCTTCCTGTGCAACTTGAGGCCTGCTGTCTCCTGCCTGATCCTGCATTTTTCAGCTAAGTTGTTCATTTGCTAATCCTTTGCTTCTGATTTGGTTTTGCCTCTTTCTGCTTTGCTGCGCGTGTTCAGCGTGCTCCCTGCTGGGGATGTGCTGGACCCCGCTCCATATGTTACAGCTTGTGTCAGTTTGCTCAGTCCCCTGTTATATTAGTCTTTTTTGCTTTGCTGCCAGTTTACACCAGAATGCTGATATAGTGGGGGAAAGGTCGTGAGACCTCAGGGTTTTTTGTACATCAGACGTGTTGGATTTTTTTAGGGTTTTTGCGTGATTGCAGACAGTGTCTTTCCTTTCCTATCCTATCTAGACAGTTTGGGCCCCATCCTTTGCTCAGTCTATTTTCTGCCTGTGTTTGTCCCTCATCTGGTCTCACCGATAATATATGTTTGGGGGCTATCTATTTCTTTGGGGTTCTACTCCGGGGCAGTTTAGATTTCACCTTTCTTGCTTTAGGCCTAGTTAGTTCTCTGGCTGTGTCGAGGTGTCTAGGGCATCGTAGGTAAGCTCCACGGCTACTGTTAGTTGTGTTGTTAGGATTAGGGGTCTGCAATTTGCTAGGTGACCAACCTTTCTGGTTTCCTGGTAGCCTAGCCTATTCCTGCTGTCCTCCTCAGTGACATGTTCATAACAGGGAACTGTCCTTTGCAGCGCCACTGCTCTAAGGACCGAGCACGCTACTCAGCCTCCTATGCACTGCTTGTCCATGCCAAAAATCTTTGATGTCTTGCCCACTTTCTCTTAAGCTGGCCCCATGCCTCTAGGCCACCGGATCTGTCTGCTGCATTTTGCTGCAGCGTCGGCTCTTCGGGTGCATAGTGCACTGCCCCCCTTGCAGCTCACACAGTCACAGTTGGGGACTCACTCCTGCTTTGCTTTTTTTCTCCCTCAGCATCCGGCCAGGTTCCCTGTCTAAACACGACCTACCTGATGATGATGATTGGAGATCTGGGGTTACTGAGTGGGAGTATTTAAGTGAGCAGGCTTCCCTTAATTGTTGCTGGTGATTAGTTCTTCCTGTGCAACTTGAGGTCTGCTGTCTCCTGCCTGATCCTGCATTTTTCAGCTAAGTTGTTCATTTGCTAATCCTTTGCTTCTGATTTGGTTTTGCCTCTTTCTACTTTGCTGCGTGGGTTCAGCGTGCTCCCTGCTGGGGATGTGCTGGACCCCGCTCCATATGTTACAGCTTGTGTCAGTTTGCTCAGTCCCCTGTTAGTCTTTTTTGCTTCGCTGCCAGTTTACACCAGAATGCTGATATAGTGGGGGAGAGGTCGTGAGACCTCAGGGTTTTTTGTACATCAGACATGTTGGAATTTTTAGGGTTTTTGCGTGATTGCAGACAGTGTCTTTCCTTTCCTATCTAGACAGTTTGGGCCCCATCCTTTGCTCAGTCTATTTTCTGCCTGTGTTTGTCCCTCATCTGGTCTCACCGACAATATATGTTTGGGGGCTCTCTATTTCTTTGGGGTTCTACTCCGGGGCAGTTTAGATTTCACTTTTCTTGCTTTAGGCCTAGTTAGTTCTCTGGCTGTGTCGAGGCGTCTAGGGGATCGTAGGTAAGCTCCACGGCTACTGTTAGTTGTGTTGTTAGGATTAGGGGGTCTGCAATTCGCTAAGTGACCAACCTTTCTGGTTTCCTGGTAGCCTAGCCTATTCCTGCTGTCCTCCTCAGTGACATGTTCATAACAGGGAACTGTCCTTTGCAGCGCCACTGCTCTAAGGACCGAGCACGCTACTCAGCCTCCTATTCACTGCTTGTCTATGCCAAAAATCTTTGATGTCTTGCCCGCTTTCTCTTAAGCTGGCCCCATGCCTCTAGGTCACCGGATCTGTCTGCTGCATTTTGCTGCAGCGCCGGCTCTTCGGGTGCATAGTGCACTGCCCCCCTTGCTGCTCACACAGTCACAGTTGGGGACTCACTCCTGCATTGCTTTTTTTCTCCCTCAGCATCCAGCCAGGTTCCCTGTCTAAACACGACCCCTCTTTCTGTGTAATGGGGCCTGTCTGTTACCCAGTTCCTTCCGCCGGGAAACAGGGGACGCAGCCTTGACAGATCCGGAAACGGAGCAGCACAGGTTCCTGCAGCCCAGCCATCCTGACTCCGTACATATCTGGCAAATCAGTTCTTTAATGCAAGCAGCATAGAAGGCATGTACTTCCAATTTTCTAGAGAAAATTGTACAGTACATCCAGAACTGTTTCAATTTGAAGGACTTTGTGGCTCATATCATTCCACAAGATGACACTAGTCACATACGTAAAATTTTTTAATGAAAATAAATTCCCCACTGATAGCTTGTGTATGTTTAGAATTATGTTACATCATTTGTGTGATTAATTATTCATACCTATTTGGTTCACAATATATTCATCTTTTTCTTCAAGGCTTTGGAATATAATGTTATAAGAGTTAAAGCAACTTGTTGAAGTGTGTTTTACCTCAAATGTGAAACTACTTGTCAATTGTCATCTTTACTATTTCTCCATTCCGTGTGCGGCTAACCACCTCATTGATGTTATTGAGTTTCTTTGTCAAGAAAACAACAGCTACACCAATACCACATGCTTTTCCAATTAATTCATCATGCTGCTGAAGTAGAGGTGAGATTAGGGACCTACATAACATCTGGGGACTGTAGTCAACATGACACTGTGTCAACACCCACTGGGGTATAGCTACCAAGTAGACATAGTTTGAGCACAGCTGAACAGAGTTGTCAGAAAAACAAATTCCTTCAATAACATGTTTGATAGATTGTCTAGTGGAAACACCCATATAATATTATTATTATTTAGTTATTTATATAGCGCCATTAAATCCATGGTGCTGTACATGACAAGGGGTTACATACATAGTAATAGATATAGTTTACCCAACAAAAAATTACAATGACAGACTGTTACAGAGGGGAGAGGACCTTGTCCTTGAAGACTTTCATTCTGCGGGAGAATGGGAAAGAGACAGAAGGTGGTGGGTGCAGTACCTCGGATAGTGGAGAGGCGGCAGCTCGAGTGGTGGTGTTGAAATCACATCTACGACCACCACGCTCTCCAATTGACATCTCTGGAAATGCATCCGAAATATCAAAATCTCTAGCTTCAGTTATAGAAAATGCATGGGCTCCTTTTAAACGTCATCATCCAACCAGTTCAATATTAGTAGGTGAGGGCGTGTCAGAATCCTACCCAGGAACACCAGGCTTCAGTAGTTGCGAGTCCTGTCCCCGTGATCTTCAATCTAGCTATCTTGCTATGGCTCTTTCAGGCATGATTTCATCAAGATTTAGCCTTCGTAATATAAAGACAGAGTATAATACAGAGTACAACACCGCCTAAGCGTTCACCCTCTGCTACTCAGACTTTCTATCTGCGCAGTGACTGCCTCTAGGCTGAAGATGATGATTGTGGTAGTAGTTGGAGCATTTAACACAATCATGAAGTTGCCATAACAACTTGAAACAGAAATCTTTTTACGGACACACCCCACTGAAAAAAAAAATTTTTTATTAGAATAAAAAAGAGTGCTGGATATAGCGAGAGTGACAGACTGCCAAAAAAAAAGGAATTTTGGACTAAAATGCCTCAATTTTTGGCACACGGATGTATGAGGCGTGTCAGAGATAGACCCCACTGTAAAATGTGGCCTGTTTTTTAAAATAATGCAACTATCAGAATCCTGACAGCGCCGACGTACAGCCTCCGCTGAGCAGGGACTCACCCGCACTGTAGGGACCCCTGGGGACCAGGACAGCCAGAAAGTATAGGTGCACAGGACCTGAGTGATGAATTTTAGCAAGCCGGCACGGGACCTACGGTCATGTGACTGCAAGGGATCGGGGCTTAGCGTCCTGCTTTCAGAGAAGACCGAAAACTCAGAGTCGGGCAAAACGGAGGTCATTCACAGTACGGACAGTGAGGTACAGGAGGGATAAACAGACGGGAGGTCAGACAAAGCCAAAGGTCATACACAAGAGGGCGACGCAGTACCAAGGGGATGAGCAGAGAGAAGTCTGGTCACAAGCAGAGAGTCATACACGAGAGGTAGCGCAGTACAAGAGGGACAGGCAGAACTCGAAACAGGGACAGAACCGGATCAAAACCAAACAAGCAAGCAAGATATCAGGCACAAGGCACACGTACGCACAAGGTCAACCAACTCAGCCGAGGGCAGGAGTATAACTGACACCGGACCTAGGTCAAGTGAGCATTAAATAGCCGCCCTCTGCCAGGAAGAGGCGGAACAATAAACCTCCAGTCAGACCAGTACGGGCCAAAGCGAAACCCCGTCCTGGATCATGACAGTACCCTCCTCTCAATGGGGGGCCACTGGACCCCCAGGTCTCTCAGGGTACTTGGCGTGAAAGGTCCGGACCAACCGATCCGCATGAACCGATCGAGCAGGAACCCACGAGCGATCTTCAAGATGAGTAGCCTTTCCAATGTACCAGATATTGAAGGGCACGACGGACCAACCTGGAGTCAACAATTCGTTCCACCTCGTACTCCGACTGCCTGTCTACCAAAACCGGTGTTGGGGAAGCTGATGATCCCTCCCCAGCGAACCTCACAGGTTTCAAAAGGGCCTTATGAAAAACATTTGGGATCCGCAGAGATGGCGAGAGACACAACCAAAAAGCCACCGGGTTAACTGCCTCGGTAATTTCATAAGGACCGATAAACTTGGGTCCAAGCTTCGCAGAGGGGACCTTGAATCTTATATTCTTGGTGGACAACCATACCTTATCCCCAATCTGAAACACCGGTCCCGTGGATCGTTTTTTGTCCGCAAAAAATTTAAATTTGTCCTGGGCCATCGTAATGTTAATCTGGACCTCTCGCCATACCTCCCCCAACCGCTGGATTGTCTCATCCGCCCCAGGACATCCAGAATTCAAACAGGAAAATTCTCCAAAATGAGGATGGAACCCATAATTGCAGAAAAAGGGAGATGTACCTGTAGACTGGTTAACGCGGTTGTTAAATGCAAACTCAGACACCGGTAACATAGAACACCCATCATCTTGTCGGTCTGAGGTCAAGCAACGCAGAATTTGCTCCAGCGACTGATTGGTCCGCTCGGTCTGCCCATTAGTCTCTGGATGATAAACGGATGAAAAGGACAGACTAATACCCAACCTTTTACAAAAAGCCCTCCAAAATCTGGAAACAAATTGCACTCCTCTATCAGACACCACATTCAAGGGTACCCCATGCAACCGCACCACATGCTCAACAAACAATCTGGACAATGTTTCCGCATTAGGTAGAGCTGCCAAAGGTACAAAATGTGCCTGCTTACTAAACCTGTCCACCACAACCCAGACGACGGTATTACTCTTGGAGGGGGGAAGGTTGGTGATGAAATCCATGGACAAATGCGTCCATGGTCTCTCAGGAATTGGCAGTGGTACCAATTCCCCGGCTGGCCGGTTATGGGGGGTTTTTGCACGGGCACAAACATCACAAGTAGACACATATTCCCCAACATCAGAGGCTAAAGCAGATCACCAGAATAATCTAGCAATGGCCTTCCGGGTAGCCAAGATCCATGGATGTCCACCCAGAACTGAGTCATGGAACTTCCAGGAAGACCTTGAGGCGAAGCTGAGCTGGCACATAAAGTTTGTCCACTGGCTTAGCCGGCGGTGCAAGAGACTGGGCTTCCCGAATCTCTCGTTCCAACATATTCGAAATACCTGCCACCACCACCCCAGGCTGAAGAATGGAGGATGGAGGTTTCCAGGGGGGACACCGGATCTAAACTGCGTGACAAAGCATTCTCTCTGACATTTTTGGACCCTGGCCGAAAAGTGATCGAGAAGTTGAATCGGGAAAAAAAAAGTGACCATCTGGCCTGTCTAGGAGTCAACCTCTTAGCTGACTCAATATAAGCTAGGTTTTTGTGGTCCGTAATTACGGTTATAGGATGGACAGCCCCCTCCAAAAAATGCCTCTATTCTTCAAAGGCCAACTTAACGGCCAGAAGTTCTCGATTTCCCACATCAAAGTTTCTCTCCGTAGGAGAGAATTTCTTTGAGAAAAAGGCGCAAGGTCTTAAATTGGTCAAAGTGGTGGGTCCCTGGGACAATACCGCCCCCACCCCCACCTCTGAGGCATCTACCTCAACAATAAATGGTTCCGACGGGTCCGGTTGAACAAGAACCGAGGCCGACATGAAACATGTTTTCAAAAACTGAAATGCTGCTACCGCTGAGGTTGACCAATTCTTGATATCGGCCTCCTTTTGAGTCATGTCTGTGAGGGGTTTCACCACCTGTGAGAACCCCTTTATAAATTTGCGATAGTAATTGGCGAATCCTAGGAAATGCTGCAGAGCCTTCAAATCACAAGGTTGAACCCACTCGACAATGGCCTGCACCTTATTAGGATCCATGCGATACCCTTTAGCAGACACGATGAACCCCAGAAACGACAGTTCCTGAACAAAAAACAAACATTTTTCCAGTTTAGCAAAGAGACAGTTCTCCCGGAGCCTTTGGAGAACTGCCCGAACATGACCAATGTGAGTCTGTTTATCAGGAGAATAGATCAATATGTCATCCAAATATACCACCAAAAAACGTCCAGTAAAATCAGAGAACACGTGATTTATGAAGTTTTCGAAGACCGTTGGAGCATTGGTCAAGCCGAAAGGCATGACCAGATTTTCAAACAACCCTTCAGTAGTGAGAAAAGCGGTTTTCCATTCATCTCCGTCTCGGACTTGGATAAGGTTATACGCTCCCCGTAGATCTAATTTTGAAAACCACTTAGCTCCGGACAATTGGTTGTATAAATCAGGAATAAGTGGAAGGGGATACCTATTCCTCACAGTTATCTTATTTAACTCACAAAAATCGAGGCATGGGCGTAAACCACCGTCTTTTTTCTTTACAAAAAAGAACCCCACCGCCACAGGAGAAACAGAAGGACGAATGTGTCCCTTACGGAGGCTGTCAGAAATATACTCCTTCATCGCAGCCAGTTCTGGACCCGAAAGGTTATACAAGCGGGCCTTGGGCAATTTAGCACCTGGAACCAGGTCAATGGCATAATCAAATGGGCGGTGTGGTGGTAAAACCTCAGCCCCTTTTTCGGAGAAAACGTCCATATAGTCTGTCAGGCACTCCGGAATACCTTCCAGACCAACGGACGACACAGACACGGTATCAAGACATTTCTCAGAACAATAGGGACCCCATTTAACAGTGTCCCGACATTCCCAATTAATTACAGGATTATGCAATTGTAACTAGGGGAACCCCAACACCAGTCCCGCTGGCAGGTTGTCCATCACAAAACATGAAATACGTTCCTGGTGCAAGGAACTCACTTTAAGGAGAAACTCTTCAGTACGAAACATAATGTCAATCTTTAACAGTGGTGTTTTGTCAATGGCCACAATGTGAATAGGTGTCTCCAACCTAACTGTCCCTAACTTACACCTGGATACTAAATCAGAGTCAATAAAGTTCAATGCTGATCCGCAATCCACGAAGGCAGAAGTGGATGTGGAGTCACTCCACAACAAAGTTCCACTTGCAACAACATTTTAGAGAAGGCAGAAAAAGGTACCTGAGAGCCTGGGTGACCTCCACGACAGTCACCCGGGCTCAGTCCCTTGGTTAGTGGACGGGAGGGGCAAACCTTTCTCCAATGTCCAGAATCACCACAGTGAAAACAGCCTTTTCCCACGCGCCGTTGTCTCCTTTCATTTTCTTTGAAGTCGATGGTTCCCATCTCCGTGATCTCCAATATAGGACTGGCTCCCTTTCCTTGGGAGAATAACGGTCTTTCACTTTGCATCACTCCCCTCGCCCATAGCCGGCGATCCATTCGGACGGCCTGTGTCATAGCCTCCTCCAGGGAATCAGGCGGAGGGTGGAGAGCCAACGCATCTTTCAGATATTCAGACAGGCCTCTACGGAACAAACCCCGGAGGGCGGCATCATTCCAACAGACCTCAGCAGCCCAGCGTCTAAATTCTGAACAAAACCACTTGGCTGAGTGCTTCCCCTGGCACACACTCATCACCATGTCCTCAGCCATACGCATACAATCAGGCTCATCATAAATATGCCCCAGGGCCTTAAAAAATGCATCTACCGTCATAAGCTCAGGGGCCATGGTCGGAAGGGAGAAAGCCCAAGCTCAGGGGGCTCCCCTTAACAGAGACATAATGACCCCCACTCTCTGACTTTCATCCCCAGAAGAGTGTGGTCTTAAGGAAAAAAAAAGCTTACAGCCCTCCTTGAAAACTCGGAACTCTTTTTTTATCTCCAGAAAAGGTATCCGGTAACTTCAATGGAGACTCAGGGGAAACTAATGTAATATCCCAAGCCCCCGATGAAAATCCCCCTGCACAGTGTCAGCGATCAGCTGCTGAGACTGAGCCAGGACTCGTTGTTCTACAAGGAGTTTCTGAGACATCTGGGTCAGGTGTTTAACCTGCTCAGAAAGAGCGTGCATAGGATCCATCACACACACAGGAGAAGGGAGCAGAGAAAAAAAAATGGTATCGGTCAGTTATAATATCAGGATCCTGACAGCTCCGGCGTACAGCCTCCGCTGAGCAGGGACTCACCCGCACTGTAAGGACCCCTGGGGACCAGGACAGCCAGAAAGTATAGGTGCACAGGACCTGAGTGATGAAGTTTAGCAAGCCGACACAGGACCTACGGTCATGTGACTGCAAGGGGGTGGGGCTTAGCGTCCTGCTTTCAGAGAAGACCGAAAACTCAGAGTCGGGCAAATCGGAGGTCATTCACAGTATGGACAGCGAGGTACAGGAGGGATAAACAGACGGGAGGTCAGACAAAGCCAAAGGTCATACACAAGAGGGCGATGCAGTACCAAGGGGATGAGCAGAGAGAAGTCGGGTCACAAGCAGAGAGTCATACATGAGAGGTAGCGCAGTACAAGAGGGACAGGCAGAACTCAAAACAGGGACAGAACCAGATCAAAACCAAACAAGCAAGCAAGATATCAGGCACAAGGCACACGTACACACAAGGTCAACTAACTCAGCCGAGGGCAGGAGTATAACTGACACCGGACCTAGGTCAAGTGAGCATTAAATAGCCGCCCTCTGCCAGGGAAAGGCGGAACAATAAACCCCCAGTCAGACCAGGACGGGCCAAAGCGAAACCCCGTCCTGGATCATGACAGCAACATAGTGCTGTATATAAGTACTGTGACACCCAGGACAAAAAAGAAAACTGCCGTAAACTGGCAAAACTTTGAGCACGCACAGATATGAGCCGGCACGGAGATACTACACTGATAAATGTGTGGCCTGCTTTTTTTTTTTGCCTTTTTTGGCTAAATACTGCTGTATATAATGTGGTGTAGTGACCACTGTGTCCACTAGGGGGCACTGTGTAGGTGTCCCAGGACAGGAGTATAAGCATTTCCAGTGTCATGATAGGAATAGGATGCTGAATGATCGTAACGTATCTCAAGGTGGGTGGCCTTGAGATGAAGACTTGTGTATGTGTTGATCAGCAGTGACACTGCTGAGGTTCCGGGTCAATGTATGAGGGAGAAGTCTTCAGATGACTGGTGAGATGGGCGGGACCAGTTGCCTACAAATCCACCCAGGGGTGTGTCTGAAAACGCTTGTAGTAAAAGACTATGTGAGTGTGTGAAGGACCTGTGATGAGGTCATAGCTATGTGACCGGGTGGGCGTGGCTACGGACCATATAAGGTGGCCAGGGTAGGTCACATGAGTGAATGCTGGGACCTGCGTGGTCCGTTGTGGAAGGTCCCATCTGAGAGAGATGGGGCTGTCTTCCTGACAGAAAGTGAATGCTGTGTTAATGGCTGCACATGCCTGATAGTTCCCTGGAGGGAATGGACGTCTGCAGTATGGAGAAACATCCATGAGGGAACCCTGATGGGTGAGATAACTGTGAGGCTGAAGAGCCTGCGTATGGAACACTGCATACCCTGTGTGACCACAGGGATTACAGAGCTGAACTCTGTCATGGACACTAAGCTGTTTATATGAACATTATGTTGCTGCTGTGGTTTATGATGCCTGAATAAACTGCATGGACTGTTTTGGTTTTATGGAAAACCTGTGCTGGATGTGATTTATTGGCTGCCAAGCGAGTATCCCCTACTTGAATGACAGTGCTACCTTACAAGTGGTGGAGAATGCTATGGGCAATGTTGTAGCCTTGTTGCTAGGAGCAACGGAAGAGGACTGCAAAATTTGGTTGCTAAGGGAAGGGCAACGGTTTCCAAAAACGCATGTTGCAGGTGCTGGCAACGCTGAGCCAGGAGGGCTGACGGTATGGAAAGCCATATGATATGCTGACTGGAGTCAGTG
Organism: Dendrobates tinctorius; assembly: GCF_039654945.1. Lineage (NCBI taxonomy): Eukaryota > Metazoa > Chordata > Amphibia > Anura > Dendrobatidae > Dendrobates > Dendrobates tinctorius. Next base: position 96,208,467 of record NW_027361679.1, on the reverse strand, counting down.
GAAAAGACTTATAGGACACCTCTGCAGTAGAGGGGTCCGAGAACTTGCGTGGCCAGCAGGTGATGGTCGTGAAAGCCGTGTTGTACTGACCGGGGTCAGTGAGAAAGAGACTGGTGATTGCTATAGGGTGCCTCTGTGGAGAAGAGGTACCCGAGGACCTGTGTGGCCGACACAGGTAACGGACAGGTGTTCGTGTTGTACTGACCTGGGTCAGTGGGAAAGTCTGTGTGCCTGGAGGGTTCAGTGAGCAATGTCCTGGAGGGTCAGTGTTGGGAGGTTCTGGGAGAAGAATCGGATCCCTGGAGCATGTGGTATGACCTTGGATCTGGTGAGGCGTGAATGTTGGGCAGTCTCAGGAGGAGATGGATGTCCTGAAGAGCATCCGCTAAGCCCCTGGACCTGGTGAGGCCGGTGTGTTGGGAAACCCTGGGAGGAGGGCCGCTCCCTGAATAGCACCCGGTGTGTCCTGTGTGTTTGACGGTCTCATGCGGAGACGGAACGTCCTGAATAGCACACAGACAGGACACGTGAGTTTTGTGTGGTGTGTTTTTTTTTCTTTACTCAACTCAGCCTGCGGTGGCTCAGTGGGAATCAAGAAGGTGACAAGCGGCTTGCTGTAACTCGGCGGGGTTACGAAGGTGACAAGCGGCTTGCTGTTACTCGGCGGGGTTACGAAGGGGACAAGCAGCTTCCTGTAACTCGGCGGGGTTACGAAGGTGACACCAGCAGCTGTGTGTGAATGGCAGCCGGAGGTGTCGGAGATCGGTGACAGCAGGAGCTATGGTGGTGCCAGCAAGGACTTGTGTGGTATCGTTAAAAAGACATAAACTGTATTGTGTGAACTGTGGTCTGAGAAGACCTGTAGAGAGGACATGGGGAATTCTCGAAAGGGGGCGGTGGCCCAAATCAGGGTGGTATCCCAAAAGGGGGTGGAGTCCCAGAGGGGGGCAGTGACCCAAATCGGGGTGGTCCAGAAAGGGGCCGGTTTGTCTGGGAAACCGCATTGTGTGTGTATGACTTTGTCAGAATGTGGGATATTCTTTCCAGATAATAACGGGCCACAGGTATGTACCGTAATGCTGCACCGAGAAGGAGTCTCGGGTCGGCTGGACTCAAAGTGTCAGGTGACTCTCTGACAGGATCTTCTCTCACTTTTTCTTCTGACCGAGAGAATGGTCTAGGTTTGCTGTAAACATGGGGTCACGGTGAACTATACGGTAGACAGAGTGATATTTGAGGGGCCCATAGGTGGTGAGTGCTATGGGGGCGGGATACCACGGGACTTAGTCTATGCCTTAGAGAGGGGCCGGGACTTTGTCGTGTTTGATGACATATGGCAGGAGGTTGGAGACATTTATACTGTTGGGCTAACAGATATTGAGACGGTGACTGCTCCTGATGTGGACAGATCAGAGGTAGATGTGACCGGACGAAGGGGTACGTCTGCCCAACGAACGGATCTGACGTTTCGTGACAGGACTGACGGTGACCTGATTGATAAGACGGCTGAAGTATTCACACGGTTAGTGGGTAACTGGAAGGATTACTCGACAGGCCGGTGTGACTCAGACTCTGGGGGTAACTGTGGCTCTGAGAGAGAAAGGGAGCACAGAATAGAAGAGCTAAAGAAAGAAGTCTCTGAGCTCAAAGGTCACCTGTCAACGTGGCAAAATGTGAACCAGACTCTTAGGGAAGAGCTGGAAGAACTCAGAGGAGTAGTAAAAGGTCTTCTGTAGGAGAAGAGCTTGGACGGAGATGTACAGTGGCCGGGTCCGACTGGTGGTGGGACGGAGCTGACGGTGCCCGTCTTGACAGAGGGTTGTGAAAAGATGAGATCTCGTGAAGTTGGTGAGCTAAGAACTGAAGAAGACAGTCACCCGGTCGGGTCAACTGTAGTGAGAGAAGTGTCTGTGGTAAAGCCAGAGCCTTCAGTCCAGGAAGAGAGCAAGACCACGACCTTCAAGTCTGTGATTGATGTACCAGAAATGCAAGAAACCTGTACTGAGGAAGGTGTGCATGAGGCTTTCAAAGAGGCGGTCAAAGCGTGTAAGGTGCACTGGGCACCTGAGACTCGGCAGTTGGTGATAATATCAGCCAGAGAAGATACATCAAACCGAGTAGCTGTCCTGAAAGAAATGCATTTGCAATGTCTTCACGCCAAACAGCTGGTTAGGCAGAGTAATATGAAAGCTGCTCGACGCCTAGAGTTAGCAAGGGAGGCTATGGATCGGCTGGGTTTGCGGAAAGATGTGATTCCGGTACCCAAAGGTCTGATTGGGAGAATGATTGGAAGACTCGGGAAGGTAATGCAAGACCTTGTGAATATTTCCGGTGTGGTGAGGGTGAGGATCCCTCCTGATGATGAAGACCTGGTATCCAGTGGAGAGGGTAGGATTCCCATCACGGTGGTTGGCTCCGTGGAAAGCCTGAGAGACTTTTGGATGCTCTTGGAGTATCGAGTGGGGTACCTGCAAGAGATTGAGCAGTTGAGGCGGAACCATCGGCGAATCAATAAAGAGGTACGGAACACCAGGTGGCGGCCGCCTTCGACATAAGATGTAAGGACCCGAAGAGTTCCTCCAAGTAGTAACATGGCAGGTGGCCGAAGAATGTCAGCAAGTGGCAGTTCGACGGCCGTACGAGGCTGAGAGACCTTAGTTCCTGTGAGACGCTGAATGGGTCAGACTCAGGCCAGACAGTAGGCTCGATTAAGACTTATGACCGCACCAGCTGGGAGAGCCGGTCAGTGAGAGAAAGGAGTGTGGTGACTAAACAGTGTCTGATGATGCAGACAGACCGTGACTGGAGGGTCAAAGACAACAACCGGTATGCTGACCGCTGGGGGCGGGGGAGGCCTAACGTAGAGATGAGGCCGTATGATGGACGGAGACGGTTCTCTCGACCTGTGGGGCAAGGTGTAATGAGTGCCCGGTCTCGAGATCCTGGGGTTATGTTGCGTGTTCATCCCCACAAGTTTGAACAGAGGGGGGAGGTATGTGGTGTAGTGACCACTGTGTCTGCTAGGGGGCGCTGTGTGGGTATCCCAGGACAGGCATATAAGCATTTCCAGTGTCCTGATAGGAGTAGGATGCTGAATGATCGTAACGTATCTCAAGGTGGGTGGCCTTGAGATGAAGACTTGTGTATGTGTTGATCAGCAGTGATACTGCTGAGGTTCCGGGTCAATGTGTGAGGGAGAAGTCTTCAGGTGACTGGTGAGATGGGTAGGACCAATTGCCTTCAAATCCACCCAGGGGTGTGTCTGAAAACGCTTGTAGTAAAAGACTATGTGAGTGTGTGAAGGACCTGTGATGAGGTCATAGCCATGTGACTTGGTGGGCGTGGCTACGGACCATATAAGGTGGCCAGGGTAGGTCACATGAGTGAATGCTGGGACCTGGTTGGTCCGTTGTGGAAGATCCCGTCTGAGAGAGATGGGGCTGTCTTCCTGACAGAAAGTGAATACTGTGTTAATGGCTGCACGTGCCTGATAGTTCCCTGGAGGGAAAGGACATCTGAAGTATGGAGAAACATCCATGAGGGAACCCTGACGGATGAGATAACTGTGAGGCTGAAGAGCCTGCGTATGGAACTCTGCATACCCTGTGTAACCACAGGGATTACAGAGCTGAACTCTGTCATGGACGCTAAGCTGTTTATATGAACTTTATGTTGCTGCTGTGGTTTAAGATGCCTGAATAAACCGTATGGACTGTTTTGGTTTTATGGAAAACCTGTGCTGGATGTGATTTATTAGCTGCCAAGCGAGTATCCCCTACTTGAATGACAGCGCTACCTTACAATAAGTACAGTGACACCCAGGACAAAAAAAGAAAACTGCTGTAAACTGGCCAAACTTTGAGAGCACATAGATATGAGATAGCATGGAGATACCACTACGACAAATGTGTGGCCTGTAATTTTTTTATTTTTTGGCTAAATAGTGCTGTATATAAGTACAGTGCCAGACAGCAAAAAAAATTGAATTTAGGGCTAAAAAGACCAACATTTTTATCAGACGGATGGATGAGGCGTGTCTCAGATATACCACACTGTAAAATATGTGGCCTGTTTGTATTTTTTTTTTTGGGGGGGGGGGTTCAGCAAAATACTGTCAAGAAATTGTGTAAGACACTCAAAAGGGATGTTTGGGCCCCTTTAAAATTGCTGAATTTTCACGCTGTGCTAGGAAAAGGATCTGGCTGTATTGTGCACTATCAAAAAGCAAATGGAGGGAAAAAAAAGTGATCTGGATTACTTTGCAATAAAAAGCTCTATTAGCCCTGGCCAAAAATTTTTCAAAGCCAATTACACCTGGGGCTAGGTATATACGGCCAATATATCTTACAGGTAGCAGCAGCAGCACCAGAAAACAGGAAGGGAATGGACCCTCTTGATGTATGCAATGATCTATATACACACATACAGTGCCTGCAGGCCTTGCACTGATGTGTAAAGAGTGTGATGCAGTGACCCCTGTGACAGCTAGCGGGCGCTGTATGGGCTGTCCGGGACATGCATGCAGGCATTCCCTTTGTTGTGATGGGAAAATGGTGAGCGGCAGGATTATAAATGGCCGATATGTATCACAGGGTGCCCTGTGATGGAAGCTTGAACGTGTGTTGATCAGCAGATATGCTGCGGAGGGTTTGTTACTGTGTATTAGGGAAGCTTCAAGGTGACTTGGTGAGATGGGTGGGAGCAGTCACCTACAAACCCACCCAGGGGTGTGTGTCTGAATGCCCAAAGTAAAGCCTGTATGTGTGTGGCTGTGTGCGTAATAGGACCTGTAGTGAGGTCATGACCATGTGATCCATACCTCACCTGTGGGTGTGGTTATGTACCATATAATGTGCCTGAGGTCTGCTCACATGGGAGAGAGTTTGTACCTGAATGGTTCAGGGTGCAAGGTCCTGGAGGGTCGGTGTTGGGAGATCCTGGGAGGAGGATCGGATCCCTGGAGCACATGCTGCGACCTTGGACCTGGTGAGGCGTGAGTGTTGGACGGTCTCAGGAGGGGATGGACGTCCTGAATAGCACCCGCTGAGGCCCAGGACCTGGTGGCTGGTGTGTTGGGAGACCTTGGGAGGAGGGTCGGATCCCTGAATAGCACCCAGTGTGGCCTGTGTGTTGAACAGTTCCAAAGTGGGGACGGACATCCGGAATAGCACACAGACAGGCCACGTGTGTTTGAAGAGTCAGTCACGACACTGCATTGGGGGAGTTATTGTCCGTCTGTGGATCTGGACTGTCAGGTGGCCTGGTGAGCAAGGCGTTGCCGGGACGGTGATCCCAGTTCGGCAGCTTCCCTGAGAGAGACGACTACCAAAGAGTCAGCATCTGGAGCAGGAGCTCCTGCGAGGTAACCCCGGACATGGGGATATAACTGTTAGTGCCCGTGATGTTCTATGGACACTAATGAACTGTTCGGCGTGCGGTTACCCACGGTAACTGGACAAAGAGTTCCAGCGTGTTTAGTGACAGCGTGATAAAGCCGTGTACCAAGGATTGTGATAGACTATGTGTAAGCATGTAACGTGTAACCTCAGCGGTTTATGAAGGCATAAAAAACTGCACTAGACTGTTTAAGTGGAAAGTGTTCCTGTATGCATCAATATCACAGCCAAGTGAGTGTTCCCCCAGTGCACTCGGTGAGCACTACCTTACATATGGTGGAGATTGCTAAGGGCACTTTTGTGTAGCCTTGTTGCTAGGGGCAACGGACGTGGTCTACAAACTCGGTTGCTAGCAGCAACGGTCCAGGAGGCACGTGTGAGGTGTTTTGCTGTGACTCAGTGGGGTCACGAAGTTTTTTTTCCGTCGAGTCAGCTTGCGGTGGCTCAGTTGGGTCACAGTTTTTTTTAAATTTTTTATTTCTCAAGTCGGCTTGCGGTGGCTCGGTGGGGTCACGAAGGTGACAAGCGGCTGGCTGTAACTCGGCGGGGTTATGAAGGTTGCTGTGGATCGGCGGGTCCACAAAGACGGTGCAGCGGGAGCTGCAGTTGCAAGTTGCAGCAAGAAGTTCTGCAGCAGCAGGAGCTGCAGTGACACCATCAGCCGCTTGTGAGCGGCAGCCGGAGGTGCCGGTGGTTTGTGGCTACAGCAGGAGCTGTGGCAGTACCAGTAGGAACTGGTGAGGTGCCCTAAGGACGTCATAGGTACAGACTGTGCAACCTCTTGAAGAGCCAGTACCAGTCCCAGCAAGACATTGGGTCTGTGTGAACTTGGACTTGAGACTGCTGTGGGGGAGTCCACGGAGTGTACTCCGGAGAGGGGGGGTGTCCCTAAACGGGGTGGTGTCCAGGCCCAGATTGGCAATATAACCAACCGGGCATTTTCCCGCTGGGCCGCTGTCACGTGGGCCGCGGGCGGCAGCGCCCGATCATCTGGCCGCTTGCCAGCTGCTGTGGCCACTGTTGCTCCTGCTGCCGGCCCTCTGCGGGCATGGCGGTGATAGTTTCCAAGTTCCTCCCGCACTGCAGGGAGATAAGCCGCCGCCGCCACGCACCCTATCCTCGCCTTAGCATGAGACCCCCTCCCCCCCGCAGCCACTCACAGCGTCGCACTCGCTTGCCTGCTCGCTCTGTTCGCAGGACCTGTGAAGAAGTCACAGGAGGGGAGGAGTCAGGGGGTCACATGATCAGGAGCCTTTGTCCAGACCCCCGACATGTCACTCCTGACTCCGCCCCTCCTGTGACCTCATCACAGGTCCTGTGCGCTCAGCCTTGCCTCTACCGTCTGCAAGACTCTGCTTTGCTGTTGTCATGGTGCTGGTTGAGGTAAGTATGTGTGGGGTCAGGATTTACAGTGTGGATGTAGCAGAGCTGTGTGTGTATGAGGTGTACGGAGCGGAGCCATGTGTGTACGAGGTGTATGGAGCGGAGCCGTGTGTGTACGAGGTGTACGGAGCGGAGCCGTGTGTACGAGGTGTACGGAGCGGAGCCGTGTGTGTACGAGGTGTACGGAACGGAGCCGTGTGTGTACGAGGTGTACGGAGCGGAGCCGTGTGTACGAGGTGTACGGAGCGGAGCCGTGTGTACGAGGTGTACGGAGCGGAGCCGTGTGTACGAGGTGTACGGAGCGGAGCCGTGTGTACGAGGTGTACGGAGCGGAGCCGTGTGTGTACGAGGTGTACGGAGCGGAGCCGTGTGTGTACGAGGTGTACGGAGCGGAGCCGTGTGTACGAGGTGTACGGAGCGGAGCCGTGTGTACGAGGTGTACGGAGCGGAGCCGCGTGTGTACGAGGTGTACGGAGCGGAGCCGCGTGTGTACGAGGTGTACGGAGCTGAGCCGTGTGTGTACGAGGTGTACGGAGAGGAGCCGTGTGTACGAGGTGTACGGAGCGGAGCCGTGTGTGTACGAGGTGTACGGAGCGGAGCCGTGGGTGTACGAGGTGTACGGAGCGGAGCCGTGTGTATGAGGTGTACGGAGAGGAGCCGTGTGTACGAGGTGTACGGAGCAGAGCCGTGTGTGTACGAGGTGTACGGAGCGGAGCAGTGTGTACGAGGTGTACGGAGCGGAGCAGTGTGTACGAGGTGTACGGAGCGGAGCCGCGTGTACGAGGTGTACGGAGAGGAGCCACGCGTGTACGAGGTGGACAGAGTGGAGCCGTGTGTGTATGGAGTGGAGCCACATGTGTACGGGATGTACGGAGCGGAGCCAAGTGTGTACAAAGCATACAAAGCGGGCTTTTCCCACGGACACAGGAGTACATGGCGCAGCCCCGAGGAGCATTTTAAAACACACACATGACGTTCCACCTGAAGTGATATGCTGGAAGCTGACCGGAAATGAGATAATTTCTTGAGGAGATTGTGACGGAACCAGGAATGCTTCAGATCCATCACCGTGTCCTCCTCCGACAGCGCAGACAGCAGGATCGCCTTGGAATCGGGGATGCCGGCCATGTGAGCGGATCATGATAGGTCCTGCACCGGGGGGCTCAGGTGGGCACTACAATGGGAGCCGGGCTGCTATAGTATCTTTGTAGAATCTTTCTTTATTTCTTTCTCTCTTTTTCTTTCTTTCTCTGTTCTTTCATTCTCTGTTCTGTCTTTCCCTCATTTTCTTTCTCTCTCTGTTCTTTCTTTCTCTCTCTAATCTTTCTTTTTTTCTCTCTCTGTTCTTTCTTCCCTCTCTTTCTCTCTGTTCTTTCTTTCTTTTCTTTACTTCTTTCTTTCTCTCTCTGTTCTTTCTCTGTCTCTCTCTGTTCTTTCTTTCCCCTTTCTTTCTCGCTCTCTGTTTTCTTTTTTTCTCTCTCTCTGTTTTCTCTCTTCCTTAGTGCCAGTCAGTGTGCCCATAATGCCAGCCACTGTGCCCTCAGTACCAGTCAGTGTGATCAGCAGTGCTAAATGGGTGCGATTAGGTGTGGACATGGGTGTGACTAGTTGTGAAATGGGTGTGGCTGGGCATGGCCAAAAATTTGCAGCGGCGCGCTGCGCGCGACGCAGTCTTTGTCCGTCTTTCCCTTCTTCAAAAGTTGGGAGGTATGATAGGGGCGACTATGACCAGGGGGTCTGGTTGCCCAATAGAGAGCAGTTCTGCCAGGAATTCTCTCACCGTGCGTACAAAAGGGGACAGAGCTTTGGGAGGAGTACTGTACCTAAAAGCAATAAATAGGACTGAGCTGAAATACCGGGCACAGCTGTGACTACATGTTATATAGTCGTGTTAATCTCCTCTCACTTCTTGTAAACTACAAGTATACAAAGATATTATATAGTCACCATGTGACTAGTGGGCCTGTGTAACTTCAAATGCCAGGGCTGAATTTTAGTCCCAGTCCGGCCCTGGTGGTGTCCCAGAAAAGGGGGCGGTAACCCTAACAGGGATGATTGCCCAAAAGGGGGTGGAGTCCCAAAAGGGGATGGTAACCCATACAGGGATGATTGCCAAAAAGGGGGTGGAATCCCAAAAGGGGTGGTATCCCACAATGGAGTAGTTGCCCAAAAGAGGGTGGAGTCCCAAAAGGGGGCAGTAACTCAAATTGGGATGGTGGCAAAAAGAGAGGCGGCGGCGAAGATGCCATTGGACTGTAATGAACTGTTCGGCGTGCGGTCACCCACGGTAACTGGACAAAGAGGTCCAGCATGTTTAGTGACAGTGTGATAAAGCCGTGTACCAAGGATTGTGATGGATTATGTGTAAGCATGTGACGTGTAACATGTTCCTCAGCGGTTTATGAAGGCTTAATAAACTGCACTAGACTGTTTAAGTGGAAAGTGTTCCTGTATGCATCAATATCGCAGCCAAGTGAGTGTTCCCCAACGCACTCAGTGAGCGCTACATTACAAGAGCGACGTACACTAGCCTGCCTACCTAACACTGGAACCTATATACTCCAGAATTAGTCATTAGAAGGACTGTGGGTTTATCTGGATTTGAATAGTTTACGATGGTAGACCCCACACTGACTAATAAATCCCCAATTTTGACCCTATCTCGGCAGCAGCTCTCCCTACACTATCTAAATCCAGAGCTGAATGCGCCGAGCAGGGCGGCGTCCGGTCTCTTATACCCCTGATGATGCTGTGTGGCCAGCAAATCACTGCACGACCACAACAAAGATTCTTGCGGAGTTTCATTGCCTGGCAGACAATCCCTGCATCGTGATTGGGTCTGTAAAGTCTGTCAAAAAGCTGGGTGGAGACCCGAGTTACCGTAGAGTAATCACGGAAATGCTCGGTGCTCGCCGAGTACACCGAATACCGTGATACTCGGGCGAGTAACGATTAGTGGCATGCACGTTCGCTCATCACTAAAAGTGTTCTTTTCTTGATATGCATCATTTTTCCTTCTGTGAACATAGAGCTGATGTGCCTTGCCAAAAAGTTCCATTTTTGTGACATATGTCCCTCGGACATTCTCCCAGAAGCGTTGGCTTGTCATCATGTAGTTTGGCAAATTCCAGTCTGGCTTTTTTATGATTTTTCTTCAGCAATGGTGTCCTCCTTGGTCGTCTCCCATGAAGTCCACTTTGGCTCATACAGCGACGGATGGTGTGATCTGACACTGATGTTCCTTGAGCTTGAAGTTCACCTTTAATCTGTTTAGAAGTTTTTCAGGGCTCTTTTGCTACCATTCGTATAATCCGTCTTTTTGATTTATCATCAATTTTCCTCCTGCTGCCAAGTCCAGGGAGGTTGGCTATAGTCACATGGAGCTGAAATTTCTGAATAATATGTGCAACTGTAGTCACAGGAACATCAAGCTGCTTGAAGATGGTCTTATAACTTTTACTTTTAACATGCTTGTCTATAATTTTCTTTCTAATCTCCTGAGACAACTCTTTCCTTTGCTTCCTGTGGTCCAATAGTAGTGTGATACACATCATGTCACCAAACAGCACAGTGAGTATCTGTAGCCCTCTATACCGACCCACTCACTGATTCCAAGATTGTAGACACCTGCGATGCTAATTAGTGGACACACCTTGATTTAACATGTCCCTTTTGTCACATTATTTTCAGGGGTACCACCATTTCTGTCCAGGCCTATTTCATGAGTTTTATTTATTTATTTTTTTATTCTGTGGAAACATGGTTGAAAAGCAATGTCTGACTTTCATTTGTTCATTTTCACAGATTTTTGATTTATTATTACTTGTCAGATTCAAGTTATTTCTGTGACCATCGTGGGTTTTCTGTCATTAAATGAGGGGTACCAACAATTTTGACCATGTGTGTATAAGGAGAGAGAGAAAGAGAGATTAGATAGATAGATAGATAGATAGATAGATAGAAAAAGATACATATAAATATGTGAGATATGTAATGCTTTTTGTGTTTAGCTTACTGTACATTTTTTTTACTAAATAAATTCCTTTAAAAAAATAAGGCATGAGATCCCCAAACATTTTATTAACCAGCAGAGGGAAAGCTGACAGCTGGAGGCTGATGTTCAAAGCCTGAGAATACCCATGGAGCTTACCAGGCTATTAATATCAGCTCACAGCCTTAGCCAAAAAAAATTATGTAGGGCCCCCCCTATAATTGATAACCAGCAACAGCTAGGCAGACAGCTGTGGGCTGATATGAATAACCTAGGAAGGGACTATGGATTTTGGCCCTCTCCCAGCTTTCAGCTGCCCCAGAAACTTAGCCTTGCTCTTCCCACTTGCCCTGGCAAGTGGGGTGATAGTTGGGGGTTGATGTCACCTTTGTATTGTCAGGTGACATCAAGCCCAGGGGGAAGTAATAGTGGAGCGTCAAAAATAAGCCCCCATTACTAACCCCATCATGATATTATCAAAAAAATACACACACTGAATATAGTCCTTTATTTGAAATAATAACACAAACTCATTTAAAGAATCTACATTTACCAAAAACACATATACTCACGTCAATGCTCAATCCACTGAAGCCAATATCTCCTGTAACAGAATTAAAATAATAAACAACCGTATTCATCACTTTTCCGCTGAGAAGATAATACCTGCAATGTGTCTTGCTCTGCTACATCTAGATGGTAGGCTGAATTGTTACATGATGCAACTATACAGCCTGCCATCCAGCAGAGACACTGAATTGCGTATGCTTGCTCAGCTCAGTGTCTCGCAGTGAATTCCTTTCACCTCACCGATGTCAGAAATTGAAGTCAGAAAGGTCCTGGGAGTTCACAGCTAATGAACTCAGTTCAACTCACTGACGTCAGTGTGTAGAATAATGCAGCCTGTCATCTAGATGTAGCAGAGCTAAACGTATTGCAGGAAAAATGGATTATTATCTTCTTGGCAAACAGGTGAGGAATATGGTTGTTTATTATATTCTGTTTCAGGAGACATTGACTTCAGTGGATCGGCTGTTGACATGAGTATATGTGATTTTGAAAAATGTAGATTTGTTAAAGAAGTCTGTGTCATTATTTCAAACAAAAGACTTTATTCAGGGTGGGTGTATTTTTTGATATCACTAAGGAGTTAGTAATGAGGACGATTTATAAACGCCTCGCCATTACTTACCCCTCGGCTTCATGTCATCTGACAATACAAAGGTGACATCAACCCTCCCAACTATCTCTTCACTTGCCACTACATCAGGGCAAGCGGAAAGAGCAAGGCCAGAATTGGCACATCTTATGGATGCATCTTTTAAGTCTGCGAGGGGCCAATATTCATGGTTCCTTCTTAGCCTATCAATATTAGCCTGCAGTTCTCTGCCTAGAATTTGCTGGTTATTAATTATAGGGGGACCTTACATCATTTTTTGGGGGGTATCCAATTTTAATAACCTGGAAAAGCTAAGTATACAGCTGTGAGTTGATATTAATAGCCTGGGAAGCTCCATGGGTATTACCCCCTTCCCAGACTATAAACATCTGCTCTCAGCTGTCCACTTTCCCTCTGCTGGTTAATAAAATATCATGGGATCTCACACCATTTTTCCAGAAAATAATTTAGTAAGTAAAAAAATACATGTACAGTAAGCTACACAAGCAGTACTAAATATATGTCACTGACATCTTTATATGTCATGACTCTTGTCAGGTGTCCCGGGATTTGAGGCTCCTTCCCTGTCCCTAACACTAGGGGCACCCTAGCTTGCGGTGTTTCCCAAATTACTTCTGATAATGAAAATGCCGGGGCCATGTACCTTGCCTTAGCTCCTTAGCTCCTGAATCTGCCCTCAGTCTGTACCCTTACCCCACCTAGGAAAGAGGGAAGTAGTAGTGAACCGTAATATACCAACCAGACTAACAAGGTAATAAGCACAGGGATAAAGGAAAATACCAATCATACAAATATACTCACAGAAACAACAGAGATAAACACTGGGGAGTGGAGGATGGGGTAAAACCAAAGTAGGAGAAGGAGGGGAATTAGTACATACTCAAAACCTGTCAGCAGTCTCAGATAAATCCACCAAACGCTTTATCAAACAACAATCAAAAACCACCATCTCCTAACCATGCAGCATAAGCTAGCTCTGGCAATGAGTTCTAGACAGTGCCCAGAATACATAGGAGAGGGGAGTGGTCAATAGTGAACAGCTCAGAACCTTAAAGGGAATATTTCACCTATTTTTTTGCATATAAGCTGCCGGCTCCTCCGTCAGGGGCTTATCTGAAAGATAAGAAAAACAAGTTATATTATACTCACCGGGAGGTGATGCGGTGCGGTCCGGGTCCGATGGATGTCGCGGTCTGGGTCCGGTGCCTCCCATCTCCTAGCGATGACATCCTCCTCCTTGCTTCTGTCGCGGCTTCTGCGCAGGCATAATTCTCTGCCCTGTTGAGGGCAGAGCAGAGTACTGTAGTGCTTAGTTGCCGGACCTCTCTGACCTTTCCCGGCTCCTGCGCACTGCAGTACTCTGCTCTGCCCTCAACAGGGCAGAGAATTACGCCTGCGCAGGAGCCGCAACAGAAGCAAAAAAGAGGACATCATCACATGGAGATAGGAGGCGGCGGACCCGGACCGCGACACCCACCGGACCAGATCACCCCCAGGGTGAGTATAATCTAACTTGTTATTCTTATCTTTCAGGTTACATTACAGAATACTGTAGATAAGCCCCTGATGGCGGTGCCGGCAGCTTATATGCGAAAAAATAGGTGACAGATTCCCTTTTAATACAGAAAAGCTTCCAAGAGCACTCAACTGAACAGATTAACCCCTGCACTGCTAAAATAAAACCTGTGAAGTCCTAAACAGTTCAGGAGTAGGAGAAATCAGATGCTGCAGTCTTCTTGCTCCTCTCTGTCAGACTGAACCCGTGACAATTAGCACAAATGATTTAGATTCTGAAATGTGGCCTGTTGTATGGCTCACACTATTAGCAGATTCGTGATCGTCCTGAGTATTTGAATGTGTTACAAAGGTTTTTGGGTTTTGCCAATTACTATTGTAAGTTCATCAAAAACTTTTCGGCAGTGGACAAATCTCTGACGGATATGACCAGTAAAGGGACAGACTTTTCCAAATGGTCAAGTCCGGCCAGAGAGGCATTTGATACCTCGAAGGTGTGTTTTGCATCTGCGCCAATTCTCATGCAGCCTGACGTCACTCAGCCATTTATTGTAGAAGCTGATGTGACTGAAGTAGTGGTTGGGTTGTATAGTCGCAGGGTGCATCTCCTGGTAAATGGCGTCCATGTGAGTACTTTTCTAAAAAACTGTCATCTGCGGAGAAAAATTATGACATTGGTAACAGGGAACTCTTGGCAATCAAATTGGCCTTTGAAGAGTGGCGTCATTTTCTGGAAGGAGCAGTTCATGCGGTTATGGTAATCACGGATCATAAGAATCTGGTATATCTCGAGTCTGCAAAACATAACACCTAGAAAGGTAAAGATGAGCATTGTTCATTCACCAGGTTTAACTTTTTTGTTACATATAGGCTGGGGAAAAAGAACATTAAGGCGGATGCCTTATCTTGTTGTTTTCCTGGGGTGGAGATAATTGTGAACCAGTTCTTAAACTACAAAAAGGGATGGTTATTGCATCTATATGCTCTGATCTTGAGAAAGAGGTTGTTGAGGCTCAGGGGGATGACCCTGAAGTCTGTCCGTTAGGTAAACTGTTAGTACCTGTGAATCTCCACCTGAGAGTTCTTAGTGAACACCATGATTCAGTCTTGGCAGGACATCCCGGTAATAAAGCCACCACAGATATTCTTTCTCGGCATTCTTGGTGGTCAGGGCTACATCCAGATGTTTGGGAGTATGTAGCCAGCTCCAGTGCCTGTGCGCTTTCTAAAACCTCTCATACTCGTCCGTCTAGGTCTCTTCAACCATGGGCGATTCCCAGTATACCATGGACTCCTTTATCGGTTGATTTTATCACTGATCTACCTGCGTCGGCAGGTAATACTAGCATTTTGGTGTTGGTGGATTCAGTAAAATGTCAAATTTCATTGCGCTACCCGCTTTTCCTAATGCGAAGACCTTGGCGCAGATTTTCATCAGAGAGATTGTAAATTTACATGGGATCCCCACTGATATTGTTTCTGATCAGGGGGTGCAGTTTATTTCCAAATTTTGGAGGACGTTTTGCACTCGTTTGGGGATCCATCTGTCATTCTTTTCAGCATTTCACCTGCAGTGTAATGGGCAAACTGAACTGGTTAACCAGCGTCTTGAGACTTATCTTAGGTGTTTTTGTCTGAAAATCAGGAGGATTGGGTTACCTACTTACCTCTAGCTGAATTAAATTAGCGATAAATAATCGCTGTCATGAGTCTACTGATAAGTTCCCGTTCTTTGGGGCATACAGGTTTTATCCTCAGTTCAGTCCATTTAAAAGGAATCGCTCTTCTGTACTACCTTAAGAAGAACCGTTTTCATCATCAATTACGTCTGCGTGGCAAGGGTTTTCTTATAATTTGAGGAAGATGGTGTCCAAATATATGTAAGATAAGTGGCTGATTGGGGACGTTTGGTGGGTCCAGATCTGTGTATTGGTGACTTGGTGTGGTTGTCCTCAAGAAACATTAAGTTGAAGGTTTCCTCTTGGAAACTGGGTCCCAGGTTCATCAGTTATAAGATTTTGACCATCGTCAACATTGTAGCATTTTGCTTTGCTGCCCACCTTTAGGATAATGTGTTTCATCAATATCTAGTCAAAAAATACTTTGTGTCCTCTGTACCATCACTGCTACCACCATCTCTGGTCATTATGGATGGAAATTTGGAATTTCAAATAGCTAAGATTGTTGATTCTCTCTTAGTTCGTTGATCGCTTCAGTATCTGGTACACTAGAAGGATACGTCCCTGAAGAGAGGATGTGGGTACCAGCATCAGACGTCCGTGCGGCCAAGTTGATCCTGTCTTTTCAAGTGGCACACCCTAATAAACCCAATCCTGAGGTTCTGGAGGTTCCTTGAAGAAGGGAGGGTTCTGTCCCGGGTTTACCGCAACAGAGAGGAGCCAGAAGACCGCAGCGTCTGATTTCTCCTACTCCTGAACTGTTTAGAAGGACTTCTTCATATTAAATGGTGCCAGTTTCTTTTAGCAGTGCAGGGGTTAATCTGCTCAGTTGAGAGCTCTTAGAAGTTTTCTGCATCAAATTTCTCAGCTGTTCACTATTGGCCACTACCCTCTCTCTGGTGGTTTGTGGTTGTTTGTGAAGGCGTTTGGTGGATTTATCTGAGACTGTTGCTAGATTTTGGGTGTGTGCTAATTCCCCTCCTCCAATCCCACGGGTGTTATATCTGATTGACTGGATACTTGGTGACTCTGGTGACTGTGGGGGCAGGTGGGAAAGCGGCTGCTCCACAAGTCTTGGCATCTCCAAGGCTTGCGGGACCATACTCTGCATCTAACACTTCCTCCACTGCTTCTGCCCTTTCCACCTCCTCTAGGACCTCCATGTCTCCCTTAACGAGACACACATTCCAACAGTTCAGAGAGAATCCCACCACCTCCGTATTGCGCAGCCAGGGCTCACCGCAATCAGGCAGTATCTAAAATATAATGCCTTGGAGATCGCAGTCAAACAGCTCAAGAGTTGTGGACAGCTATCCAGGCAGAGTTTGAGCAATGGCTGTCTCCAATGAACATGGAGCCACAGAAGGGTGTGTGTGATAATGGTGTGAACCTGGTTGTGTTTCTGTGCGTTCGGTGGGCACGTCAAAACGACACATCCGCATACATCTGCATGTCCTGCGTAACCCAATGTTAAAGATAGGTAAGCAGGACGCATGCAGAAGTAGGCGGACCTAAACAAAAGAAGTGCAGAAGTGGGCAGAGCTTAGCAAGGAAATACACAGCCCTCCGCAGCTCAGCCGAACACTAATGTGACACCAGCCTTAGTCTAACCTCTGTTGTTGGTAAAATATTTGAAGGGTTTCTGAGGGATGTTATTCTGGATTATCTCAATGAGAATAACTGTTTAACTCCATATCAGCATGGGTTTATGAGGAATCGCTCCTGTCAAACCAATCTAATCAGTTTTTATGAAGAGGTAAGCTATAGACTGGACCAAGGTGAGTCATTGGATGTGGTATATCTTGATTTTTCCAAAGCATTTGATACCGTGCCACACAAGAGGTTGGTACACAAAATGAGAATGCTGGGTCTGGGGGAAAATGTGTGTAAATGGGTAAGTAACAGGCTTAAGCTAGGTTCACATTAGCGTTTGTGTGCACAGCGTTTCGTCTACATGCGCAAACGCTTGTCAAAACACATACAAACGCATGTTTACGCCGCATTTTTTATCTGCATCAGCTTACACATGACGGAAAAAAACCTCTGCGTTTGCTTCCCTTTTTTTCATGCATTTGCGTTTTTTCAGCGTATGTGTTTGGAGAATTTCCTTGGCACAATCCACACCCAATAGGCATGTCTCATTTTCTGGACATTATTATGTGAAAAATGCATGCGCTTCGAACGCATGCATACACATGTCCTTGCGTACGCATACATTCCCATAAACAGTAATGAGTTTATTTGACGCACTCATCCGCATGCGCATGAATGCGCATATTTGACGGATTTTTGCAGCTTCCAAAAATCCAACATGATGTGTTTGCTGGACCCCGCCGCACACCGAAAAACAACGCATGCGTACGCTGACGCATGCGAACTGATGCAAACGCATGCACCATGTTAAGACTCATTCACACGTCAGTATTTGGTCAGTATTTTGCATCAGTGTTTGTATGCCAAAGCCAGGCTTGGAACTTACCGAGACAAAAATATAACTGAAAGACTGACTCCTGTTCCTTGTTTTGGAGACACTCCTGGTTTTGGCATACAAATACTGATGAAATACTGGTGTGTGAAAGAGGCCTGACTATGTTACTATGGCGTTGGTCACACTGTGCTCTGGATACTATGGGGTGATTTCCCACAGTCGCTATGTATGCCGTTGGTCACACTGTGCTCTGTACATGGACACTACCTTCCCATATACCAGTGTTCCCCGACTCTGGTCCTCCAGGCCACCACAGGTCATGTTTCCAGGATTTCCTCAGTATGCCTAGGTGATGGAATTCCCGCCTGTGCAGGTGAGGCAATGATCACCTGTGCAACACTAAGGAAATCCTGAAACCATGACCTGTTGGTGGCCTGGAGGACTGGAGTTGGGGCATAGCCCATGACGGTCCATCCATCCGCCTCGGGCACACACAGCCGTGCACTGTACATGGAGCCTCCGGCACTGACAGTGTTAGTCACAGAGGCCGCCCACCCGTGACGTCACGGCCCCAGCTTCCTGCCGTTGTACGCTGACCGGCGGGCTTCCCTCTACAGCGGGGCTTTGGTGAGGGCTACACATGGACCGGAGCGCACAGTGTCCCCTGCACAAGTGACGGCCGCAGCGGAATGGCGGCTGCTTACTTGTATTAATAAGAGCCATTTGTAAGGAAGGAGCGGAGGGAAACAATGGGACTCCCAGCAGCGGCTCTGCTCCTCTGCGTGGTGTAGCGGGACTGGCGCTGGCACAAGTGTTGGCATGTGGCCGTGCTGAGTAGTGACCCATTGTGTGCCGTCTGGCTCTGATGGGCAGGCCGTCCCCACGCCCTCCGGCTGGCATCACCCTCTCGGGGTGCCCTGTGTGGCTGGATCTAATAGGTGCCAATCTGCGCTGGGGATAATGGAGTGCCAGCCCTGAGTGCCCACCCAGCAGGGAAGGATGTCGGATCCCAGTTACTGGACAGCGTTCCATGGCTGCAAAGGCCACCTGGCGAAAGGGGCATTGCTGCAGCGCTCCAAGAGGTGAGATGTGCAGGGTGGTGTGCGGTTTGGCCTCAGGGTGGTGTGCGGTTTGGCCCCAGGGTGGTGTGCGGTTTGGCCCCAGGGGCGGGGTTGCGGTTTGGCCCCAGGGTGGGGTTGCGGTTTGGCCCCAGGGGCGGGGTTGCGGTTTGGCCCCAGGGTGGGGTTGCGGTTTGGCCCCAGGGTGGGGTTGCGGTTTGGCCCCAGGGTGGGGTTGCGGTTTGGCCTCAGGGTGGTGTGCGGTTTGGCCTCAGGGTGGTGTGCGGTTTGGCCCCAGGGGCGGGGTTGCGGTTTGGCCCCAGGGTGGGGGTGCGGTTTGGCCCCAGGGTGGGGTTGCGGTTTGGCCTCAGGGTGGTGTGCGGTTTGGCCCCAGGGTGGGGGTGCGGTTTGGCCCCAGGGTGGGGTTGCGGTTTGGCCTCAGGGTGGTGTGCGGTTTGGCCCCAGGGTGGGGTTGCGGTTTGGCCTCAGGGTGGTGTGCGGTTTGGCCTCAGGGTGGTGTGCGGTTTGGCCCCAGGGGCGGGGGTGCGGTTTGGCCCCAGGGGCGGGGGTGCGGTTTGGCCCCAGGGGCGGGGGTGCGGTTTGGCCCCAGGGGCGGGGGTGCGGTTTGGCCCCAGGGGCGGGGGTGCGGTTTGGCCCCAGGGGCGGGGGTGCGGTTTGGCCCCAGGGGCGGGGGTGCGGTTTGGCCCCAGGGGCGGGGTTGCGGTTTGGCCCCAGGGGCGGGGTTGCGGTTTGGCCCCAGGGGCGGGGTTGCGGTTTGGCCCCAGGGGCGGGGTTGCGGTTTGGCCCCAGGGGCGGGGTTGCGGTGGCTGCCGGGTGGGTTGTACGGATGCTGTTTGCTACTTGAACACGTTTCTGTGTAACGGCTCTTAGGTCAGAAGCTTATAATAATGAGTTTCATGAAGTGCTCCAGTGGTTTGCAGTCACTCCATATCCCATTATGTCTGATCCTATCTGCATGGATTTGCTGTTCTCAGTACAGGTGATATGGCGCCCATGGTGTGATGGCAGGTACCTGGGCAGGCTGAAGGGCTCCCCGCAGCACATATGTGATGTGCATGAACCAGGCTGCACTGCGAGCAATCAAGCATGAGATTGCCCTTGTACTTGCCACCATTTACAGCCACCCTGCACAAAATGTTCTCCTTATACGCCCTTGATTGATGCTCTGTCAGCTAGGACTACATAGCTGTTTTAACCACACGACATTCTGTAAGAGTTGTCCACTACTTTTTCTTGGGGGGGAAAAAAGCAAATCTATTCTCGCAGTCCCCTGCTGGTCGTCTCGCTTCAGAAACCTGAGTCGGATCCTTTTCTGGGGGCACTTGGCACAGATATGAGGATAGGTGGGTGTGTATGATTTGTTCCTTTCAGGCACACTGGACTCAATAGTGTGATCTTATAGGGGAGTTTCCCCACTGTGATATTGAGGAGCTATCCTTTGAATACATCAATATCATCTTGGTGGAGGCCGGGCACCTGGAACCTCTGTCACCTCCAGCTGAGAGCCCATGGGGGTGCCGGGTGTCTGATCCCTCCAAACTGATATCCATGGCATATCCAACTTTAAAGTTGTGATGCGGACTATACCCGAGAGAGCGATTTCTGCCAACTCCACCATAAACCTGCAGAGTCAGCTCAGCCAAGCATATTTCAATAGGGAGAATAGAACCCGCCAGACGCCCGGCTCCACCTTCTATGCTGCGGGGCTGATGGGATCTGGAAACGTTCTGTGTGCTGTAATATTCAGGGCTCTGATAGAATGGTCAAATCCTACTAGATCCCCCTTATCAGTGCTCTGCATGTGGAACAGAGAGGTCACTGATCACCTCAGCTTCCCTTCTGGCCATGTCTGGGGATCTGTGATCTCATCAGAGACTTTAGGGATATGGGCACACTCGGGATTTTGATGGGGGTTTTTTTGAGGATATCCTCTCCAAAATTTCTCGGAGAAACATAAGTAAAGTTTTTATGAGAAATCCACTTTGCTGTTCACATGATTACAGTATTTGTTTTTCTGAAGGTTTTTGTAAAACACTTGCTGGGAAAAAAAAACATAAGTGCAGATCCCAAGCCTTCAAAAACTTTTCGAGGAATGGTCCAAGAAAAGAAAAATGTCTCCAAAATCACTTTGAACTCTTCAAAAACTGTGAACATGGCCTAAAATCATGTCCTCAGCACTTTCTCTTTTTTTTTTTTTTTTTTTTTAAGTCCACCCCTTTAGCCCCCCCCTGGTTTTTCAGCTCTGTTCTTGTGGTTGGTTGGGGTTGTAGATGGTGGTCCTGCACTTGGCCTGGTGGTAGGACAATAGTTCCACTCTCGTATGGCTGCTCTAATAGACCGTTAATGGATCACTTTTCCAATGGGGAAAGCTACTTGGCACTGCAGCGGCTCAGCAGGCGTTACAGGGCTACCATTAATATGAGAGCGATGAGGGTCTGGCACCCCCTATGATCTGCTGATGTCCGTGCTGGAAGCAGATAGACGTAAGCAATGTATGCAGCAGAACGTCGCAGCTCCGAACGTTGCAGGCTATCTCCTATGGAACGGCGGTGCTCCACTATGCTCATTGCTTCCATCCGGAGCAGATCACTGATCGACGTGGGTGCCATTGACCGATGATATGGACAAGTCATCAATATGTTAGTAATCTCGGACTACCCCTTTTAATACTCCAAAAAACTTTGGTGGTAACGCTCTCATACCATTGGCTGAATAATTAGATGTGTTTTCACTTAGTTTTCCGTTTGCATAGTGCAATGATCTAATGTTCTGAAACCATCAACAAGTCAGATAAACTAAATAATAAAACTGTGCAAAGTTTGGCCCCAATTTGTATGAAGTCACCAGAAAGCATGAGATGTATTAAAATAAATGATTCTGCTGACCTGGTAAATTGGCTGTCAGGCTTTATCTGTCATGCAGTAATGATACTTTATGTACTCTTAAGCCCCCGTTACACTAAACGATGTCCCAGCGATCCCACCAACGATCCGACATGATGGGATCGCTGGGACATCGTTAGGCTGATCGCTGGTGAGCTGTCACATAAACAGCCCCAGCGATCAGGACCAGCGATGCTGGTTTCTAATGTAAACGTCGGGTATCCAGGAGCCGCGCGACTCCTGGAAACCCGCTGTTTACCTTGGAAACTGGCGTGCATGCTGGTTTCCAATGTAAACATCAGGTATCTAAGAGCCGCGTGACTACTGGATACCCGACGTTTACATTAGAAACCAGCGTCGCTGATCGTTGGTCTCTCGCTGCCACACGCAGCGATGCGTGTTGGCCAGCGGGAGACCAGCGATCGAAAAACGGCCCAGGCCGCTCGAGCACGATCAGCGATAACCGGCAGGGGGGCAGGTCGCTGATCCCCGTCACACACAGTGATCTCGCTGGCGAGATCGCTGATGTGTCACAAAATCAGCGATCTCGCTAGCGAGATTGCTGTGTGTGACGGGACCCTTAGGTGACTGCCTCAGCCAATCGGCGGCTTTGGCTGTGATGATGGCATTGGTAATCCAGGTGTCACTAAATGCATACAAGGGATTTTGTGAGCGTGGCCATATGAATCCAAAAAGATCTTGACATGACTGGTGCTTTGCACCTGTCCCTGGTGTAGAAGCGTCTTGCCTTGCATGGTCTCGGCAAGATTGTGCACAGTAACCTACAGACAGTGTCAGGTCAGTGCCGTTACACTGACTAAAATGATATCTTGATTGATGAAATCCATCCTGTGGCTGTTCTTAATCTTTTCAGTTTTATGTTAATGATATGCCTGTGTCCTAAGGTGGGGTTGGTGTATGTGCGCTCTGATCCTATATTAATAATGCAGACTGCTGACAGCTCACTGATCTCTCACTGACTGACCCACTAGTTTACATAATGAATACCGGCCATGTCACCTGCGCTGCAGCATAATCGCATGGTTAGTCTAAGTTCACACTTGCGGATGGTTGCGTACGTCCTCCCATAAGCCCCGCCTAGTTCCGCATGTCTCCTGCGTACCTATCTTTAACATTCAGTACACAGGGACATACGTTGTATGCGGATGCATCAGCATGCAGCATTTTGACATGCCCGCTGAACGCACAGAAATGCAGCATGTCGCATTTCCGTGCAGTCGGCGGGCACGTCAAAACGCCACATGCGGTCACACGCATGTCCCTCCGTACCCAGTGTTAAAGATAGGTACGCAGGAGACATGCGGAACTAGGGAGGACGTACGCAACCATCCGCAGACCAGCCATACGCATGTGTGAACTTGGCCTTACTGTGCATTTAATCAATTTGAAAATGGCGCCTGCATAGTAGCAGCCATTGGTTTGTATAGAGATCCGATAGCTGTTGTTGGTGTGCGCGGGCAGCGCAATCTTGGTGGAGGCCTTTTTTTTTTTTTTTTTCTTTTTTTTTTCTTCAGCATGATGGCCCCCTCCGGCGCCTGCACAACAGCAGCAGTCAGATCTTTATACAGACCAATAGCTGCTACTGCGCAGGCGCCATTTTCAAAAATTTTTTCCCTCGCTCAAGTAAATCTGCAAAAGGGATTAAGTGCACAGTAACCATTCGATTATGCAGCGCAGATGCTGCGACCCCAGCGCCTGCCTGCAGAAGCGTTTGTTTTGGTTTTTTTAATTCAGGATGTGCTGGTATTCATTATGTAAACTAGTGGGCAGGTCAGTGAGGGATCAGTGACCTGTCAGCAGTCTGCATTATGAACAGCTAAGCAGAGCACCACATGCACCAACCCCGCCTTAGGACACGGTCATATCATTAACACAACTGAAAATAAAGATTAAGAACCAGCCACAAGACTGATTTCATCAACCCAGGTTTCATTTTATTCCTTACTAGCTGAAGAGCCCGGCGCTGCCCTGGCATAGTAACTAAATACGGTTCAACAAATATCTCTCTAGCCCCGCCCACTCCGCATAGCCACATTCACTATAATATCCCACATCATCCCGTCAGCCAGAGCCACCGGACTACTACCCCTAATATCCCACATCATCCCGTCAGCCAGAGCCACCGGACTACTACCCCTAATATCCCACATCATCCCGTCAGCCAGAGCTACCGGACTACTAATATCCCACATCATCCCGTCAGCCAGAGCTACCGGACTACTAATATCCCACATCATCCCGTCAGCCAGAGCCACCGGACTACTACCCCTAATATCCCACATCATCCCGTCAGCCAGAGCCACCGGACTACTACCCCTAATATCCCACATCATCCCGTCAGCCAGAGCCACCGGACTACTACCCCTAATATCCCACATCATCCCGTCAGCCAGAGCCACCGGACTACTACCCCTAATATCCCACATCATCCCATCAGCCTTGGGTGAGAACCAGAGGTCTGAATGGAGCGTTCCTAAATTCCATACCGGGGACCCCTTTAAGAGACTATATTATTGACTAGCGGTCGTAGTTAACCTATACTATTTAGTGAAGTCTTTCAAAGACCAGTAACTGCAAAGTTGAATTATGTGACTTGTAGGAGTTAATAGCCTATGCTGTGTCCCACAACGGAGGTTTTTCAGTTCATATGTTAATTTTAATTATTTGATCAATAAAATTATGCTTTTTTTTATTAATTTTCAATTGTGCTGTTTCTGCGCTCCGGTTTTTATAACCTGTGGTGGGACAGATGGGTTGTGATAAGTGATTTATTGGCACATTATATATTTCTTGGATCTTATTTGATTCAATAATAATCCCTTTAAGAGAACCTGGGGTCAGAACCAGAACGCTTAGTGGAATTGCCCTAACTTCCGTACTGAGGATCCCTTTAAGAGGAGCCTGGGGTCAGAACCAAAGCGCTGGATGGATTTGCCCCGACTTCCTTACCAGAGATCCCTTTAAGAGGGAGGATGTGTGATGGGTATATGGGCACAGGAGGGGGTGATTCATTTGTCATATGCTCTCTGCTCCTTTCTGGGGGGCAGACAATGGCTGGGAGCTTGGGTTTCCAGGGTTACTAGATTTCTCCCACCAGGTCAATGTCTGCTGAGGTGTTGTCGAGTGAGAAAACTGTTGCTCATAGCAACCAATCACAGCTCAGCTTCTTTTAAACAGCTCTGGTGAAATGAGAGATGCTTAGTGATTGGTTGGTGATGCACACAGTCACACACACACACATTCAATTAGATAGATATATATATATATATATATATATCTATCTAGCTGAAGAGCCCGGAGTTGCCCAGCATAGTATCCCCTGTATATACCTGTATGTCATATCCTTTTGTATATAGTATAAACACCTGTATGTCATCTCCCCTGTATATAGTATATACCTGTATGTCATCTCCTCCTTTATGTAGTATACACCTGTATGACGTGTCCTGTATATACGTGTATGTCATCTCCTCCTGTATATAGTGTATACCTGTCATCTCCCCCGGTATATACTTGTATAACATGACCTGTATATAATGTCCCCCTGCATATAGTATATACCTGTATGTCATCTACTCCTGTATGTAGTACAGGGTGGGCCATTTACAGTATATGGATACACCTGGGTGGGCCATTTATATGGATTAACCTAAATTAAATGGGAATGGTTGGTGATATCAACTTCCTGTTTGTGGCACATTAGTATATGGGAGGGGGAAAACTTTTCAAAATGGGTGGTGACCATGGTGGCCATTTTGGATTCCAACTTTATAAATGGCCCACCCTGTATATACGTGTCATCTCCTCAGCTATTTATAGTATATTCGTGTCCTCTCCTCCTGTATATAGTATATACGTGTCCTCTCCTCTTGTATATAGTGTAAACCTGTGTCCTCTCCCCCTATACGTAGTATACACCTGTACGTCTCGCAGGTTCCCTCCTGTCTGTACACGGTGGAGGCACAGTGATCGTCTGCAGAAATGCTAATAAGAACTTAAAAAGCCTTTTCTGTTCTCTACATGAATGACCCGGTGCGAGAGCTCCCGGGGTTGTTGGGGAAATTGGAACTTTTTGTGAAATTCTCAGGGTTTAAAATCAACAGATCAAAATGCGAGATTATGTTCCTTAAGAACCAGGCGGGCACTAAAGCTAGCCATTCTGGTTTGTCTGAGACTCTGGGAATTTCATTGGCAAAAGAATCCATAAGGTATCTGGGAATACAATTGGCGAGATCAACGGGATTGATATATAGCCTAAATTATGGCCCCTCATTAGCAAAATGGAACATAAATTAAAAAGATGGGTAGGGCTCCTGTTGGTGTTGGGGAGGTGCCGCCTGGTCAAAATGATGAGCTTTTTGAAATTGCTGTATCTTCTCCAGACTCTCCCTCTATTGCTGAAACAGGTTGATTTGGAAAGACTCAATTGAGCCTTCACTAGGTTTGTTTGGCAGGTGAAACTTCCAAGGATTAAATTGGGGATGTTAATGTTACCTAAGGATCAGGTGGGATAAGCTTCCCTGACGTATTCTGGACTGGATTAAAGGCACAAGCAGACATTCGGACTTCGATTTAGTATCTGAGTTAAGTAGACTGTGGAAATTCGTTTTAGTGCTGCATACTTCTAGAACCCAGACCCCTCCACTACTCAAGTCTATGGTAGTTTCTAGAGACACGATAGCAGCTTAGAAGGCGGCATATCCAGGTTTTCCCCTGGGGAGGGAAAATAGAATGTTTGCAGCTTGGAGGGAAGGAGGGATTCATTCATTGAGGGATTTATTCCATGCATCAGTCACGATGGCTAAATGGGAAGGAGATCATAGACAAGTTGCACTTACCAGAAGTACATTTCCTGCAATATAAGCAGTTGAAACATCATGTCTTGGACGCCCTTATTAAAGTCGAAGCTGAGTATGTGGACAATACTTGGGATGAAGTGATGTCGTTAGATTTAGAGGAGACTAATATATCCTCCATCTATGCAATACTGGGGAGCACCTGTTACCCTCAGGTACAAAGAACATAGTTGGCGCTCCCAGCCCCTGAATGGGGGATTCAGAGATGGGGATGAAATTTGAGGGGGTTGGAAAGCAGTACGTGAAAATATATTTAATGAAAGATGGAGAGATTTGTACTTCAGGGTTATACATAGGGCTATTATGGGGTTCAATATTTCATCTAGAGGTACCTTGGTCGATAGAATCCAATTTTGCCCCAAATGCAAGATGCAGGACACAGATCTGCTGCATGGACTATGGGATTGTAGGGAAATGCAGGGAATTTGGAAAGCAGACCAAAGGTTAATGAAAGATATGATAGGAGTCTGGATGGCATTAGATCCAAAGATCTGGAGTTTGCACGGTTTGGCAGGACTTACGGTAGATTGGGAAAATCAGATGCGCAGATGTTCCACATGATTGCATTAGTGACAAAAAGAATACTCGGGATGGCTGAACTCAACGGTCCCCACAATTAAAGATGTGGTGGACGAGGCTCGCAGGGCCCTGATTTCTGAAAGGATTGAAGCGGAAAGAGATGTGGCTAAAGAGGCGGAGAAATTCTTCACTAAATGGAGGCGGTTTATAACGAATTTACTTTCTAGGTCAGATATCCGGTCGATTTTCCTTCCCTTCCGAGGGTCAAGTTGGTACCTCATGGAAGAATTGCAGGGGACCTTGGGAGAATTAAAGTTGGACTTTTAAATTCCTTGGGAAATTGATGGAGAGCCACTATGTAGGAAACTGACTTTCATTTCATGATTGGTCTAAACCCTTTTTAGGCTGTGTGCCCACATTGCGTTTTTGAAGCGTTTGTTCCAGATTAGACTCTTCAGAAATGCTTAAAATAAGCATCCCATTCATTTTAATGCATTTTTGCATTTTTGTTCCAATTGATGCGTTTTTTTTCCCCGCATAGGAAACGCTTAGCGGCTAAAAACGCAGCATGTTCATTATTTTCCGCTTCAGTCCACGTTTTTAGCCGTTTCCTATAGTCCAGAAGACGTGCGGAAAAAACGCATCAAAAACTGCGGTTTTTAAGCAAAAAAAAAAAACGGAAAAAAGACGCGCGTTTTCTAGGAAGGAGTAGCGTTTTCTATCAGTTTAAAAACGCTAACATGGGCGCATAGCCTTACTCTCGCAACATGGACCTGTGGGAGGGGAGTGTTTTATTATAGCACCTGATGTTAATCTGCTGTTTTTCCCGCTGTATTATTAATCTATAATTTGGGAGCTCGGTTTTGTATACTAGTAAGTAGTAAGTCATAGTAAGTACACCAGTCTAATGGGGTCTAAAAGATCTGTTTTATTAGTATTTACAGTTTGTATTATGAATTCTAGTGATGTTGGACCCCAACAGTCCTAGTTGTGACAAACCCTAAGGATACGACGACATTACCATTGTAGATAAAAACGCCTTTAACAGTCGTGTCCAATGGAACAGTACTAACTGGTGATATTACTGATTTATGGCCCATTGTTGGATGGAAATTCCCCCTAATAATTGTCACACAATTTGCTACTGACACTTCCCATCTTTCTAATTTATGATTAACTATTATTAACCTCTCGAATCACTTTGTCCTGTTAGATTTTCCTCATTTACCTTCACACCAACATTTGGGAAGTCGGCAGATCCTCGCAGCAGTCCTTCCCATGTGACCAAACAGCCTATGATTGGCCGCAGCAGTCACATGGGATAGAACATTTTTCATGCGCACAGACTGGAGAAATCGTTTTATTTATCTTTTACACATCCTCAACGACCTTTACTTTGTTGCATATTTATTAAATATGTATTTAAAGCTGTATTATTTATGCAGGGTGCAGTTCTGCAAAATGGGTCAATTTTTGGCTAGAAAATGAGATGAGAAAAAAGTGAAACCATTTTTCTAGGGCAATGTATGACAGAAAATCAGCAAAGCCAAAAATGTAAACGCCCAGCCTTGTAATTTTCGAGTGTTAGCTTAGCAGTAAGATAACGTTCTAGTGGATGAATACCGGCTGTGGATCAGGCAGCAGATGGTTTGAACCTCGGAGCAGACACCCCCTCTTCTTTGTTCTTAAACATCTGGCGCCTAAATCACATGACTACAAAGCCCTTTGGAGCTGTTAGTCCTCTTTAACTCTTACTTGTATAGAAAAAAAATGAAATCTTCTTCTGTTGGTTATGCTTTTACCATTTGGTCTTAACGGGATTTTCCTGTCTCCGATGATAGTCACTCTGTGACTGCAGACTGCCGTATCATGACATTGGGTAATGTGCACACTGTCACAATTCCCCTGTGTGTGAGTGATCATGTGACCACATGTATCTGATTTACATATTTGCGATCACATGCCGACTAGTCTCCTGCACTTCTCTCAATTCTCTTCTGTTGACAGGAGCTTCATGAGTCTAGTTGGCATGTGATCGCAAGCATGGAAATAATATACATGCGGTGACATGACCGCCAGCTCACATGGGTAATAAGGGGAATCATGACTGTCATCATTTGGCTGCTTGCACTCGCATAGAATGACTGCAGACTTTTTTCTCGAGACCCTCTTAAGATCTTACACGCTAGCAAATGTATACCCTGTTATTTGACGTTGTGTACTTCTAAAATCATCACTTTGGACCAAAAATAAATCTTGAATTTGATGGGCCACTTACACAGTAACGCCCTACAATCCAGAAGTCAAATCACCAGTGCCCTATGGGCATGAGTATGTAGGCAGGCCACATAATTATATGTTCAGGTATTTAAAGCTTCATCTATAATAGCATAGCATTTCCGAGCTCCCTTTTAACCAGTTTAAGACCAGGCCGTTTAATGACATTCCAGACCGTTGTTCAAATATTCAATTTTTGTGTCTTTTTTTTCATATTACATGGGGCTCTATTTTTTTTTTTAATTTGTTTATTAAACAACAAACAGATGTACACATTTTGTAAATAACCAATGCAATGTATACACGATCATCATAATATCTGGTAAAGGAAGAAAACCAACAAGTTTGTACATTGAGTTATTTGTACAGATCTCAGTTTCCCAGGTCCTCACTCTCTTGCGAGGCCTATGGATTATCTAAGAGTAGTTACAAGAACCCGTTATTCGTCTATACAGATGTTTGGCTATGCATAGCCCAGAATGATACATTACAGCCAATATATCTAACATAATACAAAAAACTACTATGCCAAAACCCCCTCCATAGCACTGATGACATTATAAACCTATAACGTGTAAGTCAATATAGTCTTCACTACAGCTATTATATTAATAACAGACCACTATCTACGCATTGTTATAGTAGGGTGAGATGTACTCCATACATCCCAAATTTTCTGAAACTTCCCCAAGCAACCCCTATTCTGGTACAGTGTCTGCCCGTAAGGTATAATTGAATTTACTAGTTCAATCCAGGCTCTAACAGAAGGATGTTTATTACCCATCCAGCGTAAGGCCTATATTTTCCTGGCTAAAAAAGTGTCTCCCACAGGAAAATTGTGTCCCCATATCTCTTCCTCCAGCACACCAAACAGACATACCAAGGGAGTGAGAGGAACAGGAGTATCTATGAGGGAGGTTAACAACGAGGTCACCTCGCTCTAAAAAGATAGAGTAGTTGGGCACCCCCACACCATATGTGTAAAATCCGCATCCATTGTATGACATCTTAAACATTCTGAGGATTGGGACCACCCCATTCTAAATAGCCGTAGTGGGGTCAGATATGACTGGTGGACTATATACATTTGTGTCATTTTATTATTGGCCGAGGACCAAGGATCTCCTCTCCTCCCAATCTTTATTTTGGATATTTGGAACTAGAGACCTCCACCTCTCCCTTACTAACAATAAAGCAGAGTCAGAGCCCACAGACAACATATAAGTATTTAAGGTAGAAATAAGACCCTGGGGGCCTTGTGACTTGAGAATCCCTATCAAAGTAAAGGACGATATTGCTTGGGTCGTATTTCTGTTACGTAAGTGTGTTGAATTGCTGGTCTAAGCTGTAGGTATCGAAATAACTGGGTCCTCGGGACACCGTGTTTAGGGGGCTTTATTTTTGACACTGTCATATTCTTTTTATTTTTTTGCTGATATTGGGCAATATCGATGGGAAAATAAGGGAAACTATTATCTTTTTCCCAATTTCTTTTAATATTTTTTTTAAATGTATTACAATGGTCACCTCCACTTTGTTCCCATCCCATTCTGTAACAATTATTTTTATATATTGAATGCAAGGTTGCTTTTTTTTTTACACTGCAGTGGTGGAGCTAGTAACAGTGATTGGGATTGACAATGGAATTTTTAGCATTTAAATTTTAATTTAGTTTACTTATTAAGCCCCCATAACGTCATTACAAAAAAATTTGCGGTGGGGGGGAGATTATTTCAATATTTAATTTTTTTTTTTTTTTTTTTTATTTTCACCTTGTATCCCTTGTAACTGGGGGTGGTATATTAGCCCAAGTTACAAGGGAAATGCAACCCCTTGACTGCATATCAGAGCTGTGTGGGTCTCTTATGACCCAGCGGGGCTCCTGTTTCCTCTGTATATTAAGCAATCACATGACCTCCGGGCATGGAGTAGGACGTGCCGTCGGCGCTCTTTATTACTAAAGTACACTGTTTAGCTCTATATATACATTGATAGAGACTGTAATAAACAGTCTGTGTCTTAGAATGTCACTGCCGAGTGGAAACCCATCCTTCACATGCTGGTGTGTTTTTTTTTTTTTTTTTTTTTTCCGTAAGCAAGGAACAGTCCGAATTTGAAGTTTCATCAGTGTTTGGTCCAAGTTTCATAGTTTTTCTTTTCTCAGATGAAAAGAAAAACTTATGCAGGCTTCTCAGCCTTCTCATATCAAACTGTCCTTGAAAAATTGGCAGCAAACAAATGGCATCAGAGTATCCATAAATATGTATTGGCGAGTTCTATCCAACAGTCTGATCAGTATCGGCCAAGTCTGTCACCCCCAAAATGCAAATTAAGTTACTTAAGCAGTCATGTAGGGGACTTAGCCCTTATAAATATCATACCAGCAGTATCCATTTTCGTATTTTGGTTGCTAAGTAGACGACTTTTATTCCATATTCAAATGAGGAGCCTTGGGTGCACCCTTGGCCTCGGCCAAAGAACCGTTAGTTAAGGCCCTGTCACAAGGCCCTGTCACACTAAGCGAGATCGCTGCTGAGTCACTAGAACTGTGACGTTATAATGATCTTACCAGCGAGATCGCTGTGTGTGACAGTGACCAGCGACCAGCCCCCCTGCCGGGTATCGCTGATCGTGCACGAAATGTCTGGACATTTCTTTGGTCGCTCATGTCCCGCTGAGTCGTTTGTATCGTCACGTTTGACACCTAGCCTAACGACCTCGTTAGCGACTCAGAAGCAAGACAAGGCGGGGATTAGCCTACCCATTTCCACGCCTACCTCGGCTCCGATTGGTGGTCACTACAGCGTCCTGATTGGCGGGCTTCCTTTTAAAAGAAGCTAACAAAGTAGCGCTTCAGTTCTTTGTTCCTGACCCGGGTATGTCCAAGTTGAGATCCTGTTTTTGTCCAACGGCTGCAACTCCATTTTGGATCATCTGCTTTTCCATCTTCGTTGCTTCTCTAGCCAGTTAATGGTAGGTATTTTTTTGGGGTCTCAACAGCGATTCCACATATTTGTTGTTGCGGTAGCGTCCACCATTCAGAGCTGAGAGGGCGTGAGAAAGGGAGCGCAATCCACGCCTGTGTAAATACAGCGTCACACAGTACATCCCTCATCGAGGTGTGAATCGTCAATGGAACATGCAATGTGACAGGGTCCCAACGACCACCGACATCGTTACAAAGGTCGCTATTACACGCTAGATCGTTGCTCCGTCGTTGGGTAGATTGGACTGTCTGACATCTCAATAGCGACCACATAGCGATGCAGCAACGATCCGTGTCGTGTCGTATCGCTGTCGGGATCGTTATAGCGTCGCTAGGTGTGACGGGACCTTTACACTTCCTTCATTTGAATTCGGAGCTCTGTCCTGATTGACAGCACTCATTTTCCCACAGAATGCAGTGCCTGAACATAATTCATGGGACACTGGCGGATCCCATCTGCGCTTAGTGTTTTACAGTCACTTGCGCAGTGTGGGTGCCGGAGCGCGCTCATCCATGAGTCCTGTCTGCTGCCTCTGCTCGGCACACTGACACTGGAAATGTAGGAATCGGTAACGAGATAGGAGCCAGGGATGGGAACTCGCCTGTACTGACGCTGTGCGTGCCGCTGGACTCCTTTAGTGTCAGTGTGCCATGGATTGAGTTCAAGCACTGGTTGTGATGATAGTGCTCAGTGCATGGTTATGCTCCTTAATTTTTGAGACCTTGGCCATACCAAGGGTGCACCAAAGCCCCTCATTTGCAAGTAAAATAAGTAGTTTTCACAGCTACTAAAACACTAACCTGAATACGGCTGGTGTGATTTATATAGGGGCCAAGTCCTCTATATAACTGTTTAATATAGGTGACTATAGTTTAATATGTGTTTCGGATGTGACAGAGTCCCTTTGATATGAAGTTGATTCCACTCTGAAGATTTTCTACAAGATTTTGGAGTTCAGACACAAATATTGGGTGAGCAGGTTTGGCTCTGAACCTTCATTCTACTTCATCTTAACGTTTTTTGATGGGGTTGTGGTCAGGGCTCTGTGTAAACCAGTAATGTTCTTCCACACCAAACTCGCCCAACTGTGCCTTTATGGACCACACTTTGCACTGGGGCACAGTCATCCTGGAACAGAAAAGGGAATGCTCTCAAATGGTTCCTACAAAGATGGAAGTATACAAATCCCTTAAATGTCTTGGTGTGCTGACGTATTAAGATTTTCCTTCTTAAACTAAGGGACCAAGGCCTATCCCTGAAATACAGACCTCCATAGAATGATCCCTCCTCCATCAAACCTTCTAGTAGGCACAGTGCAGTAGGCATTCACCAAACCCAGACTTTTCCATCAGTGTCAGATAGAGAAACGTGTTCTGCGCAGCAATGGATAGTTCTTTCACTGCTCCAGAGTCTTGTGGTGGCTGCTGTACGGCAGCCGCTGCTTGGTGAGGCTTGCATACAACCATAGAAACACATGCCACGAATCTTCCAGCATACCTTTTGTGGGCTGATGTAAATGCCAGTGGAGGTTTAGAGGGCGCTGGTGACTTTTATGCACTCAGTGACCCCACTCTGTAACTTTTCATGGTCTGATACTTTTGTGACTGAGATGCTAAGGCTTCTAAACATCTCCACTTCCCATAGCTGACCATTAACGGACTTGTTACAATGGTGGCATCCTTTTACAGAATGACCCGTTATTTCACATGCTAAAAGGTATACTGGATTCCATACAACCTGTAGCAATGGACACGCGTGAAAATGCTGATTGCAATGTGTCCAAATACTTTTCTCTGGTGTATCTACCTGTGTTAAAATGTAAGCTTTCTCCTAGGCCTCACTCTGACTTTCTTGAAACACCATCCGAATATGGACTGTGATGCCTGGACTAGCCTGACTGGAGCTTGACAGTCCTACAGGCATGTGTGAAGCTGTTGAGTTCATTTCAGGAGACCCACATCCAATCCGTACATCGCGGTCTGTACGTAGACAGCGTTTCACGGTGCTCTTACTCGCTGCACATCGTGCTTTATTATGAGGATTTATGTTTTGCAGCATCATTTCCCTGCAGCACAAAGGGACTTATGTAAGCAGTTGCTTCTCGTCAGAGAAATGTGCTGTCTTCCAGGTGCAAAAATTAAAGATGTGTCTGACAGGATATCAGGACTCTTCAGACCTACAGATGACTACCCATTCCTGCTACTACATGTGGGGACAAATGACACCGCAAGAAACGACCTGGAAATCATCTGCAGAGACTTTGAAGACTTAGGCAAGAAAGTGAAAGAACTGGGAGCGCAGGTGGTCTTCTCTTCCATCCTCCCAGTGGATGGCCATGGAACAAGGAGGTGGAATAAGATTCTGCAGGTGAACAACTGGCTACGTCGATGGTGCCGTCAGCAACGATTTGGATTTCTGGATCACGGAGTGAACTACTTATACGATGGACTACTTGCTAGAGATGGGGTGCACCTTACGAAGACTGGAAAGCATGTATTTGGAAGTCGCCTTGCTACACTTGTAAGGAGAGCTTTAAACTAGAACAACATGGGAAGGGAAGCAAAAGACCAGAAAAAGCCATACACCTGACAAATGCTATTGAGAACTCTGCTATTAGAAGTGGAAAGGAAGAACAAAGACGAAAGAATCTAATAAAAATATTGGAGAAAGAGAAACCAATCACAAACTAAAATGTTTCTATACTAATGCACAAAGCATGGGCAACAAACAAGGAGAATTGGAACTACTAACACAGGAACAGAAATATGATGTAATTAGAATCACTGAAACTTGGTGGGACAATACACATGATTGGAATACAAGACTAGAAGGATACAACTTATTTGCAAGAAATAGACTTGATAAACGAGGAGGGGGTGTCGCATTGTATGTTCGAAACGCGTATATCTGCACAGAGATTGAAGCTTCAGAGACTGAGAGTTCTGTGGAAACTGTTTGGGTAAGAATACAAGGACAGAACAATGGAAAGGACACCATTGTAGGCATTTACTACAGGCCGCCTGTGCAAGCCGAAGATATAGATGAACTCTTTATGCATCAGATGGCCAAGTTCTCCAAAAAATATGACATAGTTGTCATGGGAGATTTCAACTATCCAGACATTTGTTGGGAATCTCTCTCAGGCAAAACTAACAGGTCAAGGAAATTCTTATCCTCTCTTGCTGACAACTTTATCTTCCAAAAGGTAAGGGAGAAAACAAGGGGAACTGCTACCTTGGATCTAATCCTTATAAACAGGGAGGAAATGGTTGAGGAGGTAAAAGTGGCTGGGACCCTAGGAGGTAGCGACCATGCTATTTTAGAATTTTGGATTACTAGAGGTGGAAGACCTGTGAAGACTCAGACGTCAAGGTTAGATTTCAGAAAGGCAGATTTTAAGGGATTCAGAAAGAGAATTGGAGGGATCCAATGGCTGGATATCCTTAAAGACAAAAATGTCCAGGAAGGATGGGAAATCTTGAAAAATGAAATTCTCAAAGCACAGTTGTTAACAATTCCGAAAAGAGGGAAGAATAGGAAGCATTTAAGGAAACCAGGATGGATGAACACAGAACTTAAGCACATGCTAAAAAGGAAGAAAAAAATGTTTATAAAATGGAAAGAGGGAGGCATATCTAAAGAAGAATATAATGCTGTCTGCAGAACCTGCAGGGCACAAATCAGATTAGCTAAAGCTGAAAATGAACTGAGGCTTGCAAGAGATGTCAAAAGCAATAATAAAGGATTTTGGGGATATATCAAAAGTAAAAGAAAAGTCAAAGATGCTATAGGATTTTTACAGGATGAAAATGATGAAATGGTAAGACAGGATGTTGAGAAGGCTGAACTTTTAAATTCCTATTTTGCATCTGTTTTCTCTCAGAAAGGAAATGCAACATCAACTGTTATTCACTGTCCTATTAAGGGAATAGAAGAATCCAGGATATCTATAAACAGAAAGATAGTGAGGAAACACTTAGCTAACCTAAATGAATTCAAGTCTCCAGGTCCAGATGAATTACACCCCAGAGTACTGAAGGAGATAGCAGAAGAAATTTTTGAACCCCTCTCCATAATCTTTGAAAATTCTTGGAGAACAGGAGAAGTGCCAGAAGACTGGAGAAGAGCAAATGTTGTTCCTATCTTCAAAAAGGGGAAGAAGGTGGACCCAGGCAACTATAGGCCGGTGAGTCTGACTTCTATACCAGGAAAGATCTTTGAACAAATTATTAAACAACATGTATGTCAATACCTGGATAAGAATGAAGTGATTAAACAGAGTCAGCATGGGTTTCTAACTAATAAGTCATGTCAGACTAACTTAATTTCCTTCTATGACGGTATCACTGATTGGGTAGATCAAGGAAATGCTGTAGATATAGTATATCTTGACTTCAGCAAAGCATTTGACAAAGTCTCTCATACAATCCTTATTGAAAAAATGACTAAGTATGGAATGGACAAGGCAACTGTTAGGTGGATTCATAACTGGCTTAGTGATCGGACCCAAAGAGTGGTCGTAAATGGCTGCACATCCAGTTGGAAGAATGTCTCAAGTGGGGTACCACAGGGCTCTGTCCTGGGCCCTGTATTGTTCAACATCTTTATCAACGATTTAGATGAAGGAATTGAGGGTAAACTGATTAAATTTGCTGATGACACAAAGCTAGGAGGGATAGCTAATACTAGAGAAGAGAGAGAGAGGATTCAAAAAGATTTAAATAAACTGGAGAAGTGGGCAGCAACTAACAGAATGGTTTTTAACAGGGAGAAATGCAAAGTACTACATCTGGGCAATAAAAATGAAAAAAGCATATATAGAATGGGAGGAATAGGGCTAAGTGACAGCACATGTGAAAAAGACTTGGGTATACTAATAGATCACAGACTGAATGAGTCAACAGTGTGATGCAGCAGCAAAAAAGGCAAATGCAATTCTAGGATGTATTAACAGAAGCATACAGTCTAGATCACGTGAAGTCATTATTTCCCTCTACTCCTCTTTGGTCAGACCTCATCTAGAATATTGTGTCCAGTTTTGGGCACCACATTTTAAAAAAGACATCAACAAACTGGAGCAAGTTCAGAAAAGAGCGACCAGAATGGTGACCGGTCTGCAAACCCTGTCTTATGAGGAAAGGTTGCAGGATTTGGGAATGTTTAGTTTGCAAAAGAGAAGACTGAGAGGAGACTTAATAGCTGTCTACAAATATCTAAAGGGCTGTCACATTGTAGAAGGATCAACTTTATTCTCATTTGCACAAGGAAAGACTAGAAGCAATGGGATGAAACTGAATGGGAGGAGACACAGATTAGATATTAGAAAAAACTTTTTGACAGAGTGATCAATGAGTGGAACAGGCTGCCACGAGAAGTGGTGAGTTCTCCTTCAATGGAAGTCTTCAAATAGAGGCTGGACAGACATCTGACTGGGATGATTTAGCGAATCCTGCTTTGAGCAGGGGGTTGGACCAGATGGCCCAGGAGGTCCCTTCCAACTCTACGATTCTATGATTCTATTCTATGATTCTATAAAGCAGGAATTTCCACAGGTCAAGAAGTGTGCTGGATAAATGTCACTTGTGCCGCAGTCCTGTGCTGAGGGATGGGATCACTAGTGGGAGCTGCCCTCGTGAACACTAGGAGCACAGACCTGCAGTGGAGCAGCTTGTGTCTCGCCTCTGTGAGAAGCCGGACATGCTGCACGTTGTGTCACCTCTGTAATGTTCCATAGAGCTGAAAGCTCAGGGTTTTACAGTCGCTCACATTAGCCAATGTTTTTGTTGGTGTTGGCTGCCAGTGGGCGTTATACGAACGCTCTGTGGAAACAGGAAGTCTTTATAGGAACCATGTCAGATTGCTTGTGTCTACTGCATTGTTTTTCCAGACTTCTAGAACATGGTGTATTCTCTCCTGTCTGTAACCCAGATGTGTGGCAGGTGACCAGAATATCTGCAAACACGAGTGACCCATTCCTTCGCTTATAATCCTATGTTGCAGGCTTGTGAAAATGAAAGCCTTTGTAGCATCCAATCACTGCGCTGCTTTCATTTCACCAGAGCTGTGTAAAGTAAAGATGAGCTCTGATTGGCTGCTACAGGCAGCAGACATTTTGTGGCCCTATGAGACACATAAATGAGGCCCTATGTAAGGACAGTAGCTCCCCCTCCGTATATTAAAGAAGGAACCATTAAAAGTAGATCTGTTCACAAGTCACTTTGTTGAACCTTTTCCATAGTGGTATTGCAATAATTCACCTATTAACCCCTGCATGACAGCCAATACGTCTTTTC
Source organism: Dendrobates tinctorius (assembly GCF_039654945.1). Lineage (NCBI taxonomy): Eukaryota > Metazoa > Chordata > Amphibia > Anura > Dendrobatidae > Dendrobates > Dendrobates tinctorius. Next base: position 96,169,981 of record NW_027361679.1, on the reverse strand, counting down.
TGACCTGAGATATAAGGGAATATCATCCCCATACAGGTGACAATCCAGCAGCTGTTGGCTGTCCACTATATCTGACAACTTGCTGTATCACAAACGATCGGTGTTGGCACCATCCATATCTGTTTAACCCCTTAGTTGCTGCTGTCAAGTGACTACATGAAATAAATGGTTAATAGACTGTGGGGGCTTGCACTTTAATCTAATTGACACACCGAGATCATGATTGTGTGGTCCTGATGTTTGCCATAGCAGTTCATGGCCAAATAGCGGCCTTAGGGCCCCGTCACACATAGCAACTCACCAGCAATCCCAACAACGATATGAACTTGTCAGGATCGCTGGTGTGTCGCTACATGATCACTGGTGAGCTGCCAAACAGGCAGCTACACCAGCGACGACGAGCGGGCGCGTTTCTGTGTACCTAAGTTGCCAGCGCGCTGGTGCAGAGAGCTGGTAACCAAGGTAAACAGCTTGTTTCTAAGCGCCGCATGGCGCTTAGAAACCCACTGTTTACCTTGGTTACCAGCTCCTGCTCGCTGGTCGTTGCTCTCCCGCCTGCCACACGCAGCAATGCGTGCTTGCTAGCGGGAGACCAACGATCAAAAAAAAGTCCAGGGCTTTCGAGCACGATCAGCGATACCCGGCGGGGGGGCCGGTCGCTGATAGGTGTCACACGCAGCGATCTCGCTGGTGAGATCGCTGTGTGTGACGGGGGCTTTAGAGTCTCCCAGCTACAGAGGTGAGTTCAGAAGTTAGTGACATTTAGGTGGTAAACACTTTTTCATTCCAGCTATAACACTTTGCATTAATTCCTGAAAATCACCTGAAGGGTTAATAAACTGACAGCAGTTTTCAATATATCAGGGGGTGCAGTTTTTAAAATGGTATCATGTTTGGGGTTTTCCAATATATAGCACCCCTAAAGGCACTTCAAACCTGGATGGATAGGTCCCTCAGAAAAATACATTTTGTAAATTTCCTTGAAAAAATGAAAAATTATTGCTACATTTTTAAACCTCCTAAAAGGCTAACAAAATAAATTAGCATTTTAAAAACGGTGCTGATGTAAAGCAGACATGTGGGAAATGTTATTTATTAATGTTTTTCTGTGGTATGACTATCTGGATTAAAGGGATAATCATTCAAAGTTTGTGAATTGCAATTTTTATTTTATTTTTTTTACACTTGTCAAGTTTCTGATTTTTTTTCTAAATAAACACAAAATATATCAATCTAAATTTACTACTATCATAAATTACAATGTACCACGAAAAAACAGTCTCAAAATGACTGGGATTTGTTGAAGCATTCCAGAGTTATCACCACATAAAGTGACATTGGTCAGAATTTAAAAAATTGGCCTGTCACGAAGGGGTTAATATCACTAGTTCATTAGTTGTGACCGGCAGTTGTAATATACTGTACTAGCTATGAACCCATTTTACGCCCGGGTGGCGAGCATTTTAATTGGCATATGGTCTCCCATCCTGGTATGTGCTGCCACCCTCCTATCCTGGTACGCATGGCACCCCTCATTCCTATCCTGGTATGCATGGTACTCTCACCCCCCCACCCAAATCCTGGTATGCATGGCACCCCATTCTTCATCCTGGTATGCATGGTCCCCTCAATCCTGGTATGCATGGTACTCCCTCATCCCTATCCTGGTATGCATGGTCCCCTCACCCCCAATCCTGGTATGCATGGCCCCCTCACCCCCAATCCTGGTATGTATGGCCCCCTCACTCCTATTAAAACTACACACATACAAAAAAAAAAATTTATACTCACCCTTCTTTCCTGTGCTCCAGCGCTGTCACCACGTTCTGCTGGAGGCCGGGGGAGGAGTCTGGCGCCGGAGTACGCGTGTGCCCATAGCGCTGTCCAGCGCCATATTGCTGAAGACACACTGCAAATGTGTCTTCAGTAAAATGGCGCCGGATCGCGCTATGCGCATGCGCGATTCCGGCCGCACTCCCGCCCTGGTCTCCGGTCGAAGAGAAGCGCCGCGGCCACGCTCCTCCCGGTCAGGTAAGTATGGCGTCGGAGATGGCGGTATGCAGTGTGTACGGTACCGCCATCTCCGGCGCCATTCACACTGCTCACCGCTGGCTGCCTCATTCTGTCTGGAGCCAGACTGCGCAGGCGCATCGCGCTTGCGCAGTCTATAAAGGCTTCGGACAGAGTGACGCTTACAGCGTTATATTATAGGTGTTCGCACTCTGCTTTTGTGTTGCGTTATTCCGCCAGTAAAAATGCTGCTTTCAGAATACTCGTTTTATTCTTTTTTCAACCCAGTTTTTTGGGTGTGGATTACATATATGCTTTGTCTTCAGTAAATCTCTATATATAAAAACGAATGTATGTATCACCAATCAATCATAAAGCATCTTTCATTTCACCAGAGCTGTTCAAATGAAGCTCAGCTCTGATTGGTTGCTATGATGAACAGTTTTCCTTGCAAACAATCACTATTCATCTCTCATTTCACCTGAGCTGGTTAAAAGTAGCTGAGCTGTGACTGGTTGCCATGACCAACAGTTTTCTCACTGCATGACAACACCTCAGCAGACACTGACATGGTGGGAGAAATCTAGCATCCCTAGTAACATAAGCTCACAGCCATTGTCTGCCCCCCAGAAAGGAGCACAGAGCACATGACAGAAATGAATCCGCCCCCCCCCTCCTGTGGTTCAATGGTATGCAAGTTAGGGGCAAATCCACTCAGCGTTTTGGTACTGACCCCAGGCCTTTAACGGGATCCCTGGTATGGAAGTTAGGACCGTTCCACTCAGCGCTCTGGTTCTGACCTCAAGCTTACGGCATGATGTGGGATATTAGGGGGAGTAGTCCAGTATCTCTGGCTGACAGGTTGATGCGGGATATTAGGGGTAGTAGTCTGGTGACTCTGGCTGATGGGATGATGTGCAATATAAGGGGTAGTAGTCCGGTGGCTTTAACGGGATCATGTGGGATATTAGTAGTCCGGTGGCTCTGGCTGATGGGACGATGTGGGATATTAGGGGTAGTAGTCCTGTAGCTCTGGCTGACGGGATGATGTGGGATATTATAGTGAATGTGGCTATGCGGAGTGGGCGGGGCTATTTGTCTCAAATGAAAAAAACACAAAGAATTGTCCTAAAGCCAAATTGGATATAATTTCACATCAAACATAAAAAAGAGGGTGGACAAAAGTATTGGCACTGTTCGAAAAATCATGTGATGCTTCTCTAATTTGTGTAATTAACAGCACCTGTAACTTACCTGTGGCACCTAACAGGTGTTGGCAATAACTAAATCACACTTGCAGCCAGTTGACATGGATTAAAGTTGACTCAACCTCTGTCCTGTGTCCTTGTGTGTACCACATTGAGCATGGAGAAAAGGAAGAAGACCAAAGAACTGTCTGAGGACTTGAGAAACCAAATTGTGAGGAAGCATGAGCAATCTCAAGGCTACAAGTCCATCTCCAAAGACCTGAATGTTCCTGTGTCTACCGTGCGCAGTGTCATCAAGAAGTTTAAAGCCCATGGCACTGTGGCTAACCTCCCTAGATGTGGATGGAAAAGAAAAATTGACAAGAGATTTCAACGCAAGATTGTGCGGATGTTGGAGAAAGAACCTCGACTAACATCCAAACAAGTTCAAGGTGCCCTGCAGTCCGAGGGTACAACAGTGTCAACCCGTACTATCCGTCGGCGTCTGACTGAAAAGGGACTGTATGGTAGGAGACCCAGGAAGACCCCACTTCTTACCCCGAGACATAAAAAAGCCAGGCTGGAGTTTGCCAAAAATTACCTGAAAATGCCTAAAACGTTTTAGAAGAATGTTCTCTCGTCAGATGAGACAAAAGTAGAGCTTTTTGGGCAAAGGCATCAACATAGAGTTTACAGGAGAAAAAAAAGAGGCATTCAAAGAACACGGTCCCTACAGTCAAACATGGTGGAGGTTCCCTGATGTTTTGGGGTTGCTTTGCTGCCTCTGGCACTGGACTGCTTGACCGTGTGCATGGCATTATGAAGTCAGAAGACTACCAACAAATGTTGCAGCATAATGTAGGGCCCAGTGTGAGAAAGCTGGGTCTCCCTCAGAGGTCATGGGTCTTCCAGCAGGACAATGACCCAAAACACACTTCAAAAAGCACTAGAAAATGGTTTGAGAGAAAGCACTGGAGACTTCTAAGGTGGCCAGCAATGAGTCCAGACCTGAATCCCATAGAACCCCTGTGGAGAGATCTAAAAATGGCAGTTTGGAGAAGGCACCCTTCAAATATCAGGGACCTGGAGCAGTTTGCCAAAGAAGAATGGTCTAAAATTCCAGCAGAGCATTGTAAGAAACTCATTGATGGTTACTGGAAGCGGTTGGTCGCAGTTATTTTGGCTAAAGGTTGTGCAACCAAGTATTAGGCTGAGGGTGGAAATACTTTTGTCTGGCCCATTTTTGGAGTTTTGTGTGAAATGATCAATGTTTTGCTTTTTGCTTCATTCTCTTTTGTGTTTTTTCATTTAAGACAAATTAAATGAAGATAATAATACCAAAGAATTTGTGTTTGCAATCATTTTCAGGAAGAAACTGAGTATTATCTGACAAAATTGCAGGGGTGTCAATGCTTTTAGCCACAACTGTATATATAATATTCATTCTCATTAGAATTTGTTATAACTAACAGTAGTTACTATGCCCGGGCAGCGCTGGGCTCTTCAGCTAGTGTTTAATAAAGTACGTTTTTTTGCAGTTTTTTTGTATACTTACACATAGCTTTCTGTATATGAAAAAATGCTGAAATAATGGACGTATTGCAGATTTAAAAAACGCCGCAGTTCTCAGATTGTCAGGAATAAAGAAACGTGTGCATGAGATTTCTGAAATATCATAGCTTTTGCTGGTAATGGTAAAGTGTCTTTTTAATTTGCATAAAACATACTGCATGTGAACAATATCCTAAAAATGACCTGCGTTACGATTGGCCATAACATAGCCTCTGCATTTTGTTGTACCTCTGTTATTAATCCTGGAAATTGCTGGATGAATTGTCAAATGTCTATTACACGGCTGATTCTGTCTGCGGTGGCACACTACTTGCCGGTAATGCCTATGTCCATCATTTGCCATACTCTGAGCAGAGATGCGAGAATTGATTTGCAGTACTCCGGTCCATCTTACAGGTCAGTAATCTGACTTAGAAAAACTTGGCACTTAAATGTTTAAGAGAAATTTATTATTGTCCGCGATCAGTACATCGGTCACCTCCTGTCCTTCAGTGTACCGACTGCTTATGTATTGCAATGGTATGGACAGAGGCTTTAAGCATGCAATGATTGTGGCACAAAAGAATTGGTAAAGACAGCAGGAGAGTTTTTTTGTCTTCAAGGTAAATGGTTGTGGCGCAAAAGAAATGGTGAGGACAGCAAGGGGTGTTTAGACCACGGTCCTGAACTAGAAGGAGCCAGTGCTAAATCTATAAGGAAAGAGAAGTACGGCTGATTAGGGCGCTCAGACCAAGACAGACACTTGTTTTGGATGGAAAAGAAACTTCTTTACTTCGTCATTATGTCCTCATAAAGCTTTTTGGCAGTGAATCCACCTTCAGATGAAGGCGTGGAGAGAGGCGGGAAGGATGCGCGGGACGTCGGAAGGTGAGAATAACAATATTTTTTATTTTAAATTCTATTTTTTACAGGGATATGGTACCCACAGCCCGGAGGACAGTCTCCTCTCCTCCGGACCGTGGGTACCATCCGCAAATGTTCTGCTTACTTTTCGCATGGTGTGCACAGCCACATGCGGGAAGTAAGCGGAACAATGCATTCCTATGGGTGCGGGATCGCCGCGATTCCGCGAAATTAATGAGCAGGCTGCGTTTTTTACCGCAAAGCAATTCCGCCGCGGTAAAAACCGCAGCATTAGCAAAGCATTGCGGAATCCCATAGGAATGCATGGGATGCATATTTTTCGCGGTTTAAACCGCCGCAGAAACGCGAAAAAAAACCCCATGTGTGAACTCAGCCTTAAGTTGAGTGCCAAGTTTTTCTACGTCATTTTTCTGGTTGGGGACTATACTTGTGCACCCTCACAGTAGTGCAACGTTTTATTCTAACAGGTCAGTAATCTGTGACCACTGGATTGGACTCTTGTGAGTCTCCTTACCTCCCAGCATTCCCAACTCTTTTGGTTAGCGCGACATCGTGATCACGGTGTGACACACCTGTCATCGCGTCAGCCTGACTAATTGGAAGAGAAGGGAATGCCAGGAGGTCACACATTACTGATCTGGCCGAAGGACGGCATCCTGTGAATTGGTACTCCCATCTCTAACTAGGAGTAATAACAGTACAATGCCAAGATCTAAGAAATGATGCTGCAAATTGTTATATAACGGGAAATTCAATTATCCTCTGGACAGACATGTCAAGACAGCTCTCAGGTTCTCCTACAGTTATGTCTGTCGGACATGGTCAGGTCCATATACGGACTTTTTTTTTTTTTTTTTTGTTCTAGAATATACTAATGCTGCGATGCTCACAGGAGAAGGCCTTCCTCACACTGAACATACAGTTGGCATTATGGTATAGTGTTAAAGCTTTGCTTGGATCCACCATTTATTAATACTCCGTAACATGTTTGTTCTGTCCTCAGTTGTCGAAGCAGCAACAGAAAGAGTTTGGTGGTGGGATCGCCTTCGCCCACACTGTCCCGTCCCTTATCGCCACTCTCCATTCCTACAGGTTAGTTCTGGCTTCTATACATCATTTTCATAAGATCTACTACACAACTACCAGGAAAGTTAAATACGTCAATTATATCATTTCTACAGTATGACAATTATATTGTGCTGCTTGCTTAAGTAAAATTGCAAGAAGATAATTTATTTAACTCCAAATTATTTTATGTATAATGACTTGAATCATTTACATTGGTCAAGAAAACCCCTGTGCCTTTCCCGCTGCATCTCTACTTGAACTGTCCTCTTTTCATAATGTAATTAACTAAAATATCCCTGTGCTCTACCCGAAGAGCTGTTGGCCTCTCTGTTATGGGGTTGCTTTGTATGACAGACCACTTTGAATTAGAGCAATAGTATAATTCTAATGTTTGGATACCAGACATTTAGGAGGGATCTGCATGGGATTATAAGCATCCAAAGGGTTAAACTATAAGGTTATGATTATTTAATGGCCTACGGCTCTGTCTCGATCTGTGGCTTCTTGATGGATGAATGCTCTATAGGAAGATTGATCTTGTGAAGCCTGGTTAGGTCCACCAGGGTCTTCTCTGCCGTTATCGTTTGGTAATTTCTGGTGGGCTTTTTCCTGCCAAATTTGCTACATTTTTCCTACCTAAAGTGAAAGCAGAATGGTTGCTGGATTGCCACTGGCATTGATTGAGTCATTACATTGACCTATGCCAATGTTGTTGCTGGACGGTAATCTAGCGTTCTGCCCAGTGATATTTCTTCATAATCCTGAAAGTCCTCAAGTGACCTTCGGATGATATATACAGGGTATGGATACACCGAAATAAAATGGGAATGGTTGGTGATATCAACTTCCTGTTTGTGGCACATTAGTTTGGGTGGGGAAGAAATGTTAGCACAGGCTTCCAGTATCTGTTTCATATGCTGCACATCTCGTATCTTCACAGCATAGACAATTGCCTTCAGATGACACCAAAGATAAAAGTCTAAGGGGGTCAGATTGGGAGACCTTGGTGTCCATTCAACTGGCCCACGAAGACCAGTCCACTTTCCAGGAAACTGTTCATGTAGGAATGCTGGGACCTGACACCCATAATTGATGGTATGGTGTGGTATATGGGGTACAAAGATAGTGGGGCCATTCTTCATCAATGGAAACCTCAATGCCACTGGATATCTGAAATTGCTACATGTGTTGCCCTCTTTATGCACTGAAAATGATACGTTCCCTGAGTTTTTCCAGTAAGATGGTGCACCACCACATTATGGGTGTCAGGTCCGAGCATTCCTACAAGGAATCTGCCCCCTTTAGACTAGCCTTTCTTCTGCGGTGTTGCTATCAGTGTGTCGAGTGGGAGAAGAGGGTTGCATTGACAATCCAACACAATGGGCAGCACTTTGAACACATTTTATAAGTGGTCAAAAACTTTTAAATAACTCAATGAAAGAATAAAATTACTAAAACCAAATGCACCATTGTTTTTCTTGTGAAATTCTCAATAAGTTTCATGTGTCATTGGGAAAAAAGTTAGATCCAAAGTGGCTGACTTCACAATGGCTGCCATGGTCACCATCCATCTTGAAAAGTTTCCCCCCTCCCATATACTAATGTGCCACAAACAGGAAGTTGATATCACCAACCATTCCATTTTATTTAGGTGTATCCATATAAATGGCCCACTCGTATACATTTATTCTGGAGAAGAAGGCTCTGGGTTCCCCTGCTGAAGGTGTCCTGCTCCCCACCCTCTCGCTCGCTTTCTTTTATGTTGTCACCGCATCCTTGCTAAAAGGAAAGAGTAAGCTGCTCATGGTAAGCCAGTGGGCAGTTACTTATGTATTGATGTTCAGGTCACACCTTATGGTTGTTCAACAAAACTGCGACACTCCTGATTATAGGTGTTCAAGTAGGGTTCAAAACCGTGAGTATATATAGCAGAAACTTGGCACTCAAATGGATATGAACTTAAGCAATTTTGATAGCAGTCCAATGTTAGTGCAAAATTTGCAGACGTTTCAGTCCTAAAGACCTTCCTCAGTGTACTAAAAAGATAAAATAATTACAGTGCCTACAAGTAGTATTCAACCCCCTGCAGATTTAGCAGGTTTACACATTCGGAATTAACTTGGCATTGTGACATTTGGACTGTAGATCAGCCTGGAAGTGTGAAATGCACTGCAGCAAAAAAGAATGTTATTTCTTTGTTTAATTTTTTTTTAAATTGTGAAAAGTTTATTCAGAGGGTCATTTATTATTCAACCCCTCAAACCACCAGAATTCTGTTTGGTTCCTCTAAAGTATTAAGAAGTATTTCAGGCACAAAGAACTATGAGCTTCACATGTTTGGATTAATTATCTCTTTTTCCAGCCTTTTCTGACTATTTAAGACCCTCCCCAAACTTGTGAACAGCACTCATACATGGTCAACATGGGAAAGACAAAGGAGCATTCCAAGGCCATCAGAGACAAGATCGTGGAGGGTCACAAGGCTGGCAAGGGGTACAAAACCCTTTCCAAGGAGTTGGGCCTACCTGTCTCCACTGTTGGGAGCATCATCCGGAAGTGGAAGGCTTATGGAACTACTGTTAGCCTTCCACGGCCTGGACAGCCTTTGAAAGTTTCCTCCCGTGCCGAGGCCAGGCTTGTCCAAAGAGTCAAGGCTAACCCAAGGACAACAAGGAAGGAGCTCCGGGAAGATCTCATGGCAGTGGGGACATTGGTTTCAGTCAATACTATAAGTAACGTACTCCACCGCAATGGTCTCCGTTCCAGAGGAGCCCGTAAGGTACCTTTACTTTCAAAGCGTCATGTCAAGGCTCGACTACAGTTTGCTCATGATCACTTGGAGGACTTTGAGACAGACTGGTTCAAGGTTCTCTGGTCTGATGAGACCAAGATCGAGATCTTTGGTGCCAACCACACACGTGACGTTTGGAGACTGAATGGCACTGCATACGACCCCAAGAAAACCATCCCTACAGTCAAGCATGGTGGTGGCAGCATCATGCTGTGGGGCTGTTTCTCAGCCAAGGGGCCTGGCCATCTGGTCCGCATCCATGGGAAGATGGATAGCACGGCCTACCTGGAGATTTTGGCCAAGAACCTCCGCTCCTCCATCAAGGATCTTAAGATGGGTCGTCATTTCATCTTCCAACAAGACAATGACCCAAAGCACACAGCCAAGAAAACCAAGGCCTGGTTCAAGAGGCAAAAAATCAAGGTGTTGGAGTGGCCTAGTCAGTCTCCTGACCTTAACCCAATTGAAAACTTGTGGAAGGAGCTCAAGATTAAAGTCCACATGAGACACCCAAAGAACCTAGATAACTTGGAGAAGATCTGCATGGAGGAGTGGGCCAAGATAACTCCAGAGACCTGTGCCGGCCTGATCAGGTCTTATAAAAGACGATTATTAGCTGTAATTGCAAACAAGGGTTATTCCACAAAATATTAAACCTAGGGGTTGAATAATAATTGACCCACACTTGTATGTTTAAAATTTCTTAAAATTTAACTGAGCAACATAACTTTTTGGTTTGTAAGATTTATGCATCTGTTAATAAATCCTGCTCTTGTGTGAAGTTTGAAGGCTCTAACTTATTTGCATCTTATCAAACCTGCTAAATCTGCAGGGGGTTGAATACTACTTGTAGGCACTGTATATATTAGCTAAAGTATTTACTTCCAGGCATAGACATACAGTGGGAAAAATGAGTATTTGATAGGCTACTTTCACATGAGCGTTTTTTAGCGCTGCGCTTCGTGCGCAATAAAGCATGCAAAAAACGCATCATGCGTTTTGCATGCATTTGCGTTTTTTAGGCGCATGTGTTTTAACCAGTTTCTAGCCATGTTAACTCTTAAAACACATGCGATTTCAAACGCAGGTGTGCGCATGTCCATGCGCACGCCTGCGTTCCCATAGACTGTAATGTGTTATTTTTGCGCATTCTGTGCACATGCGTTTTTTTTACGCTGTTGGACGGACCCAGAAGTGCAACAGGTTGCGTCTGGCGCGCCTAGGCGCACACTACAAAGAAACGCATGCGCACAAAAACGAACGCGTGCAAACGCTAGACCATGCGCCCGCCATGTTAAACATGGGGGCGCATGGACGCGCACGATACGCTGCGCTAAAAAATGCTAATGTGAAACCAGCCTTACACTGACTATTTTGCAAGTTTTCGCACCTACAAAGAATGGAGAGGTCTGTAATTTTTATCGTAGGTACACTTCAACTGTGACAGACAGAATCTAAAAATAAGAACCAGAAAATCACATTGCATGAATTTTAAGTAATTAAATTGTATTGCATGAAATAAGTATTTGATCACCTACCAACCAGCAAGAATTCTGGCTCTCACAGACCTGTTAGTTTTCCTTTAAGAAATCCTCCTACTCTGCACTTATTACCTGTATTAATTGCACCTATTTGAACGCATTACCTGTATAAAAGACACCTGTCCACACAATCAATCACACTTCAACCTCTTCACCATGACCAAGACCAAAGAGCTGTCTAAGGACACCGGGGACAAAATTGTAGACCTGCACAAGGCTGGGAGGGCTACCGGATAATAGGCAAGCAGCTTGGTGAGAAGGCAACAACTGTTGGCACAATTATTAGAAAATGGGAGAAACACAAGATGACTGCCAGTCTTTCTTGGTCTGGGGCTCCATGCAAGGTCTCACCTTGTGGGGTAAGGATGATTCAGAAAGGTCAGGAATAAGCCCAGAACCACAAGAGAGGACCTGGTCAGTGACCTGAAGAGAGCTGGAAGCATAGTCTCAAACATAATTGTTAGTAACAGACTACACCGTCATGGATTAAAATTCTTCAGTGCACGCAAGGTCCCCCTGCTCACACCAGCACATGTCCAGACCCGTTAGAATTTCGCCATCTGAATGATTCAGAAGAGGCATGGGAGAAGGTCATGTGGTCTGATGAGACCGAACTTTTTGGTATCCACTCCACTCGCTGTGTTAGAAGGAAGAAAGATGAGTACAACCCCCAAGAACACAGTTCCAGCCATGAAGCATGGTGGGGGGGAACATCATACTTTTGGGAACTCTTTTTGGTAAAGGTGACAGAACAACTGCACTGTATTGAAGGGAGGATGGATGGGGTTATGTATCACAGGATTTTGGCCAATAACCCCCATCCCTCAGTAAGAGCATTGAAGATGGGTTGTGGCTATGCCTTTCAGCACGACAATGACCCGAAACACAGTTATGGCAACTAGAGAGTGGCGCTATAAGACGCATTTCAAGATCCTGGAGTGGCCTAGCCAGTCTCCAGACCTGTCCTCAAAAGAAAATCATTGGAAGGAGCAGAAACCTAATATTGCCCAGCGACTGCCCCGAAACCTGAAATATCTGAAGTAGATATGTATGGAGGAGTGGGCCAAAATCCCTGATGCAGTGTGTGCAAACTTGGTCAAGAACTACAGGAAACGTCTGACCTCTGTAGTTGCAAACAAATATTTCTGTGCCAAATATTAAGTTCTGTTTTTCTACTGTATCAAATACTTATTTCATGCAATAAAATGCAAATTATGTAAAAATCATACAACGTGATTTTTCTGGATTTATTATTTAATGATTCTCACAGTTGAAGTGTATCTATGAAAAAATTACAGATCTCTCCGTTCTTTGAAGGTGGGAAAACTTGCAAAAGTGTAACCATTTGAGTGCCCAGTATTTTCTCTATATACACCATATGGTTGGGCCAATTTTATCTTATGGCGGCTATTAAAGGTTTATTAACAAATTGGTTAAGGATTATATATTTAAATTTAATTTGATTTTTAATAAGGTTGGCCATGGCCCAATTCTTCCACCTAATTTTGTGTGTGTGGAGATAAAGTTTTCGTTGACAGTGCTTTATAATCCCATGGAGGATATCGGCTCTGATTTGGATTTTCACTCCACGACTATTTGGAATGTATCACGAGATCACACAGGAACCCACCCTTATGTATTTGATCAGTTCTACTGATGTAGGATCTTCAGTTGGTTTGAATATAGCGGACATTGTGTGCCGAATGTATAGCCCTGTACAGTGGGGCAAAAAAGTATTTAGTCTGTCAGCAATAGTGCAAGTTCCACCACTTAAAAAGATGAGAGGCGTCTGTAATTTACATCATAGGTAGACCTCAACTATGGGAGACAAACTGAGAAAAAAAAATCCAGAAAATCACATTGTCTGTTTTTTTTTCATTTTATTTGCATATTATGGTGGAAAATAAGTATTTGGTCAGAAACAAGCAATCAAGATTTCTGGCTCTCACAGACCTGTAACTTCTTCTTTAAGAGTCTCCTCTTTCCTCCACTCATTACCTGTAGTAATGGCACCTGTTTAAACTTGTTATCAGTATAAAAAGACACCTGTGCACACCCTCAAACAGTCTGACTCCAAACTCCACTATGGTGAAGACCAAAGAGCTGTCAAAGGACACCAGAAACAAAATTGTAGCCCTGCACCAGGCTGGGAAGACTGAATCTGCAATAGCCAACCAGCTTGGAGTGAAGAAATCAACTGTGGGAGAAATAATTAGAAAATGGAAGACATACAAGACCACTGATAATCTCCCTCGATCTGGTGCTCCACGCAAAATCCCACCCCGTGGGGTCAGAGTGATCACAAGAACGGTGAGCAAAAATCCCAGAACCACGCGGGGGGACCTAGTGAATGAACTGCAGAGAGCTGGGACCAATGTAACAAGGCCTACCATAAGTAACACACTACGCCACCATGGACTCAGATCCTGCAGTGCCAGACGTGTCCCACTGCTTAAGCCTGTACATGTCCGGGCCCGTCTGAAGTTTGCTAGAGAGCATTTGGATGATCCAGAGGAGTTTTGGGAGAATGTCCTATGGTCTGATGAAACCAAACTGGAACTGTTTGGTAGAAACACAACTTGTCGTGTTTGGAGGAAAAAGAATACTGAGTTGCATCCATCAAACATCATGTGGAAACATCATGCTTTGGGGCTGTTTCTCTGCAAAGGGGACATGACCTCCTTCCATCAGCAAGGGCATTGATGATGAAACGTGGCTGGGTCTTTCAACATGACAATGATCCAAAGCACACCGCCAGGGCAACGAAGGAGTGGCTTCGTAAGAAGCATTTCAAGGTCCTGGAGTGGCCTAGCCAGTCTCCAGATCTCAACCCTATAGAAAACCTTTGGAGGGAGTTGAAAGTCTGTGTTGCCAAGCGAAAAGCCAAAAACATCACTGCTCTAGAGGAGATCTGCATGGAGGAATGGGCCAACATACCAACAACAGTGTGTGGCAACCTTGTGAAGACTTACAGAAAACGTTTGACCTCTGTCATTGCCAACAAAGGATATATCACAAAGTATTGAGATGAAATTTTGTTTCTGACCAAATACTTATTTTCCACCATAATATGCAAATAAAATGAAAAAAAAAGACAATGTGATTTTCTGGATTTTTTTTTCTCAGTTTGTCTCCCATAGTTGAGGTCTACCTATGATGTAAATTACAGACGCCTCTCATCATTTTAAGTGGTGGAACTTGCACTATTGCTGACTGACTAAATACTTTTTTGCCCCACTGTATGTATCTGTGCTCCATAGAACTGCAAGCATTCCCTATTAATGTCTACATTAAAAAATAAAGCCTACAATATTCTTTTTTTTGTGGTATCCTTCTCTATTGAGAAGATTAGGCTACACCCTTTTCAGTCCAGTGGAAAAACAGGTGGACCAGTGTAGGCTTCCAAAGTGGTGGGAAACACTATAATGTAGAATTAACTTTCATTGCTCGTAGACTTGTCATGCCACTAGCACTGTTGGAGACCATAGGTGGCTGGATTCTGCGTTTTCCCCTCTCCCCAATTGAGAATATGTGCCCACTCGGCTGCGTGGGGTAGGAGGAACAGTGGTGGGCTGCCAGATAGCTAGAGCTTATGGTCTGGCTCTCACCGTATTATTAGGCCTGCAGTTGTCGCTCAGAGTAATACTGTGATACCGCTATATCTCATGTTTTCTGGTCATTTTGTTTGCTCATTCATGTTTACTTCTGATAGCAGGAAGCAGCCCGCTGGACAGTCCAAGAAACTTCTCCACTAATGCATCTGTTAACTTCCCCTTTGCTCGCAAGTAGGTATTCTTGTATTCACTTGAGGTAAATACATTAAAGGGTTTTTCTACTACTTGACATCCTCTGCTTATTCACGTCAGGGCCTCATACACAATGAAAACAATCTGTACTCTCCTCCTCAGCTGCTCTTCCTGCTAGGTCACGTGACAATGGCTGCAGTTATTCCCTTCAGAGGCGGGCAAGTGGGTCATCACATGGGATGGAAGATCTCTCCTATGATAAGTTGGGCTTGTTTAGCTTGGAGAAAAGACGCCTCTGAGATGTCGTCATTTACATGTATAAATGTGTGGCCAGTACAAAACACTGGCACATGACTTATTCCTTCCCATGGCCGTACTGAGGACTAAGGGTACTCATTACTTCTTATGCCCCAATTATTATATATATTGCATAACTCCTCCGTTTGGTTGCCCCGAAAGTGGTTTCATACCATTAACTCTATTTCGAGACCTTGTTTGGGGGAAGAAACAGCCAAGAATTAGGCTGGAATTCCTGCAGAGGCCTAAAGATGGGGGGGGGACTGGCCCTTCCGAATCCCTGGATTTATTTTTTGGCAGCACAGGGTCAGCAGATGAGAGGTTGGAGAGAGGTGAATGGACTGGGTTCAGTCCAGCAGATTTTGGTTTGGTTGGTGGGAAGGGATCCATTGGTTCAGGGTCTGGAGGCAGGGGGATTTGGGAAGTTTGGTGCGGCCTATCCTACTTTGATAATGGTTCACAAAGTATGGGAGGCAATTAAAAAGACAAGAGAAGTGGGACTATTAACAAATCTCTCCCCAATATGGAACAATGAAGTACTACCTGAATTTATTAAAATGGGGGAATTCAAAAATTGGATATCATTAGGTATTCAATATGTGGCTCAGATTCAGGACACACGAGGACTGTTATCCTTTGAGACACTGCAGGAGAGTTATGGGTTACAGGAGACCTGTAGGTTTCAATATGGACAGTTGAGACATGCCTATCTGGCGCAGAGTAAAACGATGGATATGGGAATTTGTAGAGATATTCTGGTGGACTATGTCTGTGCAACGGGAGGAACGAAAGGGGTAGTCTCCGATATTTATAGGGATTTGTTATATACCTTTCTTAACAGATTCCCTATTAAGGCAAAAGAGAAATGGGAGGAAGAGTTGGGAAGGATAGAGGAGGATAAATGGGAAGATATCATGGAATATATTCCTCAGTTATCATTAAGTGAGCCGGGTAGACTTTCACAGATATGTGCTTCACAGAGTATATAGAACTCCGGATAGGCTCTATAAGGCAGGGCTGAGACAGACTTCTGAGTGTCCTAGGTGCCAGTCCGAGGGGGCAGGGATTCTGCACATGTTATGGTAATGTACGAGATTGAATGCATATTGGTTGGAGGTGGGAGAAGCAATTGGGAAATCGTATAGCTGTACAATCGCAAGCGATCCTGTGATATCTATATTGGGATATGTGGAGGAGATCCGAGTTCCAAATCATCATAAACTGGCCATAGCTAGATTATTGTATGTTGCACGTAAGTTGATTGCCAGGCACTGGTTGAGTGGGGAACCGCCGACTCTGCAGGAATTTTATAGACATTCTGATATGGTTATTAATATGGAAAAGGATATTTATGAAAAAAAGTGTGAAAACTTTTGAAACACTTTGGAAACCGTGGATGGAGAGAAACTGATTCCAGAGGGATGTTGTTTTATTGTGTAAGCAATGTATGCTAATGTCCCATTCTTGTTTATAGAGGATTTAAGGGGGGGGGGGGAGATGAGGGGGGGGGAACTGGGGGATTGTTTCAAAATGTTTGTAAACATGACTATTCTCCTTTCCTGACACAATTGTGTGTAGTTGTCAATTTGAATATTGTTAATAAAAATTATCTGATTTAAAAAAAGGGTACTCCTTACGGGGGGAGATAGGGGATTCCGGCAGCTAAATAGGAAAGGTAGAGTAGGACTGTAGAACGTCCTACCACAAAAAGTAGTATTGGCGGACACTATAACAGCTTTTACCAAAAGAGCTGGATGCTATTCTAACAACAAGTGGCATTGTGGGTCATAGATAATCTAGCGATGGAGCATGTATACTTGCAGAACATCGGGATCCATGCCACTGTGACCTGAGCCTAACTGGGTCATCTAGCAATGATGTTGAGCAGCTCTAAGCCGTGTCACCTCCTGATACCAGAGCAGAGCTGTCATTTATGGACAAAAGACCCATTTGTACTTGTAATCTAGTATGTAAAAAAATTCTTTTTTTTTTTTTCTTTTTTTTTTTTTCTGTCTCCCAATCCAATGTGTCCAATTATTTCTTACTGATGTCCTGGCCTATTCTTATTTTTCTCTTTCTTCTTAATCCTTTGATGCATGCAGTCATGGACCACGCTCTGACAGGTAATCATTGATGAATATTGGCATGCCTATATGCCTACATAAATGAAAGGCCATGCTAGTAATTACTATCGGAGACTGCTAACCATCTAACACTATTTGTTTTTAGAGCCGATGGGCGTAGATGGTCTCTGGCATCCCTTCCGTCTTCTGGTTATGGCACCAACACACCAAGCTCAACTCTCTCGGTAACACGTTTGTCATTTGTTTTGGGATCCGTATTTGGCAACAATATTTATTTACCAGCGCATGAAATACTCTGCACATATACACCGAATAATCTTCCGAAATGGCCAATCACACTTTGCTGAAAGGGAACCTGTCACCAGGTTTGACTGATGTGAGACCCGGCCTAATATACAGCATTTTATAATGCTGTATAGATAAGAAAAAGAGCTTTTATTATACTCGCCTGTGGGCCGGTCCGGCCGATGGGTGTCGCTCTTTGTCCGGCACCTCCTTTCTTCTTGCGATGCAGTCCTCAGACCGACCTGAAACATAAGAAATAGACCTTTCATTATACTCGCCTGCACGGCGGTCAGGTCCGACGGTGACGCTGGTCCGTACGCCTGCGCAGGAGTGTGATGCTGAGGAGACTGTGAATGACATAGGGATGCGTCATCCACTCAAAGCAAGGAGGACAACGAGATCATAAGAAGATGGGAGGCGCCGGACCAAGAGGACCGCCACCCCTTGGATCAGGCCACCTCGCAGGTGAGTATAATAAGTTATTTTTCTTCTCTTACAGGTCTGGTTGGGGGCAGATATACAGCATTATAAAATGTTGTATATCAGACCTGAAAGGTGGTGGCCGTATCTACTATCGCCCAAAGCTGGTGACAGGTTCCCTTTAACCAGCTGATGCTGACAGAATTTACAGCGAGTACTTTATTAATCAGCACATTGTAAAAAAAAAAAAAACATTTTTTTTATTTGACAGTCCCTGAATGACATGGCTTAAAAAAATAAAATCTCACCTTTTTTTCAACCTGCTCCCATGTATGATGGTAAGAAAGGGTGGAGCTGAAATTGATCTTTGGATTTTGACACTGATCAGAATCATAGCACATTGCAATAGTGATGTATTAATTAAAAGGAGTCTGTCATTCTTTAATCCTGACAATCAGGCTGTGGACACGCTGTTCAGTTAAAGGGAATCTGTAAGTAGGTTTTTGCTATGTAATCTGAAATCAGCTTTGTGTAGTGGCAGAGACTGTGATTCCAGTGATGTGTAACTTACTGCGCTGCTTGTAGTTTCAATAAAATCCATGTTTTATCAGTAGAAGACTATCACTAGAGGACTAGGTGTCTTGTGCCATATAGTCCTCCTGCTCTGTTTAACCTGCCCCATCACTGGTTGAACCGAAGATCAAAACAAAATGAACAGTAAGTAAATAAATGACAATATTGCATGAAAATAATATAGGGTACATAGATAACATTATTTTGCTAGAAAAAGCGTAAAAGCCACTCCACCTACTCGGAACTGTCGGAACCTGTAGTATGAAAACCTTGCCATTAATGTGAATAAGGGCCGAGCCGGACCGAAACCCCTACTAATGGATACCCAGCCATGGGAGCTATATAATCCTTATGTCCGGCACAAAGAAAAGGGAGGCCATGCCCTTATCTGCACAGAGTGGCAAAACATGAAAGAAATGTGGGCACATGTTCACACTGGCCACTAAACAGACAAAACCGAAGATAAAAACAAAATGCCCAAATACCCTGCAAGTAAATGGCAATAGTGCATGAAAATAACTGTAGGGTACTTAGTTTACATTGATTAGCAGATTTCTGCCTATGCACAGTGGACACAAAAAACTGCCAATCAGTGGTGTTGGCAGGGTTATACAGAGCTCAACATTAGAGAACTGCTAGATCAACAGTGAAAAACTGATTTTTCTCGACATGACAGCAAACCGGTCCAACAAGTGATACATCGCTGGAATCAGGTTTTCAGCCCCTACATCCTGCTGCTCTCAGATTACATTGCAAAAATATGCTGACAAGATTCCATTTGAGAGAACAGTATGTCCATGTCATAATAGTTAAAGCAAACCTGTCAGCTGTTTTGGCTGATACAAGATACGGCCACAGCCATTCAGGGCTTATCCACAGCATTCTATAATGCTGTAGATAAGCCCCCGGTCCGACCGGAAAGATAAGAAAAATAAGTTTTATTATACTCACGGGGGGGCGGTCCGATGCGATCCGGTCCAATGGGTGTCGCAGGTTCGGTGCCTCCCATCTTCTTGTGATGCCGCCCTCCTGCTTGCTCCACAGGCTCACTGGCATCGCGCTCCTGCGCAAGCATACTTATCTGCCCTGTTGAGGGCAGAGCAGATTCCTGCAGTGCGCAGGCGCTGGGTCTCTGACCTTTCCCAGCGCCTGCACACTGCAGTACTTTGCTCTGCCCTCAACAGGGCAGAGAAGTACACCTGTGCAGAAGTGGAATGCCGGGGAGCGATGAAGCAAGCAGGAGGGCAACATCACAAGAAGATGGGAGGCGCAGGACCAAGACCAGCGACACCCCTCGGACAGGACCGCTCCCCGGATGAGTATAATAAAAAATTTTCTGATCACTCAGGTTGGATCAGGTGCTTATCTACAGCATTATAGAAAGCTGTAGCTAAGCACTGAAAGGCAGTGGCCGTATCTTCATCTTATATCGGCCAAACCTGCTGACAGGTTCGCTTTAAGACTAAAGATCTGCCCTTCAGTAGATTAGCTGCATATCACCAATACTGAAGGGGTATTCCAGCTGGAAGAAGTATTCACAAGAGGTGATAACTTCTACATCAGTGGGGATCCAACCACATTTTTGTTCAATTTATATGGGACTGCTAGAATGGTGTACTGTTCTTTCTCCAGCAATCCCATAACGAATGAATGGAGCTGTGGTCCATTATAATTGGGAAATAAATGTCCCATTCTGACAGTTAGTGCAGGTCCCAATTATTTGACCGCGCTGATCTGGAAGTTACCATCTATCCTGGAAATAGGTGATGATTTCTTCCAATCAAAATAATCTCTTAATCCAATGTGTGTGGGTTTGTGGTCATCTTTAGATATGACAGATTGAAAGACTGAATTTTTTTGAACGTGAGCGTAAAATGGGACCCTCTTTACCATAACAGAAAATTAGAACCCCCTCGTGAAAATTAAAGGGGATGGATGGATAGATGCCATAGGATACAAAATTCTCATGTCATAGATCTGAGATGGCCAGTGGTACAGTTCGCACCATGTTTGCATGTTACATCTGGGTATTCCGCTTTCCTTTCTCACTCCAAAAAACCTACTGATGGGGTAATTGAATTGAGTCCTGATGAATACAGTGAGTGATGGCAATGTCTGTAATGTGCTGCAGAATATGTTGTTGAACATAAGCATGGGAAATAGTTAGGAAGATCTTAATAGTAAAGTCTGATCCTTTAGGCTGACTCATTTTTGTTTTATGATACATTTTTGAAAGTTACAACCGGTGTTGTATCACTGTCAATTTTTTGATCAACCCCTTTAGCTATAAACATTGCTTGCAAATTACATACAGCTCTGCCAAAAATTAAGAGACCACTGCACAGTTAAATAAAAATCAGCTTCTCTATGTCTGACAGCCATTCCATTCCAGTGTCAGTTGAATTCCAATCAGAGTACACTTCATTCTACTTAATGTGCTTCTTATTAGGTGATCACCTGAACCAAATCTTATTTAACGAAGGAAAGTATAAAAAAAAAAAAAAAACAAACCTGCTGTGGTGTTCACAATCCTCTTGCAATAGGGCAAGCTGGATGGTAAAACAAGTGCTAGTAATATTCCAAAAGTAATAGGGATGAAAAAATAACTTTTATCCATGCCAAAGGAGTTGAAAAGAAAAGTATTGAGTGAGGAAAAGGAGGGCTCAATTCTGGCTTTACTAGCAGAGGGACACAGCATAATGTTGCCTCCATCCTTAAAATTTCTATGACGGCAATTCATTACAACAAGGTCAAGCAGCAGAAACTGGGGACAACAAAGCTACAGACCGGCAGAGGGCGAAAATGACTCTTCATTGACCAGGATGACTGTCCTCTTATTCAAATGTCATTCAGCTACCGCAGGATGACATCAAGTGACCTACAAAAGGAATGGCAAAGGGCAGCTGGGGTGACGTGCACGGCAAGAACAGTTTGTAACAAGCTCCTAGAGGCAGGGCTCAAGTCATGTAAAGGTAGAAAAAAGCCTTTCATCAATGAGAAGCAAAGGAGAGCCAGGCTGACGTTTTCCAAAAACCATAAGGATTGGACCATAGAGGACAGGAGTAAGATAATCATCTTCTGAGTCTAATTTTCAGCTTTGCCCAACACCTGGTCATCTAATGGTTAGACGGAGGCCTGGAGAGGCGTACAAGCCTACAAGCCACAGTGTCTTGTACCCACTGTGAAATTTGGTGGAGATCTGGGGATGCTTCAGCAAGGCTGGAATTGGGCAGGTTAATCTTTTGCGAAGGACGTATAAATCTAGCCGCATACAAGGTTATCCTGGAAAATCAGGTGATTCCTTCTGCTCAGGCAATGTTCCCCCAACTCTGAGGACTGTTTTTTCCAGCAGAACAATGCGCCATGCCATACAGCTAGGTCAATCAATGTGTGGATGAAGGACCACCACATCAAATCCCTGTCATGGCCAGCCCAATTTCCAGACCTGAACCCCATTGAAAACCTCTGGAATGTTATCAAGAGGAAGATGAATAGTCACAAGCCATCAAACAAAGAACTGCTTAATTTTTTTTTTTTTTTTTTTACCAGGAGTGGCATAAGGTCACCCAAAAGCAGTGTGAAATACTGGTGGAAAGCATGCCAAGAGGCATGAAAGCTGTGATTAACAATCATGGTTATTCCACAAAATACTGATTACTGAACTCTTCCTGAGTTAAAACATTAGTATTGTTGTTTCTAAATGATTATGAACTTTGTTTTCTTAGCATTATTTGAGGTCTGCAAGCACTGCACTTTTTTGTTATTTTGACCATTTCTGATTTTCTGAAAATAAATACAAAATTTCGTGCTTGGAAATTCGGAGACATGTCAGTAGTTTATAGAATAAAAGAGCAATTTACATTTTACTCAAATATACCTATAAAGAGAGAAATCAGACAAACTAAAAACTTTGCAGTGGTCTCTTTTTGTCAGAGCTGTATATTAAAATTACCAATCGCTGCTTTCTTCAATTCCCAGAACCATCATAATCCCTTTCTGCACCACATCATTAGGATTCTTTCATGTGGACCTTAAGGCTATATGCACATGTTGTGGAATTGCCGCGGGAATTCCGCAACTCCCTGCTGCGGGAAATACGCTAGAATTCTGCATTCGTAATTCCTGCGTATTTCCTGCATTTTATCTAGCGTTTTGCAAGCGTAATTAGAGACCGCGACTTCATCAAAGGTCATTGTCTCAAGGCATCACTGGGAATGGGAGTTGGCGGGAGCATCGCTGAGGCCTGGGAACGCTGCGCAGGACGCCGGAAGGTGAGAATAACACCGTTTTTTTTATTTTAATTCTATTTTTTTACAGGGATATGGTACCCTGAGAATGGAGGAGAATCTCCTCCAGACCCTAGGTACCATCCGCACATGATCCGCTTACTTTGCGCATGGTGGCCATAGCCACATGCGGAAAGTAAGCGGAACAATGCATTCCTGTGTGTGCGGAAATCCCACGATTACGCACACAGAATGGGCATGCTGCGTATTTTTCTGCGATGCGATTTTGCCGCGAAAAAATACAAAGCATTAGCACAGCATGTGCGGAATGCCATTGAATACAATGGCAAAAACTCGACAAACGTATAAAATCCGGGAATTCCAGACGTGTGCACACAGCCTAAGGCTATGTACCCACGTTGCAGAAATGCTGCAGAAATTTCCGCAACATTTCCACACTCCTGCCGCGGGTAAAACGCATGCAAAAACAAGCGTTTTGCAAGCGTTTTTCGCTTGCGGAATGCTTGCGCATTCCAAGCGATTACCATCGCTTCGAATGTGATAGGTAGGATGTTAAAATAATTAAAAAAAAAGTTCTCACCTTCCGACGGCCCTCTCCTCCAGATCCTGGGTACCATCCGCACATGATCCACTTACTTAGCGCATGGTGGGCATAGCCACATGTGGAAAGTAAGCAGATCAACGTAATCCTACTAAGGGTGAGGAATCGCCGCGATTCCGCAAAAAGAATGGGCGTGCTGCAGATTTTTCTGCTATGTGGTTCCGCAGCGGAAAAATCCGCAGCATTAGCACAGCATTGCGGAATCCCATAGGATTGCATGGGATGCGGGGTTTTTTGCGTTTTCGCAGCGATTCCGCAGCGGAAAAACGCTGCGAAAACGCAAAAAAAAGCAGCGTGTGCACACAACCTTAGTCTGTCTTAATGCAAATCTGAGACTTGCATCGAGATTCAGAAGGTGCCCTGTTAGCTGGCTAATGAGAAACTGACACGTGGTGCAGAAAAGGATTGGAATGGCACTGGGTATGAAAAAAGCCAGCGATCGGTCAGTATTTTTATACTTGCGCTGAGCATATTAGGAATTATGACTAGGGGTATGTCAAAATGAAATAAATTGCCAGACTGCTACTTTAAAGGCAATCTCTCATTAGATTCATGCTGCATTAGCAACGAACTACATGACTGGGAGCCTGACTGTGCAATTGCAGCAAGGTATTGTCACGATTCCTCTGCTCAGTGTCTGGGACTCTGTAATGGACAGCTTTGTCATCCTATCCTGTGCTGAGCTGCCGGTGCTTGATGATTGACAGCTCAGTGCCCTATCTGAGACTGGGAAGTGCAGAGATTTCTCCAGGTGCTCCCTGTTCTTAGTAATTGCCCTGCGATTTGATGAGCTGACTGGCCCAGATCACTGCCATTCAAAAGCTTCTACTCTGTTATGTTTGCCCTATTCCTGTCCTGTGACTTCTGATCTGCTGCCTGACCTTTTATTCTGTGTTCTGACTACGTGTTTGTTATTGCCTCTTTGCTTATCCGCCATATCTCTGGTATTCTGACCCTGGACTGTGATCTGACTTACTCCTTGTCTGTTCTCTTAGTTTACTATGTGCTTTCTTGGTACTGACCCTGAAGCATCTGCCTTTTCTGCCTCACGACCTGTCCGTGAGTAGTGACTAGCATCACAGGTATACTCTTTGAATCATTATAACGTTTCAGAGAAAACTGTACAGGCGGCAGGGGACCATAGTGCGAGACCTAACTAGTCTGATGTGGCTGTCCTGGATTTCTCCCTGCCTAGCTCCATTTGGATAGCAGGTCTTTCCCTACCGGAGCGGGGCTAGAGACTTTTCAGATGGTTTTCTCTGAATTACCACAACGCCTCTGCAGTCAGGCTCTGATTCGTGCTGCCCATTGTTCGGGCAACATGGATGTAGTGACAAGTTCCCTTTTAAGGTAGCAGTTAGGAGATTTTTTTTGTTTTAAGACTTTGTGCTCCAATGATTTATTGTATACATAACACACTCCTGATTTTCATGTTGTCTTGCTGCTTCCTTTTTATTTCCCTTTTTTTTTCTTTTCTGCAGTCTTCCTCCTCCTCCCAGGAGAGGTTACACCAATTGCCCTTCCAGCCCACTGCTGATGAATTGCACTTTCTCTCCAAACACTTCCGGAGCACAGAGAGCGTCACAGATGAGGATGGAAGGCGTTCTCCATGCATGCGCCCTCGTTCCCGAAGCCTCAGGTAAGAGGTCTGCTTTGGTTTTCAAAAGGAATTTGTAATGGGGACATGGTGTCTACTTACATTAATCCGATAGCACTGGACTTTGATTAGTGTGATTTTTGGACCATTTTGTTAAAGACCTTTACATGAATACTGTTTCAAGTTTTTTTTTATCTTCACGGTGTAATATTCTGCTTTGGACTTTCAAGATACATATGTATTTGTGTACATTGGACTTTTTCAAAAGGGTTTTTAGTCACCAATCTTGAGAAGGGTTCAAAATAATTCCTGCAAATTTGAAAGTCCTAAAGTACATGGCCTTTCATTAGTTATAAATGCAGGAAGTTCGGAGCCACCTAAGGCCTCTTCCTAAAGCTGGTCTTCTGTAAGAGTGGGCAGATGAAAACCACTTCTTAGAAATGGCAAGGAAAAGTGAGAGCCTTATGGGAATTTGAGAAGGCACTTGCGTACCATGAGAAATAAGATTCAGTAATCTGATAAAACCAAGCTAGCTCTCTTGAGCACCATTCATCACTTGATCCATTCCTAATGCAAAGCGTGATGGCGGCAGAACGATGCTGTTAAGAGTAGTTTTCAGAAACTGTAGCATTAAGAGGAGCAGTGACTACCTGAATTGTGCGATGGATGCTTTGGTCCTAAGACTGAGGCGACTATTAATTTATCAGCAGGACAATGATGCTAAGCACAAAGTAGAAATGACTTTGACACAAGTTGAGCGGCTGAGCACCAGATCAGAATTAAACTTGACCGATTATTTTTGCACAGATCTATAAAAAAAAAAAAAAAATCTCTATATTGGTGCATCCCATCTGAGCAGAACGCAGGAGGACCTGCCGAAAAGAAGACAAATTCCTTAAATTCTGGTTTTGCCAACCTTATAGTGTCTGACTTGAAGCTGTAGTTGCTGCCAGGAGACATGCCCTAATTGAGTAGCAGGTGACTGGCCTAAATACTTATGTAAATGTGACATTTAACAATTTTTAATATTTTTGTTAATGGCATACAATTTGCATTGTCATCATGGAGTAGATTTGGTCAATTTTATAAAGCGACTATTGTCCATTTTAGTATGAATTCGTAAAGGAATGAAATGCAGTAAAGTGGTCTGAAGACAGTGTAAATGTATTTTAAAAAAAAAAGTGCCTACAGCTTCAGGATGTCCAATCTTGAATCCTTACTTTTTGTCTTGTTTTTTTTTTTTTCTATACCTCTTCTCCTTTTTGTTTTCCTCCTTCCCTTCTTATCTTTCTCTCTTTTTGACTCGTGCTCTTTTTTTATATTCCTTGTACTGTGGAATTATTTCTCCTTGTGTTTTTTGCAATTTAATTCCATATCTTCTTGTGCTTTGACTAGTGTAGCCTGCACTCCTTGCTTACATTAATAGGATCACCAGTACCTAAAATGTCCTTTCTAAATATCTTTACACCCTAACCATTTTTGTAATTACCTTTTATTATACAATCTCCTACACTTCAATCTATCTAATCCCTCAATGTATGTTTGTTTGTTTTTTTACACATCCCTTCCTGTGATGTTTTGTTTGAGAGGAGTCTCAAATGTGTCATCCTAGGAGGCTGGGGCTGCACTCACCTGGCAGTGTCCGTCACCCCTCCTGATGCATGACATCAGGGTCAGCGCTGCAGTTACTTGCTACAGTTTCCCCACCCTCTTAAAATGTCTTGGATCCATAGTCATGGTGATAGACGCTGCGGGAGAGGTGAGCTTCTATCATCTAACTGTGAAACAATGCACTAGGGGGCAGAGTGACACCAGAGCCGCCCCCTGATGACTATTCGTTTGAGGGAGGTGCTAGAAGCTGTGAGGTGTCGCTGGTGTCACTTACACAGCTTCTGTCACCGCTCCCTGATGACTATTTGTAAAGGATGTAAAGATAGGCATTTTAAAAGGAACATTTTAGGTACCGGACCAACCCGTAAAATAAAAGATGGTGATGCTTATGATAACATTGTTTAATGTTCAGTTATAGATTGTCTGAAATGACTCCTTTGTTTATCCTTCAGCCCTGGCCGAGCGTCTACAAATTTTGATAATGAGATCATTATGATGAATCATGTTTACAAGGAAAGATTCCCCAAGGTAGGTGCGTCGTGGAATCTGTAGCATATATTGGATGTAAAATGGGGCTCTGTCAGGAGAGCAGAGCGAGCTGCATGTTCCTTGCTGTCTCCATTCATCTGTATGAGAGATTTCAAATTTTCTGAGCAAGTACTATAGGCAATTTTTAAACAGTGACATGTTTTCATCACTGGCCAAGTCTGTTGTTTTGGCAACAATGGAGAAGTCCTCTTTACAGCGCTTCAGCTAGTCACTGAGCTTAGCAGCTCGTGCCATCTACATTGGTAAAAGTGCTGTACTCTGAAACATCGCCACTCCAGCAAACATGGACTTGGGCAGCAGTGGAAACAGTATTGGACCAGGGGAGGGTCAGTAATGCTCTAGGTTTTTTTTTTTTTTTCCCATCTAAGGTAGCTTGGCAGCAGTTAAGTTCGACTAATCTGTTTGATCGCGAGATATATCTGGCATCACCTCTTTCATGTAGAGAATATGTGATCGCTTAGGCAGCTGAGGACTGCTGAATATCGGGGAGGGGGAATGGCTGCCGCCCAAACGTTTGTTTGATGGAAAAGCTATCTGACGTGTTTGGGGGGCTTTGCACAACAGTAATACAAGTCTGGGTGGAAATTATTTGCAGTTATGTGTTATCAAGAAAACTTTTTTCAAAGCCTGTTTTATTGTGATGAGCATTACGGACAACTAGTGATGAGCGAACGTGCTGGGATAAGGTGTTATCTGATCATGCTCGGGTGCTATCCAAGTGACTTCGGTGTGCTTGAAAAATATGTTCGAGTCCCCGCGTCTGCATGTTTCGCGGCTGGTCGACAGCCACAACATATTCCTGGAATTGTCTAACAAACAGGCAATCCCTGTATGTGTTACAGCTGTCGAACAGACGCATGACATACAGGCGCTGGGACTCTAACATAGTTTTTGAGCACGACGAAGACACTCGGATAGCACATGAGAATGTTCGGATAATGCCTTTTGTCTTTTCAAGTGATTAATCCCATTGATTTTCTTTGATTGTAGTTTCCCTATATTTCTATACTCTAGGCAACCGCACAAATGGAGGAGAGGCTCGAAGACATTATAACAAGTCTCTGCCCTAGTCGAACCTTACCTCTTGCCGATGGCGTCCTTGGCTTTATACATCACCAGATCATTGAGCTGGCCCGAGATTGTCTGGATAAATCGAAGGGGGCTCTAGTTACCTCTAGATACTTTGTGGAATTGCAGGAGAAATTGGAAAAGATGCTAGAAGATGTAAGATATTTAAGGAATAATTGAGACTTAAGTTTCCAAAGCATCATTATTATTTTCCCATGGAAAGAAAAAAATGTTGGGTTACAGTAACCGCAGATAAAGTTGCTTTGAGAAAATGAATAGTGTTTGAGAAGATGCACATAGCCTTCAAGTGGTCAAGATCTCTTCATTTAGTGAAAAGTAAAACCTTATGCGGTCTTCTAGCTTATTTTAGTGGTAATGTGACTTATTTTTATCTGTTTCAGGCCTACAATCGCTCAGAGAGTGAAGAAGTGACTTTCATTGTTCAGCTGGCAAGAAAGTTGCTGATGGTTATTGCACGTCCTGCAAGACTCCTTGAGTGTCTGGTAATTGTCTTTATTCCAGTTCAACAACCAAATCCACAGCAAATGCCTTACGTGGCACAAAGTTGTGGGAAAATCCACAGTGGATTTGTTGCAAACAAATTTGTGGTGTGTGCTGGGACCTTAAACCTTGTTACTAAAATCTGATTGGAAATGTCACTTTATACTTATGGTAGGTCATGCTTTTATGAGTTTTGCTGCATAATTAATGTTCAAATCCTGGCAAAATATTTTGTAGAGCAACCAAGGAACGGCCTGGAGACATGATCTGTACCATTTTCCTATTAGAAGACTCCTTTTTTTTTTTGTTTGTTTGTTTTTCCCACAGAAGCACTTGAATTTAGGTTTTGATCTATCCCCTATATGGTAATCCAAAATAAGTTAAAATAAAAACTTTTTATAAAATTAATATTTTAATTGTAATTTTTTTCAATAGCCAAAAAAAGTCGCTGTACTTGTCACTATGGCAGTTTCTTAGCCGTGGATTTTAGGTATAGTTATTTTCCTTCTATATTGTAGACTTTGCTGATGTGGTTATCCACCACTTTTTAAATAAAATAGCCAATGTAAAATAAAAAAAACACATTGTACACTCCCCTCCCAGACCAGCGTCATTCAAGCAATTTCCGCACTGTGTCTGTCGGCGCTCACACTTTTCTCGGACTAAACTGTTTCGGATGACAGAAGTGTGAGCACTGACATTGCTGGGACTGTGCCGATTCAGGAGGCGAGGATATGCGTTTTTTCTTTAACACGGGGCACTGTTGCAATTACCCAAGGGTTGGTCCTTTAAGTCGGTCTCGGAATACGTTTTTTTTTTTTTTTTCTGTATAGGAATTTGATCCAGAGCAGTTTTACCATTTGTTAGAGGCTGCCGAGGGTCATGCCAAGGAGGGCCAGGGTATAAAGACTGACATTCCACGTTACATCATCAGCCAATTGGGGCTCACAAAGGATCCACTAGAAGGTGAATTATAAACTGTGTGGTGTCATTGTATCCTTCCTATTTATGGTGAGACTTCCAAAAAATGAATAGTAACCATTAATTCTCTTTTACAGAGATTGTTCAACTGGATAGTTATGATTCTGAATCTACACTGCAGCAAGAAGAATTCCAAGATGTAAGGCCTGAGACAGACAATCTTAACCACATTTAAATGGAATGCGTCATCAGAAAAAAACCTTTTTTATTTAATTTCGGCTTGTATGTTAACCCCTTCCCGACATACGACGTACTATCCCGTCCAGGTGACCCGGGCCCGTATGACCGTGGACGGGATAGTACGTCATCGCGATCAGCTGCTCTTACGAGGGGAGCGCAGCTGATTGCCGCTGGGTGACAGCTGATTATCACAGCTGTCACGGACCGCTCCCAGCACATTAACCCCCAGCACACTGCGCTCAAATATGATCGCAGTGTTCCGGGGGCATAGGGAAGAATCGCGCAGGGAGGGGGCTCCCTGCGTGCAAAAGTACACATTTAGTATGGCCGCGTCCATAACAACCAACCCAATAAAACTGTCCCACTAGTTAACTCCTTTAGTGAATCCCTTCAAAAAAAAAAAAAAAAAAAAAGCAAAAAACAAAAAGTGCAATAACACGCGATCAAAATGACAGATCTAAATAAACATGGTACCGCTGAAAACGTCATCTTGTCCTGCAAAAAAAAAACGAGCCGCCATACAGCGTTATCAGCGAAAAAATAAGTTATAGCTCGCGGAATAAATAATTATTTTTTATATAAAATAGTTTATTGTATAAAAGCGCCAAAACATAAAAAAAAATAAATGAGGTATCGCTGTAACCGTACTAACACGAAGAATAAAACCACTTTATTACCACGGAGCGGTGTAAACGCACCCCCCAAAAAATTCATGAATTGCTGGTTTTTGTTCATTCTGTGTCCCAAAAATTGGAGTAAAAAGCAATCAAAAAATGTCAAGTGCCCGAAAATGGTACCAATAAAAATGTCAACTTGTCCTGCAAAAAATAAGACCTCACATGACTCTGTGGGCCAAAATATGGAAAAATTATAGCTCTCAATGTGGTGATGCAAAAACTAGTTTTACAATAAAAATCTTTTTTTTTTTTTTTTTTAATATTATTAATTTACCCTAACTAAGGGGGTGATAAAGGGGGGGTTTGATTTACTATTTATAGTGGGTTTTTGTTTGGCAGCTGTCACACCCTAAAAGACGCTTTTTATTGCAAAAAATTGTTTATAGGGTTAGGGCTGAGATTAGGGTTTGGGGTGTGTTGAGGTTCGGGTTGGAGTTATAATTGGGGGGGTTTCCACTGTTTGGGCACATCAGGTGCTCTCCAAACGCGACATGGCTCTGATCTCAATTCCAGCCAATTTTGCATTGATAAAGTCAAATGGTGCGCCTTCCCTTCCGAGCTCTGCCATGCGCCCAAACAGTGTTTTACCCCCACATGTAGGGTATAAGCGTACTCAGGACAAATTGCACAATAACTTCTGTGGTCCAATTTCTCCTGTTACCCTTGGTAAAATAAAAATTGGACCTGAAGTAATTTTTTTGTGAAAAAAGTTAAATGTTTGTTTTTTTTTTGTTTTTTCCTTCAAAAAAATTCGTGTGACGCACCTGAAGGGTTAATGAACTTCTTGAATGTGGTTTTGAGCACCTTGAGGGGTTCAGTTTTTAGAATGGTGTCACTTTTCTATCATATAGACCCCTCAAAGTGACTTCAAATGTGATGTGGTCCCAGAAAAAAAAAATGTTGTAAAAATGAGAAATTGCTGGTCAACTTTTAACCCTTAGGAATGCTCTGCAGATTTGTCCATGTGGATTTTGTATAATCCGCAGGTAAATCCACAGGTCAGAAGACCTGCGGGTTTGCCCTGCCGTTTTCCATCTCTACAATGGAGCAGATGGCAAATCGCAGCAGAATCCGCAGAAAGAATTGACATGTCTGTATAAAGCTGTATAAAGGATTGGTTTTTGTGGGATGAGTTGTCCTTTTGAATTGTCCTGTGCATTTTACCATTCAATGTACTGGAAAAGGGACAGAATTCCAAGTGGCACTGAAAGTCAACAAAAAACACAGCTTCACAATAGTTCTTTGGGTATTCTTTCTTCAGCGCTCATTATGCAGTAAAAACTTGATTATGATCAAATATGATTTTCCAAGTTCTTACTATTGTGGCGGTGACAAAACTGTGTGTGTAAAATAAACAAGTAAACTGTAAGTGGCAGAAAATATTCAGAAATTCATTATTTTTGTTTTGATCAGATTTTTACGAACGTTGAGATACCACAATTAGCAATTTTTTATTCATTTTGCATCAGTTTTTGTTTTTTTTTTTTCCCATCAATATATTTGAGCATTTTCTGGAATTTTTTTTTTTTTTTTTTACTCCATTCATCAATGAACAAACCACTAGATGTTTTACATGCAAAAGCGCTGGAAAAAAATGCTCAAAAAGACATCCTGGAATCTTTTGAGCTTTCTCATTCACCTGAACTGTAAAGTATAGTGCGCCTTCACTTGGGGGCAGAAGTCTCCTGAAGAATGCTTCGGTCACTTCTTTTAACTGTGTGATGTATTTGGAAAACTGAAGCAGATAAGACGCTAAAAAGACTAAATGTACAAATAGCATGTTGTTTTTAGATGGAAATGTATGTGCACATTCTTTATAGCTTTTAGTTAGCACCTTCATATATCCTTAGGGGCAGATAATGGCCGAATAACATAGCTATCCTCCTCCAGCAATAATGCAGGCTCTGTTTCTGAGCCTGCGTCAAAATCAGCAAAAATGGTTAGATGTTTCAGATTGCAATCAATACAAAAAAATCCTAAAATATTGCAGCTTCACCACTATGCCTCATATTAGGATGATGCCTCCTGTCCTGTAGAGATCACATTTCGGTAGTCCTCTCATTGTGTTCCCAATACATTGGTAATGATCTGCCATACATTTATGGGTAAGCAAATGGTGGGACTTGTTTCTATCTCGACACTCGGGCCCTGTCTTATGCCCATATACTTCCACGACTCTCCATTTATCTTTCCAACTATCTTTCTTAAAGGGAAGGTGCCGCAATTTTATATAACTTGCAAAAAAAGAGTAAATCATAGAATCGTAGAGTTGGAAGGGACCTCTGGGCCATCTGGTCCAACCCCCTGCTCAAAGCAGGATTCGCTAAATCATCCCAGTCAGATGTCTGTCCAGCCTCTGTTTGAAGACTTCCATTGAAGGAGAACTCACCACTTCTCGTGGCAGCCTGTTCCACTCATTGATCACTCTAACTGTCAAAAAGTTTTTTCTAATATCTAATCTGTGTCTCCTCCCATTCAGTTTCATCCCATTGCTTCTAGTCTTTCCTTGTGCAAATGAGAATAAAGTTGATCCTTCTACAATATGACAGCCCTTGAGATATTTGTAGACAGCTATTAAGTCTCCTCTCAGTCTTCTCTTTTGCAAACTAAACAATCCCAAATCCTGCAACCTTTCCTCATAAGACAGGGTTTGCAGACCGGTCACCATTCTGGTTGCTCTTTTCTGAACTTGCTCCAGTTTGTTGATGTCTTTTTTTTTTTTTTTTTTTTTTTAAATGTGGTGCCCAAAACTGGACAAACATGTTTCAGCAAATGTTGTACTAACTAGGATTTATGGTTTGTTTGTAATAATGTTTTAATGTAGCCACTGGGCGCTGCCATCTTGATTTGCAGATCTGTGGAGGACTCGTACAGTCTGCAAATATGGCCGTCCCTGGACATAGGAGACTGCGGTCGGCTCCCGACCCCATGTCTAACATTGCAGCCTCATTAGCAGTGAACTGGGCACGCCCCTGTGGGCCGCACCATTCACTGCTGTAGGTGTGGCTGGGCGCCATTTTACTGTAGCCCAGTGCTATCTGCTGAGCTCCACTTTCTGCACTGTGCTTCCTGCTGCTCTGTCTCCACCTCCTCACTCACAGCCCCAGTGATCTCCGGTAATCTGACACCTTCCCTTTTATGAGAGCTTTTATGGCTGTCTGAGGACAGTGACATATACAGCCCATAGTCTAGTGTATAATTGGGGGGGGGGCTGGAAGTTTCACCAGTGTGGGCATATTTGTAATACTGTCCTGTGTGATACTGTCTGCTGAGCTGTGTATCTAATCCTCTCCTGTGTGATGCTGACTGCTGACCTGTGTATTTAATCCTCTCCTGTGTGATGCTGTCTGCTGAGCCGTGTATCTAATCCTCTGTGATAGACTGAGCCGTGTATTTAATCCTCCCCTGTTTGATGCTGACTGCTGAGCTGTGTATCTAATCCTCTCGTGTGATGCATGCTGAGCCGTGTATCTAATCCTCCCCTGTGTGATGCTGACTGCTGAGCTGTGTATCTAATCTTCTGTGTGATGCTGACTGCTGAGCTGTGTATCTAATCCTCTCCTGTGTAATGCTTACTGCTGAGCTGTGTATCTAATCCTATCGTGTGATACTGACTGCTGAGCCGTGTATCTAATCCTCCCCTGTTTGATGCTGACTGCTGAGCTGTGTATCTAATCTTCTCCTGTGTGATACTGTCTGCTGAGCTGTGTATCTAATCCTCTCGTGTGATACTGTCTGCTGAGCCGTGTATCTAATCCTCTCCTGTGTGATACTGACTGCTGAGCTGTGTGTCTAATCCTATCCTGTGTGATACGGACTGCTGAGCTGTGTATCTAATCCTCTCCTGTGTGATGCTGACTGCTGAGCTGTGTATCTAATCCTATCGTGTGATACTGACTGCTGAGCCGTGTATCTAATCCTCCCCTGTTTGATGCTGACTGCTGAGCTGTGTATCTAATCTTCTCCTGTGTGATACTGTCTGCTGAGCTGTGTATCTAATCCTCTCGTGTGATACTGTCTGCTGAGCCGTGTATCTAATCCTCTCCTGTGTGATACTGACTGCTGAGCTGTGTGTCTAATCCTATCCTGTGTGATACGGACTGCTGAGCTGTGTATCTAATCCTCTCCTGTGTGATGCTGACTGCTGAGCTGTGTATCTAATCCTCTCGTGTGATACTGACTGCTGAGCCGTGTATCTAATCCTCTCCTGTGTGATACTGACTGCTGAGCTGTGTATCTAATCCCATCCTGTGTGATACTGACTGCTGAGCTGTGTATCTAATCCTATCCTGTGTGATCCTGACTGCTGAGCTGTGTATCTAATCCCATCCTGTGTAATACTGACTGCTGAGGCGTGTATCTAATTCTATACTGTGTGACACTGCTCTCCTGAAATACTCTGTGCTGTCGTCTCCCTGCTCCTCCCCCATATATCTCCCTCTGTGCCGCCCATAGACCAGCACACTGCTCTCCTGAAATACTCTGTGCTGCTGTCACCCTGCTCTCAGAATCCTTTCTGCCTGCCATCCTCCGTGACTGTCTGCTTGTCAGTATAACTGTTCTGTCACCTTCAAAATGGCTGATCACTGTGTTCCTAGACGTCATCCTCTCATTTCCCTTAGCAAACACCCAGAAGGAGGGGGGGAGGAGTGACATCACACCCATGTCAGCAGACTTCGCCCATAATTACTGCAGAGCTGCAATGTGAGCTAGTTGTACACTAGGTTTTTGTGTCAAATTTCAGTAGCTGCTCCCCCTAGTGTTAACAAGTGGAAGTGCCAAACTTTTTAAAATTATTTTT
The DNA here is from genome assembly GCF_039654945.1 of Dendrobates tinctorius. Taxonomy (NCBI): domain Eukaryota; kingdom Metazoa; phylum Chordata; class Amphibia; order Anura; family Dendrobatidae; genus Dendrobates; species Dendrobates tinctorius. The sequence goes on along the minus strand of NW_027361679.1, from coordinate 96,134,730 downwards.
CTTATTTTGCTAAATTATAAACAAATGATAATATTTTTTTAAGAAAATGTAAACATTAATTCTAAAGGCTGTGTGCACACGGTGCGGATTCATCCGCGCGGATTTTGTAAAATCCGCAGGTGAAACCGCAGGTCAAAAGACCTGCGGATTGCTCTGCGGTTTTGCCCTGCGGTTTTTCATCTCCTCAATGGAGGAGATGGCAAACCGCAGGGGAATCCGCAGAAAGAATTGACATGTCAATTCTTTCTGCGGATTGAAAACCGCAGATAATCCGCGTGGAAAATTCCGCACCGTCTGCATTGCGTTTTTTTATTCCCATAGGGAATCATGGTACTGTACACCGCAGCAAAAACTGCTGCGGGTCCGCAGCGGCCAAAACCGCTGCGGAACCGCAGCAAAATCCGCAGCGTGTGCACACAGCCTTAAAGTGTTTTCAATTGCTGAAAAAAAATTTTTTTTGATGGCACCTTCCCTTTCAGTTAGAGGAGTCCCATTTTTGGTACCTGCATCTACGGCCTCTACTTTTATGTTAGCGATGGGATTTTGAAATGTATAACCCACCTGTTTGATCATTTGTTTTAATTTTGCATGAATGCTTTGATTTTACATTTCAGACTTCTATTACAAGTACTCCGACCAGAAAGAAACCAGGAGAGAGTGATTTTGAAACTACCAAGTTGATCAGCAATGGCGCCTATGGGTATGTGATAGAAGGCCTGTGGTTTTTCTTAAACCTTTTACTCTAGATTATTTAAACGCTTCCTTTGACAAGAAAGAAAAAAATTCTGGCATATGTTCGTGGTTACCTTAGAAAACTATCATTTACCATTTTATGATAAAACCGGACGCTTGTGTAAGAAAATGTCTTTACTTTTTGTCCGTTTTGTTCTCCTCGTAGTGCTGTATACCTTGTCAGACACAAAGAGACTCGTCAACGCTTCGCCATGAAGAAGATTAACAAGCAAAATTTGATCCTAAGAAACCAAATCCAGCAAGTATTTGTTGAAAGAGACATATTAACGTTTGCTGAGAATCCCTTTGTTGTCAGCATGTTCTGCTCTTTCGAAACCCGAAGACATCTTTGCATGGTGATGGAGTATGTGGAGGGTAAGTGTATAGGCGTGCACTACCCTATAACTTATTCTAATTTATATGCAACTACCTTTCTTCTGATATTGAGATGTGTTGTTAGAAGTAAGTAATATAAAATGTAAAAATGTATTTGATTTTATAACTTCTAACAGTATTTTATAAGTTCTAACAGTTTAGCAATCGAAAACGCTAGAACTGCTCACCCATGGTAATTAATAACAGATTCCACTCTTTCAGAAGTTTTTGTAAGATAGTGTTCATTAAATCCAGACATAATTTTTTTTCAGCAAGATAAAGGCAGAAATCTGAACACCATCTATAACTCGTCTGCAGAGTCTACATCAGACACATTTGGCTTCTTAGATTTCTAGCACCATCCCCATCAATTCCCAACCTGCCCAAATGTGTTCCTATTACTGCACCTGCTGTTTGGCACAATAACCATGTTCCCCATAATAATGCCCACCACTGTGCTTCTTACATCCTCCTTTGTGTCCCTTGTATGGTAAAACAACCCTCGAGAATATATTAATGCTCTGTGCAAATACCCTAGAAAACAGTGCCCACATTTTGCTCCCTAAAAAGTAGTAATGCCCTGTGTGTGCCCCTTTCACAGTCACAATACCCTGTGTGCCTTTTAGTGCCCACTTAACATGTAATGATGTCCCTATTCCCCCCTGTACTGCTCCCCTACAATGTCTCCACGGCTCCCCTATTTACAGTGTGATGGGTCCACAGGTACCCTGTAAGGCTGGTTTCACATTAGCGCTTTTTAAGCGCACGCACGGCTGGGGGTAGCTCCGCCCCCAAGCCGGCTCTCTGCCCGGCGTGCCCGCCCCTTGCTTGTAGCGCCGCCTCCTAGCGGACAGCGGCGCCTGCGATCGGCGCACCCTATCTTTAGCATAGGGTGCGCAGGCCGTGCGCTAGTTGCGCTTTGACCTGCGCTGCGCACTTTTGACGGTGCGCCGTGCGCGCCAAAATCGAACTTTTCGGATTTTGGCGCACACGGCGCACCGTCAAAAGTGCGCAGCGCAGGTCAAAGCGCAACTAGCGCACGGCCTGCGCACGATCTGCGCACCCTATGCTAAAGATAGGGTGCGCCGATCGCAGGCGCCGCTGTCCGCTAGGAGGCGGCGCTACAAGCAAGGGGCGGGCACGCCGGACAGAGAGCCGGCTCGGGGGCGGAGCTACCCCCGGCCGTGTGTGCGCTTAAAAAGCGCTAAAGTGAAACCAGCCTTAGAAGTGTGATGTTCTCAGTGCACAGTATAATGACCCCCAAACTGTATGATGCACCCCCATTAGCTCCCGCACTGTATGATGGCTCTCTCAGTAGTCCCCTCTCTGTATCACACCCTCTTTTGTAGCCCCACACTGACATGACACCCTTAGTAGCCCTTACACTATGATTGCCCACCTAGCCCCCACTGTGTTTATGATGGCTCCCTGTTAATAGCCTCCACTATGTATGAGGGGTCCCCTTAGTAGCCCTCACTATTTATGATGGTCCCCTTAATATCCCCTACTATTTGATGATCTTCTTAGTAGCCCCTACTATTTGAGGGCCCCTTTAGTAGCCCCCACTAATTATGTAGTTCACCTTAGTAGCCCCTGCACACAATAGCCATCACTCAATATTAAAATAAAAAAGAAACCCCAGTGAGTCCAGAAGAAGACATTGGCAGGTCACGGGCAGGCTGACGCATTGTCGTGCCGGTACTCGGACATCCTGTGTGTCACGGTGCAATGACTTAATCACGTTGCTCTACTGTGACCTGTAATTCTGCAGGCCTAAAGTGGCGGCCTACAGAATGCAGAGCAGTAGTGCAGGAAGACCATTTCTCCTTGCTGTGCCACACGGTTTAACTTTATTGGCGTTCTGCGCACACTGATAGTTATGGGTAGCGGTCGGTTTGGATGGGCCCCTCCAAGTCAGACTGTCCGCTCTGCCCCCTTGCTACCTACGCTGCTGTCTTGAGATGATACATAGAAACAAAGGCAACCTTCTTAAATCATAACACTACTCGTAATTTATGTAAATATTACATCTAATCATGTGTTAAAAATGGTAACATCTAAGGGAAATCTTATTGTGTAGTAATACCACTAAAGAGATTAAAACCTTTAAAATATTGCTGGTTGTCATAGAAAAGGACTCCAATTATTGTGGTCATTTAGATGACTATGACTAAAATGGAATCGGTCAGCAGATTCATGCTAGGTAATCTGAATCATAATGTAGGGGCTTAAAACCTGATTCCAGTGATGTCCCTTACTAGGCCATGTTGCTGTTTCAAAAAAAAAAAAAAATCAGTGGACATTTATCAGTAGGATATTATCGCTACTGGCCTAGGTGTCTCATGCCTCCTAGTCAACTGCTGTGTCTCGCAACCCCTGATTAGCAGCTTTCTGTGCAAGTGATTGCAGGACTCGGCATTTGGGCACTGCAGGATTTGCTGCAGAGAAAACTGTGATTGTATCAAAATGACAGGATAAGACTTGATAGTTTGTAGCCAGAAGAAGCACAAATATACATGAAGCAGCTGTTAGCATTGTCTCCGTTTCACTCGCCACAATATGTGATGAAGAAAAAAAGAACATGGGAATGCTGAATTCATAAAATGTTCTGATCTTGTCAAAGTGTGCAGAGCAATTTGGGGCAATACTCTGTGCACCCTTGGCGTGGTGCAACAGTTGAGTATGCTTTCTCACTTACATGGTTTCCCTCTGTCTCTACCCCACCTTCTTTGATTGACACCCCTGGCTTTATAGAGGCAGACGTGGATAGTTAGAAAGTACGTAAGGTGCCCTTATGGTTGGCCACACCAAGGGTGCACATAGCACCTGTACTTGGCTTCAACAGACATTCTGTGCGGACAGTCCCTTTAAAGTCAGCTGAAACTAACATGCCTCTAACACCTGGGATCAGACATTTTGGAGATGGATGTTACCTACTCTCTCTCTTCATTAAAGTAAATATTCACTTTTGGCTGAATATCAGTAATTTGATCAAAATTCTAGGTAATTTTCGCTTTCCACTAATTTACTCGTTAATAGAGTATCTCCCACATCAGCTTCTAGCCCTGGTTCCAATCTGGTTTATACTTTTGCAGTGGAAACTTATTATCCAGTGAAACATACCTGATATTGGCGTATTTCTTCTTTGTTTGCAATTCCACCTAAAGTTTGTTGTTTTCAGGTGGAGACTGTGCTACACTTCTGAAGAATATGGGGCCTCTTCCTGTTGACATGAGTCGCATGTACTTTGCCGAAACCGTCCTGGCTTTGGAATATCTGCACAATTATGGGATCGTTCATAGAGACCTCAAACCTGACAAGTTAGTAGTTCTATGGTTCTGTTGTTGAGAACGGCATCTTGTATCAACATAAGACAGAAGTGGTTTCATGGAAGGCAAGCGTTTCTTTTAATAATCTTAAAGGGGACCGGTACCTGTCATAACTCATGCTGCCCAAATGACAGGTAGTATGAATCAGAGACGGGGTCTGCAAATTTCACTCTGGAACCTAAAGCGTGGTTTGTTTTTTTTCTTCTCATAAGTGCTGGCATTTGCTTGCCTGTTCAGCTAGATCGACAGGTCTCTACCTTTAGTCACACATGGAGAGACCTGGTGAAACACAGCAGATAATAGAATAGCAGAAAAATAGGCTATAGCATGTGCCAAAAGCATTTAAAAATAGTATCTAGACATTAGATTACTAATATCGGCATGAAAAGCTGAATGGCAGACCATTCGGTTTTTAAGCAAAAAAAAGGGGCAAGATGAACGAATATATATACGGTCTCCCTTCCTGCCTTTGGCGGTCACGTGGTACTGCTCCTTAACCTCATGAATATGCGCATATTCATGAGTGTAATGAGCGGTATCACTTGACCGCTGAAGGCAGGAAGGGAGGCTATGGAGAAGAGGGGGGGGCTGCATAGACCGCGCCAGGAGGGGGTAAGTATAGCGATATTCACCTGTCCCCCTGTCCATCACTGTTCACCGCTCTCTGCTGCGTCCTCTGTCTGTGACATTTAGGCAGCAGAGGGCGCGGTGACATGGTTAGTGCGTGTTGTGCCCTCTGCTGGCTGAACAGTCGCTGACACAGAAAGCGGCAGACAGTGGTGAGCAGCGATGGAACCTGGACAGGTGAATATCTCAAGTGCTGGGTCCTGAGCAGGAGAGGTGAGTGGCTTTTTTTTTTTTTTTTTTTTTCTGCAGCAGCCACATATGGGGGCATAATATATGGAGCATCTTATGGGGGCATATTCTATGGAGCAGCATATGGGGGCATATTCTATGGAGCAGCATATGGGGGCATATTCTATGGAGCAGCATATGGGGGCATATTCTATGGAGCAGCATATGGGGGCATATTCTATATAGCAGCATATGGGGGCATATTCTATATAGCAGCATATGGGGGCATATTCTATGGAGCAGCATATGGGGGCATAGTCTATGAGGCAGCAGCATATGGGGCATAGTCTGAGGCAGCAGCATATGGGGGCATAGTCTATGAGGCAGCAGCATATGGGGGCATAGTCTATGAGGCAGCAGCATATGGGGGCATAGTCTATGAGGCAGCAGCATATGGGGGCATAGTCTATGAGGCAGCAGCATATGGGGGCATAGTCTATGAGGCAGCAGCATATGGGGGCATAGTCTATGAGGCAGCAGCATATGGGGGCATAGTCTATGAGGCAGCAGCATATGGGGGCATAGTCTGAGGCAGCAGCATATGGGGGCATAGTCTATGAGGCAGCAGCATATGGGGGCATAGTCTATGAGGCAGCAGCATATGGGGGCATAGTCTATGAGGCAGCAGCATATGGGGGCATAGTCTATGAGGCAGCAGCATATGGGGGCATAGTCTATGAGGCAGCAGCATATGGGGGCATAGTCTATGAGGCAGCAGCATATGGGGGCATAGTCTATGAGGCAGCAGCATATGGGGGCATAGTCTATGAGGCAGCAGCATATGGGGGCATAGTCTATGAGGCAGCAGCATATGGGGGCATAGTCTATGAGGCAGCAGCATATGGGGGCATAGTCTATGAGGCAGCAGCATATGGGGGCATAGTCTATGAGGCAGCAGCATATGGGGGCATAGTCTATGAGGCAGCAGCATATGGGGGCATAGTCTATAGGGTAGCATTATATGGGGTGTATTTTGTATGGAGCAATATATGGGGCTCCTGATTCAATATGGATATTCAAAAACCTTTAACCTACTCATGTCTCAATTAATTTTACTTTTATTGGTATCTATTCTTATTTTTGAAATTTACCAGTAGGCAGTAGCTGCTGCATTTTCCACCCTAGTCTTATACACGAGTCAATAAGTTTTACCAGTTTTTTGAGGCAAAATAAGGGGGGTCGGCTTATATATGGGTCGGCTTATACACGAGTATACACGGTAGGTGATATACACAGAACTACACCTAGCAACACATTGTCACAATAAAGTGTTAAGTGCAGGGGATTCCTCACTGATATAAGCAGCTCACAAGTATATAGTGTCCATGTGCTTATTAAAGGGGTTGTCCGGGCTTTTCACATAATCTCAGTACATATCAGGGCTGCAGAATTGCAGGGCTGAATACATATGCAGGGCAGCAGCCTCAGTGCAGAGAGCTGCTCCCCCCCCAGACACACACTGAACAGTTATCTATGGAAAGTGAAACTAGTGAGGAGGAGTGAAAATCGTCCTGTATTCTGGGCCACTCCATGATTACAATACATAACTCATTATCAGTAATTCCTTCCCTCACTGTCCCAGGCTGCTGGCAGCAGTGAGAACAGACTGTGTGATGGCCAGTGATGGGGGTCTGCAGCTTCTAATCTGCACAGGGGATGGCAGTCACTGATGTCATCTGCTGTGTGACAAAGCCTCTGCTGTGTGAATGAGACAGCTCTGTGTCACTGATGTCTTCACACAGCAGCAGATTTGGTGCAGTGTATGTGTGAGCACTGTGTCTCTAATGACACAAATACTGATGGGAGCAGCCTGTCCTAGAATACAGGACGATGTGTGTCTGGGGGAGGAGCAGCTGCGCTCTGCAGTGAGGCTGCTAGAGGGGGAGGATTTGTTACTATGAGATGAGGGCTTCTTCATGTGGTCGGGGAGGGCCTGTAGCTATGGAGGGTGGGGTTGTTGCTATAGAGGGCATGTTTGGAGTAGAGTAGGAGGTTACGACTAGTTCTCATTTCAATGCCATAACACCCCCCCTTGGACGTTCTGTTCAGAATATCTAGAAAACCGTGCAAACTAGTGACAGAAAGTAAATTACTTATTGTCATAATTCTGCAGACCAGATATGTACTGATTATGTGAAAAGCCTGGACAACCCCTTTAATATCAAGTCCTGAGTGCAAAGCACAGGGCCTAAATAAGAGGTACAGCCACCTCCAGATGATGGCCAACAGGACCCAAACAGTTACCCACAAAGTTGTGCCGTGGCAGGTAGCATGGGACAAAAAAGGACACCGTGAAGTTTTTATTGCGACATTTATTTTTCTATAGTGAATAAACTATCGTTCTTAGAATGCAATACCGCTCATTCTATGGAATTAGAGTAGTCGTTCATTATTATTTTTCTTCAATAATTTTGTCCTGGATGTGTCTTCATTCCTGTGGCTTTTCCCCATTGTTTTCCTGCCATCGGCTGCTTTAATATCCGAACATACTCATTTGGTGTACTGATGCTGGCAGTGAGAGAGTCAGCACCTGTGTCCTCCTCAGTATTTTGCTTAGGCCACGTTCACATGGTCAGTATTTGGTCAGTATCTGTAAGTCAAAACCAGGAGTGGAACAATTAGAGGAGAAGTGTAATAGAAACAGGTCACCACTTCTGGATTTATCACCCACTCCTGGTTTTGACTTACACTGATGTAAAATTCTGTTGTGTGAATGTGACCTAAAATTCATCATTATTGCCGTCCTCAAAAGAAAAAAAACTCCATATGCTCAAACTTGCATTCTCTTACGAAGCGAAAGCTGAGGCCGGGCTTCAGAGTAAGACTTGTTGAATGAAGACAAATCCACTAATAAAGTGATTTGCGAAAGTTCAGAACCTTTCATGCTGAAAAATATTAATAAAAAAAAAAAAAAAAAAACTTTAGTTCCACTTTAACTTTGCTGTTAGGCTTTCTATGTGATTTGTAATTAGGCATAATACCTGAACAAGCGTTCTCATTTGGAACTGGCATTACAGTGACATTATACAATTGTGAATAAATGTTGTTCTTGCAGTTTGCTGATTACGTCACTTGGACATATCAAGCTTACAGATTTTGGACTATCTAAAATTGGTCTTATGAACATGACAACTAATCTGTATGAAGGCCATATCGAAAAAGACACCAGAGAGTTTTTGGACAAACAGGTTTGTAATTTTTATATTGTCCACTAGCTGCCATGTGGATCATGACTTTTGTATGATCACTGGGATTTAGACCTATTGCCATTCATTTCTAGATGGTTTATATGGAGAATGTTGACCTTTAAAGGGGTTGTCTGGGACTTTAAGGCCAGGATTACACATGCAAAAAAGTTGGACGAGTCTCGCATGTTAATACCCGGCACTGCCGCCGGCACTCGGATTGGAGCGTGCGGCCACATAGCAATACATGCAGCCTCACACTTCACTCCTGAGTGCCGGCGGCAGTGCTGGGTATTAACATGCGAGATCTGAGTTTCTCGCATGTGTGATCCTGGCCTAACAGTGATGGCCTATCTTTCATCAATGTCTGATCCGTGTTGGTGCAACACCCGATACCCCCCCCGCCAATCAGCTGTTCCCAGTCTCAGTGGCGGTCAGAACTGTTCAGTTATGGAGCTGCACAGCAGGGTACTGCACATCCGCCACCTATTTAAATTGATACTGGGTGGCTGTGCCGTACCCTGCAGGGGCTGCTAATTCATGTACAGAGCTATGCTGTGCAGTTCCAGCCCCCGTCCCAACAGGGAACAGCTGATCAGCCGGGTGTTTTATCTCCACTAATCTGACGTTCATGACATACCCTAAGGATAGGCCATCTCTGTTAAAGTCCCAGACAACCACTTCAATAAAAATATTGAAGTAAATTATAAAGAAAAGAAAATTTGCAAACAATATTTTACATAGCTAACATTGTCTCCTACATTTAAGAATTATGTATCGTTTAGGTTGAATGTATATTGCTTTTGGTTAGGTGTGTGGGACTCCTGAGTACATAGCTCCTGAAGTAATCCTTCGGCAGGGGTATGGAAAGCCTGTGGACTGGTGGGCAATGGGCATCATCCTCTATGAATTTTTGGTGGGCTGCGTTCCATTCTTTGGTGACACTCCAGAGGAGCTATTTGGACAGGTGATAAGTGGTAAGCTGATTTTTGGTAATTGTGCATTAAAAACATGTAGAACTTTGCCATGTGTAGCATTGCTGCACTTTTCCCTTTTTCCCATGCACTTTTAGTGGCTGCTTTCCCTCTTAGTTCTGCAGCGTCTCCCGTCCTTCCTTTGTCCTCCTGTTAAGTAGTCAATACCCCTTTCTAGTCATGGAGTGGGTTTCTAAATGTCACTGAATAGTATTAAGAGGTGGAAATCTTGCAATTGCCACTTTACTATGCTAAAAGAGAATCGAATTGTGAGAATAAAGAGGTTTTCCTATGAAAAAAGTTCATTTTAATCAAAGCTCTTGGAATAAGTTCCATAATTGGACATGTTTAAAAAAAAAAAAAAAAAAAAAATTCCTGTGCTGAGATAATCTTATAAATGTGCCCCTGCTGTGTAATGGCTGTGTCTGACCGTGCAGGAACATGGTCTGATAATACCACAGCTCCTGGGCAGGGGAGGAATCAAAGGAGTATACAGTCATTCCAGCATCTGATGGCAAATAATTTTTTTTTTTTTTTTGCTAAAGCATTTTCCGTCCTGTTTTTATAAATGTTTTATCTCACACAAAGGATTGGCTGCTGTCCTGTCTGTATAATCTCTTTTGCTAGTGGGCAATTATTCCAAGGTGTATTGATTTAAAGTCAACTTTAAAATTAACTTTGTTCTTGGGAAAACCCCTTTAAGGCCGGGTACACACTTGTGAATGCAAGAAACTTTCGCAAATCTGTATCAGTACCCAGCAGTGCCGCCAGCACTTGGGGCCAGACTTTGCAGCTGCATGTCTTTCTGTGCAGCTGAATGCTTTAGTCTGAGTGCCGGCGGCAGTGCCGGGTATTGAGGCGAGTTTCTCGCATTGCACTCGCTAGTGTGACCCCGGCCTAAGACTTAGAGCATGTGCCCACGATCAGTAATTACTGTGGGTTTGAGGCTGTGTACTTATGCAGCATCCAACATGCAGAGGCCAGATGTTACAGCATAGTGGATGGGATTTCAAGAAATCCCGTGTCCACTATGTACGCACTGATGCCTGCAGATCACCCGTGGAGACAGACATGCAGCATGTGTCTCCAGACAGCAACATGTCAGTTTTTCTTGTGGAAAAAAAAAGAAATTTCACCAATAGAATGTATTGGACGCGATGAATATGCGCAACGGTTCAGTGAGCACATGTGGCTTCACCTGCGTTCAATAGATGGCAGCATTTCGGACGCAGCGAACGTGTGCTGCTAGTTCCCGATCATGGGCACCCTGCCTTACGTTGTCCTCAATATAACACTACGTTAATGTTTGCCTGATTTGTTGCCAATTTAGTATGAACATTCTGTACCAGAAATGAAACCCAAGAGAACTTGCAGTCCAGTACATGTACTGTATATGGGGTGACAAAATTTACTTCCACCCTTAACTAAAAGAAAAGTTATGCCTTTTCCGATCTGCAATATTGCACACACTGAGAAACAAGCTCTGAGCTATGTTGGAGGCGTGTTCTTTTTTTCATTTTGAGTGTTGCTGCCTGCTTAAGATTGGTCAGTATCATACAGGGGGAAGAAGTACACACCCAAAGCGAATGGGTCTGACACCCACTTAAACATAACTTTTTTTTTTTTTTTAACTCATTAGGTGCCACATACTTTGCTAACATCTCTGCAACAGACAGGCAAAATGATTGAAAAAAAAAATGTTGCTCTGCATTCGCTATTACGTCCTGTTATTTGGCGAAAGGTCTTCTTTAAAATCATCCCATAAAATGTTTTAACATTCGTTTAGGGGTGGTTTTCTGGTACTTCTGGGTTTAAGGGGTTTTGGCAAATTATAAGTAACGTCTTTTACATCTAGTTTTTATTTTTAAAAGTTTTATCAATCATTATTTTAAAATAAAAATCGTCAACGGTAACAGTGAGTCAATCTCAAGAGCTAATAATAAGCAGTTGTAAAGGGAGTATACTGTAGAGACTTTACAGGGAAGGGGGAATCAGATTGGGCTTAGGTGCGCACGGTATGTGTCACTTAAAACTCTGAGGTATATATGATGGTTTAGAAGTGCTGACAGTCATGGAGACTAAGGGTTCTTTGTAATGTAAACTAGGCAGTATAGGTAATCCAAGGTTCCCAGATGGTGTCGAAAAGATCTCTGGTATCTTGTCTAGCTGCTAAAATGCAATCGTAAGGTTTAATTTTATCCTTAAGGGGTACTGTCACACTTAGCGATGTACCAGCGATATGACGCGGTCAGGATCGCTGGTACATCGCTAAGTGGTCGCTAGTGAGCTGCCACACAGGCAGATCTCACTAGCGACATCGCTGGGGACGGGGGTCGCTACTTACCTGTCACACCAGGCGATCCTGCGTCCTCCCGCCCGGCTCCACGCGTCGCTCGTCTCTCCACAGCAGGAAGCGCCCGACGAGAAACAGTCCTGAACGTTCTCGCGCGATCAGCGATAACCAGTGGGGGAGCGGGTTGTAGGTAAGTATCACACACAGCGATATCGCTAGCAATATCACTATAACGTCACAAGTTATAGCGATATTGTTTGCGATATCTTAGTGTGACAGGCTCTTTTAAAGAGGTTTTCCAGTGGACAAAGTATATTTTAATCAATAGATCTTGGAATAAGTTCCACCATTGAATATGTTTAAATAAAATGTTCCTGTGCTGAGATAATCTTATAAATGTGCCCCTGCTGTGTCCTGTGTAATGGCCGTGTCTGACCGTACAGGAATACGGTCTGATCATACCACAGCTCCTGGGCAGGGGAGGAAGCAAGAGTATACAGACAGGACAGCACAGGATCACAGCTGATTCTTTCTGTGAGATGAAATGTTTTTTTAAGCAGGCAGTGAAATGTGCAGCTAAGTCGCGCACAAGTCGCAGGTCTCGATCACCTAGTATTGAAGTCTGCAGGGAGCCGGCTTTCAATCGGCAGTGATGCCCAGTCCACAGAGCAGCCCAGAAGAGCAGCTGCTCTGTTGAAACTGAGCAGCTGAATCTCCGGCAGGACGGTAATTGACCGCTCTGTGACAGCGCTGGGTAGAACCTGTTTTAAAACCCATAGTAAAAAAAAAAAAAAAATTAGTCTTGGATAAATCCTGTAAGCCTGGTTTTGGTAGGAGAATTGTAGACTGCTAAAATCATTAATTATTATTTTTTGTGACCGTTCAGTATTGTCCAATACTTGCAGATCTTTAATCTAATCTCCAGAGGTGCTGGTGTAATGAAAAAGACTTACTTCAATTCTTTTAGACTGTCGGTACTATCATCTGGGCCCTATGCTCTTATATCATATAAATTTCTTTTGAGATACCACATTATGTATATTTTTCTGCAAAATCAATAAAAAAAATATACTCTGATTAAATGTTGCATAATATGGCTTTTACAGGTGCTCTTTCCCAGCACATTCAACTGTAATGTGCTCTGTAACGATAAATCAGCTGAGAGGACCAAAGAAAGTTAGATAAGGGACAGCCTCCATGTCAGATCCTAGCAATAGCTGTCTGACTGATGAACTCCATTTGCAGGCCGCAGTAGACAGTGCAGCAGAGGCTATAGAAGCCAAAGAGTGCAACATTTGTAGAAAAATGGCAAAATGATTTTTAGCCCAAAATACTTGCATTTTAGGCTGGTTTCACATTAGCGTTTGGAGGTGTAGCGGACGTTCGGCGTGAAGCTCCGCCCCCTGCCGCGCCTCCTCCGGTCAGCTCCACCTATGGGTGCATGCGGCCTGCGTACCCTAACTTTAACATTGGATACACAGGCCGTGCGCAGGTATGCTTTTGCCACCGCATGCGTCCTTTTGACAGTGCAGCGATCACACCAAAATGCGTTTGGCGGAGCTGACCTAAGGAGGCGCGGCAGGGGGCGGAGCTTCACGGCGAGCATCCGCTGTGCCTCCAAATGCTAATGTGAAACCAGCCTAAGTAAAATAAATTGAAAATATACAGTAATATTGAGGCATATGATGCTACTCATCCACTTTCCCCACAGTGCCTCTCTATTGTCTTACATTTGCACTCCTGTCTTCCAACACTTTCTACTTCACTTTCTTTCTCTCGTTGGTTCTTTTTTATTTTTGCAGTTTTATTACATTTTCCCTTAACTCGTTGTGTTGCGTTTGTGTATGGTGCTTTATTTCCAGATGATATAGTTTGGCCAGGAGGCGAAGAGTCTCTTCCAGTCGATGCTCAAGATCTGATCACACGGCTATTGAGACAGAATGCACTGGAGCGCCTTGGGACAGGTAAACATGTATACATGGCTTTTTTACATATACATTTTTAATTTGTTTTTTGAGAGCTGTTGGCTCTCATTTTGCTCATATATATTGGAGTTTACATGAGCAGGTTGACTCCCGGCTAAGGTGTGTGTCCAGACCTCTACATTCTGTATGGCTGCTATCTGGTGGCCAGGCTGGAAGTTCTGCAGGATACAGGGAGACCGGGAGGTACAAAGGTGCACGCAAAGCCACTACTGTGGTCTGTACACAGCTGAAAATAACACGGGAAAAGCTGTGCTAAGCATGAAGATGCAGGTGAAACTTTACTTCATGGCAGGATGCAGAAGGAGGCTGCCTGGCTCATGTAGTACTGGTAAAAATTTGGACATGGCAGTTTATGAAGTTTTTTTTTTTTTTTCCCCTCATTCTTCTTGGAATGTGCAACTTATAGATTCAGACTGAAGGCAGCAAAACCATGAAGGAGCTATCATGGAAACAAGCATTTAATAAACACGTGTAAAAACAACCCAGAATGTGTATTAAACCTTAGATTCCTCTAAGTACTTTGACAGCTTTACACACCTTTTAGCGTCCCCTCAAGCAGTTTCATTTGTTAGCCACATGGAATCATTTTCCAACCGTCTTGCAGGAGTTCAGTGGTGGTGAGTACTTGTTGGCTGCTTTGCCTCCGTTTGCTTCATTTCAAATCATCTCTGTTGGGTTGAGGTTGGATAACTGTGGAGGCCATGTCATCTGAAGCAGTATCCATCTCTTTCATTCTTGGTCACATAGCCTTTACATAGACTGTGTTTTGGGTCGTTGTCCTGTTGCGACACAAATGATCATCACATTATATGCAATCCAAATGGGATGCATGTCATTGCAGAATGCTGTGGCAGCCATGTTATGTAAGTGTGTTTAATTTGGATTAAATTACTAACTGTCACCTGCGAAGCACCCCCTATGTTATAACACCCCCACCACCACCCACCTATACTACACTGTGGGTACCACACATGTAGATACCAACCATCTGCTCACCTTTTCTGCATCTCACAAAGACATGGCTATTGCTAGCAAAAATCTCCAATTTTGACTTGTCAGCACAGTACAGATTTCCACTAATCTAATGTTGCTTGGAACAAACAAGTCTCTTCTTTCTTGCGGTCTTCATGAGTGGCTTTTTTGCAGCTATTGGACCATAAAGGCCTTCTCCTTGCAATCTCCTTTGGACAGATGGGGTTGAGATGTGTCTGCTACTTGGTGTCGGTGCACCAATTTTGAGAGCCCTTATGTGACATGCAGACAGTTTGTGGCTTCTGAAGCTGGTAACAGATAAGCTTCTCTTTTGCAGCAGAATTAAAGTGAATCTGTCAGCATGATTTCTTATCCCAAACTAAAGACGCCTGTAGCTTTATCAAAGACAAGTCCGGCAATAGCTTTAGATGGTCAGTCCTTTCCTCCATTACTGATAAATCTGCACTTGAAATGATATCCAAATGAGGCTGTAGGTCTGAAGTCTCTGTCCATCTCTATTTGCTGACCAGCGTACCTCCTTTTACTTGATTGATTGCTCCTTTGTCTGAAGTCACAAAGCCCTAGAGCCATCAGTCAAGCAGGAGGAGGCAGCACTGGGTGGTGCATAGAGCTGGAGTGACAGAGGTGTCTAGATTGACAGCCTCTTTTGCATATCAATTCAAACGCCGATTTCTCCATAAAGAAGGAAAAAGAATGGTCGTGTAAAAGTATGGCTGGACTTGTCTCTGAAAAAGCTACTTGTGTGTAAAAATTGTTTGGGATATGAAGTGCTGACAGATTTCCTTTAATTCTTGGTCTTCATTTCCTGGGGCGGTACTCGAGAGCCAGTTTCATCATAGAGATTGATGGTTTTCATGACTGTACTTGAGGAGACCTTCAAGGTTCTAGTAATTTTCCGGATAGACGGACCCTAATGTCATAAAGTAATTATGGACCATTGTTTCTCTTTACTTAGTTGAGCGGTTCTTGCCATATTCTGACTTGTAGAATTGGGTTTAGCATTGTATGGAACTTTGTCCCAACACTACATCTGCAAAACTCATTTGATAGTCACTAACACTTTTACAAAGGCCTGTGGTTCCACAAATGAATGCTTAATGGTGTTCACCCATTCATTATAAACCATTCCAGGTGACTACCCAATGAAGTTGATGGAGAGAATGCCAAGGAAGTGTAAAGCTGTCATCTGAGTAAAAGGGGGCTGATTTAAGATTTACACACATTCTGGTTTGTTTCACTTGTGTATCTTTACTCCTTGTTTCTATCCTTGT
Organism: Dendrobates tinctorius; assembly: GCF_039654945.1. Taxonomy (NCBI): domain Eukaryota; kingdom Metazoa; phylum Chordata; class Amphibia; order Anura; family Dendrobatidae; genus Dendrobates; species Dendrobates tinctorius. Next base: position 96,118,738 of record NW_027361679.1, on the reverse strand, counting down.
TCCTCTTGTGTGTTTTTCTGACTTCAGTCTGAATCTTGACTATGCATATTCCAATAAGAAAAAAGATTGTAAGAACAGATGTGTCCAAACTTTTGACCGACATGGTGAGTGATTTAAAATGCACCCTTGTATGTTTAATGGTGAGACAGTCTGCTGATTCGCTGGCCTGTACAATGGACACATTACATATGTTATGCAGGATAAACTACAGAAATGTTCATCCTGTCAGTTTAAGATCCCAGTGGTAAAGGAAATTCCCTGGGAGTTGCGTTCACACGGACTGATTTTCGCCCATAACTACCATGATTCCCGGATATGACATGTTGACTGTCGTGAAGGTGAACGTTTGTTAATGCAAGTGCTCAGTCCTGCCACAGTTTCCATAGTCTCTATAGCTCATCCTGTTTACACGGCTAGTTGTGCTGCCGACAACCACAATTGTATGCAATGGTCCGTCGGCTGCCTGGTGGCATGTCCACATTAGCCGTCTCGATCTGTCACTTGTTGGCCTGTATGAAGGAGTCTTTAGTTTATACGAAGGTATATCCTCTGTTTTGGTAATTAAACATTGAGAAAAAGCCTTTCACATGCGGTCACTTTGAGTTTATCTCTAAAAATATATATATTTCTCAAATTTGGTGTTAAATATTGGTATATCTACCCAGGTGGCGCACTAGAAGTAAAGCATCATGTCTTCTTCCGCCCCCTGGACTGGAATGGACTTCTGAGACAGAAAGCAGAATTTGTGCCGCAATTGGAAGCTGATGACGACACTAGTTATTTTGATAGTAAGTAGACTCTAGTAGTGTATTCAATGTATTAAAAGCTGTTTTTGTTTTCTTTCTTTTTCTAGGAATGTGCGGGAACTATGGGTTATGTCTCTTATCAGAAACATCATCATTGTAACTTTTAAGTTTAATAAAATGTTTTGTTCAGTAATCCAATATGTAACATAACAATTGCTCATGGTGCTTAAATTCCATCTCTATCTAAATGGTGTCCTAACGGGGCCCGTAGTAAATCACTTGTACCTGGAAAGAAGATTGTAGCGGAGATAAGCGATGGGCGATATAATATTGAGATGCAGATCTTTACTCTGTCGCCTTATTGGGGGACACAGAACCGTGGGTGTTATGCTGCTGTCCACTAGGAGGCGACACTATGCATAATCTGAAAAAGATTAACTTTGGCTCCTCCTCTGCAGTATACACCCCTGGACGGCGTCAGCCTTCTCCAGTTTTTGCTTAGTGTCGCAAGGAGGCACACCTTTTTTTCTTTTTTTCCTTTCGTCGGAACAGATGAAGAAAAGTGGGTCTCCAGCGAGACTCCCGGCATGGCTCCTTCCTTGGCCCCCTTTTTAGGGGTGCCCAGTTGAAGTAGAGATGGCGGTCCCCCATGTCGCTCCTTCCCCAGTCCCTCGGGTACTGGTCCGAAGTTGAGACCCCCCCCCTCCTTCCCCAACCCCCTTCAGGGTCTGGGTTGAGGTTGAGGCAAGGATGAAGACCCCCTGACGGTGACAGACGCACCCTCCCTAATCCCCCGCAGGGGGCATTAGGTTGAGACGCCGCAGGTAGGGTCGGAGTACAGACAGCATTCTGCACCAGGGACCTCAGCCCAGCTGTGGGATCCTGCTGGGGCCGGGGGACGGTGCAGGCAGACGTGGCACAGCAGAGACAGGGCTTTCTGCACCCCTGCCTCTGCAGCAGCAGTGGCTCCATGGCGCTCCAGGGACCCCCCACACAGAAACCGCTAGCACTGCTGCCCCCACCGCTAGCCAGTCGCCCATTCTGGGGGGGTCCGGTGCAAATCCGACCCCCTCCCGGACTACCGCGCCGCTCTGGAGCCCTCCTGGGCATCAGGCCTCTAATTTAGACCGCGGCTTCGGCCTAGCCGAAGCCGCCGCCTTTTCCCCGCCCCCCGGCCCGCCCCTGGCACGCCCCCCCGGATGACGAAAATGACACTGCAGTGTCATAGAAGGGGCGGATCGAGGCAGGAAGGGCGCGCTTTTACATGGCCCAGCGCGCCCTTTTCCAGCTCTCCGCCCCCTTCCCTCTCCACCTCAGAATCCGGTGGCCATCTTGCTGCACCTGGGAAGGCAGCACAGAGTCTCCGGGGGGCACAGGACATGGGGCTTATCAGCGCTGGACCTAAGGGGAGCACCGGTGGGGTAAGATCACAGCTGGGTCCTTGGTACTCAGCTGTGAATTCCTATAACCTATAGCGCTCTCCTGCTCCTTTTTCCTCTGCGTAGATACCCCTGTAGGGTCTCTATTAATCAGCCTAGGTACTATGTCGGGCTCAAAGAAAAGAACCAGGCAAGACTGCTTTTATGCAGTCTGCACAGCCTGCAAGGCCACTCTCCCCAGCGGCAGCACGTATCCGCACTGCCGGGACTGTACCCAAAAAAACGGAGCAGAACCCCAAAAAGTCCCTACCAACGCTTCTGCGACCGCTTCTGCGCTGGAATGGGCAACTCAGATGTCGCAGTCTATGACACAGTCTATAGATAACCTGACCTCCACATTACTGCAGGCTCTGCAGGGTCATGTTGTGACGGCCGTCTGCGAATCTGGGCTGCAGTGGGGACAGCACCCCGAGTAACCCCGAGACCCTTAACCCCTATACAGGGATCTGGAATTGTAGCAAGGCCCAGGAGGTAGCTGTCTAGATTAGCAGTGGACCAGAGCAGGACGGCCACCAAGGGGTCAAAACTAAAACCCGTAATCAAGGTCAGGATGCAGGAGTCTGAGACCAGGGCGCCGCAGAGGCACAAAATCAGCAGACAGAGGGAGAGTCAAAAGTCCAGGCCAGGGTCAGTAAAACCAGGAGGGCAGCGAGGTACAGAATCAGCAGGCAGAAGGAGAGTCAGGAATCCAAGCAAAGGTCAGCATCAAAAAGTCGGAAGAGAGGCGGAGGTACAAAAACGGCAGGCAATAGAATGGTCAAGAATCCAGGCTGAGGTCAGAGTATACACTATAGAAATTCACACAGTAACACGCAGGGGAACCAAGAATATATCCGGCGGCTTGCAAGACCAGTCCCCAGGTATTTGAGGGATCAGGTCCTCCCTCACAGGTTCCCGGCCCGATGATGTAACCAGGACCGCCCCCGGACCAGGCCAGATGGACATGCAGTAAGCCCTACATGACTGACAGAGGGGCGGAGCCTGCGCCCACCAGATGCCTGTGCAGGAGCCCCCTCTCTGCCACCACCCTCACCCTGGAGCGAACCACGGCGCCTCCCAGTGGCTGAGGCAGGAATAGCCGTCCCCGAGTCCGACGGCGATGTGACGGTCCGGCGCCCCCGAGTGGCCGAGACCGGAACTGCAGGCCCTGAGTCTGGCAGTGACGTCCGGCGCCTCCTAGTGGCAGACGCTGGAACAGCAGGCCCCGAGTCCGACGGCGACGTGACGGTCCGGCGCCCCCGAGTGGCCGAGACCGGAACTGCAGGCCCTGAGTCTGGCAGTGACGTCCGGCGCCTCCTAGTGGCCGACGCCGGAACAGCAGGCCCTGAGTCTGGCTGCGACGTGACAGTACCCCCCCTTCTAAGAGGGGCCTCCGGACCCTCAAAACCCGGTTTGTCCGGGTGAAGGAGGTGAAATCTTCTAATTAACCCCTTGGCATGGATGTCACCAGCGGGGACCCAGGACCTCTCCTCTGGGCCGTAGCCCTTCCAATGCACTAAGTATTGCACGGACCCTCTCACTAATCGGGAATCAAGGATACCTTGGACTTCGTACTCCAAGGTACCCTTGACCAAAACTGGAGGAGGAGGGGACTGGACAGGTTGAATTGGGGAGCGGTACGTTTTTAGGAGGGATTTGTGGAAAACGTTGGGTATTTTGAAGGACTGAGGGAGCTTTAAGCGAAAGGCTACCGGGTTAATTACCTCCAAAATCTCATAGGGACCAATAAATCTGGGGCCTAGTTTGGCAGACGGTACCTTAAGTTTAATGTTCTTGGTAGACAGCCAAACTTTGTCCCCAACTCCCAGGTGCGGCCCCTTGGACCGCCGTTTATTTGCCGCCGAAGCCTGTCTGACTTGGGAGCCTTTCAAGTTTGAGTTCACCTCTGACCAGATGGTCCTTAAGTGATGTATGGATTTCTCTACCCCCGGGAGGTCCGACATCTTAGCCGAAAATGAACCAAAACGTGGGTGTAAACCAAGATTACAGAAGAACGGGGTGGTTTTGATGGATTCTTGGTATTGGTTATTTAGGGCGAATTCGGCTAACGGGAGATGTTCCACCCAATCAGATTGATGTTCCGAAACATAACAGCGGAGATACTGCTCTAGGCCCTGGTTAGTGCGCTCAGTTTGACCATTGGTCTCAGGGTGGTAAGCGGAGGAGAAGGATAATTCAACGCCAATCCGTTTGCAGAACGCCCTCCAGAATTTAGAAACGAACTGGGTTCCTCGGTCGGACACGATATTCACCGGGGCGCCATGCAGTCGTATTACATGAATAACGAACAATTTACTCAGCGTTTCTGCATTAGGTAGTCCAGACAGGGGAACAAAATGGCACTGCTTACTGAACCTGTCTACCACCACCCAGATGCATGTCTTCCCTTCTGAGGGTGGCAGGTCAGTAATGAAGTCCATGGAGATGTGGGTCCATGGACTCTCTGGGGCAGGCAAGGACTGGAGCCAGCCGGCAGGCCGATTATGGGGGGACTTAGCACGAGCACAAGTTTCGCAAGCCAGTACGTAATTCTTGCAGTCCTTAACCACCGTCGGCCACCAAAAATTCCTGGTCACTAGTCTGGCTGTATTATTAACACCAGGATGGCCTGCCAGGACAGAGTCATGCGACTCTTTCATAACTTGTAGACGCAACGGGGCCGGAACGAACAATTTCTGGGGGGGCGTCGTGTCCGGGACTTGTTCTGAGGATCTACGGATCTCCTCCAGAAGGTCCAGAGACACGGCCGACACGACGATCCCATTGGCCAGTATTGGGACTGGTTCCGAGTCCTCAGCCTGTGAGGGGCAGAAACTTCGAGAGAGGGCGTCAGCCCTTACATTTTTCGTCCCTGGACGAAACGTGATCACAAAGTTAAACCTTGAGAAAAATAAGGCCCACCTGGCCTGCCTAGGATTCAGTCTTTTAGCAGACTCCAAGTAGGTCAGGTTCTTGTGATCTGTGATCACGGTAACCTTGTGTTTAGCACCTTCGAGAAAGTGGCGCCATTCTTCGAAGGCCCACTTTATGGCCAACAATTCCCGATTCCCTATATCATAATTTTTCTCAGTAGGGGAGAATTTTCGGGAAAAGAAGGCACATGGGCGGAGTTGAGTGAGAGAGGCAGTGCCTTGGGAAAGCACTGCACCTACCCCAACCTCAGAGGCATCAACCTCTACCACAAAGGGGCGATCTAGATCAGGCTGAATTAATATTGGGTTGGCAGAAAAACACTCCTTTAAAACAGAAAATGCCTGAAGTGCCTCTGGCTTCCAATTAACCACGTCAGCCCCCTTCCGGGTCAGATCCGTGAGCGGTTTGGCGATCTCAGAGAAGCCTTTGATGAATTTACGGTAGTAATTAGTAAATCCCAAGAATCGCTGCAGCGCTTTTAGAGTTTTAGGTTGTACCCATTCTCTAATGGGTCGGATCTTGGCAGGATCCATGCGAAACCCCTTAGCAGAAATCATGTACCCCAAAAATTGTACCTCCTCAGCCATAAAAACACATTTCTCCAACTTGGCGTATAGAGAATGTTCTCTAAGTCTCTGGAGTACAGCACGGACATGTTGCACGTGTGTAAGAACATCAGCGGAGTAAATCAGGATGTCATCCAAATAAACCACTACATATACCCCACAAATATCCCTGAATATATCATTCACAAAGTGTTGGAACACGGCGGGCGCGTTACTCAATCCAAACGGCATCACAAGGTACTCAAAATGACCAAGAGGTGTGTTAAAGGCTGTTTTCCACTCATCCCCATTTCTTATGCGAACCAGATTGTAAGCCCCCCGCAGATCAAGCTTAGTGAACCAACGGGCTCCTAGTAGCTGATTAAACAGATCAGGGATGAGTGGAAGCGGATACTGATTTTTCACAGTAATCGCGTTCAGCTCACGATAATCAATACACGGTCTGAGTCCACCATCTTTTTTTTCTACAAAGAAAAACCCAGCCCCTACAGGTGAAGTGGAGGGTCTAATAAAACCTTTTTGCAAGCTGTCCGCTATGTAGTCCTTCATGGCTACACGCTCAGGACCAGAGAGGTTAAATATTCTCCCCTTAGGGAGACGAGCACTTGGAACCAAGTCTATAGGACAGTCATACTCTCTATGAGGCGGTAATTTCTCAGACTCCACTATGGAAAAGACGTCCTCATAGTCCCTTAATGCGTAAGGTATAAAGGGTGTTTTAATTTTAATTTGGTTCACTGACAGCGACATACAGTGATTCTGACACTGTGGACTCCAGCGCACGATATCCCCTTGGTGCCAGTCAATAATAGGATTATGCTGGCGCAACCATGGCATACCTAACACAACTGCATGTGATAAATTGGAAATAACAAAAAATGACATATGTTCTGTGTGTAATGCCCCTACTGACATAACAATCTCTGTAGTAACAAATTCCACTCCACCCTGGATAATGGATGTACCATTAATCGCCGTGGTTTGAATAGGAGCATTAAGCCTTAAAAGAGGTACACCAAGTTTCCTTGCAAGCAAAAAATCTATGAAGTTGCCTGCGGAACCACAATCCACATAGGCCTTCACACACAAAGATTTCTTTGAAAATAAGAGAGAAACGGGTAACAAAAGTTTAGCCGCATTTGCGGGCAATACCTGAGCCTCTGGGACAGCACGACCAGAGCTGCCCAGAGGCAGACGTCCCAGGAATGTGGCTTTCTGACGCTCAGCATTTCCCTTGAAGCCTCCAGGCTGCAGCATGATGGTATAGGAAGATGGGAGTATTCCCTCAGACTGTGCACTGGAGCAGGTGTAGGCCAGGTAATCAGCTCAGGGGAAAAAAAAAAAAAATCAGGAGACTGCTTTTATATATGATGGAAATATACACAAAAAGCAGTTATTTTTTGGGCCGGATATAATGTGACGGCCGTCTGCGAATCTGGGCTGCAGTGGGGACAGCACCCCGAGTAACCCCGAGACCCTTAACCCCTATACAGGGATCTGGAATTGTAGCAAGGCCCAGGAGGTAGCTGTCTAGATTAGCAGTGGACCAGAGCAGGACGGCCACCAAGGGGTCAAAACTAAAACCCGTAATCAAGGTCAGGATGCAGGAGTCTGAGACCAGGGCGCCGCAGAGGCACAAAATCAGCAGACAGAGGGAGAGTCAAAAGTCCAGGCCAGGGTCAGTAAAACCAGGAGGGCAGCGAGGTACAGAATCAGCAGGCAGAAGGAGAGTCAGGAATCCAAGCAAAGGTCAGCATCAAAAAGTCGGAAGAGAGGCGGAGGTACAAAAACGGCAGGCAATAGAATGGTCAAGAATCCAGGCTGAGGTCAGAGTATACACTATAGAAATTCACACAGTAACACGCAGGGGAACCAAGAATATATCCAGCGGCTTGCAAGACCAGTCCCCAGGTATTTGAGGGATCAGGTCCTCCCTCACAGGTTCCCGGCCCGATGATGTAACCAGGACCGCCCCCGGACCAGGCCAGATGGACATGCAGTAAGCCCTACATGACTGACAGAGGGGCGGAGCCTGCGCCCACCAGATGCCTGTGCAGGAGCCCCCTCTCTGCCACCACCCTCACCCTGGAGCGAACCACGGCGCCTCCCAGTGGCTGAGGCAGGAATAGCCGTCCCCGAGTCCGACGGCGATGTGACGGTCCGGCGCCCCCGAGTGGCCGAGACCGGAACTGCAGGCCCTGAGTCTGGCAGTGACGTCCGGCGCCTCCTAGTGGCAGACGCTGGAACAGCAGGCCCCGAGTCCGACGGCGACGTGACGGTCCGGCGCCCCCGAGTGGCCGAGACCGGAACTGCAGGCCCTGAGTCTGGCAGTGACGTCCGGCGCCTCCTAGTGGCCGACGCCGGAACAGCAGGCCCTGAGTCTGGCTGCGACGTGACACATGTCTAGGCTATGAACGTTACCCAGCAAAGGGACGTCCGGTCTCATGATCAGGGCGCTTCCGACAGTTCGAGGCGTAAGCGGACCCACAGGTCGCGTTCAGCTGTGTCCTCACATAGCAATAGGTCTTCCCCCTCCAGGGAAAGACACAGTGGCCTCAGGTCACCGAGGCCGTCCCCTGATAGAGAAGGACAATGCGGATCTCCACAATGATCTCAGACTACGGGAAACCTCCACTCTAGTTCGCCCGCTAGGGAGCTCCTTAGCGATGCGCAGGACTCAGAGGGCATATGTGACTCCAATTCAGATAACGAAACAGAGAACGCTTTGCTCCCTAGTCCCCCTAGCAATACTGCGATAGTTGAGGATATCGTCTCTTCCATCATTCGGGTGCTGGACATTTCAGATCCAACCCCGGAAGCACCAGAACACAACATTTCCTTTGAAAGTGTTCAGAAACCATCGAAGGTCTTCCCTAATCACCCGGAATGCCAAAAAATCCTTTCTAAGCATTTTTCGCAGTCTGAGAAAAAATTCGCCAATCGCAAGTATTTGGAAGCAAAATACCCCTTTCCACAGAAAGACACCAAGGATTGGACAGATCCGCCTGAAGTGGACCCTCCAGTCTCTGGGCTGGCAGCACAAACGCTTCTCTCGCTGCCGGACAGATCAACCCTCAAGGACACGGCAGACAGACAAGTCGAACGCATGGCTCGTTCAATCTTTGAAGCGGCAGGGGCCTCTTTGGCTCCCGCATTTGCTTTAGTCTGGGCAGCCAAGGCCATCATGGCTTGGGCTGCTCTATTGCAAAAGGGCCTTCAAGCTTCAAATCCTCAGATGGCGGACCAGGCGGTGCAAATTGCAGTGGTGGCAGATTACATGGTCCTTGCAGCGTTGGACTCTGCAAGAGGAATAGCGGGAATAGCATCAAACGCCATTACAATCCGGCGTATTCTCTAGCTAAGAGAATGGAAAGCGCATGCGGCCTCAAAAAAGTCCCTAACAAATCTCCCGTACTTGAGTGGCCGTCTTTTCGGTGAAAAGCTGGATACAATGATATCCAATGCTACCGGGGGCAAAAGTACTTCCCTCCCTCAACTAAGACCAAAACGCACGTTTAAAATGCGTAATCAATCTCGTTTCCGATCCTTTCGGAATTCTTCGGGCTGGTCCGTCTCACGCCCAGCACAAAACCGTAATCGTTCCCCCCGCAGGGACAACACACGGCGGCACAGAGGCCGGACAGGAACTGGCAATCAAAGGCAAGCCAGGCAAAACCTAAAGGAGGAAAACCTCAGACTTTTCCCTCGTCCTGACTCATGCCCTCTCGAAGACACCCCACTTGTTGGCGGACGACTGCTACTCTTTCAGCAGGTCTGGCTGCCTATTACAGAAGACAAGTGGGTCAAGGAAATAGTGTCTTCAGGATACAAAATCGAGTTTACTACCAGCCCACCGCACAGGTTTTTTCCATCTGTCCCTCCAAAATCCCCGCTCAAAGCTCAGGCCTTCCGTCAAGCGGTTTCTTCCCTCCTGCGAGCAGGAGTCATAGTGCCAGTCCCAGCAGAAGAGCGCTTCCGAGGGTTCTACTCCAACCTGTTCGTGGTGCCCAAGAAAGGAGGCAGCGTCTGACCCATAGTAGACCTCAAGCAACTCAACAAGTACGTTCGAGTTCGTCACTTCCGCATGGAATCCCTCCGGTCAATCGTTGCGTCTATGGAAAAAGGAGAATATCTTGCCTCCATAGACATACAGGACGCATACCTGCATATACCAATTGCTCCCGCCCATCAGAGGTTTCTCAGATTCGCAATCAACCAAGACCATTATCAGTTTGTGGCCCTCCCGTTCGGTCTGGCCACGGCCCCCAGAACATTTACAAAGGTCATGGCAGCTACCATGGATGTTCTGCACTCCAGAGGCATAGTAGTCGTTCCATACCTGGACGACCTTCTCATCAAGGCCTCCACCCTCAAGGACTGCGAGGTCAACGTCTCGATCACGATCGACACTCTGACGCGCCTGGGATGGTTAGTCAATTTACAGAAGTCCTCGACTACCCCGAGTCAGTCTCTGACCTTCCTGGGGATGCTATTCGACACCTCCAAGGGTCTGGTGATCCTCCTCAGGGACAAGGCACTGGCTCTCCGTCTGGGAGTTCACACACTCCTCCGCAAGTCCCCCAGATCTCTCCGGTATACCATGAGAGTACTTGGCAGGATGGCAGCAGCAATGGAGGCGGTACCATTTGCCCAGTTTCACCTCAGACCCCTTCAACTGGCCATCCTCTAGTCCTGGGGCAGGAATCCGTTCTCCCTCGACAGGGAGTTCCGGTTATCAGCAAACACCAGGAGGTCCCTGCACTGGTGGCTCAAGCCAACCTCGCTTGCAAGGGGAAAATCCTTTCCGGTCAATGGAAGGTTTTGACCACCGACGCAAGCCTTATGGGTTGGGGCGCGGTGCACCTACATCACAGAGCGCAAGGCAGGTGGTCACCAAGGGAATCGACCATGCCCATCAACATCCTGGAAATTCGGGCCATCTTCCTGGCGTTGCAAGCCTTCCATCACTTGCTGGCAGACTTTCATATCAGAGTACAGTCGGACAATGCCACGGCAGTGGCATACGTGAACCATCAAGGCGGCACCCGCAGCATCCAGGCGATGACCGAAGTAACGCGTATCCTACAGTGGGCGGAGGATGCAAGGTCGGTACTCTCCGCGGTCCACATTCCGGGCGTGGACAACTGGGAAGCCGACTATCTCAGCCGACAAGGAATGGACTCGGGGGAATGGTCTCTCCATCCCGAAGTGTTCGGTCAGATCTGTCATCGTTGGGGGACCCCGGACGTGGATCTGATGGCATCCCATCTCAATGCCAAGGTTCCCAATTTCATGGCCAGGACGCGCGATTCGCGATCGCTCGGAGCAGATGCCCTGGTTCAGGACTGGACCCAGTTCCAGCTTCTGTACATTTTTCCACCCCTCCCCCTGATCTCCAGAGTCCTGAGGAAGATCAAACAAGAGGGTGTTCCCACCATTCTGATCGCTCCAGACTGGCCCAGGCGTACATGGTACGCCGATGTCGTGCAACTCACAGCAGACGCTCCCTGGCGTCTCCCCACACGTCCCGACCTCCTGTCACAAGGCCCGTTCTTCCACCAGAACTCAGGGGCTCTCAATTTGACGGAGTGGCCATTGAGACCTGGGTTTTGACCCAAGCAGGCTTTTCACCGGACGTTGTTAAAACCATGATCAGGGCTCGAAAGCCAACTTCAGCCAGGATTTACTATCGTACCTGGAAGGTTTTTCTTCACATGGTGCGACTCTCGTGGGCAGATTCCACTTCCCTATTTTCTTCTAAAGGCCCTCGGGTTCCTTCAGTCAGGCCTGGACGCCGGGCTATCCCTGGGCTCGCTGAAGAGCCAGGTCTCAGCGCTTTCAGTGCTCTTTCAGAGGCGTATTGCTAACAAGCCGCAAGTGTAGACTTTTCTCCAAGGGGTTTCCCGATTGGTTCCCCCCTACAAACGTCCGTTGGAGACGTGGGACCTCAACCTGGTCTTGACAGCACTACAGTCACCTCCTTTTGAACCCCTTAGGGTGGTCTCACTCCGCTTTCTATCGCAGAAAGTGGTTTTTCCTGGTGGCAATCACCTCGCTACGCAGGGTGTCTGTACTTTCAGCTCTTTCCTGCAGACAACCCTTCCTGGTTTTTCATCAGGACAAGGTGGTTCTCCGTACAGTACCATCCTTCCTTCCGAAGGTCGGGTCCAGCTTCCACCTCCATGAGGAAATATCACTACCGTCTCTTTGCCCGGCTCCCGTTCATAGGGTAGAGAAGGCTCTGCATACGCTTGACCTTGTCAGGGCATTGCGCGTTTACGTGTCTAGGACTGCTCCTTTCCGGAAGTCTGATTCACTTTTCCTTCTTCCAGAAGGCGTTCGCAAGGGCCTACCGGCTTCCAAAGCCACCCTTGCTAGGTGGATCAAGTCCACCATTCAAGAGGCTTACCACCTCAACAATTCTCCTCTTCCGGACGGTATCACGGCACACTCTACGCGGGCGGGAGGGGCCTCTTGGGCCATTCGGCATCAAGCCTCAGCACATCAAGTGTGTAAGGCAGCCACTTGGACTAACCTGCACACATTTACAAAACACTACAGAGTGCATACCCAGTCCTCAGCGGATGCGAGCCTGGGTAGACGGGTCATGCAGGCGGCAGTACTCCAAGTCTAGGGGACTGTCAGCACAATATTCGTCCACTGCTTCCCACCCAGGGACTGCTTTAGGACGTCCCACGGTTCTGTGTCCCCCAATAAGGCGACAGAGTAAAGGAGATTTTTGTGTACTCACCGTAAAATCTCTTTCTCTTAGCCTTTAATTGGGGGACACAGCTCCCACCCTGTAGCCCTTGCGGGCCGTTGTTACGGTTGGGTTCTCATATTGTTGTCTGAGCCTGTTTATAGTAGCCTTTTTTTTTTTTACAGGCATGGTTATGTTTCTGGTATATTCCTCCTAATGCTTTTGCACAAAACTGGAGAAGGCTGACGCCGTCCAGGGGTGTATACTGCAGAGGAGGAGCCAAAGTTAATCTTTTTCAGATTATGCATAGTGTCGCCTCCTAGTGGACAGCAGCATAACACCCACGGTTCTGTGTCCCCCAATTAAAGGCTAAGAGAAAGAGATTTTACGGTGAGTACACAAAAATCTCCTTTTTGATATTAAAAGGGGATTGTCCTCTACTCAGATGAATTCTTATGTTTCCGCCTTGTAAAATAACTCCTATACTCACGGTTCAGCCCTGTGTGCATGGGCTCACATGACATTATTTCATGCAATCCCTCCAGCTAATCGGAACTGGCTTCACTCTCCTATGCTCAAGTGGGAGCTATGTCTGCTCTCTCGCTTTCTCTGGATGTTTTGTCTGAAAGAGGGGCAAGTGAAGCTGGAATGATCATGTGACATAATGTCATGCAATCCCCGGGAGAGCCAGTGCGGCCACCGCTGGAATGGAGCCAGCACCAGAGGTGAGTATAGGTGTTATTACTTTACAAAGGTAATAGATAAAGCAAGGGAGACACAAAACGCAATAGGGTCTTATCCGATAGTAAGTTAGCACTTTTTAAGTAGGAAGCTGCTCACCTGGTATAGGTGGTTAAAGCACATGTAGGAGAGGCTGCCGCAGATCCACAGGTCGGTCATCGACGCGACAGTACACTGCAGAGAAGATGTGGATTCCTGTGCGCGGTGCCCAAATAATAGATTTCCAAGATGTAGTAACAGTTAAGTGGTTTAATCTACACGTTTCAGGGTGAATACCACCCCTTCCTCAGGAAAATACTACATATAGCTTACATATGTTTGCAAATTCAAACAAACATGGTATTAGAATATTTTTCTTTGGTATAGAAAACAATTTCTCTAAAACAATGCTGTATTAACCCTTGATCAACTTTGAACTTTGACATGTCATCTGACTACCTGGCGCCTTTTTATTTATTTATTTTTTTTTTTTTGAATTCTGGATGTATTTAAGCAAGGTACTGTTAGAACATATGTAAGCTATATGTGGTATTACTCTGTCGCCTCATTGGGGGACACAGAACCATCGGTGTTATGCTGCTGTCCACTAGGAGACGACACTATGCATAATCTGAAAAAGATTAACTATGGCTCCTCCTCTGCAGTATACACCCCTGGACGGCATCGGCCTTCTCCAGTTTTTGCTTAGTGTCGCAAGGAGGCACACCTAATGATTTGTTTTTTTCACTCAGTTTTTTCCTGGACGACAGATGAAGAAAAGCGGGTCTCCTGTGAGACTCCAGGCATGGCTCCTTCCTCGGCCCCCTCTTATGGGGTGCCCGGTTGAAGTAGAGATGGCTGTTCCCCATGTCGCTCCTTCCCCAGTCCTGCGGGTGCTGGCTCGAAGTTGAGACCCCCCTCCTTGCCCAATTCCTTTTGGTCTTGGGTTGAGGTCGAGGCAAGGAAGAAGCCCCCTGATGGTGACCGCAGCACCCTCCCTAATCCCCCTCTGGGGGTATTAGGTTGAGACGCCTCAGGTAGGGTCTGTACCTCGGTAATCTGCAGCTCACTGTATCCAGGGACCCCAGCCCAGCTGCGGACTCCTGTCGTGGCCGGGGGGAGTGCGGGCAGGCATGGCACATACAGAGACAGGGCTCCCTGCGCCCCTGTCTCTGCGGCAGCACCAGCTACATAGCGCCTCTGGGGGACCCATCACAGGGCCCCGCTTCCGATTGTGGCCCCACTGCTAGCCTGCCTTTCAATCCGGGGGGGTCCGGTTAAGATCCGACCCCCTCCCGGACTACTGTGCCGGCCTGGAGCCATTCCTGGGCATCGATATCTAATTTAGGCCACGGCTTCGGCCTAGCTGAGGTTGCCGCCTCCTCTCCGCCCCCCGGATGACAAATATGACACTCTACAGTGTCATAGAAGGGGCGGATCGAGGCAGAAAGGGCGCATTTTTGCACATCTCTGCTCGCTCTTTCTCAGCTCTCCGCCCCCTTCTCATCCTCTCGGCGGCCATTTCTGACGCAGGCATCAGCAGCACCACGCCAGCCAATCTCCGGGGGGCACAGGACTGTGGATCTTTGGCGCTGGACCTAGGGGCACACTGGTGGGGTAAGATCACAGCTTGGGTTTTTTTTTTTTTTTTGCTCGGCTGTGAATCCGGATTCCCTGTAAGGCTCTCCTATAGGTTTTCCCTGCATATCCACCCCTGTATGGCTCTCCCATAGCCTGCCCTTTCACGCTCTGTGCACTATGCCAGGCTCGAGGTACAAGAGAACCAGGCAGGACTGCTTTTATGCATTCTGCACAGCCTGCAAAACCACTCTACCCAGTGGCAGCACGTACCCCCTCTGTCGGGACTGTATCCAGAATACTGGGTCAGAACCCCAAGAGGCTCCTACCAATGCTTCAGCAGATGCTACCACGCCGGAATGGGCTATCCAGATGTCGCAGTGTATGACGCAGTCCATAGATAACCTAACCTCCACATTACTCCAGACTCTGCAGGGTCATGTCTCGGCTATGAGCGTTACCCAGCGAAGGGACAGCTCCACTCAGGGACAGGCCGTTTCTGGCTCTCCCAGATGTAAGTGGACCCACACGTCGCGTTCCTCTGCGTCATCCCATAGCACACGGTCATCCCCCTCTAGGGAGAGACCGTAGTTCCTGGTCACCTAGACCGTCCCCTACCAGAGACAGATAATGCAGATCTCCACAGCGACCCCCCCGGATTCAGAAGGCATCTGTGACTCCGACAGCGAAACGGAGAGGTCTCTGGTCCCTTGTCCCCCTAGCAATACAGCGCTGGTTGAGGACATAATCTCTTCCATCCATCGGGTGCTGGACATTTCCGATCCAACCCCGGAAGCACCAGAACACAAGATTTGCTTTGAAGGTGTTCTGAAACCACCTAAGGTCTTCTCTAATCACCCTGAATTTCAGGCGATCCTTACTAAGCAGTTTTCGCAGCCTGAGAAGAAATTCACCAATCGCAAACATTTGGAGGCTAGGTACCCCTTCCCACAAAAGGACACCAAGCAGTGGACAGATCCACCCGAAGTGGACCCCCCAGTCTCTAGGCTAGCAGCACAGACCCTCCTCTCACTGCCAGATAGTTCAACCCTCAGGGACGCAGCAGACCGGCAGGTAGAACGCATGGCTCGTTCAGTTTTCGAAGCGGCAGGGCTCTCCCTGGCCCCCGCGTTCGCTTCAGTTTGGGCGGCCAAGGCCATTCTGGCTTGGGCCAAAAAATTGCAAGCTGGCCTCCAAGCTTCAAATCCTGAGCTGTCGGACCAAGCGGTTCAAATAGCAGTGGTAGCAGATTACATGCTTCATGCAGCCCTGGACTCTGCAAGAGGTGTAGCGGGGATAGCAGTGAACTCCATCACAATTTGGGGTATCCTCTGGCTGCGGGAATGGAAAGCTGATGCGGCCTCAAAGAAGTCCCTCACGCATCTCCCGTACCTCAGTGGACTGCTTTTCAGTGAAAAGTTGGACACAATGATATCCAACACCACTGGGGGTAAGAGTACCTCTCTCCCTCAACTAAAACCTAAACGCACGTTTAAACGGCGTAACCAAACTCTATTCCGATCCTTTCGGAATTCTTGGGGCTGGTCCGTCTCGCACCCAGCACAAAATCGTAACCGCTCTCACGCAGGGACAACCCACGGGCGGCGCAGAGGCTGGACAGGACCTGGCAGTCGAAAGCAGGCCAGGCGAAGCCCAAAGGAGGAAAACCTCAGAATTTCGCCTCATCATGACTCACGAACTCCGGAAGACACCCCACCAGTACGCGGACGACTTCTACTCTTTCAGCAAGTCTGGCTGCCTATTACAGAAGACAGGTGGGTCAGGAAAATAGTGTCTTCCGGATACAAGATAGAGTTCACTTCCAGTCCACCGAACCGGTTCTTCCTCTCTGTTCCACCAAAACCGCCAGACAAGGCTCGTGCCTTCCACCAAGCGGTCTCCTCTCCTTCAAGCAGGAGTCGTAATACCGGTTCCCGCAACCGAACGCTTCCGAGTGTTCTACTCCAATCTATTCATAGTCCCCAAGAAAGGAGGCAGCGTCCGGCCCATACTAGACCTAAAACAACTCAACAAATATGTACGGTTTCGTCATTTTCGCATGGAGGAGTCCCTTAGGTCCATCATTGCGTCCATGGAGCAGGGAGAATATCTCGCCTCCATAGACATACAAGACGCATACCTGCATATACCTATTGCTCCCGCCCATCAAAGATTTCTCAGGTTCGCGATCAACCAGAACCACTACCAGTTTATGGATCTCCCGTTCGGACTCGCCACAGCTCCCAGAACCTTTACCAAGATCATGGCAGCCACCATGGACGTTCTACACTCCAGAGGCATTGTAGTCGTTCCATACCTGGACGACCACCTCATCAAGGCTTCCACCTTCAAGGACTGCTAAGTCAGCATCTAAATCACAATCGACACTGAGTCGCCTGGGCTGGTTAGTCAACTTGCAAAAGTCATCGACTACCCCGAGTCAGTCCCTGACCTTCCTGGGGATGCTATTTGACACCTCCAGGGGGCTGGTGCTCCTTCCCAGGGACAAGGCACTGGCTCTCCGTCTGGGAGTTCGCATACTCCTCTGCAATCCCCTCCCCCCCGGATTTCTCTGGTTTGCCATGAGTCTCCTCGGCAGGATGGCAGCAGCAATGGAGGCGGTGCCATTTGCCCAGTTTCACCTCAGGCCTCTTCAACTAGCCATCCTCAAGTCCTGGGACAGGAATCCTTTCTCCCTCGACAGGGAGTTCCGGCTAACATCGTCAACCAGGAGGTCCCTACAGTCATGGCCAAAAGTTTAGAGAATTACACAAATATTATATTTTCACATGATCTGCTGCCCTCTGGTTTTTATGTGTTTGTCAGATGTTTTTATCACATACAGAAATATAATTGCAATCATATTATGAGTAACAAAAGGTTGTATTGACAGTTAGAATGAGTTAATGCAGCAAGTCAATATTTGCAGTGTTGACCCTTCTTCAGGACCTCAGCAATTCTCCCTGGCATGCTCTCAATCAACTTCTGGATCAAATCCTGACTGATAGCAGTCCATTCTTGCAAAATCAATGCTTTTATTTTGTCTGAATTTGAAGGTTTTTGTTTATCCACCCGTCTCTTGATGATAGACCACAAGTTCTCAATGGGATTAAGATCTGGGGAGTTTCCAGGCCGTGGTCCCAAAATCTGTGTTTTGTTTCCTGAGCCATTTAGTTATCACCTTTGCTTTATGGTAAGGTGCTCCATCATGTTGAAAAAGGCATTGTTGATCGCCAAACTGCTCTTGGACGGTTGGGAGAAGTTGCTCTTGGAGGACATTCTGGTACCATTCTTTATTCATGGCTGTGTTTTTAGGCAAGACTGAGAGAGAGCCCATTCCCTTGGCTGAGAAGCCACCCCACACATGAATGGTTTCAGGATGCTTGACAGTTGGCATGAGACGTGACTGGTGGTAGCGCTCACCTGGTCTTCTCCGAATAAGCCGTTTTCCAGATGTCCCAAACAATCAAAAAGGGGATTCATCAGAGAAAATGACTTTACCCCAGTCCTCAGCAGTCCACTCCCTGTACCTCTTGCATAATATCAGTCTGTCCATGATGGTTTTTCTGGAGAGAAGTGGCTTCTTTGCTGCCCTCCTTGAGACCAGGCCTTGCTCCAAGAGTCTCCGCCTCACAGTGCGTGCAGATGCACTCACCTGCCTGCTGCCATTCCTGAGCAAGCTCTGCACTGCTGGTAGCCCGATCCCGCAGCGGAAACACTTTTAAGAGACGGTCCTGGCGCTTGCTGGTCTTTCTTGGGCGCCCTGGAGCCTTTTTGGCAACAAGGGAACCTCTCTCCTTGAAGTTCTTGATGATGCGATAGATTGTTGACTGAGGTGCAATCTTTCTTGCTGCGATACTCTTCCCTGTTAGGCCATTTTTGTGCAGTGCAATGATGACTGCACGTGTTTCTTTAGAGAGAACCGTGGTTAACAGAAGAGAAACAATGATGCCAAGCACCAGCCTCCTTTTAAAGTGTCCAGTGGTGTCATTCTTACTTAATCATGACAGATTGATCTCCAGCCCTGTCCTCAACACCCACACCTGTGTTAATGGAGCAATCACTGAAACGATGTTAGCTGGTCCTTTTAAGGCAGGGCTGCAATGATGTTGAAATGTGTTTTGGGGGATAAAGTTAATTTTCTAGGCAAATATTGACTTTGCAAGTAATTGCTGTTAAGCTGATCACTCTTTATAACATTCTGGAGTATATGCAAATTGCCATTAGAAAAAATGAAGCAGTAGACTTTGTAAAAATTAATATGTGTCATTCTCTAAACTTTTGGCCATGACTGTACACTGGTGGCTCAAGCCAACGTCGCTTGCAAGGGGAAAATCCTTTCTCTCAGGTCAATGGAAGGTGCTGACCACCGATGCAAGCCTGACAGGTTGGGGTGCGTTGCACCTACATCACAGGGCAAGTGGTCACCAGTGGAAGCGACTTTGGCCATCAACATCCTGGAAATTCGGGCCATCTTCCTGGCATTGAGAGCCTTTTATCACTTGCTGGCAGCCTCTCATGTCAGGACACAGTCGGACAATGCCACGACTGTGGCATATGTGAATCACCAAGGCGGGACCCGCAGTACCCAGGCGATGAGAGAATTGGCACATATCCTCCACTGGGCGGAAGACACGAGGTCGTTACACTCTGCGGTCCACTTTCCGGGTGTGGACAACTGGGAAGCCGACTTCCTCAGCAGACAAGGAATGGACTCGGGGGAGTGGTCTCTCCATCCTGAAATTTTTCACTAGATCTGCCATCGCTGGGGGACCCCGGACGTGGACCTAATGGCATCCCATCTAAATGCCAAGGTCTCCAATTTCATGGCCAGGACCCGCGACCCGCGGTCGCTCGGAGCGGATGCCCTGGTTCAGGACTGGACCAAGTTCCAGCTTCTGTACATTTTTCTACCTCTCCCCATGATCTCCAGAGTCGTGAGGAAGATCAAACAAGAGAGAGTTCCCACCATCCTGATCATGCCGGACTGGCCCAGACGTACATGGTACGCCGACATCGTACAACTTACAGCAGACACCCCTTGGCGTCTCCCCGACCGTCACTACCTTCTGTCACAAGGTCCGTTCTACCATCAGAACTCAGGGGCTCTCAATTTGATGGCGTGGCCCTTGAGACCTGGGTTCTAACCCAGGCAGGGCTCTCACCGGATGTCATTACGACCATGATCAGGGCAAGGAAGCCAGCCTCCGCCAAGATCTATTACCGTACCTGGAGAGCTTTCTTTACCTGGTGCGAATCTCGTGGACAGGTCCCACTCCCTTATTCCCTCCCAAAGGTACTTGGGTTTTCTTCAATCGGGCCTGGACGCCAGGCTATCCCTAGTCTCGTTTAAGAGCCAGGTGTTAGCGCTTTCAGTGCTTTTCCAAAGGCATATTGCTAACAAGCCGCAAGTAAGGACTTTTCTCCAGGGAGTTTCCCGATTTAGTTCCCCCCCTACAGACATTCACTGGAAACGTGGGACCTCAACCTGGTCCTGACAGCATTGCAGGCACCACCTTTCGAACCCCTTAAGGAAGTCCCACTCCGCATTCTGTCACAGAAGGTGGTTTTTCTGGTGGCAATCAACTCGCTACGCAGGGTGCATAAATTGTCAGCACTCTCCTGTAGACGGCCCTTCCTAGCCTTTCACCAGGACAAGGTGGTTCTCCATACAGTACCATCCTTCCTTCCGAAGGTTGTGTCCAACTTCCACCTCAATGAGGAAGTTTCACTGCCATCCCTTTGCCCGGTTCCGGTTCATAGAGTGGAGAAGGCTCTGCATATGCTTGACCTCGTCAGGGCATTGCGTATATACGTGTCTAGGACTGCACCCTTCCGGAAGTCTTGATTCCCTTTTCCTTCTTCCGGAAGGCGTTCACAAGGGTCTGCCGGCTTCCAAAGCTACCCTTGCCAATCAAGTCCACCATACAAGAGGCTTACTGCCTGAACAATTCTCCTCTTCTGGCCGGTATCACGGCACACTCTACGCGGGCAGTAGGGGCCTCCTGGGCCATTTGGCACAACAAGTGTGTAAGGCGGCCACTTGGACTAGCCTACACACGTTTACGAAACACTACAGTGTTCATACCCAGTCCTCAGCGGATGCGAGCCTGTGTAGATGGGTTCTGCAGGCGGCAGTGCCCCAAGTTTAGGGACCTGCTAGCACAATATTCGTCCATTGCTTCCCACCCATGGACTGCTTTGGGACGTCCCATTGTTTCTGTGTCCCCCAATGAGGCGACAAAGTAAAGGAGATTTTTGTGTACTCACCGTAAAATCTTTCTCTTAGCTTCTAATTGGGGGACACAGCTCCCACCCTGTTGCCCTTACGGGCAGTTGTTACAGTTGAGTTCTCATATTGTTCTTTGAGCTCGTACATAGTGGCCTTCTTAGGCCGGTTTCACATTAGCGCTTTTTAAGCGCACGCACGGCCGGGGGTAGCTCCGCCCCAGAGCCGGCTCTCTGCCCGGCGTGCCCGCCCCTTGCTTGTAGCGCCGCCTACTAGCGGACAGCGGCGCCTGCGATCGGCGCACCCTATCTTTAGCATAGGGTGCGCAGATCGTGCGCAGGCCGTGCGCTAGTTGCGCTTTGACCTGCGCTGCGCACTTTTGACGGTGCGCCGTGCGCGCCAAAATCCGAAAAGTTTGATTTTGGCGCGCACGGCGCATCGTCAAAAGTGCGCAGCGCAGGTCAAAGCGCAACTAGCGCACGGCCTGCGCACGATCTGCGCACCCTATGCTAAAGATAGGGTGCGCCGATCGCAGGCGCCGCTGTCCGCTAGTAGGCGGCGCTACAAGCAAGGGGCGGGCACGCCGGGCAGAGAGCCGGCTCGGGGGCGGAGCTACCCCCGGCCGTGCGTGCGCTTAAAAAGCGCTAATGTGAAACCGGCCTTACAGGCATGGTTATGTTTCTGTTATGTTCCTCCTAATGCTTTTGCACAAAACTGGAGAAGGCTGACGCCATCCAGGGGTGTATACTGCAGAGGAGGAGCCATAGTTAATCTTTTTCAGATTATGCATAGTGTCGCCTCCTAGTGGACAGCAGCATAACACCCATGGTTCTGTGTCCCCCAATTACAGGCTAAGAGATTTTACGGTGAGTACACAAAAATCTCCTTTTTCCTGAGGAAGGGGTGGTATTCACCTTGAAACATTTAGATTAAACCACTTCTTCTGTTACTACGTCTTGGAAATCTAATATTTGGACAGCGCGGACTGGAATCCACATCTTCTCTGCAGTGTACTTTACAAAGGTGAAACATAGGGGTTGTCCGAGTAATGGACAAAACCCTCTGACAACCAGTATCACTGATTTATCTATCAATGGCATACCTCGGAAGGGTGCTCACAGCATCATCAATGTCTTTCACACCCAATAAACTAAAATTAAAAAAAAAAAAAAACCCTAAGGAAATAAACTGTGAACCTAAGTCCACTGGAGGCAGTAGGGAGCTGTCAACTTGGACACCCTAAAGAAATTGACCCCTTCATGATATGGCGATTTTATTTATTTTTTTTCCCTTTTCATCATTTGCTTTTTTTCTCCCCTCCTTCCAATAGCCATAACTTTTTTTTTCTGTCATTATAGCCATATGAGGGCTTTGTTTTTTGCTGAACAAGCTATAATTTTGAATGGCACCATTCATTTTACCACATAGTGTACTGGCAAACGGGAAAAAAAATTCCACGTGCTCTGAAACTGCATAAAAAGTTGCAATTTCAGTGGTTTTGGTTTTTTTATTTACCATGTTCACTATATGGTAAAACTGACCTGCCATTATGATTCCCCAGTTCAGTACGAATGCGCAGATACCAAACAGGTATAGTTTTTTTTGTTGTCTTTTTTGTTTGTTTTGTTTGTTTTTAAGTGGTGAAAAAAAAATTTGAAGTTTGTTAAAAAGAAACAAAGTAAACTTACATTTTTATTGCCATTTTTCGAGACCTGCAACGTTCTCTTTTTTCAGGATGTGGGGCTGTGTGATGTCGTAGTTATTGCACGCTGTGATGTTTTTACTGAAACCATTTTGCTGCAGATACGATGCGTTGATCCACCTCTTATTGCATTTTATTCCAGCATTGCGGCTGCCAAAAAATGTAATTTTGGCATTTTGATTTTTCTTTTTCAGTTTTACTGATCGGATTATTTTATCTTATGTTTGATAGATTGGACCTCTACAAACGCAGCGATAACCAAATGTGTGTTGTTTTGGTTTATTTTTATTGAGGCAAAAAGGGTTGATCTGAACCTTTTGTGGGGGGGGTTTCATAATTTTTCAACTCTCTTCCCCACCTTTTTTTTTTTTTATATATAACTTCACCCCTTCTCAACATGCGCCGTACACATTCACGGCGCTGCGGGCGCAGCAAACTCGAAGTCTCGCGTTGATCGCAAATGTGTGCAGGTGTCAGTGCTATCTAAATGCTGACACCCTGCAGCAATGCCCACAATCAAAGCTAGCACCGATTGCAGGCGTTTAACCCCTCTGATGCCGCTGTTGATAGTGAAAGCAGCATCGAGGAGCATCGTACAGGAAGTCGGCTCCATGTGTGCTTCCAAGAGAACGTTGTGATGCGATCGCGTTGTGCTGATGGTGACCCTCGGGCGATCAGCGATTTGTAACTATACCGTGATGTCCCTTCCTGGAACAATGTAAAAGGGTAAAAAAAAATTGTATAAAAATATTTAATATTCTCCAAATAAAAAAAATGAAAAATATTAATCCAATAAATACATTAATTTATTTATCGCCGCTTCCAGAATGACCCGACCACCGCTCAACAAAAAGTGCCAGAAAACACGATCAAAAAGAAAAAAAAAAAAAACACTACCGTATATACTCGAGTATAAGCCGAGGCATTTTGCCACGAAATACTGGGTAAACTTATTGATTCGAGTATAAGCCGGGTATACATTGTCCCCTCATCCCTGTCCTTGTATGCATGGCTCCCCGGTCCCTGTCCTTGTATGCATGGGTCCCTGTCCTTGTATGCATGGGTCCCTGTCCTTGTATGCATGGCTCCCCGGTCCCTGTCCTTGTATGCATGGCTCCTATATAAAAAAAAAAAAAAAAATACAAACCTCCTACTCGCATTCCTGAGCGCCCTCGCAGCATCTCATTCCAGCGCCGGCAGCTCCTGCAGCCGAGCGATCACGTAACTCTGCTCATTAAGGTAATGAATATTCACTCCACGCCTATGGGAGTGGAGAGACGTGCATAATCATTACTTTAATGAGTGGGGCCATGTCATCGCTCAGCCAGAAATACTGCTGGTGCCGAAACAAACAAGATGCAGCAAGGGCACGCAGGAAGGTGAGTAGGATGTGTGCTGTTAGCCTGCTGCTTTAACTATGCGCGCTATAAGAGAAATGAATATTCATTTCTCTTTAGCAGTGGCAAAGGCTTTAACCACAGCTGCCGGCTTCTGCCTCTAAGACCCGCCACTCCCCCTTTCCTGCCCACTTTGTGGGACAATTGACTCGTGCATAAGCCAAGTGGGCCATTTTCATTTTTTGTCCAATCTGCCATCATGTTCTGGGAAAGATGACGACTCTGCTTTTGAGCCTGCATCAATGGCATGGACATACGTTTACTTCATATGTCATGAAGGGGTCAGATAATCCTTGTGCCTCTTGGAGTATGGAGAAAAATTGATGGTGTAAATATCTCTGATGCTTGTCATGAATTTGACATTGGTTGCAACGTCCCCAGCTCCCCTCCCCTGGGCGCAAATGGCGTGGGAATGCCATATGTTGCAAAATTTTAACGCAGCCTTGCGGTCTGCCAAATTTTTGTGACGTCTCAAAGCTTTCTACTCCAGAATTCTGACGTAAAAGCTTTGATGAATCAGACCCCATGTTCCGCTGATGTGGGTACATGTTCTACTTTATAGGTCTCTGGTGCCTTAACTTCCTCCTTGTTTTTACTTTTATTATTTTATTGTTTGTATGCCTCTTCTCAACAACCTTTTTCTCAGCACGTTCAGAGCGTTATCATCACTTGGCTTCTGAAGAAGATGATGAGACGAATGATGAGGAGTCATCTGTGGAAATTCGTCAGTTTTCTTCTTGTTCGCATCGATTCAGCAAGGTATGGAATACCGTTAGTTGACATTTTTATTTTTTTTCTCCAACTTATTTTGATATGTGTTGGGGACTGTATGCAAGTGTTGGACTGAACCAGAACATTTAACCAGATTGATAGTTGCGACCTATATGCACCGTAGCACTTTATTTTGCAAAAACTAGATGCTATAAGACATCAAAGTCTGCTGTACATGTAGATCTTTATTGTCGTTAGACTTGCCTTTACCAAAGTCTTGTTTACTATTCATCCCCCCACTTATGTTGGTTGCATATCTATGCAAACGTTAACATTTCACTGTATAAATTGAGCCAGACAAACAATTTTTATTAGCACTTCAGCACTTTGTTTGGGTGGTGGTTTTTGTTTGGGGGGTCATGTAGGGAAAGTCTACAATGATCCCAGCAAGAAAGCACACAGATGAACATAGTAACATAGTTATTAAGGTTGAAGGAAGACTTTAAGTCCATCTAGTTCAACCCATATCCTATCCTAACTTGCCCTAACATGTTGATCCAGAGGAAGGCACAAAACCTCATGTGGCAATCAGTAAGCTTCACATTGGGGAAAAAAAATCCTTCCCGACTCCACATACGGCAATCAGACTAGCTCCCTGGATCAACGCAATATTAAGGAAACTAGTGTATATACCCTGTAATATTATACTTTTCAAGAAAGGCATCCAGTCCCTTCTTAAATTTTAGTAGGGAATCACTCATTACAACATCATATGGCAGAGAGTTCCATAGTCTCACTGCTCTTACAGTAAAGAATCCATGTCTGTGAGTATGCTTAAACCTTCTTTCCTCCAGATGTAGAGGATGCCCCCTTGTCCCCGTCACAGGTCTAAGAGTAAAAAGATCATTAGAAAGGTCTTTGTATTGTCCCCGCATATATTTATACATTGTAATAACATCACCCCTAAGCCTTCGATTCTCCAAACTAAATAACCCCAGGTGTAATAACCTGTCTTGGTATTGCAGACCCCCCAGTTCCCTAATAACCTTGGTCACTCTTCTCTGCACCCGCTCCAGTTCAGCTATGTCTTTCTTATACACCGGAGACCAGACCTGTACGCAGTATTCTAAGTGTGGTCGCACTAGTGACTTATATAGAGGTAAAATTATGTTCTCCTCATGAGCATCTATGCCTCTTTTAATGCATCCCATTATTTTATTTGCCTTTGCAGCAGCTGCCTGACACTGGCCACTAATTGTGAGTTTGTCATCCACCCATACACCCAGGTCTTTATCAGTGACAGTTTTGCCCAGTGTTTTACAATTAAGCACGTAATTATACATCTTGTTCGTTCTACCTAAGTGCATGACCTTACATTTATCCCCATTAAAGCTCATTTGCCATTTGTCAGCCCAAGCTTCTAGTTAACATAAATCCTCCTGTAATATAAAATTGTCCTCCTCTGTATTGATTACCCTGCAGAGTTTAGTGTCATCTGCATATATTGAAATTCTACTCTCTATGCCCCCTACAAGGTCATTAATAAATATGTTAAAAAGAAGTTGGCACAATACTGACCCCTGTGGTACCCCACTGCTAACCGTGACCCAGTCCAAGTGTGTTCCATTAATAACCACCCTTTGTTTCCTATCCCTGAGCCAGCTCTAAACCCACCTACACATATTTTCCCCTATCACCATTGTTCTCATTTTATGTATCAACCTTTTGTGTGGCACCGTATCAAAAGCTTTTGAAAAGTCCATGTACACCACGTCCACTGCATTCCCTTGGTCCAGTCCGGAACTTAACTCTTCATAAAAGCTTATCAGATTAGTCTGACAAGAACGGTCCTTTGTAAACCCATGTTGATAATGGGTCATGAGATTCTTCCTCAGATACTCCAGTATAGTATCTCTTAGAAAACCCTCCAGGATTTTACCCACAGTTGAGGTTAAACTTACTGACCTATAATTTCCAAGTTCAGTTTTTGTCCCCTTTTTGAATATTGGCACCACATTTGCTATATGCCAGTCCTGTGGTACAGACCCTGTTATTATGGAATCTTTAAAGATTAAAAATAATGGTCTATCTATGACTGTGCTTAATTCCTGCAGTACTCGGGGGTGTATCCCATCTGGGCCCGGCAGACTAGGGCACACAAATCACATTTACAGACGGAGCTTTTTATCTGAAGTGTTGCAGTGTATAGTTCAGTCAAAAAACGGAGGTGCTTGCATGAAGAAACACGAATATTTCAATGTATCATGAAAAATGAAGAAAAATGCAGCACTCACCAATAGAGCTGAATGCATGTGGACATGCAGGACGTTAGAGGAATCCAAGGGGAGGGAGGTGCCGGACATCGGCCGTTTTGCTATTACCTGGACCCGTAGAAGCGAGTAATCGCGAAATGGCCGTAGTCCGGCACCTCCCTCCCCTAGCAATTCCTCTAACGTCCTGCATATCCACATACCTGTTGATGGAATTCATGTAAAATAAAGACGCACAGTTTTTCAGCTCTGTTGGCGAGTGCTGCATCTTTCTTATTTCATGATGCATTGAAAGTCTACAATGAGCAAGGGGCATCACTTCGAACTTTTAGGGTGCCAACCTCTGCTGTTAGGAAGGGCGAACACACTTCCTCATTCCCTTAGAATGGGCATTCTTACCTGGTGGCTATGTGACATTGACCCTTTTATCTTTTGATGTGAATATTGCAGTTTTTCCAGTATATATCTTAACCCTCGCAGGTATCTTCCTTTTGCGTTTTCATTTTTTCCCTTCTTACCAGAGCCATAACTTTATTTTTTGGTCAGTATGGCCATGTGTGGGCTTGTTTTTTGCGGGACGAGTTGTACTTTTTAACTACACCATTGGTTTTGCAAAAAAAGTGCAATCCCACATTTTTTTTTTTTTTTCTTCCTGGTTCACTAAATGCTGAAACTGACCTGCCATTATGATTCTCCAGGTCATTACGAGTTCATAGACACCAAACATGTCTAGGTTTTTTTTAATCTAAAGGTTGAAAAAAATTCCAAAAAAAAAATTTAAAAATTGCGTCATTTTCCGATACCATTAGCGTCTCCATTTTTCGTGATGTTGGGTTGCGTGCTGAGCTGACTTTTTATTGATACAATTTTGGTGCAGATATATTTTGATCGCCTATTATTGCATTGTAATACAATGGTGAGGTGACAAAAATGTAATTCTGGCATTGTGACTTTTTTCGTTACGCTGCTTAGTGATCGGATTAATTCTTTTATATTGATTGGGCGATTCTGAATGCGGCAAAACGAAAAATTTTTTTTTTTTTTTTTTTTTTTTACTTTTGGCATGCTTCAATAGTCTCCATGGGAGACTAGAAGCTACCATAACCCAATCAGCTCTGCTGCATACAGGCGATGATCAGAACGCCTTTATGTAGCAGAATTGCTGACTTGCTATGAGCGCCGACCACTGGGTGGTGCTCATAACAATCTGGCAGTGACAACCGTAGAGGTCTGCTGGAGACCTCTGGTTGTCATGTCAGCCCATCAGTGACCCGAGGTCAGTGGCGGGGTCACCGATGGGCGGGATTTCCGGTGTGCTTACCAGAAGCGCGTGTTAAATGCCGCTGTCAGTTTGACAGTGGCATTTAAGCGAACAGCTGTGAGTGGATCGCGATTCCACCCGCGGCTGTTAGACACATGTCAGCTGTTCAAAACTGCTGACATGTGCCGGAAAAGATGTGTGCTCACCACCGGAGTCTGACATCGACTTACTATTACGCCTAATGTCGGAAAGAGGTTAACCATAGTGAAGTTATTTTTTTAAGGTATTTTTCTTCTCTTTTCTGTACAACAGAAAGTAGGACAGACAGTAGTCCAGGTGTCCGAATCCCTGCTGGTGGCAAGCAAGTGGGTGCATGCACCAGCCTACTGAACAGCAGAATACACAACATATCATACCATGGGGCTTATGTATTGTTGTGGAGATGCTGATATCTGAACGTCACTCTTTCAATGTTTTTGTAGGTTTACGGCAGCTCTGAACATCTTGCTACACAACTGAACCTCAGCTTCTCATCCACTGAGAGGAGCCATAGTGATGAGAAAGAAGAGCGAAGTGAGAAATGGGAAAGGGCCTTGTCCAAAGATGATGAAAAGAGCCCAATCACTTTTGAAACTAGGTGAGTGAGGTGGAAAAATAAGGCACGTTTTCATCAATGGGGATTCTAAGCAGCCTTTCCAGTGTGTCATTTGGCCCAACTCATGTCCTTAAGAGCCCGATGGTGCGTGCTGCTCTGTGTCAACATCTTTCCTGTGAATTGGGCCACTGATTTCTGTGAATCCTGGGACACTAAATGGACTGAGAAAGTGTGTGAATTAGCCATTTAAAATGCTATATGTAGTTTATTATTATTCTAGTGTAGAGAGAGCCATGGTCAAGTCTGTGTGTTTTTCTACTAATCGTCCTACCTGTATTCTACTTCCTAGTTGTGAGGCCAGATGGCCCTACAATAGATGGCTCACATGTTTTGTGTTGAGGTTTACCCATTTGTTGAGGTCTTCCATTCCTGGACACTACATGAGCTGTGGTTGTTTTTGGTGAGAATACAATTGCATGAATTTGCTTTGTCTGAGCTCTCCTCTCTGTCAGACTGGAGATGTCCCTCGATTTATCATGTGTATTGGCAATGATTGGCCTATATAGTTAGGTGGCCAGACAGTTAAAAGGTTGTCAAGTAGTAGTCAAAAGATGGTGTAAGATGAGAAGCGCATCGGGGCCGGAGAGGAGAGTATAAAGCTTTTTATTATTTTTAACCTTTTGATGGCCCTTTATGGTTCAGCAGAATGGTGGCTAGATGTCCACCATTTTGATGAATCTGCACTAAAGCGAATTACAAAAAAATCTGTATTATAGCGAATGTGGGTTCATGTCAAATTACAGTACACTTCAATTCCAGTTGATTAAATTCTCTTATCTCTTGTCATTATCTATTTACTAACTATGAACCCGTTCTACGCCCGGGTGGCGAGCATTTTTATTGGTATATGGTCTCCCATCCTGGTATGTGCTGCCCCCTTCCTATCCTGGTGTGCATGGCACCCCACATCCCTATCCAGGTATGCATGGTACCCTCACCCCCCCCCCACCCCAATCCTGGTAAGCATGGCACCCTATTCCTCATCCTGGTATGCATGGTACCCCCTTATCCCTATCCTGGTATGCATGGCCCCCTCACCCCCCAATCCTTGTATGCATGGTCCTCACTCCCGTATCCTGGTATGCATGGTCCTCACTCCTGTATCCTGGTATGCATGGTCCTCTCACCCCCCTATCCTGATATGCATGGTCCTCTCACCCCCCCTATCCCTGGTATGCATGGTCCTCTCACCCCCCCCCCCCTATCCTGGTATGCATGGTCCTCTCACACCCCCCCCCCCCAAATTCTGGTATGCATGCTACCCCACACGCCCCTAATCCTGGTATGCATGGTCCCCTCACCCTCCTTTCATGGTAGGCATGGTCCATTCACCCTCCTTTCGTGGTAGGCATGGTCCATTCACCCTCCTTTTGTGGTAGGCATGGTCCCCTCACCCTCCTTTTGTGGTAGGCATGGTCCCCTCACCCTCCTTTTGTGGTAGGCATGGTCCCCTCACCCTCCTTTTGTGGTAGGCATGGTCCCCTCACCCTCCTTTTGTGGTAGGCATGGTCCCCTCACCCTCCTTTTGTGGTAGGCATGGTCCCCTCACCCTCCTTTTGTGGTAGGCATGGTCCCCTCACCCTCCTTTTGTGGTAGGCATGGTCCCCTCACCCTCCTTTTGTGGTAGGCATGGTCCCCTCACCCTCCTTTTGTGGTAGGCATGGTCCCCTCACCCTCCTTTTGTGGTAGGCATGGTCCCCTCACCCTCCTTTTGTGGTAGGCATGGTCCCCTCACCCTCCTTTTGTGGTAGGCATGGTCCCCTCACCCTCCTTTTGTGGTAGGCATGGTCCCCTCACCCTCCTTTTGTGGTAGGCATGGTCCCCTCACCCTCCTTTTGTGGTAGGCATGGTCCCCTCACCCTCCTTTTGTGGTAGGCATGGTCCCCTCACCCTCCTTTTGTGGTAGGCATGGTCCCCTCACCCTCCTTTTGTGGTAGGCATGGTCCCCTCACCCTCCTTTTGTGGTAGGCATGGTCCCCTCACCCTCCTTTTGTGGTAGGCATGGTCCCCTCACCCTCCTTTTGTGGTAGGCATGGTCCCCTCACCCTCCTTTTGTGGTAGGCATGGTCCCCTCACCCTCCTTTTGTGGTAGGCATGGTCCCCTCACCCTCCTTTTGTGGTAGGCATGGTCCCCTCACCCTCCTTTTGTGGTAGGCATGGTCCCCTCACCCTCCTTTTGTGGTAGGCATGGTCCCCTCACCCTCCTTTTGTGGTAGGCATGGTCCCCTCACCCTCCTTTTGTGGTAGGCATGGTCCCCTCACCCTCCTTTTGTGGTAGGCATGGTCCCCTCACCCTCCTTTTGTGGTAGGCATGGTCCCCTCACCCTCCTTTTGTGGTAGGCATGGTCCCCTCACCCTCCTTTTGTGGTAGGCATGGTCCCCTCACCCTCCTCTTGTGGTAGGCATGGTCCCCTCACCCTCCTTTTGTGGTAGGCATGGTCCCCTCACCCTCCTTTCGTGGTAGGCATGGTCCCCCTCACCCCTATTAAACTACACACATACAAAAAAAAACACTTATACTCACCCTTCTTTCCTGTGCTCCAGCGCTGTCACGTTCTGCTGCAGGCCGGGGGAGGAGTCTGGCGCCGGAGTACGCACGTGCCCATAGCGCTGTCCGGCGCCATATTGCTGAAGACACACTGCAAATGTGTCTTCAGTAAAATGACGCTGGATCGCGCTATGCGCAATTCCGGCCGCACTCCTGCCCCGGTCTCCGGCCGAAGAGAAGCACCACGGCAACGCTCCTCCCGGTCAGGTAAGTATGGCGCCCAAGATCGCAGTATGTACGCATACCGCCATCTCCGGGCGCCATACACACTCCTCGCCGCTGAATGCCTCATTCTGTCTGGAGCCAGGCTGCGCAGGTGCGTCGCACTTGCGCAGTCTATAAAGGCTTCAGACAGAGTGACGCTTAGGCCGTTATATTATAGATTTTTTTCTGTGAAGGACAATCTAAATCCCGAAAATGCTCTTGGTAGATTCTTCAGCAAAAGCCAATTATATGGCTCAACTGCACCATTAAAGGGAGTCTGTCACCCTCAAGATGCATTTTAAATGAGCTATACTGTGTTGTATGGGACCCAGCCCCTTTCACAACCATACTAACACTGTACATGTTAATGGTACAGTGTCTGAGAAAATAACTTTAAATTTGCATGCAAATGAGTGAGGAAACCCACGCAAACACGGGGAGAACATACAAACTCCTTGCAGATGTTGTCCTTGGTGCAAGGCTGCAGTGCTATCCACTGAGCCACTGTGCTGCCCACGGTGAATATTGAATATTGTAACCATTTTATAGGTTCCTATTATACTAGAGTTCAGGGAGATAGTGTAATTATACCAAGTCTGTGGATGGCTCAAAGGTTTTTTTCTCAAAACCAGAGTTAACATTCCTTCACTTCGTGCATGAAAATGTTAAAACAAATGTGTTTTTGCTGATTTAGGCTACGATCCTGGACATCTTCTGGGTCTTCCCATCACTCATGGCTGAGCGAGCGTAGTGCCAGCCCATGTGTGCTAACTAGTACGTGTAGCCTGGATACCATGCCAAAATTTGCTTTTTCTTCTGAAGATGAAACTTCCGATCACAAGTATGACAAACCATTATTCACTTTAGGAGAAATAAAGGGGACATCCCCAAAGCCCTCATCACTTTGTGGTAAGTAAATGTTAAACCATTGTTATCTGTTTTGTTTTTTCTCATAGATTTTTAAAAAATCTGTGCAAATTTGTGGAATATATTGTGATCACTTATTAAATGAGGCACGACATTAGTAAAGTATCAATTGTACCTACAAAAATAGAACCTGTGCATGTGCAGCCTGAATACTGGCCTTCTGGGCATAGTCGTAATCAGATGGTTGTCTGTAGGATCCATGATGCCATTTTGGATTAGCTCAGTTTGCACG
Source organism: Dendrobates tinctorius (assembly GCF_039654945.1). Classification (NCBI taxonomy): domain Eukaryota; kingdom Metazoa; phylum Chordata; class Amphibia; order Anura; family Dendrobatidae; genus Dendrobates; species Dendrobates tinctorius. Next base: position 96,085,940 of record NW_027361679.1, on the reverse strand, counting down.
TGTTAGGTAATCAATAAAGAAATGTGTATAAATACAGCTGTTTTTATCTCTCAACCAACGATCTGTTTCATGCAAACCTACAGAGGTCGTTTGCCTCTTTAAACAGGTTGACTGCTCTTCCATGCACACAGAATGATTGTTAATGTGCATAGAACATTCTTGTTCTCGGCAGCACATTTCCTGGTTATATATGATGTGCTGCCGAGAATGATTGATTAGGTTTTAAGCAAGCTTATACATTTCACGTGATGAACAAGCATATGCAAGCCTGTATTTGACCGGCTGATAATCGGGAAATGAGCACTCATAGAAACTTTCGTTCCCAATTATGAGTCAGTATAAATTGCACAAATTGCACCCTAAGAATTGACATTTAGATTACAATAACATGATTATTCTATCCTTGTTTAGCAGATATAGTCAGTCTAAGCAGAACTCGTCTGCGCAGTAACAGCACCGGAGCCAAAAACTCTACTCCTCGATCTCTGGAACCTGGACTGAATCGGCGGCTAAGGGGACAGAGAGAGACACCTGAAAAGCAGAACTCTACTTCTGGAGGTCGTGTCCCCAAATCGGCATCAGTTTCTGCCCTCTCATTGATTATTACCTCTGGTGAGACATTTTATATTATACCCCAAGTTTTCTAGCTTGTTCAGTAGGCCATGCTTACATTTCCTAATGTAGTTCCATTTCAGTATCTTTCGCCTTGCCCTACTTATGTGGATTTTAGCTTGTGACTTTCATTATTTTACTGCTATGCTCTGAGCACCATCCATGAGTATGGACGCCCACGGAATACTAAAAATGGGTTCATATTGTTTCAACAGATGATTTTAGCACTGGATCCGTTATGAGTCCCATCTCCCCACGTTCTCTGTCATCTAATCCCTCATCCAGGGACTCTTCTCCCAGCCGGGAGACAGCTGTAGCAGTATCAAGTCTGCGGCCCCCAATAATTATACATAGTTCTGGCAAGAAGTATGGCTTCACCTTGCGTGCCATTCGAGTTTACATGGGAGAAAGTGATGTGTATACTGTCCACCACATGGTTTGGGTGAGTGAAATTTTTCAGTCAGATTGTTTCAAGAGTTAACTTTAAAAGGTTGTTAAACCCTTTGTTGTAATTCTCCAGAGCGTAGAGGATGGAAGTCCAGCTCACGAAGCAGGGCTGAGGGCTGGGGATTTGATTACACACGTGAATGGAGAATCGGTCCTTGGCTTGGTCCACATGGATGTAGTAGAGCTTCTTTTAAAGGTATATTTCATAATTGTCACTGCTAAAATATTCTCTTGCTTACTTTCCTTAATAGAAGTTTACAAACTTCCAAAAAACCATTATATGGTGATAACAGTGGGTTGACTGTTCCCAAAAGTGAATTTTTGGAGAAGTCGATAGCTCAGATTTTAATAATGTATTTACACCAAGTATTGACATAAAATGTACCTTAAGAGATCGCATCAGAACGTGCACCAAGATTGCACTCTTTTCACTTGTCACATTTGAAAACTGGATGCAAATGTGGATGAAATCTCCTGAGAGGTCATTTAGGCCGAATTCATTAATTTGGGTAAATTTGTCTACTTGCAACATGGGATAACAAAAAAAAGTCAAAATTGAAATGCCTCACCTAAATACTTTTGTAAAGCACATTAGTAAAAGTAGCAGAAGTTTAATCTAGTTTTTCCCGTCTCCCATGACGGCACACATGAGAGAGGGGATCCGCCCAGTCAGGACAGGAACCCTACTGAAGATAAAAGGGCGGTACCACTCCCTCGCTTCAGTTGGGTTTCCTGTCCTGACAGGGACCCGTGCTGAAGACAGCAGGTCACACTTACCTGCCCCTCTCCCGTGCCGGCGTAGAAGATCAGGCTGGGCTCCTGAGCGCTGGGCGTCGGGATGGAGGAAGCGCCGTCCGCGGGTCCTCCGGGGCTCAGCGTCCGAGCGGGCGCAGGAACAGCACGGCGGGGGTCCTGGGGCTCTGCCGTGGCTGCCGCGCCACCCTCTCCCCCTCTGCCGGTGATTCCCTGCTCAGGAGCGTTGAGGGAGCGGCCGCTTCCGGGTCGCGCTCCTCTGACGTCACGCGCAGGGCACGCTGGGAAGGGGCGTGACGTCAGAGGCGGCGCCGACAATCCAAGATGGCGGCGCCCATGGTGAAGAACACCGATCGGTGAAGAGAGATCCCGGCGGTATGGCAGGGGGGGGGAGGGGCGGTGGGATTTACCGGAGGAGGTGGAGAGTGCAGTGGATCCCCCTTACATAAGGGGGATGACCACAGAAGACGCACTCATGCCCAAGACTTCAGAATGGAAGTGGGGCAAGACGAGCAGCGACAGCAGCAGCGTCAGCAGCAAGACCTCTCGCCAGATGCCAGGCCGAGCCACCAACATACCAGGAGCAGTCGCTCAAGTGGTGGGAGCGGCAGTCATAAGCGCAATCGGCATGACTCTGGGACGTCCAGGAGAAACGTCACGAGTGCATCTGAGGAGCTTCCGAGATCGGTATCCCTGATTGACAGCGGTGGTGAGTGATCTACGTGAATGTCACCCTTATGGTAATGGGGTTCCATTTTTTCTGTTTGATCACTAGGGGGCGAGGAAGGCCAGCAGCAAAACCAAAAATAGAGAATGCGCCCTATGTAAAAACCCGCTGGCAGATCAGTGGCATAAAGATCTCTGCGCTGACTGTATTAACAGGACTATACAGGAGGAGACCCCTGATTTGGTGACTAGTCTGAAGGAGTTAATACATCAGGAGGTGAAAGGTTCCTTAAAGGCAGCCCTTAAAAAGAAAAGAAACCGTAGAAGGAGCTCCGATTCAGAGGCCTCGCCAAAGCAGAAGGGGCGGGATAGATCTTTGTCACCCTCCACCTCCTCTTCCTCTACGCAGTCCTCAGAATCCTCCTCGGACAGCGATATAGGCGGCCGTCCATGTTTCCCAACGGAGGACGTAGAAAAACTGGTCAAGGCCATTAGAGCCACAATGGGCCTTTAGAGGATGTAATGTTTGGAGGACTGGAGGAAAAGCGAAAGCGTACCTTCCCTGTAAATGATAAAATAAAAGCGCTAATTGACAAGGAATGGGAAAAGACAGAGCGGTCAGGGGGCTTACCTTCCACATCAAAGAGGAGGTACCCCTTTGACCAGAAGGACTCAGAAACCTGGGAAAAAGTCCCAAAAATTGATGGGGCTGTAGCCAGATCCTCAAAAAAGGTATCCCTGCCATTAGAAGATTCTGGCGTGTTGAAAGACCCGCTTGATAAAAAAGCAGATGGGTTTCTGAAGCACATCTGGGAAGCTTCAGCAGGGGGATTGAAGCCAGCAATAGCCGGTACCTGTACCGCTCTTGCCCTCATGGTCTGGCTGCAACAAATAGAGGACCAGATCAAGGATAGAGTTCCTAGAGACAAAATTCTAGCTAATCTAACATTGGTGCACGGAGCAGCGGCTTTCCTGGCCGATTCCTCTGCAGACTCCGCAAGATTGACAGCTAGAGCAGCAAGCCTGTCAAATGCGGCAAGACGAGCCCTGTGGCTTAAAGGGTGTCCCGGAGATTTACCCTCTAAACACAAGTTATGTTCCATTCCATGCGATGGCCAATTCCTCTTCGGGAAAAAACTAGAAGAGATTTTGGAGCATGCAGGGGATAGGAAAAAAAGCTTTCCCCAATTTCCGGGAGAACCTAAGAAGCAGCCCTTTCGGAGGAGGAGATTTAACAGGGGTCGTCCCCCGGGAGATAGAAAAAGCTGGGACTTTAAAGAAAAAAGAGGATCGGGCTATATGTTTAAAGGGCCCTCCACTTCCTCCAAAAAATCTCCCCAATGACATTGGGCCGGAGGTAGGGGGAAGGCTTTCTCTCTTCCTTTCCGCCTGGGCAAATATCTCCCCCAGTACATGGGTCCTAAATATAATCAAGGACGGCTTAAAAATAAAATTCATCCGTCCGCCCAGGCATACCTTCATAATAACATCCAGAAGGAAAGCCCAAGAGCAACAGCTGGCCCTGGAGATGGAAGTCTTGGGACTAGTGAAAAAACAAGTCCTACAGGAAGTCCCAGCGCAAGAAGAAGGAAGGGGGTTCTACTCCCCCCTCTTCTTAATACAAAAACCAGACGGCTCTTGGAGAACCATTGTCAACCTGAGGAGACTCAATCAGTGGATAGACAATTGCTCCTTCAAAATGGAGTCAATCAACACGGCCACAAAGATCCTGTTCCAGCATTGCCTCATGGCAGTGATAGACTTAAAAGATGCCTACTATCACATCCCAATCCATCGGGAGTATCAGAGATATTTGAGAGTAGCGCTCTATATCCAGGGGCAGGTGAAACACTACCAATACGCAGCCCTTCCGTTTGGCCTGTCTACAGCCCCCAGGGTATTCACCAAAGTGATGGCCGAAGTAATGTCTTTTCTGCGATCCAGGGACATAGTGATCGTTCCATACTTGGACGACTTTCTGGTAATAGGGAGGTCGGAATCCCACTGCACACTTCAAGTGAAGGAAGTAATAGCAACTCTACTAGGACTAGGATGGATAGTAAACATCCCCAAGTCAAGGATAACCCCAGTAAAAGAGCAATCCTTCCTAGGGTTGATATTGGACTCCGAGCAACAACGCTGCCTCCTACCAGAGAGGAAAGTGACCAAGATAAGAGGCCTAGCTCGCACAGCAATACAAAGGCCAAATATGACACTGAGGAACGCAATGTCCCTTTTGGGCTCACTGACATCATGTATACCCGCAGTAACATGGGCGCAGTACCACTTAAGGCAACAACAGTGGGAAGTCCTGTCAGCGCAGAAACAATTAAAAGGGCATTTAGAAGGCAAACTATGTCTCTCAGTGGCTGTAAGAGATTCCCTGCTCTGGTGGACTGTAGAAAAGAATCTAACAGCTGGTGTCCCGTGGCAAAAACCAGTCGAGGACATCATTACGACAGACGCGAGTGCCACAGGGTGGGGAGCACACCCGAGATCCCATACAATACAGGGGACCTGGTCCTCACTAGAAAGCGATCAGAATTCAAATGTAAAAGAACAATGGGCAGTGGAAAAAGCCATGAAACATTTCCTTCCCTTACTTCAGGGCCGCCACACCCGGGTCATGACGGACAATCAGGCAGTAGTAGCCTACATCAATCATCAGGGGGGAACGAGATCTCGGGGCCTCATGCAAATATCAGATCTACTCTTCCAGCTAGCAGAACAACATCTGTTATCCATCACAGCATTGCACATAAAGTGGGCAGAAAATATACAAGCAGACTTCCTGAGTCGCAGGCATCTAAGACAAGGGGTATGGTCCCTAAACCCCCGAGTCTTCCAACAAATAGTTCAGGCCTGGGGCAGACCAGAAATAGACCTGTTCGCTACCGCACACAACCGGAAGGTCAGGAAGTTCTGCTCGCTAAATCCAAGGGAAAACCCCTTCGCAGTAGATGCCCTACAAATACCCTGGAAGTTCATCCTGGCCTATGCATTTCCCCCGATAACAATGATCCCAGTAGTAGTCAGGAAAATCAGGGAGGATCGGGCAAGAATAAATCTTATAGCTCCTTTTTGGCCGAGAAGGCCTTGGTTCTCCCTTCTGAGGCTCATGTCAGTGACAGATCCATGGATACTACCAGAGATTCCAGACCTGCTTTCCCAGGGACCAGTGGTCCACTCTCAGGTGAAGGGCTTCCATCTAGCAGCCTGGAATTTGAGGGGGCGCTACTGAGTCGCCAGGGATTCTCTCCAGGGTTAGTCTCCACCCTGTTGAAAAGTAGGAAACCAATAACATCCCAAATCTACGGTAGAACGTGGAAAAAGTGCCTAGACTTCCTGGGGGAACCTTTAGGGGATGTAGCTCCAGTGGGACCTATCCTAGAGTTCTTACAGTCGGGGCTGCAACTGGGGTTAGCCACTAACACACTCAAAGTTCAAGTCTCAGCTTTGGGGGCCCTATATAACTGCAACTTAGCAGCCAATAGGTGGGTGTCCCGGTTCATTAAGTCCTGTGGCAGGTCAAGGCCGGTCACTATCCCAAAGATACCACCTGGGACCTGAACCTAGTTTTGGAGGCTTTAACCAAAGATCCCTTCGAACCACTACTAGAGCTGTCACCAAAGCTACTTACACTTAAAACGGTCTTACTGGTAGCCTTAACGTCGGCCCGAAGAGTCAGCAACCTACAAGCTCTGTCTACATGTCCTCCTTATACACAGATCTTGGATGACCGAGTGGTTCTAAGACCAGACCCGGCCTATCTCCCCAAGGTAGTCCAAAAGTTTCATAGGACTCAGGAGATCTCCTTGCCGTCGTTCTGTAACAATCCCAGAAACCCGGGGGAGCAAAAGTTCCATACATTAGATGTAAGAAGAGCCATAATACAATATATGTCAATAACTAGTCAGTGGAGGAAAGATCAGTCCCTTTTTGTAGCCTTTCAGGGTAGTAGAAAGGGGCACGGGGTAGCGAAAAGTACCATTGCCAGATGGATCAGGGAGGCCATTATGTTATCCTACTCCGCAAGTGGCGCTCCGGTTCCAGAAGGCATCAAGGCTCACTCCACCAGAGCCGTGGCTACCTCCTGGGCAAAGAAGGCTGAGGTATCGATTGAGCAAATTTGTAAAGCCGCTACTTGGTCCTCACCTTCCACCTTTTTTAAACACTACCGACTTGATCTGTCTTCCTCTACTGACCTAACCTTTGGTAGAAGGGTGCTGCAAGCGGTGGTCCCTCCCTAAGGTGTCTTATTCTACAAAAGTCTCTCATGTGTGCAGTCATGGGAGACGGGAAAACACCAAGGTTACTTACCGGTAGCCGATTTTCCGGAGCCCATGACGGCACCTGTATATTCCCCCCCCCTTTTCACTCCTTTGGTGTGCACTTTAGTTTGGGTGTTTTTTTAGTTAGATATAATGTGGTGATAGTTTTACCATGTGTACTAACCCGGGGGGCCTCTCATGCTCTGTAAACCAACTGAAGCGAGGGAGAGGTACCGCCCTTTTATCTTCAGTAGGGTTCCTGTCCTGACTGGGCGGATCCCCTCTCTCATGTGTGCCGTCATGGGCTCCAGAAAAACCGGCTACCGGTGAGTAACCTTGGTGTATTGCATTAAGACCTTTGTGCAGTGAGCATATTTGAGCTATGTAATATGGTAAAATGTCATTGGAAATTGACATTACTCTGTCGCCTAATTGGGGGACACAGAACCTTGGGTGTTATGCTGCTGTCCACTAGGAGGCGACACTATGCATAATCTGAAAAAGATTAACTTTGGCTCCTCCTCTGCAGTATACACCCCTGGACGGCGTCGGCCTTCTCCAGTTTTTGCTTAGTGTCGCAAGGAGGCACACCTTTTTTCTTCCGTTTATTTCCTTTTTTTCACGGAAATACAGATGAAGAAAAGTGGGTCTCCAGCGAGACTCCCGGCATGGCTCCCTCCTCGGTCCCCTATTAGGGGTACCCGGTTGAGGTCGAGGTGGTTTTTTCCCCATGTCGCTCCCTCCCCAGTCCCTCGGGTCCTGGTTCGAGGTCGAGACCCCCCTCCTTCCCCAACCCCTTTAAGGGGTCTGGGTTGAGTTTGAGGCGAGGATGAAGACCCCCTGACGGTGACAGACGCACCCTCCCTAATCCCCCGCAGGGGGTATTAGGTTGAGACGCCTCAGGTAGGGTCGGAGATCAGGCGGCATTTCGCAGCTTCCAGGGACCCCAGGCTGGCTGAGGGATCCTGTTGGGGCCGGGGGAGGGTGCGGACTGGATGGCACAGCAGAGACAGGGTTTTTCTGCGTCCCTGTCTCTGCAACAGCAGCGGCTCCATAGCGCTTCAGGGGCACCCCATACAAAAACCGCTACCCCCACCGCTATCCAGTCGACCATTCTGGAGGGGTCTGGTACAAATCCGCCCCCCCCCCCCCGGACTACCGCGCCGCTCTGGAGCCCTCCTTGGCATCAGGCTTCCAATTTAGGCCGCGGCTTCGGCCTAGCCGAAGCCGCCGCCTTTTCCCCGCCCCCCGGATGACCAAAATGACACACTGGAGTGTCATAGAAGGGGTGGATTGAGGCAGAAAGGGCGCGTTTTTACACAGCCCAGCGCGCCCTTTTCAGCTCTCCGCCCCCTCCTCCCTCTCCTCAGAGCCCCGGTGGCCACTTTTTCTGGATGAGATCCAGGAGAGGAGCATCACAGCGGTCTCCGGGGGGCACAGAACTTGGATCTGTCGGCGCTGGACCTAGGGGCACACCGGTGGGGTAAGCTCACAACTGGGTTCTCATTACTCAGCTGTGAATCTATACTTCCTATAAGGCTTTCTGTGGGTTTCCTCTGCGTAGCCACCCCTGTACGATCCCTTATAGCCAGCCTCTGTGCACTATGCCGGGCTCAAGGAAGAGAACCAGGCAGGAATGTTTCTATGCATTCTGCACAGCCTGCAAAGCCACGCTCCCTAGTGGCAGCACGTATCCGGACTGCATCCAGAACTCTGGGTCAGAACTCCAGGGAGTCCCTACTGACGCTTCAGTGTCACAGGCCACGCCGGAATGGGCAACTCAGATGTCTCAGTCTATGTCACAGTCCATAGACAACCTAACTGCTACATTACTGCAAGCTCTGCAGAGTCGGGCCCCGGCTATGGACGGTACACAGCAAACGGACAGCTTGTCTCAGGAACATGCTGCTTCCGACTCTCACAGACGTAAGCGGACCCACAGGTCTCGATCACCTAAGTCGCACTATAGCACAAGGTCGTCCCCCTCTAGGGAGAGACAGCGTCATTCCAGGTCTCCTGGGCAGTCCCCTGCCACAGACAGACAGTGCAATTTACCACAGGGATCCCCCATCCCAGGTCGCCCTCCAGGGATCACCTTAGCGAGGCACAGGATTCGGAGGGCATCTGTGACTCCGACTCAGATAATGAAACGGTCAGGTCCGTGGTACCTTCTCCCCCTAGCAATACAGCGCTAGTTGAGGACATAATTTCTGCCATTCATCGGGTGCTAAAAATTCCAGAGTCGCCCCCGGAAGTCCCAGAACATAGGATTTGCTTCGAAAGTGTTCAAAAACCACCTAAGGTCTTCCCTAATCACGATGAGTTTGAGAAAATACTTACCAAACAGTTTGCGCAGCCTGACAAAAAATTCGCTAATCGCAAATATTTGGAAGCGAAGTACCCCTTCCCACAGAAAGACACCAAACAATGGACAGATCCACCTGAAGTGGACCCTCCGGTTTCTAGGCTAGCAGCACAGACTTTACTCTCTGCCGGATAGCTCAACCCTCAGGGACGCAGCAGACCGGCAAGTAGAACGCATGGCTCGTTCTATTTTCGAAGCGGCAGGCGCCTCTCTGGGCCCTGCATTTGCTTCAGTTTGGGCATCCAAGGCCATCCTGGCTTGGGCCAAAAAACTACAGGAGGGTCTTCAGGCTTCAAATCCTGAACTCTCGGACCAAGCGGTCCAGATGGCAGTGGTAGCAGACTACATGATTCATGCAGCCCTGGATTCCGCCAGAGGTGTAGCGGGAATAGCATCAAACGCCATCACGATCCGACGCATCCTCTGGCTGCGAGAATGGAAAGCGGATGCGGCCTCAAAGAAGTCCCTCACGCGACTTCCGTATTTTACTGGAAGACTTTTCGGCGAAAAGTTGGACACCATGATAGCCAATGCCACTGGGGGTAAGAGTACCTCTCTCCCTCAACTAAAACCGAAACGCACGTTTAAACGAAGAAACCAGACGCGATTCCGATCCTTTCGGAATTCCTCAGGCTGGTCCGTTTCGCGCCCAGTGCAAAACCGCAACCGTTCTCCACGCAGAGACAACCCACGGACTCAGCAGCGACCGGACAGGGCTTGGCAGTCGAAAGCAGGCCAAGCGAAACCCAAGGGAGGAAAACCTCAGAACTTCACTTCATCATGACTCGAGACCTCCGGAAGACACCCCACCAGTAGGCGGCCGACTTTTACTCTTTCAGCAAGTCTGGCTGCCTATTACAGAAGACAGGTGGGTCAGGGAAATAGTGTCTTCCGGATACAAGATAGAGTTCACTTCCGTTCCACCGAACCGGTTCTTCCTTTCTGTTCCTCCAACACCACCAGAAAAGGCTCGTGTTTTCCACCAAGCGGTTTCCTCTCTCCTTCAATCAGGAGTTGTGGTGCCGGTTCCCGCGAACGAGAGATTCCGAGGATTCTACTCAAATTTGTTCGTAGTCCCCAAGAAAGGAGGCGGCGTCCGACCCATACTGGACCTAAAACAGCTCAACAATTACGTACGGGTCCGTCATTTCCGCATGGAGTCCCTCCGGTCCATCATTGCATCCATGGAGCAGGGAGAATACCTCGCCTCCATAGACATACAGGATGCGTATCTCCACATACCAATTGCTCCTGCCCACCAAAGGTTTCTCAGGTTCGCGGTCAACCAAAACCACTACCAGTTTGTCGCCCTTCCGTTCGGACTCGCCACGGCTCCAAGAACGTTCACCAAAGTCATGGTGGCCACCATGGACGTCCTGCACTCAAGAGGCATCCTAGTCGTCCCGTACCTGGACGACCTCCTCGTCAAGTCTCCCACTTTCAAAGACTGCGAGGTCAGTGTCTCAATCACTCTAGACACTCTGAGTCGCCTGGGATGGCTAGTCAACCTACAGAAATCGTCGACCATCCCAACTCGGACTCGAACATTCCTGGGAATGGTATTCGACACCGCCAGGGGCCTGGTGCTCCTTCCCAAGGACAAGACACTGGCCATCCATCTGGGAGTTCGCACACTCCTTCGCAGTCCTCCTCGATCTCTCCGGTTTGCCATGAGAGTCCTCGGCCGGATGGCAGCAGCAGTAGAGGCAGTGCCATTTGCCCAGTTTCACCTCAGGGTCCTTCAGCTAGCCATGCTCAGATCTTGGGACAGGAACCCCTTCTCCCTCGACAGGGAGTTCAGGTTGACGTCATCAACCAGGAGGTCCCTGCATTGGTGGCTCAAACCAACCTCGCTTACACGAGGGAAGCCGTTCCTCTCAGGACAATGGAAGATCCTGACTACCGATGCAAGCCTGACAGGCTGGGGGGGCGGTGCACCTACATCACAGGGCACAGGGCAAGTGGTCACCGAGGGAAGTGACATTGCCCATCAATGTTCTGGAAATCAGGGCCATTCTCTTGGCACTGAGAGCCTTTCATCACTTGCTTGCAGCCTCGCACATACGGATACAGTCGGACAATGCCACGGCTGTGGCATACGTGAACCACCAAGGCGGAACCCGCAGCGCCCAGGCGATGAGAGAAGTGGCTCATATCCTCCGCTGGGCGGAAGACACAAGGTCGGTACTTTCTGCGGTACACATTCCGGGTGTAGAAAACTGGGAAGCCGACTTCCTCAGCAGGCAAGGAATGGACTCGGGGGAGTGGTCTCTCCATCCCGAGATTTTTTACCAGATCTGTCAACGCTGGGGAACCCCGGATGTGGACCTAATGGCTTCCCATCTCAATACCAAGGTTCCCAATTTCATGGCCAGGACACACGACCCGCGGTCGCCCGGAGCGGATGCCCTGGTCCAGGACTGGTCCCAGTTCCGACTCCTGTACATTTTTCCACCCCTCCCCCTAATCGCCAGGGTCGTGAGGAAGATCAAGCAAGAGGGAGTTCCGACCATCCTCATCGCGCCAGACTGGCCCAGACGTACTTGGTACGCCGACATCGTCCAACTTACGGCAGACTCCCCCTGGCGTCTACCCGACCGTCACGACCTTCTGTCTCAAGGTCCGTTCTTCCACCAGAATTCAGGGGCTCTCAATTTGACGGCATGGCCCTTGAAACCTGGATTCTAACCCAGGCAGGTTTTTCACCGGCAGTCATTACAACTATGATCAGGGCAAGGAAGCCTGCCTCCGCCAAGCTCTATTATCGTACCTGGAGAGCTTTCTTTTCTTGGTGCGAATCTCATGGACAAGTCCCACTCCCTTATTCCCTCCCGAAGGTACTAGGTTTTCTTCAATCGGGCCTAGATGCCAAGCTATCCTTAAGTTCGCTTAAGAGTCAGGTGTCGGCGCTTTCAGTCCTTTTTCAAAAGCGCATTGCTATTAAACCGCAAGTAAGGACTTTAATCCAGGGAGTTTCCCGATTGGTTCCTCCCTACAAACGTCCGCTGGATACGTGGGACCTCAATCTGGTCCTGACAGCATTGCAAGCTCCACCCTTCGAACCTCTTAGAGGAGTTCCACTCTCCATTCTGTCTCAGAAAGTGGTTTTTCTAGTGGCGATCACCTCGTTACGCAGAGTGTCGGAATTGTCAGCACTTTCCTGCAGACGGCCTTTCCTAGCCTTTCACCAGGACAAGGTGGTTCTCCGCACGGTACCATCCTTCCTTCCGAAGGTTGTGTCCAACTTTCACCTTAATGAAGAGATTTCACTGCCTTCCCTTTGCCCGGTTCCGGTTCATAGAGTGGAGAAGGCTCTGCATACGCTTGACCTCGTCAAAGCATTGCGAATTTACGTGTCCAGGACTGCACCTTTACGGAAATCTGATTCCCTCTTCATTCTTCCGGAAGGTAGTCGCAAGGGGTTGCCGGCTTCCAAGGCTACCCTTGCCAGGTGGATCAGGTCCACCATACATGAGGCCTACCGACTTAACAGTTCCCCTCTTCCGGCCGGTATCACGGCACACTCTACACGGGCAGTGGGGGCCTCCTGGGCCATTCGGCATCAGGCTTCGGCACAACAAGTGTGCAAGGCGGCCACTTGGACTAGCCTACACACGTTTACGAAACACTACAGTGTTCATACCCAGTCCTCAGCGGATGCGAGCCTGGGTAGACTGGTTCTGTAGGCGGCAGTACCCCAAGTCTAGGGGACTGTCAGCACAATATTCCTCCACTGCTTCCCACCCAGGGACTGCTTTGGGACGTCCCAAGGTTCTGTGTCCCCCAATTAGGCGACAGAGTAAAGGAGATTTTTGTGTACTCACCGTAAAATCTCTTTCTCTTAGCCTTTAATTGGGGGACACAGCTCCCACCCTGTTGCCCTTACGGGCCGTTGTTTCCTGTTGAGTTCTCATATTGTTCTTTGAGCTCGTACATAGTAGCCTTCTTACAGGCATGGTTGTTATTTGGTTACGTTCCTCCTTATGCTTTGGCACAAAACTGGAGAAGGCTGACGCCGTCCAGGGGTGTATACTGCAGAGGAGGAGCCAAAGTTAATCTTTTTCAGATTATGCATAGTGTCGCCTCCTAGTGGACAGCAGCATAACACCCAAGGTTCTGTGTCCCCCAATTAAAGGCTAAGAGAAAGAGATTTTACGGTGAGTACACAAAAATCTCCTTTTCTCTTCAGTAGCTTTTTTTCCTCTGAGCTTGCTGGGAGAAATCAAATCAGCATTGTTCTTGTGTATTTTTGTTTAGGCTTAATTATGCTTTGATCATTTCCCATAGTTGATGCTTCTATTATTTTGCTTTGAAAAGGACATATGCTCTCAGAATGGATGATTCTAGATTTGGCCTGACTCGTTGCAATACCCTATATCTATGCAAATTTGAAAAATATTATTCCGTGGCTCATTATTTTTTTTTATTTGTTTTCTTTCGTAGAGCGGGACCAAAGTGTCTCTGAGGACCACCCCTCTAGAAAACACTTCTATAAAGATTGGTCCAGCTAGAAAGAATAGCTGTAAAGGTCGTATGGCAAGAAGGACCAAGAAAAGCAGGAAAAGGGAGAGTCAGGACAGGTAAAGATGGGAGTTTTCAGAGAACTAAATCTTCAACTTGGTTACAAAGTCTAGTGCACGGTTCTCAAACATGAGAGCGCAATTGGCCCACGGGGCCCCGGAGTTCCTGAGACCTCCGTGGGAGCAGGCCGAAGAAGGAGCACTCGTTCACAAGCAGTGAGGGCACCATTATCAGCAGGAGTCGGCTATACAGTTGACTCCCGGCTGCAATAGCCACAATCTGTATTGGCACTGATTCTGACTGACTCTAACCCCTTAGATACCACTGCAAATAGTATCGACAGTTTTTAAATGTTTGTTTGAGGGATGGGGCTCCTTCTTTAAGCCTATCGGCTCCCCGTGATCACAGAGTTCCGGTAGTTTCCGTTGCAATCCAAGGCCAAGTAATGGCATTTGGGTCAGCCAGCTACAGAGGCCTATAAATTTCTGCAATATGCCAGGTCTAAGAGGCAGTGTCAGTGTAAAGCTAACAGATCTAATATCCTGCAGTACAGAAGTATTATGGGATATTAGATCAGCAATCAGGAAACTAAAAGTTAGTCCCATATAGCGAGTAAGTACAAAAAAAAGTAAAAAGTCAAAATAAAGTGAAAAAAAAAAAAATAATTTGCTAATAAAAATGTTGTTTTAGGCTGGTTTCACACTTGCGTTTTTTTTGCGCTGCATTTTTGCGCATAAATGCACATGCGTTTTTTTTCCTATACTTAACATGGGTGCGCATTGTCATGTGTTTGTATGTGCGTGCGTTTTTTGTAGTGTGCGCCCAGGCGCACAAAATGCATCCTGTTGCATTTTTTGTGCGTTCAACCTGTCTCAATAAAACGCATGCGCACGAAATTCACCCAAAAACCCATTAGTCTATGGGAGCGTTGACGTGCACATGGTGATGCGCACGTCAGCGCAAAAACAGCATGCGTCTTTTTGCAAAAACGCAGCGCACAAAAATGCAAGTGTGAAAGTAGCCTTAGCTAAGAAAAAAAAAAGCAAAGTAAGTTCCAAAATAGTCTAGTGTAAATGTCGCCAGCAGTTAGAGCACAGACTTGGCGATTCCGTCCACATCTAGTGTTAACTGTGCCCCTGTTAACTCCACAATCTTATGTGAATGTGACAAGATATAGTCGACACATGACCTTGGCAGACGATCACTGCCTGCAGTGGTGATATACTGCACCCACATCAACACTGTTATGTTATTTCTGAATATTTACTTAATCTGTCTTTCTCATTGTAGAAAGCGTTCTCTCTTCAAGAAAATATCTAAGCAATCATCAGTATTACAAACCAGTAAGAGCTTTTCCTCAGGACTTCATCAGTCGTTGTCTTCCAGTGAGAGCCTTCCTGCCTCTCCAACCCACAGCCTGTCTCCTGGTCCCACAACCCCCAATCGAAGCCCAGTTCCTGATATGACCACAGGTAAGTCTTACACATGGCTTTTATAGTCCTTTTGAGCAGTAGATGGATATGATGAATATACATTATGCTAGCACTGCTTTATGGCAATCAAAGTGAACCTGTCACTAGAATTGGTTGCTTAAGGCTACTTTCACACTAGCGTACTGAGGCGCAGCACAGGACTGCCGCTAAGCCCCGCTGCCTGCAACAGTGTTTTTGTGCGCTCGTTGCAGCGCCAAAAGGGCGCAAGGGCTGGCAAAATCATGCCAGCGCACGCCCAGCGTACCAAATGCTAACTATAGGGTACGCTGATCGCATGCAGCGTCATGCAATCAGAGGAGGCGATGACCGGAGGAGGCGGGGCTTAGCGGCGGCCCTGCGCCTCAGTACGCTAGTGTGAAAGTAGCCTAAGATACCCTTTTACCACTGAACTAGTATGCATGATTTACTCTACATCTATACCATAAATGCCCATTAAATTAACACAAAATGTATATCTGAAGGAGTCTGTTAAGGGCATAGGCAAAAAATATCAGAAATATCATCTCGTCTTTCCATTAGTTGTGCCTGGAGATGCTGCTTATTCCCATTTATGAATCGGAATAAACTGAATTGGGTAGGCACAGAAGGGAAATACGTTTTTTTTTTTTTTTGTTTGTTTTTCTAGACCTAAGCCCCTATTCATTAAAGCAATTAATTGGCATACGTTGCTTTGAAAAGTCGCAAAAATCTTTCTCATTTTCATGGTAATTCATAACAAGCTGTTGTGTACAATATGCCAGAAATCTTACTCCATTTGCTTACTTTAGCAGTAATTGTGGCAAGGCAATTGCCACTTGTCAGACGTTCCCGATTGTTTTAGAAGCATGCACTTCTCTATGAATGTGGGGCCTCTGACTCCAGCATTCTCCCAAATCAACACTGGGGTGAACAACGCCTGTCTTGATGGATCTGGGCCATAGTCTTCCTGCTCATATCCAGTGAAGTGATTAATTTTCCACTTGGCTGTATATAGTTGTTTTAAGTGCAATTTGCTGCTAGAACATCTTGGTAACTATAAAGTAATATCTACTGATATATTTTGTACAGCAATGCAAATTAATTTGAAAAACCTTTCTGCATCCTAGATAATGTATCACCTCAAAGTACATCTCCATGCTCTAGCACACCAAGCTCACCTGCTGGTCACATTCGACCCAGTTCCCTGCAGTGTTTAGCACCCAAGCTCAGTGGACAACGTTACAAGGTAGGGCGAAGGAAGTCCACAAGCAGCATTCCTCCATCTCCGCTGGCTTGTACTCCATCACCTGCTCATCAGGCACCATCCTCCCCACAACGATCTCCCTCTCCTTTGTTGCCTGGCCATTCAAGAACCTGTCATGGCGTTTTTCATGGTAAGACTTTGTCACCCCCTTCCATTATTCGGCAAGGGGCACGTAGCAGAGCGACAGAAGCTCCTCGATCGCCTCTTTTAAAAAGAGTACAGTCAGTAGAAAAGATGTCCAGCAACTTTAGCTGTGGTCGTAAGACGACACCTCCAGAAATTCAGCCATGGGAGGAATCGCCTGATGGTACAGATGGTGCATCCGATACTGGTAGTCGTAATAAAGACTGGGGAACAGAAAAACATGAGCGTGATTCAGAAGTTGTAGTTATGAGGAGGCTTAATCTCTCAGAGAGAAGAGACTCCTTCAAAAAGCAAGAAGCTGTACAAGAAGTTAGCTTTGACGAGCAGGAGACAGTTTCAAGTGAGTCTGTTACTGAAGGGCTGAAAACCGAGAGCAGCTCTGTGCTGTGGGAACGGCTGCCCCACCAAACCTCATGGATTCAAGCAAGACCAGCAAGTATATCATCAGTAATTACAGCTCATGAACAGCAATGCCGCTTAGTGCCCCAAATTGCTGTTCAGACGTCTGAAAGTGAGGAGCAAGACAAAGCCTCTGGGCACTGGGAGTGTCAAGCTTTTTATCCCCTCCAGCCCACAAGTAGAGACCGATGCCCTCTTGTGTCCTGGTTGTCAGAGCCCTCAGCTGCTAGTCTAGAAAGACAGGACGATGATCATCTTACACTTATGCAGCGGTTTTCGGGGGGCACTGATGTGCACTTGGATAGTAACAAAGCGGGTAAGAGCAAAGAACTTGAAGAAACAGAACAATCTGGGAGACCAACAAGCTGAACACATTTCATGGTTCTGACTTTTTTTTTTTTTTGCTGATAAATGAAGTGCTTTCTAATGTCTTCTGGATGCAAAGATTTGTATAAGATTTTAAGGTTAAGCCTTGGAAAAAAAAGTCATTATCTTTTACTTTTTTTTAATGTAATTTAACTTTCATGGTATGGTTTTGATACTTTGTAAACATATTTTATTGTATTTATATATGATATCAGTGGCATGCATTGTGTTTATGATTATTTTATTTTCCGGATTAACCTGAAGTAGGAAATGTGTCATATGTGGTACAATCCTTCAGTGCTTTCATTTTAATATTCTCTGTATAGTTTTCAGCCAAGAACAATGGTGAAGGTCAAAACTATAAGGTGTGGCTTTAGTTTCTAATACTAAAATTATATTGTGTAAATTGAAACGCCAGTAAACCTGAAAAAAAAGCTATTTTCCTGATGCTGCAGGACCCCCTAAAAATTACCAGATAGCCTGTGGCAATCCCCCCCCTCCCCATTCAGAAAAAAAAAACAATATCGGGCTTCTGTATAGATTGCAGAATATATTGACCTTGATCAGGTGTGACATATAATTTAGGTGGGGTCTCCTGAAGTCTGGGTCAAAAGTAGGAACAAAAAACCACCCCACAAAATATCTGAGGATGTTTCAGTACCTACCGGCATGTCCCGTTCGTTGGGTTATGCATTGGTTTGGTGCTTTCTTGCTGCTGAGATTACAAGAATTATTATTTTTATTTTTTTTAATGAAGGATAAATGTTTCTTGAAGACTTTACATTGCATTCATATGTAACATTTAGTATACATTTAGTGTCATCTAATAATGTCATCATTTATATCATGAAGCAATCAAAACAAATATATACCAAACCTTATGTAAAGTAGTAATTTTGGGTCAAGCGTATTTACAGGTATCTTTTGTTTTGTTTTTAATTTGTTTTTGGTAACGTGTATGCAATAGATTTGATACAGGTGTTTTAGAGGCAATGAATGTATGAGAAGGAAGATGACCTGCCAGGGACCTCTTGAGACAAAAGATGTGTAGGGAACATATATTACATATTTCAGAAACTGTTTATGGAAGAAAACTACCATGGTATTTGCTCAATTTAATCGCTAGTACATTTTTCCAAAAAAATCTCTTTTCTACTGATAATATTTGGGTACAGAAATATTCTGAAGCCTGCAATACATTTTAGACACAAATTTGCCAAATCTGACCATTGGCCAACAATCTAAGCTATTTGGGCTTCTGATAACAAAGTTTGGGGTGGGGGGGTGAAGGAGAGAAGGATGGAACTATTGGATCTAGAACACCACTCCAGCTTTGTTTTATTTTTTATTATTTCAGCTCTGGAGGTGTACTACTAATCTGAGTTCCCTGACCCAGGTATTATACCTACCAGCCACCACCATCAGCATTTCCTGGCGCGCCTCTCCAGTTCCTTACCAACTGCAACTTCTCTCTGACCGGATGTCACAGATAAAGGTTGCAAGATCTCAACGTAAGTGTATGAGGCCAGAACAAGGCTCTCATAGACTTGCGTTAAGTTGTTACCTCCAGACCAACCAGCAAACACTGGAACGATCTTTCAGGTCACAAGCTGCTGGAGACCGACTGGCTCCCTGCTCTGTAATTATCTTGTTAGTAAGAAAGTATTCCAGACTTTAATGAGGTTTAGCAATTTTAAAAATAATCTTTTTTTAATTGGGCTAAAACAAAAAATAATTGTAAAATTATGCTAATTTTTTCCCCTGTAATGACTGGTGGCTCTTTTACTTAAAAACGCCTGGGGGAGGTGACAGGTTCTCTTTATTGCCTAAACGCATCTTCTAAGGCCTTTTTCACACTTCCGTTTTCTTGGTCAGTTGAAATCCGTGAAAAATGCAAAAAACGGATCCGTTTCTGTTGTGACACCAACGGATGCCACCGGACCGTTGTTTTGACGGATCCGCTGAAGTTGGAAATTTAAAGGAACCGCAGCCTGGAAAAGGAGAGAGAGAGACAGACAATTTTGTCTGCCGCCAGAACGGGATTTAGGGTTAATTTTCTGGCAAGGAAATGCTTCTGGGCATGCTCAGTGTAAAAGTGCGGATCCGTGCAGACAAAGAAACGTTTCATTGTCCGTCCACTCAAGTCAGTGGACGCCAAAATTTTGGCGGATCCGTCAAAAAATGGATCCAATGGATGACATCCATCAAAATCCGCTGCTGATGCAAGTCAATGGGGAAAAAAACGGATCCGCCAAAAAAATGGCGGATCCGTTTTTTTTGCTAAACGGCTGATTTTGACTGATGGAGACAAACGAAATGTGAAACAGGCCTAAGGAAGCTTGACTTCTTGCTGCACATCTCACTGGCTATGAAGCAGTGTCACTTTAGGCACCCAATGTGACCTGGTGTCTTGGCTTTATAACATGCAGTTAAAGTACATTCAATGGATAAGGTTGGTCTTTGGATCAATTTTATTAAATTTGAATTTTTTTTGTTTTATAAGGTATATTTTATTTTTATTTTTTTTTACCTTCTATGCAAAACCGACCAGACAAAAATATAATGGTGGACATTAATCATTACTCTTTGGGAAGTTGAAACATTTCTTTGCTGTAAATGAGTGGTAAAATTTACTAATGTTCTACACTATTTTAGTCACCAATTTTAGTAGCTGGCAAAAAAAGCATTTGTTCCTGGTCTTATTTTAGTTGCAAACTCAATTTTTAACATGCATAAAAGGTTGCAATTTCTGCAGAATTCGACATTACTGTGCAAAAAAAATGACAGATTGGTCTCCTGCTGTTTTCTTAATAAATTTAGCAAAAGATTTCAAGCATGTCTAGTACACTTCCAAATATTAAGACATATGATAAATATGGAGAAATGGATTTAAATTGGGTGCACTTAAGATTTGGCACAAATTATACCATTTTTGATAAATGTGGGACAATTTGTAAATATGGTTTATGCCCACGCCGGCCCCAATTACAACTGTTCTACTGTTTATTACTAAGAACGATGCAGTACTGATTCAGTTTTGCACGTTATGTTCTATGTTTCCTGAGCCAAAAACAGTAAGACCAAAACTAGCAATTCTGCATGTGCTAACATGTACTGTATATGTATAGAGTTTTCTAAAACCAAGATTTAGTCATATTTGAAAGTTTGTATACCCCGTGGAATTTTCCATAAATTTGCCCTAAAACTACATCAGATTTTCACATACCTTCTAATTGATAAGTCAAACAAGTCACAAATATTACACACATTTTAAATGAAGAAAATGTATACAATGACATGTCTGTGAGTGTCAAAAGTGACCCTTTGCTTTCAGTATCTGTAGTAGTCCCTTTGTGCAGCAATAATTGCATCTAAACCTATTTTTGTTGATTAGTCCTGCACATCGGTTTGGAGTTGTAGCTACTTTTTTTTCTAATAGAACAAATGTTGGTGGGTTTATTCCTATAAACTGTTCCTTTCAGGTCTTTCTACAACATTTCAATTGGATTAAGGTCAGATTTTTGTCTTCGCCATTCTAAGGGCCCCGTCACACATAGCGAAGCACCAGCGATCCCGACAACGACATGACCTTGTCAGGATCGCTGGTGTGTCGCCAAACAGGCAGCTTCACCAGCGATCAGCACCAGCGACACGGGGGGTACAAGCGAAGCACGTCGCTTAGTTACCCACTGTGTACCTTAGTTACCAGCGCACCGGTGCAGGGAGCTGGTAACCAAGGTACACATCGGGTTTCTAAGCAGCGCTTAGAAACCTGATGTGTACCTTGGTTACCAGCTCCCTGCACCAGCGCGCTGGTAACTAAGGTACACATCGGGTTTCTAAGCCCTGTGCGCCGCTTAGAAACCCTATGTTTACCTTAGTTACCAGCGCCAGCTCACTGATCGCTGGTCTCCCACCTGCCACACGCAGCGATGTGTGCTGGCCAGCGGGAGACCAGCGATCAAAAAATGTCCTGGCCATTCCAGGACGATCAGCGATACCCGGCAGGGGGGCCGGTTGCTGGTAAGTGTGTCACAAAACTTGTGACTCAGCAGCGATCTCGCTAGCGAGATCGCTGTGTGTGACGGGGGCTTAAGACTTTAATTCCTATTTTTTTAATCATTCATAGGTAGAACATCATGTGTGCTTTGGGTTCTCTTGAGATTCAGCTCATATACAGATGAGTGAAATTTGTTGGTCGATTACTCTTGGAAAGGGTAATAATGGTCTTGAATTTCCTCCATTTGTACACAATCTGACTGAACTAGTGGGGTCCAAATTCTTTAGTGATGGGTTTGTAACATTCTCCATTTTGAACAGGATCAACAACCCTTCTTTTGAGGCCCTCGGGAATGTCCTTTGTTGGTGCAATGATGTATTTCCACAGACGTTTAGTTTTAACATATTGATGACTTTGCATTGTGCATATAGAGTGGGATTTTAATATTTGCAGATAATTACCTTGCAGAGCTTAGTAGTAATAGAAAGGATGATTTTTATATTACAAAAGGATTTTTGTAAGCTGGGGGCTTGGGCTGAGAAATGGCAAACTTTTTAATGTTGGTTAAATGTAAGGTTATGCACTTGGGCAAAGGGAACAAAATCTGTCATTATGTAATATATGTATCCAAGGGGTAACATTCCTCCTTGCGGAGCGTGACGTGTCAATCCTGACATAACGAGATGAGACTTTTAAGCTACAATGCTCCTCTGGGAAATGTACAAATTGTCTCTTCAAAGAGGAAGAGGACTACAACTGTAGTGCCACCTATAAAAAGTAGCAGTCCTAAAAGTCAGTATCCACTCTCTAACGTGTCTTGTCACATGACTTGGGATAAAAGTCAAAACCTCAATCTTTTGGCTTTTATCCTAAGTCATGTGAGGGGACAGTAGAGATCTTTCTAATTATGTTTTTACATCTAGGCCTGTGAACTTGGCAAGTTGGTGTCCTCTACACGTAGAGGAAAGTTTATTCATAATCACAGATGCAGACTCTACTGTAAAAGCAGTGAGACTACGGAACTCTCTGCCGCATGGTGTTGTAATGGTGAATTCAGTACTAAAAGTCAAGAGAGGCCTGGATGCCTTTCTTGAAAAAAAAGAGGTTATGGTCACTAGATTCTGTGATGGGGCATTGATCCAGTGAACTAGCTTGATTGCCATATGTGAGGTCATGAAGGAGTTTTTCCCCTAATATGGAGCTTTTAGTGTCTGCTCCATGGAGTGTTTGCCTTCCTGTGGATCAACATGTTAGGCTGTAGGTTGAACTTGGTGGACTTAAGTTTACCTTGAACCTTAACACACAATGACATGCGGTGTCTGTCTTTGGGTACCTCCCCCTGTTTGGCTCCAGATCCTGCCCTTTTCCGGCACATGAATGCTGATCTGATCAGCTGTCTTGTGCCCTTAACAGCCGCGTGTGGAATCACAATTCACCTGTGGCTGTTAACATGTTAAATGCCGCTATCAATCCGACAGCAGCACTTAATATGCACGCGCTGGAAGCGCGTTGCAAACCATGACCGTGAGTCGGTGATGGGTTGGCATGACAATCAGGGGTCTGCAGGAGACTCTTGTGGTTATCATTGCCGGATCGCTGAGTGCACCGCCCAGCGGTCGGAACTCAGTCAGCATTTCTACTACTTAGAGCAGGCCTGCAGCCCTGCTTTGTGTAGCACAGGCGATCACAAGTTTGCAGCTTCAGGACACTCATGGAGACTATTTAAGCAGGTGAAAGGTGAAAATAAAAGATTTAAAAAAATTATATGCAAGTTTAAATCGCTCCCCGTTTGCCCCATTCAAAATAAAGCACATATTTGGTCTCGCTGGGTTCGAAATCGTCCGATCTATCAATATATAAAAAGAATTATTCCGATTGGTAAACTGCAGAACGTGAAAAAAATCAAAACAAGAATTATGTTTTTTGGTTGCCGCAACATTGCATTAAAATTCAATAAGGGGTAATAAAAAGATCTTGTCTACACCAACATGGTATCAATAAAAACATCAGCTTTGCATGCAAAAAATAAGTCCACGAAAAATGAGGTCACGAAAAATGGAGACGATGCGGCTCTTGGAAAATGGCAATTTTTTTTTTTTTTTTTTAACGTTGGATTTTTTTTTTTTACACGACTTTTACACATGTTTGGTATCTACGAACTCCTAATGACCTGGAGAATCGTAATGGCCGGTCAGCATTTAGTGCAATTATTTTGCAATTTCACCACACTTTTTGGTTTTACCAAATTCTGTACTCGGAAAACGGGGAAAGAAAAAAAATCAATCATGTCCTTCAAAAGTACAACTTGTCCTGCAAACAACAAGCCCTCACATGGCCATATTGACAGAAAAATAGAAAATGTATGGCTCTGGGAAGAAGGGGAGTGGAAAACGAAGATGCAAAAATGGAAATACCCTGAGGTTTTAAAAACTTTGAAGCTAGTGAAGATCAGACTTTGATAGATCCCCTGTGCTTTAAGCCTGTTTCACACTTCCGTTTTTGTGTCCGCCAAACGGATCCGTTTCCGTTTTTTTGACGGAAACGGATGCCAACGGATCCGTTTTTAAAAAACGGATCCGTTTTTTTGACGGATCCGCGGTAACCGTAATGGAAGTCTATGGGACAAAAAACGGATCCTGCAAAAAATGGCGGATCCGTTTTTTGACGGAAAACAACGGATTTTGACGGATTTGAAAAAACGGAAGTGTGAAACAGGCCTTAAGTAAAACAGGTTGTCCACTCACACCTGATTGTCATCCCATTGATTGCAAACACCATTATTCTAATATTCCCTTCAAATCATCAGCTAATCCTCAAATATTTTTTCTACTTACAGACGTGATATTGGATAATTTTCCTTATTTTAAAAATGACAAAGGCTAATATTTTTAACTCCTGTTTTTATTTGATTCTATTTTTAAGACTTGTGCAAAAATCTGTAATTTGACATTTCATTTATGCAGAAATATGGAAAATTCTGAAGGGTTTACAAAGTTTCAGCCACCATTGTCAAATAAATGAGCTACTAATGTTTCAGTTTGAGAAAGTGAGTACGGTATATGGTGTAAAATCAAAATCTACTTTTTTCCAGCTGAAAACAAGGAATCCATGGATATTTATAGGTGAGTATATTTAAGTGGCTGTTAATCTATGGTCCTGCAGAACAATTCACCCCTTAGTTGTACCAACACCAGTGGTCAGTAAGGTTGGATTCACACTGGACATCACTTTACACACCTAAAAAAAAAATGTTGCGAAATTCATGTTTTACAAGTAAATTTACTGAGGAATTGCTTCACATTTCAACCTCTGCAGTTCTCCATCTGTGTACCCGATTGGCCGTAAAGACTGTGAAAGCAAATAGAAAAATCCAAAACACTGAAAACTGCTAAATTGAGCAAATATGTACTAACTGAGCATTGGCATTTCTAGAAATATGTAAGGGTGTGCTTGCTTTAAGGTGTGTGTTTTTTTTTTTTGTTTTTTTTTTTTTTTTTTTGTTTTGTTTTTTGCAGTTTTGTTAAGACAAAAGCCTCTTACAGTATGTTTCCTTCACAGGCAAAGGTGAGACCTACCTTGGGCTATTTGACCAAGAGTGACTAAAGCTTTTCATCTGATTTATATTTGATGTGATGCTATACTTTGGGGTGTTGTTTGCTGTGAATGAATAGGGAAAGCTTATAGCCACATATCTAACTACATAGCTGAAATGTAATCACATTGTGTGTAACAGTCGCTTAAGAGCCAATACACGGATGAATTGTCATTAAAATGCACAGGCTTCCATGAGACCAGCTGATCATGTGAGTATGAGTGTGTTCTGACTCTCCGATCCTTTTATTTCCAGGAGTGATAACCTGCCAGAGATTTGGCAATAGTTGATTGCCATCTTCCCACTGACAGCTTTACCAACAGCTGCCTGAAGTGTATGGCCTTCTTTAAGGGAACCTGTCGGCAGGATTTTGCTAAATAACCTACAGACACTGTCAGGTTGGTAGTTTTAAACTGATTGAAATGATACCTAGGGTGAAGAAATCCATCTTGTGGTTCTTGTGTAATCAGTGTTAGAAGTTTGCAACTAATGATATGCCCGTTCTCCAGGGCGGAACTGTATGCAGAGTCTTATCTTGCTGCTCTAGCCCAGATACCTGCCCCGAAGCACAGTCTGTATGATGAGGAACGTGTTTTTGCTTTGAGTCGGCCTGTGGGCAGGTCAATCTCTCCTTGGTTTCTCTGGCTTAGAGCACCAAGGTAAGACTCTGCCTATAGTCCCGCTCAAGGAGCACGGGTATCTCATTGGCTGCAAACTTCTAACATTGATTACACAAGAACCACAAGATGGATTTCTTCACCGCAGGTATCCTTTCAATCAGATTAACACTGCCAACCTGACAGTGTTTGTAGTTTACTTGGCAAAATCCTACTGACAGGTTCACTTTAAAGGGATTTGGAAGAATTACTACTATTGTATACCAATGTATGTCAGTGATAATTACACTGCTCCTCACCATCAAAATTGCAACACCAAGATCTATTGTAGTTATAGAAATCAGGGGATGGCTATGTTAATGATATTCAAATTATGAAAAAATGGAAAAAACACTTTTAAACATCTTGATTTGTTCAGTATTGCATAAGAGCATTACCCACAGATATCTAGCTTTTGCATGCTATCAGTGAGGTTATTAATGGTTATCTAAGGAATGTTTTGCCACCCTGAATGCAGGTGGGCACACACATCAAGATCCACTGCTGGCAGCTGACTGATATCCAGATGTTTAGGCCATACAGGCTGCTCAGAGTAACACGGGTAACATGCGATCTGGGGTTGTGCTGAAAAACTGCTTCTGGGACTTTGGAAAAATAACCATACCACTGGTTCCAACACTAAATTAATGTAATGCCAAGCTGGTAATGTTCCTGCAATGAAGACTAGAAGGATCCAGCTAGCATACTTTATGCCACCCCACACCATAATCCTGGGAATAGGACCCGTGTGATTGTCCCTGATGAAGACCTCTTCATGGCGTTTCATACTTGGTCTCCAGACTAATTTCTGGTTATCATTGCATCCAAAACCAAAGACTCGTTGAAGAGGATAGACCTTCAATCCAATTTTTTTTCTTGCTCTGCACCATGATAGCCTTACACAGTGATAGCATGAGGTCAATGGGCACCTGTAGCTGGATGTCTGTCTTGTAACCCAATGTTGTACAAATTTGAGTAGGCACTGTTTGACACTTTTGACTTGGTATATGAGACCCCGTTTCGCTTGCAGTATAGAATGGGAATGCAAAGAGCTGTCAGCATCATGCCCAAGTGCATCCAAAGTGGCAGAACATTCCTCTGACCATTATTAACCTCACTGATGACAGCCAAGGTGTGTAAGTGAATGTACGAGGGGCGCCTGAAAACTTCGAGGCCCACCCATAAAATCTTTTTTGCATGGTTTTGTTTTGCAATGCAATATGTTATTTAGTTAGTTGAATGGTCTCATGAGCAATCTGGATTTATTTTTATTTTTTTGTTTCCGTTACAGCATTTTAAAGTTGGGTCGCAAGGCTGAAATATGGAAGTGGAGAAGTTGGCAAAGTTCACACATCGGCTGTTGCAATGGCTGCAATTCCACCTTCCACCAAGGTGCTTTTTCATCTGTGGGAATAGGTGATAGTCCGAGGGAGCCAAATCAGGGGAATAGGGTGGGTGTTGAAGCAGTTGGAAACCACAGGAGTGAATTGCAGCAGCCGATGTGTGAACTTTGCCAACTTCTCCATTTCCATATTTCAGCCTTGCGACCCAACTTTAAAATGCTGTAACGGAAACAAAAAAAATCAAAATAAATCCAGATTGCTCATGAGACCATTCAACTAACTAAATAACATTGCATTGCAAAACAAGACCATGCAAAAAAGATTTCATGGGTGGGCCTCGAAGTTTTCAGGCGCCCCTCGTATTTCAGTGCGTGGTGCTCCTACTCAATATTAAATAAATCGAGATGTCTAGAAAACATTTCATTTGCCTATCATTAACATTTTTAGCAATATTGTGATTTACATAATTCCACAACTTTTCCTTCTTTGTTACAATTTCAATGTTGAGTATATGTAGAACATAGTAGTTACATTGGCCCCAATTAATCAAGACTGGCAATGTTCTTGCCGGTGTTTGAGGAAGCATGGTGGTCTGACGCTCCTGATTCATCAAGGGGTGCACGTCTCTTCATAAATCTAGAATGTGTGACAAGTAGCATACGTGTCCATGTGCTATGCCAGAAATTACTTTCTAGTCAGAGAGATCTGACGAACAGAAAGCCACAGCTCGTCACGAATTAAACCAGTTGTGGCGTCACGCCCTCACCTGCTCCTGTTTTGCCCCAGCTTCACCCTTTTCGAAAATGCCAAAAGTTGCAACATTTTGGCACAACTTTTACACCACTTTATTGGCTTAAAAGTTTTGATGAATCGGGGCCATAGTCTTCGCTTTCTTTATATGTAGTCATGCCCTCTTGCTTGGCCAGCCAAGGTTTCTGCTCCTAGAGAGGCATGTGATCAGACAAGTCATTGTGCTAGTATGGAAGAGACTGAATGATATGCTTGGTCAAGTGCCGCATCATCAGACATCTTTATAATAATAATAATAAATTTTATTTTTATAGCGCCGACATATTCCGCAGCACTTTACATTTCAGAGGGGATTTGTACAGACAATAGACATTACAGCATAACAATAATCACATACAGTAGATTATAACAAATACCAAGAGGAAAGAGGGCCCTGCTCGCAAGCTTACAGTCTATGAGGAAAGAGGGAGACACGAAAGGTGGGTGGTAACAGTTACCCTGATTGTATGGACCAGTCATAATGTTAAGTGTGTAACAGTACAGACACAGAGGGCTAATGGAGGCATAAAGCATGTGGGAACATGATGCGGGGAACCTGGTTATGGTAAAACTTTTGGCTCTGCCACACAGGGATAGATTAGGTTAATGTGTTGGGGTGGTAGGCCAGTCTGAATAAATGCGTTTTCAGGACACGCTTAAAATTGTGGGGATTGGGGACTAATCGTATTGACCTGGGAAGTGCATTCCAAAGAATTGGCGCGGCACGTGTAAAGTCTTGGAGACGGGAGTGGGAGGTTCTGACTATTGAGGATGCTAATCTCAGGTCATCAGCAGAACGGAGGGCGCGGGTAGGGTGGTATACTGAAACAAGGGAGGAGATGTAGGGTGGTGCTGAGCCATGAAGAGCTTTGTGAGTGAGGGTAATAAGTTTATACTGAATTCTGGAGTGGATGGGTAGCCAGTGTAATGACTGGCACAAGGTAGAGGCATCGGTGTAACGATTGGTGAGGAATATGATCCTGGCTGCAGCATTCAAGACAGATAGATCAGGGGCACGAGTTCAGAAATCTAGAAAGCGACGCAGAACAGCAATGTTCTCATACTGTGCGTCTGCTCATTGGAGCATTATTTTTCTTGTATCCAAATGTAGTATCTTGCACCAAAAATGCAATTACCAATGCATGTGGGGGTGTAAATTGAATTTTTTTTTTTTTTTTTTTTTTTTTTTTTTTTTTAAGAAACTGCAAGCTTGAACAACCTTTTAATGTGCTATTCATTCAATTTCATTATATTTAAAAAACCTCAGCTGCTGGGATTTGTGATGCAGGAGGGTCTGAACTCTCAGCATGTAGCATCCTATCTTCTCACCAGGTTACAAAGCATTATTCTTTCAGTCCAGCCATTTTCCTTTCACCGTAATAATTGAAAGTGGTGAGGTTATGCCGGCTGACTATTGCCCCTTTTTTTCCTTCTATCTATAGTAGAGCTTAATAATTGGGCTCTAATTTGTATTGTTTTTGGGGGCACATTGAGCATACTAGAAATACTCTTGCAGGGCATCAGTATATGACTCTAGTTGCTGCCGACAAATTCCTACAGAAGTGAGACACAGAATTGCTCGTGGTGTAAAGTATTCGCTATAAGCACATTTAAAAGTAACTGTATATTATATTTTATAAAGCTGGTGATAGTACGTATACCAGTCTGTTTTTTAGTAAGGCCAGGTTCACATAGCGTTAATACAGTCCGTTCAACGCATAGCGCTGACGGACTGCGTTAACGCTACTCCCTAACGTGATCGCGTTATGCGGTCGCGCTAGCGCGCAGGTGCTCCATCTGCGCTAGCAGTGACGGACCCTTGAACGCTGCAGACCGCATCTGAGGGTCTGTCAGAGTGACGTCAAACGCTAATGCATGCCGCTTATGACATGCGTTAGCGATACACTACCTTATGGCCGCCTATGGCAGCGTCAACACATCCGTTACATAGCGTTAATGCCGCCCCGTAGCGGATGCGTTAAACGCATCCCTCTAACACAATATGGACCCAGCCTAAGAAAGGTTTGGACAGACATCATTTATTCATGGGCATTGCTTCACACTTTGGCATACAGTGTAACTTTTACAGGTCAGTCGGACCAGAACGGTGCAAGTCAATTGCTAGAATAAACTGGTTTATGTCAGCACCGTGATATATGATCTAGACTGTCATTTCAAACAGGTTCTTCTCCTGATCAGTCCTGCAGTAGGAAGAACAGTCCCAGTGCTTTATATCTGTAGGGTGTCTGGGAAGTCGCATAGAACATTCCTATCATTGTTCATATTGTGTGTTAGCATAGCTAAATGCTGTTTTACTATTGAGACTTGCCTCGATGCATGTGGATATACACAGAATAAAAGATCCAATACTATAGTTATGCAAAGTAGTAAAACTGCTGATCTATGCACAAAATGCTTCCTGTTCAACATGCTGGGGTGACTCTGAATGGGGAAAACCCAATGGCTTCGCTTTTAAAGGCAATTAGCAGGATTTAAGCCCCCCATACTATTTTTATGCTCATTTAGCGCTTTGAAAGACAAGTCCAGGAATACAGTTGTGTGAAAGTGTTTGCCCCCTTCCTGATTTCCTATTCTTTGGCATACTTAAATGTTTCAGATCACAACATAAATTTAAATATTAGATAACGATAACACAAGTAACCCCAAAATTCATTTGATAAATGATGGTCTCTATTAAGGGAAAAAGACTAATCCAAAATCAGGAAGGGGGCTAACACTTTTTTACACAACTGTACCTATATATGGCCTTCCCTCTACTTCGTTACTGAGAGACCAGCATTTGAATTTATGTAAATAAGACTGAAGAAGCATTTGTAGGTCTGAAGCCTCTGTCACTCCAGCTCTATTCCTCACCCAGCGCTGCCGCCTCCTGTTTGACAGCCATCTATTCTGTGTAACTTAAGGAAAAGGAACTGGCCGTTAAGCAGGAGTCGGAGCTTGGTGGGAATTAGAGCTGGACTGACCTAGGCTTAAGATCTACAAATGCTGCTTCTGCCACATGTGCATATTCTTTCAAGTGCTGATTTCTCCGTAACTGAGGAACAGACTGGGCATGCATATGTACCGTATGCATTTCTGGACTTGGAAAGAACTACATGTGCATAAAAAATGGTTTGGGGGTTGAAATGTTGCTGACAGATTACCTATAAACAAGCTTCATATTGTGAAGACTTTGGCACTGATCATCATTGCTGTTTCTCCAGTTTTCTGGATTAATTGCTTCTCAGTGGCTTCATAATATGCTCCTTATTCTCTAGAAGATTTGCATCATTTTTTGACTTTTTATTACTATTTTTACTTGACAACTCTATTCAGATATTTTACACAGTTTCATGAAATGTGACTTTTAGAAAATATAACTTTTTTTTGTGTGTCACACCTCACTCCAGTCCCTGCCTGGGGTAAGGACTCTGGTGGTGTTTTTAGTTTGGCAATCTTTTGTCAAATGTGCAACTTTGTACAGGCTTTTCAACTTTTTGTGCTAAAAAAAAAAAAAAGTTGCAAAGAATTGTAAAAAAAAAAAAAAAAACTAGTATATTTGATTTTGGACCAAATTCATGAACCACGTGCATCATTCTCAAGGATTTGGTGAAAAAAAAACAATTCACCATATAAAAGACAAAGAAAAAAGTGAGTTAAAAAATTGTAAATGATGAATTGGGGCCTTTGTGTTCATGGTTACATTATGTTTTTTACTTTGCAGTCTGTGACATATTTTTCAAGCACGCTAAAGTCACTTGGTTAGCACCGGAGCATGCTCACATAACACCTTATCCAAGCACGTCCGCCGATCACTTTTGGCTACTAACATCTAGGACTGATTATTATATCTGGGTACAGTCCATTTCATCTAATTATACAGAAGTGTAAATAAAATCTAATACTGGACGCTACATATAAGGCTATGACCAAACTCGCAATTTTCTAATGTGACGGAAGCTAATTTTTAATGATATGGTCTATTGTGCTAAAGATAAGTATTTCATGTGCATGGACAAAGCTGCTGCAACTTCAGCCTTTAAAATAATTTTACCAGAAGTCTCCTTTAAATGAAATCCTATTAATACACATCTCCATCCATGTGGATAGATGTCACTGCTCATTTCTCGCTGCCGCCAGTGGAGTAGTCTAGAATTGCCAAGGATTATTCTGTTTAGCATTGATGTGTTATTTGTCTATTGAAGATAATCTAACCTTTTGTATGATATTTTTTGTGGCGGTTTACTAAACCTAAAACTGTTTGAAATTTTATCTACGAAGAAGAATTTTTCATATTGATGTTTTCTAAACTTTTCTCTTATTACTATGCTGCAAGGCATAGTGGACCACAAGCACATTGGAAGTGGCAAAAAGTGCAGTTTATTTGACCTTGCCGGATCCACACGTACTGTGACTTCAAGATCCTGACCAACACTTGCCTGTAATGTATACATAAAGACAGGCTGAGTTTATTGAATTTACCTGCCAGAGATTGCAAGAGTTGCTTCTTTGTAACTCCTAAAGCTGGTCATGCACCTTACATGTTGTTCTGACTTTGGCTCGATCAGTTCATGACGTTCAGTGTGGGTCTCCCATATATTAGCAGAAGGAGAACAAACTGCTAAAATCCCCGATACATTTCCCATTGAAATAAACTTGTATGATTATGGTGGAGTCAGGTGAAACAGCTGTTGGCCCAGCGAGAGCTTGGCCAAAGCCATTACTCATGGTGTATGGCCAGCTTTAGCACAATGGTCTCCAACTTGTGGCTCCCCAGGTTGTTTGGAAATTTAGAATTTCCAGCCCTGGAAAATGCAGCTCAAGAACCGCTGGTTGGAGATGTGTTCTTAACAAGTGCAATGTATATTAATGAGGGTTCAGACAGAATGTCAGTGTTCCCTTGAATTCAAGGGGCTCTGTCAAGTGATTCATGCTGCGTAACTGAGCATTTCAGAAAAAATGTAATATGAAGATCTGGCCCAGGGACCATTGCCAGAGACCAGACTAGTCTGGCGTCGCTACTAGCGGGATCTTCACATCACTGCTCCAGGTGATTGACCGCTTCTCTTGCTATGTACACATGAGGAAAAGATCTGTCACTCACCAGCTGCGGTGCTAGGAGGAACGGACTAATCTCCTCTCTGAAGATCTGGCCAGGATCCATAACCAAAGTACTTGTCAGCCACGTATATTAGTTTCTGAAATGCACCAGTTTCAATCAAGCTCCCCGTGGTTTGGACAGCATGAATCAATTGACAGGTTCTCCTTTGCCTATAGTCTGAGTACTTGTATGTAGTAACTGAACATACATGTACCTCTTTCTATAAATGGCCTACAAGTTGCCTGAGCCACATCTCGGAAGAAAACAGGATTGCGCTACTCTTGCACGTTTCAATTTTTGCACCATAAATGTTTACAAGGGCATGTGTGTTGTCTTTTTCTTCTGTTAACAAGTTGACACCTTTGGTGAAGATGGTCGCCCCCACTCCCTATATTTCTATATGACGATGCTGCGTTTTGTAATAACTTTTCAATGTGTCAGTGATGTGGGATCGCTGCTTGTACAAAAACATTGCAGATGTTTATAAAAATAATATGCAAATATGAGCCGGTCTGTCTGATTCTTTTATGTGGGCCTAGTAGGTGTTTCTGACAGTTTCATGGGATGAAGTTTCAAAGTGTCAGCGGCCGGATACATATAAAATACCTACAAGCAGAGGAAGGTGCTGCTTGCCTGGAGACTTTTATTTTATTTTTTTTCTAGATAGAACAAACAAAAACACTCAGTTATAGTATCTTTGTGTGGAGCCATGTGTTACAGCACTCATCATAAGTTATCACATATGATCAAGTTGTCAAACTTTTAAGGCTAGTTTCACACTAGCGTTTCCTGGAGCTGCGCACGGCCGCTGCTAAGCTCCGCCTACGGCCGTGCCTCCTGTCAGCTGCGCCTATGGGCACATGACGCTGCATGCGACCTGCGTACCCTATCTTTAGCATTGGGTACGCAGGCCGTGCATAGGTATGCGTTTGCCGGTGCATGCGTCATTTTGACGGTGCGCCGAGTGCACCAAAATGCAACACTGTTTGGCGCAGGTCGGCGCACCGTCAAAAGGACGCATGCGCTAGCAAACCCATACCCCATCTTTAGCATTGGTTACGCAGGCCGCATACAGCGTTATGCGCCCATAGGTGGAGCTGACAGGAGGCGGTGTGGCTGTGGGCGGAGCTTAGAGGCGGCCATGCGCAGCTCCAGGAAACGCTAGTGTGAAACGAGCCTAAGATTGGTGATTTTTCCTGAAGAGGTTGGTGCATCTTTGAAACTTATTTTTTATTTTTGATGTTTCCTGGAATTATTACAACTGGTGGTGTCACAAGATCAGCTTTTCCCTTCTTTTAAAAAAATTTAAGATTATTTTACACACTTCTCCCCTCCCTATCAAAATCATTCCAAAGCACTAGCCACAAAGCTTCCCCTTCCATCTAACTTGCTGACTGTTCTGCTGCCTGTTGTCAAGTGTAATCCGATATTGCAACACAATGCAAGGATTGACTGGCGGCTCTCACGACCGAGTGTGACAGCTGCATAGAAATACATGAAGCTGTCGGAGAATCACAGGCTAGGCCATGCACTGCGTTCCAATCTCAGTCCGATTTTATACGGCCATCTGATTACACCCAGAGATTCAGAAGCAGTAACTGCACACAAATTTTTGGCTTTTACTTTTAAACAATTCCTAAACCTCATTCACATGCATACAACCGCATATTGGTTTGACATATATTTTTGCTGCATAATCCACACTGAAATACAATATGCCCGAATACTGCTGCCGGCTGGTAAGGATTTTGGAGCAGTCCTCTATAAACTATGCACCAGTGCAACAGCATCAGTGTGTCCTGTGACTGCCTGCAGTGGTCAGATGATAAGAACACCGCCTCATCATGGAGGATGAGGTCTAGTCACCTGACTGCTACAGCCCATTCAAGACTGCAACGGCGGCAATTTCCGGAGCCGACTGCTGTATCCATGGGGGTGCTGGAAGATGAGTATGCTTCTGTTTATTTTCAAAGAATCCATGCCTAATATATATACACTATACATTTGTCTGTAAAATCATGGTGCACTTTTGACCAGTCACTGGAAAGCAACAAAATGCGATAGAATGTGAAATCTGCTCCAGATTACATTCATCTGATCTTGTGTACAGAACGGATGCCAGAAAATGACAAACCTAAAAACTCCACAACAATATATGGTGGTTCTTAGCACTAGAAGTGGAACTCTGAATTGTGCATAGATTAAAAAAAATATAAATTCAACACTTTTTTGAGATTACAGATTCTTATAACTTTACATGTACGTATGTCCATAGACTAGCCTGGCATGTCATACCTCGCACACTGAAGAATTGTGGAACTCCAGCCTAGTAATTGCTGTAACATGCAATGATCTCACTTAGATTCATTCCAAACAAGTTGTTTCCGATTAAAGAAACACTTGGAGGATCTTGGGTCCTCCAGTCTAATACACCTGAGCAGCCCCACCGAGTATCACCTATTATGTACAGTAGGGTGACCGCAAAAAAATCGATGTCGGAATTTTGTCTGTCTGGACCCCACAAAACGATTCCCCTTTCCAGATATTGAGAGAGCCAAAATTTGAGCTCGATCAAACGACGTTAACCCGTGCCGCTCGTCGCTCAAAGTTTGAAAAAATCCAAATTGAGGTATTTTAAGATTTAGGTATTTTGCATAGTCTGTTAGACTATAAAGAATGTGACAACAACATTGCAGAAATAGCCCTGACCAAATTTCCGAACCATTTGTGGTATTTGAATGCAGAGTTGGTGGGATTATCGTTTTTTGATCCCACCATTACAGACAATGAAAAGTTGTTAATGGCTAATAAATTGCTCAGTAGCACAGATGAACCATCAGAGCACGCTAGGGTTGTAAAGCCAAAAGTTAGGAAAGAAAAATTAAAAGAGGTAGGAAGTAACCGACTTTAACGACCTTCTGACAAAAGATGAAGAACAAAAGCAATATGTCCTGCAAGTTGTAAGCAAATGCCGAGCATTATATTCTGACGTTTCAAAAACTACTTTAACAAAAGCTCTAGAATAGATTAGATAACTATGTAAAATTATCAACTCATGTAGGTTAGCGTGCTCTGATGGTTCATCTGTGCTACTGAGCAATTTATTAGCCATTAACAACTTTTCATTGTCTGTAATGGTGGGATCAAAAAACGATAATCCCACCAACTCTGCATTCAAATACCACAAATGGTTCGAAAATTTGGTCAGGGCTATTTCTGCAATGTTGTTGTCACATTCTTTATAGTCTAACAGACTATGCAAAATACCTAAATCTTAAAATACCTCAATTTGGATTTTTTCAAACTTTGAGCGACGAGCGGCACGGGTTAACATCGTTTGATCGAGCTCAAATTTTGGCTCTCTCAATATCGGGAAAGGGGAATCGTTTTGTGGGGTCCAGACGAACAAGATTCTGACATTTTTTTCCCCCCCATATGAGATCCGGTCACCCTAATGTACAGTCATGGCCAAAAGTTTAGAGAATGACACAAATATTATATTTTCACATGATCTGCTGGCCTCTGGTTTTTATGTGCGTTTGTCAGATGTTTTTATCACATATAATATGATTGCAATTATATTTCTGTGAGTAGCAAAAGGTGATATTGACAGTTAGAATGAGTTAATGCAGCAAGTCAATATTTGCAGTGTTGACCCTTCTTCTTCAGGACCTCAGCAATTCTCCCTGGCATGCTCTCAATCAACTTCTGGATCAAATCCTGACTGATAGCAGTCCATTCTTGCAAAATCAATGATTTTTTTTTTTGTCTGAATTTGAAGGTTTTTGTTTGTCCACCCGTCTCTTGATGATTGACCACAAGTTCTCAATGGGATTAAGATCTGGGAAGTTTCCAGGCCATGGTCCCAAAATCTCTGTTTTGTTCCCTGAGCCATTTAGTTATCACCTTTGCTTTAGGGCAAGGTGCTCCATCATGTTGAAAAAAAGCATTGTTGATCGCCAAACTGCTCTTGGATGGTTGGGAGAAGTTGCTCTTGGAGGACATTCTGGTACCATTCTTTATTCATGGCTGTGTTTTTAGGCAAGACTGAGAGAGAGCCCATTCCCTTGCCTGAGAAGCAACCCCATACATGAATGGTGTCAGGATGCTTGACAGTTGGCATGAGACAAGACTGGTGGTAGCGCTCACCTGGTCTTCGAATAAGCCGTTTTCCAGATGTCCCAAACAATCGAAAAGGGGATTCATCAGAGAAAATGACTTTACCCCAGTCCTCAGCAGTCCACTCCCTGTACCTCTTGCAGAATATCAGTCTGTCCATGATGGTTTTCCTGGAGAGAAGTGGCTTCTTTGCTGCCCTCCTTGAGACCAAGCCTTGCTCCAAGAGTCTCCGACTCACAGTGCGTGCAGATGCACTCACACCTGCCTGCTGCCATTCCTGAGCAAGCTCTGCACTGCTGGTAGCCCGATCCCACAGCTGAAACACTTTTAAGAGACAGTCCTGGCGCTTGCTGGTCTTTCTTGGGCGCCCTGGAGCCTTTTTGTCAACAAGGGAACCTCTCTCCTTGAAGTTCTTGATGATGCGATAGATTGTTGACTGAGGTGCAATCTTTCTAGCTGCGATACTCTTCCCTGTTAGGCCATTTTTGTGCAGTGCAATGATGACTGCACGTGTTTCTTTAGAGATAGCCATGGTTAACAGAAGAGAAACAATGATGGCAAGCACCAGCCTCCTTTTAAAAGTGTCCAGTGGTGTCATTCTTACTTAATCACAACAGATTGATCTCCAGCCCTGTCCTCATCAACACCCACACCTGTGTTAATGGAGCAATCACTGAAACGATGTTAGCTGGGCCTTTTAAGGCAGGGCTGCAATGATGTTGAAATGTGTTTTGGGGGATAAAGTTAATTTTCTAGGCAAATATTGACTTTGCAAGTAATTGCTGTTAATCTGATCACTCTTTATAACATTCTGGAGTATATGCAAATTGCCATTAGAAAAAATGAAGCAGTAGACTTTGTAAAAATTAATATTTGTGTCATTCTCTAATCTTTTGACCATGACTGTAGATGGGTGATAAATATTATTTATGGGAAAGCCCTTTTAAAGGTATATTACCATTTCACACCTATCTACTGCTGTGATCATGAATATCAAACCAGTCTTGCACCTTCAAATGTGGAGCAGAAGACAACACTTATCAGGTGATCATGAAACCTCAACTTTGGAATGCCAAACAGGAGACCACCAATATGCCAATACATGTGGTTCGCAGGCAAAAGTGAACACAATGCAGGCAAACTCTTGTGCATGAACAGGTATGGTCCACTTGCAGACCAATAATGTGTCTTGGACAGAAGATCCTAGCACCTTAGTGGTGATAGTGGGTCCCTTACCTCTTAGGTCCTCATGTGGCTATACATGTTGCAAAATATGGTGTGTTCTCTCCTGATGCCAGAGGTGATATCCCAATCTATCAGATATTTATCATGTCCTAAAGATATTCCGCAAAGCTCCCAGAAGGGAATATACATTTAACACACCACTCCAGCGTTGTTTTCTGCGGTGCTCTGATCCAAACTCAGAAGCTACGCCACAAGCTCTCAATGCAAGTCTGTGAGAGCCAGAACGAGGCTCTCCTAGACTTAAACTGACTAGTGACCCACGGGCTCCCTCTATGAAACAGCCGGCAGGTCACAAACTTCAGGAGACGGAAGAATCATACAGGGGGCAGGGAACTTGTATTTTCAGCATCCCTGCACTCGTGAAACAAAAAAAATGCCGAAGTGGTGCTTTAATATAGCGCTCCTGTGTCGGGAAGATTTGGGAGAGAAAGCTGCCTGTTAACCCCTTCACCCCCAAGGGTGGTTTGCACGTTCATGACCGGGCCAATTTTTACAATTCTGACCACTGTACCTTTATGAGGTCATAACTCTCGAACGCTTCCATGGATCCCGGTGATTCTGACATTGTTTTCTCGTGACATATTGTACTTCATGTTAGTGGTAAAATTTCATTCAAATAACTTGCGTTTATTTGTGAGAAAAACGGAAATTTGG
Source organism: Dendrobates tinctorius (assembly GCF_039654945.1). Lineage (NCBI taxonomy): Eukaryota > Metazoa > Chordata > Amphibia > Anura > Dendrobatidae > Dendrobates > Dendrobates tinctorius. The sequence goes on along the minus strand of NW_027361679.1, from coordinate 96,047,182 downwards.
CGAAAATTTTGAAAATTTCGCAATTTTCCAACTTTGAATTTTTATGCCCTTAAATCACAGAGATAAGGCACACAAAAAACTTGATAACTAACATTTCCCACATGTTTACTTTACATCAGCACAATTTTGGAACCAAAATTTTTTTTTGTTAGGAAGTTATAAGGGTTAAAAGTTGACCAGCGATTTCTCATTTTTACAACACCATTTTATTTTTAGGACCACATCACATTTGAAGCCACTTTGAGGGGTCTATATGATAGAAAATACACAAAAGTGACACCATTCTAAAAACTGCACCCCTTAAGGTGCTCAAAACCACATTCAAGAAGTTTATTAACCCTTTAGGTGCGTCACAGGAATTTTTTTGAATATTTAAAAAAAAATGAACATCTAACTTTTTTTCATAAAAAAAATACTTCAGGTTCAATTTTTTTTATTTTACCAAGGGTAACAGGAGAAATTGAACTGCAAAAGTTATTGTGCAATTTGTCCTGAGTACGCAGATACCTGATATGTGGGGGGGAACGACTGTTTCGGCGCATGGCAGAGCTCAGAATGGAAGGAGCGCCGTTTGACTTTTTCAATGCAAAATTGGCTGGAATTCAGATTGGACGCCATGTCACGTTTGGAGAGTCCCTGATGTACCTAAACAGTGGAAACCCCCTACAAGTGACCCCATTTTGGAAACTAGACCCCCCAAGGAACTTATCTAGATATGTGGTGAGAACTTTGAACCCACAAGGGCTTTACAGAAGTTTATAACGTACAGCGGTACAATTAAAAAATCATATTTTTTCCACAAAAATGATCTTTTCACCCCAATTTTTATTTTCCCAAGGGTAACAGGACCCTAAAAGTTATTGTGCAATTTGTCCTGAGTACGCTGATACCCCACATGTGGGGGTAAACCACTATTTGGGCGCATGGCAGAGCTCGGAAGGGAAGCAGCGCCATTTGACGTTTTTGGCTGGAATTGAGATCGGACACCATGTCGCGTTTGGAAAACCCCTGATGTACCAAAACAGTGGAAACCCCCCACAAATGACACCATTTTGGAAACTAGACCCCCTAAGGAACTTATCTAGATGTGTGGTGAGAACTTTGAACCCCCATGGGCTTCACAGAAGTTTATAACATAAAGCCATACAATTAAAAAATCATATTTTTTAAACAAAAATGATCTTTTCACCCTCAATTCTTATTTTTCCAAGGGTAACAGGACCCTAAAAGTTATTGTGCAATTTGTCCTGAGTACGCTGATACCCCACATGTGGGGGTAAACCACTATTTGGGCGCATGGCAGAGCTCGGAAGGGAAGCAGCGCCATTTGACGTTTTTGGCTGGAATTGAGATCGGACACCATGTCGCGTTTGGAAAACCCCTGATGTACCAAAACAGTGGAAACCCCCCACAAATGACACCATTTTGGAAACTAGACACCCTAAGGAACTTATCTAGATGTGTGGTGAGAACTTTGAACCCCCATGGGCTTCACAGAAGTTTATAACATAAAGCCATACAATTAAAAAATCATATTTTTTCCACAAAAATGATCTTTTCACCCTCAATTCTTATTTTTCCAAGGGTAACAGGACCCTAAAAGTTATTGTGCAATTTGTCCTGAGTAGGCTGATACCCCACATGTGGGGGTAAACCACTATTTGGGGGCATGGCAGAGCTCGGAAGGGAAGCAGCGCCATTTGACGTTTTTGGCTGGAATTGAGATCGGACACCATGTCGCGTTTGGAAAACTCCTGATGTACCAAAACAGTGGAACCCCCCACAAATGACACCATTTTGGAAACTAGACCCCCTAAGGAACTTATCTAGATGTGTGGTGAGCACTTTGACCCCCCCAGTGCTTCACAGAAGTTTACAACGCCCGGGCGTGAAAATAGAAAATTCGTATTTTTTCCACAAACATGATCTTTTAGTCACCATTTTTTTATTTTCCCAAGGGTACCAGGAGAAATTGGACCCCAAAAGTTGTTGTCCAATTTGTCCTGAGTATGCTGATACCCCATATGTGGGAGAAAACTACTGTATGGGCACACGTCGGGGCTCGGAAGGGAAGTAGTGACGTTTTGGAATGCAGACTTTGATGGAATGGTCTGCGGGTGTGATATTGCCTTTGGAGAGCCCCTAATGTACCTAAACAGTGGAAACCCCCCACAAATGACACCATTTTGTAAACTAGACCCCCCAAGGAACTTATCTAGATGTGTGGTGAGCACTTTGACCCCCCCAGTGCTTCACAGAAGTTTACAACGCCCGGGCGTGAAAATAAAAAATTCGTATTTTTTCCACAAACATGATCTTTTAGTCACCATTTTTTTATTTTCCCAAGGGTACCAGGAGAAATTGGACCCCAAAAGTTGTTTTCCAATTTGTCCTGAGTACGCTGCTACCCCATATGTGGGAGAAAACTACTGTATGGGCACACGTCAGGGCTCGGAAGGGAAGTAGTGACGTTTTGGAATGCAGACTTTGATGGAATGGTCTGCGGGTGTCATGTTGCCTTTGGAGAGCCCCTAATGTACCTAAACAGTGGAAACCCCCCACAAATGACACCATTTTGTAAACTAGACCCCCCAAGGAACTTATCTAGATGTGTGGTGAGCACTTTGACCCCCCCAGTGCTTCACAGAAGTTTACAACGCCCGGGCGTGAAAATAAAAAATTCGTATTTTTTCCACAAACATGATCTTTTAGTCACCATTTTTTTTATTTTCCCAAGGGTACCAGGAGAAATTGGACCCCAAAAGTTGTTGTCCAATTTGTCCTGAGTACGCTGACACCCCATATGTGGGAGAAAACTACTGTATGGACACACGTCGGGGCTCGGAAGGGAAGCAGAGACGTTTTGGAACGCAGACTTTGATGGAATGGTCTGCGGTTGTCATGTGCGTTTGGAGAGCCCCTGATGTACCTAAACTATTGAAACTCCCCACAAGTGACCCCATTTTGGACACTAGACCCCCCACGGAACTTATCTAGATGTGTGGTGAGCACTTTGAACCCCCAAGTGCTTCACAGAAGTTTATAACACTCGGACGTGAAAATAAAAAAATCATTTTTTTTCCACAAAAATGATATTTTTGCCCCCAATTTTTTATTTTCCTAAGGGTAACAGGAGAAATTGGACCCCAAAAATTGTTTTGCAATTTGTCCTGAGTAGGCTGATACCCTACATGAGGGGGTAAAACACTGTTTGGGCGCATAGCAGAGCTTGGAAGGGAAGGAGCACCATTTGACTTTTTCAACTCAGAATTGGCTGGAATTGAGATCAGACGCCATGTTGCATTTGGAGAGCCCCTGATGTGCCCAAACAGTGGAAACCCCCAATTCTAACTCCAACCCGAACCCCAACATGCCCCTAACCCTAGCCCTAACCCTAGCCCTAACCCTAGCCCTAACCCTAGCCCTAGCCCTAGCCCTAGCCCTAACCCTAGCCCTAACCCTAACCCTAGCCCTAACCCTAACCTAACCCTACCCCAACACACCCCTAGCCCTAACCCTAGCCCTAACCCTAATGGAAAAATGGAAATAAATACATTTTTTTTATTTTATTATTTTTCCCTAACTAAGGGGGTGATAACGGGGGGTTTGATTTACTATTTATGGCGGTTTTTATGTTTGGCGGCTGTCGCACGCTAAAAGACGCTTTTTATTGTAAAAATAGTTTTTGCATCACCACATATTGAGAGCTATAATTTTTCCGTATTTTGACCCACCGAGTCATGTGAGGTCTTATTTTTTGCGGGACGAGTTGACGTTTTTATTGGTACCATTTTCGGGCACGTGAAATTTTTTGATCGCTTTTTATTCCGATTTTTGGGACGCAGAATGAACAAAAACCAGCGTTTCATGAATTTCTTTTGGGGGGGGTGCGTTTACACCGTTCCGCGTGCGGTAAAATTGATAAAGCGCTTTTATTCTTCGGGTCAGTACGGTTACAGCGATACCTCATTTAGGTCGTTTTTTTATGTTTTTGTCGGTTTTATGCAATGAAAACTATTTTATATAAAAAATAATTATTTTTGCATCGCTTTATTCTGCGAGTTATAACTTTTTTATTTTTTTGCTGATGATGCTGTGTGGTGGCTTGTTTTTTGCGGGACAAGATGACGTTTTCAGCGGTACCATGGATATTTATATGCGTCTTTTTGATCTCGCGTTATTGCACTTTTTGTTTGGCGGTATGATAATAAATCATTATTTTTTGCTTCGTTTTTTATTTTTATTTTTTAAGGGGTTCGCTAAAGGGGTTAACTAATGGGACAGTTTTATAGGGCAGGTCGTTACGGACGCGGCGATACCTAATATGTGTACATTTATTGTGTTTTTTTTTTATTATTTTAAAAAAATGAATTTATTGGGGAATATTTTTTTTTTTTTTTACTAATTTATTTGGCGATTTTTTTAAATTTATTTTTACACTTTTTTTTACATTTTTTTTTACTTTATTACATAGTCCCAGGTGGGACATCACTGTCCTGTGACAGATCGCTGATCTGTCACATCACAGATCACTGTGACAGATCAGCAATCTGTCACAGGCAGTGCACAAGGCTTCCTCATGCCTGCGCTTTGCAGGCACTGAGGAAGCCAGCTTCCCCAGGCCCCCGAAGGCCCCCATCGCCATCTTGGATTCGGGGGCCTGGAGGATAGGAGTCCCCCGCAGCAGCGCTGCACATTGCGCTGCCGTGGGGGGCTCAGGGAAGCACGGAGGGAGCCCCCTCCCTGCCGATGCTTCCCTTTAACTCCCGGTACACCGCGATCGCGTTTGATCGCGGTGTGCAAGGGGTTAATGTGTCGGGGGCGGTCCGTGACCGCCCCTGACACATTGTGCCGGGTGTCAGCTGTGATAATCAGCTGACACCCGGCCGCGATCAGCGGCGCTCACCACGTGGGCGCCGCTGATCGCGGTAGACGTACTATCCCGTCCCCGGTCATACGGGCCCGGGTACCGTGGACGGGATAGTACGTCTCATGTCAGGAAGGGGTTAAACCATCGTTCAGCCGACAGCAATCTATTGTGTATGGGGTCCCATAATTGGCTTACTTTGCCAGAAATTTGTGCAACAATATAGGTGCGCTTTCTATCGTACTGTCTCATGTTAGGCCATGCCCACTTGTCGAACAAAGCACAAGAAGTGTCAAGAACATGATAAATATGGTGCAAGTCATGAAATACAATTTTCTGGGTTGTTAATTGCACAAACATGTGGCCAAATTAAGCTTGATAAATCACCCCATATGTTGCAAATACGTAAATGTGTTAGGAACGGCGGAACGCACTAAATAAAATAAAAAACTAATAAAGTGCGTTCGCCGCTCGGGGTCCACCGTGCAGTAGGTGATATAACCGCTGCTAAGTGGTGGCAGGAGCAATATGGCAGACGTGCGCACGGGGTTAAACTTCACCCAGGTGCACAGAGCAATCTCTGTTGAGTCACAGAGATGCCAAATACAAGACAAATACAATAGGGCTGAGCCTGTTAAAGTCACAGTGCTCAGAATAGTTGCACACACGGTATCCGGTCACAGGAGCAGAGCCAAGGACAGCCGGACTGCGTCCCTCTAGACCTACCGTGTGTGCGACGTCGCAACTGCGGACGCCAAGGAGTGCTGCTACTGCAGCGCGGCGTGGCACACTGCCGCTACACGACAATGCTAGTACGCAAGCGCAATGTCGGACGCTAGCAACTGTGGCTGATGAAGCAGAGGCGCGCTGGTACTAAACTCAATCCCTAACCACAAACATAATATCAGAGGGTAGGGGTTTCAAATGAGTCATTCATCAGAATCATGCATCCATCCTCATTCACACAGCAGCAAGTATGACTATACTAGCACATGGCTGTTCCGCCATGCGCGCCTTTTATAGCAGCCGGGACCTTCTGGAAGCCTCCAGATCTCCGAGCTGGACCAATGAGATATCTGAAGCAGGACCTGAGCACATGACTCCCGATCTCCAATGGGAGATCATCTCATGAGCATGCTCAGAAGATGGACAGAAGGACTTTGCCTTGCAGCAAAATCTCTCCAGAGGCTATCTCCTCTGCAGTAGATAAACAGCAGGAGACTGCAGAATCTGAGGGTCTGGATTCCTGCAGAGCTAACGCAGGAATCTGACGCCTAACCTTACCCCCCCTCCTAGGGACCCGTCCTCCCTGAGCCTTCCGATCCACCAGCTTGTGCCCATCAGAGGTATAGGCTTCAGACTTGTCCAAAGGCAAGTTTTATGTTCCGATAGGTGACAGAGAAACCCGGGACACGTGGAAGGCATCTGGGGCAGCAAGATCGCCAGGTTTGAGAAGGGACACGTGGGAGACAACAGGAGCGGAAGTTAAAGTGGAACGCCGCCGTGTGTCGGCAGACGTCGCCACTCTCCGTTTAAGGAGGCTACTCCGGGAACAAAAGGCACAGGCTAGAATATATTTTTTAACATCCTGAGCCCTATGCGGCCACCAGTAAGACCTTGCCAGGAGTTTTGTGGTCTGCATATAGCCGCAATGACCACCCATCCTGGACGCGTGTGCCCACGCGAGAACCCTCGGCCGATGGCGGGGAGGAACAAAGGTCTTGCCTGGCGGCACAGAATTTGGTCATTGCGGGGCACTGCTGTCCTGGGAAACAGCGTGTTGATGGTCTCAACCGCAAATGGAGTTTTGTGCCGGTCGCGCCGTGAGAATGGCGCGAGACACCTTCATGCGCTCTGGGAGTGGAATCTCTGGCTCGGGTTGTTCCAGAGGCTCATAAAAATTGGGAGCTTAGGTAACCTTCCGCTTGGATTGAGCACGCTCCATACCATGCTCTGAAAAACGGAGGTCAATGCGGGTGGCAATGGCAATCAGCTCTTCCAAACTTGCAGGAACCTCTCTCGTGGGGAGAGCATCTTTAACATGCTCCACCAAACCTCTCCAAAACACAGGGATAAGGGCTTTGTCAGACCAATCCAACTCGGAAGCCAGTGGCCGAAAACGGACAGCATACTGACTAACCGAGAGAGAACCCTGAGTTAAAGCAAGAAGCTGAAGAAAGGTGTCGTGCGTGACCCGTGGACCGAGGAAGACCTGCTTAATAGCTGTTAAAAACTGAGCAGCAGTCCGGACCTCTGGGTCACCACGCTCCCACAGTGGCGTAGCCCACTCCAACGCCTTGCCCGACAGAAGGGAAACAATAAACCCCACCTTGGCCCGCTCCATAGGGAATCGCGCAGCCAGTAGCTCCAGGTGACTAGAGCACTGGCTGATGAAACCCCCACAGGAGGCGCCACCGCCAGAAAATTTATCGGGCAACGGGAGGCGGGTAACTGTCGGTGCGAGGGAGGGCGCGGACTTACGTGAAACTGCGTCTGTAATTGCCTGTACAGCAGCTTCGGTGGATTGCGCAGCTGAGAGAGCCTTCAAGCTGCCAAATACACTAACAGTTGCTGCTGTTCTGCCATCACTAGCCAGACCCTGGCGCTAGTATAATGTTAGGAACGGCGGAACGCACTAAATAAAAAAAACTAATAAAGTGCGTTCGCCGCTCGGGGTCCACCGTGCAGTAGGTGATATAACCGCTGCTAAGTGGTGGCAGGAGCAATATGGCAGAGGTGCGCATGGTGTTAAACTTCACCCAGGTGCGCAGAGCAATCTCTGTTGAGTCACAAAGATGCCAAACACAAGACAAATACAATAGGGCTGAGCCTGTTAAAGTCACAGTGCTCAGAATAGTTGCACACACGGTATCAGGTCACAGGAGCAGAGCCAAGGACAGCGGGACTGTGTCCCTCTAGACCTACCGTGTGTGCGACGTCGCAACTGCGGACGCCAAGGAGTGCTGCTACTGCAGCGCGGCGTGGGACACTGCCGCTACACGACAATGCTAGTACGCAAGCGCAATGTCGGACGCTAGCAACTGTGGATGATGAAGCAGAGGCGCGCTGGTACTAAACTCAATCCCTAACCACAAACGTAATATCAGAGCGTAGGGGTTTCAAATTAGTCATTCACCAGAATCATGCATCCATCCTCATTCACACATCAGCAAGTATGACTATACTAGCGCATGGCTGTTCCGCCATGCGCGCCCTTTATAGCAGCCGGGACCTTCCAGAAGCCTCCAGATCTCCGAGCTGTACCAATGAGATCTGAAGCAGGACCTGAGCACATGACTCCCGATCTCCAATGGGAGATCGTCTCATGAGCATGCTCTGAAGATGGACAGAAGGACTTGGCCTCAGGAGAGATTTGCTGCAAGGCAATCTCCTCTGCAGTAGATAAACAGCAGGAGACTGCAGAATGTGAGGGTCTGGATTCCTGCAGAGCCAACGCAGGAATCTGACGCCTAACAAAATGTTTTTAAAAGTGAGTCTGTCTGCACAAAATGTCTGTTCAAACCAAGTACGGACACTCAGTGCTTCATGGTGGGGTCAGTCATTTATATACACCTTCCCACCTACTTGTTTTCCTTCTATCTCCACTCTTTTCTGACTCTATATGTCTAGACATGCAGTGACACCTGAGTGGCACGGGAGAGGTTCAGGGACACATGCCGTCGGTCCACGGCCTCAGATCGCTGTGATTGGTCAGTCAATCTGACTGATCACAGCATGATCGCACAGGAGGTGCAACGTCATCGCTGCGGCCCGATTGTTACCATGGTGAACCCTGGGTCACCAAGCTACGTAAACTTCTGATACCAAGCTCAGGGCATGGTCTCAGAAGCTTTCTGATTGCATTGCAATGCATTATACCTGTGCAAAGTAAAAAATAAAAAAAAATAAAATGGAAGTCCCATAAAGGGACAAAGCAAAACAAAATTGTAAAAATATAAACAAAATTACAAAAAAAAAACAAGACAATATTACACTAATAAATGCACATTTTTATGTAAAAAAAAACCCCAAAACAAACAAAAGTGCATGTTTGGTATTGCTGCATCCGGAAAGACCCAATCTATACAAGCGTTACACTAGTTAACCCCTTCAGTGACCGCCATAAAAAATTTTAAAAAGTGTCAAACTATGCTCTTCATCTTACCACTGGAAAAATAGTGGATTGACGAATATAAATAAAAATATAGCTGAAAACAACACTTTATCTCGCCCAAAACAAGCTGCCATACAGCTTCATCTGCTCAAAAATTTAGAAAGTTATTAGCTCTCAGAATACAGCAATGCAAAAATAAGTTATTTTTTTCTATAAAACTTGTGTAAAAGCGCAAAAACACAAAAAAAAGACTTAAATGTGGTAGTGCTGTAATCATAATGTCCCGAAGAATAAAGTCGCCTTATCAATTTTACCTCATGCAAAATAGCATAATAGAAAACCCCAAAAAATTCCTGAATTGCTGGTTTTTGTTCATTCTGTCTCCCAAAAATTGGAAAAGAAAGAGATCAAAAAATGTTATGTTCCCGAAAATGGCACCAATAGAAACATCAATTCGTCCCACAAAAAACAAGCCTTCATATGACTTGGCAGAAATATGGAAATATTATAGGTCTCAAAATATGGTGAAGAAAGCATCAAAGTGTGTGACAGCAGCCAAGTATAAAAAAACTAATATAAATCTGGTATCGCTGTAATTGCAATAAGCCCAAGAATCTAATCACTTAAACCACACAAGCTTAAAAAATAAAACCAATTCTTCACCTGCTGTTTTTTGTTTTTTTTCATTCTGCCTCCCAAAGATTGCAGTAAGGCTCAGCGCACGTTTATCCTGTGCTGAGCGCTTATACCGGGGTTTCCGTGTAAATCTCAAATACGTGATTCAGACGGAACCCCCTGTGGAAGATTCCCTATAATGAGGCAGATGGCGACACTGTGGACTCTGTCTGGCCTGTGATTCAGCGGTGTCTGTCTTTTTAGGCGTGCATAGAAGCACGGTCTGCCACAGTTTTGTGCTCCTTTGAAAAGAAGGACAACGCTGAACAGAGGCCAGACTGAGTCCAGAGTAACTCTGCTTTCTTATAATAGGCAATCCCTCAGGGTTTCATCTTAGGCTAGTTTCACATTTACGCTTTTGAGCGCAGCGACGGCCTGCGCACGGCCGCCGCTAAGCCCCGCCCCTGCCGCGCCTCCGCCGGTAGCTCCGCCTACCGGGGCATGACGCTGCATGTGTCCTGCATCCCCTATCTTTATCACTGGGGGCGCAGGCCTGCGCAGTATGCATTTGGCGGCGCATGCGTCCTTTTCACGGTGCGCCGACCAGCGCCAAACTCAACCTGCTGCAGTTTGGTTGCGCTCGGCGCACCGTGAAAAGGACGCATGCGCCGCCAAACGCATACTGCGCATGGCCTGCACCCCCAGTGATAAAGATAGGGGATGCAGGACGCATGCAGCGTCATGCGCCGGTAGGCGGAGCTACCGGCAGAGGCGCGGCAGGGGCGGGGCTTAGCGGCGGCCGTGCGCAGGCCGTCGCTGCGCTAAAAAGCGCAAATGTGAAACTAGCCTACATCACATCACTTGCAGATTTAGAGGGAAGCACCAAAGTAAGTTATCAGCATAGAGGGACGAATAAATGTGATCCCAAAATGATATGTAATATGTTCCCAATTAAACTTTCAGCTCAATCCACAAAAAAAGCAAATCCCAACTAATGTCCGTCATATGTTAATGGAAATATAGAGGGCTTCCACATTACTGGTAGTACAAAGGCTCTGGAAAAGAAAAAGCTCCTTGCCTCCCAAAAGAAATTCTTCATATTCTGTGCTCCCAAATCCAATTATACCCCTGCCTTCTGAGCCTCAATGTGCCTAAACCACATTTAGCATTCAGATGTCAGGGGTATAATAAATAGGGTCACTTGAGGGGGGATTCTGCTCTTCTAGCACTTAGGGGCTCTGTATATGGAGTCCTCAATCTAATCTAGGAAATTCTGCGCACCATTAGGCAAATAGCACTCCCATGTCTTACCATATGGGTAACCAGTACTATGAAGTTACATATGGGGTATTACCACATTCAGCAGAGCAGACAAATGCTTGTGCCATTTTTACAAAATGGCACCTCGGGGGGGGGGGGGGTTCTGCAAAAGTAAAATGGCACCCTCAAATCATTCCAACAAAATCTGAACTCCAATATGGTGCTTTTTCCCTTCTGAACTTTGCACTGTGCCTCAGAAGTAGTTTTCGACCACATATGGGGTATTGGCACGCACAGGTGAAATTGCACAACAAATTTTGGGGTCCATTTTCTCCTGTTACCTTTGTGAAAATAAAACAATTGGGGGCTAAAAGAACATTTTTGTGGGAAAAATGTGACTTATTTTCACAGCTCTATGTTATAAACGTCTGTGGAGCACCTGGGGGTTCAAGGTGCTCACCACACATCTAGATACATTCCTTAAGGGGTCTAGTTTCCAAAATGGGGTCACTTGTTTTGTTATTTTGTACTGTTTCGGCACATCAGGGGCTTTCCAAACTCAACATGGTGTTTGCTCTCTTGTCCAGACATTATTGCGTTAAAAAAATCAAACAGTGGTCCTTCACTTCTATGCCCTGTCATGCACCGAAACAGTGGTTTTCCCTAACACATGGGGTCGGCAGGCTCAGGAGAAATTGAGCAATGCATTTTGGGATCCATTTTCTCCTGTTACCCTTGTGAAAATAAAAAAATTGGGGCTAAAGTATCATTTTTGTGAAAAAAAAAAAGTTAAATGTTCCTTTTTTTCCTTCCACATTCCTTTAATTAATGTGAAGAACCTGAAGGATTAATAAACTTCTTGAATGTGATTTTGAGGGGTACAAATTTTAGAATGGTGTCACTTTTGGGTATTTTATGTCATATAGGCACGCTAAAATCACTTCAAATGTGATGTGGCCCCTAAAAAAATGGTTTTGTAAATTTTGTTCTAAAAATGAAAAATTTATGATCAATGTTTAACCCTTCTACCTTCATGACAAAAAAAGTTTCAAAAATTATGCTGATGTAAAGTAGACAAGTGAGAAATGTTATTTATTAACTATTTTGTGTGATATGACTCTCTGTTTAAGAGCATAAGAATACAAATTTTGAAAATTGTGAAATTTTTTAAATTTTTGCCAAATTTCCAGTATTTTCACAAATAAACACTAGTCAATTCAAACAAATTTTACCCCTATCTTGAAGTACAATATGTCACGGGAAAAAAAAACAGAATCGTTGAGATCCGTCGAAGCGTTCCAGAGTTATTACCTCATAAAGTAACAGTGGTCAGATTACAAAATTGAGGCTTGGTCATTGACCTACAAAGTGGCTCGGTCCTTAAGATGGAGAAAAGGCTTTTTCCAGTTTCTGGAACGTGACCCAGAACTGCAATTTTTTTCTTTTTTTTTTAACCCCTTAACGACAGAGCCAGTTTGCAGCTTAATGACCAGGCCAATTTTTACAATTCTGACCACTGTCCCTTTATGAGGTTATAACTCTGGAATGCTGTAATGGATCCCACTGATTCTGAGACTGATTTTTCGTGACAGATTGTACTTCATGTTAGTGGTAAAATTTCTTCGATAAGTCTTGTGTTTATTTATGAAAAAAACGGAAATATGGGGAAAATTTTGCAATTTTAAAACTTTAATTTTTTATGCCCTTAAATCAGAGATGTGTCACACAAATTTCTTAATAAATAACATTTCCCACATGTCTACTTTACATCACCACAATTTTGGAAGCAAAATTTTTTTTTGTTAGGAAGTTATAAGGGTTAAAAGTTGACCAGCGATTTCTCATTTTTACAACAAAATTTACAAAACCATTTTTTTTAGGGACCACATCATATTTAAAGTCATTTTGAGGGGTGTACATGACAGACAATACCCAAAAGTGGCACCATTCTAAAAACTAGACCCCTCAAGGTGCTCAAAACCACATTCAAGAAGTTTATTAACCCTTTAAGTGCTTCACAGGAGCTAAAGCAATGTGGAAGGAAAAAATTAACATTTAACTTTTTTTTGCAAAAAATTTACTTCAGAACCAATTTTTTTTATTTTCACAAGTGTTAAAAGAGAAAATCAACCACAAAATTTGTTGTACAATTTCTCCTGAATACGCCGATACCCCATATGTGGGGGTAAAAAACTTTTTCAGCACACGGCAGAGCTCGCAAGGGATGGAGCGCCGTTTGACTTTTTCAACGCAGAATTGGCTGGAATTGAGATCGGATGCCATGTTGCGTTCGGAGAGCCCTTAATGTGCCTAAACAGTGGAAAACTCCAACAAGTGACCCCATTTTGAAAACTAGACCCATTAAGGAACTTATCTAGATGTGTGGTGAGCACTTTGAACCTTCAAGTACTTCACAGAAGTTTATAATGTAGAGCCGTGAAAATAAGAAATCCATTTTTTTCCACAAAAATGATCTTTTCATCCCCAAATTTTTATTTTTACAAGGGTAACAGGAGAAATCATACCCCCACAGTTATTGTGCGATTTGTCCTGAGTACGCTGATACCCCTTGTGTGGGGGGAACCACTGTTTGGGCACATGGGAGAGCTTGGAAGGGAAGGAGTGCCATTTTGGAATGCAGACTTTGATGGAATGGTCTGCGGGCATCATGTTGCATTTGCAGAGCCCCTGATGGGCCTAAACAGTGGAAACCCCCCTACAAGTGACCCCATTTTGGAAATTAGACCCCCTAAGGAACTTATCTAGATTTGTGGTGGGCATTTTGATCCCCCAAGCGCTTCACAGAAGTTTATAAACGCAGAGCCATGAAAATAAAAAGTCTTTTTTATTTCCACAAAAGTGATTTTTTAGACCCAATTTTTAGACCCCCAAAGTTGGCAAATAGTGGAAACCCCTCAATTCTTGCTCCAACCCTAACCCCAACACACCCCTAACCCTAATCCAAACCCTAACCCCAACCCTAATCCCTAATCCTAATTCTAACCCTAATCCTAGTTCGCCCTAACCCTATCCCTAGCCCTAATCCTAGTCCAACCCTAATCCTAGTCCAACCCTAACCCTAGCCCAACCCTAACCCTAGCCCAACCCTAACCCTTACCCTAGCCCAACCCTAGCCCTAATGGAAAACTGAAAAAAAATATTTTCTTTATTTCGTTATGTTGGCCTAACTAAGGGGGTGATAAACGGGGGGATTATGTACTATTTTGTTTATTTTGATCACGATGATAGTTTATCATCGTGATCAAAATTAGTGAATGGAATCTGCCAGCCGGAACATGCGCCCGCCATTTTCTCCGGATCCAAGATGGCGGCGCCCGTCTGAGGACGCCGGCGGGACGCGGGACCATCGGGAGGGGACCCTGGACCACGGAGAGGTACCGGGGGCGAATCGGGGACCCTAGTTCTCTCTCCTCTGATGTGCGATCACATCAGAGGAAAGAAGAGAAATTTAATGTACAATCGCGGCTTCTTTTCTTTTTGCGGTTGCCGTTATAGGGTTAATAACGGCGATCGCAAAAGCGGGGTCGGTAAAAACCAACCGATTCATGTTCTCTGTAGTCTCAGCTACCCCCGGCAGCCGAGACCCCGGAGAAAATCCGACACTGGGGGGCGCTATTCACTTTCTCCACAGCGCCGTGAATTAGCGGCGCTGTGGTTTTAGTAGTTAAATACCGCCGTTAAAAGGCATATCGGCGGTCGCTAAGGCTAGTTTCACACTTGCTTTTTTTTGCAGCGCGTTTTTCCCGCAAAAAAACGCATTGAAAAAACGCATACAAAAGCATACAACTGCTGCGTTTTTTTCAAGCATTTTTATGAGCATGCATGAAAAAAACGCAGCGTTTTTATGCGTTTGTATGCGTTTTTAGTGCGTTTTTACCGCGTTTGCGTTTTTTTCCAACATTAGGTGGCCCCTCACACTAACCCAAACCATGACTTTACTAACCCTAACCCTGACCCTAACCCTAACCCTGACCCTAACCCTAACCCTGACCCTAACCCTTAACCAAATCATACTTAACCCTAATCCAAACCCTAAACCCTAACTAACCCTGACCCTGACCCTAACCCTAACCCTGACCCTAACCCTAACCCTGACCCTAACCCTAACCCTGACCCTAACCCTTAACAAAACCATACTTGACCCTAACCCTAACCCTGACCATAACCCTAACCCTAACCCTGACCCTAACCCTAACCCTGACCCTAACCCTTAACCAAACCATACTTAACCCTAATCCTGACCCTAACCCTTAACAAAACCATACTTAACCCTAACCCTGACCCTAACCCTAACCCTAACCCTAACCCTGACCCTAACCCTTAACCAAACCATACTTAACCCTAATCCTGACCCTAACCCTGACCCTAACCCTTAACAAAACCATACTTAACCCTAACCCTAACCCTGACCCTAACCCTAACCCTGACCCTAACCCTTAACCAAACCATACTTAACCCTAATCCTGACCCTAACCCTGACCCTAACCCTTAACCAAACCATACTTAACCCTAACCCTGACCCAAACCCCAACCCTAACCCTGACCCTAACCCTAAACCCCCTTAACTAACCCTAACTCTAACCCAAACCCCTAAATTCCATGGTTAAAAAAAAACGCATATGCAAAAAAACGCATACATGAGCATGCCAGTGCACACATATGCGCATCCATAGGCTATAATGGCCATTTTTAGCGCAAAACGTGCGCATATGTGCGCATGCGCTTTTTTGCAGGGCCAAAAAATGCAACATGCTGCATCTGGAAAATACAAACGCACACCCCAAAAAAACGCAGAGCATGAAAATCGCATACATGCGCTTACAAGCGTGCAGGTATGCGCACCCATGTTAAATATAGGGGAAAAAACGCATGCGCACATATGCGTTTTTTTCCAGCGCTAAAAAACGCAAATGTGAAACCAGCCTAAGGGGTTAAATAAAAATTATTGTTTACTCAACTCACAGTGCCCAGGCGGGAGTCTCAGCCACTACTCACTACTCACAGTGTCTGTTATTGTGTGCAGCACTAATGTCATGACGATAGCGTTGCAGCCAATCGTTGAGCTCAGCGGCTCATGAAAACCAGGAGTGGGTGAAAAGTACAAAAGTGGTGATGTGTTTCTTTTATACTTTTCCTACGACTGTTCTATTCCTGGTTTTGGCTTATAAAAAGTGATGTAAAATTCTGACCAAAATACCAAACGTGTGAATGTGGCCTTTAGGATATGTTCTCATTGAGGTTTTTTTTTTATACAGAAACTGAGTAATTTCCACTCAACTTCAACTCCCACCCAAAAACCTGTGTGCATATACCCTTCATGCATGTCCACCTGACGAGTTTTTCAAACAGAAAACGTTTCAGGAAACTCTGGCGTTGTTTTTCCTGAACCAACTTTTGTATCGTTTTTTTCTGTAATTTCCTTTAGCGTTTTACCGGTCTTTGATTTCTGTGACTTCTTTTTTACTGTTGTTTTGCAATTGATTTTATTCTTTTCACTCCATTGAATAAGGAAGAAACCGCAAGCGTTTTTATTAAACGAAATGTATGGCAAAATGCTCCCAAAAAATCTGGGTGTTTTTTTTTCTAAGCTACTTTTAACCCCTTAGCGACAGAGCCAATTTGATACTTAATGATCAAGCCAATTTTTACAATTCTGAACACTGTCACTTTATGAGGTTATAGCTTTGGAAAGCTTCAACGGATCCCACTGATTCTGAGTTTGTTTTTTTGTGACATATTGTACTTCATGGTAGTGGTAAAATTTGTTAGCTATGACTTGCGTTTATTTATGATAAAAATGGAAATTTGGCAACATTTTTGAGAATTTTGCAATTTTTAAACTTTTAATTTTTATTCCCTTAAATCAGAGAGTCATATCACACAAAATAGTTAATAAATAACATTTCCCTCATGTCTACTATACATCAGAACAATTTTGGAAACATCATTTTTTTTTTTTTGCTAGGACATTATAAATGTTAAAAGTTGACCAGCGATTTCTCATTTTTCCAACAAAATTTACAAAACCATTTTTTTAGGGACCACATCATATTTGAAATGAGTTTGGGGAGGACAATATGACAGGAAATACCCAAAAGTGACACCATTCTAAAAATAAAAACTGCACCCCTCAAGCTGCGCAAAACCACATTCAAGAAGTTTATTAACCCTTCAGGTGCTTCACAAGAACTGTGGAAGGAAAAAATGATCATCTAAGGCTAGTTTCACATTAGCGTTTATGGCCGCAGCGTTGAGCGGCGCAACCGGTAGCTCCGCCTACGGACGCATGACGCTGCATGCGTCCTGAGTCCCCTATCTTTAGCACTGGGGACTCAGGCCGTGCGCAGGTATGCGTTTGGCGGTGCATGCGTCCTTTTGACGCTGCGTCGACCAGCGCCAAATGCAACAGGTTGCAATTTGGTGCGCTCGGCGCAGCGTCAAAAGGACGCATGCGCCGCCAAACGCATACCTGCGCACAGCCTGAGTCGACCAGCGCCAAACGCAACAGGTTGCAATTTGGTGCGCTCGGCGCAGCGTCAAAAGGACGCATGCGCCGCCAAACGCATACCTGTGCATGGCCTGCGTCCCCAGTGCTAAAGATAGTGGACGCAGGACGCATGCAGCGTCATGCGCCCATAGGCAGAGCTACTGGCGGAGGCACGGCAGGGGGCGGGGATTAGCAGCGGCCGTGCGCAGGCTGCAGCTGCTGCCTTAAACGCAAATGTGAAACTAGCCTTACTTTTTTGCATTTTTACATTTTTTTTTTTCAGGAGAAACTGGACCAACAATTTGTTGCGCAATTTCTCCTGAGTATGCCAATACCCCACATGTGGGGGAAAGCCATTGTTTGGGTGCATGGCAGGGCTCAGAAGCGAGGGAGCACAGTTTTACTTTTTGAACGCAAAATTGTCTGGAGTCAATGGCAGGCGCCATGTCACATTTGGAGACCCCCTGATGTACCTAAACAGTGGAACCTCCCCAATTTTAACTCCAACCCTAACACAGCCCTACCCCTGACTCTTCTTCCAACCCTAACCCTAATCCCAACCCTAACCATAACTCAAACCACAACTCTAACCCCAACCTTAACCCTAGCCCCAACAATAACCCCAGCCACAACCCTAGCCCAATCTACCCCTAGCTATAGACCCAACTATAACTCTAACCCTAGCCCTATTCTTAATGGAAAAAAATAAATTTTTTTAATTTTGTTATTTTTACCTGACTAAGGTGGTGTTGAAGAGGTGTTTGATTTACTTTTCTTTATTTTGATCACTGTGATAGGGTCTATCACAGTGATCAAAATGAACCAATAGGAGAATTTTCCTATTGTAGCGGGTGGTGGCAAGCAGATCTCGGTGGGCGCACTGCGCATGCTCCCAACATTTTTTTCCCGGAAGACACTGGGGGACACAGCCCGAGAGACCGGGGGATAGTCGCAGGAACTGGGAAGGCTCAGGGGACCCCATTTCTCTCTCTTCTGATGTGCTAGATCATATCATGGGAGAAATAAATGGGAAATCTGACTTTTTTTGTGGTCGCCTTTATTCCGTGAATAACGATGATCGCAACACTGGGGTCAGTAAAAACAGACTCGAATCGTGTTCTCCAGGGTCTCGGCTACTCCCTGTAGCCGAGACCCCAGAGATTTTCAGACGCTGGGGGGCGCTATAAGCTTATTTCTCAGTCCTGTTAAAAAGCAACGCTGAGGAATAAGTACCCTTAACTGCCGCCACTAAAAGGCATATTGGCAGTTGTTAAGGGATTAAGCATTCCCATTGACTTGTATTTTAAAGCTGGAGCAGAAAACAGCAGAAGGATGAACATGTCACTTCTTCCTACCGTTGGGTGTTTTTAGAGACCTGAAGAAGTTAAAAGAATATCAATAACCTAAACATATGAACAGCGAGTCGTTTTAATTTAGAAATTATTTTGAGAATTTTCTAAATAATGTTTGGATCGGATAACGATTATCGATTTTGCAATATTCTTCGATTTATTCGTCGAATATTTGCTGAACATAGCCAAACGCCATTGGTGTCAATGAGTGGCAAAAACAAACACATGCACAACACCTTCAAACGTTCCCAAAAGCTGCCAAAACACAATCAGAGGCAGACACCAGGAAAGTGGCTTAAATTCACCCACAGTACAAATTTTTGGAATGACATGTCAGCAATCAGCCATGCATGAGATATCGGGGTCTGGGCCAGCCTTTACAGCTTGGGATTGAACTTCAAATTAAGATGAGGTGGGTGAGAGATCGGTGTAGACCTGCTGTGCTGTGAGCACTGATACCACATGCAATTGTGTAAGAGGGTCAGGGCCTAGCCTTTTAAATGTTGATGCTACTATTTACACGTACATAATGGCCATATTTGCATGTGTCGTATTTGCGTATCCTTGTATTATATGTAAGCTGAATATACGTTTATTGCTATATTTAAACTAGGGACAGTGCAGTTAGGGATAAGGCCACTATATGGGAGCACTGAGTACACTGCATAGAAAGGTTTAAAGGTTTATTTGTAGGACACTTAGAGGTTAATTGTAGGAGTGGTAGCTGGGGAATAATCTAGACAGATTTCCTGGTTATAATCAGATAGGGGTAGACCCCTGGTGTTCTCAGGTGGCCTTGGGGCCTGAGCTGCTTAGCTATCACACAACATTTCCAAGTAGAAAAACTCAGCCATCCATAGAAAGGAGTGGAAGTATTAAGGAAGAAGAGTGCAATGCATGGTATCCACAGCAAAATAGTGAATAAGCTATAGAAGACGTGTGAAGAAATACTAGTAGTATAGTTGCGAAGGGTTAATACTAAAATCAGAGTTGAAGTTTCGTTTTATCCATTCTCTGGAGGTTTCGTTTCTCCATTTTTGTTGTTGTAAGATAAATTTTTGTAATTGGCATGGGCTGTCATGAAACCATATTGTTCTCATCAGGTGCAAAGATAAGGGAGGTGGGAATATTAAACTCTGAAGAATATGCCATTATACTACTTTCTACGCTATCTAGGTACGGACATATATGTAGTTTCCGGTTTTCTTGCAATATTATTGGCTTATAAAGTGAAATGATGCTATTGGTACTTGAGAACCTTGCATAATTAAGCAAAAGATTATAAAAGATGTGACTAAAATAAAGGGGCTTAGTGATCTGCCTCGATCCTCCCGTACAGAGACCCCAGTCTCCGTGTGGTCATTTGAGTTGCTAGCAACACTGGAATAATTTGGAAATCACTGGCTCAACCGTGAAGGGTTAATTTAGCCCTCCCAAAATAGCTACCTCGACAGTGGCGCACAACGTGGGGCCCCCGGACAGGGACGCCTCTGCCCCCGGAGGACAACAAGACAAAGGACCCTCGGAGCGGACACAGGTGCTGGAAAATTGGGACTGATCACCCCCCCACAACCACGGTAAGTTGGCAGTTATACTGTTCAGACTGACCGTTGGTGTGGTTTTCCTGTGCTTGTTGCTGCAAAGAGGATCTGAGGTTTGTCCCCTGGTGGGGTGAGTCATGGGTGGAATCATATAGAGGTGCAGTCCCGTTGGGGGCCCAGTGCTCGAACCGTACCTCATAAGGGACGGACACCCCGGATTGACCAGTGATTGTGACTCTTTTTATAGTCAAAATATCCTGAATTCCTGGTCATTGTTAGTTATCAGGCGTGGTCATGTGATCGAAGATGGGTAGGATACGTAACTCAGGTATATATAGATAGATATATATAACCAGAGGTGTCCGGAGGGATAGTCTGAGACGCCCTCCTCCTTTCACTGAGTACCGCGAATTTTGGGCTTCCCAGAGGGGGTTGACCCTGTGGAACAAATGGAGATGGCTGCTCCAGTATTGTGCACAATTTGTCAGGATATTTAGCTCTAAAGGAGAGAATTATGCTTCTGTGGAAGAAAAAGAAAAGTTTGGAATTGTGTGAAGGATCAGATACTGTTAGTCTTATGATTCAAAGACGAGGAAAGAAATGTGTCAGGAATGCAGGAAAAATATTTTCGATTCTGGGATTTCCTAAGGGCGGGAGGCTACAGCCTACGCTATGGGATGAAGGAGTTAAAAGGTTGACTGATGATGGATTACTTAAAGGCGCTGAGGAATTCCGTGGCTTGGCACATGAATTGTATAATGAAGGTTATGTGGAAATTGAACAGCAAGTGAATTCTGATTGTTTCTGTTACTGCTATGTTGAAGAAGGAAAAATTGTCTATTATTATGGCAAAGTCGGGATGTTTTATGGTTCAAGAAAGTGACTGTGGTGTGAGAATGTGATTGATTAAAGAAGGAACTAAGATTGATATTAATGTGTCAGGGAAATAGTTAAAAGTGATGATTTGAAACAACAGGTCTCCCTGCTAGATGACAATTGTACAAGGAGACCGAGAGTTGCAGCCCCCACCTCTGCTAACGGCACCTATTATCATCTGCTGGCAGCCTTAGGCCCCGTTATTGCTAGTGGTTATGAGTAGCCACCCCTTCCATTTACCAGCTCCAGAGGAAAAAAAAAAGTTTTCAGACTTTAACCTGCTCTGTTCAGGAGAGAGAGAAAAAAAAAAGAGCAAACAGCAGCCTCTAGCCCCCACCGCAGCTGGGAGCACACAGTGTGCCCTTCAACCCACACAGCAAACTCTCGCCCAACCTTCCTCACACTTCAGCTAGTGGAAACCCTGCTCCTCAGCCCCTCCCTGCTAATGCTGGTGCTGCGGACGATTTGGTCACTTTCAGAGAGACTGTCACACTCCCGCTGATAGATGCTAATCTCAAGTTCCCTCTTCCAATCGTAATCTAAATACTGGGAACCCCAGAGGATACCCCGGTTACGGACAGCCCCAAAATCCTGATAATTGTCCATACTGAAGGGGTGGCCAACCAGGGTCTGCCATCACAATGTCCTCCGCCAAACCTGGGGCATGCTCATCCGTCACGCTCCCTGTAGGGGACACCCTTGTTAAGTTCATGGTAGACACTGGGGCGGCCAATTCTATAATCAAGTCATCAGATGTACCTACGGATATCCCTATTCAATTCTCAAATCAAGAGCTTGTTTTAATTGGAGTAGATGACAAACCCAGTAAATATACTCTTACAAAACCCATCCCTGTAGGACCTTTCCCTGAGGTTACTGCTCAGTTCGTAATCTCTCCCACATATCCTGTAAATTTACTAGGGGCAGATTAATTATCACAGTTCCGCTCCAGAATACAATTCCAAGATGATGGTGAGATGGTTTTTTTTGTTATAAAATCCCTATGTAGATGAAGACAGTAAAGAAATTTGTATTTTGCATGCCCTTCCTACAGTTATGATGGCCCTGATAGGCCCAGATCCATCCCCAATATTGCCTGAGGATCAATGACTCACCCCATACCTCTCAGAGATACTATCTAAAATCTGGTCAAAAGGGCCAAATGATATAGGGAAAATGCCTGTAGAACCAGTAAAAGTGTTTCTCAAACCTGGTGCCTAATCCTCATACTCTTTTGTCCCAAATACCCCAGGATGCTGCTTGGTTTACAGTTATTGATCTTACCAACGCCTTCTTTAGCATTCCGTTACACCCAGACTGCCAGTTTCTATTTGTATTCACTTATCAGAGACGACAGTTAACATGGACAGTTATGCCACAAGGGGCCCAAAACAGTCCCAACCAGTTTGCAAAAAATATCAGCAGGTGTCTTTTGCCATTTCTGCCACTGTTAGCCTCCTTAAGTATCTGGCAGCACTGAACTGTCGGGTTTCGGCCTCGGGACTTCAGTTCTGCCTTGGTCAAGTGATGTTCTTGGGTCACTGTCTCCTTCAGGGTGCCAGACACCTCGCAGAAGAATAATAGCTGTCAGCTCCCTTCCTTTCCCAAAAGATGAATCTGAACTCCAGCGTTTTCCTATGCACTTATTGTTGTCAGTGGATACCGGATGCATCCCGCACAATGCAACCCCTTTACAACGCCTTGAAAGACGGTATAATGAACTATAAGGAAAGATGGCAGTGATGAGGATTACCTCCATCATGATTGTTCCCAACTTCTGACAGAAGAAACAGCTACTCCACCAAATGCCAGTGAGAATCCACTCCCAAATCCTGATCTGGTGGTGTACACGAATGGTTCAAGATATGCTGACGAGTTTGGTAGATTCACACGGTATACGCTGTTGGCACAGAGGACACTGTAGGGCACGCAGCTGCGCTCCCGCCCTCACAGTCAGCACAAGAAGCAGAACTCCAGGCTCTGTCTACTGCATGTACTTTGGCCAAGAACAGACGGGCTAATATATACACGGACTCACGGTATGCATTTGGTATTGCTCACGATTTTGGGGCTCTATGGGCCAATCGAGGGTTTATTATTACTGCCGGAACCCCAGTGAAAAATGCAGAAGCTGTTAAAACTCTCATGGGCTCGA
Source organism: Dendrobates tinctorius (assembly GCF_039654945.1). Classification (NCBI taxonomy): domain Eukaryota; kingdom Metazoa; phylum Chordata; class Amphibia; order Anura; family Dendrobatidae; genus Dendrobates; species Dendrobates tinctorius. The sequence goes on along the minus strand of NW_027361679.1, from coordinate 96,023,894 downwards.
TCGAATTACCTACTCAGGTGGCTATTATCAAAGTTAAGGTGCACGGTCCTAGGACCAGTCCACAGACTGTTGGCAACACATTTGTGGATATGCAAGCAAAAGCCGCCGCTCTCTTACCCGTTGAACCAACCATACCAACTATGGTGACCACACGCTCTCAGTGTAAACAGTTACAAGAAGCACTGACCCTACAAGAACCTGAGGATCTACAACAGACTGAAGTTTTCTGTCGGACCCTGTGAGACCGCTTAATGACGATGCAGAGAATGTCTCCAAAGGAAGAGGTGAAGCAATGGAAGACTGACGAGGCATGAATGGATAATGGTCTCTGGAAAAAGGAGCGACTTGTGTGTCTCCCTAAGCGGATGTACCCTGTTATTGCCATATGGGCACATGGACCTATATATCAAAGAAACAATCAGGCCCTCGCACTGGTGCAAAAATTCTACTGGGCCCCGGTTCTCCAGTTGGAAGCATTCCCTGTTACCAACATGACTGCAAAGACCACAGCGAAGAAACTGGTGATGGAAGTTATTTGCAGATATGGGGTTCCAGAAGTTGTTGAAAGAGATCAAGGCCCGGCCTTTTCTTCTCATGTGTATCAGAAAGTTCTGACAATGCTTGGATCCACTGTTGCCCTCCATACTCCGTACCACCCACAAACCAGTGGGGAAGTTGAGAGGCTGAATGGCACACTGAAGGGACAACTGACCAAAATGATGCAGGAGACTACGGCTCCATGGCCAGAGCTCCTACCCATTGTACTATACCATATTCGTACTACCCCTATTGCAAAATATGGCCTGTCCCCATATGAGATATTGTTTGGTGCTAGGTCCCCAGTTGTAAATTTCCAGCCTCAGCAGTTATCAGAAGAGACTGACCGTGCTGTTCAATGTGTTATTCAGCTTAGTAAAAATCTTGCTAACACCTATGTTCTAGTTTTCTTTTCTTTTCCAGATTCAGCAGAAACCGCCACCTGTCACAACCTGAAGCCTAGTGATTTGGTAGTCGTGAAGAGGCATGTCAGGAAGCACGGACTAGAACCCTTGTATGACGGTCCCTATCAAGTTCTCCTCATCACCCAACAAGCCAATAGCAAATGAAGGGACATAATGTTTTGGTTTTCCGCATTTTTCATATTATTATTATTGGTAGAAGTTAAAAGTTAAAGTTAGAAGATATTCAATGACTCAGAGATCAATACAATAAAGACAATGATCGTAATAAGGACAGTTGGTGGTCAGACACCTTCTCCTTTCTCAATCCAGCCAATTGATTTAAGGGAATTGGGGGCTGGATAGCTGGGATCTTACAGAGCTTGTTACACATTGCTGCCTGTAACCTTGTTGTATATGTGATACTAAAACTTGTTCTTTGGTGTATTTCTGTATGTATTAGGAAATTCTGCACTAAGACAGCTAATGATGATACCAAAGGTGTCGTTGCCCCTGCTCTTCTCTGCACCGATCTCAAAAGGCTACTTGATGAAGATGTTGAAGTCAAGCACATGGCTACCTACAAAAGTTCCCCATCACCGTCATCAAAAATTGTTATTCGTGAACTGCAGTATACAGGGGGGAAGGGTGCGCCGCGACAGCCATGACTGGTAACACGGCATCAGTCATGTGAAGACCAGTACCCCTCAAGCTGTTAGCTTGGAATAGCACCTCTGATGCTGCATATGTGTTAAAATTTTTTATCTAGGGGGGCATGTGAAGGGTTAATACTAAAATCAGAGTTGAAGTTTCGTTTTATCCATTCTCTGGAGGTTTCGTTTCTCCGTTTTTGTTGTTGTAAGATAAATTTTTGTAATTGGCATGGGCTGTCATGAAACCATATTGTTCTCATCAGGTGCAAAGATAAGGGAGGTGGGAATGTTAAACTCTGAAGAATACGCCATTATACTACTTTCTACGCTATCTAGGTACGGACATATATGTAGTTTCCGGTTTTCTTGCAATATTATTGGCTTATAAAGTGAAATGATGCTATTGGTACTTGAGAACCTTGCATAATTAAGCAAAAGATTATAAAAGATGTGACTAAAATAAAGGGGCTTAGTGATCTGCCTCGATCCTCCCGTACAGAGACCCCAGTCTCCATGTGGTCATTTGAGTTGCTAGCAACACTGAAATAATTTGGAAATCACTGGCTCAACCGTGAAGGGTTAATTTAGCCCTCCCAAAATAGCTACCTCGACATAGTGGGCCACCAGTGAGTGCACGGGCAGGATAACCAAAAGGGGGTGGACGGCCTAGTAGATGATATTTCCAAGTCTGGTCTGAAGTCAGTTTCAAGGAGATATATTCACCAGGCTCCTTGTCCCATTGTAACTTTGTGGCCTATTCCAGTGAAGTAGAAGAAGTTAGGGAAAGACGAAGAATAATGCATTGCTTGTACTGTGGCAAGTGTGCTAGAAGTGTTATGGATGTGCTGTGTCCTGAAGAGAATAAATCCGTTATATTTAAAGTTGCTTTGGACTCTTCCTCCTATCCTTTAAGTGAACAGAAGAACGGGGAACACAGCAGGGAAGAAGCAGCTGACAGCACAGTGAGTACGGATTGTGCTGACTTGATTGCAACCTGGCCATATTATTACAAGAGCTGAACCTGCTTTCATGCTCAACCACACTCAGGTGGCACAAATATCAGTTTCGTAGACTACTATTGTCAGAAAAATCGAAGGATAGTAACACGGGTAGTTGACTCAAAGATAGTGAAGGCCTGTCGGTCTCGGAGGCCTACTGCTGCAGGCAACACAAAGAGACCCAAACAGGAGTCTACACATTTCCAAAAATTAGGGTCAGACACCACCAAAGTGGCATCAATTTCACCAGAGTAGCAATAGTATAATAGGAAGCGACATCTCTTCCACTGCAGCCAACCCAGCAGATGGAGAGATCCAATCAGGACTCTCCACATTTTCAAAAATTAGTGGCAGGTACCAACAAAGTGGCATCAATTTCACGAGAGTACAAATAGTTTAATAGGGACCGTCACATCTTCCACTACAGCCAACTCAGCAGCTGGAGACCCAATCAGGAGTCTTCAAATTTAAAATAATTAGGGGCAGACAAAGTGGCATTAATTTCACCACAGTAGAAATAGTATAATGAGGAGCGACACCTTTTCCACTACAGCCAACCCAGCAGATGGAGACCAACAATCAGGACTCTCCAAACTTCCAAAAATTGTACTAAAGAGAAACACCCAAACTAAATGGTAAAATAAATGATAGTAAGGACCAATAATTGTGAGTAATACAGTACAAAAGTTTATTGAGACAAAAATTAGTGGCAGACACCAACAAAATGGCATCAATTACACGAGAGCAGAAATAGTATTATAGTGACTAAAACGTCTTCCACTATAGCCAACCGAGCAGATGGAGACCCAACCAGGACTGTTCACATTTCCACAAATTAGTATTAACATCTGCAGCAACAGCAAGCACGGAAGCCCTACTAAAGATATCACAGACTGCAATTGCGCAAGATCAGTGCAGCACACTAAACAACAACATCGCCTAGTCTGTACAGTCTGCGATTGGGGTGCAAAACTCCTTGGAGATCCATAACTTGTTCATCTTGATGAAAGATAGGAGGAGGTCTACATTGTCATGGGACAGCTAGCTGTGCTTATTCATCAGGACACCACCAGCAGCGCTGAAGACACGTTCTAAGACAACACTGGCTGCCAGGCATGATAAAACCTCCAAGGCATGAGCGGTAAGCTCAGGCCACGCATCCATTTTTGAAGACCAAAATATGAAAGGGTCCAAACCATCCCTGATGGTATTGATATTCAGTTCTAGATACTCCTGCACCAACCTCTCCAATCATTCACATGTTAGACTTGGATTCTGTTGTGCTGGTGCACAAGCTGGTCTAAAAAATGTGTTAACGGACTCACAGAAATTGCTCATGCCACTTACACTACTGCTGCTAATGTTTTGGCATTGACGAACTGACGTGCCGGAAGTTGGAAGTCTAGAGTAGAGCTGTGATGCGAACTGTGTGCCTCACTACTGTATTGGGGAAAACCTCGCTTAAGGTTGTGTAAAAGCCTGGTTTCGATACTCCAGCATTCGCGGGTCCCTTTCCAGGGCGGGAAGCATCTGGCAAAATGTTGTCTTATAATGTGGATCGTCAGCATTATTCCTAATCATAACTATACGGGGATCATTTTGCAGATAGTGCAGCAAGAAGGCACTTATATGTTGGGCTCTTCCTTGAGGTCCAAGACCATGCTGTGTTGGTGGCTGGGTAACACTGATGCTTGTTTCCTCCATTCCCTCCCGCCAACCACGAGCAACAGAGAGTGGACTGTACTGTATGTGATGTTGAGGTGGAGGAAGGGGAGGAGAGTCCACTTGAAGCTGAGCATGCCATCCACTCAAGCACATGCTCTTTCTGGGTCTCATCAACCAGGCGTGCCACTGTGCGGCTGCCAAAGAAATGTAGTGGAGTAGCCCATCCCGTAACAGAAGATGTCAGTTGTGTTTCTATAGGCCGTGATGTTGTTGGTTCACTAGTGCTTTCACTAACATTACCACCTATCCCACGTACACATTGAACAGCAAGCCTTATCCCCCTTCCACCACAACTTTGCTTTTTCCCAGTCATGTTGCTCAGATAGTGTGGTAGGAGCGCAGTATTAGCAACAAAAAATTACATTTTTTTACTCTGCACACAAAACTAAATAACAAGGTGAGATATGTAGTGCTGTATCATATTAGTCACAGAAGAATTGTTTTAGCGTGCATGAGGCCTGTATGACAAAGATGCTATGCCCCAAACAATTATAAGGCTGTGTGCCCACGTAGCGATTTTTAAGCGTTTTTGCCGCGATTTTCGTCGCGAAAGCGCTGCGAAAACGTTTAAAAATCGTGTACAGAACGCCCCCCATGCATTCCTATGGCATTCCGCACATGCTGTGCTAATGCTGCGCTTTTTTCCGCGGTGGAATCACATTGCGGAAAAAATCGCAGCATGGTCATTCTTTTGTGCGGAATCGCAAAGAATTGCCGCGATTCCGCACCCATAGGAATGCATGAGAATCGCTTACTTCCCGCATGTGGCTATGCCCACCATGAGGGAAGTTAAGCGTCTCATGTGCGGTTGGTACCCACGGTGTGGAGAGGAGACTGTCCTCCAGGCCCTGGGTACCATACCCCTGTAAAAAAAGAATAAAAAATAAAAAATCGGGGTATATTTACCTTCCGGCGTCACGCGCTGCATTCCCGGCCTAAGCGGTCCCAGTAATGCCTTGCGGCAAGATCCTGTGATGACGTAGGTCTCGCGAGATCGCTATAGTAACGCGAGACCAACGTCATCACAGGTCTCGCAAGGCATTACTGGGAACGCTGAGGCCGGGAATGCAGCGCGGGACGCCGGAAGGTAAATATACACCGATTTTTAATTTTTTTAACAGCCTATCTTTTACTATTGACGCCGCATAGGCAGCCTCAATAGTAAAAAGCTGCTCACGCTTGTCAAACACTATGTTTGATGAGTGTGACCAACCTGTCAATCACTTTCCAAGCGATGCTTCAAATCGCTTGGAAAGTGCTTGAATATCGCACACGAAAATCGCGGCAAAATCGCGATTTCTGGGAAGGAGTCCGGTTTTTAGTGTCCGGAATAAAACGCTACGTGGGCAATACCCTACCAACCATTAAGCGTTCTGGCTCCTACAAACCAGTTAGACGCTCCAAATCAACTACCTGCATTAAAGAACCAAAACCCAGAAATGCTGGTGGAAATATGGAGTTTTTTTCCCCATTTTTCAGTACATTATATTGTATAATGTTTTTCAAAATTACAACTTGTCCCACAAAAAAAATGAAAAAAAAAAAAAAATACCCACACCTTTATATAGCTATGTGAACAAAAAAATGTACAGAATGTCATTGTTTTTGGACTAAACATCACCGGTCTTGAGAGGGTTATAGAGATTCTTGATAATATACAATATTTTGTATCCCTGCTGGAGAATTAGGCTAAAAAATAAAGTTCTGCACATGGAATTCCAAGGAGGCAGACGCAGACATCCTGCCCCCCCCTGCAATGGCGACCCGACTACACGACCCTGCCAGCGGCACTGAGGTGATGCAGACTCCTCGGCGTCTCCCAGCGCTCGGTCATTTCCGCCAGCCTTCGTCTCCGCCATGATACGTCACTTCGGGAGTTTCCGGAATCGCTCGGCTCGCACTCTCAGCTAAGCTGCATGATGGCAGCTCCCGGGAGCCTCGGTGTGTGAAGGCAGGCGGAGAGCAGAGGGAAGGCCATGCACCGCGGCTGGCGAGGGCAGCACAGAGCGGTAAGACGTGGCGGGAGCTGGCGCTGAGGGCAATATGCGGACTGGGCATTGCGGCTGAGGGCCACAAAGTTGCCGGGGAGTCTGCACGGCAACTAGTTAGAGGAGCTCGGTGCCAGCTGTACCCAGGCCTGCGCACACGTGCGCCCCAGGCGCTGCTCCGGCCGTGCGGCTGCGCTTTGTCTCTGTGCGCCATATGCGCAGCAGCAGCGCAGTGAGCGACGTCTGTGCGACTTGTGAGCAGCGATGATGCTGAGAATCTGCAGTACGTGTCTATATGTGTGTGTGTATATATATATATAATGTCTTTATACAATGTGTGTGTATTTATATATATATATATAATGTCTTTATACAATGTGTGTGTATTTATATATTACACACACCCATACTTTGTGGCAGTGACGGTCGGGACCCCTGTATGAGCCCCTCGGCCTTGCAGGTCTCCTGTGTCGCCTTGTGTTCAATCTTATACAGGAAACATTTTTTTATGTATTGTCAACTCCAATTTTTTTTCCCTTTACCCCGATATGAGGCGATATACCACACACGTCATGTCACCTAGACGTGAAACAATGAGGAAGTACATTTTTTTTTTAAGTAGTTTTTTTCTTTCTTTTTTTTTTAAGGGGGGGGGGGGCAAAGAAAAACTTGTCAAATTCCATGAAGAACTGTCCTCAAAGTTGTTCAGGCCCCAAGAACATGCAGTAGTTCTCCCCAATGGTCCAAACCAAAACTGTATTATGTAGAAATGTATCTGTGTACCTGACGGTGTGTCAAGTAGAAATGCATCACAGCGTGCCATGCGGAAACGTGTGGTAGTGTACCTTACGGGGTGTCGCGTGGAGACGTGTCGCGGTGTACCTTACGGGGTGTCGCGTGGAGACGTGTCGCGGTGTACCTTACGGGGTGTCGCGTGGAGACGTGTCGCGGTGTACCTTACGGGGTGTCGCGTGGAGACGTGTCGCAGTGTACCTTATGGGGTGTCGCGGGGACACGTGTCGCAGTGTACCTTACGGGGTGTCGCGGGGACACGTGTCGCAGTGTACCTTACGGGGTGTCGCGGGGACACGTGTTGCAGTGTACCTTACGGGGTGTCGCGGGGACACGTGTCGCGGTGTACCTTACGGGGTGTCGCGGGGACACGTGTCGCAGTGTACCTTACGGGGTGTCGCGGGGACACGTGTTGCGGTGTACCTTACGGGGTGTCGCGGGGACACGTGTTGCGGTGTACCTTACGGGGTGTCGCGTGGAGACGTGTCGCGGTGTACCTTACGGGGTGTCGCGGGGACATGTGTTGCAGTGTACCTTACGGGGTGTCGCAGGGACACGTGTCGCAGTGAACCTTACGGGGTGTCGCGGGGACACGTGTTGCAGTGTACCTTACGCGGTGTTGCGGGAACACGTGTCGCAGTGAACCTTAGGGGGTGTCGCGTGGAGACGTGTTGCGGTGTACCTTACGGGGTGTCGCGGTGTACCTGACGGGGTGTCGCGGGGACACGTGTCGCGGTGTACCTGACGGGGTGTCGCGGGGACACGTGTCGCGGTGTACCTGACGGGGTGTCGCGGGGACACGTGTCGCGGTGTACCTGACGGGGTGTCGCGGGGACGCGTGTCGCGGTGTACCTGACGGGGTGTCGCGGGGACGCGTGTCGCGGTGTACCTGACGGGGTGTCGCGGGGACGCGTGTCGCGGTGCACCTGACGGGGTGTCGCGGGGACGCGTGTCGCGGTGCACCTGACGGGGTGTCGCGGGGACGCGTGTCGCGGTGCACCTGACGGGGTGTCGCGGGGACGCGTGTCGCGGTGCACCTGACGGGGTGTCGCGGGGACGCGTGTCGCGGTGCACCTGACGGGGTGTCGCGGGGACGCGTGTCGCGGTGCACCTGACGGGGTGTCGCGGGGACGCGTGTCGCGGTGCACCTGACGGGGTGTCGCGGGGACGCGTGTCGCGGTGTACCTGACGGGGTGTCGCGGGGACGCGTGTCGCGGTGCACCTGACGGGGTGTCGCGGGGACGCGTGTCGCGGTGCACCTGACGGGGTGTCGCGGGGACGCGTGTCGCGGTGCACCTGACGGGGTGTCGCGGGGACGCGTGTCGCGGTGCACCTGACGGGGTGTCGCGGGGACGCGTGTCGCGGTGCACCTGACGGGGTGTCGCGGGGACGCGTGTCGCGGTGCACCTGACGGGGTGTCGCGGGGACGCGTGTCGCGGTGCACCTGACGGGGTGTCGCGGGGACGCGTGTCGCGGTGCACCTGACGGGGTGTCGCGGGGACGCGTGTCGCGGTGCACCTGACGGGGTGTCGCGGGGACGCGTGTCGCGGTGCACCTGACGGGGTGTCGCGGGGACGCGTGTCGCGGTGCACCTGACGGGGTGTCGCGGGGACGCGTGTCGCGGTGCACCTGACGGGGTGTCGCGGGGACGCGTGTCGCGGTGCACCTGACGGGGTGTCGCGGGGACGCGTGTCGCGGTGCACCTGACGGGGTGTCGCGGGGACGCGTGTCGCGGTGCACCTGACGGGGTGTCGCGGGGACGCGTGTCGCGGTGCACCTGACGGGGTGTCGCGGGGACGCGTGTCGCGGTGTTCCTTAGGGGGTGTCGCGGGGACGCGTGTCGCGGTGTACCTTACGGGGTGTCGCGTGGAGACGAGTCGCAGTGTGTTGAGTACACAGTCCTCATTGGTCATCGGCCTGGCAGCAGTGTATTCCTCACTGCTTGGCATGTAGGAATCTGGGTGACAGTCCCACAGAAGCTAACAGCAGCCATGTTGGTTGTCACAAAGGATGTGAGATAACTGTGGAGGACTGTGAGGTGAAGGGAAATGGCTATTGTGTGCAGGAGCAGGAAAGAGCGCAGTGTCTCAGTCCTGTCATTTCCACGTAGTTCCCCATTCCTGTTCCACCCTGCCTTGTAGCTATGGTGTGCGCACAGGTGGGTGCGTCACATCTCACGAGGGCTGCTGCAGGCTCTCCACCATTATGCCCTGATGCAGTTTGAGCTTCCCGTGGACCACTCATCTGGGGGCGACCTATAACAGAATATTACGGTGAATTCACCCATGCAGGATTTGTGGCAGAAATTGACAGTCGTTCTCCTGGCTCTTGTCAGGGCTGTTTCTAGAGTATTGACGTGACTGCCTGCCCATACAGGTGCTTTGTTATGCCTCCGAGTTTAGCCTCTTTTTACTGGTCACTATATACAACATCAAGTTCCAGTTTGACTGGTAAACTCCTTATACAGGACACGTTTTCCAACCTCCATCTTTGTATGTATAACTTCGACTATTCTTTTGGTGAGTAATACAGTTGTCTGCATTTGGGACTTTATTGTCTCCCCGGTTTCCGGTTGCCCTCTTGCGTTTGTGCCCCGGTTCTATGTGGAATTGTCCCATGTTTTCCCTTACCTGTTTATTTGCATTGTGTATAATTAAGTTAAGTTTTATGGTTGCAATGGACCCTTCAGTCGTTTTTGGTGTTCCTCCCCCCCCCCGTCCCATTCTTAGCACTTTACAATTCATGCAAAGTTGTATGCTCTGTGCTGTGCGTTCACAAAATAAAGCAACCTACTATAAATCAGATGATGTCACCCACTGCAACGTGGGGCAGAATCATTGATGTGTGGTCACAAATAGCGGCTTTACAGTCTCCCGGATATAGCGGCCAGTTCAGAAGTCAGCGACATTTAGGTGGTAAACAAACACTTTTTCATTCCTGCTATACCACTTTGCATTAATTCCTGAAAATCACCTGAAGGGTTAATAAACTACCTGACGGCAGTTTTCAATATGTCGAGGGGAGCGGTTTTTAAAATGGTATCACATTTGGGATCTTCCAATATATAGGACCCCCAAAGGCACTTCAAACCTGGATAGGTCCCTCAAAAAAATAACTTTTGTAAATTTCCTTGAAAAAATGAAAAATTGCTGCTACATTATTAAACCTCCTAAAAGGCTAATAAAATAAATTAGCGTTTTAAAAATGGTGCTGATGTAAGGCAAACATGTGGGAAATGTTATTAATGTTTTTGTGTGATATGACTATCTGGATTAACCCCTTTCTGTCATGTGACGTACTACCCGTCCATGTGCCCTGGGACTTAATTCCCAGGGACGGGATAGTACGTCATAGCGATCAGCGGCGCCCACATGGTGAGCGCCGCTGATCGCGGCCGGGTGTCAGCTGATTATCACAGCTGACACCCAGCACAATGTGTCAGGGGCGGTCACGGACCACCCCCGACACGTTAACCCCTTGCACACCGCGATCAAACACGATCGCGGTGTACCGGGGGTTAAAGGGAAGCATCGGCGGGGAGGGGGCTCCCTCCGTGCTTCCCTGAACCCCCCCACAGCAGCGCAATCTGTCACAGGACAGTGATGTCCCCCCTGGGACAACCTAATAAAGTTAAAAAAAAGTGTAAAAATTTTTAAAAAATCGCTAATTAAATAAAAAAAAAATATTCCCTAATCAATTCATTTTTTGGAAATAAAAAAAACAAAACAATAAAAGTACACATATTTGGTATCGCCGGCGTTCGTAACGACCCGCCCGTGCTTCCCTGAGCCCCCCACAGCAGCGCAATGTGCAGCGCTGCTGCGGGGGACTCTTTCCCTGCAGGCCCCCGAATCCAAGATGGCGACGGGGACCTTCAGGGGCCTGCAGGGAGCTGGCTTCCTCAGTGCCTGCAAAGCGCAGGCAAGGAGGAAACCTGCACACTGCCTGTGACAGATCGCTGATCTGACACAGCGATCTGTGATGTGACAGATCAGCGATCTGTCACAGGACAGTGATGTCCCACCTGGGACAAGGTAATAAAGTTAAAAAAAAAAAAAAAAGTGTTAAAATAATTAAAAAAAAAAAATACCCAATAAAGTAATTTTTTGGAAGTAAAAAAAAAACAATAAAAGTACACACATTTGGTATCGCCGCGTCCGTAACGACCTGCCCTATAAAACTGTCCCATTAGTTAACCCCTTTAGCGAACTCCTTAAAAAATAAAAAACGAAGCAAAAAATAATTTATTATCATACCGCCGAACAAAAAGTGCAATAACGCACGATCAAAAAGACACATATAAATATCCATGGTACCGCTGAAAACGTCATCTTGTCCCGCAAAAAACGAGCCCCCATACAGCGTCGTCAGTGAAAAAATAAAAAAGTTATAGCTCACAGAATAAAGCGATGCAAAAAAAATTATTTTTTATATAAAATTGTTTTCATTGCATAAAAGCGCCAAATCATAAAAAAACCCTAAGTGAGGTATTGCTGTAACCGTACCGACCCGAAGAATAAAACCGCTTTATCAATTTTATCGCATGCGGAACGGTGTAAACGCACCCCCCCAAAAGAAATTCATGAAACGCTGGTTTTTGTTCATTCTGCGTCCAAAAAATCGGAATAAAAAGCGATCAAAATATGTCACGTGCCCGAAAATGGTACCAATAAAAACGTCAACTCGTCCCGCAAAGAATAAGACCTCACATGACTCGGTGGGTCAAAATATGGAAAAATTATAGCTCTCGGTATGTGGTGATGCAAAAACTATTTTTACAATAAAAAAGCGTCTTTTAGCGTATGACAGCTGCCAAAAATAAAAACCGCCATAAATAGTAAATTAGTAAATCAAACCCCCCGTTATCACCCCCTTAGTTAAGGAAAAATAGTAAAATCAAAAAAATGTATTTATTTCCATTTTCCCATTAGGGTAAGGGCTAGGGCTGAGATTAGGGTTAGGGTTGGAGTTAGAATTGGGGGGTTTCCACTGTTTAGGCACATCAGGTGCTCTCCAAATGCAACATGGCGTCTGATCTCAATTCCAGCCAATTCTGCGTTGAAAAAGTCAAATGGTGCTCCTTCCCTTCCAAGCTCTGCCATGCGCCCAAACAGTGTTTTACCCCCACATATAGGGTATCAGCGTACTCAGGACAAATTGCAAAACAACTTTTGGGGTCCAATTTCTCCTGTTACCCTTAGGAAAATAAAAAATTGGGGGCAATATCATTTTTGTGGAAAAAAATGTTTTTTTTTCATTTTCACGCCCGGGCGTTATAAACTTCTGTGAAGCACTTGGGGGTTCAAAGTGCTCACCACACATCTAGATAAGTTCCATGGGGGCTCTAGTTTCCAAAATGGGGTCACTTGTGGGGAGTTTCAATAGTTTAGGTACATCAGGGGCTCTCCAAATGCACATGACACCCGCAGACCATTCCATCAAAGCCTGCATTCCAAAACGTCACTACTTCCCTTCTGAGCCCCGACGTGTGCCCATACAGTAGTTTTCTCCCACATATGAGGTATCAGCGTACTCAGGACAAATTGGACAACAACTTTTGGGGTCCAATTTCTCCTGGTACCCTTGGGAAAATAAAAAAAAATGGTGACTAAAAGATCATGTTTGTGGAAAAAATACGATTTTTTTTTTTATTTTCACGCCCGGGCGTTATAAACTTCTGTGAAACACTGGGGGGTTCAAAGTGCTCACCACACATCTAGATAAGTTCCTTGGGGGGTCTAGTTTCCAAAATGGTGTAATTTGCGGGGGGTTTTCACTGTTTTGGTACATCGGGGGCTTTCCAAACGCGACATGGTGTCCGATCTCAATTCCAGCCAAAAACGTCAAATGGCGCTGCTTCCCTTCCGAGCTCTGCCATGCGCCCAAATAGTGGTTTACCCCCACATGTGGGGTATCAGCGTACTCAGGACAAATTGCACAATAACTTTTAGGGTCCTGTTACCCTTAGAAAAATAAGAATTGAGGGTGAAAGATCATTTTTGTGGAAAAGATGATTTTTTAATTGTACGGCTGTACGTTATAAACTTCTGTGAAGCCCTTGTTGGTTCAAAGTTCTCACCACATATCTAGATAAGTTCCTTGTGGGGTCTAGTTTCCAAAATGGGGTCACTTGTGGGGGTTTCCACTGTTTAGGTACATCAGGGGCTCTCCAAACGTGACATGGCGTCCGATCTGAATTCTAGCCAATTTTGCATTGAAAAAGTCAAACGGCGCTCCTTCCCTTCTGAGCTCTGCCGTGCGCCGAAACAGTGGTTCCCCCCCACATATCAGGTATCAGCGTACTCAGGACAAACTGCACAATAACTTTTGCAGTCCAACTTCTCCTGTTATCCTTGGTAAAATAAAAAAATTGAACCTGAAGTATTTTTTTTGTGAAAAAAAGTCCAATGTTCATTTTTTTTTTTAAATATTCAAAAAATTCCTGTGAAGTACCTGAAGGGTTAATAAACTTCTTGAATGTGGTGTTGAGCACCTTAAGAGGTGCAGTTTTTAGAATGGTGTCACTTTTGGGTATTTTCTATCATATAGACCCCTCAAAGTGGCTTCAAATGTGATGTGGTCCGTAAAAATAAAATGGTGTTGCAAAAATGAGAAATCGCTGGTCAACTTTTAACCCTTATAACTTCCTAAGAAAAAAAATTTGTGTTCCACAATTGTGCTGATTTAAAGTAGACATGTGGGAAATGTTACTTAAGTTTTTTGTGTGTCTTATCGCTGTGATTTAAGGGCATAAAAATTCAAAGTTGGAAAATTGCGAAATTTTCAAAATTTTTGCCAAATTTCCGTTTTTTTCACAAATAAACCCAAATTGCATGAATTAAATTTTACCACTAGCATGAAGTACAATATGTCACGAGAAAACAATGTCAGATTCACCAGGATCAATGGAAGCGTTCCAGAGTTATTACCTCATAAAGGGACAGTGGTCAGAATTGTAAAAATTAGCCCGGTCATGAACATGCAAACCACCCTTGGGGGGTTAAGGGGTTAAAGGGATAATCATTCAACTTTTGAAAATTGCAATATTTTTACATTTTTGTCAGATTTCTGAAACTTTTTATAAATAAACACAAAGTTGACACCACGGAGCCGAGGAGGGACTCTTGCACTGCTCCCTAGCCTGCAGTATTCGCATGCCACCCCGCCGGATACCGCGCACTGATACGTCACGTGCACACACTGTGACCCGGCAGCCCCCGTGCACTAATACCTGCTGTAGTGCAGTGCAGCGATTGGGCATCTGATCTCTGACTGGAGTCACGCTCACTCTGTTACCCAGTTGGTGACTCGAGTTTATCTGTCTGGCCTGTGGCCTGCCTGCGACCTGACAGCATATCATCTTCATCATCATCACACCGGTCACCGGCGCGGTGGTATGGCAGTCCGTCATCAGTTGGCAGTTAGTGTGTTTGTGTGCACAGACGGTGGAGCAGGACGGTGCGGGGGCGCTGGGGGCGGCGGTGAGTACTGGCTTTTTTTTTTTTTTTTTTTTTTAATGCCGGGCCCAGCCTATTGGGGATTATGCTGCCTATGGGGGACATGTGCAACCTATTGGAGACATTTACCTGCTTATTGGGGTGATATGCTGTCTATTGAGGACCTGTGCTGTCTATTGGGGACATTTACCTGCCTATTGGGGACCTATGCTGTCTATTGGCAACCTGTGCTGTCTATTGGGGACATTTACCTTCCTATTGGGAACTTGTGCTGCCTGTTGGGGACCTGTGCTGCCTGTAGGGGACCTGTGCTGCCTATAGGTAACAATGCTGCCTATTGGGGACCTGTGCTGCCTATTGGGTATGGTGATTTTTATTTTTAATTACCATTAGGACTCAGACAGACTGTCGTATGAATCAGAATGTAGTACACAGCCTGGCCAGCCGGTCAGTCAAGTGAGACAGCTGCATAGAAATATATGCAGCTGTCACACTTGGGTCAGGAGAGCCGCTGGCCAGAATGTGCACTGTTCTGATCTCATTCCAATTAATTTTTTTTCAACTGTTTGACTGCGCCGCTACTTGTATATGTTTGAGGAAAAGGTGCGTGTAAATGGGTGTGGCTTAATAATGGGTGTGGCTTTCCTACACAAACACAGAACCTGTTGTTAAAAATTTGAATCCCACCCCTGGTTATGACCACATAAAGTGACATTGGTCAGAATTTAAAAAATTGTCACTAAGGGGTTAAATCATCAAGCTATAAAATAAAGCAATATGAACTAGCCTTAAGCAATTAAGTCTTTACGCTGACTTTCTATCATCAATTTGCCCTTTCTGCTTGGTAAGAAATGTAATCTTGCACACAATCTCTTACTAACCAAAACCCGTTTCCTTATGTGTGAGTATGTCCGTGTCCGGCTGTTATGGGGTTGGATCCACCTGAGTAAGGCTGTGTGCACACGCTGCGGATTAGGTGCGGATTCATCCGCGCGGATTTTGTAAAATCCGCAGGTGAAACCGCAGGTCAAAATACCTGCGGTTTTACCTGCGGATTGCTCTGCGGTTTGGCCCTGCGGTTTTTCATCTCCTCAATGGAGGAGATGGCAAACCGCAGGGGAATCCGCAGAAAGAATTGACATGTCAATTCTTTCTGCGGATTGAAAACCGCAGATAATCCGCGCGGAAAATTCCGCACCGTCTGCACTGCGGTTTTTGATTCCCATAGGGAATCATTGTACTGTACACCGCAGCAGAAACTGCTGCGGGTCCGCAGCGGCCAAAACCGCTGCGGAACCGCAGCAAAATCCGCAGCGTGTGCACACAGCCTTAATATCTAATTTTTGTTTACTTTTAAAATGTCTGGTTTGCTTGGATAAACAAAGCAAGGGACGGTGATGGAGACCAGAAGGTGAAAAAAAACCTCACTTCTGCTTCTTCATTGTCATAATCTTTTGAGAGTTATCAGCCAGCCACCAGTGACAATCATATCACAAGTCACATAACCAGTTATGACATCCATTGCCAATCTTGTGCCACCTTCAATTACTTCATTGACGTCACTGTCGTTGCCAAATGAAAAAAATCCTTGTTTTTATTTCTGGGACTACTTGGAATGACAGTGTGGTATTGCTGAGGGCCTGTGATAGGTTCTGCTTCCTGTAACCGATGTTTTAACAAACTCTACTCGTCTTCGTCGTCCTCATTTATACATTACATGAACTGGATGTTAGGGATAATTTTCTCACTCCAGTTGAAAAGTTGCATGGGTGTTAAGATTTGGTGTGAATATGGCCTTTGGAGGCTAGCTCAAGCTGCGAGGCATTTCATGGGGCCTCCTAAAGTTCCATTCAGCTTCCACTCCAAAATTTTGTAATGGCATACATATTCTAAAGATTCTCCTGTTTTTATACTGTGTAGAAGAGCCATCCGAGAAATAGTAGCCCTTGCTCAAACTTGGCAGGATGTCCGTTCTTATGGATGAAATCAATTTTTTTTTTTTTAACAAATGAACACCTTATGAATCGTGAAGTAAGCATGCAGATATCATAATTACACTTTTGTATTTTATTTCTGACGGTTCTTCATCCTAAAGAACAAAGGAACAATTCTCTGAAAAGTTTAAGCTTACTACTACCTCACTCTGATGTTTTCTTTGAGGTGCTTGTAGTAGCCCGACTGTTGGCGACCTATAAATGTGTGTTTTAGGCTATGTGCCCACGTAGCGTTTTAAAACGCTCACTAAAAACCGGACTCCTTCCCAGAAATCGCGCAGTTTTTTCCGCGCGATTTCACCGCGATTATGATCGCGATTTTGCCGTGACTTTCGCGTGCGATATTCAAGCACTTTCCAAGCGATTTGAAGCATCGCTAGGAAAGTGATTGACAGGTTGGTCACACTCATCAAACATAGTGTTTGACAAGTGTGTGCAGCTTTTTACTATTGAGGCTGCCTATGCGGCGTCAATAGTAAAAGATAAAATGTTAAAAATGATAAAAAAAATAAAAAATCGGGGTATATTAACCTTCCGGCGTCCCGCGCTGCATTCCCGGGCCACAGCGTTCCCAGTAATGCCTTGCGAGACCTGTGATGACGTTGGTCTCGCGTTACTATAGCGATCTCGTGAGACTACGTCATTACAGGGCCTTGCCGCAAGGCATTACTGGGACCGCTTAGGCCGGGAATGCAGCGCGTGACGCCGGAAGGTAAATATACCCCGATTTTTTTTATTTTTTATTCTTTTTTTTACAGGGGTATGGTACCCAGGGCCTGGAGGACAGTCTCCTCTCCTCCACACCGTGGGTACCAACCGCACATGAGACGCTTAACTTCCCGCATGGTGGGCATAGCCACATGCAGGAAGTAAGCGATTCTCATGCATTCCTATGGGTGGGGAATCGCGGCAATTCTTTGCGATTCCGCACAAAAGAATGAGCATGCTGCGATTTTTTCCGCGATGCGATTCCGCCGCGGAAAAAAGCGCAGCATTAGCACAGCATGTGCGGAATGCCATAGGAATGCATGGGGGGCGTTCTGTACACAATTTTTAAACGTTTTCGCTGCGTTTTCGCGCCGAAAATCGCTGTAAAAACGCTTAAAAATCGCTACGTGGGCACACAGCCTTAAGGGTTAGTCCCGCCTTAAAACGAAGTGTCATCCGTGACTCTTGTTTCATGGGCTGGTCCATGCGGTGTTTTCCTTGTGCAGTGTCTCCTTGGTGCGCAGTCTTGCCTCACTGCCTTTTGCGATGAGCAGCGTCCAGTCTGCTTAAATGCGTAGTAATAAGCTGGCGCAGAGAGGTATCACTATGCCAGACAAAGACCAGTGACATCACCTGCGTGCGTATGTGGTGCTTTGCTTACATTTTCATCTGTATGGCTTCTGACAGGCCACTGATCCTTCAGTGACCTGCCCCATTATTTCACTTACTGAATATAATATGTTTTGAGAAAAAATAATAGTTTCACATTCAGCAGGCAGGCACCTGCGCTGTAGCGTGATCGCATGTACAGTAGCATTTAGCGAATCGTCGACACGGAATGATCCAAAGAGGGGATCTTGTTATTAGGTGGTACCTTCATACAGATGCTTCTCACAAAATTAAAATATCAAAAAGTTAATATATTTCAGTTCTTCCATACAAAAAATGAAACTCATACAGCTCTGGCAAAAATTGAGACCACCACATAAAAACCCTGTCATGGGCAGCCCATTCTCCAGACCTAATCCCATTGAAAACCTCTGGAATGTAATCAAGAGGATGATGGATAGTCACAAGCCATCAAACAAAGAAGAACTGCTTAAATTTTTGCACCAGAAGCAGTGTGAAAGACTGGTGGAAAGCATGCCAAGACGCATGAAAGCTGTTATTAAAAATCATGGTTATTCCACATAATATTGATTTCTGAACTCTTCCTGAGTTAAATATTAGTATTGTTGTTTCTAAATTATTATTAACTTGTTTTCTTAGCATTATTTGAGATTTAAAAGCACTGTTTTTTTTTTTTTCAATTTTGACCATTTCTCCTTTTCAGGAAAAAAAAAAATATTGCATGGAAATTCGGAGACATGTTATCAGAAATTTATAGTCTAAAAGAACAATTTACATTTTACTCAAAAATATGCCTATGAAGAGAAAAATCAGACAAACTGAACATTTGGAAGTGGTCTCTTAATTTTTGCCAGAGCTGTATATTATATAGAGTCATTACAAACAGAGTGATCTATTTCAAGTGTTATATTTCTGTTAATGTTGATGATTATGGCTTACAGCCAATGAAAACCCAAAAGTCATTATTTCAGTAAATTAGAATAATTAACAAAAACACCTGAAAAGGCTTCCTAAGCGTTTAAAAAGGTCCATTAGTCTGTTTCAGTAGGCTCCACAATCATGGGGAAGACTGCTGACTTGCCAGATGTCCAGAAGGCGGTCATTGACACGCTCCACAAGGAGAGTAAGCCACAAAAGGTCATTGCTAAAGAAGCTGGCTGTTCACAGAGTGCTGTATCCGAGCATATTAATGGAAAGTTGAATGGAAGGAAAAAGTGCGGTAGAAAAAGGTGCACAAGCAACCGGGATAAACGCAGCCTGGAAAGGATTGTTAAGAAAAGGCCATTCAAAAATTTGAGGGAGATTCACAAGGAGTGGAATGCTGCTGGAGTCATTTCTTCAAGAGCCACCAGACACAGACGTATCCAGGACATAGGCTACAAGTGTCGCATTCCTTGTGTCAAGCCACTCATGACCCAATAGACAATGCCAGAGGCGTCTTACCTGGGCCAAGGAGAAAAAGAACTGGACTGTGGCTCATTAGTCCCAGGTGTTTTCAGATGAAAGTAAATTTTGCATTTCATTTGGAAAACAAGGTCCCAGAGTCTGGAGGAAGAGTGGAGAGGCACACAATCCAAGCAGCTTGACGTTTAGTGTGAAATTTCCACAATCAGTGATTGTTTGGGGAGCCATGTCATCTGCTGGAGTAGGTTCACTGTGTTTTATCAAGACCAAAGTCGGCACAGCCATCTACCAGGATGTTTTTGAGCACTTCATGCTTCCCTCTGCTGACAAGCTTTTTGGAGATGGAAATTTCATTCTCCAGCAGGACTTGGCACCTGTCCACACTGCCAAAAGTACCAATACCTGGTTTAAAAACAACAGTATCACTGTGCTTGATTGGCCAGCAAACTCGCCTGACCTTACCCCCCAAAGAGTATCCATGGGGTATTGTCAAGAGGAAGATGAGACACCAGATTAAAGCAGCCTGGGCTTCCATAACACCTCAGCAGTGCCAAAGGCTGCCCTGCCGCATTGATGCAGTAATTGATGCAAAAGCAGCCCTGACCAAGTATTGAGTGAATTTACTGAACATTCATTTCAGTAGGCCAACATTTCGGAATTTTAAATTATTTTTCAAGCTGGTGTTATAAAGTATTCTACTTTACTTACATAATAACTTTTGGGTTTTCATTAGCTGTAAGCCCATAATCATCAACATTAACAGAAATAAACACGTGAAATAGATCACTCTGTTTGTAGTGATTCTATATAATATGAGTTTCACTTTTTGTATTGAAGAACTGAAATTAACTTTTTGATATTCTAATTCTGTGAGAAGCATCTGTATATCTGTACCACAGGGGGATCTCATTATTGGGTGGTACCTCCTGGTACACTGCATATATCTGTACCACAGAGGGTCTCACTATTTGGTGCTACCTCCTGGTACACTGTATATATCTGTAACACAGGGAGGGTGGATCTCATTAATGGGTGGTACCTCCTCGTACACTGGATATAGCTGTACCACAGGGAGTCTCACTATTTGGTGCTACCTCCTGGTACACTGCATATATCTGTAACACAAGGAGGGTGGATCTCATTAATGGGTGGTACCTCCTCGTACACTGCATATATCTGTACCACAGGGGGTCTCACTATTTGGTGGTACCTCCTGGTACACTGCATATATCTGTACCACATGGGGGATCACATTATTGGGTGGTACCTCCAGGTACACGGCATATATCTGTACCATAGGGGTGTCTCACTATTTGGTGATACCTCCTGGTACACTTCATATACTTGTACCACAGGGGGGATCTCATTAATGGGTTGTACCCCCTTGGACACTGAATATATCTGTACCACGGGGGGGTCTCACTATTTATTGGTAACTCCTGATACACTGGCTATATCTACCACAGGGGGTCTCAGGCTGTGTGCACACGCTGCGGATTTTGCTGCGGTTCCGCAGCGGTTTTGGCCGCTGCGGACCCGCAGCAGTTTTTGCTGCGGTGTACAGTACAATGATTCCCTATGGGAATCAAAAACCGCAGTGCAGACGGTGCGGAATTTTCCGCGCGGATTATCTGCGGTTTTCAATCCGCAGAAAGAATTGACATGTCAATTCTTTCTGCGGATTCTCCTGCGGTTTGCCATCTCCTCCATTGAGGAGATGAAAAACCGCAGGGCAAAACCGCAGAGCAATCCGCAGGTAAAACCGCAGGTCTTTTGACCTGCGGTTTCACCTGCGGATTGTACAAAATCCGTGCGGATGAATCCGCACCTTTTCCGCAGCGTGTGCACACAGCCTCAATATTTGGTGGTACCTCCTGGTACACTGCATATATCTGTACCACAGGGGGTCTCACTATTTGGTGGTACCTCCTGGTACACTGCATATATCTGTACCACAGGGGGGTTGGATCTCATTAATGGGTGGTACCTCCTTGTACACTGGATATAGCTGCATCACAGGGAGGTCTCACTATTTGGTGGTACCTCCAGGTACACTGCATATACTTGTACCACGGGGGGGTCTCATTAATGAGTGGTACCTCCTGGTACACTGCATATACTTGTACCACGGGGGGGTCTCTCTATTTGGTGGTACCTCCTGGTGCACGGCATATATCTGTAATACAGGGGGTTCTCATTATTGGATGGTACCTCTTGGTACACGACATATACTTGTACCACGGGGGGGATCTCATTAATCGGTGGTACCTCCTGGTACACTGCATATGCTTATACCATGGGGGGGGGGTCTCATTAATGAGTGGTACCTCATGGTACACTGCATATACTTGTACCACGGGGGGGTCTCATTAATGGGTGGTACCTCCTGGTACACTGCATGTAACTTGTACCACAGGGGGGTCTCATTAATGGGTGGTACCAACTGGTACACTGCATATACTTTTACCACAAGGGGGTCTCACTATTTGGTGGTACCACCTGGTACACTGCATATATCTGTACCACAGGGGGGGATCTCATTAATGGGTAGTACCTTCTCGTACACTGGATATATCTGTACCACAGGGAGGTCTTACTATTTGGTGGTATCTCCTGGTACACTGGATTTATCTACCACGGGGCGGGGGGGTACCTTGCCGCTGCCCCTGAAATTTGTTCCTACTCATAAATGTATGTGCAGCCATGCAGTCTACCTCACAGCTGGTCCATGTCGTTGTCTGCCTCTGTCTGTATATGAAACATGATGCCATGATGGTTCCTTGAATCCCTTCCCAGTGTGGTTCAGAGCTAGGTGTTGATAACTTCCTCATGTCCGCTATTCACTGTACATTTTTCCTGTTCAGCTGACTACATAGCTTCAGTAAGAATGTCCCTTCCCCCCCATGCTTGGATGCTCACAGTTTTACAAGCCGTTCAGAAGGATCTATGTGTCCTGGATATACTGCGGATTCTCTACAGCGTTCTTCATGCTGTGTATGTAGTAGAGTTGTATTTCTTTCCTGCTCTCCATTTTACATATCTGTACTTATAGTCCAGTCAAAATAGGGTTTGACCCGGAACAAAATCCAAGAAAGCGTTTTTTGATTTTTATTTATTACTATTATATGTGGGGAACAACATATTAAAAGTTTTCCAAAAATTGATCACCACAAAGGTCCTAACTATGACGTCATAAGACGATGACAGCCATCGCACTAAAAATAACGAATATTTCCCTATTTCAAAGCTGTAGCTTTAGGTTACAGAAGAGTTTGCATTTTGTATACTATATATTTTCATATAACAATTTTTATACAAAGTTTTATACTAACTACATGGACAGGTGAGGTCATGACGTCATCAATGACGTCATGACATATATGTACATTTCTAGAAATTATAAAATTAATACACAGTGCATTTTAAGACCTACTTCATCACTAAATAAGCGTATCAGGTCAATAGTCACTATTTTCATCATCAGACACTGCTTCCTCACTCATATTGTCACAGTGCCCTTCTTGACATGGTCCGCATACCCGTGAACAGGCAAGTCCGTGTCTTTTGCAAGTGCACCGAAGTGTACTACAACCACGAGAACAATTGCAGTGAATTATTTTCAGAAGTGTTTCTGGCGCGGGTGAAGTATCCATCATCACTGGAACTAGACTGTTGTTCTGCAATTCCCATCCCCATTCAGTAGTGTCCATGGCCTCACCATTGTCCATCCAAAGCATCACTTGGAGGTAACTCCTAAGGTCATGATACTTTGTTGCAGAGGAGGTCGGTGGCAGTCGATCAGGTGTAACAAAGATTTTGGCTGAACCAACTTTTTTGCAGAGAGTAGAATACCTCATTGCAGACTGATTGTCTCCAGGTTTGCCCCCAAACAATGCCACTATCGCTTTACACCCAGCGTCTTCAATCTCAGCTCTGTTTTTGTTAGGTGTGGAAAAGATTTTAGCACAGCTATTTAAGACCGAGTCTCCCTTCAAAACCTTGTGTAGACCGAGTTTTTTTCCGATTCCAAAAACCGCGGAAGTGGGATCGCAACCCGTGAATGCATGAAGGAACAGAAGACTGCTGCAGACATGGTTTCCCAGGAACGTCTTCATAACCTTAATGTCGTATACTGTTGCAGGACTCCCTTTATCCGAGTAGAAATAAAGCTTGTTGCCATCGCTGGTTGACGCGTGATGAAGTAACAACACCAAAAGATCTGTATCTTCGCCAATGAGACTAGTACTTTTGTTGGATGACATTGACACTGCCGCCTTAGCAATCTCCACATCTGCATCCCTCTCTGATTGTATTACGTGGCAACCTCTGTCATTCATGCGCTGTGAAACGAGATTGATAAGAGACTGTTTGTTCTCCACATTCGAAAGGAAGTCCTCCTTTTTCCCGACAAATTTCGTTCCTTCAGCAATGTTCACTTTGTTACTTGTTCGTTTTTTGCGCCGTCGCTGATAGGTAATGTCCTTAGTGTTTGGGCCTCCAATGTAACCATCAAATACTATCGTAGCCTTACCATAGTGCTTTAGTGTGAAAGATGCATAGTCTTCAGCGATTGAACAATATGTCTTTCCTTCTGACCACTTCAGTCGATGGAGAAGAGAACCTCCGTCAAGAACATAACGTTCCACTTCTGGTACATCCTTGAGTACTGCGTCAGCTGAACTCTGATCTTTTATAGCAGCCATCAGTTGTGCTTTGTTTTGCCTCAAAGAGGGATGGTGGGTATGGTGAAAGTTCATAGGCCATCACCTCATCAAGGGAAAGATCAGCAGTTTGAGACACCACAAGAAACCTTTGGAACAAAAGAGCGGGGTCTATTGTTTTGTCCTTAGCAACGTCAATAGCTTCACTGGATGCCTAGGGTTTTGGCTTTCATTGACCGCTTGTACTTAACTGAAAACAGTGATTGACCCTCCATTGTTGACACTTTCTCTGCCAATGGTGAACAGGTTATGGACATTCACATCTTTATTTGCATTGACACCGGTGATAATGTTGCGAAGAGACACTTCATCAGAGAAAGGTGAAAAGGTCTCGAGTTTATCTGCAATTTTCTCCAGGTCTTCACGATCTCTTCTCGTCCTTGACGTTCTTGCCTCCTTGTGTTGTTCACTGGTGACAAAGCTCTGGCAAGTGAAACCCTGCATTGCATCACTGTAGGAAGAGGACACTGGCACAGACAGAGTCCACAAGGCCCTCTGATGTTCGGACATTCCACTTCCTCTGGTGAGTCCTCCTGCAGTTTTTAGGGAGCGCATCAGAGCTTGCTTGATGACTAGGTCGCAACCCAGGCCTGCCCAGTACTGATCAGTCCGCCTTACAACATGCAAGCCATTCATAAATCTATGGAAGACTGATGGCATATCATCTTCCAGAGTGGTCATAGACTGGAGGTAAAGGTAGGCGGCCTTCACATATTTCCTGTGCCCAGCAGCTGCAAGAATGGGCAAACATTTGGCTACAGCATGAAGGTGCATCAGCCAGGATCCTGTACGATCGGCCTCGATAAGCTCCCTTGCAATTTCAACCATCTGTTGGTAATTCAGCCATAGTTTACAGGTGCGAGAGTGAGCGGATAATCCGTTTCTTTTGGTGGACAAGAGGTGGACAATTTCACTAAGGCAGGTAGAAGTGATTACCGAATTCAAGTCACTCTCCCCTGTCAGTATTCGAGCATACAACTGCTCAAGTTCTTGCAACAGGTCTGCAAAACCGGGATGGTCGCAAAGTACTTTGTCTGCAACTTGCTGAGTAAGACACTGATCAAGGAGGAGATGGCCACGAACTGCACGCTGTACTGCCTTTCCAGTCGTGATGTGTTGCACAGCTTTGTCACCGTAAATTGTTCCCAAGATTTCTTTGATTTCACTCCCATCCATCAACGTTCCTATGGCACCCATAAGATTCATCAATGTGTGGAAGCTCCTGAGCATCAGGACAACATCTCGAACCGGGCTGTCTTCAGGCACCTCGTGTTTGATTTCTGACGCTTTCCAGTAGAGTGGCTGATCGAATGTAACAACTGCAGCGGATCAGTGTTTATCAGCAAGGTTGCACAGATACTCAAGAGTAGAGAAGATGCATGACTTGTCTCTGGAATACATGTCAATGATGGGCAGGAAGATTACTGAAGATGACCCCGGATGATCACAGTCTTTATGCAGCATGTGCATCAATCCATTCCAGCTCGGTGCAGGCTGTTTGAAGCGTAAAGACATCTCCCACAATACATCAACACGATGGTCAATGGCGTCGAGAAATGGCAAGGGCTTGAATTTTATGTTTTGGCGAGTGTGTTTTGCGAAACGGTATTCCCTTACATCAACTCTGCTTTGTTCAACTATCTCCAAGTCCGCAGTCTTCCGTCTGAGAACAGTGCGACTGACCTTCCTTCCTGGAGTCACAGTAGCTACCATCCCCATGCCGTGGAAAGTCCCCTTCCCATCTAACGTGATGATATTATGATCGACGTTGTCCGCAGCAAACAGTGCCGTATCCAGTCTGTCTATGGTATCACCGAGTACATCCTGGCCAACAGAAGCGGCAGCGTTTTCCTCGAATCGCTGAACTTCCGAATATGATGAACAATATCCCATGGCTGAGAGACTGTCTACAAGAAATTGAGACCTGAAATGATGATGGAGATGGACTGCTAACCCAAGCTGCAATGGAGCTACTACAGCCCTGGGACGTACAGCCTGAACAACTGATTGTCCAATGCTTGCGACCTTACTGTGAATGTCCTTTCCAACGAAGAGGGTTGCAAGCAAGCAAAGCAAACTCAGGGGGAGATAATCTAAGGCAGACTGACATTCAAGCGAAGAAGTCTGCGGATATTCATCGGTTAAAGATGGGATCTTAGACTTGATATCGCTCTTGATTAGTTTGGCCGCAATCTCTATGATGGCTCTTTTCTGGGCTTCTCCATCCGTTTCCTAACTACGGAAATAGTCCCTCAGGATTATTCTGGTCTTTTC
The DNA here is from genome assembly GCF_039654945.1 of Dendrobates tinctorius. Classification (NCBI taxonomy): domain Eukaryota; kingdom Metazoa; phylum Chordata; class Amphibia; order Anura; family Dendrobatidae; genus Dendrobates; species Dendrobates tinctorius. Next base: position 95,997,612 of record NW_027361679.1, on the reverse strand, counting down.
ACGGAAAGTTACAATGTTAGGCAACCCTTCACACTCTGCTATGAATAGCGAATCGCCATACCTCTCCTCCAGCCTATACCTCAGCCATTTATTACTATAGGCAGCACTGTCTCCTTCTACAAGATACTCCGTCATTTTCTTTGCAAGATCTGTGACAGTCAGTTGCTCTTCATCGTTGTCTTCGAGAAATGCACACATTCTCAAGAACGCTTGCTCTAGGTCCATGTTCATTGGCCTCCCTACCTTCCGCGGTTTCTTTGTAGTAGATCCACCACCATGACGCATAGGAATTCCGTAAGGCCTGTTTCACACATCAGTTTTTTCGTTCAGTCAAAATCCGCTAAAATGGCAGATAGCGGATCCATTTCTGTACTGACCACAACGTTTGTCACCGGACCGTTATTTTAACGGATCCGTCAAAGGAATTATTTTAAAGGAACCGGTGCCTGGGGAAGGAGAGAGAGAGAGAATTTTTCAGCCGCCAGAACAGAGTTTAGGGTTAAATTTCAGGCTGAGTGAAGTCTTTCGGGCATGTGCAGTGAGAAGTGCGGATCCTGCCGCCCGAAAAAACAATGCATGGTCCGTTCAGGCATGTCGGCGGACGTCAAAATTTTGGCGGATCCGCAAAAAAACGGATCCAACGGATGGCCATCCATCAAGATCCGCCGGTAATGCAACTCAATGGGGAAAAAAAACTGATCCGCCAAGAAAAATGGCGGAGCACAAACGGATGTGTGAAACAGGCCTAATTTGTCAGAAAGTTAATGTCACATGAACGATGATACAGACAGTCTGCAGCATGTAAGTCCTTCCCAAAGTACGTGATTCTCCCTTGAATGGTGATTGCCCAGTCATCATTACGCTGTTTGCAATGTGACAAGATGGACCTTACAAATCCATCCGTTTTAACAAAGCTATAGTCATCGAAATCACTACTAGATCTTGTCTTCACCACTTCATGTCCACAGAACAAACACTGCATCGTGCTATCATAGGATCCAGTAGGCACTTATGTACCTCTCTTGGCAGGTGAATGATGAACGGAAGTAGCTTTCTTATGCAAGTCTATTTGCTTCTTGTTTATGTAGTTCATACGACATCTCTTGTGCAGCAGTGCTCCAGCAGCTACCACAGTGCTAATGCCCCTCTCAATACTGGCTTTATTGATCCCTTCAGCTCCTTTCGCACCAATCACCACTGTTTCTCCATCATCTTCTACTTCATGGCTGCATAGGGGGCAAGTTTCTTGACTTTCCATCATTCTCAGCACTGTAAAAGAAGATAAATAAATTGTTAAATAATAAATATAATAGTAGTAATTGTAAAAGAAATATGATAGACACTGAAAGGCGAGTCCCATTTAACATTTTACAGCTTTGGCGGCCATATTCTTTGACGTCACATTTGGACCCTTTGTGATAACCCTATCTTGGCAAACTTTTAGGCTATGTGCACACGCTGCGGTTTTTGCTGCGGTTCCGGCCGCAGCAGTTCTGCAGACAGTGTACAGTAGCATGTTATCCTATGGGATTTACATTCTGCTGTGCACATGCTGCGGATTTTTAACTTCGGAAAAGCTGCGGTTTTGAATCCGCAGAAACAATTGACATGTCAATTGTTTCTGCGGATTCTGCAGCGGTTTGCCACCTATTCCATTGTCCAGGTGGCAAAGCCGCAGGCCAAACTGCAGGTAAAACCGCAGGTCATTTTACCTGCGGTTCTTTAGATAAAAATCTGCAGACTAATCCGCAGTGTGTGCACATAGCCTTAGTATGTTTTTCCCTACATGTAATACTACCAAAAAAACCAATAAAACGCTTTCTTGGAATTTGTTCAGGGTAAAGGATTTTTTTTTCGTATTTTGACTGGACTATTAGAAGCAGAGACGACAACCCCTCCTTCTATGTTGCTATGAATGAGGTGCAGAACATCCGTACGGAGCATTGCTTTATAAGTAGAAGACCATTCATTGACTGCATATGGCGTAAAACAGAAGCTGATCCATAGAATACAGGAGAATTTATGTGCAAACACATTCTATGGGCCAGAAAATGATTGCCGCCTCCTAACCAGGTGGGCTCAGACAATTTTAACCATTTAACCACTAGCAATGCAGTAATACAGATGTAAAAGGGGAGAAGCCAGCGCTGCCTATGGTCAGAACACAATACATAAAGTGCATATGCACATATTGATTTCTCCTTTTTTTTTATTTAACCCCTTTACTCCCAATGGTGGTTTGCATGTTAATGCCCGGGCCAATTTTTACAATTCTGACCACTGTCCCTTTATGAGGTAATAACTCTGAAAAGCTTCCATGGATCCCAGTGATTCTGACACTGTTTTCTCATGACATATTGTACTTCATGATAGTGGTAAAATTTCATTCATATAACTTGCGTTTATTTGTGAAAAAAACGGAAATTTGACGAAAATTTCACAATTTTCCAACTTTGAATTTTTATTCTCTTAAATCATAGAGATATGGCACTCAAAAAACTTAAGTAGCATTTCCCACATGTTTACTTTACATCAGCACAAAAACATTTAACTTTTTTTCACAAAAAAATTACTTCAGGTTCAATTTTTTTTATTTTACCAAGGGCAACAGGAGAAATTGGACTGGAAAAGTTATTGTGTAATTTGTCCTGAGTACGCCGATACCTGATATGTGGGGGGAACCACTGTTTGGGCGTATGGCAGAGCTTGGAAGGGAAGGGGCGCCGTTTGACTTGATCTCCCTGCAGGCCCCCCCGCCATATTGGATCCGGGGACCTGCAGGGAAGGAGGCCTCAGGGAAGCACGGAGAGAGCCCCCTCCCTGAGCGCTTCTCTCCTATGCCACCAGTACACTGCGATCATGTTTGATCGCAGTGTGCCGGGGGTTAATGTGTCGGGGGCGGTCCGTGACTGCCCCTGACACATAGTGCCGGGTGTCAGCTGTGATAATCAGCTGACACCCGGCCACGATCAGCGGCGCTCCCCCCGTGAGCGTCGCTGATCGCTATGATGTACTATTCCGTCCTTGGGACTTAGGTCCCAGGTCACATGGACGGAATAGTATGTCCAATGTAGGAAAGGGGTTAATAATACAGATGTACAAAAGAGGTTTGAATACAAGTGTGGTTTGCTAGAGGTCCATCACTCCTCATAACACAATCATGGGATGCCGATAAGTTGTCATGGCAGCCAGGGACCGATCAATGGCCCCCAGGTCTCCCATAATAATGCTGACTGACACAATACACTACAATATAGGAGTATTGCAGTCAATGGAGGTTCAAGTCCCCCCAAAAATCTGTAGGAATTGCTGTTTGTTTTTGTTCCCTCTCCTGCTAATTAACTTTCTTTTACATTCTCTTCTGCTGTAATGCTAAAAATGGTAGAAAGTTTCCATTAATAAGGAGTCTGTATCTGATGCTATTACCGTACATAAATTTCTGGGACAGACCGCTAACACAGAACATATAGTGATCAAGGTGTCAGAATAAAGAGTGGCATCCAAATTATACAGGTTTGTAAGGGTAAAATTGATTGAAAAGTAAGATGTGATTTTTAAATACTTCCGATCTCTAGACTCAGTAAAGATATGGAAAAAAAATTCCATCACGTACAGTTTAACAACTACTGACTCCATAGGCTTTTTTCTTGCACCATCGACCCATTTTGTGAATGATTTTGGTGTTTTTAGATATGGTAAGTTAGAAATTAATGAACGGTGTGCTGAGATTGGCTGCTGTGGGCAGACAAGATTTTCTTAACCCAGCTTCCAAAGAGTGTGGTGGTGTCCATAGCATCCAATCATAGCATATCTTTAACCCCTTAAGCCCCAAGGGTGGTTTGCATGTTCATGACCGGGCCAATTTTTACCATTCTGACCACTGTCCCTTTATGAGGTAATAACTCTGAAACGCTTCCATGGATCCCGGTGATTCTGACATTTGTTTTCTCATGACATATTGTACTTCATGCTAGTGGTAAAATTTCATTCATATAACTTGCGTTTATTTGTGAAAAAAACGGAAATTTGGCGAAAATTTTGAAAATTTCGCAATTTTCCAACTTTGAATTTTTATGCCCTTAAGTCACAGAGATACGACATACAAAAAACTTGAGAAGTAACATTTCCCACATGTTTAATTAACATCAGCACAATTTTGGAACCAAAATTTTTTTTTGTTAGGAAGTTATAAGGGTTAAAATTTGACCAACGATTTCTCATTTTTGCAACACCATTTTATTTTTACGGACCACATCACATTTGAAGCCACTTTGCGGGGTCTATATGATAGAAAATATCCAAAAGTGACACCATTCTAAAAACTGCACCCCTTAAGGTGCTCAAAACCACATTCAAGAAGTTTATTAACCCTTTAGATGCGTCACAGGAATTTTGAATATTTAAAAAAAAAAATGAACATTTAACTTTTTTTCACAAAAAAAATACTTCAGGTACAATTTTTTTTATTTTACCAAGGGTAACAGGAGAAATTGGACTACAAAATGTATTGTGCAATTTGTCCTGAGTACGCTGATACCTGATATGTGGGGGGGAACCACTGTTTCGGCGCATGGCTGAGCTCAGAAGGGAAGGAGCGCCATTTGACTTTTTCAATGCAAAATTGGCTGGAATTCAGATCGGACGCCATGTCACGTTTGGAGAGCCCCTGATGTACCTAAACAGTGGAAACCCCCCACAAGAGACACCATTTTGGAAACTAGACCCCCCAAGGAGCTTATCTAGATGTGTGGTGTGAACTTTGAACCCACAAGGGCTTCACAGAAGTTTATAACATACAGCCGTACAATTAAAAACTCATATTTTTTCCACAAAAATGATCTTTTCACCCTCAATTCTTATTTTTCCAAGGGTAACAGGACCCTAAAAGTTATTGTGCAATTTGTCCTGAGTACGATGTTACCCCATATGTGGGGGTAGACCACTATTTTGGCGCATGGCAGAGCTCGGAAGGGAAGCAGTGCCATTTGACGTTTTTGGCTGGAATTGAGATCGGACACCATGTCGCGTTTGGTCGAGCCCCTGATGTACCAAAACAGTGGAAACCCCCACAAGTGACACCATTTTGGAAACTAGACCCCCTAAGGAACTTATCTAGTTGTGTGGTGAGCACTTTCAACCCCCGAGTGCTTCACAGAAGTTTATTTTTTTATTTATTTTTTTTTCTCAATTATTTTTATTGAGGTTGAACAAGAAAACAAGTCAAAACAATGACAACCATAGTTACAACCACCAACAATGACAACCATAGTTACAACCACAAACAATGACAACCATGGTTACAACCACCAACAATGACAACCATAGTTACAACCACCATTCACAGAAGTTTACAACGACCGGGCGTGAAAATATAAAAATCGTATTTTTTCCACAAACATGATCTTTTAGTCCCCATTTTTTTTATTTTCCCAAGGGTAACAGGAGAAATTGGACCCCAAAAGTTGTTGTCCAATTTGTCCTGAGTACGCTGATACCCCATATGTGGGAGAAAACTACTGTATGGGCACACGTCGGGTCTCGGAAGGGAAGTAGTGACGTTTTGGAATGCAGACTTTGATGGAATGGTCTGCGGGTGTCATGTGCGTTTGGAGAGCCCCTGATGTACCTAAACTATTGAAACTACCCACAAGTGACACCATTTTGGAAACTAGACCCCCCACAGAACTTATCTAGATGTGTGTTGAGCACTTTGAGCCCTCAAGTACTTCACAGAAGTTTATAACTCCCGGGCGTGAAAATAAGTCATTTTTTTCCACAAAAATGACATTTTTGCCCCCAATTTTTTTTTTTTCCTAAGGGTAACAGGAGAAATTGGACCCCAAAAGTTGTTTTGCAATTTGTCCTGAGTACGCTGATACCCTATATGTGGGGGTAAAACACTGTTTGGGCGCATGGCAGAGCTTGGAAGGGAAGGACCACCATTTGACTTTTTCAACTCAGAATTGGCTGGAATTGAGATCAGACGCCATGTTGCATTTGGAGAGCACCTGATGTGCCTAAACAGTGGAAACCCCCAATTCTAATTTCTAACCCCAACACACCCCTAACCCTAATCTCAGCCCTAACCCTAGCCCTAACCCTAATGGGAAAATGGAAATAAATACATTTTCTTTTAATTTTATTATTTTTCCATAACTAAGGGGGTGATAATGGGGGGTTTGATTTACTATTTATGGCGGTTTTTATATTTGGCAGCTGTCGCACGCTAAAAGACGCTTTTTATTGTAAAAATAGTTTTTGCATCATACTTATTGAGAGCTATAATTTTTCTGTATTTTGACCCACTGAGTCAGGTGAGGTCTTATTTTTTGCGGGACGAGTTGACGTTTTTATTGGTACCATTTTCGGGCACGTGACATTTTTTGATCGCTTTTTATTCCGATATTTTGGACGCAGAATGAACAGAAACCAGCGTTTCATGAATTTCTTTTGGGGGGGTGCGTTTACACCGTTCCGCGTGTGATAAATTGATAAAGCGGCTTTATTCTTCGGGTCAGTACGGTTACAGCGATACCTCATTTAGGTCGTTTTTTTATGTTTTGTCGGTTTTATGCAATGAAAACTATTTTATATAAAAAATAATTATTTTTGCATCGCTTTATTCAGCGAGCTATAACTTTTTTATTTTTTCGCTGATGATGCCGTATTGTGGCTCGTTTTTTGCGGGACAATGTGACGTTTTCAGCGGTACCATGGATATTTATATGCGTCTTTTTGATTGCGCGTTATTGCACTTTTTGTTCGGCGGTATGATAATAAATCATTATTTTTTGCTTCGTTTTTTATTTTTATTTTTTAATGGGTTCACTAAAGGGGTTAACTAATGGAACCGTTTTATTGGGCAGGTCGTTACGGACACGGCGATACCAAATATGTGGACTTTTTTTGTTTTTTTATTATAATTATTTCCCAAAAATGAATTTATTGGGGGAATATTTTTCTTTTTTTTTTTATAAATTATTTGGCGATTTTTTTTTTTTTTTTTTTTATTTTTTTTTTTAAATTTTAGCACTTTTTTTTTAACTTTATTACATTGTCCCAGGTGGGACATCACTGTCTTGTGACAGATCGCTGATCTGTCACATCACAGATCACTGTGTCAGATCAGCAATCTGTCACAGGCAGTGTGCAGGTTTCCTTCTTGCCTGCACTTTGCAGGCACTGAGGAAGCCAGCTCCCTGCAGGCCCCTGAAGGTCCCCGTCGCCATCTTGGATTCGGGGGCCTGCAGGGAAGGAGCCCCCCGCAGCAGCGCTGCACATTGCGCTGCCGTGGGGGGCTCAGGGAAGCACGGAGGGAGCCCCCTCCCTGCCGATGCTTCCCTTTCACCCCCGGTACACCGCGATGGTGTTTGATGGCGGTGTGCAAGGGGTTAACCTGTCTGGGGCGGTCCGTGACACATTGTGCCGGGTGTCAGCTGTGATAATCAGCTGACACCCGGCCACGATCAGCGGCTCTCACCACTTGGGCGCCGCTGATCGCTATGACGTACTATCCCGTCCCTGGGAATTAAGTCCCAGGGCACATGGACGGGATAGTACGTCATATGGGATTAAGGGGTTAAAGGGAAGGTGCCGTGATTTTTATTATTTTGTAGTATTAATTATTGATACTTTAATTTTGTATTAAAAATAATTGATATTAACTACATTAATAGTTTTTATTTATTAACTTTTATGTTTGCCACTGGGGGCTGCCATTTTCATTAGTGTGGGCGTAAGTGTCTGGGCACGACACTTTCACTCCTCACTTACTGCAGCCATGAGCATAAGAGACTGCAGTCGGACACTGACCACATCTCTTACATTGAGACCGCTCCTCCTGCCTCTCGGCTGTTCAGTGCATGTGATGACAAAAGCTACCGTGAAGCGAGGGTCCAGGGTAAGTGTTTGCAGCAGAGAGCAGTGATCGCAGCTTGTAATTAGTATTACAGTAAGGGATGCGATAAATGCTCCCTGACGACCTGTTCAGAGCACAGCAGGGAAATCGTCACACTGCTCTGCCCTGAACAGGATGCAGCACTTCCTGGTAGAGCGATGGGCTAAAACGGGTGGGGAACCTGCGGGCCGCATGCGGGCAGGTCAGCAGTCCGCAATCCTCAGGCGGCAGCCGTACCCTGTCAGCTGCTGGCCCTTTAACTCCCAAGTGCACGGTACGCAGCGTTCATTACAGAACGCTGCCTGACTGCACATGAATGATGTCATCAGGGTGGATGGGGTTGAGATCTGTGCCCCCTTTTAACCCTTTCATACTATTGGATTAATAATTTATTAACTAGCCTTAATGTCACCTTACAATAGCAATGGGGGGGGGACAGCAATAAAAATGGTTCCTTTCTAGGCTATTAACATCTGCCCTCAGTCACTGGCTTTCCCTCTTTGGCGGGGAAAATTGCGTGGGAGCTCACGCAATTTTTTTCCGTGAATTCTTTAATATAACACCTACAGCTCCAATATTTCACACACACACACACACACACACACACACACACACACACACACACACACACACACACACACAACATTATTAGTTAGGGACATATATAAATCAAACTGATATGCAATGGATTACTGTATGTAAACCATGTGTCATATCCTGTCGGCTTGCTTCTGCACTGATTTTACAAAAGCCGACAAATTAATTACCTGCTATTCTACTATGTATCTCTCTATGAAATATATATATATATATATACACACACATTACAGACCAAAAGTTTGGACACACCTCATTCAAAGAGATTTCTTTATTTTCATGACTATGAAAATTGTAGATTCACTCTGAAGGCATCAAAACTATGAATTAACACATGTGGAATTATATAATTAACAAAAAAGTGTGAAACAACTGTATATATGTCTTATATTCTAGGTTCTTCAAAGTAGCCACCTTTTGCTTTGATTACTGCTTTGCACACTCTTGGCATTCTCTTGATGAGCTTCAAGAGGTAGTCAACGGAAATGATCTTCCAACAGTCTTGAAGGAGTTCCCAGAGATGCTTAGCACTTGTTGGCTCTTTTGCCTTCACTCTGCGGTCCAGCTCACCGCAAACCATCTCGATTGGGTTCAGGTCTGGTTACTGTGGAGGCCAGGTCATCTGGCGTAGTACCCCATCACTCTCCTTCTTGGTCAGATAGCCCTTACACAGCCTGGAGGTGTGTTTGGGGTCATTGTCCTGTTGAAAATAAATGATGGTCCAACTAAACGCAAACTGGATGGAATAGCATGCCGCCTCAAGATGCTGTGGTAGCCATACTGGTTCAGTATGCCTTCAATTTTGAATAAATCACCAACAGTGTAACCAGCAAAGCACCCACACACGATCACACCTCCTTCTCCATGCTTCACGGTGGGAACCAGGCATGTAGAGTCCATCCGTTCACCTTTTATGCGTCGCACAAAGACACGGTGGTTGGAATCAAAGATCTTAAATTTGGACTCATCAGACCAAAGCACAGATTTCCACTGGTCTAATGTCCATTCCTTGTGTTCTTTAGCCCAAACAAGTCTCTTCTGCTTGTTGCCTGTCCTTAGCAGTGGTTTCCTAGCAGCTATTTTACCATGAAGGCCTGCTGCACAAAGTCTCCTCTTAACAGTTGTTGTCGAGATTTGTCTGCTAGAACTCTGTGGCATTGACCTGGTCTCTAATCTGAGCTGCTGTTAACGTGCGATTTCTGAGGCTGGTGACTAGGATGAACTTATCCTCCGCAGCAGAGGTGACTCTTGGTCTTCCTTTCCTGGGGCGGTCCTCATGTGAGCCAGTTTCTTTGTAGCGCTTGATGTTTTTTGCCACTGCACTTGGGGACACTTTCAAAGTTTTCCCAATTTTTCAGACTGACTGACCTTCATTTCTTAAAGTAATGATGGCCACTCGTTTTTCTTTAATTAGCTGCTTTTTTCTTGCCATAATACAAATTCTAGCAGTCTATTCAGTAGGACTATCAGCTGTGTATCCACCAGACTTCTGCACAACACAACTGATGGTCCCAACCCCATTTATAAGGCAAGAAATCCCACTTACTAAACCTGACAGGGCACACCTGTGAAGTGAAAACCATTTCTGGTGACTACCACTTGAAGCTCATCAAGAGAATGCCGAGAGTGTGCAAAGCAGTAATCAAAGCAAAAGGTGGCTACTTTGAAGAACCTAGAATATAAGACATATTTTCAGTTGTTTCACACTTTTTTGTTAATTGTATAATTCCACATGTGGTAATTCATAGTTTTGATGCCTTCAGAGTGAAGTTACAATTTTCATAGTCATGAAAATAAAGAAAACGCTTTGCATGAGAAGGTGTGTCCAAACTTTTGGTCTGTACTGTGTATATACTGCTCAATAAAAGGCCGGGGTCCCACTAGCGTATCACATGCAATGCAAGAACATCGGATGAGATATTCTAGACACTCGGCTCCTGCTCTGTTGCAAGCAAGAGCCGAGAATCAGCGCTCTGTGCTCATCATCTCATCACAGCTGCAGAAGAAATGGAAGACAGTTTCTCCATCTCCTCTGCTGCGGGAATCGCACTGCACGCAGGTGATATTCAAGTGCAGTGCGATGTTTCACAAGCACCCATAGACTCATATGTGTGCGTGCAATCCAAATTTGGCATGCAGTTGCAGCATGCTGCTGTTTTTTTTTTTTTTTTTTTCCGTCTGATCGGAGCAGAAAAAAAAAGTAATTCATTTTATATATAAATACGACTATCTATCAGTGAAAGATTAAAGTGCAAAAGTGCATGAGAACAATCTCCCTAATTAATTCATAGGCCTGAAAAAAGGTAAAGCGATCCTGAAGTCAGATCTGCCATATAAGCATCAGAGAGCAGAGGCCCAAGGAGACCGACATGTGCAAAAGATAAATATGTCCAAAAAATTAAAGACCCAAACTTACTATTAGTGGAGAACGGGACCCACTGACTTCAGGATCGCTTTACCTTTTTCCAGGCCTATGAATTAATTAGGGAGATTGTTCTCATGAACTTTTGCACTTTAATCTTTCACTGATAGTCATATATATATACATTTTTTTTTTTTTGCCACATTTTGCAACTTTGCACTATAGCATACCTCTGCATATATGCATATATCACATGAGGTTTATTTATATGTATAATTGGTCTCATACTTGTCTACTAGATACCCTCTCTAAGGCCTCTGTTTTCTGATGCTTATATGGTAGATCTGGTTTTAGGATCGCTTCACTTTTTTATAGGCCTAGGAATTTTTTAGGGTGGCTGTCTCTATGCACTATTGCACTTGAACCCTTTATTGACAGAAAATCTGTGTGTATATATATATCTTTTTGTCACATCCTGCAATTTTGCATTATTGCATACTTCTGAATATATGTATATATATACTGTATATACCATATGAGACTAATTTATATGTTTATATGTGCAATTGTTCCTATAATTGGCAACTAGATACCCTCTCTTACCTTTATGTGGATACTAAGTTGCTGATTCCCTTATATACTGTATCTTTGAATTGATTTATTATTAAGTTGTATTTTACCAACCTTTTGGATTAAAATAATAAAATTATATTTTTTTATGTATTGCTCCTTATTTCATGTTTTGTTTTGGGTATCCTCTTCTAGAAATGACAGATGTAGAGGGGGCTTTCTTTCTGGTCTTCTTGAACCACTTTTCGAATAACTATTTTATATACCTGGCTTTTAGGGATCTTCTGTTCTACTAACAAGAGCCTTGTGCTTTGGGGCTGTGCTACCTAGTGGGCTAGGGGACAAGTTCTAAACTAACCTACTGGCCAGGGTCTGTTGGACCATCCCCTTTGAACTCTGATCAATAAATATGAGCGTAATTCTGGCTGGAAGGTCTGGTCCCCAGCATTTCATAAGATGACTGAGGGCAGAGCTGGGGACTCTAAAAGCAGCTTGACTAAGGAGACGCAGCATATTATCATCTTGAAATCTTGGCAAAAGTAATATTGTTTTGGACCGGGACTCTGTTATTTCTACCTCAGCAGTTCCTCTGAAAAGTTCAGGGAAGCAAGCAGCAGACTTTCTAAGTTGGAAAGTAGAACAGGCCTTAGGCTTGTTTCAGGACATGCTGCCATACTTCTGTAGACTAGGTACAATAATGTGCACAAGAAGAAGTGAAGATCCACTTCTGGTAATATATTTCAAGACTTAGAACATTTAAAACAATGATATTGTCTTGATATACCATATAGGCACAGTTGGAGGTTTGGAAGATAACGCTTTTCGATCAGTGTTTCACATCCCTCTGCACCTTCCAAAGCTCCAACTATGGCTATACGACAATGCCATTGCTTTAAATGTTCTAATAAAGTCTCAAATTTTTTTACCGCAGCCAGATCTTCTACTTGTGCATTTTGCTTCCATGTCTGGTGGAGACGGGATCTTGTTCTCTGTTACATAGAACCCGATGGGAATCCTACAAGGGTGAGCTGGATGTTATTTTACCACGTATGCTAGGTAGAATAATTCCTACTGCTTGTGAACTAGGTTATGTGAGGGTGTATTTCTCTGAAACGTGACCGAAAATATGGGTACATGTCCTTTCTGGCCGTACCCAGTGCAATCTATTTAAGATAAGTTTTGTGTTCATTCAAACGGACCAGCTTTTTTGGCTCCTATGTCTGAAAATCCCATGCAAGAGGAATAGAGTTCCAAATACAGTGCACCCAATGCTGGAGCGTTTCCAAAAGTGGTAACCACTTAGATCCAGTTGTTATTTATTTCATTGAATGTGACAGTAACAAATTCAAAATCATATTTTGCAACAATATTAATAATTACCATGTCAGATTACATGGACATCCAGTAAGTGTGCAGGCTGATTGCCTGGCAGAGGATTACGGGATTCTCATTGTAAAGCGTAGCCACTTGAGTTTGCCATAGATTTCCATCCTTTTAATCTATGTAAGAAAGCTGCTTGACTCCTGATCAAGAGTCTCACTTCTGGCACTGTGCATCTTTATAAGGAGTCTGAATATTATCTGCCATGTAAGGCTACTTTCACACATCAGTTTTTTGCCGTCAGGCAGGATCCGGCTATTTTTAGAAAAAACGGATCCGGCATAAATTTTGGAGAACTGTAGAAACGGATCCGTTTTTCTGCTGGATCCGTCTAGCAGGTTATATCTGTTTCCTGGGGGCTGGACAATTGGATCTGAGCATGCGCAGACTTAAAAAAAATGGATCCGGTGGCTGGATCCGTCTTTTTCTGGATCCGGCGCATTCCGGCGCCCATAGACTTTCATTGTGGCAAAAAGCCGGAAGCGTCGGATCCGGCGCTTCCGGCTTTTTCGCCGGAGACAAAAAACGTTACAGTAGCCATTTTTTCCCAGACGCCGGAATGAGACAAGTAGCCGGATCCGGCAAAAAACGGATGAAACGCAATGCCATCCGGCGCGATCCGGCGCTAATGCAAGTCAATGGGGAAAAACTGGATCCGGCATTGCATTTCGCCGGATCCGGTTTTCCAAAAAAAAGCCGGATCGCGCCTGACAGCAAAAAACTGATGTGTGAAAGAGGCCTAAGAGGAGACTGCGTTTACAGATGTATTGTAATATCCAAAGTTGAATTTTTTTCTGTAATTGGAAGCAATCTCATGGAGATTAACACCTTAATGACCGGAGCTTTTTCAGATTTTCGTTTTTCACTCCCCTTCTTCCCAGACAGCGGCATTTAACTAGTTAATAGGCGCGGGTGGATCGTAATTCCACCTGCGCCTATTATGGGCACATGTCAGCTGTTCAAAACCCGCCGGAGCCCTCATCAAAGCGGGGGTACTGCCTTTGGACGTACTATAATGTCCAATGGCAATAAGGGGTTAATAAGATAAGAAATTAGCACCACCACTCACCATTTGGCTGACTTGCTGGGAATAACTAAGGCCGCCACATCACGTGACCGGCACCGTCAGCGACGATTCCAATATCCATGCACACCTGCCAAGTACCATATTTGTAATGGGCAAGTGTAAGTCTGCGTTCACACGTTGCATTTTTTTCGCGGCAGGTTTTAACGCGCAATTTTGCCACGAAAACGCAAAAAAAGCATCTCATGCAATCCTATGGCATTCCGCACATGCTGTGCTAATGCTGCGGATTTTCCCTCAGCGGAATCGCATCTCGGAAAAATCAGCAGCATGCTCATTATTTTGCGGAATCACAGCAATTCCGCCCACATAGGAATGCATTGTTCTGCTTACTTTCCGCATGTGGCTATGCTCACCATGCGAAAAGTAAGCAGAACATTTGTGGATGGTACCCACGGTCCGGAGGAGAGGAGACTGTCCTCCGGGCTGTGGGTGCCATATCCCTGTAAAAAATTGAATTAAAATAAAAAAAATCGGGTTATATTCACCTTCCGATGTCCCTCGCAGCGTCCCGAGGGCTTCAGCGATACACGCGGCAGCTCCCGTTCCCAGTAATGCATTGCGATAATGACCTTTACTGACTTCGCTGTCTCGCGAGACCGCGACGTCATCAAAGGTCATCGCCGCAATGCATCACTGGGATCGGGACCTGCCGGAGCATCGCGAAGGCCTGGGACACTGCGAGGGACATCGGAAGGTGAATATAACCCAATTTTTTTTTTTTTTTAATTATTATTTTTAACAGTAGATCTTTTTACTACTGAAGCTGCATAGGCAGCCTCAATAGTAAAAAGTTGGTCACACTAGTAAAACACTATGTTTGACAAGTGTGACCAACCTGTCAATCAGTTCTCCAAGCGATGCTACAGATCGCTTGGGAAACGCTAGCATTCTGCAAGCTAATTATGCTTGCAAATCGCTAGTTTTTCCGTGGGAAAATCGCGGGAATTTAAAATGCGATTTTCCTGCGGAATGGAATTCCGGAATTCTCACAGTAACTTCCGCGGGAGTTCCGCTACGTGTGAACCCAGCCTAAGAGGAGACAGATACCCACTGTATAACAATGAACCGAATCCATATTACATAATATAGGCAAGTATGAAAGGCATATCTGAAGTGCTTACTGTTCTGTAACCTATCCCAGCCTTGTGCGGGTCTGCAATAAGTTTGAGTGTGTGGACAGGTGTCTTTTTATATAGGTTACAAGTTCAAACAGGTGCCATTAATACAGGTAATGAGTGCAGAGCAGGAGGTCTTCTTAATGAAAAACTAAGGGTACGTGCACACGCTGCGGATTAATCCGCACGGATTTTGCAAAAACCGCAGATAATCCGCAGGTCCAAAGACCTGCGGATTATCTGCGGTTTTGCCTGCGGTTTGGTCCTGCGGATTCACTATCTCCACAATGGTGGAGATAGGAACCCGCAGCGGTTTCCGCAGAAAGAATTGACATGCAATTCTTTCTGCGGATTCAAAACCGCAGCAAATCCGCGCGGATTTTTCCGCAGCGTCGGCACAGCGGTTTTTTTTTCCCATTCATTTGAATGGTACTGTACACCGCAGCTAAAACTGCTGCGGGTCCGCAGCGGCCAAAACCGCTGCGGAAACGCAGCGGAATCCGCAGCGTGTGCACGCAGCCTAACAGGTCTGTGAGAGCCAGAATTCTTGCTGATTGGTAGGTGATCAAAAACTTATTTCATGCAATAAAATGCAATATAACGTATATACTCGTGTATAATTTTGTCACAAAAAACTGGGAAAATGCATTGACTCGTGTATAAGCCTAGGGTGCACAGTGAGTGGCCCCAGTTTTGCTGCACAGTGTGTGGCCCCAGATAACGCTGCACAGTGTGTGGCCCCGGATAACGCTGCACAGTGTGTGGCCCCGGATAACGCTGCACAGTGTGTGGCCCCGGATAACGCTGCACAGTGTGTGGCCCCGGATAACGCTGCACAGTGTGTGGCCCCGGATAACGCTGCACAGTGTGTGGCCCCGGATAACGCTGCACAGTGTGTGGCCCCGGATAACGCTGCACAGTGTGTGGCCCCGGATAACGCTGCACAGTGTGTGGCCCCGGATCACGCTGCACAGTGTGTGGCCCCGGATCACGCTGCACAGTGTGTGGCCCCGGATCACGCTGCACAGTGTGTGGCCCCGGATCACGCTGCACAGTGTGTGGCCCCGGATCACGCTGCACAGTGTGTGGCCCCGGATCACGCTGCACAGTGTGTGGCCCCGGATCACGCTGCACAGTGTGTGGCCCCGGATCACGCTGCACAGTGTGTGGCCCCGGATCACGCTGCACAGTGTGTGGCGTAAGGTAATCCAGTCATTATGCTGCTGCTGCTGCAATTTAAAAAAAAACAAAAAAACTCTATACTCGCCTCCGTCGCTGCCGCTGCTCATCAGCGTTGGCTCTGCAGTGACTGTTCAGGCAGAGGGCGCGTTCTAACGACGTCATCGCGCCCTCTGACCTAAATGTCACTGCCAGAGGATGCAAGACAGCAGAGCGACGCGCAGCAGTGGACGGAGGACAGGTGAATATGGCTCCCCCGTCATACTCACCCCTTCCTGGAGCAGGTCTCTGCAGCCCCCGTGCTCGTGCTTGTTCCATGTTCTCGGCGGCGCCACTGCGTCTTCCTAATTTCAGCGGTCATATGCGCATATTCATGAGTTTAATGAGTGGTACCATGTGACAGCTGAAAGCAGGAAGTGCAGTGGCGCCGAGAGCATGGAACAAGCACAGGGCTGCAGAGACCGCGTCGGGGGGTGAGTATGATCTACCCCCATACCGCCTCCCCAGCCGACCCCCCCCCCCCGGTATATGACCCATGTATAACCCGAGAGGGGGACTTTCAGCCAAAAAAAATGAGCTGAAAATCTCTGCTTATACATGAGAATATACGGTAATTATTTAAAAATCATACAATGTGATTTTCTGGTTTTTATTTTTAGATTGTCACTGAGTTGAAATGTATCTACAATAAGAATTACTGACTTCTCCGTTCTTTGTATGTGGGAAAACTTGCAAAATCGGCAGTTTATCAAATACTTCTTTTCCTATCTATTATATAATACTTACAAAAAGTTAGGGATATTTGGCTTTCAGGCTAAATATATGGAAAATATAAAAAGTTCACACTACATTGATATTTTACCATGAAAGTAGGGCATATAAGTAGAAGCATGCAATGGTGACTCACTCATCTCGAACAATTTATTAATTCAAAAGCCAACCACAGTGGTCGGTATACCCCAACAAAAATGTCAATGTCTCAATACTTGTCATGTGGCGTTGAGCATCAACTACAGCTTGACAACGACATTTCATACTGTTCACGAGTTATTGTCTGCATCTCGCTCTTCTTAAAGGCCAGCCCTCAGGTCATTGAGGTTCTGCGTTAGTTACGAGCCTCTATACGACGACTCAGCTGATCCCATAGGTTTGCTGTGGGATTCAGGTGTGGAAAAAGTGCAGTCCACTCCATTGGGGTACCATTTGAGGTACCCTAATTTCTACCTGCCATTCTCTAAGGGTATGTGCACACGTAGTTTTTAGTCTCTGCGGATTTTGTAGAGAAAACCGCAGGAAATCCGCAGGACAAAGTGCGGTTTATCTGCGGATTATCTGCGTTTTTTCTGCGGTTTTGCCCTGCGGTTTTACACCTCATAATGGATGAGGTGTAAAACCGCAGCGTGTCTGCACCAAACAATTGACATGCTGCGGATTGTAAACCGCAGCAAAACCGCGCGGAAAAAAACGCAGCATGTGCACAGCTTTTTTTTATTTCCATAGGAAATAAAGGTACTGTACAACGCAGCAAAATCTGCTGCGTTTCTGCAGAGCCAAAAACGCTGCAGAAACGCAGCAGAATCCGCAGCGTGTGCACATACCCTAATAATATGACCTTGATGAGTTGGAGTATTGTTGTTCATGAAGAGGAAATTAGGCCTGTGTTGTTCTTGCAGAGGCACAATGACTGGATTAATGATGTTATTCAAGTAGGGGCTTGTCACTGTACCATTCACAAAGTGTAGTGCAGTTCTGTATTGACTAGACACACCGGCCCACACTGTAACACCACCAAGGGCTCGTCTTGTGACAACAGTGGCTGATGCATAGCGCTCTCCTTAATGCTCCAACATCATTGGCTGCCATTATTTCTGCTCGCAATGTATAGACTTTCATCAGTGAACATCACTTGGGTCCCTTGTCCAGTGTAGATGCTCGCTGACCCATGCAAGACCCTGATGCCTGTCCCTGGTAGTGCGATCAGGTACCCTTGCAGGTCATCTAGCACGCAGACCACGCTGATGTAAACTGTTTTGAATGGTCTGATGTGACACTTGGGAACCTCTCGCCTACACTTAAATGTTCCTGGAGTTTGGTGGTATTCATCATCCGGTTTCAAAGGACATTGTTCAAAATGAAGTGGTCATCAGTGTGGGATGTGGCCAAAAGGGCGTCCCCTTCTCTTCCTCTCTGTAGCTAGTCCAGTCTCTTTGTATCTCTGTTGCATCGCAATGAGGACTCTGTGAGACTCTAAGCTCAGAGGCCACTTCTGTTTAAGAGCATCCTGCTTGAAGCCTTGCAATGGTGAGGTACTGTTGATTTAATTACTAGGTGTTATCTTGGTCTCATGGTGTCAAAATGTGAACAGCAAGATGTGGAGGAATTTTTAAATACTAAGGCTACTTTCACACATCAGTTTTTTGCCGTCAGGCAGGATCCGGCTTTTTTTAGAAAAAACGGATCCGGCATAAATTTTGGAGAACTGTAGAAACGGATCCGTTTTTTTGCTGGATCCGTCTCTGTTCCTGGCGGCTGGCCAATTGGATCTGAGCATGCGCAGACTTAAAAAAACCGGATCCGGTTGCTGGATCCGTCTTTTTCTGGATCCGGCGCATTCCGGCGCCCATAGACTTTCATTGTAGCAAAAAGCTGGAAGCGTCGGATCCGGCGCTTCCGGCTTTTTCGCCGGAGACAAAAAACGTTACAGTAGACGTTTTTTCAAGACGCCGGAATGAGACAAGTTGCCGGATCCGGCAAAAAACGGATG
This sequence comes from Dendrobates tinctorius, assembly GCF_039654945.1. Classification (NCBI taxonomy): domain Eukaryota; kingdom Metazoa; phylum Chordata; class Amphibia; order Anura; family Dendrobatidae; genus Dendrobates; species Dendrobates tinctorius. The sequence goes on along the minus strand of NW_027361679.1, from coordinate 95,978,661 downwards.
AAACGCAATGCCATCCGGCACGATCCGGCGCTAATGCAAGTCAATGGGGAAAAACCGGATCCGGCATTGCATTTTGCCGGATCCGTTTTTTCCAAAAAATGCCGGATCACGCCTGAAGGCAAAAAACTGATGTGTGAAAGAGGCCTTATTCTAATGGAACCCTGAAAATTATTGGTCAGTTCATGGATCAAACACTTGTGAATTTTGCCATTAGGCTCCTTGTTAGAGAACAGGTTGTGCAAAAAGAATTCAAACCATGAACAATTGGACGTGTGCATTCAAAAGTTTAGAAAAGGTCACATCAAGTTCTCCTGAAAAGGTTACAGTGCATTTTAGTTTTAGGGTATGTGCGGATTTGGCCGCTTTGATTTTGTAAAATCCGCAGGTAAATCTGCAGGTCAAAAGACCTGCGGTTTTACCTGTGGATTGCTCTGCGGTTCTGCCCTGCGGTTTTTCATCTCCACAATGGAGGAGATGGCAAACCGCAGCAGACTCCACAGAAAGAATTGACATGTCAATTCTTTCTGCGGTTTCAAAACCGCAGGAAAACCACACGGAAAAATCTGCACCGTCTGCACAGCGGTTTTTTATTCCCATAGGGAATAATGGTACTGTACACCGCAGCAAAAACTGCAAAAATCCGCAGCGTGTGCACACACCTTTAGGTTCATCCTGAAATTTCGCCCGAAAGCCAAACGTCCCTAACTTTTTACGAGTTGTGTGTGTTTTATTTTGTTCACTCCCGGAGCTTTTTTCGAGTTTTTGTTTTTCGCTCCTCTTTTTTCCAGAGCCATAACTATTTTATTTTTCCGCCAATAATGCCTTGTGAGGGCTTATTTTTTGCGGGACGATTTGTACTTTTAAACACCATTGGTTTTACCATGTCGTGTACTTGAAAACAGGAAAAAAATTCCAAGTGCGGTGAAATTGCAAAAAAAAGTGCAATCCCACACTTGTTTTTTGCTTGGCTTTTTTGCTAGGTTCACTAGATGCTAAATCTAAGCTGCCATTCATAGACACCAAACATGTCTAGATTCTCTTATATCTAAGTGGTGAAAAAAAAATCCAAAGTTTGCTAAAAAAAAAAAAAAGTTGCGCAATTTTCTGAGACCCGTAGCGTCTCCAATTTTTGTAATCTAGGGTCAGGTGAGTGCTTATTTTTTCCGAGCCGGGCTGACGTTTTTAATGATACCACTTTTGTGCAGATATGTTCTTTTGATCGCCCGTTATTGCATTTTAATGCAATGTTGCGGCAACCAAAATAACGTAATTCTAGCGTTTTGAATTTTTTTCTCGCTACGCCATTTAGCGATCGGGTTAATTTTTTTTTTTATTGATCTGGCGATTCTGAACGCGACGATCCCAAATATGTGTATGTGGGATTTTTTTTTTTTTTGTTTTATTTTGATTGGGGCGAAAGGGAACTTTTAGGGTTTTTTTAAATTTTTTTTAATTTTTAAACATTTTTTTAAATTTTTCTTTCTTTTTTTACTTTTGGCTTGCTTCACTAGCCTCCATAGGAGGCTAGAAGCATGCAGAACCCGATCGGCTCTGCTACATATGGGCGATGAGCAGATCGCCCATATGTAGCCGATTTAATGCTGTGCTTTGAGCGCTGGCCACGAGGCGGCACTCAAAGCGGTCTGCCTGGAACAACCATAGAGGTCTCTATGAGACCTCTGGTTGTCCAGGCAACGTGTCGCCGACCCCCGTCACGTGACGGGGGTCGGCGATACGCTCACTTCCGGCGCAGAAGTGCTATTTAAATGCCCGCTGTCAGCTTTGACAGCGGGATTTAACTAGTTAATAGGCGTGGGCGGATGGCGATTCCGCTTGTGCCTATTGCAGGCGCATGTCAGCTGTTCATAACAGCCCATGATGTGTGACTCACGACTGTCTGCCAGCGTGTTGCATTAGCTCCAGGTCTGTCAAACAGCTAAGAAGAGCACATCTCAAAATGGTGACTTTTGTGAATAGCCCTGCACAGAAGAGCAGATCTGGATGCACATATACTGCTCTTCGGGGCTTAGAGATCATTTAAGTATGGTAGGCTGCAGACAGGATGATACTACTTGTCAGACAGGGTGCCTAAAGCTGGATGTGACGGTGTGTTTGGAGTTCTTGATGGGAGAACATTAAATGTGGGTACTGTGGGAACCCCTGGATCTAGGAATACTGCTTTGTTATACTCATTATAGGGGGCTTTGGTTGCCACTACTGTAAAGCCCCCGTTACACACTGCGATATTGCTAGCAATATCGCTGCAAAGTCACCGATTTTGTGACATTGCAACGATATTGCTAGCGATATCTCTGCATGTGATACTTACCTCCGACCGGCTCCCCCGCTGGTAATCGCTGATCGCGCGAGAAGCTGCTGGATCATTTCTCATCGTCAGCTTCCTGCTGTGACGACGAGCGACGCGTGGAGCCGGGCGGGAGGACGCAGGATCACCGCGTCTAACAGGTAAGTAGTGACCCCCGTCCCCAGCGATGTCGCTGGTGAGATCTGCCTGTGTGGCAGCTCACTAGCGACCACCTAGCGATGCACCAGCGATCCTGACTGCGTCATATCGCTAGGTGTAACGGTACCCTAAGGGAGGGGGGCTGGATGTGGCTCGCTCCCCTCTCTCAGATCTACAGCTTGTTACAGGTTACTTTCTTGTATGTTTCCTGGGTGTTCTTGAATGGGACAGAGTATTGTGCATCTGGCATTTTGTAGTCCTATCTAAAATGTTTTTTCAGGATGTTTAGTAGTTTGGACACAGAAGATGATTGTAAACCCAAGTGAATGGCCAATCTTTGGATGATCTTTTTCTAGAGTCTGTGGCATTTGAATGGGTACTAGGTGAGCATTGTAAATGGCTATTTCTCCATGAAGCTGCCCAGCTGGTTACATTTTTACGGTTAGAGCTGTCAAAATGTCACCACGTCAAGCCCAAATTGGCACTTGTGAGTGTATATACAACCATTTTGCCATCCACCGTACATGTCCATCGTTTCATTAGCTTCTTATGTGGCAGCTTTGGAGAGGGGGATGTATTGAGATGCCCCCGCTGTCTGTTTGTGCAAGCGGATAGGTTTTTTTGTGTGACTTGTATTAAGTGCCTCTGGTCTTGTAGAGGTTAAATGGACTTGGTAATGGAGCAACTGTCTTGGAGTGCAGACATCTGGTATGTATTATGCTCCATCCTTCGGCACACAATACATTTCTCTGCAGCATCCATTCCCATAGATACTTTTTCCTCTCGGTGAATGCGTTCCCTCTGGGAAGACCTGGTACGGTTATCTGTATATATGTTGTGTTATCTGCACGCCACGCTTTTTGTTACATCCCTTCAGAACTAGGTCATGCTTAGCTTGTGGTTAACCACTTGGCGCAGTCCATCCTGGCAGAAAGGTATTTAATAAATATTCCAGACCCGCTATAAATTAGTAAGGCCTCGCTATCAATTTTGTTTTTGTGGCCATGTGACACCTTTTGTAAACTGTTGGGCCATAGGTCACATCTGTCAAGAAACTGAGAACTGTGTTCCATGGGAACATTCAACTTGAAAGACTTGTCAGTTCAGGGGGTGAAATAATTCCAGGAACGTTAACCATTTTAGTACTGTGGCGGTGGAAGGCTCAGCGTGTTTGACGTCTTTCACAATACTTTGTACAATTACCAAAAGCTTTCATGTTTCTTCAAGATGTCGGTTATCGGCAGCAGCGTAGCCCAAGAGTCTTGTTCATGACGTCGGGCTGCATCTGCGTGGAGTTTGTATGTATCTTCCATCTTTTCATCTGAAGACTTGAGTAAGGGAATACATTGTGTACGCAAGGCTACACAATGTTGCCGAAGAGAAATATAAAGAAGCAAATAAAATTTGTGTAGCTTTTTTTTCACATCTTCATAGGGTCCAGTTATTGCCACGGTGTTGTTAAAATACATAGAAAATGGATTTTTCTGTTTTCTAATAAGGATATCCCCTCCTCCAAAGACCGCTGTTCCCAAAAATCACCTGATCAATGCAGGCCCATCTCCTGAAACCCTTTTTGATCTGCTGGTATTGCCAGGAGAAGCTGAAGTTCTAGTAATTTGTGAAGCCTTAAAGTGATTCGGTCATCTGTCGATATATTTGTTTTAGTTAATACTTTGTGTTCTCTGTGAAATAACAATTCTGAAGCTTACTTTCTTAGATCGCTGCACTGTGCTATTCTTCTGATCTTCCTACTAGAAATTGACGAATAATTTGCCAACTAGGTTGTCATGCCTTTTGTCGAAGGGATGTTTTCTTATAGTCTTTCGTTGTCCCCAGTGACTGGATAGGGTCAGATTGTGCAGGCACACAACCTCAGTTGGTTATACCCTGTTGTTAAGCTATTCCTCAGTTTCTTATAGGAGCTACAGAGGAACATTACAAAGCAAAAGCACGAAGAAGAGGTGCCGAGAAACGTTTCTTTTTTTTAAGTGCACAGGTATGCTCTAAAATGTAGATGAGTGGTGGCAAGTAGAGTTGAGCGAAACAGGTCGGCCAGATTCATAAGTCTGACCGACCGAAACCCGACCGCAGCATGAAGTCGGCCATGCGGTCGGTAAAACGAGCGCCAAAGTCTGATTTCTGAGAATGCTTGCACGTGACTTTTTTTCAGCCACTGAGCAAGGACGTACACTGTGGGCAACGAGATGACATGTGCAGCGTCCGGGGAGAGAGTTTTCGCGCACTTTAAAAAAGTGGTCCGGCATGTAGGTGTGTTTCCTGTCCTCCACTCCCTGCCGACTTTGCTTCCTGATTGACTTGCATTGGGTTTCGTGTTTCAGTCAGACCTTAGACTTTTCACGATAGTCGGCCGATTTCGTTCGACCCAACTTTTGAGAAAGTCGGGTTTCATGAAACCCGACTCGACCCTAAAAAAGGCAAAGTCGCTCATCTCTAGTGGCAAGTCCTCTTCAAGGCAACTCTGGCCGGTGAACGTGTGTGGTGGACAGTGATTGTCATTTGTCCACTCAAGGCCATTGAACTTGCCTTTAATGCAAACCTTTCACTGCATGGCATAATAATTCTGCTGTCTGACCACTAAAGTGTTAAGGCCTTTCCTGCCAGACTACTGTCGGGAGAGGATTTCATTCAGGGCTAAATTGCTGTAAATTCTCAGTTTCTTCGTCTCCAGAGGCAGGAATAGGAATTTTCAACTAGCAGATGTGACCTATAAACTGCATCTTCTTGTACATCTACCTTCTTCTATTCATTGCACAGCATCCTGCACTGTTTCTCTCCACATAATCCACTCTAATGTATTGTTATAGCAGTAGTAAGTTCCGTCTTAGGCAATGTGACCCTTGAGTAATGCGGTACAAAATTGCATAAACCAATATTGTGTCAAATGCTGCACTGTGAAGTACACATTGTTATATTGAGCCTGATTGGGCTGGTATGCATAGAAAATCTTTTTGAATTACTACGTGTATAATTATTTTTGAAAGTTTACACTCAACCTCTTATCTAGCCTAATTGACATTTTCTCAGTATCCCTACCGCAGACACCTAACACTGCTCAGTACAAACTGCAGCTATCAGTCAGTCTAGCTATCAGGAGACCGAATACACTTGTACTCAGAAGCTCTCTCAATTCTGATGGACTCATTTTAATATCCATATTATACACCCATTCTGACATGGTATTTCAAGATACTTTCAAGTATTCCAGCCTCATCAAGTTTAATAAATCTATTTCATAATTTTTGCAGATTTTATAGTGAAATCTGTTGACAAATCACCTAGATCTCATCCTTTTCTCAAGCAAATGTTCTTCTTGTCTTTCAGATCTGAAACCTTCAACACGTTGATCGAGGAAGCGTTGGCAACCATAAAGACGATCCCTCCACCATTTTGTTGTTTTTCTTCCATTTGCCGCATGATCCCCGAAAAGTCCTGGATTATGTTTGTCGCACTTTTCCTGTGCTCTATCATCTGGCTGAATAGAGGTTTCAAGCTCAGAATAAGGGGCAGCTAAAAACATTTTCTTAGTCACACTACTTTCTTTATTTTCTCTCTACTTACTATCAAAACTTCACTTTTGACGAAAGTTCCCTGGATTCTCTCTGTAAAATAATGCTAATGCAAAGCCCATCTGTTCTTATTGCTTAATTCTTTATTTTTTTTTATCTCCAAAATTTTTGGGTGCTATAATGCGCTAAGAACATTATAGTGCACCCGGAGACTTCTAGGACATTTTGAGGTTGTAACCGGAAACATCCTGTACAAATGTCAGCCGAAGGGTTCCAATATCGAGCACTGTATCCCTATCAGAGAGAACGAGAGGAAGACATAGATCTTTTGCCTGGTGATGTCCTAACGGTCAGCAGAGCATCTTTGATAGCATTAGGGTGTAAAGATGGGGATGAGAGGGACCCACATCGTATTGGTTGGATTTTGGGGATCAATGAAAGAACCAAGCAGAAGGGAGACTTTCCAGGAACTTATGTTGAATTTATGGGACCCATACGAATGTCATTGCCAGCCCATCGTCCTCGTGGGCAGCGACCACTGCCTGCAACTCCAAGCACATCTAGGCTAGAGTCATCCAGCTCATCAGGTAGGTTACCTTTGCATTTTTCTCCCAGTTACAGTTACAATTTTCTGTGGTTTATATGCTAAATTTCTGAGAATAAGTGGTGATTCCCCAGTAGATATGATCTTAGTAGGAAAAAAAAATGTTGTGCCCTTGCTTTCCTCTGCGATCTATTGATGGAACTGAATATTTTGGTGCCATTTGACCATTGAACTTTTTAGACATGACTGGGATCCATTTTTTTAGAACTTGCCCTGTGCTTATCATAGAATGTTATCGTTGGAAGGGACTTCTTGCTCAATGCAGGATTCACTAAACCATCTCAGTCAGATGTCTGTCCAACCTCTGTTTGAAGACTTCCATTGAAGGAGAACTCGCCATCTTTCGTGGCAGCCTCTTCCACTCATTGATAGCCCTCACTGTAAAAAAGTTTTTTCTAATATCTAATCTGTAACTTCTCCATGTCAGTTTCATTCCATTGCTTCTCGTGTTTCCATGTGCAATTGAGAATAAGGATGATCCCTCTACGCTGTGACATTCCTTCAGATATTTGTAGACAGCTATTAAGTCTCTTCTTAGCTGCCTTCTTAGCAAGCTAAACATTCCCAGATCCTTTAACCGTTCCTTGTAGGACATACTTTCCTGTACACTCACTGTTCTGGTACAGTAGCTCTTCTCTGAACTTGCTTCAGTTTTTCAATGTCTCTTTATTTTTTTTTTTTAAATTTGGTGCCCAGAACTGGACATGGTGTTTCAGATGAGGCCTGACCAAGGAGTAGAGGGGGATAAATACTTCAAATGATTTATATTCTATGCTTCTCTTAATACATCCTTGAACCTTGTTTGCCTTTTTTGCTGCTGCATCACACTTTTGACTCCTGTACAGTCTATGATCTATTAGTATACCCAAGTCTTTTTCACATGTGATGTTGCTTAGTTCTGTTCCTCCCTGTTCCTCCTTCTTCTGCAGTGTTGCTAACAGTGTCAAGAGTGGGAGAAGAGAGTTGCATTGACAATCCAACACAATGGGCAGCACTTTGAACAGATTTTATAAGTGGTCATAAACTTGTAAATAACTCATGAAAGAATAAAGTTATGTTAAAACCAAGCACACCATTGTTTTTTTTGTGAAATTCTCAATAAGTTTGATGTGTCACATGACCCTCTTCCCACTGGAAAAAATAAAGTTGGCTCCAAAATGGCCGACTTCAAAATGGCCACCATGGTCACCACCCATCTTGAAAAGTTTTCCCCGTCCTATGTGCCACAAAAAGGAAGTTGATATCACCAACCATTCCCATTTTATTTAGGTGTATCCATATAAATGGCCCACCCTGTATTAGTCGCTGCCCATTGTTCAAGCTTATCTAGATGCTTTTGAATCCTTTCTCTGTCGTCTTTAGTGTTAGCTATCCCTCCTCTACAAATTGATTAGTTTACCTTCAGTTGCCTTATCTAGTTCATGTATAAAAATGTTGAGCAACACTGGGGCCAGGACAGAGCCTTGTTGTACCCCACTTGAAACACTTCTAATTGGATGTGCAACCACTTATCACCACTCTTTGAGTACAATCACTGTGTAAGTTATGAATCCACCTAACTGCAGCCTTGTCAATTCCATACTTGCTGATTTTTTCAATAAGGATAGTATGAGATAATTTATCAAATACTTTGCTGAGGTCGAGAAATACTATATCTGCCGCATTTCCCTGTTCCACCCAATCAGTGATAGAACAGAAATATGGCATGAATTGTTTGCTACAAACCCATGCTGACTCCGGGTAATTACTGTATTCTTATTCAAGTACTTGTATACATGTTGTTTAGTAATGTTCAAAGATCTTTCCTGGTATAGAAGTAAGGCTCACTGGCCTGTAATTTCCTGGCTCAATAATTCTCTCTTTTTTCCTCTTCGCCACGACAGCACCCACTGAGAGAGGGGATCCGCCCCCGGAACAGGAAACCTACAGAGAGATAAATGGGGCGGTCCCCCTCGCTCCCTCAGTTTGGTTTCCTGTTCCTGGAAAGGAACCCGCAGAAGAGGATGCCTGGTCTGGTAGCCGCCTGCGTGCAGAAAATGAGCAGCAGGGGCCCCAGGACCGGAGGCAGCGTCGGGCGGAGAGGTGTATTCCCCCCCCAGAGCTGGTGTAATGCAGGTGAGGCTGGAGGCGAAAGTGGTGCCAAAGCTCACTGGGGGCATGGCTATACTCCCCCCCCAGAGGGGGTAGACGCATTACAAACGCCATCGGGCGTACTGAGGCCGCGCGCCCCCCCCAGAGTGGCAGAAGGGCTTGTGCGGTGTGTGCTGAGTGGCGCTGCTGGGAGTCATACCTGCGGCAGGAGAAGGCGTGGAGGGGGGGCGCATTTTTCATTTGCGGTGACCCAGCGCTCCAGGAGAGGCAACCCGGAAGTGGAGGAGGACTTCCGGGATCAGGCCGAAGGCAGAGACCGCGGGACAACGCCCGCGCATGCGCAGTAAGGAAAAAAAAAAAAAAAAAATGGAGGACGAAAAAAAAAAAAAAAGAAGAAGAGAAGGAGGAGCAGCTATAGCAAAGGCTTTAAAAGGAAGCCACAGACACAGCGCTAGTGCGCAGTCATGTCGTCCTTAGATGACCCAGCTTCGCTCCCATTAGGTCAGCTAGTGGTATCCCCACTTGGCAGTAGACAGAGCAGTGCTACGAGGAGAACCAATAGCACCAGAAGAAGTGGCAGCGCTAGGAAGGAATCCAGTGGGCCTTCCAGGCAAGATGAGCCGTTAGAGAAGAAACGTAAGGAAAAGAAGTCGTCCCATGCCTCGCCTCAGCCTGGGTCCCGGACACCGCAGCCGGTAGTTGCTGACGAAATTCACGGGTGAGTGTTTTTTGGTCAGGTTAGATAATTGATAGCCTTCTCTTTCTGGTCCATACCCCTTTTAGGCTAAAAGAACAGAGAAGGCGAAACATAGAGAGTGTGCCTTATGTTCGCAGCCCCTCCCGGATGGCCACCCAAAGAGATTATGCCAATCATGTGTTGAGGAGGCCTTGCAGTAGGAATCCTCACGGAAGAAGGAGGATATCCGGGCACTGATAAGAGAGGAACTACGGGCCTTAGGCGGTTCCAGTAGTCTAGGGGGTCACTCCTCCGTGAGAGAAATACGTTCATCTAAAGGAGGAGTCTCGCTGGCGTCTAGGTCGCCGTCAGATACCGGAGAACTAGATTCCGATAAGTCCCAGGAATACCTTTCCTCAGAGGACGAGGATCAGACGTGTTTCCCCACGGACAGTGTCAGTAATCTCGTGAAGTCTGTCCGAAATACCATGGGGTTGCCGGAGAGTAAGAACCCCAAAACCCCTCAGGACATAATGTTTGCGGGTATTTCCCGTAAAAAGGTCCGAGCATTCCCAGTGGTCCCAGCTGTAAAAGACCTAGTTAAGAGGGAATGGGAGAAACAAGGTCAGAGGACCTTCCTCCCCTTAACGTCAAAGCGTAAGTATCCCTTTGACGATGAGGAGTTAACGGCCTGGTCGAGAGCCCCCAAGGTGGATGCGGCAGTGGCCTCTACCTCCCGTAGATCCTCCTTGCCGGTGGAGGATTCGGGAACTTTGGCTGATTCTTCGGATCGTAAGACCGATACATTCCTCAAAAGATCTTGGGAAGCTTGTACGGCAGCCTTTAAGCCCGCAATAGCAGCCACGTGTACGGCAAGATCTATGTTGGTGTGGCTGAACGACTTGGAGGACAATATTAAGAATGGAGTAGCTAGGAGTAGGCTTCTTTCCTCTATGCCCCTCATTAAGGGAGCAGCGGCCTTCCTCTCCGACTCCTCCGCGGATTCTCTCCGGTTGTCGGCTAGAGCGGCAGGACTGACCAATGCAGGCAGGCGGGCCTTATGGTTGAAGGGGTGGAAAGGAGACACACAAACAAAAACTAGATTGTGTGCTATACCCTGCCAGGGTAAGTACCTGTTTGGTACGGAACTGGATGAGATTTTGACAAAAGCGGGGGAGAGGAAAAAGGGGTTCCCTAACCCGTATGTTCCGTTCAACAGGAGGGTCTACAGGAAGCCGCCGTTCGGTAAAAAGAAAGACTTTAGACCCCAGGACCGCTGGGGAAATAAGGACCCCAAGCAAAGAGGCAACCTATTCGGGAAACGTCCCTTCAGAGGAGACAGATCCCGATAAAACCGTTACACCGGTAGGTGGCAGGCTATTAAGATTCAGCCGCCAATGGATGAAGGTGACATCAAACCCGTGGGCCCTAAGTATTGTATCATCAGGCCTAAAATTAGAATTCGTTCGGTATCCACCGAACTCCTTCTTATTGACTTCTATGAAGTCCCGATCTCAGCAGGAAGCACTGGAGATGGAGATTGCGGTACTGCTAACTAAACAGGTCCTAGTGGAGGTCCCAGACGACGAAACCGGGATGGGCTTTTATTCTCCTCTATTCTTAGTCCCAAAACCAGATGGCTCTTACAGGACTATAATAAATTTAAAGAAACTTAATACCTTCCTAAGACTAAGGTCGTTTAAAATGGAGTCGATTAAGTCTGCAATAAAGCTTTTGTTTCCCAGGTGTTATATGGCGGTCTTGGACCTAAAGGACGCCTACTACCATCTCCCCATATATCGAGGGCACCAGAGGTTCCTGCGGGTAGCAGTCTGGTTCAGAGGTCGGATTCAGCATTTCCAGTTTGCGGCAATGCCATTCGGGCTATCCATGGCTCCTCGGGTATTTACCAAATTAATGCTGGAAGTAATGTCATATGTAAGGCTGAATGACACCCTAGTTGTCCCTTACTTAGACGACCTACTCATAGTGGGGAATTCTGTTTCACAGTGTGAAGCAAGAATAGCTAGGATTATCTCATCCCTACAAACACTGGGTTGGCTAATTAACTGGGAGAAATCCAGACTAGAGCCAGTGACCTGTCAAAGGTTTTTGGGCCTGCAAGTAGACTCCGTAACTGAGGAGTGCTTTCTGCCAAACGCCAAAGTAATGGCCATAATCGACAAAGTACAGAATGCTACAGGAGGACCCATAATATCATTGAGACAGGGCATGTCCTTGCTGGGGTCACTGATATCATGCATTTCAGCGGTGCAATGGGCTCAGTTCCACTCTAGAGAACTACAGTGGGCTATTCTGCAGGAGATAGACTGCAGGGGCGGCTGGAAGGGAAGATGTCCCTATCGCCCGAGGTGGTTGAATCCCTAAAATGGTGGTTAATTCCTTCCAATCTATCGAAGGGAGTACAGTGGTGGGTGACTCCCTCCAAGATACTCACCACGGATGCCAGCCCCTTAGGTTGGGGAGCCCACCTAGAGGAGCACATGGTACAAGGCTGGTGGCGTGAGAATGAAATAGAGGCCTCCTCTAATGTAAAGGAGCTAACAGCGATTTTTTTATGCGATATCTCACTTCCTCCCGCAGTTAAGAGGCGCCCACGTAAAGATCCAGACAGACAATACCACCGCAGTGGCCTATATAAACCGGCAAGGAGGCACGCGGTCAATGCCACTGATGTCTATCGCGGGAAAGATTCTGAAGATGGCCGAAGTCCATCTTCTCTCCTTGTCAGCGCTCCATATAAGAGGAGTAGACAACTCCCGAGCAGACTATCTCAGTCGCCAGGCCCTATACCAGGGAGAGTGGGTCCTCAGCAGAGACGTCTTCGAAATGATAGCGTCAGAATGGGGCAGACCGGAGATAGATCTATTCGCAACCAGAGCCAACAGGCGCGTAAAAAGGTTTGCTTCTCTCTACAGGTCGGACAACCCAGATATTCTAGATGCCCTCCAAGCACCCTGGGCATTCCAACTAGCCTATGCCTTTCCTCCGATGGTGCTACTACCAACAGTAGTCAGGAAAATAAGACAGGAGAGGGCGAGGGTCATCTTGATAGCCCCGTTTTGGCCAAAAAGACCGTGGTTTTCATGGCTGAGAGCCATGTCGGTAACCGACCCGTGGATCCTGCCGCTGCACCAGAATCTTCTCTCGCAGGGACCCTGCTACCATCCACAGGCCAAAGCCCTGCACCTAGCGGCCTGGAATTTGAAAGGGAGCTACTGAGGCAGAAGGGTTTCTCAAGGAACCTAATCAATACCCTGCTACAAAGCAGGAAGGAGTCCACGACAAAAATATATGCTAAGGTGTGGAGGAAGTTCCTGGCCTTTCACCCAACAAAACTAGCTGGTGAAGTACCCATTACGGCCATTCTAGAGTTTCTACAAAGAGGCCGAGAACTTAGACTCTCAGTAAGCACTCTTAAGGTCCACGTGTCAGCCCTAGGAGCCCTGTTTAACTATAACGTGGCAGCAAATAGATGGGTGACTCGGTTTATCTCGGCCTGTCAACGAGCAGAACCGGTGCATGTGCCTCGACTTCCAGCGTGGAACCTTACTCAAGTTTTGGATGCCTTCACTCAGGCACCGTTTGAGCCCATAAGCTCAGCATCAATAAAGTGCCTCTCATTGAAAACGGCTATGCTGGTGGCCTTAGTATCAGCCAGGAGAGTGGGTGATCTTCACGCTTTATCAGTAGACCCACCGTTCCTGTTAACAACACGAGACAGTCTGATTTTAAAGACGGATCCGTCCTACCTGCCCAAACGGGCAACTAAATTTCATAGATCTCAAGAGATATGCCTACCTTCTTTCTATGAGAACCCGTCAACACAGGACGAGGAGAAATATCACACCTTAGATGTGAAGAGAGCCGTGCTAGCCTATCTAGATAGGACCAGTCCCTGGAGGCAGAGTAGGTCTCTTTTTGTCTCCTTCCAGGGCAGCAGGAAGGGGTCTGCAGTTACATCGGGCACGATATCCAGATGGATTAGAGATGCGATCACAATGGCGTATCTGACAAAAGGAGAAGACCCTCCACTGGGGATTAAGGCGCACTCTACTAGAGCCATATCATCCTCCTGGGCCGAGAGGGCGAACGTCCCAATTGAACAAATATGTAAGGCTGCAACCTGGTCTTCTCCATCTACCTTTTATAGTCACTATAGACTAGATTTGTCCTCTACCGAGGATCTAACTTTTGGTAGATCAGTCCTTAACACGGTGTGCCCGCCCAAGTGATTATCTCTGGAAATCTCTCAGTGGGTGCTGTCGTGGCGAAGAGGAAAAACCGGATTACTTACCGGTAATACTCTTTTGTAGAGTCCACGACAGCACCCGCTCACTTCCCTTCCGTAAGAATTTTTTCACACATGGGTCTCCTTGGTGGTGGAGATTATGATTTAAGTTAGATATGTGATTAAACTTAGTAAGCTTAAAACTGCATAGGGGTAAGATAGATGAATCGCCCAAACAGTTTGACTAAAACATGTATGGCGGTTCCTCCGTTGTTCTCGGTAACACAAGCTGAGGGAGCGAGGGGGACCGCCCCATTTATCTCTCTGTAGGTTTCCTGTTCCGGGGGCGGATCCCCTCTCTCAGTGGGTGCTGTCGTGGACTCTACAAAAGAGTATTACCGGTAAGTAATCCGGTTTTTTGAAGATGGGGACAACATTTGCCCTTCCCCAATCTTCTGGGACTTCTCCTAATCTTCAGGAATTTTAAAAGATTCTGGCTAGTTGGTCTGCAATTTGCTCTGCTAAGGCTGGTTTCACACTTGCATTTTTTTGCGCTGCGTTTTTGCGCATGTGTTTTTTTCCTATACTTAACATGGGTCTGCATTGGCATGCATTTGTACGCGTTTGTATGCGCATACGTTTTTTTGTAGTGTGCGCCCAGGCACACAAAATGCATCCTGATGCATTTTTTGTGCGTCCGACCTGTCTCAAAAAAACGCATGCGCACGCAATGCGCACAAAATTCACCCAAAAACACATTAAAGTTTATGGGAGCGCTGACTCATGCGCACGTCAGTGCAAAAAAAATGCGTTTTTTAAAAAAACCATGCGCAAAAAAACAAGAAAACGCATAAAAAACGCATGATGCGTTTTTTATGCGCATTTGCACTGCGCACGCAGCGCAAAAAAACGCAAGTGTGAAAGTAGCCTAACTCAGTACCCTAGGATGTAATTCATCTGGACCAGGAGATTTAAATTTATGTAAATTAGCTAAATTGGCTAAAGTGTTCTCTCTGTTTTATAGATATTGTGGATTCTTTTATTCCTTCGATAGCACCGTAAAGATCAATTGATAACAATTGCTTTCTTAGAGAACATAGATGCGAAATAGGAATTTAAAAGGTTAACCTTCTCAACATCATTTTTTACCACTTCACCCTTCTCATCCTGTAAAAATGACTTTTCTTTTGCTTTGGGCATACCCCCAAATCCTTTTTTTTTTTACTGCTTTTGCTCTCCCTTGCAAGCCTCACTTCATTACTGGATTTGGCTCTTCTAGCTTGCATTCCCTGCAAACAGCCTTGTATTCTTAAAAAAAAAAAAGTGGACGGCCCCTCCAAAAATAATATATATAACTGAACATGAGGTTCTTAGTTTAACATTCTGATCAGACTGTATGAAGCTCACTGCCACTTCACGGCAAACCTCGGAGCGGAGCCACACGCCGACCGCCGTCACTGTGGCAAAGCACAAGCAGGGCAGATGGCCCGGTGTCTTCAGACCGTGCCACCCCACCAGCACAAAACCACGGCAACAATGGCCGCCACACTGCACCAACACCAAATGTAAGGAGCAATGAAACTCGCCTCCATCAAGCTCTTCAGTGAGAGCAGAAATGGGCTAGACCCCTTACTTTGCAGTCTCCTGCTAATTAAAATCACCTGTGCCAAGGGTGGTAGAGACCCACTACAAGGTTTGCCGTGACGTGGCATTGAGCTTCATTCAGTCTGATCAGAATGTTAACCTAAGAACCTCTTGTTCAGTTATATATATTTTTGCCTAGCGGCATTAGATCATTGTATGATGTTTTGAGGTGCTGCCCACTCTTTTTCTCAGCATGTATCATTATATTCTTCTTTAGACATGCCCCCTCTTTTTCCATTTATCTATTTTTTTTTCTTTTTAACAATTGCTTAAGTTCTGTGTTCATCCACCCTGGTCTGTTTAAATGATTCCAATTCTTCCTCCTTTTCGGGATTGTTACTGATTGTGCAGTGAGAATTTCACTGAGGAAAATCTCCCATATTTTTTGGACATTTCTGTCCTTTAGAACATCCAGCCATTGGACCTTTCCTATCCACTTTCTGAGTCCATTGAAATCTGCCTTTCTGAAGTCCAACCTTACAGTCTGAGTCCTCACTGATCATCTTCCTGTAATCCAAAATTTGAGGACAGCATGATCTCTGCCTCCTAAATTCCCAGCCACCTTTACATCCTCATCCATTTCCTCTGTTAGTATGAATTAGGTCCAAGATTGCAGATCCTCTTGTTTGCTCTTCTACCTTTTGAAAGATAAAGTCAGAGAGAGAAGATAAGTTTCTGGACTCATTACTTTTGCCTGAGAGAGATTCCCAACAAATATCTGTATAGTTACAATCTCCCATGATCACTGTCATACTGTTTTGTGAACAGAGACATATACAGTGCTCTACATTATTGAAGCCTAGAAAAAAGTTTCTTTATTTGGGAGCCCTGGAGTACAACACTTTAAAAGTAAACGCGGAACATTGCTTTTTATAAGCAGACCTACCCTGATGAATTTCCTTGCTCGCGCATGCACAACCTATCCACTTCTCGTGAATACGCTGCTATAGCATATTGTGCCCTAGCCATGAAACTCGGCTTGTTCTCTGACTCTGGTCCACAAGCTGTCGGCATCAAAGAACGGCCAGGGAGGGCCAGCAGAGCACATAATTCCTCTTTTGTCCCTCTCCAGTCCTCAAGCCAGCTCCGATATCATCCCTTGTCACAGACATTTTCTATAGAGTACAGCTCTTAGCCTGCCAATTTTTTTTTTTTTAACCCTTATGCTCCTTAACCACCAACTATAGCATGGAACAGTGCGTGTTTTGTGGAAATTCAGTTTGGTGTGTTTGCTTCCTTAGGTCTCATCGCAGTTCGTAGGCTAATACTGTGCCTCAGTAGTCCTTTTTTTATGAAGTTTTGCAAAACACGTATACAGCATAATCTAGGCCTATAGTGACAAAAAAGACTATTTCAGAATAGTTCCATGTTATCAGTAGTCGCTATGTACAGCAGTACAGCGGAGATTAATTGTGCCACAGTCGTATCATTTTATTTGCTTTATTTGGATTTTTCTATAACTTTTCATATTGATGGATTATATATGCGTGTGATGTTCACAGTGTTGCAGACGTTCTAAGTTGATCTTGCTGAAACCAGTTTGAGATTTGATCTTTTTTTTTTCCTCCCTTTTGAGCTTTTGAGACACGTGGTAAAAATTCAATTGGTTGTATGGGAAGCAGCACAGCAGAGCGAGCAAAAAAAATTCCCCCTTTGGAACATGGAAGGAGGAGGGGGAAGTGCTTTCCATGTCTCTAGCAATTATTCCCCTTTTGTAGCGTGAGAGTATTCTTCTCATAGTTTCCAGTGTTTTTTTTTTTTTTTGTGTGTGTAAAAGACGAGAAATTAGAGACTGTACTGCTTGTGCGTACATGAGGTATTTGATGTGCATTGTTAGACGAGCATATCTAGACTGTTACACATTTATAGCCCTAAATAGAAGGAAATGCCAAAAATACAAAACAAATAAATACCTATGAGCAAACAAACTGAAAACCTACAAAAATTGTTCAAAAAAAGTAGGCAAAAACAATCAATATTTTTGAAAAATAGAATTTTATTGGTACAATATTTAAAACCGAACACCATAAAAATGAGAAAAAGATAGGAAAAAATAAATAATATGTTACAAATTTAGGCCTCAAACACAGGAGCCATACCAGAACTCCTAGAAGCCTATGGGGTCCACTGTACCTACATGTGCCCCCCAATTCATAAAATATACAGTCTCTTCTGTGAGATTCTGTATGAATTGGCTCCACTGTTCAGTCACGTTGGTTCTGTCTGTGAGCATACCAGCCAACCATACTCATGTGGTACCTTGGTACAGACACGACTCCCTTGAAGTATCTGACTACGTCACTATGAAAATACTGTCCTATCTGCAGGCACCATGTTAGGCTGGTTTCACATTTTCGGATGGAGGAGCTGCGGAGGGATGTGGTCTTCCTCCGTGAAGCTTCGCCCACTGCTGCACCTTCTCTGGTCAGCTCCGCCTACGACCACATGCGGCCTACGTACCTATCTTTAACAGTGGTTATGCAGGCCGTGCGGATGCCTCCGCATGCATCGTTTTGACAGTGCAGCTATCGCATCATAATTTCCAACTTGTTGCGTTCGCTGGTCGCCGCACCATCAGAACGATGCATGCAGAGGCATCCGCACGGTCTGAGTACCCAATGCTAAAGATAGGGTATGCAGGCCGCATGCGGACGTAAGCGGAGTTGACCGAAGGAGGTGCGGCAGTGCGCGGAGCTTCACGGAGGAAGTCCGCATCCCTCCGCAGCTACTCCATCCACCAATGTGAAACCAACCTTATAGAGCAGGGGCGCTGAGCAGATTGATATATAGTTTTGGGAGAAAAAGATTCAGTATAACCTGTATATTGATGATTTAATTCTCCGCTCTTTCTGGGATCATTAGTCCAGTGGGCGGTTTGATCAGTGACTGACAGCTTTCTTGTTATAAGTGTGCACGCAGAGGTAGCTGTCAGTCACTGATAGGACCGCCCACTGGACCTCTGCACTCTCTGGGGTTTCTGACCAGTGGGCGTTCCTATCAGTGACTGACATAGCTCTGTGTGCACTCTTATACAAAGAAGGCTGTCAATCACTGATAGGATCGTCCACTGGACAGAAAAGCATTTTTGTGGTGATGTGAAGTTTCCAATGTTTAGTGTAAAAGATTCCGGAATTGTGGGACTATCGGAGGCTTCAGAGAAAGACGACCTAACAGTTATATAAGGAATACTACTCTCCTTTATATGGAAGGACGGCATTGGCTGCAACTATTCCCACGAGTTCCCCAGATAACATGCATGTATGGCTCATTTGAAATTCCAGTTAAATCAGTAGTTTACCACTGATGTCACTTGTTCAGTAACTAGAGACCATTTTATCATGCTATCGAACATCTACAGGGCATGGGTCAGGATCCATCAGCAAGCACAGACTTCTACTTAATATTCTTTCTATCGTATCTTCTAGCTCTAAATGATCACTAATGGGAACCAATCACCAGTTTTGTTCTATGTGATCTTTGAGCACCATGATCTAGTGGAAGACACCCTGATTACAGTGACGTGTCACTTACTGGGCAGTGTGTTGCTCAGGGGCAGACATATCATTGGTGCAACTGCACTGGAGCCCACTAAGTAAAGGGGCTCACTGTCACCTCCAATACTGCAAGCAGCTCCTGTCATATACGGAACTATTGACCTGCAACTGTTCTTGCACAGTGGCCCTTCTATATCTTAAGGTACTGTCACACTTAGCGATGTACCAGCGATCCCGACCAGCGATATGACGCGGTCAGGATCGCTGGTACATCGCTAAGTGGTCGCTAGTGAGCTGCCACACAGGCAGATCTCACCAGCGACATCGCTGGGGACGGGGGTCGCTACTTACCTGTCACACTAGACGATCCTGCGTCCTCCCGCGTCGCTCGTCGTCACAGCAGGAAGCGCCGCAGGAAGCTGACGACGAGAAACAGTCCAGGACGTTCTCGCGCGATCAGCGATAACAAGCGGGGGAGCGGGTCGCTGGTAAGTATCAGACACAGAGATATCGCTAGCAATATCGCTATAACGTCACAAGTTATAGCGATATTGCTAGCGATATCGCTTAGCGTGACATGCCCTTAAGTATGCCTCTGGTTTTGCTGTTTCAATACAATCAGTGTTTTATCAGCAGGAGATTATCACTTGAGGACCACTGGCCTTGTGCCTCCTAGTCTTACCACGCCCCCAGCACTGATTAGCAGCGCTCTATAACTATACCTTGTACACAGAAAGCTGTGGTGTAGGCAGGTTATGTAAACTCTGGTAGATGTGCAGGAGAGAAAACTGTGGCTCTATCATAACTGCTGCACCCAGGAAACTAAGTGATGCATTGCTGGAATCAGGGTCTCTCTGCCTACCTCATGCTGCTGTCAGATCACATAACAAAACCCTGCTGACATACCTTATCAGTCTGTGTATCAAAGTCGAGAGTGGCCAACTAGGTGCTCATAAGTGCAAAAGCTTTATGGAATGAGGACCTTATATAGTAAAGAGCCCATACGTGCTAGGTTTAGTTAATATTTTTTCAGTTCACCAAAGTAGCATCCATTTTATGAATCTTATTTGTCTTTTCTGATAGAATAGGACATAGAAGGTTTGCTGATTTTGCTGGACACGTTTGGAAAGCTGGGGTGCAGATTCCAGGACTTGCTTTCTCTGGGTGGGGAAAGAGTTAATGTGCTCACAGAGCTTGGAATCTGCTGACAAGGCTAAATAAGCCTGACTGAGGATTAAGCCCAGAGCCAGGATGTGTGCAGGAGGAGGGGAAGCATCAAAGTCTAGCTCTGCAGCTTGCCTTCATTTCACATTTCTCCTCAGCAATGCTCAGGGGTGACAAATGCTGATTGCCTGAGAAGCTGGTGGAATTTCCTACTGTTCAATTCTGCCATCATGGGCAATAAAGCACATGATCACAGTGTGGTAAAATGAAATATATGGCAGGCTGATGGGGGAAAAAGAGAAGGAAAGATACCTCAAGTATTAGACCCTTTAGATGAGAACTGTTACCCAACTTTACTCTCGTGAGCCATCCTTCATGTGGCCTTCATTGAGGGTTTTTCATAGAGGTTTTGTATATATCCAACCCACACGAAGTGTATGTCTACTTGTGGATACTTATTGGCATAGTGCTTTGTATTCTGCTTAATGTTTCGAAAAAAGACAAGCTGCATAAAGCCCCTCATACACAATATCTGTGAAGGACTTGATGCTCAGTTGATGTAGAAAAAAGATTTATTTGCAAGCCACAGTGCACATATCTGACGTGTCAGTTTAGACCTTCTTCAGCCATATGGATTGCCATAGAACAATATAGGAATCAATGCTGAAACTATGTACAGGATACACTGTGTCTGGAAAGGTATGGCACCTATAGACGTCAGCATGTCATGTGACTGTAGGGTTCAGGCCCGCAACATCTCTATGTTGGTAAAAAGTTTTCAATAACTTCTCCATTGTATTTCCTGGTTTATGTTCAAGGATGGATCAAATCCTCTTATGAGAAGGATTCAGATCTTTGAACGTTTTGGCTACCTGATTTTAGTCCTGATGATGTACAGCAAAAACTTAAAATATATACAGATAGATCTGCTTTAGAGGGAAAGTTCTTTCTATAGCTACTTTCACACTTGCTTTGTTTTGCAGCGCGTTTTTCCCACAAAAAAAGCATAGAAAAAACGCATACAAATGCTGCCTTTTTTTTCAAGCATTTTTATGAGCATGCATGAAAAAAGCGCAGCGTTTTTATGCGTTTGTATGCGTTTTTAGTGCATTTTTACCGCGTTTGCGTTTTTTTCCAACATTAGTTGGCCCCTCACACTAACCCAAACCATGACTTTACTAACCCTGACCCTAACCTTTAACCAAACCATACCCTAACCCTTAACCAAACCATCCTAACCCTTAACCAAACCCTACCCAAACCCTAACCCTAAACCCTAACTAACCCTAACCCTTAACCAAACCATACTAACCCTAACTCTAACCCAAACCCCTAAATTCCATTGTCTAACTAATGGTCAACAAAAAAACGCATGCGCAAAAAAACGCATACATGAGCATGCCAATGCGCACCCATAGACTTATAATGGGTGTCTTGCTGTAAAAAAAAAAACGCATTGCGCGTTCATGCGTTTTTTTGAGGCAAGTCAGACGCCCAAAAAATGCAACAGGATGCATTTTGTGCGCCCGAGCGCACACCACAAAAAACCACATGCACGTAAAAACGCATACAAACGCATATGTATGCGCACATAAGCGCATCCCATGCAAAATACAGGGGGAAAAAACGCATGCGTTTTTTAGCGCTAAAATACAGCGCAAAAAAACGCAAGTTTGAAACCAGCCTAAGTATACTTAATGGAATCGCTTGTAGGTCTACTAGAGAGGTGTGGTATAACGAAAATGTTCCTGTGCTGAGATAATGTTCTAAATGTGCCCCTTCTGTGTACTGTGTAATGGCTGTCTGACCGTGCAGGAACATGGTCTGATCATACCACGGGATATTGCCTAAAACTAGGCAGTGAAATGTTTTGCCTCACAGATAGAATCGGCTGTGATCCCATGCTGTCCTGTCTGTATACTAAACTTCCTTCCTTCCCTGGCCAGGAGCTGAATTATGATCAGACCATGTTCCTGCAGGGTGAGGCGTTTACAACAGTCTGCAGACTGAAGAAGGGATCCTGACTGCAGTGCAGACCATCATAAATGGTCAGGATGAATATTTAAGTCTTTCAATAATACTTTTCCCCAGTGCAGTACACTTGGTTAAGTTCATCTGTAAGCAGTGTCAGCCTGGGAAGCTAAGGGCCCACCAGTAACATTGAATTTGGGGGGCCCACTTTTTACCTGCACACAAATATTACACGACCGTTGTTCACAAATCTACCTATATCTCTATATAATAATACACTGGGTAGTGTGGTACAGAGTGAATTATGCCAAGTACTGCCCATACTTTTGAATTGGGGGTATAAATGTGCACAGGAGCCCACCAGGGGATTCCCCTGTTCCCCCATGGGCCAGTACGAGCCTGTATGTAAGCCAAGGTTCACACCTAAGGGCTTTGGACATTTAACAATTATCTACAAAGAGGCTAGTCAGTATTTCAAGTTTGGGGTAGAGCCTCGTAGTGATGTTGCTGTTTCTTGAAACTGCTGGTTGGAAATGGATTGTTAGAAATTGAGGGTTAATTGATTACTTATTATTAATGGCCCTCATTTTTTATACAACTTCATGACTATTAACAATAACCAGTTGAGCTACGCTGCTGTTGATAACAGACCCGCATTGCAGCACCCTCCTGGCCTTATGCTGGGTAGGATGTGGCCCCCTAAGGTCTAGTTAGGTAAGCATAACTGTTTAAAGCTATATAGTTTACAATTATAACTGCAATATGTACTCCATTCCCACTCATTCCATTCTTCTTTACGTTAGGTTACCTCCTACTTGAACTTGTCGATCAGTTTACCCCTCCTGAAGAAGCTCCTCTTCTCCTTCTAAGGTTACTCAAAGCGATTGAAAAAAAAGGTGAGTTTTTTTAGATTGTTAATACATGTTCAGATGGTTATTTACCTCACTGAAACAGTGTGTTGTTTGTACTTACTGTTTAAAAAATAATATAACTTTTCATACATAGTTTTATTCAGTTATACTAACAGCTGTTCTTAACTCCTTACCAATAGTGATGAGCGAGTATACTCGTTACTTGAGATATCCCAATGTGCTCGGAGATTGTTTCTGTTGCCACAGCTGCATGATTTGCGGCTGCTAGACAGCCTGAATACATGTGGGGATTGCCTGTTTGTTAGGAAATACTCGGAGACCACCCAAGCAGTCTCCTGAAATCTCGAGTTACGAGTATACTCACTCATCAGTACTTACCAACATTGTGCTTCTTGGTTCCGTCCAATATCAGCTCCTTGTCTTTGATGCAGGCGCTGAGCCTGCATGTTTCCCAGCAGATGCTAGCTGTGTTACTTATCTTCTGCCTCTAACAACAGCCAGCAGTGGCCTGTTACATTGTAACAGAGTATGTTGGTAGAATAACCATGAGTTTTCTGAGAATCTTCTAGATCATGGCTGCACAGCCTGTTTTGGTCCAAGGGCCACATTGTCATGCTGTTGGTGCATGAGTGCATCACCAGAACAATAATCAGTACATGATTGCAGCACAAAGCTTAGTACAGCTCACAATTGCAATGTCACGTCAGCCACATATACCATTATATTGCACCAACCTCCAACTTTGAGTATGTACTAGACAGTGGTAAGGAGCTATCTACTGGGAGGAGTTGTTAACAGCCATCAAAAGACGGCAAAATATGCAGGAACCACAGTACTGGTGAGATGCATTCAGTATCACAAATGAACAGTTAGATCAAGGAACCATAGAAATGCCGTCTTCTCGTCCTTCCCATCCCTTTTGTCTGCATGTATTACAGACTCCTTGATGGCTTTGGACATCCACAGCTCATCTCTGCAGACTGCCCTTTTCTTAGGTCTTCTGCAGCACATCCCTACACGATTCCCTTAAAAATAAGTGTCATTATTGTGCTCCTAAATAAAAAATATCTTCCCTACTCTGTGCTTCTTTGCTGACATTTCAACTTGTGTTTTGTATGTAACCCCTTGTCATGTATAGCACCATTCAATCAATGGTGCTATAAAGATAAATATATCCCCCCACACGACCCCTCTCCTTAATATGTCCCCTCACACTGTAAACCTCCATAATATGTCCCCCACCCTGCCCTGCTCCAGAATATCCCCTACCACTGCTCCTGTTCTCACATTATTCCCCCTACTTCACCATGTGTGCAAACAATAACACCCCTTCCCCTTTCCAATACTAATCTGGCTCCTAGGTGGAGCACTTACCGTCCCATGCTGTGCCTGCTGTGTCCTGACAGCCTCAGTGTGATGAGGTCAGGGGGCGCTCTACTCCTGTCCCGGTGCTACAGTGTTCATATGAGGAATGGAGTTAGCATCTCCTGATTCTCCATAGGCCACAAGAGACCCTTTGGCGCCCGCATGTGGCCCCCGGGCTGTATGTTGTGCAGGCCTCTTCTAGATCAGCCTGTGAAATCTCTTAGATCAGGCAATATCTGAATGGATTATAGTGGCTTATTCTGATAAAGCGATCTAGATAATGACAAAATATTCCAAAAATTCGGCAATAATTGGGGTGCAATTTAATACAACCAGGAGTTGATTGATGCTTACCAAGCCTTCAGTTATAAGAGTGTGCATTATTGTTTTCATCCTTCATCACTGTCTTAAAGGGATTATCCAGGACTTTGCTTATTTTTCTTATTGGGCTTTTAACTTAATGGCAATTCTGCATGGACAAGTAGCTTTTTCTCTTCCACTGTGCTCTGTAGATGTCATACTGTTTGACTCCCCGCTGCCTAATAAAGGGAGCTGGCTGTCAATCAGCATGATGTTGGCAGTGACTCCCCTTCAGCAAAGCAGACTGCAAGCTCTGTTGACAAGAGGTTAAATGAAGCAGGAGAATGGCCAGCAGAGATCTGCATTGGGCAGAACCTGCCGGTACGTTATTAGGCCCATAGAGCAAAATAAGCAAAGTCCCTTTTAAAGTGATTGTCACACGAACACCAGTTACCATCTATACATGTTAGAGGATACGTGCATCACTGTTGGGAGTCCTGTAGCGGTATTATGCTATCCTCATGTAGGGCGGCAGATTTAGTGAACATATGTCTGGCAAATAGTAGAAACAAAACATTTGCAGATATTTTTTGCTCTTCTTCGTTATTGGCGTTTTATGTCAGCTTTTAAGTATTGCTTATGGATCGTGTGTTTTATTAATAGATGCGTAGTGTGGGTTATGCCTGCAGCTACCTAGTGCAAGTATAAGGTGATGAAGGCCCTCAGAGCAGGCATATGGCATGGGGGCTGGGAGCTGACTTGGCTGCTCGGGTGCTATGTAAATTAAATTTGTATGCCTTCTTTCCCCCTCTGTAGGACTGGACAGTGAAATGCTTTACAGGACCGCTGGCTCGGAGTGTAGACACACACTAAAATCCGGTAAGAACCAGTTCTCACAGGGGTCTGTATAGCAAGCCATGGGGAGGTCTGCTCCTTCTGTGCAGGAGATATATCAAGGGTGTCGTGTGCTAACAGTTTACTCTGCATTTGACACTTTGTATATTGGTTTTGTTGTCAATAATGTAGTTAGGTGTAATGTTTCCTACGTATCCTACAAGACGTGCTGGATGGAAGCATGAAAGTGAATAAACACTGTGGCTGGTACACACTGCAATACTTAGGATTTTTTTGTTTACTTAGTCAGAGTTAGTCAATATTTCTGCATTGTTACCTCTGGGGAAAAAGCAGATCCCATTCTACTAGCCGGTACTGGTACAGATCTGGTACCTAGACATCCAGTTCACACTTCTACTGTTGCTTCCAACTCTTTGATCACATCATGCTGCACATTCTATCCAGTTAAAAGAAAAACAAAAAGCAAAATAAAACAGGCCAGTTATTGTTAGTTTGTTTTCCAACAACTATAGTTGGTCAATATGAATGTTGTTAAAGATCCATGATAAACTATGATGAGCGAGCGTGTTCGGATAAGGTGTTATCATTAGTGATGAGCCAGCGTGCTCGGATAAGGTGTTATCACTAGTGATGAGCCAGCGTGCTCGGATAAGGTGTTATCACTAGTGATGAGCCAGAGTGCTCGGATAAGGTGTTATCTCTAGTGATGAGCCAGAGTGCTCGGATAAGGTGTTACTAGTGATGAGCCAGCGTGCTCGGATAAGGTGTTATCACTAGTGATGAGCCAGCGTGCTCAGATAAGGTGTTATCTCTAGTGATGAGCCAGCGTGCTCGGATAAGGTGTTATCACTAGTGATGAGCCAGAGTGCTCTGATAAGTTGTTATCACTAGTGATAAGCGAGCGTGCTCGGATAAGGTGTTCTCTCTAGTGATGAGCGAGCGTGCTCGGATAAGGTGTTATCACTAGTGATCAGCCAGCGTGCTTGGATAAGGTGTTATCACTAGTGATGAGCGAGCGCGCCTGATAAAGCTTTATCTCTAGTGATGAGCGAGCGTGCTCAGATAAGGTGTTATCTGTAGTGATGAGCGAGCGTGCTCTGATAAGTTGTTATCACTAGTGATAAGCGAGCGTGCTCGGATAAGGTGTTCTCTCTAGTGATGAGCGAGCGTGCTCAGATAAGGTGTTATCTCTAGTGATGAGCGAGTGAGCTCGGATAAGATGTTATCACTAGTGATGAGCGAGCGCGCCTGATAAGGCGTTATCTCTAGTGATGAGCGAGCGTGCTCGGATAAGGTGTTATCTCTAGTGATGAGCGAGCATGCCCGGATAAGGTGTTATCTCTAGTGATGAGCGAGCGTGCCCGGACAAGGTGTTATCTCTAGTGATGAGCGAGCATGCCCGGATAAGGTGTTATCTCAGCATGTTCGTGTGCTAATAGAGTATCTTTATAGAGCACGCCGAAGATACTCTGTTAGTACACGAGCGTGTCACTAATGATAAACTATAAAATTGTTGCGGGGTTCTTGTTGATTACATTATTGTAAACATCATTAGCAGTGACTGTAATGGTGTCTTGTAGGGACATTTATTCTAGGTCGTGCCCATCAGTGAGCAGCTCTGTTTCTGCCTTGTCCGGCTCCATGGATCACTACATGGAAATGGCTACAGTGTTCCGTGGGAAAGATTTCTTTTTCATCAACATAAATGGTGTGAAAGGAGCCTTTCCTGCTGGGATATTTTTGCTTAAATTGGTGGAATAATCAGCAAATGACTATAGAGCTTTTACTGTAGGAGCTTGAAGAATAAATGACCAACTTGTGTCAATTCTTGTCGAGAACGATGATCATTTTAAGGGCTCATTCAGATGATCGTGTTATACAGACATGTGCTGTACCTGTGCACAACTGATCACACCAATTATTGTACACTAGATTGTGGCCCGATTCTAACGCATCGGGTATTCTAGAATATGTATGTAGTTTATTTATGAAGTTTAAATAATAATGCAATAATGCACCCCCAATCCTGATGTGCATGGTCCTCTCACCCCCCAATCCTGATATGCATGGTCCTCTCACCCCCCAATCCTGATATGCATGGTCCTCTCACCCCCCCAATCCTGATATGCATGCAATCCTGGTATGCATGGTCCCCTCACCCCCCCCCCCCAATCCTGATATGCATGGTCCCCTCACCTCCCAATCCTGATAAGCATGGTCCCTTCACCTCCCAATCCTGATAAGCATGGTCCCCTCACCCTCCAATCCTGGAATGCATGGTCCTCTCTTCCCCCAGTCCTGGTATGCATGGTCCCCTCAGCCCCCTTTCCTGGTATGCATGGCCCCCCTTTCCTGGTATGCATGATCCCCCTCACCCCCCTTTCCTGGTATGCGTGGTCCCCCTCACCCCCCTTTCCTGGTGTGCGTGGTCACCCTCACCCCCATTTCCTGGTGTGCATGGTCCCCCTTACCCCCCTTTCCTGGTATGCATGGTCTCTGTTAAAATAAATAGTTATATACTCACCTTCCGACAGCCTGCGATGTCCACTCCACGTGCCCGGCATCTCCGGTCCCAGTAATGCTTTGCGTGAAACACCGCTGATGACGTCGCGCTCTCGCGAGAGTGACGGCTTCTCCGGCCCTTCGCGCAAAGCATTACTGGGGCCGGAAGGTGCCGGGAACGTGGAGTGGAGATCGCGGGCCGTCGGATAGTGAGTATATAACTATTTTTTAGTTTAATTCTATTTTTTTTACATATTTCCACGCGCCCGGCCTCCCGGTCCCAGTAATGCTTTGTGCCTTATACCGCTGATGGCGTTGCGCTCTCGCGAGAGTGACGTCCTCTCCGGTCCTTTGCGCTAAGCATTACTGGGACCGCGATGCCGGGCGCGTGGAAAGGAGATCGGAGGCCGTCGAAAGGTGAGAACAATCTTTTTTTTATTTTAATTCTATTTTTTACAGATTAAGCGCTGCGCCCGACTGCGCAGCTTACCGTTACAAACAGCTGATTGGTCGCGTCCGCGACCAGTCAGTGACGTGGGATTTCGGTGACAGACGGACAGAATAAGATGATTATATATATATATATATATATATATATATATATATATATATATATATATATATATATATATATATATATATATATAGTTGGTTTTACACATTGACCAATGGTTTGCATGGAAAAAGATCACAGCGTTCACTATTCTGGTCCAGTTTACGGGCACGTAAACAGCAGACCGCTATGCAGACATGGCACATGGAGCCAGTCACTTCCGCAATGTGCAGACATGACTGGCCCGAGTTTTAGTGCGGCTGTCTGAACCTGGCTTGAGAGTGAGTTACAGAAACGCTCAGGGAAGGGAATGTGCTGGTGAGTAATACATCCTAGTGTTGCTGCTGCTTGCTTTCTTCAAATAGGGTCCATCTGTTTTTTACAGAAAAGGAACATATAAATATCTTCTATTTATGCATTACTTTCGCAACCTTTTGAGCTAGTGTTACAAATTTTCCCTCATCCTCTCTTCTGTCATCAGAAAATGTTTGAACCAAGTTTTTGTTTTCCTCTCTTTTCTCCTCTTTGCGCCCACCCTAATTATAATCCCAGCAAGGATTCTAATGATTGCAAACTCCTTTTATCTACAGTGGTTACGGAAAGTATTCAGACCCCTTTTAAGTTTTTCACTCTTTCATTGCAGCCATTTGGTAAATTCAAGAAAATTCATTTTTTTTCTCATTAATGTACACTCTGCAACCCATCTTGACTGAAAAAAACAGAAATGTAGAAATTTTTTGCAAATTTATTAAAGAAGAAAAACTGCAATATCACATGGTCAAAAGTATTCAGACCCTTTGCTCAGACACTCATATTTGTCACATGCTATTCATGTCTTTGTGATCCTCCTTGAGATCGTTCTACTCCTTCATTGGAGTCCAGCTGTGTTTAATTATACTGATAGAACTTGATTTGTAAAGGCACACATCTGTCTATATAAGAGCTCACAGTGTATGTCAGACCAAATAAGAATCATGATGTCAAAGGAACTGACCAAGTACAGTGGGGCAAAAAAGTATTTAGTCAGTCAGCAATAGTGCAAGTTCCACCACTTAAAAAGATGAGAGGCGTCTGTAATTTACATCATAGGTAGACCTCAACTATGGGAGACAAACTGAGAAAAAAAATCCAGAAAATCACATTGTCTGTTTTGTTTTCATTTTATTTGCATATTATGGTGGAAAATAAGTATTTGGTCAGAAACAAAATTTCATCTCAATACTTTGTGATATATCCTTTGTTGGCAATGACAGAGGTCAAACGTTTTCTGTAAGTCTTAACAAGGTTGCCACACACTGTTGTTGGTATGTTGGCCCATTCCTCCATGCAGATCTCCTCTAGAGCAGTGATGTTTTTGGCTTTTCGCTTGGCAACACGGACTTTCAACTCCCTCCAAAGGTTTTCTATAGGGTTGAGATCTGGAGACTGGCTAGGCCACTCCAGGACCTTGAAATGCTTCTTACGAAGCCACTCCTTCGTTGCCCTGGCGGTGTGCTTTGGATCATTATCATGTTGAAAGACCCAGCCACGTTTCATCTTCAATGCCCTTGCTGATGGAAGGAGGTTTGCACTCAAAATCTCACGATACATGGCCCCATTCATTCTTTCATGTACCCGGATCAGTCGTCCTGGCCCCTTTGCAGAGAAACAGCCCCAAAGCATGATGTTTCCACCACCATGCTTTACAGTAGGTATGGTGTTTGATGGATGCAACTCAGTATTGTTTTTCCTCCAAACACGACAAGTTGTGTTTCTACCAAACAGTTCCAGTTTGGTTTCATCAGACCATAGGACATTCTCCCAAAACTCCTCTGGATCATCCAAATGCTCTCTAGCAAACTTCAGACGGGCCCGGACATGTACAGGCTTAAGCAGTGGGACACGTCTGGCACTGCAGGTTCTGAGTCCATGGTGGCGTAGTGTGTTACTTATGGTAGGCCTTGTTACATTGGTCCCAGCTCTCTGCAGTTCATTCACTAGGTCCCCCCGCGTGGTTCTGGGATTTTTGCTCATCGTTCTTGTGATCATTCTGACCCCACGGGGTGGGATTTTGCGTGGCGCACCAGATCGAGGGAGATTATCAGTGGTCTTGTATGTCTTCCATTTTCTAATTATTGCTCCCACAGTTGATTTCTTCACTCCAAGCTGGTTGGCTATTGCAGATTCAGTCTTCCCAGCCTGGTGCAGGGCTACAATTTTGTTTCTGGTGTCCTTTGACAGCTCTTTGGTCTTCACCATAGTGGAGTTTGAAGTCAGACTGTTTGAGGGTGTGCACAGGTGTCTTTTTATACTGATAACAAGTTTGCCATTGGTGCCATTACTACAGGTAATGAGTGGAGGAAAGAGGAGACTCTTAAAGAAGAAGTTACAGGTCTGTGAGAGCCAGAAATCTTGATTGCTTGTTTCTGACCAAATACTTATTTTCCACCATAATATGCAAATAAAATGAAAAAAAAAACAGACAATGTGATTTTCTGGATTTTTTTTTCTCAGTTTGTCTCCCATAGTTGAGGTCTACCTATGATGTAAATTTCAGACGCCTCTCATCTTTTTAAGTGGTGGAACTTGCACTATTGCTGACTGACTAAATACTTTTTTGCCCCACTGTAGCTCAGAGACAGAATTGTGGCAAGGCACAGATCTGGCCAAGGTTACAGAAGAATTTCTGCAGTACTCAGGGTTCCTAAGAGCACAGTGGCCTCCATAATCCTTAAATGGAAGAAGTTTGGGACCACCAGATGTCTTCCTAGACCAGGCCGTCCAGCCAAACAGCAATTGTGGGAGAAGAGCCTTGGTGAGAGAGCTAAAGAAGAACCCCAAGATCACTGTGGCTGAGCTCCAAGGTAGGGAGATGGGAGAAAATTCCACAAAGTCAACTATCACTACAGCCCTCCACCAGTCAGGCCTTTATGGTAGAGTGGCCAGACTGAAGCCTCTCCTCAGTGCATGATATATGAAAGCCCACATAGAGTTTGCTAAAAAACGCATGAAGGACTCCCAGACTATGAGAAATATTATTCTCTGGTCTGAACAAACGAAGATAGAACTTTTTGGTGATAATTCTAAGCGGTATGTGTGGAGAAAACCAGGCAGGGCTCATCACCTGCCCAATACAATCCCAACAGTGAAACATGGTGGTGTCAGCATCATGCTATGTTGGTGTTTTTCAGCTGCAGGGACAAGTCGACTGGTTGCTATTGAAGGAAACATGAATGCGGCCAAGTACAAAGATATCCTTGATGAAAACCTCTTCCAGAGTGATCTGGACCTCAGACGTGGCCAAAGGTTCACCTTCCAGCAAGACAATGACCCTAAGCACACAGCTAAAATAACAAAGGCCCAGCCAGAGCCCTGAACTAAACCCAAATGAGCATCTCTGGAGAGACCTGAAAATGGCTGTCCACCAACATTCACCATCCATCCTGTTGGAACTCAGGGTTCCTAAGAGCACAGTGGCCTCCATAATCCTTAAATGGAAGAAGTTTGGGACCACCAGATGTCTTCCTAGACCAGGCCGTCCAGCCAAACTGAGCAATTGTGGGAGAAGAGCCTTGGTGAGAGAGGTAAAGAAGAACCCCAAGATCACTGTGGCTGAGCTTCAAGGTAGGGAGATGGGAGAAAATTCCACAAAGTCAACTATCACTACAGCCCTCCACCAGTCAGGCCTTTATGGTAGAGTGGCCAGACTGAAGCCTCTCCTCAGTGCATGACATATGAAAGCCCACATAGAGTTTGCTAAAAAACGCATGAAGGACTCCCAGACTATGAGAAATATTATTCTCTGGTCTGAACAAACGAAGATAGAACTTTTTGGTGATAATTCTAAGCGGTATGTGTGGAGA
Source organism: Dendrobates tinctorius (assembly GCF_039654945.1). Lineage (NCBI taxonomy): Eukaryota > Metazoa > Chordata > Amphibia > Anura > Dendrobatidae > Dendrobates > Dendrobates tinctorius. The sequence continues at coordinate 95,946,485 of NW_027361679.1, read as the reverse complement.
AAACCAGGCAGGGCTCATCACCTGCCCAATACAATCCCAACAGTGAAACATGGTGGTGTCAGCATCATGCTATGTTGGTGTTTTTCAGCTGCAGGGACAAGTCGACTGGTTGCTATTGAAGGAAACATGAATGCGGCCGAGTACAGAGATATCCTTGATGAAAACCTCTTCCAGAGTGATCTGGACCTCAGACGTGGCCAAAGGTTCACCTTCCAGCAAGACAATGACCCTAAGCACACAGCTAAAATAACAAAGGCCCAGCCAGAGCCCTGACCTAAACCCAAATGAGCATCTCTGGAGAGACCTGAAAATGGCTGTCCACCAACATTCACCATCCAACCTGTTGGAACTAGAGAGGATCTGCAAGGAAAAATGGCAGAGGATCCCCAAATCCAGGTGTGAAGAACTTGTTGCATCATTCCCAAGAAGACTCATGGCTGTACTAGCTCAAAAGGATGCTTCTACTCAATACTGAGCAAAGAGTCTGAATACTTATGACCATGTGATATTTCAGTTTTTCAATTTTAATATTCCGTATATACTCGAGTATAAGCCGACCCCCCCTAATTTTGCCACAAAAAACTGGGAAAACTTATTGACTCGAGTATAAGCCTAGGGTGGGAAATGCTCCATAGATTATTCCCCCATATGCTGCCCCCATAAGAAGCTCCTTAGATTATGCCCCCATAAGAAGCTCCTTAGATTATGCCCCCATATGCTGCCCCATAAGAAGCTCCTTAGATTATGCCCCCATATGCTGCCCCCATAAGAAGCTCCATAGATGATTCCCCCATGTGCTGCCGCTGCTGCTGCATGTAAAAATAAAAAAAAGACATACTCACCTCTCCGTCGCTGGGTGTCAGATACTCACCTGTCCTGCGTCCATGGCTGCTCACCGCTATCTGCCACGTCATCGGTCAGTGACGTTCAGACTGCAGGGGGCGCGGCGCACACTAACCACGTCACCGCGCCCTCTGCTGTCTGAAGTCACTGACCGATGACAGACAGCAGCAAGCAGCCATGGACGCAGGACAGGTGAGTATCGCTATACTTACCCGTCCTGACGCTGTCTCTTGAGCCCCCAGCTTCTCCGCGCTCTCTCTTCCTGCGTTCAGCGGTCACGTGATACCGCTCATTAAAAATCATGAATATGCGCATATTCATGAGTTTTAATGAGCGGCACCACGTGACCGCTGAAGGCAGGAAGAGAGAGTGCGGAGAAGCTGGGGGCTCAAGAGACAGCGTCAGGACGGGTAAGTATGACCTGACACCCCCCGCCCCCCTCCCCCTCCGACCCCCCCGGTGTATGAGACTCGAATATAAGCCGAGAGGGAGACTTTTAGCCCAATTTTTTGGGCTGAAAATCTCGGCGTATATACGGTATTTGCAAAAATTTCTACATTTCTGTTTTTTTCAGTCAAGATGGGGTATAGAGTGTACATTATAGAGAAAAAAATGACCTTTTTAGAATTTACCAAATGGCTGCAATGAAACAGAGTGAAAACTTTAAAGGGGTCTGAATACTTTCCATACCCACTGTAAATGTAGAGGCAGAGACAATACAGTTGCCAACAATGACAGACTGGTTGCCTTATATCTCTGCATATGTCATAGACTGATTCATACCAGTCATTTTCAAATACCAGTTTGGTGGCTAGCCCCATTATCATATAGAGAAAAAGAAAAGAGCAGCAGAATTGAGAGCGAAAAAAATCTTGACCACGGTCCCTCCTGAATTGTTTTTTTTTTCCTTTCTATTATGATACGACTGACAATAGGTGATGGCCACTACGCACCCTCTTCTCCCTGCACATTGATGTCTGCACATATAACCGTGCATGCCCACGAGATTCCCCCACAGAAATTAAGCTCTACAGACACCAGTTTTCTATACCCATGAATGTGCTGCAAAACAATCTTTCAAATGCCCTCTTCAAAGCTGATTGTTTCCCCTATAATCATGTAAAGAAAATGTTAACCGGTAGAAAATTAAATATAAATGATCTTTTGCAAGACTGTCATGACAATTTGCAGTCCCATGTAAAGAAAAAAGATTGTACCTTATATGTCATAGCTGAAAAGCTATCGCAAACTTTTTTGTTCAAATATTTTTGTGATTTAACAGTAGAATAATAACAACCAGACAAATCAAAACCATTTCCCCACCCTTACTTGGATGATACACAACCAGTTTCACCACATATAATAAATCAGAATCATCCACAAAGAAAAAGGGTATAATGAAAAGGGCAAAGAGTCCTGCATTAATTATGTGAGCAGAAAATACCCACAATCATAGGGGCATGAGATATCACCCCAAATTTATTTCAATATATCCCGCTTTGATGTTGGCTCCGGCGGTGAGCCCAAATCTTTTCCGGGAAATGTCAGCTGTTTTGAACAGCTGACATGTGCTCACCATAGCCGCGGGTGGAATTGAGATCCACCCACAGCTATTAACTAGTTAAATGCCGCTGTCAAACTCTGACAGCGGCATTTAAATGGCACGTCCGGCCATCGGGACGGAAATGCACTCACCATTGACCCTCGTCACGTGATCGCAGGTCACCGGTGCATTGGCATGACAACCCGAGGTCTCCTGGAGACCTCTATGATTGTCAGTGCCAAATTGCTATGAGCACCACCCAGTGGTCGGCGCTCATAACAAGTCAGTAATTCTGCTACATAGAGGCGATCTGCTCATCGTCTCTATGTAGCAGAGCTTATAGTTGTGCCAGCTTCTAGCCTCCGATGGAGACTATTGAAGCATGCCCAAATTTTAAAAAAAAAGTGTTTAAAAATATAAAAAAAATAAACGTTTAAATCTCCCTCCTTTCACCCCATTCAAAATTAAACAATAAAAAAAAAAATCACACATATTAGATATCGCCGAGTTCTGAATCACCCGATCCATCAATAAAAAAAAAAAAAAGCATTAACCCGATCGCTAAACAGAGTAGCGGGGAAAAAAAAATCAAAACGCCAGAATTACATTTTTTTGGTCGCCACGACATTGCATTAAATGCAATAACAGGCAATCAAAAGAACGTATCTGCGTCAACCATCACTAAAAACATCAGCTCGGCATGCAAAAAATGCGCTCTCACCTGACCTGAGATCACGAAAAATGGAGACAACTCTGGTCTCGGCAAATGGCCTTTTGTTTTTTTGTTTTTTTTTTTTTTTAAAGCAAAGTTTGGAATTTTTTTTTTACCACTTGGATAAAAAAGAACCTAGACATGTTTGGTGTCTATGAACTCGTAATGTCCTGGAGAATCATAATGGCAGGTCAGTTTTAGCATTTAGTGAATCTAGCAAAAAAGCCAAACAAAAAACAAGTGTGGGATTGCACTTTCTTTGCTATTTCACCGCACTTGGAAATTTTTTCTCGTTTTCTACTACAAGACATGGTAAAACCAATGGTGTCATTCATAAGTACAACTTGTCCCACAAAAAAGCAAGCCCTCACATGGCCATATTGACGGAAAAATAAAACAGTTATGGCTCTGGAAAGAAGGGGAGCGAAAAACAAAAACCCAAAACTGACAAAAGCAGCTCCGGTCATTAAGGGGTTAAGGGATATAGACACCTTCAAGGTCAGTTTTTTTTTTTTTCAAATGCAAGTAATTTGGGCTGAAAATAATTTTTACAATTGTGTTTTGTTGCAGTTTTCATTGTTTGAATTTTAAAATAGCTTGTTTCCCTGCTTATTGCTGGCAACAGGATGAGATTAAGTAAGAATCCATCAGTGGGCTCATTCTGACGAGAGCTTGTAACTCATATCTGTCATTTACCAAGTTCCTCTCAGATGATTTATGGCCACAAATCATATCAAAGGAGAACAAGCGGCTACTGGCTTGTTTGCACAAGCAACGAGTAATAATGGTTGCAGAACTTCTGCTAATAGGATTGTTCGGTCCTCATATACAGCATTACATTATCGGCATCACATGGGCGATGAGCTGGTGGTGGCAATGATTTCTACACACACACGAAAATCTAGTTACCCAACATATGACTCCTCTTACCTAGTCATTGCTTTCATTTTTGGATTTCTAATTTCAGATCTCTCTGCGATAGACCTGGAAGTGGCAGATATTCATTTCCTTACAGACATGGTGAAGTCATTCCTGCAAGAGTTGCCTAGTCCTGTAATTCCAGCGCATATCCACAGAGACCTCATTCAGGCCCTGCTAGGTAAGGAGACCTGTCATGGTATTATCGAATGATGCAATGCTATGTGGGGTCCGGTGGTCTGTTCCACAACGGACTGAGTCCTAGTGCAACAAATGCCACACGCAATGGAGGGGCTCAGACTATGTTGGGAAACTAGTTGGCGATTCCACAAGAGCTTGGCGCATCTGACAGCAACCTCCAGGGCCAGTGTCAATACCGTCCCTGGCTGTTTAACCCTCCCGATGCCGCGGTCAGTTGCGGCATACACCGGTCCCTTCTCTCGTCCCATCGCCTTTTCCCCCCTCACCCACAGCGCAGTTGCAGGGTGCACATGATTGTCTTTGCTAGTGGAAGTAAAAATTAAAATTCAATTCTGCATGTTAAGTCTTAACTTAATCAGGGTCTGACTGTTTCCTATCAGTGTAGTCCTGAACAAACAGGGGAACAAACCCTATTCCAATATAAAAATCACAACAAAATGGTTTTTATGTTAAAAAAAAAAAAGTCCTACTGTTTGGTATCGTCATACTTGGATCTCCTAAAGTAAACCCCGTGAAAAAAATAGCATAGTAAGAGTGGTGTTTTTTCATCATTCCGCTGCACAAAAAGTGGAATAAAACTCTGACAACTTTCTTTCTGCAACACCAATTTGTGTGTCTCTGGAAAACACCTGTGGGCCGAAAATAGCCACTGTCCCCACTGATGATTTTCCAGAGGCATGTGATTTCCAAAATAGGGTTACGTGAGGGTTTCGCCTGATCTGGCGCCTCAGTGGTTCCCGCAAAAGGCAAATTGCGTCTTCAAACTGTTCCAGGAAAATCTGTGCTCTAGAAGTCAAATAGCGCTCCTTCCTTTTCAGGCCACATTCGGGAGATCTTGCGTGACAAATTATAGTCCATTGTCACCTATTACCGCTTGTAAAAATGAAAATCTGGGGTTACAGCAACATGTTAATGATGCAATGATTTTAAGGTTTGTTTTTTTTATTTCACAGCCCAAGGATTTAAAATGTGAAACACCTGTGGTGTCAACATGCTTATTGCACCCATAGATGAATGTATTAAGTTGCGTAGTTCGGTACCATTTGGCCTCTCAGTGGTCTGCCAGAGTGACATGACACCCACATACTAGTCCAGCAAAGAGCGGGTCATATAAGAGAGTAAAACTCCTACATATAGTTCTGTCCCTAATGGTGTGAGATGAGTATCTTTGCAGGAAATCCTACTACAGCTTGGCAATATGAATTAGTTTCATATGGACATTTCCAAAATAAGCAGACATCAATTTCCCCTATCCCTGATTATTAGAACTTCTTGTTTCCGTGTTCAGTTAAAAGGGCTGTCTGCTCTTGTGTTGACCCTCTGCATTTACTCTGTGACCTCACTGAATCTTTTCAGCTCACGCACTGCACGCTGTCAGGATTCTCTGGTGAGAGCGATAAGTCATGAGTATGTGATTTGCATACTTCTGACCTATTCCAACTTGACATGGTCAACCTCGCTCAATTCACTTGCATTGAGGAAGGCCGAGCACGTCTAGTTGGCATGTGATCGCCTGTATGCAAATCACATACATCACCCGATCCACCAGCAATACCGGAGAATCCTGACATGGTTCATGGTTCACATATTGCAAGAGTTCAGAAATTTTCAGTCATGTGGATTGTTTGCATAGTTTCACCACAAGACCAGACAAACCTTTAATCTAGTGTGCAATGTTTTTATATATTGTATTATTGTCTCCCTCACTTGGATGTTTTGAGATTCAGTATGCTTTTTACAATGTTTGCTTTTCATTGCAGACAGCAGAGAAGATGCGCAGAAGAGGGGACACGTTGTGTCACTCCTACAACCGCCCACGCTCCCCATACAACACGTCCTCACTTTCCACTGTGTCCTCCAGCACATCAGGAAGGCATGCACCCTCAGTAACTTAAATGGATTCACATTCAAGTTTGCTGGAGAGACTTTTGGACCTTTGCTGTTTCGATCTATCATTGCAGGGTGAGTTCTTATGTCCCCTAGTCTGAAAGTTGCATAACTCTGATGCCAGTGTTACTTTCTGGTCTGCTTGCTGTAGTTTTGTTACAATCACTGTATTGTCAGCAGGCGATGATTAGCTAGAGTAAACCTGCTGCCATGTAGTCCTCCATATCCATGAGCTTTTTATAACACCACCCCCATCACAGATTGGCAGCTTTCTGCCTATGCACAGTGTACATAGAAAGCAGCCAATCAGGCTGGTTCTTACAAGGTTCTTCAACAGGGACTGCAAAGACAAACCTAAACCCCGTCCATTGTATCGTGGGGCCTTTCCCATGACACCAGAAAAAATGGTGTCATTGCACAGATACATTTCCCCAATTAACCTTGCCAGTCTAAAAAAAATACCTCTACAACATGCTAAGGGTTTAAAAAGACTGTTTCCACCCCAGCTAGTGACACTCCTGCCGCCCCTGGTCCTCTTGGCTGACTATGACTATGGCTGCCAGTCTTCAGGTTTGTTCCCAGACATCCAGCACTGTGAAAAGTTTTCTGAAATTCACTTATCTTTGGAAAAATTATTATTATGAAATTGAGCTGTAAGGCCAGATTCACACACGGTGTTTTGCTGATCTGGAGTTTTGTATTCCAGATCCCAGGCTAGCCACACATAAAACAAGGAACTTATTGGAGAGTTTCCAAGCAGATCATGTGTGCAGTGCATTATACTAGGAGTCAGCTGTGTGTTGTGGAGTTTATCTTATTCTGTAATTTTGGGTTTGTTTTCTTTTAAGCACACACATAAATGTTCCATACTAGACTAAAGGCAGCCAAGACCTCGGTCAGATTGGGGAGTGTCACAGAAAGACTTTACTCCAGCACTAGAACCATGAGCTTAATTTCAACCAAAGGGAATGTGTCACCAGATAATCTAACGAAATTGTTTCTATGTTGCTATCCATATTAGAAAAGAAACCTTGCAATTTTCACACAGACCACTAGGACATGTCCTATACTCACACTTCTAGTTCTGTACAGAAGACTTTTCAGCAGTTTTCTATACAGCAGATAACACAATATCTACCATAATAGCTGATGTTACAGCTTGCCGCCTTCTTTCACAGCGACCTTGACTCAGTTGAGTCCTTGCTCATTTAACACTTCACTACAATCCAGTAGGGTTTGACGTTCAAGTGCCCACTAATTGCAAGATTTTTTTTTAATGTAGTGATGGGGAAAAAAAACATTTAGGAAGAATCATTTGACATGTAAATTGATTTAAGTATGAAATATGGCATATGTAGGGTTTTTCAGCCAAATTTTTCTCTCCTACACAGTGTACATACAACTGGGCTGATGTGTGTGTGTGTGTGTGTGTGTGTGTGTATAATATATATATATATATACACACACATATAAACACATATATACATAGAGAGATAAGATAGATATAGATACTTATAGAGATATAGATATACACACACACACACATATATATATTATATACACAACTCTGGCAAAAAATTAAGAGACCACTGCAAAATGTTCAGTTTGTCTGATTGCTCTTTTATTCTATAAACTACTGACAATATGTCTTCAAATTTCCAAGCACTAAATTTTGCATTTATTTTCAGAAAATGAGAAATGGTCAAAATAACAAAAAATGCAGTGCTTGCAGACCTCAAATAATGCTAAGAAAACAAGTTCATAATCATTTAGAAACAACAATACTAATGTTTTAACTCAGGAAGAGTTCAGTAATCAGTATTTTGTGGAATAACCATGATTTTTACTCACAGCTTTCATGCCTCTTGGCATGCTTTCCACCAGTCTTTCACACTGCTTTTGGGTGACTTTATGCCACTCCTGATACAAAAATGTAAGCAGTTGTTCTTTGTGTGATGGCTTGTGACTATCCATCTTCCTCTTGATTACATTCCAGAGGTTTTCAATAGGGTTCAGGTCTGGAGATTGGGCTGCCCATGACATGGATTTGAGGTGGTGGTCCTTCATCCACACATTGATTGACCTAGCTGTGTGGCATGGCGCATTGTCCTGCTGGAAAAAACAGTCCTCAGAGTTGGGGAACATTGCCTGAGCAGAAGGAATCAACTGTTTTTCCAGGATAATCTGGTTTGCGGCTTGATTCATACGTCCTTCGCAAAGATTAACCTGCCCAATTCCAGCCTTGCTGAAGCATCCCCAGATCATCACCGATCCTCCACCAAATTTCACAGTGAGTGCAAGACACTGTGGCTTGTACGCCTCTCCAGGTCTCCATCTGACCATTAGGCGACCAGGTGTTGAGCAAAGCTGAAAATTAGACTCATCAGAGAAGATTACCTTACTCCAGTCCTCCATGGTCCAATCATTATGATCTTTGGCAAACTTCAGCCTGGCTCTCCTTTGCTTCTCATTGATGAAAGGCTTTTTTCTAGCTTTACATGATTTGAGCCCTGCCTCTAGGAGCCTGTTATGAACTGTTCTTGCCGTGCACTTTGCCCCAGCTACCATTTGCCATTCCTTTTGTAGATCACTTGATGTCATTCTGCAGGAGCTGAGTGACATTTGAATAAGATGACTGTCATCCTGGTCAGTGGAGTCGTTTTTGCCCTCTGCCAGTCTGTAGCTTTGATGTCTCCAATGTCTGCTGCTTGACCTTGTTGTAATGGATTGCCGTCTTAGAAATTTTAAGAATGGAGGCAACATATGACGCTCACTGTATCCCTCTGCTAGTAAAGCCAGAATTGAGCGCATCTTTTCCTCACTCAAGACTCTTATTTTCAATTCCTTTGGCATGGTTAAAAGTTATTTTTTCTCCTTCGTCTCATTGGGGGACACAGAGACTGTGGGTGTGTGCTTCTGCCGTCTGGAGGCTGACACTAAGTATACAAAAAAAGAGTTAGCTCCTCCTCCGCCGCATACACCCTCGCCCCCAGACCGGGCGTAACTCAGTTTTTTGCTTAGTGTCTGATGGAGGCACACGCAGTCTGGAGCTCCAGACTAGATTTTTTTTTTTTTTCTTTCTTTTTTTCTATGAAGATAAGACAGGGGCGACGGATCCTATAGAGAGGGTCCGATCTCCCCAAATCATCAACGGGCGACCACGTGTGAGTAACCCTCCACGTGTTTCCCTCCCGCACCGAGGGACACATCTGGGACTTTTCCCCAGACAACCATTTTTCTTTTTTATTTTATAAAGAGGCGGCAACGCATCCTGATAAGAGGATTGCGGTTTCCCCATCGTCCCCAACGGGCGAGCACGTGTGAGTGATCCTCCACGTTGTTCTCTCCTGCAACGTGGAAATGCCCCTACCACCCCTAGGTAGTGAGTCCAGGGGTGGAGTTGGAGGCGCAGGTAAGCCAAGGGATTGAAGCAGAGAGCGGAGAGCGGTACAGTAGCCTCCCCCTCCCTGCCCAGGGATGGGGTTGAGAAGCACCTCAAGCCCCCTCGGCGGCCCGGCTCACCTTTTGTAATAGGCCGGGACCGGGTAGTCCGCTTCTCACCCGGCGCTGCCCCCGGCGGGTAACGCCGCACGCGGAGTGCGGCCGGAGCCCCGCGGGCGGCCGCGGCCCCCGCTGTATAGGGAGATCCGTGAGCGCGCGCCCGCCCGCCGACTTCCGGGGATAGCCGGAAGCCCTGCCCACTAACTTCCGGGGGCGGAGAGCGGCGGGCGCGCACAGTTACCGGGGAGCTCCCGCCCCCCTCCCTCGAACGCCGCACGTGGAGTGCGGCCAGAGCCCCGCGGGCGCCCACTGTCCCCGATGTATGGGGAGGTCCGGAGTTCCGCGCGCCCGCCCGCCGACTTCCGGAGGTAGCGGAAACCCCGCCCACTAACTTCCGGGGGCGGAGAGCGGCGGGCGCGCACAGTTACCGGGGACCTCCCGCCCCCCCCCTCCTTGCATTTCCTCGCCGAAGTGGGGCCGGAAGCCGCCCCCTATCTCCCGGAGTGCGAGTGCCCCGGCGAGTAACGCCGCACGCCCCGTGGAAGAGACGCAAGGTGGGACATTACCGGTGGGTAAGTGCAACCCCGTTTCAAGGCCGCACTAGTAGTCAAGGAAGGGGTTATCCTCCTCCTCCTACCCTACCTTGCAATATGTCTGGCAAAAGGAAAGCTCACTCTTTCCTATACGCTGTTTGCGTTTCCTGTGGGGTCAGGCTGCCTAAAGCGCAGCCGGGTAAATTTTGTGAAGCCTGCGAGTCGGAGCGAGCCCAGGAGCCCCCCATTGTTGCAGAGCCCAGAGGTCAGGACCCTCCAGAATGGGCGGTGTCTTTATCTCACTCTATGATGTCCCTTACAAGGGCAATTGAGTCTCTCCAAGGCCCAGGCAGGGACAAGGATGGTGGTCTGCCAGCGGAAGACAGCTCGTCCACGTCTCAGGACCCTCCGACCGTTAGAGGCCGCTCCAGCACCAGACAAGCTCATAGCAAGAGAGCTCGTTCCCCGTCGGCCGGACCCTCTGGGGCTTCGGCGGCGGGTATTAGGGTATCTCGTTCCCCGTCGCCGAGCTCAGGAAGTGAGCAGGATGAGGGCGAGGAGGAGGAGGAGGCCTGGAATCCAGAAAGCCTGGGATACCAAGACTCGGTGGATAGCCTCATTGAGGCAGTCAACCAGACATTAGAGATCGAGGACGATGTGTCCACGGCCTCAGGTCACAAGGTCTCCTTCAAGAAGACCAGGCGACCGCATAGAAGGTTTGCCACGCATCCGGAGTTCGAGGAGCTAGTTCAGAAACATAGGGAACACCCGGATAAGCGTTTTGCAATGCAAAAAGCGCTGCAAGCTAAGTATCCGTTTCCTCCTGAACTCCATAAGGGATGGGTGGAGTCGCCAGTAGTGGACCCACCGGTATCACGTTTAGCGTCAAGATCGCTATTGTCGATACCCAGCGGTTCTTCTATCAAGGACCCAACTGATCGCCTTATAGAGGGGCTTGCCCGCTCGGTGTATGAGGCAGCGGGGTCGGCCCTAGCCCCCTCCTTTGCGGCTACTTGGGTGGCTAAGGCCATGGTTTCATGGGCGGACGCTCTGCAGAATGCCCTCCAAAACAGAGATCTGCCTGCGGAGGTCTTAGAGGTGACGAATCAGATCTTAGGGGCAAGTGATTTTCTCGTCAGCGCCTCTCTGGACGCGGCCGAGTGTTCTGCGGTGGCAGCAGCAAATGCGATCGCCGTTAGGCGAGCTTTATGGCTGAGATTGTGGAAAGCGGATTCTATCTCCAAAAAGTCCTTGACCTCATTGCCTTTTCAGGGCAATCGGTTGTTCGGTGAGAAGCTTGATAAGCTTATCTCAGAAGCCACAGGGGGGAGGAGTAGTTTCCTCCCGCAGCAGAGGACTTGGCCAGCATTTAGGCAGACACAGAGGCGTTTTCGGCCTTTTCGTAACCCCTGGAGGGGGACTTCGGCCAGAGCATCCACCTCCGCAAATGATGGTCAGATTAGGGAAAGGCAAACCTCCTACAGAGCCAATCCGCTGGGTAGAGGCCGAGGCCGTTTGCCCAGAACAAGGGGGGCCAGATCCCAAAAGCCTCCAGCAAAATGACTCGAGGCGCTTCGTACCTACGGACGACAGAGTGGGCGGACGCCTACTAAGGTTCAGCCACGTTTGGGTCGCAGTGGCACGCGACGCTTGGGTGGCAGAATTGATATCGTCCGGGTACAAGATAGAGTTTCTCGGACTCCCGCCACGGCGATTCTTCCGTTCCCGGCTTTCCGGAACGGAATCGCAGGCGGAGGGTTTGTTACAGGCCATAATGACGCTACAGCGCAACGGGGTCATTGTCCCAGTGCCGAAAAGCGAAGAGACACAAGGTTTTTACTCCAACCTGTTTTCGGTCCCCAAAAAGGACGGGACGGTAAGGCCAGTATTAGATCTAAAATTCCTGAACAGATTCATCAGGATCAGGCGATTCCGGATGGAGTCCCTCCGCTCGGTCATTGCAGCCATGGATCCAGGGGAGTTCCTGGCCTCGATCGACGTGCAAGATGCATATCTGCACATTCCGATTTTTCCTCCACACCAGAGGTTCCTGCGTTTTGCGATCGGAGAGCGACATTTTCAATTTGTTGCTCTGCCCTTCGGTCTGGCCACTGCTCCCAGAGTCTTTACGAAGATAATGGCGGTGGTTATGGCCATCCTGCATGCACGGGGCATAACGGTACTACCGTACCTGGACGACCTTTTGGTAAAGGGTCCGTCGTTTCGGGCGTGCCAGGAGAATGTCAGTATCACGCTGGATACCCTGGCGCGTCTAGGCTGGTTGATCAATCGGAACAAGTCGTCCTTGGTTCCAGCCCAGAGAATTGTATTCCTAGGCATGGTTTTCAACACCTCCCGGGGGCTGGTGATCCTTCCTCAGGACAAGGCGCGAAAGATCAAACAGGGGGTACGGAACCTTCTACAGCCAGGCTCCAGATCCATCCGGTACGGCATGAGTGTGTTGGGCAGAATGGTGGCGGCGATGGAGGCAATCCCGTTTGCCCAGTTCCATCTCCGTCCGCTTCAGCATGCGCTCTTGTCAGCATGGGACAGAAGGCTGCTATCCCTCAGTCATCGGTGCAATTTGTCTCCGCTGGTCCGACGATCACTCCGATGGTGAACTCGCGACTCGTCTCTGGTCCAGGGGAAACCCTTTCCCCCGGAACAGTGGTTGGTGGTGACGACCGATGCAAGCCTGCAAGGTTGGGGAGCAGTTTTCCAGAGTCACACAGCCCAGGGGCGGTGGTCCATTCAGGAGATAATTCTCCCGATCAACATTCTGGAGATACGGGCAATACGATTGGCCCTGCAACATTTTCAGTGTTTCCTGAGACACCGGCCGGTGCGCATTCAATCGGACAATGCTACAGCAGTAGCATATGTCAACCATCAGGGGGGCACGCGCAGCCAAGCAGCCATGCGCGAGGTTGGGCTGGTACTGCGTTGGGCCGAAAAGAACCACGTGGTAATTTCAGCGGTGCACATTCCGGGAGTCGAAAACTGGGCGGCAGATTTTCTCAGCCGACAGGGGGTCGCGGCAGGGGAATGGTCCCTGCACCCTGAGGTTTTTCAACAGATCTGCCAACGGTGGGGGACACCAGACGTGGACCTTATGGCATCCAGAGAGAACGCCAAAGTACAAAGGTTCGTCGCTCGATCCCTCGACCCGCAGGCGATCGCAGCAGACGCTCTGGTGCTTCCATGGAGCCAGTTTCGTCTCCCATACTTGTTCCCCCCGCTACCTCTGCTTCCAAGGGTCATCAGGAAGTTAAGGAGAGAGAAGGTTCCAGCAATTCTGCTAGCTCCAGACTGGCCTCGGAGGGCCTGGTATGCAGATCTGGTTCAGCTAGTGGTGGACGTACCCTGGCGTCTACCAGATCGGCCGGACTTGCTGTCCCAGGGGCCGATCTACCATCCGAACTTAGGGGCCCTGTGTTTGACGGCGTGGCCATTGAATCTTGGCTGTTAACACAGGCAGGATTCAGGCGCGATGTGGTGGCCACGATGGTGAGTGCCCGAAAGCCTTCCTCGGCGAAGGTATATCATCGGACTTGGGAAGTTTTTTTCCGTTGGTGTAGGGATCGCGGAGTGGCTCCTCTGGTTTTTTCAATCCCCAACGTACTGGCTTTTTTGCAGGCAGGGCTGGACGCAGGATTGGCTCCAAGTTCGCTCAGGACGCAAATCTCGGCCCTGTCGGTCCTTTTTCAACGAAAGGTCGCTTCGGTCTGGCAGGTTAAGACGTTTATGCAGGGGGTCGCACATTTAGTACCCCCCTATAAGGCGCCGACGGAATCATGGGACCTGAACTTGGTGCTCAGGGCCCTTCAGGAGCCCCCCTTCGAACCCTTACAAGAAGTCTCCTTACCTTACCTGTCCAGGAAGGTCGTTTTTCTGGTAGCTATTACGTCTATTAGGCGGGTTTCGGAATTGGCGGCTTTATCTTGTAAACCGCCGTTCTTGACTTTTTATAAGGATAAGGTAGTTTTAAGGCCAGCTCCTCCCTTCTTGCCGAAGGTTGTCTCTGCATTCCATATCAACGAAGACATTGTCTTACCCTCGTTTTGCCCGGCACCGGTGCACAGGGTAGAAAAGGCTTTGCACACACTGGATCTGGTAAGAGCTCTTAGGAGGTATGTGACAAGGACAGCATCTTTCCGCCGGACAGACTCTCTATTCGTGATCCCAGAAGGGCGGCGGAAGGGGCTTGCTGCGTCCAAAGCGACTTTGGCCAGATGGGTTCGCCTGACGATTCAAGAAGCTTATGAAATCAGTGGCACGCCGGTTCCGGCAGGGATCAAGGCACACTCGGCTCGAGCAGTGGGTGCCTCATGGGCACTGCGACACCAAGCTTCAGCGGAACAGGTGTGCAAAGCAGCTACCTGGTCCAGTTTGCATACGTTTGTCAAACATTATAACGTACATACCCAGGCATCCTCGGATGCAAGCCTGGGAAGAAAGATTCTCCAGGCAGCAGTTGCGCACCTCTAATCAGGGGCGCAAAATAGCATGGATTGGGTGAGCTAAGATCCCGCCCAGGGACTGCTTTAGAACGTCCCACAGTCTCTGTGTCCCCCAATGAGACGAAGGAGAAACATGGATTTTTGTGAATACTCACCGTAAAATCCTTTTCTCCGAGACGCTCATTGGGGGACACAGCACCCACCCTACTAGCCAGTTGGCTTTTGTTTATTTTAAGTTATACAAATCCTTATGTAAGGATCAGGGTGGTCCCTTTTCCAGACGTATAATTTCTTGCCTGAGTTTAAGGCGCGTTCTCCTACTGCTTATGCACTAAACTGAGTTACGCCCGGTCTGGGGGCGAGGGTGTATGCGGCGGAGGAGGAGCTAACTCTTTTTTTGTATACTTAGTGTCAGCCTCCAGACGGCAGAAGCACACACCCACAGTCTCTGTGTCCCCCAATGAGCGTCTCGGAGAAAAGGATTTTACGGTGAGTATTCACAAAAATCCATGTTTCATTCCTATTACTTTTGGGATATTACTAGCACTTGTTTTGCCATCCAGCTTGTCCTATTGCAAGAGGATTGTGACCCCTACAGCAGGGTTTTTTATACTTTCATTCGTTAAATAAGATTTGGTTCAGGTGATCACCTAATCAGAAGCATATTAAGTAGAATGAGGTGTCCTCTGGTTGGAATTCAACTGACACTGGAATGAAATGGCTGTCAGACATGGAGAGAAGCTGATTTTTATTAAACTGTGCAGTGATCTCTTGATTTTTGCCAGAGCTGTATATATATATATATACAATATATGTTTTTGTTTAAGTGGAAACCCCCTTTAAAAAAACAAGTTCACCAAATGATTGCACTCATGGAAAATAACAAATTAAGACTGTACTCGTCTTGCCCAAGTCCAGCACCGGCTCTGCACCACTGTCCCTGTCTGTATTTAGGATCCAATCACCGCAACGGCCAGTCACTGAGTAAGTGCTTGGCTGCAGCAGTGTTGTGTGCTGTTAATGTGATATCATAGCTGCAGCCAAAACACTGAGACTAGAGTAATGTCGGTGAGCATTGTCTTTTTTTGTAATTGTCCATGAGTGCTATTGCTTGGGGAACACTTTAAAAAAAAAAACAAACAAAAAAAAACAAAAAACGGAAAACTCCTTTTAAGAATTTTATTTAATAAAGTTTGCTGATATGAAAAAATATAAATATATAGTTCTCATCTGCTCTAAATAAGCAATACATAATCTGGAATTAAATTTCATGTGTGAAGGCCCCACATAGGAGAGATTGCCTTCGTGTTGTATACACATCGGCCAGCAGGCGTCCTTATCACTCATCATTGCCATGAAGTCCTTACCTGCGACACAGAATGATGGTTTAGTACACTCTGCGTGTAATTCATCTCTAGCACATATAGGGTAGAAAGCACCTTTCTATCATGTTTATTTTTTTCTTCCTTTTAGAGCGGAAGCTTTGCCAGATTATCCTGCTCTGCTCCTGGAGCTTCTGCTTCAGGATAATGATGCTCCACAAGATCAGCCTCCCCCAGGTACAACTTCATTGGAATAGTATCATGCTGAAAGTTCAATGTGACCTGTACGGTTGTAGCCAAGTTATGGTACATAAAGCTAGCATCTGTCTTCCATAGACTTCCCTGTTAAAAAAATAAATAATACAATTTCTTGGCAGAGTGTGCTTTTTACATACTGCAAGCCTGAGGATGGTCAGAAGGACGTTTGGACCTCTGATGGTATAGAAGATCACTTCTGAATGTGTTATTAACATGTACACCAGAAGCTTTCCTAGCCAGTATGGCAAACATATAGTGCAAGCTCAGCGTAAAAGTTGGTTAATGAGGTTTATGTTTCTAAGCTTTTCATCATAAAGCTTTTTTAATTTCTGGCTGCTTTTCTAGCTCTCCCTCCCAAACCAACAAAGCCCAAATTGCCAGGTAGTTCAATCAATGGAGTCGGAGGAACACTGCAGGAGGCTGAGTGGTATTGGGGAGACATCTCTAGGTGAGGCTGGTATTTTTCCTTATATTACATTTATGCAGTGTGTCAGATTGAAGCTGGATTTAAATAAGGGCCATAAGAAAATTTTCAACTTCCATGGCTCATTTTTACTGGGTTTGTACAGTGTAAATTGGTGTCAGAAAAGTAAGTAACTTAAAGAGGACCTTCATAGTCCATAGAAATGTCTATGTATGGGTCATTGTAGAACTGAAGAGCTCCTAAATCTGCATATTGTGTGAGATATAGATCTGTTATCTACCTACATCGCATATATTCATGCAGAAATTGGAATACAACTTCTTAGCAGGTCCGTCTGTGTTGACTAAGGGTATATTTCAGGCATGGTAGATGTCCTGAAGAAATTTCTCCCCTTTACATTTGAATGAAACCTGGAGAAATCCATGCTCATGCATGAAACAACCTCATTCAGGAGCATAAAATAGATTTCCCCATTCATCAAGTACCCCTATTCATGCATGCAACAGAAATTTTTGCCAAAAACCATCTGCCATGTGAGAATAAATCCTCATATAAGTAACTATAAAGGCCCTTGAGGCAATCTTTCTGTATCTAGGCGTTTCCGACAAACGCAGGAGACTTGCATCCATATGGGACTGCTAATATCCATTTAACATTGTCTAGTTTACAAACTAGTCAATAAAATGTATTCTTTATGAAAAGCAGTTTGATTTTTGATAAATTGGTACAGCAAATATGTGCTTGATTCCAGAAGCTGCATGCGGGGAGATTGTATGTATGTATGTGTGTGTGTGTGTATATATATATATATATACTCCTTGTAATGTGTTCACATCCTGTTCCATCCAGATGTGTCCGGATCCCAGAATTCCAGGTGGCGGAAGTTCACTGACCACCATATTGGGACACCCAAGTGATGGGTGTCTCAATATGGAAACTGCTGGTGATATCAGCCTCTTGCGCGATACCACCGGCAGAACACAGTTGCACCACACACACAGTGTACACCGTACGGCGGTCTGATTTACTGCGCCTGCGTGAATTCCACACAGGCGCAGTGGATCATTTGGCTGATCCCGGAGGCAGGCAGAGGAAGCCGGCCACATTATAGGGGTTTTCCCACAAACGAAAGTTCATTTTAAAAATTGTGTCTGACCGTGTATGGAGCATATCACATCTCCTGGGCAGGGGAGGAAGCAAAAGACAATACTGACAGGGGATCACAGAGAATTCATTTTGAGAGGTAAAATATTTCACTGACTGTTTTTAAACAATATTTTACCTCACAAAATGTATCCTCTGCAATCTCCTGCTGTAATGTCAGTATTGTCTTTTGCTTCCTCCCCTGCCCAGGAGCTGTGGTATGTTCTGTACATGGTCAGACACAGACAATGAGAGGAGAAGATAGCAGATGGGGGAGAGAGAATGCGCACAGGGGTGAGGGGACAGCACATGAGGGAAGAACACCGTACAGGAAGGAGAGAGACAGCAGACAAGGAGGATAGCACATTGGGTAGACGGGACAAAGAAGAGAGCACAGATGGGAGAAGTCATCACATGGGGAAAGAGAGAGTGGACAGGTGGGTGAGCAAATGGAGGGAGAGATTCTTAATGCTGCAAAGCCTGCTCCCATCGTGACATTACCGCCCTCCTGATGCCATAGCATCAGGACTCCATCTAGTTAATACATAAGTGTGTGTAATATATATGCTTTTTTAAATACTTTTCATTATTAAAATTTAAATAAATCCAACAATGTTATGTATTCCCATATGTTTACATACCAAGCATTACATTTGTCAGTTTTGCTAATGTATGGTTTTAGGGAGGAAGTAAATGATAAACTTCGGGATACACCAGATGGAACGTTTTTGGTGAGGGATGCTTCTAGCAAAATTCCTGGGGAGTTCACCCTTACTCTAAGGTAATATAGGTCTTCTTGACTGCATGTACTTTGTGGTTTTATCATAGTCTACCCACCCCTTCAAAAGATGGCGTTTTCCGAATTGATCGATGTTCATATTCTTCTGCTACTTTCAGTGCTAACTAATGTTGCCATTTTTATTTTTAGGAAGGGTGGGAATAATAAGCTCATCAAAATATTTCACCGGGATAACATGTATGGTTTTTCGGAACCTCTGACTTTTACGTCTGTGGTGGCCCTAATTGCACATTATCGACACGAGTCTCTAGCTCAGTACAATGCTAAACTGGACACCAAACTTCTCTACCCCATGTCCAAATATCAGCAGGTAAGCTATGGTGTGGATGTCATTGCTATTATGTGGGTCTGTCTTCATCTAGTTAACTTTTTTCTTTTCTATTTTATTTAATGTGTGATAATTCAGGACCAGATAGTGAAGGAAGACAGCGTGGAGGCTGTCGGGGAGCAGCTTAAAATATACAGTCAGCAGTACAGAGATAAGAGCCGGGAGTTTGATTCTCTTTATGAAGAATATACCAGGACAACTCAGGTAATCCCTTCACAAGTACTTGGCTTTTCAGCTGGTTATTCTGCTTTTCACAAGTTATAAATCACACCCAACCTTCTTTTTTTTTTTTACCAGGAATTGCAAATGAAACGGACAGCTATTGAGGCTTTTAAAGAAACCATCAAAATCTTTGAGGAGCAGTGTCAGACCCAAGAAGCATTTACAAAGGACTATATTGAGAAGTGTCGCAGGGAGGGCAACAACCAGGAGATAGAAAGGTCAGGATATTTTCAGATTTTTTTGAAGTGTAAAATTTTAATTATAATTATGCTGGTTCACAGTTGTCATATTGCAACGTACATCCTTGCATACAGTTTCTAGTCTTTTTGTTTTTTCCCTTTTTGACTACTTTGGTACATGCATTCCCCCAGGTTGAAACTTGTCCCACCAAAAAAAAAAAACAAAAAAAAAAAAACCTTATCTTGTCACTTCTCCTTTTCTCTGCTTGCGGCTTGGTTCTTTTTTTCTGCCTGGTGCTTTTTTGTTCCGTCACCATTGCACGCCGCACCTCCAGCTTCTTCATGATTGACAAGGATGTCTGGCCATGTGTCCTTGCCTTTAGTGAAGAAGTAGGAGCTGCGACAAGTGACGAAAAGAGTACCTGATGGTAGGCATCAAGTAGCAGGGACTACCAGAGAATGAGGTAATAGTTGTTTTTGACTTTGTTTGTTTTTTGAACATCTGATGTTCGTACCTACGGGTCATACTTGAGTGGATGTACAAAGGACCACTGAAACAAATGTTACATTTTGTTCCCCTTTGGTAACAATTATTTTTATATATCAGACACAATTTTGTCTTGTTCTTTCAATGAAGGCGAGAATAGTAACAGTGATTTTGGTTGTTCCCACCCCCCTCTAGCAGTCATCTCTTCAATAAAAAATAGGCAAGTGAATGGAGTCTGTAAAAAAAAATATGTAAGTAAAAATCCACGCACATGCTTAAGAATCGACCTTACAAGTTGAACTGAATCTAACATCCGTGTAGAGTCGTATCCCGAACTAAGCAAAATTAAGAACTATTGTCTGTTTTTTAGGAAAGTAGTTTTTTTATAGTTGGCTGTACCCATGTTGAGAAAATGCCACAAAATAAATATGCATTTCAAGATTTAGTATATTTATTGCACAGAGCATAATTATACAGTATGCCAACCAATAAGGAACACATTGTCATTACTATAAGGAATAAGCACACTTTACCAGTGTAAGCTAACCCTTAAGCTAAGTGCCACGTTGCAGAAATGCTGTGGAATTTTCTGAAGCATTTCCACAACTCCCTGCTTGGGTAAAACGCATGCGGAATTTGCATGCGTTTTCCCGCAAAACACTAGCGTTTTGCAAGCGTTTTTAGCTTGCAGAATGCTAGCACTTTCCAAGCTATTTGAAGCATCACTTGAAAAAGTGATTAACAGGTTGGTCACACTTATCAATCAGTGCTTGACAAGTGTGACCAACTTTTTACTATTGATGCAGCCTATGCAGCATCAATAGTAAAAGATAGAATGTTAAAATTAATTAAAAAAAAAATTTAGTTATGCTCACCTTCTGATGGCCCACGATGTCCTTAGTGGCGCATCCGGTATGTTCCGTTCCCAGGCGTGCTTTGCGTGAAAGACCTTTGTGCCATCACGCGACCGCGACGTTATCTCACGTGATTCGCGCAATGCATCCCTGGGAACGGAACGTACCGAGAGCCCAGCTGAGAAGATCGGGGGTCGTCAGAAGGTGAGAATAACTGTATTTTATGTTTTAATTCTATTTTTACAGGAATATGGTACCCAGGGCCTGGAGGACAGTCTCCTCTCCTCCAGACCCTGGGTACCATCCACACATGAAGCGCTCACTTTTTACGTATGGTGGGCATAGCCACATGCGTAAAGTGAGCGTTTCAATGCACTATTCCGCAGATTTAATGGACATGCTGCGGATTTTACCGCGGTGCGATTCCGCAGCGGTAAAATCCGCAGCATGGGCACAGCAATTGCGGAATCCCATAGGATTGCATGGGAATGCGTTTTTTAAGCATTTCCGCTGTGGCAAAAACGCTTATAAAATGCAACGTGGGCACACAGCCTTAAAGGACCACTATGAGACTCCGAATGAGGCTATGACACCAGAGCACCACTGAATACGGCAGAAGTTGGTGGCTGGTGTGTATGTAATTACACACATACACCTGACTTCTACCAACGAGAGAAATGAAAAATCTCACTGGAGTGGTCCTTTAACCCCTTCCCGGCCAATGACGCCACATAGGCGTCATGAAAGTCTGTGCCATTCCAACCAGTGACGCGTATGTGGCGTCATGAATTCATTGTCCCCCTGCGGGTCGGGTGACCGGGGTGTCTGAAAGGTCACCCGACCCGCACACAAAGGACACTTATCCCCAGGGGGCGTGGCTTAGCCCCCAAGTGCCTACGATCGCTCTGATTGGCTGTTAAAAGTGAAACAGCCAATCAGAGCAATTTGTAATATTTCACCAATGAAATTTGGTGAAATATTACAATCCAGCCATGGCTGATGCTGTAATAGCATCGGACATGGCTGGACACCGAGACCCGACCCCCCCCCCCCTCACCGAATAGTGGGGGCGATCGGCCACCGACGGACGGTGGCGATCGGTCGCCGCCGTCATCATCTGCTCCCCCCGGTACCTCCAATGTCCTGCTGTGGCTCCCGGGGTGCCGCCGTCCTGGATCATGGGCTCCGCCATCTTGGAAAATGGCAGCGCCCATGAATTTGCCGACTGCCCATTCATTTTTCATTTTGATCTCTGTGATAAACTCTCACAGTGATCAAAATGAAAAAAAAAGTAAATACACACCCCGTTTATCAACCCCATTGGTAGGCACACATAATAAAATAAAAAATATATTTTTATTTTTCCATTAGGGTTGGAATTAGGGTTAGGGTTGGAATTAGGGTTAGGGTTGGAATTAGGGTTAGGGTTGGAATTAGGGTTGGAATTAGGGTTAGGGTTGGAATTAGGGTTAAGATTAGGGTTAGGGTTAGAGTTGGGATTAGGGTTAGGGGTGTGTTGGGGTTAGGGTTGTGGCTAGGGTTATGATTAGGGTTGGGATTAGGGTTAGGGGTGTGTTGGGGTTAGGGTTGGAGTTAGAATTGAGGGGTTTCCACTGTTTAGGCACATCACGAACGCGACATGGCGCCACGATTTATTCCTGCCAATTTTGTGTTCAAAAAGTCAAACAGCGCTCCCTCCATTCCGAGCCCCGACGTGTGCCCAAATAGTGGTTTACCCCCGCATATGGGGTATCAGCGTACTCAGGAAAAATTGCACAACAACTTTGGGGGTCTAATTTCTCCTGTTACCCTTGGGAAAATAAAAAATTGGGGGCTAAAAAAATGATTTTTGTGGGAAAAAAAATGATTTTTTATTTTCACGGCTCTGCGTTATAAACTTCTGTGAAGCACTTGGGGGTTCAAAGTGCTCACCACACATTTAGATAAGTTCCTTGGGTGGTCTAGTTTCCAAAATGGGGTCACTTGTGGAGGGTTTCCACTGTTTAGGCACATCAGAGGCTCTGCAAACGTAACATGACACCCGCAGACCATTCCATCAAGTCGGCATTTCAAAATGTCACTACTTCGCTTCCGAGCCCCGACGTGTGCCCAAACAGTGGATCCCCCCCACATATGGGGTACCAGCATACTCAGGACAAACTGGACAACATCTTTTGGGGTCCAATTTCTCCTGTTACCATTGTGGAAATAAAAAATAGCGGGCTAAAAAAGCATTTTTTGAGGGGAAAAAATTTTTTTTTTTTGTTTTCACAGCTCTGCGTTATACACTTCTGTGAAGCACCTGGGGGTTCAAAGTGCTAACTATGCATCTAGATAAGTTCCTTAGGGGGTCTAGTTTCCATAATGGGGTCATTTGTGGAGGAGCTCCAAAGTTTAGGCACACAGGGGCTCTCCAAACACGACATGGTGTCTGCTAACGATTGGAGCTAATTTTCCATTCAAAAAGTCAAATTGCGCTCCTTCCGTTCTGAGCCCTGCCGTGCGCCCAAGCTGTGGTTCCCCCCCACATATGGGGTACCAGCGTACTCAGGACAAACTCAGCAACAACTTTAGGGGTTTAGTTTATCCTGTTACCCTGGTGAAATTAAAAAATAGCGGGCTAAAAAAAATTGGTATTAGACCTACCGGTAATGATGTTTCCAGGAGTCCATCCTGACAGCACCATGGAGGACGTCCTCCTCCTCCTTACAGGGACAGGAAAAGCACACGAGAGGTTAAAAGGTTCCGTCCCACCCCATCTCCTGCAGTGATCTGACAAGTACCACAGTGTTGATAATGCACGTAAAATTTTAATGATGCAATCATATTACAGCATATGACATAACATAATATAGTATAGCATAACATAACAGGGAGGGAACTACCCGTGCTGTCAGGATGGACTCCTGGAAACATCATTACCGGTAGGTCTAATACCCATTTTCCAGGACGTCCCCCTGACAGCACCATGGAGAGTACCAAAGCACCTCCCTAGGGTGGGACTACCGCCTGGAGAACCTTTCTCCCAAATGCGGTTTGCTGACTAGCCATCACATCAAGCTTGTAGTGCTTGCAGAAAGTATTAAGTCTGGCCCAGGTTTCTGCTGTACAGATCTGATCAACCGATGCGCCCGCCCGTTCGGCCCATGAGGCTGAAACGGCCCTGGTAGAGTGGGCCGTTAATCTATCCGGCGGGTTGACGCCTTCTGCCTGGTAGGCGTTTGAGATTACTGAGGTAATCCATCTGGCGATAGTTGCCTTAGAGGCTTTTTTCCCCTTATTTTTACCCCAAAAGAGGATGAACAGATTTGGGTCAATACGCCAGCTACTTGTGACTTCTAAATAGTTAATAACCGCACGTCTCACGTCCAGTGAGTGAAGACGCTGCGCCTTCTCATTATGGGGATTGTCACAGAATGATGGCAACACTATCTCCTGGTTTATATTTTGACGGGAGGCTACTTTTGGGGTAAATGGCGGGTCTAATCTCAAGATTATACAGTCCTCTCATCTGTAGATATGGGTCTCTAATGGATAGGGCCTGGATTTCTCCAATTCTCTTGGTAATGGCTACAAGGAAGGCCGTTCTGCGGGTGAGAGTTGAAATAGGCATCTCCTTACTGGAAATCTAGGGATTCCTACATAGGAATCTGAGTATCAGGCCAAGGTCCCAAGGCGGGGTGAGCTGCCTAATCGTGGGGCGAAGCCGCTGCGTGGCCTTTACAAATCTTACTACCCATGGATGATATGCTAACGGGTAATCAAAGTAGGAGCTTAAGGCCGAAATCTGAACCTTTAAAGTGCTGGGCTTAAGACCTTTATTAAACCCTGACTGTAGGAAATTTAAAATACTAGGGAGGTCAGGGGTACCCCCCACGAGGTCAGACCTGCCACCGTCCAGACAAAACCTCTTCCAGATCTTCTGGTATATTGCGGATGAAACCGGCTTCCTGCTGGCCTGTAGGGTAGATATGACCTGATCTTATAAGCCCTTTGCCTTTAAGATGTTCCTTTCAGGATCCAAGCCGAGAGGTGAAGTCTTTCTGGATTCTGGTGGCAGATCGGGCCTTGGTGGATGAGGTCTTTCCACGAAGGTAGCTCGACCAGGTTTCCCACTACCATAGTTCCCAGTAGGGAAAAACCAGCTTCTCTTTGGCCAGTATGGAACCACCACTATTACTTTTGCGCGGTCCTCGCGGATCTTCCTTAACACTGGGGGGTTCTTCCCAGGTCTGGCTCAGGGCGTCCACGCCTACCAGGTGGTCTGCCGGGTTCAGGGAATAAAATCTGGAGTTTCTTCGATTTGCGAACAGGTCTATACTGGGGGTTCCCCAACGTTGACACAGTTGACGAAAGTTTTCTTCGTTCTGCTCCCATTCTGTCGGGTAGACCTGTTGTCTGCCACCACGTTCTGGGAACCCTCTAGGTGGACTGCTGTTACCGAGACCACTGTTCTCTCTGCCCAAGAGAATATTCTTCCTGCTAAGGCCTGGAGCGGTTGATGCCTGGGTCCTCCCTGATGTTTCAGGAATGACACTGCTGTTATGTTGTCGGAAAGTACCCGGACGTGTCGGTTTCTTAGGATTGGCCGGATCCGCTGCAGAGCTTCCCAGACCGCGTAGAGCTCCCTGTAGTTGGAGGATCTGTTTCCGATTTCTGCCGGCCATCTCCCTTGGAAAATCTTCCCTTCTACGTGGGCTCCCCATCCCCACGTACTGGCGTCTGTGGTGAGAACCACGTATGGAGAGGTTGTCCATAATATGCCCAACTGGAGATTTCTGGCCCGTGTCCACCACCGAAGTGACTCCCTCACAGGCCCTGACAGCGTTATGGGTCCGTCGAGCGAAGTCTGACTCCTGTTCCATACTGCGAGGATCTGCTTCTGTAACGGTCTCGAGTGGGACTGGGCCCACCTGACACACGGGATGCAGGCCGTCATTAGGCCCAGAACCTCCATTGCTTCTCTTATGGAGGAGCGATGTTTTAGGAGGTCCCTGGCTCTGTCCTGAACGGTCTTCTGCCTGCTCTTGGGTAGCATGGATATCCTGTTTTGTGAGTCCAAGAGTACCCCAAGGAAGACCTTCCTGCACTCTGGTATAAGGTCTGATTTTTGCCAGTTGATCTTCCAGCCGAGGAACTCCATTAGAGATGTTGCTCGGTCCCTGTTTCGGATGAGCGCTTCTTCGGATACTGCCACCAGGAGGAAGTCGTCTAAGTTCGGGATGATGACGATACCCTGGCTCCTCAGGAAGGCCACTACCTCCGCTATCAACTTTGTGAAGATTCAGGGGGCCGAGGCCAGGCCGAATGGAAGGCATTGGAACTGGAGGTGGCAGGTCCGGGTTGGAAATTTGACTCTGAATCTTAGTAAATTCTGGGATGAGGGGTGGATAGGGACCTGATAGTACGCACTCTTCAGGTCGAGAGTGCACATGACTGCGTCCCTGTCTATTAACTGTATTGCAGACCGAATAGATTCCATCCGGAATCTCTTGTACCTGACCCAGGTATTTAGAGGCTTTAGATTTTTAATAGTCCGGGCCTCGCCGTATGGCTTTGCAATGGAGAACAGGGAGGAGTAGTGTCCCTTTCCCATTTCTGTCAGAGGAACTGGCATTATAACCTCTGACCTGATCATGTCCTGTATGTCTGCCCACATTGGAAAGTCCACCTGGACTACAGTAGGGGTAATATATCTGTCGGGGGGAGTAGAGCTCTATACTGTAGCCCTCCGTAATGGTTCTGAGGACCCACTGATTTTGGGTAACTCGGGACCAATTTGTCGCAAAGTGGCGAAGTCTTCCCCCGATACCTATGGCGTCATTGCCTCCTAGATCTGGAGGTTGACGGAAAAAGGGAGCCCTTGCTTCTCCCACCTTGGCCGTGGGGGCTTCTGTACGAGCCTCTATTAGACCTAACCTGGGTCCTAGAGTCGGTTTGTCTCCTATAGAAGGGCACTCTCCGAAAGGGCTGGGGCCGCTTAGGCTTTTCTTCTGGGAAACCTTTATTTTTGTCGAACACCAGCTCCAAGATATTATCCAGTGCTGGTCCGAATACTCTTAGACCTGAGAAGGGAAGGGAGCAGAGCTTTGCTTTAGAAGCGTTATCTCCACACCAAGATTTAAGCCAGACCGCTCTTCGGCCGGCATTGGAGAGGGAGCTATTTCTGGCTGCAAATCTTACTGATTCGGCCGATGTGTCTGATAGGAACGCTGTGGCCGACTTCATGAGGGGAAGGGAAGCTAGGATCTCTGACCTAGGGGTCTTGTTGGTAAGGTGATCCTCCAACTGCCCCAACCACAGAAACATAGATCTGGCCACCGAAGTGGCTGCTATGTTAGCCCTGATAAGAGCCCCCGAGGTCTCCCAAGTTCTTTTTAATAGAACGTCCGCCTTCCTGTCCATCAGGTCCCGGAGACTTGATGAATCCTCGAACGGGATGGCGGTTTTCTTGGTGACCTTGGCTACCGGAACATCGATCTTCGGAACCTCCTCCCATAACCATGTTTCCTCAGGATCAAACGGCAGTCGACCTTTAAAGTCCCGGGATAGCACCCGACGTCTTTCCGCCTCCTTCCACTCCTCGCGAATCATTGTCTTGATGTATTCGCTTATGGGAAACACTATCTGGGTTCGAGACACGAGACCTCCAAACATTAGGTCCTGTCTGGATTGCGGTTTAGGAACCTCCTCCATTCGCATGGTGTTCCTCACCGCCTGGACCAAATCGTCTGTGTCCTCAAGTCTGAACAGGTATTTCCTGCTTGTCCGCCAGGATCTCTCCTTCCTCCTCTGGATCTGAGTCCCGGAAGTCAGACCTCTCCTCGGAGCTTGGCTCAGACACCTCCGCCTCCCACCTAGGACGCTTTCGGCTTGGCCCGGGGCTGGGGGATCGCCGCTGTGTAAGACTGCCTCTGGAGGCCTGGACCTCCTCCCGAATCAGGGATCTCATCTCGGCTAGGAGGGACGGCTGCTCTTCTCCTATTACCCTTGACGTGCAGGGCCTGCAGAGGGTTTTGGTATAGGTGTCTGGCAGCTTTACCCCGCATACAGGGCATCTGACAGATTTGGATGCGGCCTTGGCCGGGTCCTTGGCCACTGTCGAGGGGGCTGCTGGGGTTCCCTTATCCTATTAACAGAGGATAGGGTAATCAGGCTATTGCCCTGGGCCGCAGTGGATGGCATGGGGAGGGAGTTTTGCACTAAGCGCACTTACCCCTCCGTTCGTCTGCTCTGTGTCCAACCTCCTTGCGCTTCCATAGAGACGCCAGGCTCCTGGAGCGCGCGCCAACATTCAAACCCGTCGCGTGACGTCACTGGAAGTGACGCTCGTTCTCTGCGATAGGCCGGGAATCTCTCTGGCCACTTCCTCCAACGCGCCACGTCTCCTGATGCCGGCGCCCGCCCGACCAGCTGCCTGCGGGGGATCGGCCATCGCCACCCAGGCGGCCATGCTTGGAGCCGAGAGCCCCCCACCGGGAGGAGCGCCTCACTCCAGGAGCGCCGTCCTGCTCCTGGCCTTTGGGGCAGAGGGACTCCCCACCGGAGAGTTTCGGCCCTGGGTGTCTTCACAGGGGGAAGGATTGGACCAGCCCGCACGATCCCCCTGAGCCCAGTGAGCATGGGTGTCTTCACAGGGGGAAGGATTGAACCACCCTGCACGATCCCCCTGAGCCCGGTGAGCACTGCTGCGCTTCCTTTCGCGTGTCCCTCCATGCAGGGACAGGAAAAACACTGAGGGAGATGGGGTGGGACGGAACCTTTTAACCTCTCGTGTGCTTTTCCTGTCCCTGTAAGGAGGAGGAGGACGTCCTCCATTGTGCTGTCAGGGGGACGTCCTGGAAATCATTTTTGAGGAAAAAAAGATTTTTTATTTTCACTGCTCTGCGTTATAAACTTCTGTGAAGCACTTGGGGGTTCAAAGTGCTCACCACACATCTAGATAAGTTCCTTGGTGGGTCTAGTTTCCAAAATGGGGTCACTTGTGGGGGAGCTCCAATGTTTAGATACACAGGGGCTCTCCAAACGCGACATGGTGTCCGCTAACGATTGGAGCTAATTTTCCATTCAAAAAGTCAAATGGTGCTCCTTCCACATATGAGGTATCGGTGTACTCAGGAGAAATTGCTCAACAAATTTTAGGATCCATTTTATCCTGTTGCCCATGTGAAAATGAAAAAATTGATGCTAAAAGAAAATTTTTGTTGGAAAAATTAAAATGTCCATTTCTTTTTTTCCACGTTGCTTTAGTTCCTGTGAAGCACCTGAAGGGTTAATAAACTTCTTGAATGTGGTTGTGATCAGCTTGAGGGGTGCAGTTTTTAGAATGGTGTCACTTTTGGGTATTTTCTGCCATATAGACCCCTCAAAGTGACTTCAAATGTCAGGTAGTCCCTAAAAAAATGGTTTTGTAAATTTTGTTGCAAAAATGAGAAATCGCTGGCTAATTTAAAGAATCCTGTTCTCTGTTTTGGATACAATCCTGGTTTTGGCATACAAATACTGATGTGTGAATGAGGCCTAAGGTTTATTTATTTATTCAGTGGGCTATTTTAAATTCAACTTTTTTTAATATAGATTTCAAGCTCATTCACATGCAAGAAACATACCAGAAAAAGAAACAGCCTTACCAACACCAAGTTAGATTACAAATGCACTAGCAAAATGCAGCAGA
Source organism: Dendrobates tinctorius (assembly GCF_039654945.1). Taxonomy (NCBI): domain Eukaryota; kingdom Metazoa; phylum Chordata; class Amphibia; order Anura; family Dendrobatidae; genus Dendrobates; species Dendrobates tinctorius. The sequence continues at coordinate 95,917,197 of NW_027361679.1, read as the reverse complement.
CTCTCCATGACAAAGGCGGGGGCAGCACAGGTGCAAAATACTGATGGAAACAGCCACTCACACACCTACCACTTCATGAGACCTTCAAATGAGACCTGCGCAGGTCGCCAGCCACACAGATAGGTGTGATGCACACTGTCAGGCGTACAGCCTATTAATGACGCCTGTAGTATTAGATCAGGTGGGCCAACAGGGCCTGGCTGCATCCTGCAAGAAATGTGCAATAAAAAAAGAAAATTAATGTATGCTATAAATACAGCCTCCCCTCCATGTAGTGGTAGGTGTGTGAGTGGCTGTTTCCATCAGTATTTTGCACCTGTGCTGCCCCTGCCTTTATCATAGGGGTCTGCTGCATCTTGCTAGTGCATTTGTAATCTGGCTTGGTGTTAGTAAGGCCGGGTTTTGCTTGGTGTTAGTGAGGCCGGGTTTTTCTTTGGTATGTTTCTTGAGTTTGTCCTCTAATGAGCAGCCACTCAGCTTTGTTTTGCAAAGCTGTGTGTACATTGTAGAATCGCACTGTGTGCCATTGTATACTGTACCTACTACTGAATTAATCTACTTAGAAACATTAATTCTGGGTGACATATCTCCATATACAGCCACTACAATTTTTATTTGCTCCTGAATTTGGTGTGAAAAATACCGCTGCATGAATGGAGGCTCCTATAGAAGTCTGTTGGCTGCATACTATACTACCAGAGCTTGTGCAGAGCCTTAATATGCAGATGTTTGGACCCCTAAGGGTCTCTTACTGCTAAAACACTGATTTTGATTATGAACTAAACCGCAGCATGTCAATTGTTTGGGCGGTTTCCGCAGCGGTTTCCCACCTTTAACATAGTAGAGGTGTGAAACCGCAGGCTAATCCGCAGGAAAACCGCAGGTCACTTTACCTGCGGTTCCGCGCGGAAAAAACTGCAGGTGAACCTGCAGCGTGTGCACATAGCCTAAGGATCTGTTAGGAAACCTTTCCCAAATGTTCTGCTGGGAAAGATTCCTCTTTATTCTGACTATGTTCAGTCCTGTCTTGTTTTTGGCTCGGTTCACATGGGTCACAGCTTGCTGCTATGTTTTGTCTAATATGTTCTACAGACACCTGGAAGTTCTGTTATGATTTGTCCCTTCTTGAACACAGGTCACAATTCTAAGCTTCAACTCCAATTTGAAGGAATTCCCTCCAAGGGAAATGTGAACATTGCCTGAAATATATGGCTCCTGTATGGTTGTGACCACCTAGTGTAATCCATGCATTCTTGCCTTCAGTTCGTTTGGAAACTGAATCAGAGACATGTGATAACTTGTGAAGGGCGAACGTCTCTGATAAGGCGTTATCCGATCATGCTCGGGTACTACCTGAGTGACTTCGGTGTGTTTGAATACTATTTTTGAGTCCCCGCAGATGCACGTCTCGTGTCTGACATTTGCAGCACTTGCGGGGATTGCCTGCCCGTTAGGGAATTCCTGCATATGTTGCAGCTGTCGAACAGACGCGAGACGTGCAGCTGCGGGGACTCTTAAACATATTTTTCGAACACACCAAAGTCACTCAGATAGTACCCGAGCATGTTCGGTCATCACTAGTGAGAACACCTACACATCTCTAGAATGAAGGTACATTTGTTACAGAAGAGGAGGCCCATGTTTTTTTAGTTATCACTCTATTATCTGAGGCGTCGGGGTTAGAACCTGTTGTGGGGTAATTCATCCATAAATATGTATGTGATATCTTGATCTTGTCTCACTGTACTTCCCTCTATCCAATTTTGAACAGAATCATGATAAATTCTGAAAAACTAAAATCACGGGTAACAGAGATCCACGACAGCAAAAAGAAACTGGAGCAGGACCTAAGGAAGCAGGCAAATGAAAACCGAGAGATTGACAAGAAAATGAATAGCTTGAAGCCGGACCTGATGCAGCTTCGGAAACTTAGAGATCAGTATCTTGTGTAAGTGACCTGGCTCAATAGCTCTTCCCTCAGTTAATAAATTAAAAACTCGATCCATGCGCTTTGTTTCATAGTGTCGGTATAACTTTTTAGTTTGGCTACATGTAGCCAATTTAGATAGACTTGCTGACTTGAAGCCTAAACATTTACCTGTCCCTTTGAACTGTTCTTTATGATAATAAGCACCTGTACTTATTAATAAAAATGAGACTGAACGGAGCAAACAATGTAATATGTATGACGGGGCATTCTAACTCTGCTTCCCTGGCAGAAGGTAGGGGAAAGGAGAATTGGCAATGTTCATCTTCCCCACCAAAGATTATCTGCCTCCAGAGGGCTCTGACTTTGGCGTATTCCCAGGACCCTATTGATGTAAACATATGCGCCCTGCAAAGGGATGCCTCGTTTTTGGTAGAGTTACCGTGGAAGACAACAGTATTGTGTTGCCTAAACATTTTCTTGTCGTCACACTGGTCTACACACACTTATTTTTTCATTATTCATATGTCTGATTGAAGCCATATGTTCTCATCTAGGGTCAGTTTTAGATGTGATTTTTATTTTTTTTTTAATTTTTTTTTTTTTGAGGCATTTTATCCAAAGAAGTGCAAAGGAAAAGTGGTGTTTTTGCCCATAATAGCTGAAATCTCGTTAGAATAACGACTCATTGATAAATGTAACCCAAACTCAGGAGGCTCTTTAATAATGTATGAGTGACATTTGTTTTGCAGTTTGTTTTCTTGCCTGCTTCTTGTTGTGTATTTTCTATTTTTTTTCTTTTGTTCATCGGTAATAACACTTTACCTCAAGGGAGCAAACTGTTGAAAACGTTTTCTTTTTTCAATTTCTGATTAATGATTACTTAATTGCTGTTTTAGCTGGCTGGTTGGGAAAGGTGCTCGACAGAAAGATATCAGCGAGTGGCTGGACTTGAAGAATGAGCCGGAAGAGTAAGTGTTAACAAAATAATTAACAAAAATCTTACATTCTCTATGTATATATCTATGTGAAATACTTATGTACTGTAATATCTCTTAAAAAATGTGGAAGTGAGATACATGAAACCGTTAGATTGTATTTTGATGGCTGTACGAGGGAGTATTGATATATAATTAGTCTAGTCTAGAAAAAAAGCTGTTTTCGAAGTAATACTATTTTCAACATTAGTTTTCAATGCATCTAGCAAAAAATAATTCCTATTTAGGAAAAAAAAATTGTTCTGCAAACCACGACTCCAGAGCATCAAGTATCAACCATCTTGTTTGTCATAGATTTTCGTCCTTGCAATGATTTTTTCAGTTTTGGAATGATGTAGTATCAGATGGCGCCAAATCAGGCGAATATGGCGTACGATCAACAATTGAAAGCTGATTACATCATTGAGTTTTTGCAGAACAATAGAAGACTTGTGGGAGCGCGGTTTTTGCCAATGTTCCAATCCCTGTACCTGAATCTGTTAGCAGGTTTTTGTTATGTAATCTGACAGCGATATGATGCAGCAGTTGTGATATAATCACAGATTTCTCCTGCATATCTAGAAGTGTTTGGAACGTTGAGCCATCTGTAACCCTGCCCACACCACTGATTGGCAGCTTTCTGTTTACTCTGCATATTGACAGCTCATTGGCGGTGAAGGGGGCGTGGTTGGACTAGGAGGCATGAGACACCTAGTCCTGTAACGATAATCTCTTTCTGATAAAACACTGATTTTATTGAAACAAAAGAACATCTTCATAAGTGACTCATTACTGGAAGCAGGCTATCGGTCCTACATCATGCTGCTCTCAGATTACATAGCAAAAACCTGTTAACAGATTCCCTTTAACTTTTCTTAGTCACAATTTTAGAAATCTTCCAAAAAAACAAAAAGAAATAAACTGCAGTATAAGTTGGTTTATTATTTGTAGGAGCATGTTCACTCTGGCCGTTGAACAGACAAAACCTAAGATGGGGTATATTTTCATTTTGTTTCTAAGTAAAAAGCAGTTGTGCATATAAATAACATAGGGTAATTAGTAAACACTGTTTTTGATTTAAAAAAGCGAAAAATCCATTCCCCCATACCCTTGGCACTGGTGGGATGGCCTTTATGCTTTTTTCCAGGACATCCCTCCTGACAGCACCATCAAGAGGTATTCCTTCGTATCCTTGATCCCTATCAGTGTCAGACGCATAGGAGGTGCGCTCTTGGCGCAGAAGAAGCAGGAATTACCTTTCAGTTGAGCAGGAGCTCCTGATAGCTAGACATCGGGGGGGGGACCTTGCATCTCACTAATTCCTCCTGTTGTAGAGTCTGTAGGCCAACACCTCGCTGATCGAGAGGTTCTTCAGCCTGCCAGTAGAGCTGGGGCTCCTGATATTGAGCCGCATCCCCCTCAGGGTGTTCTTGGCTCTCTCCATCCTTGGATGCGCGGCTGGAGTATGGCTGAAGACGCCGGCGTGGGGAGAGCATTTCCGGTTTCATGGGCATGACAAGTAAGTCTCTAGTGCCCGGCGTGCGTTCCAGCATGGACCACACTTCTGGGATTTGGAGATAAAAAAAAAAAAAGAGTACCAAGCTCCACCTAATTAAAGGGAAAGCCCTTTTTGACGATTCAGATGCAAGACAGGTGAGATGGTACTATTTATAAAACTGCTAAAGGGGAGCTGAGTTACCAGTGCATTGAGACAGCCAGCAATGGAGAGACAAAAGACTGGCCGTTCTGATACCCCTACTGAATCCCTGGTACAAGTGAGTGATATTGAAGGTTTAGCCAACAATTGCTGTCCAAACCAAGTCAGCGTAGGGTATTACTAACATAAATCACAGATTGCCAGAGGGAAATAGATCCCTAACTAAAGACTCTAAAACATTTATTTCTAACATTAAAAGGGGAAATAACATTATTTCCCTTTTTAATGTTAACTTTTATTTCTATGTTTTAGAGTCTTTAGTCAGGGATCTATTTGCCTCTGGCAATCTGATATTGAAGTTTTAGCACACTTACACATGTTTTGCTCCACCTGGCATCAGTGCCATATTATATATATTTTATCCCTTTAGAATAAAGATGTTCCTAAAAGATCTATGTATCCTTCTGTATCTTAAGAACAAAAGGGAAAAAATGTGCGATATGCAACGTGAAACTTTTTGACACATATGGGAAACAATTATATCCAGAGTATTATATCTTTTCTTTTTATATCACCCACCTCCCATGCACTCAGGGACTTGTGACGTGCAGTTGTGGTGCTTAAGTCCCGCAAATTTTTTTTCTATAGTCTGGTTTTTGTGCACCGGTACACAAGAACGCTGAAAACACTGACCATAGAGAGAAGAAAAAGGTACAAATTGTCGAGGAAGTGCAGGGCACATATGCGGCATTCTGGAGCCACAACTGCACGTCACAGCTCAGTGCGTCGTGCATGGGAGGGGGTAATAGTATAATGAAGAGCAGAGTCAGGGATTTCTTCCAGGCACTGCACGCCCCGGAGCCTGGAAGAAATCACTAGCATAATGAAATAAAAGTCTATTTCGCCACATCTAGACAGCAACTATGAGTCAAACAGGTAAGACTAGATTAACATTTCTATTACCTGTATGCCCATAGTAATAGCTGAAAAGTGTCCCAGGGGGTGACAGATTCCCTTTAATTGCAGAATCACCCCATCAGCTAAGAGTCAGTTAAGCATCAACCATCTTAGTCCCAAAAAAAATTAGGATGGATCATAAACTTCAAAAGGAACCTGAAGACCTACCTTTTCCGACAAGTGTACAACCTGCAGTTACCCTCGCTCCACCATACTCTGCACGACCAGCTCTACCCTCACCTACTGTATCTTCATCCATCCCTTGTAGTCTGTGAGCCCTCACGGGCAGGGTCCTCTCTCTTCCTGTACCAGTCGGTGACTTGTATTATTTTAGATTATTGTACTTGTTTTTTATTATGTATACGCCTTTTCACGTGTATAGCAACAAATGGTGCTATAATAATAAATAATAAACTGGAAAAAATTGGATCTCAACCTGGGGAATCAAAAACTATATTTCGGAGTTTCTTGGATTAGGAACAACAGACTTCCTTCCTACCAGAGAGGAAACAAAACAAACTCAAAGACAGAGTTCTTACCTTCAAAAGGGGATCTCAAGATTCTATCATAGAAAGTATGAAGATCTTAGGATTAATTACAGTCTCTATACCATGCATACGGTGGAGCCAATTCCACTCAAGGGGGTTACAGCAGCAGATCCTGACATCCTTGATGAGACGAGAGGATGGATTGGACAAGAAAATAAAAGTTCAAAACTCTAACTATGACATACAAAGCCATCCACAACCTGTCTCCTCCATACATCTGTGACATGGTCTCCCAGTACTTACCTACACGCAACTTCGATCCTTTCAAGATCTCCTTCTCTACTCCACTCTTATCTCTTCTTCACACAACCACATACAAGACAGTCCTTTGAGTGTCTGCGATACACCTAAATTGGTCTCAAAATCTGGTGGCAGACTTTCTCATCCGGAAAGAAGTTCAACAATCAGAATGGGAACTGAACTGGGAGGAATTCCATCGCTTAACTCACTGCTGAGGTATCCCTCAACTAGACTTATTTGCCACAAGGGAAAATGCAAAAGCTCAACATTTTTTTTTTTTCCCCCCTGAATCAGTGACAACCCGACAGTAATTGATGCCTTGTTCCAGATATGAGTCAAAAAAGGGCTGCGCGGCACTCCAATATTTAGGGTGCACGAATAGGATACCACTTCAAAATATAAAAATAGATTCGGCATTCTCAATATAGATGCAGAAAATGTACATCCATTATATGAAAACGATAATGTTTCGGCCAAAACTAGGCCTTCGTCAGAAATTGTGTTCAGCTCCTGAATGCGCCACAAACAGGTCAGGTATAGCTAAGCAGTGGAGTCTTTGTGGGACCAGCCTCATGCACTGCATGGTAGTGCATGACCCCAGCGTCCCACAAAGACTACACTGGGAGTGCCGAATCTATTTTTATATTGTTCCAGATATGAGACATGAACTTCGCATATGCCTTTCCACTATTGCTACTAATTCCGCCAGTACCGAGCAAAATCTAGGAGGATCGGGCCAAGGTAATAGCGATAGTGTTTTGGCTCAAAAGTAGCTGGTTTCCCCTGGAAAGAAGATGGTTTAGAGCAGAGGTCTCAAACTGCATTCCTCAAGGGCTGCAAACAGATCATATTTTCAGGATTACCTTGTATTGCACAAGTGATAATTTAATCACCTGCACAGATAATGATTCCAGCACCTTGTGCAATGCTAAGGAAATCCTGAAAACATGACCTGTTTGCAGCACACTTGAGGAATGCAGTTTGAGACCTCTGCTTTAGAGGACCCCATCCTCCTTCCACTAGACACAATCTTCTTTTTCACGGGCCGATATTCCATCCCAATGTGAAATTCCTGCATTTGTCCTAAAAGGCAGATCTTAAGATCCAGGGGACTTTCAGACTCCATCATATCCAGTATCCAGAGGCGTAGGAAGCCAGTGACGTTGGCAATATACACAAAGATCTGGAAGAAGTTTTGCGCACAATACCAGGAAACAATGGTGGATATTTATTTTTATTATTTGTTATGCATTGCTTATATAGTGCTATCTTATTTCGCAGCGCTTTACATACATTATCATTGCTGTCCCCAATGGGGCTCACAATCTAAATTGCCTACCAGTTTGTCTTTGGAATGTGGTAGGAAACTGAAGTACCCGGAGAAAATCCACGCAAACACGAGGAGAACATAAAAACTCCTTGAGATGTTGTACTTTTTTGGGATTTCAAACCCAAGACCCCAGCGCTGTGAGGCTGCAGTGCTAACAACTGAGCCACCGTGCTGCCCATATCCCTAGCCCTAATATTCCGTAAATACTAGATGTTTGCCAATCGGGATTTGATAAAGTCCCAAGTCCTAGCAAATTTAAGGTACAAATTTAAGCTTTGTGTGCTTTCTTGGATTATCCATTCGGAAACCATCCCTGGATTGAGAGATTTGTTAAGGCCACAGGTAGGATTAATCCCACAGTTAGGACAAGGACTCTGTCCCTCCATTGGACCTGAATCTAGAAGACTCAGACACAAAATCTCTCGCCTTAATGTCAACCTTTCTGGAGCCATATCTACAGGAAGACTGATAGGAGAGATGCATGGTTTTTCCATCAAAGATCGATATTCAGGATCTTAGAAGACTACATTATTTTTAGGTAAGAAGGCCTGATCTCACCTTAAGGGGTAACAACATTCCATACGAGCCAAAGAAATCATCTTGCCACCTTTTTGCTAAACCTATAAGGATAGTCAAGAACTCGCGTTTCATTCTCCAGATGTCAGAAGAACAGGCCTTCAATACCTGGAGGCCACAAATTGGATAGATTCCAATCTGTTCATTCAATTTGCAGAGAAGAATAAGGGTAAGAAGATGTCAAAAATGACCTTGGCAAGATGGACTAGGTCGGTAATCAGTCAGACGTATTCGGCAAAAGGAAAATCTCCAGACATCAGCGCCCATTCTACTAGAGCAATAGCTCTACATCATGGGCAGAATGAGCAGGGGCCTCGGTGGACCAAATCTGCAGAGCTCGATGTGGACAAGTCTTAAAACCTTTTTCAGACATTATAAACAACATTTTATCAGGCCAAATGACGGCCTTTGGAAGGAAAGTCTTCCAAGCAGTAGTCCTACCCTGAATGTATCATCTGGTATTCTCCTGGTGGTGCTATCAGGAGGGACATCCTGGAAAGTAGGGGTTAGTCCTACCCTTAATTGGGTTTCCAGGAGTCCTTCATGACAGCACCCATTACAATCCCTTATTTTAAATTTCCTATCTGCTATGTAGAATGAAGCTCAATAAAACAGTTGCATCCATCCTGGTGTGGTACTTGGAAAATCACTGGTGGAGGGAGGGGTTTTTTAACCTTTTGTATGTTTTTGTCCCTGTCAAGGATACGAAGGACAACCTCCTGATGGTGCTGTCATGATGGACTCTTGGAAAACCAATTACTTGTAGGACTAATTCCTACTTTTGATCAAAAACTGTCTTTACTATGTACCCTATGTTATTTATGTGCACTATTGCTTTTTCCTTATAACAGGTAAATGTTCATTTTGTTTCTATCTTAGGGTTAGAAATATTCAACTGCTACTATTTATCAATACCTACTTGTATGTCTTTTTTACATATACTGAGCATTCTTGTTATCTATGCATCTACTATTGAATTGCATCATAAAAAGTAGAGACCGTTTTTAGATGAAAATCTGACAAGCATGTAAAAGTTGTCTAACCACTTACATGAGCGTTAGTGAGATATTTTTAATTAAAAATGTTTTTTTACAAGTGGATACCTGGTCTGCAAAAAATAAAGACCTATACAATACTCCTTCTAAACAGATCCTTGAAGAGGAGTGCTACCTAGATCTTTATTTTGCTTGCTCGTGAACGGGAACTATTGATCAAGTTATGTAGAGCTGTAACATATCTACAACTATCCAATGCCCCGGTACTTTTTCTTATCGTGCGGCTGCAAAAGGGTTGGCAACTTGGTGATAAAAGCAAGATGATACATCATTACTTTCTTTCTTTTAAGTCCATACTCTATGATGGATGATGATGAAGATCTCCCTCACCATGAAGAAAGAACCTGGTACATGGGAAAGATGAAACGTGAGCAGGCTGAAGAAATGCTTACTGGGAAACCAGATGGTACTTTTTTGATTCGAGAGAGCAGGCAGAAAGGTTGCTATGCGTGCTCAGTTGTGTAAGTAGAAGTTCAGTCTCTGATTTCCCTTCACCTCTAATGAAGGTATCGAGATGGTGTATGTTCTATGTTCCTCTACTTGAATTAACACTTGACACCTCTCATTTTTAGGGTTGATGGGGACACCAAGCACTGCGTTATCTACAAGACGGCCACCGGCTTCGGCTTTGCTGAACCCTATTACCTGTATGCCTCTTTGAAAGAGCTAGTACTACATTACCAGCACACATCACTAGTGCAACACAATGATGCCCTGAATGTCACTTTGATGCACCCTGTGCTGGCACCACCGTCACGATGAATCTTTTACCAATGGTATCTAATACCACATAGGAATTTGTCCTTGGAGTAAAGTTTTGAGCTGGTTTGGCTGTAGGAGATTCTAACTTTGATCAACTCCTATTAGAATAATCTCTAGGGCGGTAATGGCATTGTAGGTCACTTTTTTTATATGCTCAGGCTGTTAAGTCCTTTCAGAACATCGCATCTTTCCTTAGAAGAAATTGCTGTTTTGCGCATTGCCGTTGTGTACTTGGATGTGTTGATATACTGCAGTCCTATCAGTAGCACAGTGTCATCTATTGCTTTTGGTAAATGCATATACCATATACAGTAGTAAATGGAAGTCTAATGTTAAAACTTGCACTTAGATCTCTGCCGCTGATCTTCTCTTAGAGGTGTTTAATCATATTTTGTGGGTGGGGGATTTAGATAAGCCTAGGTAAATATACCTTTAACATAAGACCCTACACCTTCAATTATCAGCTACTTAATCTTATTTTGTAGAAGTCACGTGCAATGCGCCTCTTTGTAGAGGAGTCTTGTCACAAGCGCTGCCTTTCTTGGCATGTGAACTACTCACAGGCGAACAGAACTAGAGTTTGTTCAATTTGTAGTACTTTGCTGTGTGCTCCACAGAACTAGAAACAATTAGCTATTTATTTTATATTCACCAAAAACAACATTTTTCTGCCTGTGTGAATTATTCTGTGCTTTACACATAGGCACAGTCTATAAATGTAGGCGAAACAGAGAGTGGTGCTCTCTTGCAGGGGTTCTAATATACTTCAAGCGGGCAGAGTGAAAATGAGGGGGGTGATTCTGGACACTGCACTCAGCTCTATAAAATGACTCTTGGCTCATAGTTTATCATACCTCTGTTGGGGTAAGTGAGATCTCTTCTTTATAATATCGTTTCAGTGGTCTCACCAGAATGTAACTCTTGGGCCAGGGTCACACTTGCGAGTGTGATGCAAAAAAACTCACACGAGTCTCCCGCGTCAATACCTGGCACTGCCGCCGGCACTTGGACCGGAGTGTGCGGCTGCATATAAAGACATGCATCCGCACACACTGGTCTAAGTGCTGGCGGCAGTGCCAGGTATTGCTTCGAGAGACTCGCGTGAGTTTCTCGCATCACACTCGTAAGTGTGACCCTAGCCTTAAGCTGCATATTCTGCAATATCACATCATCGTTGTGAGGGGCTGTGTCGTGATCAGCAAGGTTCTGTATCTATAGAAAATAAAGGCAGCTATATATATATATATATATATATATATATATATATATATATATATATATATATATATAGGAAGTAACGTTGTTGTTTGAAGATTTTAGGGCTGAAACTGAATTTTTTTACCAAATTGTGGTGCTGGCTCATCACTACTCATTATTTATCTGTCCAAGAACAGATTCATATCGTACCAATATCTAGTTTCCATTATGGTTCTCTTGGGAACGGTAGGTGCAGGTCACATTTAATGTGTATGCTCATTTGGCTTTGTGGAGTTTAGATTTTCACTACCATCCAGACAGGTGTCCAGAAGCAATCAAGTCACTTGTATTTGCATACGACACCCCAAAATCTAGCAACTTATACACATTCATGTGTCCCATGTCTCCTGGCTTTACAAACCAGCACTGACAAAGAGCTTGAATATACAAATGTTATATTTCCATGCAAATGATTCCTGTATGTATAGATTAGTTGTGTAAGTCTTTGGTTCACATTGCTGATATTCTTTCCCTTTTTACTCTCTAGAAATATGAATCCGTGAGCTTTTTGTATTCATTATAGTTAAATTAGTTGTCCACTACTTTTATTTAGAAGGCCAATCCATAGGATGGGTCACCAATATCAGAACATTAGTGGATGAGAAACCAAGTGCTCCCAGTTCTGGCAGCCATAGTTGTGACCACTTGCGGAGCTGCACAGCTCTGTCAACTGTATGGCGGTCCTACATCGGGAACAGTTGATCAGTCTCACTTTCAGAGATCTGCTTTGATGATCTGTAAATATATAAGTAGTGGACAACATTTTAAGTTCCTACATTCCTGAATTTCTTATATAGCAAAGTATTGCTTTCGATGAAGTGTATTTGCTGCTGTTCTCTGGTAAACTTCTAGCTGTGTTAGTTGTCAGTTTCCACCTTGTTTCCATTGAAGAAAGTGATGACACATCGCTATAGACCATCACTTTCTGATTAGTGACTGCCGGGACTGTTAATGATCCTGATGGAGAAAGAGCCACAGCACTTAGTTTCGGTACCTACATAGGTTACTGAGGAGCAGCAATCCTCATAGTCAGAGGGTGTTTGGACCAGATGGTAGAGGACGATATCGCTCATGCTTTGTGTCATTTAATTAAACCTATTATCAAATGACCATTTAACTAGAAGACAGAAATGAATGCTTTGCTCGGTCTAAGGTTTTGATTCATACTATTACATTGTACTATATCCTTACTACAATAACCATATAACCTCCACAAAAGGTGGTAAATGATTACAGCTGATTCTCAAGGTAGACTCAGGCATAAGGAGCAATACTCCAATAAGTGATCAATATTACTTAGACCTACGTTACTTTTAACTTTTCACCCTCTTTTTTAGATAAGACCGGATGTGGCAGACACCAGCGCCTCAGTACAATGAGTGGCAGCACTGGATGTCTCCATAAGAGTGTGGAGATCCATTATTGTAGGTGGACGAGCGTATTAAATATCCATTTGCTGTCCACATGCAAAACAAGTAGCATATGGACAGAACACAGACCCATGCAAGTCAATGTGGTAGTTCACATGACTGTTTTTACGCATGGACAGATGGTCTGCATGTAAAAAATTTCAGCACACACTACTTTGATCTGTATTCTAAATCACACTCGCCCATTATAAGTAAGCGAATGCCATATAGATATATACAATGGATACACGGATGACATGCAGATATACAAAATAGATACACAGATTATATATAGCTATATAACATAGATACACAGATGACATGCATACAGTGAAGGAAATAATTGTGATCCCTTGCTGATTTTGTAAGTTTGCCCACTGACATGAACAGTCTATAATTTTAAGAGTAGGTTAATTTTAGCATTGAGAGAATATCAAAAATAAACTCCTGAAAATCACATTGTATAAATTTATTTGCGTTTTGCAGTGAGAAATAAGCATTTGATCCCCTACCAACCATTAACAGTTCTGGCTCCTACAGACCAGTTAGATGCTCCGAATCAACTCGTTACCTGCATTAAAGACAGCTGTCTTACATAGTCACCTTTATAAAAGACTCCTTGTCCACTGACTCAATTAATCAGTCAGATTCTAACACATACAACATGGGCAAGACCAAAGAGCTTTATAAGGATGTCAGGGACAAGATCATAGACCTGCGCAAAGCTGGAATGGGCTAAAACTACACAGAGGGAACTTGTTAATGATCTCAAGGCAGCTGGGACCACAGTCACCAAGAAATCCATTGGTAACACATTATGCCATAAAGGTTTAAAATCCTGCAGTGCCCGCAAGGTCCCCCTGCTCGAGAAGGCACATGTGCAGGCCCGCCTGAAGTTGCCAGTGAACACCTGGATGATTCTGTGAGTGATTGGGAGAAGGTGTTGTGGTCAGATGAGACAAAAATTGAGGTCTTTGGCATTAACTCAACTCCCCGGTTTGGAGGAAGAGAAATGCTGCCTAAGATCCAAAGAATATCATCCCCACTATTAAGTATGGAGGTGGAAACATTATGTTTTGGGGATGTTTCTCTGCTAAGGGCACAGGAGGACTTCTTCACCCCATCAATGGGAGAATGGATGGAGCCATATATCGTAAAATCCTGAGTGACCATCTTCTTCCCTCCGCCAGGACATTAAAAATGGGTCGTGGCAAGATAATGACCCAAAACATACAGCCAAGTCAACAAAGGATTGGCACAAAAAGAAGCACATCAAGGTCATGGAGTGGCCTAGCCAGACTCCAGTTCTTAATCCCATAGAAAACTTATGGATGGAGTTGAAGCTCCGAGTTGCCAAGCGCCAGCCTCAAAATCTTAATGATTTAGAGATGATCTGCAAAGAGGAGTGGACCAAAATTCCTCCTGACGTACGCAAACCTCATCATCAACTACAAAAAACGTCCAACTGCTGTGCTTGCCAACAAGGGTTTTGCCACCAAGCATTAAGTCTTGTTTGCCAGAGGGATCAAATTCTCACTGCAAAATGTAAATTATATAATTTATGTGATTTTCTGAATTTTCTTTTATAATTTATATAATGTGATTTTCTGAATTTTATTCTTGATATTCTATTTCTCAATGTTAAAATTACCCTACCCATAACATCATAGACTGTTCATGTCTTTGTCAGTGAGCAAACTTACAAAATCAGCAAGGGATCAAATACTTATTTCCTTCACTGTATGTGTATATGTATCATTATATATCCGCAAATTATTAATCTGCCCGTTGTTTTGCATGGTGGTTCAAAATGGATACACGGATGACACATTGCTGTACAAAATAGATACACGGATGACACATTACTATATAAAATGAATGACGTATTGCTGTACAAAATAGATACACGGATGACGTACGGCTGTATAAAATAGATACACGGATGACACATTGCTATATAAAATAGATACACGGATGACATGCTGATATGAAAAACGAACATAAATGGCACAATACATTTTTTTCATGATGACATTGCATCCTCACTAAGCCAGAAATGCTTGTCGGAAGGCTTAGAAAATAAATTTCAATGGAGACTTCAGTAGTTTTCCTGTAACCTAGGTCACGATTCAGAGATTTAGAATGCATTAAGGGTGACTATAATGCAGTTTGCTGTATACTTCAGTATACCCCAGACTGGACTCCACTGTACATAAGCCGGGCTTGATATTGTCACCCTCTAAAGATAAATGCACAGTCCGCTTACAACTTAAGCACCAGTGTTCTAATGACTTTAATGAAAGTTTGGAAGGTGCAGAGCTGAAAAAGAATGTTTTCTTTTTAGCGAAACTTCACCTGATGGAGAAAACGCAATTGCCCATTCCTAAGCAATCATGACCAAATGGTAAAACACTAAAACTTGATGTTATTGAACTCGTATACCTCACCGTAAAGCTGACCATAGACTAGCTGAAAGACATTCTCCCCAGTCTCCTCTGTCGACATGTTGTTTTTACTGATTGGGGATCTGCCAAATAATCTGGCACTGCTCATTTTGTTAATGCAGAGAATCGGACAGGTAGAAATTCAACCCACCTGACCCTGGTTATTCTAACAAGTGAGGTCTTGGGACTGTCTGGTTGTCTCTACAGATTTAGCAGTAAGGCCGGGATCACACTTGCGAGAAACGAGTCTCGCATGTTAATACGCGGCACTTCCGCCGCCACCCGGATCTGAGCGTGTGGCCGCATAGTAATGCATAGAGCTGCATGCTCCGCTTCTGAGTGCCGGTGGCAGTGCCGGGTATTAACATGCGAGACTCGGCCATGTTTCTCGCATGTGTGATCCTGGCCTAAGAAGAAAAAATCTATGGCCAGTTTATCATGTTATCCTGTTGCACTTTAGTCTTTCAATGTCTGGTACATGCTTCACAGCATTGTAGTAGCGTCACATATACTGCCTCCCGCAATTCTGTATGGCCTTGTTTGACTGATACCGAGGCCTGGCTTTTGGGGGATTTCAGGTGGAGATGATGTATTTTCTTAAATATAGAGGACACCAGGATTTATTAGTAGTATTTGGATGTTGCGAACGGCAAGTTGTGCCTTTAGCACACCGCTTTCTCCAACTACGGTTAGTGGCAAACTACTAGCTACTCTTGAATTATAGTGGAGCCTACTGTAAGCATTTAATTGACGGCTCCATGAATGACCTGTTGGAAGCTTTTTTTAGTAATGTTGCCCTTTGAGCTGTACCCTATTCTTTATTTCTATCCTCAGTGCTTCTAACATTTTAAATAAGCTATTGTAACACGTTTTTTATTTTAGAATGTGTGCCTATTTTTCTAACTATGCTTTTTCTGCAGTTTAGAATGAATCTGTAGGTTTGTAAGGGGTCATTGCACTAGACTAAACCTGCCCCTTGAATCAATCAGGAGCAATGTTCACGTCCTTGAGTTACATATAAAGGAACATTTGGAGCAAAACTGAATGTTTTTTTTTTTTACAGTTTTCATTAATCCATAATCTATAGAATAGGAACAGTACACTATCATGATAGTTCCATGAATTAATATGACAAATGTATCGCCTTGTGTTCAGATCTGTGATAAATGAGTGCACCTTCACTTTTGACTGAAGAGGTCTGTGCTAAGAGGGCATAAGGATATAACAGTTAGTACTGCCCTATTGATTAGATTCCTATTTAAAGTACCAAATTTAGGGCCTTATTAAAAAAAAAAAAAAATCAGGAGTGCTCAGGGAATCTGTCACCAATTTTTTGCCACCTAATCTGAGAGCAACCTAATGTAGAGAAAGAGATCCTAATTCCAGTAATGTGTCACGTTCTGGGCTGCTTGCTTTGGTTTTGATAAAACCAAACTCCGCCCCTACCACTGATTGGTAGCTTTCTGCTTATGCACAGTGTACGCAGAAAGCAGCCAATGAGTGGTGTGGATGGGGTTATACGGAGCTCAGCATTCAGAGAACTGGTAGATCGGCAGGAGAGAAAACAATAATTTTATCCAAACTACCAGCCAAGGAAGTGATACATTGCTGACCCTATATCATGGACCAGGATAGCAAAAACCTGGTGAAAGATTTCCTTTAAAGCTCCTTACATGGGCCAAATGCTTGTTACTGATCATTGGCTCATGTAAGAATGCTGCCAGCTGATGGATCCAAGATATTAAATCATTGTTGTCAGCAGCAGATCTTACCTTTTGTAAATGGGATGTGCTGCTGACAATATGCATGCTGTATGAAGATATGATTTTTCTTTCAGTATAGTTTGTATTTGCTTTATTAAAGGGTCTTTAAAGAAGTGCCGACCTGTTTATAGTCAATCAACGATCGCTCATGTAGATGGTCTATTAGTATTTTGATTACACCAACTTTCCAGATGGAAAACTTTTTTTTTTTTTGATCGGAACCTTTCCTTAGCTTGAAATACTATGCCACGCGCACAAAACCTCAGTCGAAAACTGACCTCTTGTGTCATCCGAGACTCATACTGCTGCTCTCCTATGCTTCACACTGCAGCTTTGCTTTTTCAAATTTGCCGCTTTGTATACAAGCTCACACGCTCCTCCCGAAACTTGAAGCATGTAGTAGCAAGGCGTAGATGATTCACAATTTTGAAAAAAACCCATAAAACTGTGGCCATCTACTAGCTCAGTATGAATCTGTATCCTATGAAGCCATCGTTCTACACTTTGTGACTTTTTGGAGGCCCATTCTTGGATTTCTGATACTTCTTTTTTGTAGTCTCTCCCAGTATTGTATTCCATTTCTCTTCCTAAACACGATGCCGCTTGCACAGAGGACTCCATGAGTTGACGTAAATTTGGCTGTACATCTCACAAGGCGTGTGTACAGAATGCACTGTGTGTTTTGCTTCACATCTTCTTTAGTGCCTGATCCAGAGACATTGCTGTGATTGTTTCTCAGGGCAGAGAATTTAAATTCTTTTATACTTTCTACCCTATGCAGACGAGAGAGACAATTTGGAAAGTGTTATAGATTTTTATACCTAACCATGTTTTATATATAGATGTATTCCATTTCACTTTTAGATTACCTTTAAGCTTTTGTTGCTGTAGATTATGCAGGAGAAAAAAAAAAGCATACTGTGAAAATTCTACATATATGTACCCTTTTACTAAGAAGCGTAGAGCGAGTCACTTCCGCTAGTTCCTAGAGTAAGCTGATGCTCCATACGTAGCATGTAGCCTTTTTTTTTTTTTTTTCTTTTTAACACGACAAGCCATTGGACACAAATGCTGAAAGTTTTGACATAAGCTGGCTTTATTGTTGTGCGTTTAATTTTCCATATGTTTTTACTATAAGCTGTTTTATCCAGTGAACATCGGGAAGATTTAACGGTACCCGTTGAATGTTACCAGATATTTTCTTTGTCTTTTCTTTTTTTTTTTTTTTCTTAACAATGTTTCGGTTTATAAATGTGTACTAATGTAAACCCAGTATTTGTTTCCAAGACTGGTACTCAAAAATGACATTTTGTATGGTACTTCAAAACAAATAAAACAAAAAAAAAATAAAAACAGATGAAAACAGTTGTCATTTGATGTATACCGCAATGGAAGAATTAATTTGAGTTAAGGTTTTACAACATAGAGCACCTCTTATGTTTCAGAACATAGACTAGCAAAATGTGTATAACTAACAGAGTTGCACTCAGAGTGCTACTGTATTTGATAGTTGTGTATGGCGATGGCTACTATTAGTAAGCACCTGTTCACACCTGGTCTCTGTTTGGAAGTGACGGTCAGTCTTTGATATTTGTATACATCGGCTCTGTGACCGAGCCCTCCACCATTAGCCTATGGCTGTTTTAATCACAGCAGGATCCTATCAGCCCAGGAGAGAAATCGCATCATATTGGATTCCCAGCAAAGAGGTTTGCCTTGTCATGGCTGCTGGGCACACATGAATTGGCCAAATTATGTGATAAGTATCTTAGTATTTTCTAGAGCAGTAATGCAATAACCATTTCATATATTTCATGTTTGCATGCTATAGCCAGCTTTATTTGTTATTCATATATGGAGTTGGCTGCTCCTAGTATGCACCTGCTCTCTGTTTGGAAGTGACAGTCGGGCTTTGTTACTTGTATACAAAATGTGTATAAGGCCTCATTCACACATCCGTGATTTTCTCGTACACAACAAAACGGTCTGTGTCATCAGTGTATTGGATCAGAGTTTAATCAGCGTTTGGTCACGTTCAGTTTTTACCATCGGTGTTTCATTAGGGATTTTCACGTAAGAAAAAGATGATGAATTACAAAGCTTCTCCTAGCCATTACTAGGATGACCACCGATTGCACACTTATGTCATCTGTGTGCTGGACATAATTTTCACAGACCCATATACTTGTGTGAATAATTTTGATCAATGATTCTCATACAAATAGACTTGACTCCATGATTTTTTTCTTTTTGAAGTGTGGCCGACACACAGTCTATGAAAAAAAGACATAAGTAGCACCATAGACTTTAATGGATACATGATTTATCTGAAAACCTCGGATAGGACACCAAGCAAAAAATTGGACGTCTGATTGAGGCCAATATGTACACGAGCTATTGAACCACCTCTTTCACACAACTCCATCACTAATAAACCCAGCTTGTTTAGTACTTTGGAGAATGGTAATACGCATCTCCCCTTGAAGCAAAGTATCGCCATGTTGAAATATATTAGGCAGATCTTTTTTTTTCTCCTTTGATATTTGGTGGCATAGAAAAGTGGCTGCCATCCTAGTGAGATGATCTTTGGTAAGGTTCAGACAACTTTAAGGCTATGTGCCCATGTTGCAGAAATGCTGTGGAAATGGCTGCAGCATTTCCGCAACTCCCTGCTGTGGGTAAAACACATGCGGACTTCGCATGTGTTTTCCCACAAACCACAAGCATTTTGCAAGCGTTTTTAGTTGCAGAATGCTTGCGCTTTCCAAGCGATTTGAAGCATCGCTTGGAAAAGTGATTGACAGGTTGGTCACACTTGTCAAGCATAGTGCCTATGCAGCATCAATAGTAAAAGAATGTTAAAAATAATTAAAAATAGCCGCTACGTCATCAGAGCTCATTCGCGCAATGCATCCCTGGGAACGGAAGTTGCTAGCAGCGCCGCTGAGAGGCGGGAGGATCCCAGGGGCCGACAGAGGGTAAGTATATCTCTATTTTTTATTTTAATTCTATTTTTTACAGGAATATGGTACCCAGGGCATGGAGGATAGTCTCCTCTCCTCCAGACCCTGGGTACCATCCGCACATGAAGTGCTCACTTTACGCATGGTGTGCGTAACCACATGCGTAAAGTGAGCGTTTCAATGCAATCCTATGGGTGCGGAATCGCTGCGATGCAGCAGAAATAATGAACATGCTGCGGATTTTAACTATGCGATTCCACAGCGGAAAAATCAGCAGCACGTGCACAGCAACTGCGAAATCTCATAGTATTGCATGGGGATGCGTCTTATTAGCGTTTTTTAAGCATTTCCACTGCGGTGGAAACGCATAAAAAGCGCAACATGGCCACACAGCCTTATGCTACATGTATTTCCATCTCTAATGTATTTTTTATATTCTTGCTTGACATACACTCCTTGCCAATAAAAAAATAAACTGCTTCCAAAAAATTCCAAAATGTATTTGTTCACAGATAAAAGCAAGATGAGACAGGACATAGTTCACATGGTCAAGTGTAGCAGCTACGAGTTTCAAACACGCTAGGTGTTCTTTCTCAAAACTACATTTTCAGGAAAAGGATGTGGTTTTAAATAAATCACAACCAATAGAAAATTTCCAAACGATCACATGACAAAAACCAAAACACATGGTAGCACACAAAAACAATAAAATTAACAAAGCTAAAACAATTCAAAAAAGTTTGAAACTGGTTACACCAATAACATTGATATTAATAGTGGAACATCATTTCTTTGCGGGCATTGAGACCTCTTGGATAACAAGTTCCTAGACGAAGAAACCAGAAAGCCTCATCAGTGATCTCCACGCAATCTCTCCATGCCGGTGAATCTGAGAGCAGCAGTACTTCTAGTATGATGAGTAATGAAGTGCTTTGAAGCAAAAGACATCATGCGGCTGGAGCTAGTAGAAGAAACAATGTCAGTAATAGGCTCTGAAATTCTCACTTTCAGGTTGCGAGTAGTACAACCTACATAATTTAAATTGCATTCCATACAAGTGATCATGTAAACCACATTACTGGTGTTACAATTGATGTAATGTTGAATCATATTGATGTTCATTATTACTATCTGAAAAAATCTTTGTTGGAACAGAATGCGCGCACGTTCTCCATCTGGGAGAACCACACTTATAAAAGCCAGGATAATGCAGCCAAGTGTATTGTTTTTTGTGGGGGTTAAAAAACTGGGAGGAAATAATGTTGCCCACGGTAACAGCTTTTTTTGCTACAACCATACACCCAGAGGATAAAATATTGGATAAAATGTCATCCTCATATAAGATGGGAAGATGTTTGAGAATTAAAGATTTTATGGCATTGAACTGGGGACTATATTGAAGCGAGCAAACTAATTTATCACTATATGAAACAGAAGTATTAAATTTTGGTGCAATTAGTTTTCAAGTTTCTTCTTGTAAACTATATTCCTCGCTCTGGCTAGCGACCATTATGGGTAACCCCTCTTTTTAAGTTTGTTACAACAATTATTAATTTTGTTATTTAAAGTAGTACTATCACTGCGATTTCTATAAATCCTTGTGAGTTCAACAGGAATGGACCTGATGGTATGGTGTGGATGAGTACTACCAGCATGAAGGATACTGTTACCTGACAATGGTTTAATATGTGTGGACGTGACTATAGAAGTGCCCACAACACCTTGTAATGACAGATCCAGGAAAGAAATGTAGGAAGAGTCAAATTTACTTTTAAAACGAAGATCAAAGTCGTTGGTGTGTAAATATTTAACAATCTGGTATGGCAGATACATCACCATTCCAAATAAGGAGTGTGTCGTCGATGTATCTGCCATAACAGAAAATGTGAGAGACAAAAGGATTATCAGAATACAGGAACAAATACTCCCAATAATGTTTCAAGATTTGCTACAGAAGGAGAATGCTTACCACCTATTGATACTCCTTTGCACTGCACTTAATACTGCTGATCAAAACAAAAAAATTATGATTTAATATGAAAAGAACAGCCTGGATGATAAAATTGCACAAGTCAGGAGAATAGTTGCTATAATTAAAAAGGTGGAAATCCAAAGCTTTGATAATTGCAGACTGGTGTATGGACGTATAAAGGCCAATTACATCACACGTAGTCCATTGAAAATTCTCTATTGCTATTTTCACAGCGAATAGGACGCACTCACGGTACTGCACAACTGACACACAGCCAGCAACGCTGTCTTGTGTGGTGACTGGGGTGCGTAATCTCGCCTTAAACCTCAGGGCAATTTTTTAGTGGCAGCACCGCTGTCTTGTGTGGTAACGGTTGCGTAATCTCACCTTAAACCTTAGGGCAATTTTTTTTCTGCTGCTGCGGTGCTGTTTGTAAAACACATAGCAGTACTAGGCTGCAGTACTACCTTCCACAAAGCACTAACTGCTCCTTGTTTCCCAATATCTGCATCTGTATATCTGCAACTATGGCTGAAAAATCCAAAATTCCTAAAAGCTGTTGTGATGGGACGTGGACGTGGGGTCGTTGGTGCCCAACATGGCACAGAGTCTGGGAGACCGAAGAAGGTTGATGCATCTAGGTTCCTGGTGAAATTTCCCGGTTTGGAACATAAACGGGCCTGGAAGCCAGAAGAACAAGAGCAGATACTGTCTTGGATGGCTGATAAGGCCTCAACGAAATGTTCTAGCAGCAACCAATCGTCCATGACAAAACAGTCTACTGTCCATACAGATAACACTGGGTAATCCAATTCTCAACCTGTTCTTAGTTCACCCGGTCAGGAGTCACAGAAAACATTTGACCCCAACCTTGGTCACTCCGAGGATCTGTTTGATCCAATTCCTTGCATTGCCTCTGGCCACTCATCGCACGACATTGAAGAGGAACGTGAGGTGGTATCGTCTGTTGAAGATGGCCAAATATTTGAAACCCCACGGCCAGAAGAAAGCCACTTTCATCCACTTGTTATACTGGGTGAAGAAATGGAGGCTGATGGTGATGACACACAGTTGCCATCTGGCCAGTCACCAATATCAACACGGAAGGAGGATGACATGGACGACGAGGTGGTCGATGATGAGACAACCGATACGACCTGGACCGCTGGCAGGTATAGCCAGCACAGGATGAAGGTGGCTATGTAGCACCAACAAAGGCACCAAGGGCTACTGGTTTGAGCAGAGTGCTAAGTGTGTCAACTGTTGCCAAGAGCAATCCCTCTGTGCCCCAAATCAAGGCAAGGGTGCGTTCAGCCACTGTCTGGAAAATTTTTTCCGATTAGTTCTTCTGAACCAAATGTCATCTGTAGCATCTGCCATAGGAAGCTGAGCAGAGGCCAGGGCAAAGGCAACCAAAGCACCACCAGTATGCGGAAACATGTCAGCCAAGCACCGTAGTCGTTGGGCTGAACAACAGGGTACCAAATCAGTGTCTGCAGGTCAAACCACTGCCATGTCACCTGTGATATGTCCTTTCCAATCTGCTGGGCAGGAAGCAGGTGATCATCATACTTCTTGCTCACAAGCTGTGGTTGCAGACACAGGCCACAACAAGCTCATCCACTTGTTTGTCCCAGGAAAGCATCCAATTGTCCGTGCCACAGATGTATGAAAGGATGCGTAAATACCAAGCCACGCACCCACAAGCACAAATACTGAATGCCAAGTTGCTAGCCGCGGAGATGTTGCCATTTAGGCTTGTGGTGACAGTCTTTCCGTGATCTTTTGGCTGTGGCTGCCCCACGATACTCGGTTCCCAGCCAGCACTATTTTTCCTGGTGTGCCGTCCCCACGTTACACCAGCACGTTTTAAACAATCTAAAGCGTGCTCTCACCAACGCCGTAACCGGGAAGATCCATCTTACAACAGACACGTGGACAAGTACTTGTGGCCAGGGACGATACATCTCTGTCATGGCACACTGGCTCAACCTGGTGGAGGGTGGGATAAAGTCTCAAACTGGGCCATCAACACATCCTACCCACGCCACAAATAGCGAGCCCAACCTCAATCAGGGTTTCCGCCTCATCATAAACATCCAGTCTCCCCTCTTCCTCCTCCGCCTCATCATTCTATGCTGAATTACCCTCCACATCACTCCCAAGTTGAGAGCTGTGCAGCAGCGCATCGGAAAAGTGGCAAAACGTTCTGCTGAAGCTGATCTGCTTAAGTGAAACACCACACTGCAGCAGAGATGTGGCAAGGAATAAAACAGACCGATCAGTGGCTCTCCCCACTGCAACTCCAACCTGGTCTGGTTGTCTGCGACAATGGGCGTAACCTGATGGCAGCTTTAAAGCTCGGGAAGCTGGTACACGTACCATGCATGGCTCACATGCTGAACCTAGTGGTGCAGAAATTTCTAAAAACAACCTGACTTACCGCACCTACTTGAGAAGGTGCGCCGTATTTGCGCCCATTTCCGCCACTCCTCAACCGCTGTTGCCGATCTTGCAGCGCTTCAAAAGCAATTTAATTTGCCAAACCACAGACTTATTTGCGACCTGCCAACTTGGTGGAACTCAATATATAATATGTTGGCAAGGGTAAGTGAGCAGCAGAGGGCACTTTCTGAATACCAGCTTAAACATTCCCGTCACACTGAGACTCAGCGAAGACAACTGTCGAGTGGGTGTGGATCGCTGATATTTGTGAGGTGCTTGATAACTTTGAGTACTGCACCAAGCTTGTGAGCGGTGATCAGGCTATTATCAGCGTAACCATCCCTATGCTATGTCTGCTGAAAAAATATCTGCAGAATCAAAAAATGGAATCTTTGCATGCCCAGCAGCTGGGTATGGAGCAAGATTTCACAATGGGTGATCCTACCCAGCCAATATCATCAGGTAACATTGGGGGATGAAGATGATGAACAAGAGGAGGGAGAGGACTTCTTTTTCAGTGGTACCGAGGGGACACCTCATGCTACAGAGGGGAATCCCAACCCCAGCTTCATGTTTGTCTAGCGTGGGTGGGCTGAAGAGGAGAGTCAGTGTGAGGAGAGGATGGGTATTGTTCCTCCTTTAGGGGTCACAGAACATTTGCCTCTTTACAGCTTGGCACACTTCATATCTGACTGTCTGTGCCAAGACCCTCGCGTAATCCACATTTTCAATAGCAACCTATACTTGTTGGCCACCTTTCTAGACCCACGGTACAAGGACAAATTTCCTTCGCTACTGTTGCAGTCACCAAGGAGTTTCACAATGGAATCCTTCAAGAAGGCCGTTGATGATCATTTGATGGCAACAGCACCCTCAGACACCACTGTTAGCAGAGAAACCAGCTCTGTGCAACAGCATGCATTAATGGGGAGAGATAAGCCAAGCAGATCCAAAAAGAGGTGGTGGTAAAATGTCCACAAACTGGGCCATCTTCAATAAACCGGCTCATCAAGGAATAGCTGGAACAGTAGCAATGTCAAGGAGGGAGAAGTTAAACAAGATGGTCAACAACTATCTAAGTGACCATACCTGCGTCCTTCCTAACGCTTCTGTACCATTTAATTACTGGGTATCCAAGCTGCATAGTTGGCCCAACCTCTCCTGTGCCTTGGAGGTGCTGGTCTGCCCTGCTGCTAGTGTGATGTCAGAGTGTGTTTTCAGTGCCGCTGGGGCAATAATCACAGATACACGCACACGTTTGACTACAGAGAATGCAGACAGGCTGACTCTGATAAAATTCAACAAGGACTAACAAGGACTGGATTTCGCAACAGTATCTCAGCCCCCCCAGATGACAGTATCCCAACCTAAAGTCACCCAAAACGTTTTTTTTTTTAATTGGTGATCACGTCCATCCCTTCCCATACAAGAGCCTTTTCTTCTTCTTACACATGTTTTCTAAACCTGCTTCTGACACATGTACCTCATGGTCAATAAGCTAAAAACAATGTTACGTTAATATTTCTCATCAGAGGCACTTGTGATGAGAGTGAGACCCTTCTACCTTCATCAACCATGGTATCATGCCCCTTCGGATAATTTTTGGAGACACTTTGGCTATGCCTGGACACTGGGCACTGCCACCTCTTTGCTAGTAGTCCTAGCTTCATCATAATTGTTTGGCCCTTCAGACCTGTCTTGCTTCCTTCATCAACTATGATACAGCCCCTTGGGCTAATTTTTGGAGACACTATGGCTATGCCTGGACACTGGGCACTGCAACCTCTATGCTAGTAGTCCTAGCTATGTCATAATTGTTTGGCCCTTCAGACCTGTCTTGCTTCCTTCATCAACCATGATACAGCCCCTAGGGCTAATGTTTTAAAGACACTATGTCTATGCCTACACATTGGCCAGTGGCACAACAAGGACAGTAGTCCAAGCTTTATAATTGTGAATCCCTTGTGATGAAGATGATGATGGCCCCTAGGGCAGATTGCTCTCCTTACACACTTAGTTATCAGAAGATTGCCTCCATCATCACTCACTCTTACGGCACTTCTGATATATCACTGGCACTGTGTAAGTGGCGTACGAGTCCCGCTCTGCCGGCAAAAAAACACAGGACTTCAAATAGTGTTTGCACATTCTAGCGAAGCAGTGGTGTAAAACCACTCATGCAGCCCCTGACCAGGTGCCCCCATGTTATATAAATTTGTTTACAGCATACTTTTTTTTTTAACGTTTATGCATTTTTTAGCCTTTTCCTCAGCCCCCAGACCACTTTGTAGGGTCCAGCAGGCAATTATTCGCATTTTCCATTGACTATCTTTGGACTCGCTACTCGTACCGAATACCCGAGTATTATGGTATACTCTGTACGAGTCCGAATACTTCACTACTCGCTCATCCCTAGCTTTATCCAATTTTTTAAGCTCCCTTTCAATTACCATTTGGAAGCGGTCCATGCATTCCACTCTCGATTGAACAGGGTAAAATAGAGGATTTTTTGTGTGAAAACCTTCAGCATAATTTACCAACTTCTGATCAGATGAGTTGTTAGCATTGAGATCGTGCGGATTCCTGAGAGTAATCTGTTCAAAAAAGTCAATTCACGAAACTCATTGAAAATTGTGCTGTTACCTGTGACAACTGGATCAGATGAAGAAAAATAATGTCTCTTGATAGTTAAATTACGAACAAACTTGTTGACATCAAGTAATGTATGAAATAGATCAAATTTTTTATCGGGCAAAATTTAATCCCAAAGAAAGAACCTGCATCTGTTCCTCAGATAGCGTGCAACCAGAGATATTCAAAACACTGGAATAATTCTTGAAGAACGTTTCTTGTTACGGGTGGCCATTCTTGCATTTCTTTGAGTGTTTACGGCCCCCCTCCTTTTGCGTTTTTTTTTTAAATTTTTAAGTTTTTTTGGTTGATGATAATATGAAACACTTGATTGATCTGAAAAAGAATTACTCCCTATGTGAACTTCATATGAACTGCCTTCATTGGATTCAATGACAGATGAACTGAATGAAACTCGTCGTTCAGGTGTACCGAAGCTACAGTATCATGACTTTTCTTTACTATGGGGCGCAAAGGCTGCAATCATCTATGCCATCTGCCCCACTCGTTTACCTGATTTTTCTGATAATCTGATGTCACGTTGGAATTTATTATTCTTGCGGATCATTATGGAGCTTTCCAATTTAGACACAGACTGTCTGATATTGGATAAAAAAAATCCTTGTCCAAATCCTTGTCCATCCCATTGGCTAACATGGTATTGTACACTGTCTGCGGAATTGCTGCGGATCCGCAGGGCCAAATCCGCTGCAGTTCCGCAGCAAAATCCGCAGCGTGTGCACATACCCTTAGTCATGTACCCACAAGCTGCTCTCCCTAATCTCACAATGTTCAGTAAACAACTGAAAGAGGCAGGAAGAGAAGCTTGTTGTCACAGGACCATAAGTATGAGCGTCGCATATGAGTGAAGTGTCCATTTGATGACTACTGGAACCTGCAGAGCTGAGTCCTGACATTGCAGGCTTCTGAATTCTCACAATGTATGCACTGCACACTTTTAAGATTCTCCCTTGCCGATGGACAGTCATGTCAGCACATGTATGTGAATTGTATACTTTTGGCCACACTCCGACTAGACGTGCCCGGCCTCGCTCCGTTCATTTTGATTGAGTGAGGCCATGTCTAGTCAGAATGTATGTAAATCATCAGCACGACAGAATCCTGACAGCGCGCAGTGAGCACTGTGAGAATTCAGAAGTCTGCAGTCACATAGAATGACTGCAGACTCATCACAGACCTGGACAACCCCTGTAATGCTCCTAACATAAATAAAAACATGAGAATTAGTCAGTATCACAAATAACATTTACATCCAGGCACCTTATAGATGACGTCATCTCTGGAGTCTTTCTCCTTCTTTTCTTCTTGTCCAGACCCCATGAGATTTGTCATCCACAGTTCATCTCTGCAGACTTCCATCTTCTCCAGTCTTCTGCAGCACATCCCCACATGATGCCCTTAAAGATAGAAGTGTCATTATAATGCTCCTGAATAAAAATATCTGCAGTAAGTTGCGCCTCTGAATAAATAATTGCCCCTCACTATATTGTCTGCACAAAATATGACTCCCACACTGTCCCTCTTATGGTATATGCGCTTTACACTGACCTCTCCTTTCCATACCTGCCCCCTCTTCACACTGTCCTCTCATACTGTGTCCCCCTATAGGGCCCAGTATTTATACTGTACTCTCATCACATTCCCTCTCCTTGGTATACTGTCCTACGCCCTTACACTGTCCCCCCATGCTACGCCCCCACTGCTCAGTTTCTATTCTGTGCCCACTCACTTTTCTCCCCCAATACTGTCACCTCACACTATTCCCCTCCCTCCTCATAGGGTCTTCTCTCACATCCCCCTGTTCACCATACTGTCTCCTCATATATTTGCCCCCTCATTTTCTATACTGTGCTCACACATACCCCTGACTCCCCATACTGTATCTGCACACATCCCATCTCCCTCACTCCCCATACTCTTCCACATATATTTTTCACATCGCTCCCCATACTGTTTGCATCCATCCCCAATCACCATACTGTTTCTGGACCCATCCCCCATACTGTTTCCTCACACATGCCCTCATTACCCCATATTGTTTTCTCGTACATGCCCCCTATTCCCCTGTACTGTTTCCTTATAAATGCCCCCATTCCCCCGTATTGTTTTCTTGTACACGCCCCCATTCCCCCGTACTGTTTTGTTGTACATGCACCCATTCCCTCGTACTGTTTTCTCGTACACGCCCCCATTCCCCCGTACTGTTTTCTTGGACACACCCCCATTCCCCCGTATTTTCTTGTACATGCTCCCCATTCCCGCGTACTGTTTCCTCATACATGCTCCCATCTCATTTTCCCTAACAAGGTGTATTATTTTCAGAAAAGTGATCTGATGAAATCTACATATACTGTAAAGATAAAGGTATAGGAGCTCATGTGTTATCCACTTCTAAATACTTAGGGCTTAATATGGATGTGGTCTCCTTTTGCAGTGAAAACCACTTCTGGGAAGGCTTTCTACAAGACTTTGGAAATTTTTGCCCATTTATCCATACGCACTTTTATGATTTCAGACACAAATGTTGAGTGAAATGGCTTGGCTCCATTATTATCCATCCAAAAGTGTTTTTTGGGGTTGAAGACCAGGGCTCTGTGATCCGGTCATATTCTTCCAGAGCTGTGGAGTCGGTAAGCCAAACCTCCGACTCCTCAATTTCCATGACCACGACTCCAACTCCCTCATACCAGGGCTGTGGCGTCCGTAAGCCAAACCTTCAACTCCAACTCCTCAATTTCCATGACTCCAACTCCACCAAATTGGGCTCCGACTCCACAACCCTGTGTTCTGCCATGCCAAACTCACTCAGCAATGCTGTTATGGATCTTGTTTTGTGCACTGGCATACAGCCATGCTGGAAAAGAAAACTGCTGTCAGATTACAGAAGATTTTTGAGGACAGATCGGACTTGCTGGAGGAACTGTGTTGTGAGTTCATTCTCCCCTTCACCTTTGATGTCTGATGAACTCCCTTTGCTGGTGAAGAGAGGTAGTGAAATTGATTGGGATGGGAAGAACCTGTCATCTGAACAGGCGGAGTGTGATTGGACATCTGGAATTTCTGAGTGGTTATAAGGCAGCCGACGCCCTGCAGGGCTGCTGGTGATCCTTTCTGCTCTGAGCTCTTGCATCCAGTTTTGTTCCTGTCTACTAAAAGCTAAGTTTTTGCCCTTCTAATATTCCATGAGATTTTGTCTTGTTTCCTTAGTGTTTGTATTCAGCCAGTCCTGGTTGGGACTGGCTGAATTCCCTTTTTGTCTCTGATCAGTTGATCTCTTTGCTCTGTTTTCAGAATATACCTGAGTGCTGATATAGTGATTTTGAAGTCTAGCGGCTTCAGGGCCTTTTTCCCTATCAGACGGTTGGGACATTTTTGGTAGGGTTTTTTGCGGATTGCAGCCAGCATCTTTTCTGTCCTGTCCTATCTAGTTAGTTGGGCCCCATCGTTTGCTCAGCCTGTCTTTCTGTCTCTGTTTGTGTTTTCATCTGTTTTTCACCGACAATACATGTTGGGGGCTGTCTATGCTTTGGGGTCTGCTCTGGGGCAGTTTAGATTTCCCCTTTCCTACTTTAGGCTTATGTAGTTCTCCGGCTGTGACGAGGGGTCTAGGGCACAGTAGGAACCCCCCACGGCTACTATTAGTTGTGGTGTATAGGATCAGGGGTCTGCAATCCGATAGCTACCAACCTCTCCGGTTTTCTGGACTTAGCTTGTATTTTTGTTTTCTCCTCCGGTGACTCATTCATAACAGAACTGTACTCAAAAAGCTGGCATATTACATATTTTCTGGTCATGTAATAAAATAATCAACCTGTTGATATAGAAGGGTTAATGGTTTGCCTTTAACTGCCTTTAATTCTTCAATTGCCTTTTGCCTTTCATTGCTAGAATGTATTCTTATGACACAGCAGTTTGCCAGTCTCCTCTTTAAGGAAACTATGCTTCTTATCATATGTTCTCAATAGTCAGCCACAACGTGTTCTGGGTACATGGTAAATAAAGTGTGATCCTGAGGTGACGGTGAGGGCTACATGAGCTCCATAGAGTTACATATTTGTTGTAAATGGTATAAAAGATTGACTTGTGTTTCATTACGTCAGATAAAGTGACTTGCTCACAATCTGCAGTTTCCTTTTTCTCCAAGCGCTTGTAAATTAAGGGCATAAACTCCTAATTTGGCCTCACTGGTGATCTGGCATGCCTGACTTTAGGTCAGAACGAAAACAGCTACAACAGTTTTGGCACCCGAACGCGTGACCGTGGTAACCAGCCTATTCGGAATCCGTATGTGGGAGCTTCATGGGAGGTTGGACATGCAAAATACAGCAGCTGCAGCAAGATGAGAAATTTTTTTCTTACACTATTTTGCACTGCAATCTCTCTGGATCTCTCCATATCTCTCTGGGTAAAGGTTGTACAACACGGTTAAAAAGAACCTACATCACCAGTGAGTATGTGCATGTGAGAGTTGAGTAATAAGATAATTGTCATCTGTATTATCTGTCAATCTGTTCTGTCAATATACTAACTGGTTGTGTACTGTGTAGCACAGAGCTGGGATAGACTCCGTGCAGTGTTATTTTGGTCATTTTGGATTGGCAGTAAATCATATGAGACTGTATTTTGCATAGGGCTGTGATTTTTGTGGTTGTTCTTGTTATTTAAGAAGTTGGCTTTGGTGTTCTCAGAGTGTCAGTGGACACTGCTGTAGTTTCATAAGTTGTGTTAATTTCAAAGTGCAAAATAGGCAGGCTGTGTGAGTCCTTGTATGTATGTCTATGAGAACCTCTGAATGAGATGAGAGATGAGTAATTGAGTATAAGGGATATAAATAAGTCCCTGATTAATGAGGGGTTCCGTTAGGTGTGGTCCTCTGTATGTGACAGAGGACATTATTCAACTCACTTTGAGCTGAATTAGGCGGAGTGATTGAGATAAGGGATTTTTGTTCTCTTCTTTTTGTAAAATCAACTGACCACTGAAAAGTGAAAGAAAAAAATAATCCCTGAATGAGCACGCATGAATGAATCATCACCATTCTGTGAAGGATGCAGAGGAGTTCTAGGGGTACTGAGTCAAGGGGCAGAGCCCTACAGAATTTTTTCATGGACTCCTAATATTGTTACCTTTCCAGTTCTAGTGCAAGGTCCAGGACAGGTACGTTACAGATATTTCAATCTACATCTGAGATTGAATGAATTGAGTAATGATATAGCTCATGTTTTATGTGGTATTACATTGGAAAGTTTTCTGGAAACATTTGGCCAGAAAAGGGCAAGGCGTGGTTACTCACATTATACAGTTATTTGTGCTGACATGTGAGGAGGGAGTGGTTCAGCTGGGATTACCTCATGTGAGAATACTACTGCATATCCAGTGTAGAATCGCCCATCCTGGTGGTATCTGGAGCCATCTACAAAAAACTTAAAATCTGCATTAGGAACAGGTTTTTCATGAACGTGTGCAAAACCCACTGTCTCCTGACTCATCAGTTCTATGCTGTCATGCTCATGCGCCATGTCAAAGTATTCTTCCTCATTTGCTAATATGGTGGAAGTAGCTATTTTATTGGGCAATATTAACAAATCTGTAGTTGAATTGTTTCCTCAACTGGTTTTGTTCTTGCTTAATTCAAATAGACTTTCCCCCCAAAATTAAATAACTTGCAATCCATCTATTTGCTGTAATAAAAATACTTATAGCATCTAAGTGGAAATCAATAGATGTTCCCTTCATTCCTGAAATAATGAAAATAATGTTTAATTCTTTTGAACATTCTTGCAAATACTATTCTACATGGTTGTCTTGGAACCTATTTCTTTCCTCAAGTCGAAATGCCCCCTTTTAGGCTATGTGCACACGTTGCGGATTCTCCCGCGGATCCGCAGCATTTTTGGCTATGCGGGTCCGCAGCAGATTCTGCTGTGTTGTACAGTAGCATTAAAGTCAATGGGATTTGAAAATCGCTGTGCACATGCTGCAGAGAAATCCATGCGGATCAGCTGCGGGTTCATTTCCGCAGCATGTCAATTCTTTGGGCAGTTCTGCAGCATTTCTGCACCCAATGACTTGCATTGATCCGCAGCAAAACCGCAGTTCTCAAAAAGATCTGCGGCTTTGCTGTGGATGAAACGCTGCAGATCGGGAGGGGGAAGAGTGGGGGCGGAGTGGGGGCGGTGAGTGTGTGCGCGCATGGTGTGTGGGCGGTGACTGGGCGTGTATGTATGTGTGTGTGCGGGGATCTGCGGGGCTCATCGGGCTGTCCGGGGGTCTGGCGGGGCCTGTGCGATGGTCATGGGGCTGTCTGAGGTCCGTGCGGGGCTGTCTGAGGTCCGTGCGGGGCTGTGGGGGGGCTGCGGGGCATCGGTCTGTCCGGCGGGGGGGTTGTAGGGCTGTGTATGTATGCATGCATGTATGTAGGCATCGTCCGATGGGACTACAAGTCCCATCCGGCGATGCCTGCTACCCTGACAGTGATTGACACATTAGCCAATGATGGGACAGTAGTAGTCCCATCATCCGCTAATGTGTTGAATGTAAAAAAAAAAAAAAAACATAACATACAGAACATACAACATGCAGAACATACATGTAACATACAGAACATACAACATGCAGAACATACATGTAACATACAGAACATACAACATGCAGAACATACATGTAACACAGAACATACAACATATAACATACAGAACATACAACATACATATAACATACAGAACATACATATAACATACAGAACATACATATAACATACAGAACATACATATAACATACAGAACATACATATAACATACAGAACATACAACCTATAACATACAACATATAACAAATAACATACAGAACATACATATAACATACAGAACATACAACATACAGAACATAACATACAGAACATACATGTAACATACAGAACATACATAGAACATACAACATACAGAACATACAACATACAGAACATACAACATATTACATACAAAACATACATATAACATACAGAACATACATATAACATACAGAACATACATATAACATACAGAACATACAACATATAACAAATAACATACAGAACATACATACAACATACAGAACATACAGAACATACATACAACATGCAGAACATACATGTAACATACAGAACATACAACATGCAGAACATACATGTAACATACAGAACATACAACATATAAGATACAGAACATACAACATACAGAACATATAACATACAGAACATACATATAACATACAGAACATACATATAACATACAGAACATACAACCTATAACATACAACATATAACAAATAACATACAGAACATACATATAACATACAGAACATACAACATACAGAACATAACATACAGAACATACATGTAACATACAGAACATACATAGAACATACAGAACATACAACATACAGAACATACAACATATTACATACAAAACATACATATAACATACAGAACATACAACATATAACAAATAACATACAGAACATACATACAACATACAGAACATAACATACAGAACATACATACAACATACAGAACATACATGTAACATACAGAACATGTAACATACAGGACATATAACATACAACACATAGAGTACGTACTCACCGCACACACCCAGGTCCCCGAAGCCATCGATCTCCTGTAATAAATATAAAATAATAAACCAATCTATATTTACCTTTCCGTCGTAGTCCAATTAATATCGAGGGTCCCACAACGATCTCCCGTGGAGAACAGCCGCATCAGCTGATGCGACCGCTCTCCAGGGGCTCCAGCACTGAAATGACAGGCGGAGGTAATCCTCCGCGATGCATATCCCTCCGCCGGGAAAGAGGTCCTGTAACCCTAGCCCTAACCCTAGCACTAACCCTATCTATCTATCCTTCCATCCATCTATCCTTCCATCCATCTATCCTTCCATCCATCTATCCTTCCATCCATCTATCCTTCCATCCATCTATCCTTCCATCCATCTATCCTTCCATCCATCTATCCTTCCATCCATCTATCCTTCCATCCATCTGTCTATCCTTCCATCCATCTATCTATCTATCTATCTATCTGTGTAATTGAGTGTGGGTTGGACCAATGTAAATGAGGAGGTTGGACAGAAATGACATCACAAATCTATTTTTTTTTTTTGTTAAATAACATATCTTTATTTAGCTTACAAAACCGCATACAAATCCACAGGAAAAAACACACATGCATTTTCTGCCAAGAGCTGCGTTTTTTGTACAGAAAAATCCACGGGATACTCCACAACGAGTGCACATAGCCTTAGGTAAAAAGCTTTATTATATGCCAAGATGTAAAAGTACAATTACATATTTAACAAAGCTAATTGAAAATTGTTTAATTATAAATATTGTTTCAATAAGGATGACCCTTTTCCCCTGTCCATACTCTCCACGTTTATCTGATCTAACCTTCTCCTATGCTCTTTTCTTTCCTTACCCTTCGCCTCTACCCTTCCTAACTTTTCCTTCCACATTCTTTTTCTCTTGAATTAACTTTTTTTTTGTCTGTTGGTTTTTACTAACTTGATCACCAGTGACGTTACACACAGGAGCTCTGTTTATAGTGTCAGTGTACAGGTAATACAGTGATCACCAGTGACATTATGCACAAGACTGCTGGATATAGTATATAGTGTCAGTGTACAGGTAATACAGTGATCACCAGTGATATTATACACAGGAGCTCTGTATATAGTGTCAGAGTACAGGTAATACAGTGATCACCAATGCCATTATATACATGAGCTCTATATAGTGTCAGTGTTCAGGTAATACAGTGATCACCACTGCCAGTGACATTATACACAGGAGCTCTGTATATAGTATACAGTGTATAGTGTCAGTGTACAGGTAACACACTGACTCACCAGTGACATCTCTAGCTGAAGTCCTTCATCTTTGGTTTTCTTTTTCATCCCACACAGACCGCCATCACTTCTTCCAGCAAGGGCTCGTCTCTGCATAAAATAACAGTTATCCAGAGCACCACTTCTAGAGTACATTCCCCACTTTTTCCCTTTCTTCTATACTACACATCTGAATACAGAATAAAATATAATATAAATTAATTAGCACCTGTACTTTTTCCTCCAATTCATTACCAGGTACTTCATCCTCAACGCCCCCCACTATGTACCTCTGACTCTAACCCCGATTCATTATATTTGCATGCCCCTCCCACCTCAATTCATTGTCAAGTCTTTCTCTCCCACCCTCTATTCATTATCAACTGCTCTACCCCACATTCAATGCATCATTTACTTCCCTACCCTCAAAATTCATTATTTGTTCTCCCCATAGATCATCATTTGCTTTCCCCAGCCCCCACCTTCAATTCACCATTTGCTCTCCTCACCCCCCACCTTCAATTAAATTGCTGTGCCCCGTCACTCATACTGAATTCATCATTTGCAGTCCCCTATCACCCCCTCACTTCATCTGCAGTGCCCCTTCATCATTTGCAGCCCCCTATCCCCCCTTCCATTTCATCATGTGCAGTCCCCCCTCAGACACACTTCATCATGTGCAATCCCCCTTACCCCCACTTCATGTGCAGCCTCAGTCCCCCTTACCCACCAATTCATCATGTGCAGTCCCCCTTACCCCCAATTCATTATGTGCAGTTCCCTTTACCCTCCAATTCATGATGTGCAGGCCCACTTACCCCCTAATTCATCCTGTGCAGTCCCCCTTACCCCCCACTTCATTATGTGCAGCCCCACTCCCCCCTCTTCATTATGTACAGTCCCATTCACCGTCCTTCATCATGTGCAGTCCCACTCACCCCCCTTCGTCATGTGTAGTCCCATTCACCGTCCTTCATCATATGCAGCCCCATTCACCCCTTCATCATGTGTAGCCCCACTCACCCCCCTTCATCATGTTCAACCCCCACACCTTCTCACCCATTTTATTCATTTTATAAAGGAAAAAAAAAAGGTTCCCATACTTACCTCACAGCTGGTCCACTCCCCAGCAGCGCCTCTCTGCTTCCAGCGTCGACCGGGACATGTCGACGCGTGCGCGATGACGGCATCGCGCACGCCCGACACCTGACCCGGAAGTACGGAGGGAGCGGGAGCTGTGCAGCCATCAAGGTGACTGCCGTGCACAGCTCCCGACCCCGGCATGATACACTGTGACGCAGGCGGCTGTCGTCCGCGTCACAGTACAGAGGGCACGGCCGCGCACAATTTGCTGTGCTGCCGGCCCTGTACAGGTGCTGGGGGAGCGGCCCGGGGGGCATTTGCCTCTGCCACCGGGCCCAGCCCGCCCCTTCCTGTGCTAACCACACACACGGCCTAAACAGATGCTAAGTCAAGAGACTAATTGCCCCCACTGACGCTAACTGCCTGCCTATGTATACAGTCCCAGAGCTTCGACAGACTTGCGCAATCTGCAGATAGAATGGTAGAGTATCCACACTCACACACCATGACATACATGATACTAGCGCAGTGGCGTGCGTCTCTGAGAGCCTTTTATACACAAGGCTGCACCCCACTCATGCCCAGCTGGCCATGACATCGCCCGCAGGCCAATCCGGAGCTGCCACATCACCAGAGCAGGTAACGTCCTACCACTAATGAGAAGACGCCACATCACGGACGTGCTCAGTAAGGTGATCTCTTTACTTAGGCTCCAGAGTACAGGACTGCACCTGCGTATCACTGGCTCCCATAAACTTAGCTGAAGAGCCAGCAGCAACCAGGTGTGTACCACGAGCTTCAGCTGAGCAGCAATCTGAGTGGACGGACCCAAATGGGGGACCACAGCACCAGGCAATGCCCGGGATATAACACAAAAATTGAGCTTGGTTTGAGTTGGTACACATGCAGCATATAAATGCAAGTTCACATGGCCATAAAGCATACAAAACCTACAAAAGACAAAATGAAAAAAACCCTGCTATAATTAAATAAGTAAAAAGCAAAAGTGCATTTAAATCATACGGAGTTCTTAGTAATATTGTATTTGATCAAACATAGCATAAAAGCCGTCCCACCATCGACAAGGTGACTCTGTGGTCGGGGCGGTCCTACACTGTCTAGTATTAATATTGTGTCAAAGTTGACGTCTGTGTGAATAAGGGCAGACAAGGAGCGGGTCCCAACCAGTGGACACCAGTCAGGGGAAGCCTTTAAATACAATTTCCTGCTCAGGAGAGGGAGGCCACACCCCAGGCTGCACAGAATGCAAAAATACAAAGAAAAAACACAAAAATTGAGCTTGGTTTGAGTTGGTACACATGCAGCATATAAATGCATGTTCACATGGCCATAAAGCAGATAAAACCTACAAAAGACAATTTGTCTTTTGTAGGTTTTGAATGCCCGGGATATAGCCCACACAGCTGGAGAATCCCGGCGCCTAACAGTACCCCCCTTAACATACCTCCTCCGGCGACATTTGCCACGCTTGAAATTCGCCACAAGCTCGGAGGCATGGATGTGCTCTTTTTCATCGGCTGAAGCTCTCCTTTGCTCCAACCGCGGTGGTTCTTTTACTACGTTGGAGACCACCCCTTTGCAGATATGTGCCACAGAGTGACCCACCGGTTGAAGATTAGATGGTTCATAGATCTCGACTGGAAGCACCTGGGCCTTCAGACACAGACTCTCACAGAAACTGCCCCATTTTTGTATGCTCCCCATCGCCCAATCAATCTGGGGAGAATGGAGGCTCAGCCAAGCCAACCCCAGAAGTACCTCATCCATACCCTCAGGGGTAACAAGAAAAGAGACTATCTGCTAATGTTTTGGAGACATAGTGAGAGTAAGGCTGGAGTCACAGACAGCGTATAAAAATATGGTCCGTATTTTCCGGCTGTACTCTGCAGAAATGGTCCCTAAATAGTGATCCGTATGTCATCCGTTGTCAGGGTGTGGGCGAGTAAGCATCTGTATGTAATCCGTATGCCGAGATTTTCTTGTAGGCTTGCAAAATGAACATATAATGGAGCCCTATGACAGGTTAAAATCCAAACGAAAGAATAGATATATACACATAGAATACATATATACATGTCATTGAGACACACACACATATATACATATATATATATATATATATATATATATATATATATACACAGTGGGGAAAAAAGTATTTAGTCAGTCAGCAATAGTGCAAGTTCCACCACTTAAAAAGATGAGAGGCGTCTGTAATTTTCATCATAGGTAGACCTCAACTATGGGAGACAAACTGAGAAAAAAAAATCCAGAAAATCACATTGTCTGTTTTTTTTTCACTTTATTTGCATATTATGGTGGAAAATAAGTATTTGGTCAGAAACAAAATTTCATCTCAATACTTTGTGATATATCCTTTGTTGGCAATGACAGAGGTCAAACGTTTTCTGTAAGTCTTCACAAGGTTGCCACACACTGTTGTTGGTATGGTAAATAGAAATGTATGCCACTTTTTAGTGGTATCTGCCCATCCTTTTTAGAAATGTTTGGGCTCCATGTTGGGTCTCCTTCATTTGTGTTGCCTGAATTTGGTACACATGTCACTCATCCACCAGTTACTGATAAAGCTTTAAGCAAGAAATACTGCCCCAAGCCCTGTCCAATGCTTAAATATGGCATGGTTTCAGGACTAACACAAAGAATTTATATTGTGAAATGTGGACCATCCACATGTGGACCAGCCCAAAATAATTAAAAGATAAAATGTGGCCTGCTTTATGTAGCACGGTAGTAAAAGAACAAAAAAGATTTTTTACTCAGGATGAGCCTTGGATACAGCAGAATCTCAGCACAAAAGAATTACAACTTCAGATGTGGCCAAGTTTTTGGAGCATGGTAATAGCAGGACAATATCTTCACCAAAGAATGAAAAGATGAAATGTAGCCTGTAGCACAACAGTGAGAAAACCAATTTCAATTTTATCATGTGCACCCCTGTATGGAGAACAATATCAGCACACCAAAATTTCGAACTGACATTTGTCCTGCTGTATGATGTTACAAACAAAAGTATTTTTTTTACTGTTGATGAGGCCTCTATAACATAGACTATATGCTCCAAACAATTTCAAACTGAGATCTTCCATACTTTATCACATTAGTAACAGAAGAAAGTATTTTTTTTCGTGTGGATGAGGCCTATATAACATAGAAGATATGCTCCAAACAATTTCAAGCTCAGATCTCCCCTACTGTATCACGTTAGTAATAGAAAAATATAGTTTTTTTTTTACTCTGCAGCAGCTCTGCACAAAGATGAATATCACCGCCACTAAATCAAAAGGTGAGATATGGCATGCTGAATCATGTCTGCCACTGGGAAAAATTTTTTTTAACTGTGCAACAGCTCTGCACACAGATGAATTTCACTGCCACTAAATGACAAGGTGGGATATGGCGTGCTGTATCACGTTTAGCAACAGAATAAAAATATTTTTTTTTACTCTGCAGCAGCTGTGCACACAGATGAATTTCACCACCACAAAATGAGAAGGTGGGATATGACGTGCTATATCATGCATGTAACAGAAAAAAATAGGCTTTTTCTCTTTCCCCCATGACGGCACCACGGAGAGAGAGGGATCCGCCCTCAGGGATAGGAAACCTACAGATGAAAAAGGCGGTACCTCTCTCCCGCATCAGTTGGTTTCCTGTCCCTAACGGCCGGAGGGGGTGGCGGCAGCCACCGGGAGCCGCAAGGTACAGGGCTTGCAGCGATGGGGGTGGCAGTGGCCACCGGGAGCCGCAAGGTACATGGCCGCAAGGTGCAGCGATGGGGGTGGCGGCGGTCTCCGCGGGCGGCTGCATGCCGGTACCAGACGCGCGCGCAGCAGCTTTTTTAATGAGCCGCAATGCACTGCTGGGAGATCCCGCAGTGCGCATGCGCGGGCGTCACTTCCGGCGAGGGCTCGGACAGCGGGGAGGAGGCGCCAAATTCGAAAAAAAAGGTATATATTAAAGCCCCACTAAAAGAGAAGAGGCGGTCACTATGAGTGGAAAGCCTCAGAAAGAGACGCGGCAGCGATCCCCGAAGCAAGGGCGGCAGCCACGAGAACAACGCCAGCGCGACTCCTTGCAGCAGCGCGGCAGCAGCGGTCATACAGGATCGCGGCGCAGCCAAAGCTCCACCATGGTGGCACAGCCAGAAGTGGATTCAGCGGTGGAAATAATCCCTATGCCCGAGACGGTACCTCTCGTTCCACAAGGGGGTGAGTGATCTCCGTGAAAGCCGCTTGCTAATGTGCGATTATTAATTTTTTCTTCTCAGGGGCGCAAATGCACAACAAAATCCAAGCACATGGTACGTGCTATATGCACGGAGGAGCTGCCCCCTACATGGCAGAAAAAGCTCTGCGCAGCATGCATAGAGCAGACTATACAGGAGGAATCTCCGAGGTTTGCTTCAGACCTCAAAACATTGATAAGGACCCAGGTAGAGGACGCCCTAAAGGGCGTTAAAACCACTAAGAAAAATCGTAGATCCAGGCATAGATCTCCAGAGTCCAGTGTTAGTGAA
This sequence comes from Dendrobates tinctorius, assembly GCF_039654945.1. Classification (NCBI taxonomy): domain Eukaryota; kingdom Metazoa; phylum Chordata; class Amphibia; order Anura; family Dendrobatidae; genus Dendrobates; species Dendrobates tinctorius. The sequence continues at coordinate 95,875,740 of NW_027361679.1, read as the reverse complement.
TCAGGGCGTGAATCATCTAACTCGACTTATTCATCATCCTCCCAGCCATCATCATCATCCTCAGAAGGGGGACGCAGCTGCTTCCCTATTGAGGAGACGGACGCACTGATAAAAGCCGTAAGAACAACTATGGGGCTGGTAGATGAACGCCCTAAAAAAACGGCGGAAGAGTTAATGTTCAGTGGACTGGAACAAAAAAAACGGAGAGTTTTCCCGGTGAATGAAAAAATCCACTCTCTAATCAAACGAGAATGGAAAAAAACAGACAAGAAAGCCCTCCTAACACCCAAGAGGAAATATCCTTTTGATGATCCGGCCTGCTCCCTATGGAGTAAAGCACCTAAACTGGATGTGGCGGTTGCAAAGGCTTCTAAAAAATTTGCACTGCCTTTCGAAGATATGGGTACCCTGAAGGACCCAATGGATAAAAAGGCAGAAAACTTTCTGAAAAACGCTTGGGAAGAGGCAGGAGGGGGACTAAAGCCAGCCATAGCAGCCACATGCACGGCACGTACCTTAATGGTTTGGTTAGACCACCTAGATTCCCAAATAAAAGAAAAAGTCCCAAGGGAAACAATACAAAGGTCAGTTTCCGTAATGAAGGGAGCAGCAGCTTTCCTGGCAGATGCGTCAGTAGACTCAACTAGGTTGGCGGCCAGAGCAGCCTCCTTCTCAAATGCCGCAAGACGCGCCTTATGGCTAAAATGCTGGCCGGAGGATCTGCAGACTAAAACCAAATTGTATGCAATCCCATGTGAGGGAGAGTTCTTATTTGGCCCAACGTTAGATGACATCTTGGAGAAGGCGGGGGACAAGAAAAAATCCTTTCCCGGTTTCCCTAATCAGGCATACAAACGGCCTTTTCGGAACAGGAGATTTATGCGGCGAAGACCCCCAAAAGGGAACAGAGAAGGTTGGGAGGATAAAAGAAATAAGAACAAAGGCTTTATGTTCAACAAGCCCTCCGATAACAAAAAAGCCACAATGAAGGTGCTCCCCGGGTCGGGGGAAGATTGTCCTACTTCTTCCAGGCCTGGGAAAAAATATCCGCGAGCCCGTGGATTCTGAACATAATAAAAGAAGGACTGAGACTAAAATTCATTACCCTCCCCAACCATTTCTTCGTGATAACGCCCCAAAGGACATCACACGAGCAGCTGGCTCTGCAACAAGAGGTCGCGAACCTAAGGGAAAAGTGGGTACTACAAGAAGTCCCCTACCAGGACAGAGGCAAAGGCTTCTACTCCCCTCTCTTTCTCCGCAGAAAGCCAGACGGAACATACAGGGCCATAATAAATCTAAAGAGACTGAACAAGTTCCTGGAAATTCAGCGTTTCAAGATGGAAACAATAAAATCTTGTGTAAAATTGCTTCCCCCATCATGCTTCATGGCTGTATTAGACGTGAGAGACGCATACTACCATGTACCTATTCACAGGGACCACAGGAAATACCTCAGGGTGGCGGTGACAATCCAGGGGGAGATAAAACATCAGTTCAGAGCTCTCCCCTTTGGGCTAGCTATTGCCCCAAGAGTATTTACAAAGATAATGTCGGAAGTGATGGCCCACATAAGAGAGCGAAACATCCTGATAGTCCCATACCTGGGCGATCTCTTGGTAGTAGGCGTCACTTTTCACCACTGCAAACAACAGCTGGACATGGTCATGGGATCTCTAGTGAATCTAGGATGGATGCTAAATTTGCCCAAATCCAGACTCATACCAAGTCAGGTACAGGAATACTTGGGAATAATACTGGACTCAACCGAACAAAAATGTTATCTTCCACAGGCGAAGATTCAAAAGATGACACAGATGGTGTCACAAGTGATAGCTTCCCCAGTAACTACCTTGAGAAAGGCAATGTCTCTATTGGGGTCAATGACAGCCTGCATCCCAGCAGTACAGTGGGCACAAAGCCACACGCGAGTCTTACAGTGGGAAATATTAGACGCAGACGTTTCCCTACACGGGAATTTAGACAGGCGGTTAAACATCTCACCAAACACAATACACTCCTTAGCGTGGTGGACAGACCCAGCCAATCTAACCAAGGGGGTCACTTGGGCGTTACCAACGACAAAAATCTTAACCACAGTTGCAAGCCCCTGGGGGTGGGGTGCACATCTAGACAGCCAGGTAGCGCAAGGGCCCTGGGCTCAAAAAAGAGAGTCAGTTTCCTCAAACATGAAGGAGCTGCTAGCAGTGAAACTAGCTCTCGTTCATTTTCTAGACTCGCTTCGCTCCCAACACACAGGGGTCTTCTCAGACAACCGTGTAGTGGTAGCATATCTAAACCACCAGGGGGGCACCAGGTCTCGAGCACTGATGGAAGTAACAAAGTCCATCTTTCACCTAGCGGAACATAATCTGGAATCCCTGACAGCCCTCCACATAAAAGGGTCGGAAAACCGAACAGCAGACTTCTTGAGCAGAACACGCCTAAAGCAGGGGGAGTGGGAACTAAGCCAGTCAGTCTTCAACCAGATTGTGAACCTCTGGGGCCGACCAGAGATAGACTTATTTGCAAACAGTCAGAACCGGAAATTGGAAGCCGCCTGCTCAATAGATCCCCGGGGTGGCCCAGTAGCTCTAGATGCCTTCACGATTCCCTGGGATTATCATCTGGCTTACGCTTTCCCTCCAATATCTCTTATCCCCTTAGTACTGAGGAAAATACGGATGGACAAAGCGATGGTAGTAGTAATAGCACCCTTCTGGCCCCGGAGAATATGGTTCCCCTGGCTGAGGAGAATGTCCGTAACAGACCCCTGGGTTCTGCCAGAATCTCCAGACCTGCTATCCCAGGGACCAGTGTATCACCCACACATAAAAAACCTACACATGACAGCTTGGCTTTTGAGAGGGAACTCCTAAGCAATAGGGGCTTCTCATCAAACTTGGTAACCACGTTACTGCAAAGTAGAAAACCAGTAACCACTAGGGCATATGGGAAAGTATGGAAAAAATTCATATCAATATCAGATTCTGACCCAACGGGGGAGATCCCAATAGGGAAAATTCTGGAATTCCTACAGAAGGGGTTGGAAAAGGGATTAGCTACAAGCACCCTGAAAGTACAGGTGGCGGCCTTAGGGGCTTTGTATAATCATGACTTAGCCGGAAATCGGTGGGTTAGGAGGTTCATGAGGGCCGCAAGTAGATCTAGGCCGATCCCCCTACGTACAACCCCCCCTTGGGATCTAAACCTAGTATTGAACGCACTAACCAGATCTCCCTTCGAACCCCTGGCAGAGGCTCCCTTAAAAATATTATCCCTTAAGACCTGCCTCCTCGTAGCCTTAACTTCCGCCCGCCGCATCTTAGTGATATACAAGCTTTATCTGCCTACTCGCCCTTCACGCAAGTGCTGGATGATAGGGTAGTTCTTAGAACCGACCCAGCATATCTCCCCAAGGTATCCTCACAGTTTCATAGGACCCAGGAAATCTCCCTACCCTCCTTCTGTCCCAATCCCAAAAGCAAAACAGAGGAGATATGGCACATTTTAGATGTAAAAAGATGCCTGGTGCAGTATTTAACAACCACAAGGGAGCTTAGGAAGGATAGGGCTCTGTTTGTCTGTTTTCAGGGTCCTCGAAAGGGTCAAAAAGCATCAAAGGCCACACTGGCGAGGTGGATAAGAGGCCATCACCCTATCCTACTCCTCCTGTGGGGCGGCCATCCCGGAGGACGTAAGGGCCCATTCAACCAGAGCACTGGCATCATCTTGGGCGGAGAAAGCCGGCGCTTCAATAGAACAGATATGTAGAGCTGCCACTTGGTCTTCCCCCTCTACATTTTTCAAACATTACCGTCTAGACTTGACTTCCTCTTCAGATCTCACCTTTGGGAAAAGGGTTCTGGAAGCGGTGGTCCCTCCCTAGATGTACAATCTTTGTAATTCTCTCCGTGGTGCCGTCATGGGGGAAAGAGAAAATCGTAGTTACTTACCGATAACGGTATTTCTCTGATCCCATGACGGCACCCGTACATTCCCTCCCTTTCACACACACAGGTGTGCACATTAGAGTGAGTTAGCTTTAGTACTTAGCCACACGGTGCCTCTATTAAGCTTAAGTTGAGTAATTTGATTAATTTTGGATTTTTTATAACCATTTGAGTTGCAGCTGAAAGTTCTGTGGAATGCTCTGTAAACCAACTGATGCGGGAGAGAGGTACCGCCTTTTTCATCTGTAGGTTTCCTGTCCCTGAGGGCGGATCCCTCTCTCTCCGTGGTGCCGTCATGGGATCAGAGAAATACTGTTATCGGTAAGTAACTACGATTTTTAACTCTGCAACAGCTCTGCACACAGATGAATTTCACCTCCACTAAATGACAAAGTGAGATATGGCGTGCAGAATCACATTAGCAACTGAAAAAAAAAATAGTTTTTTTTTACTCTGCAACAGCTCAGCACACAGATTAAGTTCTGCGGCACTAAATGACAAGGTGAGATATGCCTTACTGAATCACATTTAGCAACTGAAAAAAATAGGTTTTGAATGGTCTACTCCCGCACATGGAGCATAATAGAAGTGGTGTACAACACATTTCTATGAAATGTGTCTTTGCCTGTGACCTTACTAATGTCACAAAAATAAAAAATTGCTGGAAGGTCGATTTCACAGCCACACAGGACAGTAGCTATCTAAACTATCTGACTTAGAAACAACCACCTAGCTAAACTAGCTAAAATCTATCAGCACCCAAGACCAGTGTCAGTTATACTGACAAAATGGCGCTAAAACAAGATGTCCATTCTTTATATAGAGAGGGACATGTGATTTCAGCAGCCAATGGCACAAGCCGTTGTGTCTGGACATTGTGGATGTTTCCTGCGCGCCCTGTTGGATAGCCACAATGCACACATAAAGTTGGAAAAAAAGTTTACAGGCACTCTCCTCTGAGCTCTCCCCACCCCCTACCCTCATCAAACACGTCTCCCGCTCATCATACACCACCACTATCCTAGCCAAAGTGCTAAAATTACTTTAGTGGCAATGCAAATATTTTTCCGCACTTTTACAGAATGTTGCCGATTTTTTAAAAATTTGACCGAGTTTCCGATCACGAATCCGAATGTGCCATATTCAAGTCGAATTTATGTTTGGTGATCATTTTTTGAACATATTCACTCTTCTCTAATAATAATGCCTATACTCAGCTCCTGTGCTGGCACCATTTCAGTAGCGTTAATAGAGCCTTTTACGGAGCTTGTATGACATTGTTATGTCACGCGATTCTTGCAAGCAGTCAGTGCTGGCCTCACTCTCTCCACCTTCAGACGTAACTGACATCTGGAGGAAGTGAGAATAACAGCTACTGACTCACTTCCTCCAGATGTTAGATATGTCCAAAGGAGGAAAGAGTGAAGTGGGCATTAATTGGCAGCAGAGATTGTTAAGTCACGTGAGCCCTGGGAGCGCGTGTGCTGACACTGCTGCAATGGCACCAGAGGAGAGTAGAGCTGTAAGGGGGGAACATAGTGACTGAGAAGGTGTTTGCTGAGTAGTGGAAAACCCATTTTTTCGTTTCTAGTTTTGTAAGATCTAAGGGGTAACTTTTCTCCTTGTGGAGAATGACATGCCTAGCCTGGCATTCCAATGTGAGGAGGCTTATAGGCCATGCAATGTTCCTCTGGGAAATTAAATATGCAAATTGCTTCTTCAGAGAGGAAGAGTACTTGAGCTCCAGTACCACCTATTGGAAGTAGCAATCATAAAAGTCACTATGGACCGTTAACGAGTCTTGCTAATTGTCTTAGTCAAGCAGTGCCTGAACAACACCACCGGGCAGGACTCAAATACAGTACAGTAGATGAGGAGGCAGAAACAAAACACTGGCTTTATTGAAAGACAGAGAATTTTAAGCCAGAAAATAGGACTAACTATTCTTGTAATTATAACAGCAATAATAGATACAAGGAAACATAGCTGTAACATGTCACACAAGCTGTACTCCAGCTATGGCAATAGGCAATACAATGTTCAATACAAATAGTATAAACCATTTCTATACACTACTAACTTCTAAATTCCTACCCGGCTTCCAATAATCGGGCTGCGCTGCTAAAGTGCTTTAACTAGAGAAACCTGCTCTATACCCTACCGCAGTTGAAAACTGGTGTCACTCAGGGGTGTAACTACCACGGTCGCAGCAGTTGCCACTGCGACCGGGCCCGGGGGGAGCCAGGGACCTGGCAGGCATATCTCCCAACCGTCCCAATTCTCGCGGGACAGTCCCATTTTTGACCCCCCCACACGCGTCCCGCCCAGGAGTCTATTTTTCCTGCACTGCACTGAGCCGCCATGCCCCCCTATGCACCCCATCCTCGCCCTCCAGCAGAGACCCACCGCACTAACAGCAGCCCCTTACAGCCTGCAATGACATTGTTAGGCTGTTTTCTCTAATGTGCGCACAGGACCTGTGATAAGGTCACAGGAGGGGAGGAGTCAGGGATCACATGATCAGGGGCCTCGGTGTCTGCAGGACTCTGCTGTGCTGGTTGTTATGGTGCTGGATGAGGTATGTGTGGGGTCAGGAGGGGTTTATAGTGTGGATGTAGCAGAGCTGTGTGTACAATTTTGGACGGAACGGAGACGTGTGTGTACGAGATGTACGGAGCGGAGCTGCGTGTGTACGAGGTGTACGGAGAGGAGCCGCGCGTGTACGAAGTGGTGATGTGGGTGTATTTTGGCATGGGGGCCCCATTTGAAAGTTCGCACTGGGGCCCATAACTTTGTAGTTACGCCACTGGTATCACTGTCACACTCATAGTTCTGCAACGCTGAGGAGAAAGTCTGTTGCTGTGTTGCACTTCTCCTTCAGGTTAATGGTTCCATCTTCCAGGTCTGGGCAAGTATAGTCCCACTATCAATGCTGAGGGATCATTGGTACCACAGTGCTGCTTTCTCTCTCCAGGTTACGATGCTGGGGAAAAATTACTTAGCTGTTCTATGCAACCCTTTCCTTCTGACACAGTCCTGCTAGCCGATCCTGTGGTAACTGGGCACTATCTTTTCCCTTAACCCCTTTCCTACATTAGACGTAATATTCAGTCCATGTGACCTGGGCCCTAAGTCCCATGGACGGAATATTACGTCTAATGCGATCAGCGGTGCCCACGTGGTGAGCGCCGCTGATCGCAGCCGGGTGTCAGCTGATTATCACAGCTGACACCTGGCACAATGTCTCAGGGGCGGTCACGGACCGCCCCCAACACATTAACCCCTTGCACACCGCGATCAAACACGATCACGGTGTACCGGGGGTTAAAGGGAAGCATCGGCAGGGAGGGGGCTCCCTCCGTGCTTCCCTGAGCCCCCCACAGCAGTGCAATGTGCAGCGCTGCTGTGGGGGGCTCCATCCCTACAGGACCCTGGATCCAAGATGGCGATGGGGACCTTCGGGGGCCTGTAGGGAGCTGACTTCCTCAGTGCCTGCAAAGCGCAGGCATGAGGAAGTCTGCGCCTATGCCAGTGATCTGTGATGTGACAGATCAGCGATCTGTCACAGGACAGTGATGTCCCCCCTGGGACAACCTAATAAAGCTAAAAAATTTTTTAAAAAAGTGTAAAAATAATTTTAAAAAAATCGCTAAATAAATTAGAAAAAAAAAAAAATATTCCCAAATAAATTCATTTTTTGGAAATAAAAAAAACAAAAAAACAATAAAGGTACACATATTTGGTATTGCCGCGTCCGTAACGACCTGCCCTATAAAACTGTCCAATTAGTTAACCCCTTTAGCAAACCCCTTAAAAATTAAAAAAAATGAAGCAAAAAATAATGATTTATTATCATACCGCCGAACAAAAAGTGTAATAACGCGTGATCAAAAAGACACATATAAATATCCATGGAACCGCTGAAAACGTCATCTTGTTCCGCAAAAAACAAGCTGCCATACAGCATAATCAGCGAAAAAATAAAAAAGTTATAGCTCGCAGAATAAAGCGATGCAAAAATAATTATTTTTTTATATAAAATAGTTTTCATTGCATAAAACTGCCAAAACATAAAAAAAGACATAAATGAGGTATCTCTGTAACCGTACCAACCCAAAGAATAAAACTGCTTTATCAATTTTACCGCATGCGGAACGGTGTAAACGCACCCCCCCAAAAGAAATTCATGAAACGCTGGTTTTTGTTCATTCTGCGTCCCAAAAATCGGAATAAAAAGCGATCAAAAACTGTCACGTGCCCGAAACTGATGCCAATAAAAACATCAACTCGTCCCGCAAAAAATAAGACCTGACATGACTCGGTGGGTCAAAATACGGAAAAATTATAGCTCTCAATATTTGGTGACGCAAAAACTATTTTTACAATAAAAAGCGACTTTTAGCGTGTGACGGCTGCCAAACATAAAAACCGCCATAAATAGTAAATCAAAACCCCCCGTTATCACCCCCTTAGTTAGGAAAAAATAATAAAATTAAAAGAGAATGTATTTATTTCCATTTTCCATAGGGCTAGGGTTAGGGCTGAGATTAGGGTTAGGGGTGTGTTGGGGTTAGGGTTGGAGTTAGAATTGGGAGATTTCCACTGTTTGGGCACATCAGGTGCTCTCCAAATGCAACATGGCGTCGGATCTCAATTCCGGCCAATTCTGCATTGATAAAGTCAAATGGTGCTCCATCCCTTCCAAGCTCTGCCATGCGCCCAAACAGTGTTTTACACCCACAAATAGGGTATCCGCCTACTCAGGACAAATTGCAAACAACTTTTTGGGTCCAATTTCTCCTGTTACCCTTAGGAAAATAAAAAATTGGGGGCAAAAATATCATTTTTGTTGAAAAAATGATTTTTTTATTTTCACGCCCGGGCGTTATAAACTTCTTTGAATCACTTGGGGGTTCAAAGTGCTCACCACACATCTAGATAAGATCTGTGGGGGGTCTAGTTTCCAAAATGGGGTCAGTTGTGGGGAGTTTCAATAGTTTAGGTACATCAGGGGCTCTCCAAACACACATGACACCCGCAGACCATTCCATCAAAGTCTGCATTCCAAAACGTCACTACTTCCCTTCCGAGCCCCGACGTGTGCCCATACAGTAGTTTTATCCCACAAATGAGGTATCAGCGTACTCAGGACAAATTGGACAACAACTTTTGGGGTCCAATTTCTCCTGGTACCCTTGGGAAAATAAAAAAATTGGGGACTAATTGATCATGTTTGTGGAAAAAATACAATTTTTATATTTTCATGCCCGGGCATTATAAACTTCTTTGAATCACTTGGGGGTTCAAAGTGCTCACCACACATCTAGATAAGTTCCTTAGGGGATCTAGTTTCCAAAATGGGGTCACTTGTGGGGGGTTTCCACTGTTTAGGTACATCAGGGGCTCTCCAAAAGCAACATGACACCCGCAGACCATTCCATCAAAGTCTGCATTCCAAAACGTCACTACTTCCCTTCCGAGCCCCGACGTGTGCCCATACAGCAGTTTTCTACCACATATGAGGTATCAGCGTACTCAGGACAAATTGGACAACAACTTTTGGGGTCCAATTTCTTCTGGTACCATTGGGAAAATGAAAAAATTGGTGACTAAATGATCATGTTTGTGGAAAAAATGCGATTTTTTTTTTTTTTTTTTTTTTTTTTTTTTAAATTTAAATTTTCACGCCCAGGCATTATAAACTTCTGTGAAGCACTGGGGGGTTCAAAGTTCTCACCACACATCTAGATAAGTTCCTTGGGGGGGTCTAGTTTCCAAAATGGTGTCATTTGTGGGGGGTTTCCACTGTTTTGGTACATCAGGGGCTTTCCAATCGTGACATGGTGTCCGATCTCAATTCCAGTCAAAAACGTCAAATGGCGCTGCTTCCCTTCCGAGCCCTGCCATGCACCCAAATAGTGGTTTACCCCCACATGTGGGGTATCAGCGTACTCAGGACAAATTGCACAATAACTTTTAGGGTCCTGTTACCCTTGGAAAAATAAGAATTGGGGGTGAAAAGATCATTTTTGTGGAAAAAATATGATTTTTTAATTGTACCGTTGTACGTTATAAACTTCTGTGAAGCCCTTGTGGGTTCAAAGTTCTCACCACATATCTAGATAAATTCCTTGGGGGGTCTAGTTTCCAAAATGGGGTCACTTGTGGGGGGTTTCCACTGTTTAGGTACATCAGGGGCTCTCCAAACGCGACATGGCATCCGATCTGAATTCCAGCCAATTTTGCATTGAAAAAGTCAAACGGCGCTCCTTCCCTTCTGAGCTCTGCCATGCGCCGAAACAGTGGTTCCCCCCAACATATCAGGTATCGACGTACTCAGGACAAATTGCACAATAACTTTTGCAGTCCAATTTCTCCTGTTACCCCGAGTAAAATAAAAAAAATTGAACCTGAAGTTTTTTTTGTGAAAAAAAGTTAAATGTTCATTTTTTTTTAAATATTCAAAAAATTCCTGTGACACACCTAAAGGGTTAATAAACTTCTTGAATGTGGTTTTGAGCACCTTAAAGGGTGCAGTTTTTAGAATGGTGTCACTTTTGGGTATTTTCTATCATATAGACCCCGCAAAGTGGCTTCAAATGTGATGTGGTCCGTAAAAATAAAATGGTGTTGGAAAAATGAGAAATCGCTGGTCAATTTTTAACCCTTATAACTTCCTAACAAAAAAAATTTTGGTTCCAAAATTGTGCTGATGTAAAGTAAACATGTGGGAAATGTTACTTATCAAGTTTTTTGTGTGCTGTATCTCTGTGATTTAAGGGCGTAAAAATTCAAAGTTGGAAAATTGCAAAATTTTAAAAATTTTCGCCAAATTCCCATTTTTTTCACAAATAAACGCAAGTTATTTGAATGAAATTTTACCACTAACATGAAGTACAATATGTCACGAGAAAACAATGTCAGAATCACCGAGATCTATGGAAGCGTTTCATAGTTATTACCTCATAAAGGGACAGTGGTCAGAATTGTAAAAATTGGCCCGGGAGTTAACGGGCAAACCATCCTTGGTAGTGAAGGGGTTAAGGTTGCTAATACCTTTAACAGTCTCTTAGGGTATGTGCACACGCTGTGGAATCTGCTGCGCATCCGCAGCGGTTTTGGCTCTGCAGGTCCGCAGCAGATTTTGCTGCGTTGTACAGTACCTTTATTTTCTATGTAAAAAAATCCGCTGTGCACATGCTGCTGATTTTTCCGCGCGGTTTTGCTGCGGTTTACAATCCGCAGCATATGAATTGTTTGGTGCAGAAACGCTGCAGTTATCCATTATGAGGTGTAAAACCGTAGATAAACCGCAGGACTTTTCTCCTGCGGATTTACCTGCGGTTTTCTCTCCAAAAGCACATCAAAAAAACTACGTGTGCACATAGCCTCAAAATCCGCAGATCCAAAAAACTCCGTGTGCACGTAGCCTTAGTGTTCAGATACCCTTATTGTTCTGTCTTCCTGATCCAGCCACAAGTCTCTCTCTGTCGCCACTTCTGGATCAGACACTTCCTGCTTCTTAAAAACACTACCAGGGATACTAAATCCCCATTCAAGAAGGTACAAATGCTAAATTATTAAAATGGTAGAAACTTTATTGTTATTTAATATTTATAAAATAAAGTTAAAAGCCGAGCAATGATATCACAGAATGTAGCAAACAGATATCAGAGGTCTTCACACAGAACTAAATGCACTCTCAATATTCGCAAAAAAGCACATTACAGTGATATATGGACTAAATTAGGCCTCTATAGATAAAAAATAAAGTGCTATTGCAATTACAAAGGATCCAGTAGCTGTTTGTCCATGATTACCATGGGAGTGCAAAGGTATGGATTTGTAGGAGGTGCATACAATCATCCACAATCATGCTATCTCTGTGTTTTCAACTCTGCAAGCTTATATCTGGTATATAGTTTTTTCAACTTACTCTGCTTGTCCCCTTATGTTGTGAGGTCAAGAAACTTTTCAAAGTGCTTTATGATCCATGTAGTGCTGGACATGTGTTTATTTGACCACAACATTTTATTGGGACCTGGTGTTTCAATTTAGTGTGATTGATTAACGAGGAGAGAGAGAGCCAAAAAAAAAAAAAAAAACAGCCTTAACCTCCTATATATTCAGACCTAGCTAGGGGGAGCATTTATGCAGGGGTGGCATTTATGCACATGTAATCGAAGTACTACTGGCAGTTATAACATGGCAGTTGGGCAGGAGACAGGTAAGACATTTATATACATCTACTCCCTGTACATTTGGAGTACAACAAATATATACCATATGCATTTGTGTAATTTTTATTCTGCCCGCTGCATTCACACACATCCACCGCCCTGGCATTAACTCTCTACACTCCATCCATATTGGCCCCTCGCTTCTTTCCTCTCCTATGTATAGCACTCACGCTCTTTTCACATTGTTAAATTGCGCAGATCCAGTCAGTCCCACCATTCTACATCAGAGACGCTCTCACAAATCACTTAACCATCTGCTCACTCTTTCTATCCTTCTCCTAGTCGCAGGAGACATTGCTCCCAACCCTGGTCCCCCATGTTATAGAAAGGCAAACCCCCAGACTGCTACACTCAGAAACCCCTCTAATCTTATTAATATTCCCTGCCTGCCATCTGTCTCTCTTAATTGTGCACTTTGGAATTCTCGCTTAGTGTGTAACAAACTCTCCTTCATCCATGACTTCTTCCTTTCTAATTCTCTTAACCTTCTGGCTCTTACTGAAATCTGGATCCAGCAGTCAGACACTACCGCTGCTGCTGCTCTTTCATACGGGGGGCTACACTTCTCTCATAGCCCAAGATCAGACAATAGAGCTGGTGGAGGCGTTGGTCTGCTCCTATCGCCAAAATGTACCTTTCAGGTTATCCCTCAAGTACCCTCACTTGTCTTCCCTTCTTTTGAGGTCCATGCCGTCAGACTCTACACCCCCTTCTCTATGCGAGTGGCGGTGGTGTATCGTCCTCCCGGCCCCTCCCATCAGTTCCTGGATCATTTTGCCACTTGGCTTCCACATTTTCTCTCCTGTGACATCCCTACCCTCATCATGGGCGATTTCAACACCCCTATTGCTCTTCCCCTCTCCCCATCTGCTACTCACCTTTTATCTCTAACCTCCTCGTTTGGCCTTTCGCAGCTTACTAATTCTCCAACGCATGAAGACGGAAATTCCCTCGACTTGGTCTTCTCTTGGCTTTGTGCAGTGGATGATTTTGCAAACTCCCCTCTCCCGCTCTCTGACCACAATCTTCTTTCATTCTCTATAAAGAACTGCCAGGCTGCTCAGGTCACCCCCACTGTCCAGACTTATAGAAACATACAGGCCATTAACACCCAGAAACTTATGAAGAACTTGCAGTCTTCATTGGCTCCCATCTCCTCCCTCTCATGTCCTGATTCTGCATTGAAGCATTACAATAAAACACTTCAAAGTGCCCTGGATGAATTTGTACCCCCTATAAATAGAACACCACAACGCAGACAGCGACAACCCTGGCACACGGTGCAAACACGTTTCCTGCAGCGATGCTCCAGGTGCGCCGAACGTCTGTGGAGAAAATCCAATCTACACGAAGATTTCATCCATTTTAAGTTTATGCTTGGAACATACAACACTGCCCTTCACCTCTCCAAACAAACCTATTTCAACACCCTCATCACCTCACTGTCCAATAACCTGAAACGTCTCTTTGACACTTTTCATTCTCTACTCAATCCAAGAGTACAGGCCCCAACCACGGAGCTCCGAGCTGACGATCTGGCCAATTACTTCAAAGAAAAAATTGACCAGATTCGACAGGAAGTTATCTCCCAATCACCACATACCATGCACTGTCCTTCCTCCCCCACTGCATCTAGCTCACTCTCTGATTTTGAACCAGTCACAGAAGAAGAAGTAAGCAGGCTCCTTGCATCTTCTCGCCCAACTACTTGCACCAGTGACCCATTTCCGTCACATCTCCTCCAGTCCCTTTCCCCTGCTGTCACCCCTCACCTAACTAAAATATTTAACCTCTCTCTCTCTTCAGGTATTTTTCCCTCCTCATTTAAGCATGCCATCATACATCCACTACTTAAAAAACCATCCCTCGACCAAAACTGTGCCGCTAACTATAGACCTGTCTATAATCTTCCCTTCATCTCTAAACTCCTGGAACGCCTGGTCCACTCCCGTCTTATCCGCTATCTCTCAGAAAACTCTGTTCTCGACCCTCTCCAATCCGGTTTCCGCTCTTTACACTCCACTGAAACTGCCTTCATTAAAGTCTCTAATGATCTGCTAACAGCTAAATCAAATGGTCATTACTCCATGCTAATTCTCTTGGATCTCTCTGCAGCATTCGACACGGTGGATCATCAGCTCCTCCTCACTATGCTCCGTTCCATTGGCCTCAAGGATACTGTTCTCTCCTGGTTCTCCTCCTATCTCTCCGACCGCTCCTTTACTGTATCTTTTGCCCGTTCCTCCTCCTCTCACCTTCCCCTTACTGTTGGGGTCCCCCAAGGATCGGTTCTAGGCCCCCTCCTCTTCTCCTTGTACACTGCCCCTATTGGTCAAACAATCAGTAGATTTGGTTTCCAGTACCATCTCTATGCTGATGACACCCAATTATACGCTTCTTCTCCTGACATCACGCCAGCCTTTCTAGAAAACACCGGCGATTGTCTAAACGCTGTGTCTAATATCATGTCCTCACTATATCTGAAACTGAACCTGTCAAAGACTGAACTCCTGGTGTTTCCTCCCTCTACTAATGTACCTATACCCGACATTGCTTTTTCTGTGTGTGGCTCCACTATTACTCCCCAGCAACAGGCCCGCTGTCTTGGGGTCATACTTGATTCTGAGCTTTCCTTTGCCCCCCACATTCGATCACTGGCTCGCTCTTGTCATCTGCACCTCAAAAACATTTCTAGAATTCGACCTTTTCTTACTTTTGACTCTGCAAAAACTCTTACTGTTTCTCTTATTCATTCTCGTCTGGACTATTGTAACTCTCTTCTAATCGGTCTCCCTCTTACCAAACTCTCCCCTCTCCAATCTGTCTTGAATGCTGCAGCCAGGATCATATTCCTCACCAATCGCTACACCGATGCCTCTACCTTGTGCCAGTCATTACACTGGCTACCCATCCACTCCAGAATTCAGTATAAACTTATTACCCTCACCCACAAAGCCCTCCATGGCTCAGCACCACCCTACATCTCCTCCCTTGTTTCAGTATACCACCCTACCCGCGCCCTCCGTTCTGCTGATGACCTGAGGTTAGTATCCTCAATAGTCAGAACCTCCCACTCCCGTCTCCAAGACTTTACACGTGCCGCGCCAATTCTTTGGAATGCACTTCCCAGGTCAATACGATTAGTCGCCAATCCCCACAATTTTAAGCGTGCCCTGAAAACGCATTTATTCAGACTGGCCTATCGCCTCAACACATTAACCTAATCTATCCCTGTGTGGCACAGCCAAAAGTTTTACCATAACCAGATTTCCTGCATCATGTTCCCACATGCTTTATGCATCCATTAGCCCTCTGTGTCTGTACTGTCACACACTTTATGGCTGGTTCATACAATCAGGGCAACTGTTACCACCCACCTTTCGTGTCTACCTCTTTCCTCATAGACTGTAAGCTTGCGAGCAGGGCCCTCATTCCTCTTGGTGTTTGTTATAATCTACTGTATGTGTTTATTGTTATGCTGTAATGTCTATTGTCTGTACAAATCCCCTCTGAAATGTAAAGTGCTGCGGAATATGTCGGCGCTATAAAAATAAAATTTATTATTGTTATTATCCCTTGAAAAAAGTTTAGGTGATACAGCGGCATCAGAGTGGTAGCCCAGATGCACACAAGTTTCTCTTTTTAAAAGTGTAAGTAATAACATGTGATTGTTCTCAATGATTATGCACCTCCTAACTAATGTTGTTGGACAAACAGAGGAACCTTGGTAATTACAGTAGCATTTGCACTTTATTTTTTTCATCTATAGAGTTCTTTAGTCCATTTATCACTGTAATGTGCATTTTTGCTAACATTGAGAGTTCATTTGTTTCTATTCTGTGATCTGTTTGCTTGCCTTTAAGCTTTATTTTATATATATGAAATAACAACAAAGTTTCTACTATTTCAATGATTGTGGCATTTGTACCTTCTTGTATGGGGATTTAGTATCCCTGGTAGTGTTTCTTAGTATTATTATGGAGGTTTTTGCATGTACCTTATGATTCAGTGTGTTAATCTAACTTCCTCCTTCTTGTCCAAACTAAGGGTCCCGTTTCACATAGCGACACTCCAGCGATCCTGACAATGATACGACCTGGTAAGGATCGCTGGTGCGTTGCTACATGATCACTAGTAAGCTGCCAAACAGGCAGATCTATTCAACGACGCAGCAACGATCCGGCGATCCGTATAACGACCTCGGTGGTCGTTGGTACCTTCTCACGCAGCAGCTTTTCTGACGATTCACGCCTGCGTCCCTGAGTTCTGCGTCGCCAATGAGGTTGCTCGTCTATGTCAAACACAGCGATGCATGCTGGCCAGCAGGACACCAATGATCAAAAAATGGCCCAGGACATTCGAGCATGATCAGCGATATCTGGCGGGGGGGGCAGGTCGCCGCTATGTGTCACACGTAGCGAGATCGCTGGCGAGGTCGCTGTTGCATCACATAATCTGGTGACATTTCAGCGATCTCACTAACGATCTCGTTATGTGAGACGGAGCCTTAACACACAGCAAGCTGCAGGGGGGAAAGGACTAGTCCAAGTGCACTCAAATCAGAAAGCGGCATTGTCTCTTAAAGTCAAAGTGTAACTTAGTTCTTGGCAGGGGCTGAACCCCTACATTAGGATGAGAGCTAAATTGTAAGTATTCTTAGTTTGCAGCATATTTTTCCACAACTTCTTAAAACTTTGTTCACTTTGCATTTTGTTAATTCATAAAAATAAATCATTAAGGCTAGTTTCACACTAGCGTTACCTGGCGCAGTGCACGGCCGCCACTAAGCTCCTCCCCCGGTCGCGCCCCCTCCGGTCAGCTCATCCTATGATCGCATGATGCTGCATGCGATCAGCGTACCTTATATTTAGCGTTGGGTACGCTGGTTGTGCGCTGGTACACTTTTGCCGGCGCAGCCACCCTTTTGGCGCTGCGCCGAGCGCACAAAAATGCAACAGTGTGTTTGGCGCATGTCGGCGTCAGCGTCATGCGATCATAGGAGGAGCTGACCGGAGGGGGTGCGGACGGGGCAGAGCTTAGCAGCGGCCGTGCGTTGCGCCCGATAACACTAGTGTGAAACTAGCCTAACAGTTACATTTTTTAAAGCATTCTTAATTTGCAGTATTTTTGCACACTATTAGAATTACATCTCGAATCACAGCTCCTGAACAAATGTTTGTAATTACAAGAGATGTCTCTTCCAAATGTTGAGAGAGTAAGTAACAGAAAAGTAGTAGAGTACATTTTCAGATAGTTCAACTATTGCCAATTAATTACCTCTTTTCTTTTACTCTGCTACACAGCTACATTTTATACTGCAATTATAGCAAGTAAAATTAAACAAAGCGAAACAGGATAAATGTGTTAGAAGTTTAATATAAAAGTCACTTTCCAGATTATTAGGGAACTTCCACACCAAAAATTTCAGTTCTTCAGTTATTTAGAGGAACTGACTGTCAGATTTCTACTGAAGTTTACTATATTTATTTTTTTACCACAGCAGACAGATGTATGTAAGAGTATAGCGGAAGAAGCACCTCTAAAGCTATGCTGTTAATTGTAATACATAATATAATACTGAATCTATTATAATGACTGCAATGTTTCTGCAATTTAGATTTGTATTGTTTCTTGTAATAGCTAATAGTATTATTATTCTCTGCAAAATTAAGATTAATTCATTTTTTGGGGGAAAGTGAAGGTACAATGTAAATGTAGATCACCTTCGTTGCAGGCGAAGCGCTCGGCAGACAGCACACGCAAGGCAGAAAAGGAATCATGAGCTCAGTACAAATATAGTTATTATACAAAAGTTCAGGTAGGAAGGCAAGCAAGGAGCAGCATTGTAATAGCAAATCATGTTAGCAGAAGCCACAATAACAAAAATAAAGATAAAAGAACCACAAAAGCGCACCCATAGGGCCTTACCAGTGCAGCTATCTTGAATATAAAATAGTGTAGGGTACTCACCCTCAATAGTTGTGTAAAGCCACAACTACTGTATGCGCGTAGTCACATGCAATGAAGCTGCAGCAGGATGGTGTAGACAGACAGCGTCTGCTTCCATTATTCAAGGAGGAGATCCCAAAAAGGGAAAAAAAAACACCAAATTCCCACGCCGCTATATTTCAACCATCAATTAGAGGAAATCCAGTAGATTGTAGAAATAGGTTCCAATATCAGTGCTTTATTTATGGTACATACAGAGACGATGCGTTTCGAGGTCCATATTCAGTGACCTCTTCTTCAGGTCGAATGTACAGGAATTTGGTGTTTTTTTTTTCCCTTTTTGGGATCTCCTCCTTGAATAACAAAAATGAATGAAAGAATAAAAATATATATCAGTGGAACATCAAAGAGATCTGTGGTGCCCCTGAGGCTCAGTCGCCACAGAGGTACTGCACCTTCTCCTAAGGTGTGGTACCCCACCATCCAGGTAAGTTGGAGGCTCCTGACCATGCTCCAACACTCGCACCCCACACAATAGAGTAGTTCAGCAAAACCACATTGCGGCTCCTTGCTTAGAGAGAAGCAGAGCACCTTTGATGGTTCCCTGCTTGGAACACTAAACGTGCTGGGAGGTGGGTGGAGTTTAGAATACATAAAAGAGCGGGATGGTTTAGGATTACAGGTCAGTCAGTCGGTCAGTCAGACGGGGAGTTTGAGAGAGGAAGCCACTCGGAGAGGAGTGGGGATCCCTGGAAGAGGGATGGAAAAAGGAGTGCTGCAGCTGCCTCAGTGACCTGAGTCACCTGGCACGGGAAAGGAAAGAAGGAGAAAGACATTGAACTGAAGCCTGAGCTTCCATAGGAAAGAAGAGTACGGAACATAGGAGTGAAAGGGAACACAGAGGATGTGGGTTAGAGGAAGAACCATGCCTAGAAGTTCTAAGCGCAAGGCCGGGGCCCGGTCCCCGAGGTTGTATGGACACTAATGGTTCTGCAGCAGACACCGGTGGAGTAGTGGGCTGTAAATGCACTACTCCCATCTAAGACTTGAGGGCACAACAGCAACACGGATAGAGAGTCGGGACTCAGGAGTAGAGAGTCCCCGAAGCAGGCTACAGCTGTCTGCCGTACAAGTAGAGTTCTTGGGTACATCTGTCGGGAGGAACGCCAGTGTAACTCAGTACTAAGAGATCTTCACACTTAAAGGCGCTATAGAGTAGACGTTCAGAAAAAGCACATAAGTTGGCGGAGTGTGGAAGGGAGCACTCCATCTTGCCTGGAGGTTGACTGAGTCCCTGACCCTGAGGACACGGCACTGAAGCGGGCACTACAGACTGTGAGTAAAGCTTTGGAACTACATGCCCTGGTGTCCTCCATTCCTTCCTGCGTCCGTCCGCCTGGCACTGCTACATCCCCTGCGCCAAACACTATACCATCTAAGTGTCTCCACATCTACACTGCCCTGGGGCAACAGCCCTGCCTGTGGAGGGCAATAACATCATTGCTGCACCACACCATCTGTCTCGGAGGATCTGTCTGCACCGTCAGCTTAACACCTCCCTTGCCGAACACCACAGGTGGCATCATGAACTATTCATCTAACTACATTCTACCATTGACATCTTCCTTTTACTTGGGCGCCCAGGGCCTCGGTACGGGTCACCGCTGCTGTGACACATCTCGCTGACACCGGCCTGGCACCGAGTACCCCACGGCCCTGGGAGGGCAACCCAGATCCATACAAATAACAATCACATTCATAGAGAGATAAACGTAAATATATGTACGGTATATATAAAGGAAAAAAACAAACAAAAAAAGGTAGAAATGTGAGATAAATAAGAAATATATCAAATAAAATAAGGGGTGAAAATAATAAAAATAAAAAGGTGTATAGCAGACAAAAGAATAATTTAGTGAATAAATGTGATAAAGTATGTAAAACTTGTATACAAAAACATGTGTAAAAAAGTATTTTAATAAGTGAATATATAAGTGAATGTACATGCTACCAAGTGTATATGCATGCAAATACACCTAAATAATTCCATACACCCATACACAAACACATTGTGCATATGAAGGTGTATAAGAAGATTTTTTATAAAATATACAAAATATATGAATATGAAATAAAATATAACTAGTATTTTTAAATTGATCAATAGTGTCCCAAGAAAGTGATCTGTAAGTTAGATCACCATGATGGATATGGCAGGTCAGCAGCTGAAATGCCTTACTGGCTGTGGGTTGTGTTGGAATAGAAAAGGTTAAAGGAGACTGTGTCTCCAGGGCTTCAGTGATTGGCTATTTGGGTCATGTAATAATAGTGGAGGTTCCCCTTTATAAACCCATTGCTATGTGGATTTCAACTCTTTTTTCTCTGTGTGCAGTGGAAGAAAAACACTACACATGGAACCATAGGTACCAGTAAACATGGCTGATCCCCTGGTGGCACAGTTTAAAGGGAATCGGTCACCCTTTTTTTTGCCCTATGAGCTGCCGGCATTGACATCAGGGGCTTATCTACAGCATTCTGTAATGCTGTAGATAAGCCCCTGATGTAACCTGAAAGATAAGAAAAACACGTTAGATTATACTCATCGGAGGGGGCGGTCCGGTCCGATGGGTGTCACTGTCCGGTCCGACGCCTCCCATCTTCATGCGATGCCATCCTCTTCTTCCCTTCTTGTTGTAGCTCCGGAGCAGGTGCACTGCTCTGCCCTGTTGAAGGCAGAGCAGAGTCCTTCAGTGTGCAGACGTCGGGAGAGGTCTGGCGCCTGCACACTGCAGTATTCTGCTCTGCCCTTAACAGGGCAGAGCAGTGCTCCTGCGCCGGAGCTACTACAGGAAGGGAAGAAGAAGAGGACTGCATCATATGAAGATGGGAGGCGTCGGACTGGACCGTGACACCCATCGGACCCTTTATGTAGCAGGTTTAGGAGAGAGGGAACTCAATGGCTCCACGACCTTTTATATACAGTGTCTGCAGGGGCCCCCTCTCTCTTATCATTACAACAAGCTGAGCAGATAAGGAACACTGGGAGGCTTAGGCGTCCACTCAGGCGTCACAGCTCCCCTGAGACTAAGGGTACCGTTACACATAACGATGTCCCAGCGATACCACCAACGGTCCGACGTGTATGGGATCACTGGGACATTGTTAGCTGATCGCTGGTGAGCTGTCACATAGACAGCCCCTCCAGCGATCAGGACCAGCGAGGACGCTGGTTACCAACATAAACATCGGGTTTCTAAGGGCCGCGGAGCCCTTAGAAACACGATGTTTACCCTAGATACCAGCGTGCAATGCAGGCAGGGTGGGAGGTGGAGTCAGTGCGGCGCAGACAGACTGGCGTAGCTCTGCTATCTGCTACTCCGATCTGACAGACTGGAGTAGCAGATAGCAGAGTTACTCCGGTTAGTGCGCCGCTCTGCCTCCACCTCCCGCCCTGCCTGCAGTGCACGCTGGTATCTAGGGTAAACATCGGGTTTCAAATGGCCCCGCGGCCCTTAGAAACCCGATGTTTACGTTGGTAACCAGCGTGCAGCGTCGCTCATCGCTGGCTCCCGCTGCCACACGCAGCGATGCGCGCTGGCCAGCGGGAGACCAGCGATGAAAAAACGGGCCAGGATGATCCAGCACGATCAGCGATACCCGGCAGGGTGGCCGATCGCTGCTGGATGTCACACACAGCGATCTCGCTGGAGAGATCGCTGATGTGTCACAAAATCAGCGATCTCGCCATCGAGATCGCTGTGTGTAAGGGCCCTTAAGTACCAGCCCTGGGAGGCTGTTGTTTGTGAGGCCACTGTTAGGCTGTTCTCTGTGAGGCTGTTGTCTGTGAGACTGAGTCCCATCCCTGTGAGGCTACTGTAAGGTTGTTCTCTGTGAGGCTGTTCTCTGTGAAACTGAGCCCCATCCCTGTGAGGCTACTGTAAGGAATCTCATCATCGATCACACCAATGACAGATCACAGCACAGGTATGATCGCTCTGTGACCTGTCTGTGACTCTCTGCAGGTCCTCACACTAGCTGAGGATTCCTGCAGAGCAGTCACATTGCTGGATCTCCTCCTTGGCTGGGACTTGTGGTGCCACAAAAGCCTGTGACACCACAATCCCTGCTGAAAAGAGAAGAAAGAAGAAAGAGGACAAGACAGAAGAAAGAAGAGAGAATATAATCGTAAGTGTTTTGTACCCTGATCCCTGCCTGATCTCTCTTCATCCACTCCAATCCCCCATCCCCCTCCCTTTCCTCCTCTTTTTACTCCCCTCCACCACCCCTTTGCGCCACCTCCGTGCGCACATCCAGCAGCCGCCAATCTTTGATAAGTGACCCAGTTCACTTATCAGAGCTCGTGCCCGCTGTTTTCCATTTTTCTTTCTCAACCCCCTTGCGCCACCCCCATAAGCACATCCAGCAGCCGCAGAACTTTGATAAGTGAAACAGTTCACTTGTCAGAGCTCGTGCCTGCTGTTTTAGGCACTTTTATTTTTGCCACATATGCTTTCCTTGCCTCCTACACTGATAGCAAGAGAGAGGATCCCACATTTCTTTGTTTCTCAGATTCTTCATCCTCTCCTCTTCCGCTTCCTCCTCGGGTCCTGCGGAACCGCCACACAGACGTCCCAGGACAGAAGATGAGGCAGCGCCCATCATTACAGAAGATGAAGATGAACTAGTGCGCCACATTGCGGACCCCGTATGGACCTCGCCCCCCGAAAATTACGAGCCACTGATTCTTGATTTTGTGGCAGAATCAGGAATCAAGTTTGACACCACTGGCCTCACAGAAATAGACTTATTCAAAGTCTTTTTCTCTGAGGATTTTGTTAACCTCATGGTTATATGCTGGGCAATTTTTGGCACAAAACCCCGGTTCATAATTTTCTAACTGGTCTCCTGTAGACAGTTGAAATTATGCAGTTTTGGGGCCTGGTCCTTCACATGGGGATCCTGAAGAAGCTAGAACTTCGTCATTATTGGAGTGTTGATTAGGGATGAGTGAGCATACTCGTGAGGATTCGGTACTCGGCGAGTAATGCGGTACGCGCGGTACTCGAATCCTCGCGAGTATTTCACTACTTGCCTCGCAATATTCGCAACAGCCCACACAGTCCCCGCACATCCCTGCACAGTCCCGCACAGCACGGCACAGTCCCCGCACAGCCCTGCACAGCCCGGCACAGTCCCCACACAGCCCAGCACAGTCCCGCACAGCACGGCACAGTCCCCGTACAGCCCAGCACGGCCCACCACAGTCCCACACAGCCCAGCACAGTCCCGCACAGTACCTGCAAAGCCCTGCACAGTCCCACCCTGCACGGCACAGTCTTCGCACAGGCCAGCACAGTCTCGCACAGCCCGACACAGTCTTCGCACAGGCCAGCACAGTCCCGCATAGCCTGGCACTGTCCCCACACAGGCCAGCACAGTCCCGCGTAGCCTGGCACAGTCCCCGAACAGGCCAGCACAGTCCCGCATAGCCTGGTACAGTCTTCGCACAGTCCCCGCCCATTAATCGCATTTCCCATAGACTTACATTGGACTCGGTACTCGTTACGAGTACCCGAGTATTAGGAGGTACTCGAAACGAGTACAGCGAGTCCGAATACTACAGTACTCGCTCATCCCTAGTGTTGATGCTTTATACAACACTCCAGTGTTCTGAATGGTCATGGCCCGGAAGCGTTTTGAGGCCATCCACAAATTCCTGCATTATACCGATAATGCACAGTGTCCCCCACGAGATGACCCCCAACTTTAACAGTCTGCTCAAAGTTCGGCTGGTCATCGAACACTTCAACAAAAAGTTTGCAGAAGTGTACGTGCCCCAAAGGGACATCTGCGTGGATGAGTCCTTAGTTCATTTTAAGGGAAGGCTCAGATTCCGTCAGTACCTGCCCAGCAAGAGGGCCAGGTACAGAAATAAACTCTATAAGCTGTGTGAGAGTCCCTCAGGGTACACCAACAGGTTTAGAGTTTACGAAGGAAGGGACATCAGGATTGAACCCCCTGGATATCCCCCTGTCCTGGGAGTGAGTGGGAAACTATGTGGGATTTGGTGCACCCACTGCTGGATAAAGGTTATCACCTCTACACCGATAACTTTTATACCAGCATCCCACTCTTCAAATCCCTCTCTGAGCGAGGTACCGCAGCCCGCGGTACTGTCTGCCAAAGTCAGAGAGACCTCCCGAAAATGCTACTTGGGCAGATGCTCAGAAGGGGTGACAGCAGAGCCCAATGTAGCGATCACCTGCTGGTGGTCAAGTACAAGGACAAGAGGGATGTCCTTCTCTTGACCACCATACACGGTGATGGCAGCGACCGCAGCACTGTACGAGGTACCTCTGCACAGGTCAGCAAGCTGGACTGTGTACTGGGGTACAACAAAAACATGGGAGGCATTGATCTCTCTGATCAGCTCCTCCAACCATACAGTGCTTTGAGAAAGGCCAAGGTGTGGTACAAAAAGCTGGCCGTGCACATCGTACAAATGGCAATGCTCAATGCATTCCTGCTGTCACAATGTGCAGGCCACACCGATACATCGTACCTTCAGTTCCAGGAGGTAGTGGTTAAGGCCCTGATATTTGGCACTCGGGAAGGAGCAGGTCCCAGTACTTCTGGAACTGAAGGTGCTCGTACCAGGTCAGCATTTCCCAAGGGTGGTCCCGCAACATGGAAAAAAAGGTAAGTCACAAAAAAGGTGCCAATTGTGTTACAAAAGGGGAATACGCAAGGACACCATTTATCAATGTGACAGCTGCCCCGAAAAACACAGTCTGTGTATGAAAGATTGCTTTACACTGTACCACACCTCCATGCACTACTAGTTTACTTAAATTTACATAACAGGAAACAGTAGATTAGTTCCAAAATGGGGCACATATAGATAAGTTCATTGGGGGTTTAGTTTCCAAAAAGGGGCACTTGTTGGGCATTGCCACTGTTTAGGCACATCTAGATAAGTTCATTAGAGGTCTAGTTTCCAAAAAGGGGGCACTTGTTGGGCATTGCCACTGTTTAAGCACATCTAGATAAGTTACTTTGGGGTCTAGTTTCCAAAATGATGTCACTTGTGGTTTTTTTTTTTTTACTGTTTAGGCACATAAGGGGCTCTGCAAATGGAACATGATGCCCGCAGACTACTCCATCAAAGTTTGCACTCCAAAATGTCACTACTTCCCTTCCGAGCCCTGACGTGTGCCCAAACAGTATTTTTCCCACATATGGGGCATCAGCGTACTCAGGACAAATTGGACACCAACTTTTGGGGTCCAATTTCTCCTCTTACCCTTGGGAAAATTAAAAATTGGGGACTAAAAGATCATTTTTGAGGGAAAAAATAGGATTTTTTATTTTCACGGCCGGGCGTTAAAAACTTTAGTGAAACATTTGGGAGTTCAAAGTGCTCACCACACATCTAGATAAGTTCCTTAGAGGGTCTAGTTTCAAAAATGGGGTCACTTGTGTGGGGTTTCCACTGTTTAGGTACATCAGGGGCTCTGCAAACGGAACATGACGCCCGCAGACCATTCCATCAAAGTCTGCATTCCAAAACGTCACTACTTCCGTTCCCAAACAGTCGTTTTCTCCCACATATGGGGTACCAGCGTACTCAGGACAAATTGGACAACAACTTTTGGGGTCCAATTTCTCCTGTTACCCTTGGGAAAATAAAAAAATGAGGATAAAAAAGATCATGTTTGTGGAAAAAATATGATTTTTTATTTTCATGCCCGGGCATTATAAACTTTAGTGAAACAGTTGGGGGGGTCAAAGTGCTCACCATACATCTAGATAAGTTCCTTGGGGGTCTAGTTTCCTAAATGGGGTCACTTATGGGGGGTTTCCACTGTTTGGGCACATCAGGGGCTCTCCAAATGTGACATGGCGTCCGATCTCAATTCCAGCCAATTTTGGTTTGAAAAAGTCAAATGGCACTCCTTCCCTTCCAAGCTCTGCCATGCGCGCAAACAGTGGTTCCCCCCCACATATGTGTTATCCGTGTACTCATGACCAGGGGTGTAAGTACTGAGGTCGCAGGGGTTGCAGCTGCGACGGGACCCGGGAGTGATTAGGGACCCGCCCAGTCCAGCAAAGAAGCAGCCGGCTTCATATGGGACCTGGGCTTCCATCACGTCCTGCGCCCCCTCCTTCAACATGGACTCGGTTAATCCTCCCCCTGAGCTCTGCACTCCACCCCCCAGTGTCTCAGGTGATGGAGGATGAGACCTGCTGCCGACACCTCTTAGTGACCAGTCATGGAGCTCCGTGACTACACTTGTGCAGGGGAAGGTGCGCATTCAGGAGCGCACGATGGCTGTTCTGTGCGCACAGGACCTGTGATGAGGGGGTGTGGCCTAGGCACCATCAAGAGAGGAAGCTTCTTCCAGGGGCTCCTGACCTCAAGCCTGGAAATCAACATCCATCGGCCACACTGTTGCTGTAAATCATCTTGTCTTAACGTCTAAGCCTCCATGACAGTGTGCTGCGCCTGGTGGACCACAAGAAAATAGATTTTACAGACTGTGAAGGGATCTCTGGAACCTGGGCCTGGAGGCCTGGTGAGTGTGACAGGCCTGTGCTTCCCCTGAGAGCGGGGGCCTGTGATTTGCTCCCTGCACTCCTTGCTTCCCAAATACCTAACAGCAGAAAGGCCAGCGCTTTTATCATCTCCCAGAAGTTTCCCTAATCCTTTCCTGCTCACAGCCAGATTAAGGAGATTCCCCCTGAGCAGAGTGGTGATTACTACCTGCACACGCTTGCAACAATAGACCTGTTCTCACAGTGTGGGGGCTGGGACAGATCTTTCTTCTCTGAGCGGGCACAGCTGAGTGTGTGCTACTGTCACCCTCCTCCATAAAAGAAGATAAACTACTTCTTTAGAATCCCATCCTTTCTCCAGTAACAGCACACAGTAGAACAATAAGACATTTATCAGAGACAGCGTCTTTTTTTGCATGTTTCTCCTCTCTACTAATATCACAGCCCTGACTGTGTTCCTGCTTTTGCAACATCATCACTGGGTTGTACTCTCGGGTGCACTGTTCTGGGCTTGTCCCACACCTAACCTTGTTATGCTGGACCTAAAATGAGGTGACGAGCTCCGGCACCACCAGACATAAAGCGGCTCATATCGGCTTTCACTGACTCTCCTGACCGCTGAGGCGCTTACTGCTGGCATCGTAGCACGACTGGGCACATGATGACCCGAGGTAGATCTCAAAAGAAGGCCTCTCCTCCTCGCCTGCCAGATTTCTTCCCGCGGTCACAGACCGCACATGCTGCAGGGAAAATGGCGGCGGCTTCTCCCTCCAGATCATCACACTCCTCCCGTGGTTCCCGTGACTCAGAAAGAGGTGAGGCCTCAGCAGGAGCACAATATAGCAGCTCCGCACCTATGACCAGGGGGGATATGAAGGAATTCCTCACATCTATACGCGCCTCATTAAACGAGGATATGCAGGATATGTTGAAGGAGATAAGAGGAGACATTAACGCTTTAGGGGCCCGCACGGATCATTTGGAAAACAAAATGTCCGAATATGTCTCTGTAATTAACGCTCTGGTGGATGAAAACCAAGCTATAAAGGGCAAGTTAGAAGGGGCGTTTGATAAACTGCACGACTTAGAGGACAGATCCAGGAGGAACAATATACGTGTGAGAGGAATCCCTGAAGATGTTGCAGATAAAGATTTAGCTGCTTTCCTCCAGAATTTTATGCAGGCTGTCCTGCCCTCACTTTCCTCTAGAGATCTACTGACGGATAGGGTACATAGAACACCCAAGCCCAAGCATCTAGATCCATCTCTTCCTAGAGATATCCTTGCACGGATTCATCTGTACACTACTAAAGAGACATTCCGGCGGCAGATAAGGAGCCCCCCCGATCTACCCCCTGAATTCCGGGATCTCCAGGTCTTCCCGGATTTGTCAGCTGCTACCCTGGCCAAAAGGAGAGAATATGCCCGTGTCTGTAAAGCTCTGAGGGACACCAACATACGTTACCGATGGGGGTTTAATCCTGTGCGTTTGATTATCACATACGAAGGACGCACAGTCATCTTCTCCTCACCCAAACAGGCAGAGGAGAAGCTTACGGCCTGGAAAATAGCCTTTGCTCCCAGACCTGCGGATACAGGAAGGAAAATAGCCTCGGACTGGTCAACGGATTGACAGTGTCACATGGACAGTGTCTGGACTGCTGAGCTCTCCTACTGCACCCCTTAGTGGGCCTTTGGATTGTGAACCTCTCTTCCACCCCTCCACGCAGATTTTGTTCTGCGGATTGTCTGGACTGTTCCCGACGTTCCTACAAGGATTACCTATGTTTTGTTTTTTTTGTTTTTTTCTTTTTCTTTTCCTTTGTTTTTACTCCTTTTTATTTTTTGGTTCTTTTAACTCTGTTCAGCATACATTAAGAGTCTCCCCCCGATGTGACTACATACTTGCCCTTCCCCTTTCTTCCCTCCAGGTTTTTTCTCTCCAAATCCCCGGGCATTCTCTGTCTATATTGATTTTTGATTGCTATTATGGAACTGGCAGTTATTTGTATGTAAGTTTCGGCACACCATTGGTGGGGTCACTGGATAATACTGGCAGTATAGACTTTAGTATAATGGTACCATGAGTTTACAAATTCTTTCTTTGAATGTCAGGGGTTTAAACTCCCCTGAGAAGAGATCTATGATGTGGAGGGAGGTGAAGCGGTCAAAAGCAGATATTATCTGCTTGCAGGAAACCCATTTGTTGGCCGAGGATAATTTCAGGCTTCGTCATCCCCTCTTCCCGCACATTCTATTTGCTAATGGCCCAACCAAAAAGGCTGGTGTGTGCACCATGGTGAAAAATACAATCGCTTTTAAATTGATAGCGCAAAATAATGACCCCACGGGTAGATGCTTAACTATTACGTGCCTACTGAATGGTGAGTTACACACGTTGACAAATCTTTACGCTCCCAATGAGGGACAACATAAATTCCTGAGAACAACCCTTCATGAAGTCTCTACGAATGTGAAGGGTAGTAATATAATATGTGGTGACTTCAATCTCCCCATGCATGTGGACCTTGATTGCTCTTCTGGTAGCAGACGACCTAGAGGGGACTTGACTCTCCTCACAGGCGAATTCCACTTGCATGATTATTGGAGATATTCACATGCATCTGAGAGGGATTATACCTTTTACTCTTCCAGGCATTCCACATACTCTCGTATTGATTATTTTCTAACAGACAGTGCAACTCTGTCCAGATGTAGATCCGCAACTATAGGCTTAATAACATGGTCTGATCACGCTCCCATCACTCTGAGTCTTACTTTGGCACACCAAGCTAACACAGCCTTTAGGTGGCGATTAAACGACGCATTGCTGCTGAATAGGGAGGTGTTGGGTAGAATCTCCTCGGAGTTGGAACATTACTTTCAGATAAATGATAATGGAGAGGTTTCTGATGAGACCTTATGGTCGGCACATAAAGTAGTGATTAGAGGTGTGCTCCTCCAACAAGCTTCCTACCTGAAACGGAGGAGGGAGAGTGGCAGAGAGGTATTACTCTCCCGCCTGCAATATTTAGACACTATTAACAAGTCTGCTCCCACGCCTTCCATCTCTGAGGAGATCTATCAAACTAGGTTTAAATTGAGAGAAAATCTCTTGGCTAGATATGCACATAACATGAAGAAATTCAAGACTAATCTATATGCTGCAGGTGATGGGGCGGGTGCACTCCTGGCACGCAGAGTACGCAAGAGGGAAGCTAAATCAAGAGTGGACCATATCTTAGATAGAAATGGGAAGGCCCTCAGAAACCCTCAGGACATAGTCCAGGCCTTTGCAGAATATTATACCGGCTTGTATAATTTAAAAGATGACCCTTTTACCCCCCAACCGGATCACCAATCTATCTATAAATATCTAGACTCTATAAAATTACCCCGTATCACATCTGAGCAGCTAAACTACCTTAATTCTCCCTTCACTGATTTAGAAATTAACTCGACGATTAAACAAACTAAATCTCATAAGGCCCCAGGTCCAGACGGGTTGACGAATGATTATTATAAATCCTTTCATCTGCTGTTGACTCCATATTTGCAGAGATTATTCTCGGTGTGGAGAGACTCGGGTACTGTTACGGCTCCTGGTTTGGAGGCTACCATATCTACCATACCCAAGCCTGGGAAACCCCTCACACGCCCTAGTGACTTTAGACCCATTGCTCTGCTCAATTCGGATGTCAAAATATTCACTAAAATTATATCGTCCAGACTAAAGCTTATCATTCCAACTATAATTTCGCCGGACCAAGTGGGTTTTGTGGCTGGACGTGAGACGAAAGATGGGGTGCGGCGCATGCTGAATCTGATTAAAATAGCCGAGCTGTCTGGCCTGCCCAGTGCATTCCTGTCACTTGATGCTGAGAAGGCTTTTGACAGGGTGCACTGGGGGTACCTTCGGGCAGTATTGGAGAAGTTTGGACTGTCAGGCCCCATATTCTCAGCAATCTGTGCTATGTACACGACTCCTTGTGCCAGGGTCTTGACGTCCGGTTTTTTATCTGGTTCGTTTCAGATCACGAATGGCACTCGTCAAGGTTGCCCACTCTCTCCTATTATCTTTGCACTGTGCATGGAGCCGCTTGCTGAGCGCATAAGAACTTCTATTAATATCACCGGAATCAGGGTTGGACAGATGGAGCACAGAACTGGCCTATATGCTGATGATGTTGTCCTGTCCTGTGTCAACTTGGAGACATCCTTGACAGCTATTATCTTGGAACTCGGGGAATTCAGTAATGTGTCATATTACAGGTTGAATCCCACGAAGTCCTTGTTGTTTCCGGTGGCGGTTCCATGCGCGGCCAAGTCAAAAATGGAAGCAGAATTTCCATTTACATGGATGACAGAGGGTATCCCGTACTTGGGAGTTATATTGACGGGTTCTGAACAGATTGTCGAGAAGAATTTCTCTAAGTTGATCACACAGGTTAAGTCACAACTTGACCATTTTCACATGGTTATGACGTCCTGGATTGCAAGGATTAATGTTTTCAAAATGATGATCCTGCCTAAAATACTGTATCTCCTTAGGTGTATCCCATTAAAAATCCCCAAACGTTTGATTTTGAAATTACAAACTATGTCATACAATTTTATTTGGTCACACAAAAAATCTAGAATCTCTAGGACCTTGATGTACTATCCGTTCAAACGGGGAGGGCTGGGAATGCCGAACCTCCTGCTGTACCATAGAGCGGCCATACTAACTGGACTCAGAGATTGGTGGCAGGCGGACAAAGACCATAGATGGCTCCAAATAGAGAACTACTATGCCAAAACTAGATCTACCTGCACAATTCTTGAGGCTGAATCAATTGCAATCACTGATTATTCCCCTACCTTACCAACCATGAAAACCGCGCTCCACTACTGGAGGGCACTGGTCCCTTCCCTGATTAAATTATCTCATGATTCCCTATCCCTAAAAGCCCTTGAGACACACATCCCATTTCTTAATCTCCAGCCTTGGGTTGATGCTGGAATCGTAACATTAGGGCAGATATTGGGTGCCACTGGCCTTGTCCCCTTTGACCACTTGGCCTCTAACTTCCCGAATATCCGAAGATATTTCTATCAATACTTGCAAATACGTCATCTACTTCATAATTCCCCAAACTCGCCTTTTCTCAACTCACATTTAAATAACAGGGTTAATGGTTATTTCTTGTTGCCTGACTCTGGCCCGAAGGGAATTTCAATATTATATAAAGCCTTAAACGACCCAGCAGAAGATGTTAAACTGCCATATATGATCAAGTGGGAACAGGATTTGAACTTCCTATCTGACCCGATAGACTGGGAGGGGGGGCTGGGTGAGGTGTTACGGGTATCTGCCTGCGTCAATCATCTCGAACAATTAAAAAAAGTACACCTTAGATGGTATCAATATCCGGTTCAGGTGGCTCACTATGACCCTGCCGGGTCGGACAAATGTTGGAGGGGTTGCGGTCACAGGGGAACTCTGGAACACGCCTGGTGGTCGTGTCCAATTCTTCGGCCCTGGTGGAGAGATATGGACCTTTTAATTGCACAGGTCTTGGGGATCCAGCTGAATCTATCACCTAGGCAGGCCATTCTTCACATTGGCCTGGAGGAAATTCCACACATACTTCGAGGTACACTATCACATATTCTAATAGCTGCCAGGTTATTAGTCGCCTCAAGATGGAAAGACACTAATTCTCCCAATATTAGTGAATTAATTGATAAACTTAATGTCCACTGCCAATATGAACTCGCCTTGGCTCACTCCATGACTGCCAAAACCAAAAGACAGAATATTTGGCACCCCTGGTTACATAGTGGTCATTCCTCTATTAACCCGCTCCACCTTGTTTGACCGTTTACTTGAGTGGGAATAAGTAAGCATCATTGACATAATATTCTCATTTTGCCATAGTTTGCCAGGAACCCTTGTCTATAACTGAACTGCTAGACAGTGCCTTGTGAATGCCTATACTCCTTTCCTCTTCCCCCTATTCCCCTTACCATTCCTACCCCCTCCTCCCGCTACTCTCCCCTACTTCTTTTTCTTTTCCTTACTTATTTCTGGTCATTTTTGGTTAACCTCTGTTACTGTTACTGTTATTACTGTTTGATGGCACTGTATTGTTTTGAAAATCTTTAATAAACACTAATTGATAAAAAAAAAAAGGACCTGTGATGAGGTCACAGGAGGGGAGGAATCAGGGGTCACATGATCAGAGTCTCAGTGTATGCAGAACTCTGCTGTGCTGGCCATCATGGTGCTGGATGGGGTAAGTTTATGTATGGGGTCAGGAGGGGTTTACAGTGTGGATGTAGCAGAGCTGTGTGTGTATGAGGTTGTCGGAGCAGAGCCATGTGTGTACAAGGTGTGCAGAGCCGTGTGTGTACGAGGTGTATGGAGCGGAGCCGTGTGTGTGAGGTGTACGGAGCACAGCCGTGTGTGTATGAGGTTACGGATGTAGCAGAGCTGTGTGTGTATGAGGTTGTCGGAGCAGAGCCATGTGTGTACAAGGTGTGCAGAGCCGTGTGTGTGCGAGGTGTATGGAGCGGAGCCGTGTGTGTGAGGTGTACGGAGCACAGCCGTGTGTGTATGAGGTTACGGACCAGAGCCGTGTGTACGAGGTGTATGGAGTGAAGCCGTGTGTGTACGAGGTGTGCGGAGCAGAGCGTGTACGAGATGTGCGGAGCCACGTGTGTACAATGTGTGCGGAGCAGAGCTGCGCGTGTACGAGGTGTACGGAGCGGAGATGTGCGTGTATTTTGGCATGGGGGGGTCCCATTTGAAAGTTGGAAAACAACTTTTAGGGTCCAATTTTTCCCTGTTACCCTTGGGGAAAAAAATTGGGGTCTAAAAGATCATGTTTGTGGACAAAATATGATTTTCTATTTTCACAGCTCTACGTTATAAAATTGTGTGAAGAACTTGGGGGTTCAAAGTGCTCACCACACATCTAGATAAGTTCCTTGGGAGGTCTAGTTTCCAAAATGGGGTCACTTGTGGGGGGGTTTCCACTGTTTAGGCACATCAGGGGCTTTCCAAACACGACATGGCGTCCGATCTCAATTCCAGCCAATTTTGGTTTAAAAAAGTCAAACGGTGCTCCTTCCCTTCCGAGCCCTGCCGTGTGCCAAAACAGTGGTTTTCCCTCACATATGGGATATCGGCATACTCAGGAGACATTGTACAACAACTTTATCGGTTCATTTTCTCCTTCTAACCTTGTGAAAATAAAAAAATTGTTGCTAAAATATCATTTTTGTGACTAAAAAGTTAAATGTTAATTTTTTTCCTTCCACTTTACTTCTGCTCCTGTGAAACACCTGAAGGGTTAATAAACTTCTTGAATGTGGTCTTGATCAGCTTGAGGGGTGCAATTTAGAATGGCGTCACTTTTGGGTATTTTCTGCCATATAGACCCCTCAAAGTGACTTCAAATGTGAGGTGTTCCCTAAAAAAAAGATTTTGTAATTTTTGTTGTAAAAATGAGAAATCGCTGGTCAACTTTTAACCCTTATAACTTCCTAACAAAAAAAATTTTGTTTCCAAAATTGTGCTGATGTAAAGTAGACATGTGGGAAAGGTTATTCATTAACTATTTTGTGTCACATATTTCTCTGTTTTAAGGGCATAAAAATTCAAGGTTTGAAAATTGCAAAATTTTCCAAATTTTTGCTAAATTTCCATTTTTTACACAAATAAACGTCAGTTATATAAAAAAAAAATTACCACTAGCGTGAAGTACAATATGTCACCAAAAAAATTATCTCAGAATCACCAAGATCCGTTGAAGCGTTCCAGAGTTATTACCTCATAAAGGGACAGTTGTCAGAATTGGCCAGGTCATTAACATGCAAACCACCCTTGGGGGTAAATGAGTTAAAGGGAAAAATGCTAAGAAACAGTTTTTCCTTCATAATTACATGTGACGCAAAATAAAAATTAAAATAAATGGAAAAAAAATTATGCCTCCTATTTACATGGAGGACTTCAGCTTTAGTTTAACATTTGTGAGGGCTCTCACTCCTACATTTCAGAGGTGTTAGGTGTCAACTTTCCCCCACTGCACAGGGGGAATCTCAAGCCATGTCCTCTGCTGTCTCCCATTTCTCTGCAGCGATTCCTGCTCAGCAAAGACATCAGTCCAAGCATCTTGCACAGGCTGATGCTAGGCATCTGGTTACTACTTCTGCTCTGTAGACTCTTCTGGGACTAAGTCTTGTCTTTTGGGTACTGAGCATGCCCATGGGACGACCTTTCATTGGAGGCCGGAGGTCACATGCGCAGGTCCCGTTCCTGCTCGGATTGGTCCACTACTGGGAAGGTCACCACCATAAAAAAGCCACATGGCCACTCGGCCATGCGCTAGTATAGACAGTTATGAATAGTGTTGTGTGTGATGATGGATGCTTGTGAACCGCTGAATGACTCATTAAGAAACCCCTTCCCTTTGATACATATGGTTTAGGGTCTTGAGTCAGCGCCAAGCGGTGACACTGCATAGCGCCGCAGTGCTCCCAGCATCTATTACACGCTCAGCCAGAGAGTGTCCTCTGCACAAGACACCTCTGTACCGCATACGCCGCAGTGTCCGTCTCAGCGGTGCCGTGCACAGTTATTGCTTTCCAGCGCTAAGCTTGAGCTGGTTAATGGCATCCGCCAGGACGGCGCTGTACACACGCAGTGCGGTAACACTACTGTCGGCTGTGTTAATCCCTGGCGCCGCAGTAGCGGTTCCTTTAGCCATAGCCTGTGAGGTAACAGGCTTTGGCGTCTCTTTCTGCGGCTCTGTGCTGTAACAGAGTTTGCTCCTGTGCACACAGGGTCTGCAGTTACTCCGCCGGTGTTCAGTTGGCGTCCGCCATTACCGAGCAGCAGTTTGTCATCTCTGCACGGTGGACTCCGGGTTGCGATCGCACTTTATTATATTTTATATTTAGTGCGATCCCTAACATTATACTAGCGCCAGAGTCTGGCTTTAATAGCGGACGAACAGCGACTTCTTGCGTGCATCCGGCAGCTGGAGGGCAGGTTGGTGGCCCTTGAGCGTCCAGCCTCAGCTGCGGATGTTACCGCGGTCGCACTGCAGGCAGCCACTGAGGCTGTCTCCCGTGTGTCGACTGCCATCCCTGTCCCGACTTTGTCCCACCTTCCACTGCCCGACAAGTTCTCGGGCGATAGTGTATCATGTAGGGGTTTCGTGAGCCAGTGCGCTATACAGCTACAGTTGCTGGCTGCACGATTCCCCTCCGAGCGGGCTAAGGTGGGATTTATCATTTCCCTCTTGTCGGGCAGGGCTTTGGAGTGAGCCACACCGCTGTGGGAGCGTGGTGATCATGTGGTGCAGAGTGCCACTCTAAAGCAGGTCTTCTTGGGGCCTCAAATCACCCATGACACCGCGCTCCGGCTGCTGGCATTATCACATGGCTCGTCTTTGGTCAGCCACTTCGCCATGCAGTTCAGGATGCTGGCCTCTGAGTTAGAGTGGCCAGATAAGGTCCTCATACCGGTGTTCTGTAGAGGTTTGGCTGACCATGTGAAGGACACCCTGGCCACCAGGGAGGTTACCGCCACACTGGATGAGCTCATTACTGTCTCCACCCGAATTGACCTTCACTTTACCTAGCGAAGGTTGGAGCGGTCCCAGTGTAGGCAGAGGTTTAGGTTGGCACCTAGTTTTGCCAAACCTCTGGAATCTCCCAATCGGGCGTCCGAGCCTCAGGTGGCCATGGGGTCTTCTCGTGCGGGATCCAGGTCCCGGTCCGCTCGAGTACCTGTGGTCTGTCCTGTTTGCCGGCAGTCTGGTCACCTTGCCAATCGGTGCCCACAGCGGCCGGGAAAACGCTCGCCTCTAGTGGTCATAGGAGAGGGTTCACTAGAATCCGCAGCGTTTTCCTCCAAGCTGACCTTTAAAGGAAAGCTTGAGGCTGGTTCTTCCACTCTGGCGGTGGAGGTTTGCGTGGACTCCGGAGCGGAAGGCAATTATAGGTCTTCAGCCTTCGCTCAACAACACGCAATACCCCTGGTTATGATGGCCAAGCCAGTCACTGTCAGGGTGGTGAACGGCATGACTCTACCCTATCCAATTACCCACCAGACCATCCCGTTGATACTCTCGGTGCCTCCATCTCATCAGGAAACGATATCCCTTCTCGTCATGCCCAAGGGTATCGGTCAGGTCCTCTTAGGGGTTCCCTGGTAACGGTTCCACTCTACCCATATAGAGTGGTCCTCGGGGAGGATTCTCGGTTGGGGTAAACTTGTGAGGGTGGATGTCAGAGGGAGTGCATTCAGGTTACTTCCACCGAAGTCCCCGCAGATCTTTCCTACTGTCACGACTGCGACCGAGCCGGCACCTCCACGTCGACCGACCACTCCGACGTGGGGCGAGCATCCCAGGTGGGGATGGAATGTGGACCCACTGGACCACAGGGGGGACCCGGGCCTACCCGGACTAGGGAAGAGTAGCGACCGCGGTCTGTGGCAGCTGAGCATGTGGACGAGGAGGCAGAATGACATGACACCGCACAACTTCAGGTATAGACAAAGTTTACTCAAAGTCAAAACAAAGTACATAAATAGAACATAATGCCAGGCTCCCGATTCCGCACATCAGGGAAGGGTACACATCTCAGGATAACAGACGAAGGAAGGAGGACATCACAGATTGATGCAGTCCAGGGTTGTCTGGCAAGGGCATACTAGGGCGGCCTCTTCCTCAGGCCTCAGGCGTAGCACAGGCTCAGCAGGAGAACATCAGACACATACCCAGGACAGACGTCAGATGATGGCAGGAGTCATCACGGGTTGATGCAGTCCAGGATCCTCTGGCACGGGCATACTAGGACGGCCTCTCTTTCAGGCCTCAGGCGTAGCACTCGCTTAGCAGGAGAACATCAGACACCGATCCCAGTGGGACATCATCACTGGGTGGACCTCAGGGAATTGGCAGAACAGTGGACACAGGCAGGGCATCAGGAACACAAGTAGGACATCAGGAACATGGACTGGACATCAGGAACACGGACTGGACATCAGGACACCAGGAACATGGACAGGACATCAGGACACAGGCAGGGCATCAGGACTCGGATCTCAGATAGAGCATCAGCACACTGGCATCGGACTCCGGACATCTGGCAGCGATCGACAGGCTCCGGACATCAGGCCGCAGTCATCAGGTTCCGGACCACTGGCAGCAATCGTCAGGCTCTGGACATCGGGAAGGGAAGCATAGGATCCGCACATCTGGCGGAGGACAACAGGCACAGCACATCTGGAAGGGGGTCGTCAGACACCAAACATCAGGCCGTGGTCATCAGGCTCCGGACGAGAGGCCACGGACATCATGCTCCGGTCAACTGGCAGCGACCTAGAAAGGAACCCCAGCGGTCTGGTGCAAACCCTGCCAGGTTGGACTGGAACCGGCAGGGGATTGCACCGAATCCCCAGCTGAGCACAGAGTGGCAGAAACTCAGCGGACACACCGGACTCTTACTTCCAGGATGAACCCAGGTTAAATCACAGCAAGTCAGGTAGCAAAGAGTCACAGTCACTGGGCACAGGGTTCAGGACAAGGAAGGACCTCAGGAACATAACACACAGGGCACAGTTCAGACAGGGTCAGGTTCATGAACAGATCCAGGATTCAAGACACAACATGGACGGGCCTGGATATGCAGCCTCCAGGAAGGGCGGTCTGGGTATTTCTGCCCCCAGAGCAGGCAGACAAACAAGACACAATTCAGACAGGTTCAGGTGCAGAAACAGATCCAGGATCAGGGATTCAGGAAACAAGACACAACATGGACAGGCCTGGATATGCAGCCTCCAGGAAGGGCGGTCTGGGTATTTCTGCCCCCAGAGAAGGCAGACAAACAAGACACAGTTCACACAGGCACGAGGAGCAGCAGCTCCCCCAGAACTGATCACAATCACAGCAGGAGCTGAACACATAAACTCACATGGCTAGGTTCAGGAACTCAATGCAAAGATCTGGCAACGCCCCACAGGGCAGGGAACTTTTATATATCAGCTGCCTCACAGCCATTGGCTGGAGCAGCAATTGTAGCACACAACCATTCCTCATAAAAGCAGGGGAGGTGTGGCCGCGCGCACCCTAAGCAAGGCCAAACAGAAATCAGCATTGCAGAGGACACCTGGCGAGAGCTGCAAGCCTGAACACACGTGATAAAGCTAGTTTCATATTTGCGTTTAAGGCAATTTGGTGTGGTCGGCGCAGCATCAAAAGGACGCATGCGCTGCCAAACGCATACCTGCGCACGGCCTGCGTCCCCAGTGCTAAAGATAGGGGACGCAGGACGCATGCAGCGTCATGCGCCTGTAGGCGGAGCTACTGGCGGAGGCACAGCAGGGGGCGGGGCTTAGCGGCGGCCTTAAACGCAAATGTGAAACTAGCCTTAGCCATACATAATGCAAAGGACCTATACCCACGGATAGCTTTCCACAGCAGCAGCCAGGGACCGTACCAGCGGGTGGTCTTGCAAAGCAGCGGAGCCACGCACGCATGTACGGCTATGCAGTGGGGCAGGGAACTGAGCAGCATCCATAACGGTAACAGGCAAGAGTATTCCTACTAGTTAGGAGGAGAGGAGCAAAGGGTTAATGCAGACATACAGAGTAACGCCGGGGAAGCAAAGTACAAACACATCGGCGTTACACCTCTCTCTCCAAACACTATCAACAGTATGCAGACGTGTTCGCCAAAAGAGCGGCGGAGACTCTTCCACCCCATTGCCCCTACGACTGTCCCATTGACCTCTTGCCTGGTGCTGAGCCTCCTCGGGGTCGAGTCTATCCCCTTTCCCTCTCGGAGACAGAGGCCATGTCTCAATATATCAGGGAGAATCTGGCAAGGGGGTTCATTAGGTTAGGAAGTCGGTGTCACCTGCTGGGACGGGATTCTTCTTCATCCTGAATAAGAACGGAGAACTACGTCTCTGCATCGATTACAGGGGTCTTAATGCTATCACAGTTAAGAATAAATACCCTTTGCCCCAGATATCAGAGCTGTTTGATAGGCTATGGGGAGCGAGAGTGTTTACCAAACTCGATTTGCGGGGGGCTTACAACCTGATTCGCATCCACGACGGGGACGTATGGAAGACAGCATTTAACACCAGGGACGGGCACTATGAATACCTGGTGATGCCCTTCGGGCTCTGTAATGCCCCAGCCGTCTTCCAAGACTTTGTGAACGATATCTTCCGGGATATGCTTACCACCTCGGTAGTAGTCTATCTGGATGATATTCTCATCTACTCTCCAGATATCGACTCCCACCGGAGAGATGTTCGCAAAGCTTTCGACCTCCTGCGGGCAAACTCCCCCTATGCCAAGTTTGAGAAGTGTGTGTTTGAGCAGGAGTCCTTGCCTTTCTTGGGCTATATCATCTCCGCCCAGGGATTGGCTATGGATCCTGCCAAGCTACAAGCGGTGATGGTTTGGCAGGAGCCCCATTCTTTCAAAGCAGTGCAGCGATTTATGGGGTTCATAAACTACTATCGCCAATTCATCCCCCACTTCTCGACTTTGGTAGTCCCCTTGGTGGCCCTCACCAAGAAGGGCGCAAATCCCAAGTTGTGGTCGGTGCAGGTCTCCGAGGCCTTCTCCTCCATTAAATCCCATTTCGCTAGTGCTCCCATTCTACATCACCCCAATGTAGATAAGCCCTTCATATTGGAGGTGGATGCCTCTTCCGTCAGTGCTGGAGCGGTCCTTTTTCAGAAGGATACGCAAGGTCGGAAGCAGCCATGCTTCTTTTTCTCCAAGACCATCACACCGGCGGAGAGGAATTATTCCATCGGGGACAGGGAGTTGCTAGCGATGAAGCTGGCCTTTTCGGAGTGGAGACACTTCCTGGAGGGGGCTCGCCACCCTTTCCAGGTGTTCACCGACCACAAGAACTTGGTGTATTTGCAAACGGTCCAGCGGCTGAACTCTCGCCAGGCCAGATGGTCCCTGTTTTTCTCCCGGTTTCACTTTACCCTACATTTTCTCTCCAGTGAGAAGAACGTCCCCGCCGATGCTCTTTCTCGCTCCGTGGTGTCATCAAAGGAGGAGGAGCCTCGGTTGATTGTCCCATCCGAGAGCCTGAGGACCGTGGCTTCGGTCGCCCTTGAGTCAGTCCCTCTGGGCAAGACTTTTTTCCCTGCCCGTCTGCGACTGGAGGTCCTCTCTTGGACTGACTCGTCCAGGGTGGGTGGACATTTTGGGACAAAACGGACCTCTGAGCTTCTGGCGAGGACATACTAGTGGCCGCATGTGGTCCGTGACGTCAGGCACTATATTCAGGCGTGCGTCTCTTGCGCCCAGAATAAGTCTCCTCAGCAGCGGCCCACTGGGCTACTTTACCCCCTGCCGGTAGCGGACAGGCCCTGGGAAATGGTGGTTTGGACTTTGTGGTGGGACTGCCCAAGTCCAGGGGCAGCACCAACATTTGGGTTGTCACCGACCATTTCTCCAAGATGGTGCACCTGATACCATTCTCTCGGTTACCTCCTGCAAGATTGTCAGCGACCGGGGTCCTCAGTTTGCATCTCGGTTCTGGAGAGAGCTCTGTACCCTGCTCAGCATTGAGCTAAACCTCTTCTTGGCCTATCATCCCGAGACGAACGGGTTAGTACACAGGGCCAACCAGACCCTGGTCATATATCTGCGACATTTTGAGCTCTCATTTCTACATTTGAGAGGTCCCTCCCTCATTCCAAATTGTTAGCTAGATAGTTGAATACATATTCCCCATCACTATGCCATTTCAAACATGCCCATTTGAATTTTGAGCTTCGCCCGCCACCACCACCACCACATTCACCGCCATGTCATTTTGCGGCCTTCGCTGACAATTAGCAGAGGACCACCAGGTGCTGTGAAACCTGTGTTTTGTAAGATCCACAGTTCATTTTTGCTACCGGATCCCATTGGAGCCACTGTTATAGAGGGTGAAGCCGCTGTAAGGTGAATATAATACAGGAGTTGGGGTAGCTGTATGATCAATGTCAGTAAATTGGATTCTACCAGACACCAAAAGCATTATAATTAATTTCTGAATACAGTGTATGCAAACGAGGGCCTGTATTGTGATCAGTCTGTCAGGCCTGAAACTCATGTCAGGAACATGTACAAGCCTCATTTTACTTGGTAACAGCCTCCTCAAGGGAAAGAGACAGGAGTGCCATTGACCAATCTGCACAAGCCTACTGTACGCATTTCTTCTGGAAATTACCCAACCAGGCAGAATGTATCTTTTGAATGGTTTTGAGCAACAATGGAGTAATTACAGGATATGCCCCAGAGAGTGTCGAGGTCTGTGGAGTGTATTACTCATGTGACAGGCAGTGATACAGAGCTCAGGTAAAGGCCTTAGCGTGGCAATGACCATGTTCCAATATGCGTAAGGCTGTGGCCTAAAAAGGACTGTGGAGCACATTAACAGTCTCTTAGATGTGCTTAAAATGTACAGAAAAATGTATTTAAACTGCCTAATACCCCACTAAGATTTTTTTGTAAGGACCCAAATTTTGAAAATGTAAGGGAAGCGACAGTTTAACAAAGAGACAGAAGTCTTTAGGAGCCTTAAAAAGTCAGCAGTGGGTCTTTGGTCAGACAATGTAAATTGCTAACGAATATGTATACCCTATCTAACTAACAATTTGTGAACATACATATATGCTGACAAAGGACAAGGGAACACTGTGCTGGGACAACAAACTGGACGTGG
Source organism: Dendrobates tinctorius (assembly GCF_039654945.1). Lineage (NCBI taxonomy): Eukaryota > Metazoa > Chordata > Amphibia > Anura > Dendrobatidae > Dendrobates > Dendrobates tinctorius. The sequence continues at coordinate 95,833,296 of NW_027361679.1, read as the reverse complement.
TTGCTGACTGTTGAGTCTGTGCAACTGCAGGTTGTGGACAGAAGGCATCAGTGCCTTCTTCCTGGACAGTAGATTGGGAAGGACGTAACACAGGGGATGGGCCAGTGGCTTCACCGTCAGACACAGATTTTGTACCCAGGCGTTCCGCCCACCTACTGGGGTGCTGCATATATGAGCAGTATATGTTGTATAACAAAGGTATTATGTCGAATTTCCCTTTATAAAGGGATGTGTGGGAAAGATTTTCGAACTAGCAGCATATATATAGAGCAGGTGTCTCCAACCTGTAGCTTGGGAGCCACATGTGGCTCGCGGTCCCATGAATTGTGGCTTGCAGCTGTCTTCCAGCTTGGTGCATAAGCTCCAGGTCTAACAATCAGGTATGAAGAGCAAATCTCAAAAAGGTGAATTTTGTGAGTAGCCCTGCACCGACGAGCAGATCTGGATGCACATGTGCTGGTCTTAGGGGTTTAGAGATAATTTAAGTAAGGTACGCTGGAGACAGGATGATGCTACCTGTCAGAGGAGGTGCCTGAAGCTAGATGAGACAGTGTGTTGGAAGTGTTGGATGGGAGAATACTGATTGGGGGTATTTTGGGGATCATTGGATCTTGGTATACTGCTTCAGGATGAATTCTGTGGAAAAGCTTTGGTTATCATTATATCTGTAATGGGGGCTCTGGTTGCCTCTACTGTGAAGAGGGAGGGAACTGGATGTGGCTTGCGACCCTTTCTCAGAGCAGAATGTGGCTCTTTAGGTCAGAAAGGTTGGGGACCACTGATATAGAGCATGTTTCATTAGTCATATTATTATTGTGTTATTCCCATCGTCCTTATTGTAACATCGGCCGTGGTCACTTCAATTTATATAGTACACATAATCACCCATGGTAGGACCCATAGGAGATATGAAGGGAAGAGACAAAGTAATATTAAAAATAAATGTATTTATTGACAAAAATTTAAAAATAGTAGGAACAAAATTAAAAAACAGGACAAAAAATGGACCTCCAAAAAAGGGGAAGGGGAGGTAAACACCAGCACAACCCTAAATGAGATAACTATGTAATTCATAAACAATGATTAAATATAGTGCAAAGTTGCATTGTAATTAATTTACAAATAATTGCCTAAAAACCATAGAGTAATATACTGTATGGTTAGAAAGTGCACTCAAGAATGTCAATATTGCCAGAAAAGAAAAGGAAAAGAAAATTAACCCTTGCTAAAGTGCTAATGCCAAAAATGCAAAAAATAGGTATGGTGGAAAAATATATTATTGCACCTACAGATGGTAAGGCAATATTGATATTGCTGTATTAACCACCAATGTGAAGCACAATTTCCACATCTAATAAAAAGCTTGGCCAATGGTGATATACATAATATATATTGGCAAACTGTCGTTTTTCATAACAGTGGTAAGGCAATATAAATTTGCTGAATTATCCACGCAGCGTAAAGGCACTAATTTATATAAATATGAGAAGTAATCCTAGCCAAGATTTTGGAACATAAAATGCCATTAGGCATAAAGGAGGCACCAGAGGTAAATACCTTAGTGTAGCAGGGTATTGGATAGATGTCACAAGGCAGTGCACGGAAGTGAAGGCTGGAGGACTCCCCACCTCCCGCCCGACGAGCGCCGTTTCGCAGACTTGCTTCTTCATATCTCCTATGGGTTCCTCCATGTGTGATTATGTGTACTATATTATTATTGTGTGTAAGGCTGAAACCTGAAGAATTGTTTGGAGCATATTGATGCATTCATATTCCAAAATGTCCACGTATAGACCTAAAAAATCAACATCAGGCTACCAGATACCCACTTAAAGAGACCGTGAGAAGGGAAACACAATAAAAAAAAATAATAAAATAGAATATATAGAGATTGAGAGTAGAAATTTGACCTTTGCACAATGTACAAAGGTTTCCAAAAAATTACCCCAAGGGGTCTGTATCAAACACAGTGAAAGAGGCCGTGACGGAGACTTTACAATAATTTAGCAGTTGTTGCAAGAGGTAGAGATAGGGAGTACAAGTTTCACCATTGCACAATGTGCACAGTTTTTAAAAAGTAAAAATTAAACATTACCCACGTGGGGTATACATAGATGACCACTAAGTACTTATTGCAGAAGCAGAAGGAAGATGAGGAGAAGGTGATTTCCTGAACAAAATGGGTTTGAATGGTAAGGGATGGATGTTAAGACAACTTCCAAAAACAACCAATTGGGCTGCATTTACATAACGTTGCTGTCATCCATAGGGCTTACAAAGTCAGAGGAAATTCAGCCCTTGTTAAATTTTAGAAGAGTCATCCTGTCTGCATTTTCCATTGACAGCCGTGTGCGCCTATCCGTTATGATTGCACTGGCCTAACTAAAAACCCGCTCAGACAACACACTTCCGGCAGGGCGTGGCAACACCTCCAAGGCGTACAAGGAGAGGTTGAGCCAAGTGTGCAGCTTGGACAACCTATAGGTAAAGGACACTGGTATGGTCACTTAAGTAGTCCTTCACCATCTTGGTCATCTTCTCCCTCCTTGTCATAGACTCAGGGGTGGATTAAGGGTAACCAGGGCCCCGGGCTTTTCAGACTCTGTGGGCCCCCGGTCATGTGACAGGGTCATGTGACGCGGTCAGGAAGTCACTAAAATACTTAAATACTGCGGTAAAAAACTCAGCAAATACACAAAGTGTGTACGAGGCCTCATAAATACTGAGGTAAAAAACACCAAATACTCAGCGTGTCCATGAAGCCTTACAAATACTGAGCGAAAAACTCACCAAATAAGCATGTGCACGAGGCCTTATAAATACTGAGGTAAAAACTCACCAAATACTCAGCGTGTGTACGAGGCCTTACAAATACTGGAAGTCTTCTACCCAACATCTAGTCCTGACTCACCTGTACCTAACATCGAAACCAGCTAATAGTCTGCAATCACCTGCTGACCTGGACCCATGACCTGTCAGAGAAGTTACTTCACATGAGTCACACAGAGCCTTCTGCTTCATGAACTTCCCCAGATAGAAGAAGTAGCCTCCGATGTGCAGCCTGTGGCTGGAAACACAGGAAGAGACGCTCCTCGTCACAGGCTGTGCCCAACATGGCAGCAGAGGGGTTAACGCCACAGACAAGTCGCCGTCTCCTTACACACTGGGCATGACGCTGCATCTGGCGACGAACAAGCGCACGTTGCGCAATGTTAGTCATGTCCCAGATGTTCAGCATGTGGAGGACCAAGAGGGGACCAAAAAAGACCCCAGGATTGGAACAGGAGCATGGGAAAGTGGACGGCGGTCGGAGGGGCAGGGTTTATGTAGGGGTCGGACTAAGTAAATATATATATACATATATATACAGTATATACACACACACATATTACTACATGCGGGCAGCGCACACATGCACAATCCTCAGGTTAAAACATTTCTCTCAGTAGGCCTAGAAAGAAATGTGGCAGGAATAAAGTACACCTCATAGTAAGTTATGTGTGAGGCAGAGGTGACAAGACCCGCCATCTCGTGCCCACCTTTCTAGAGGTGCCCACTGCCCACATATAACAATGTTGATGGAAACAGACGACTTCCACTATGATGATTGGTTACCGGCCGCCCGACCACACCCATTTTACAACTAGACACACCCGTGTCCACACCCCAACCACACCCATTTAGCACTGCTGATCACACTGACTGGTACTGAGGGCACTGTGGCTGGCATTGTGGGTACAGTGGCTGGTACTGTGGGCACACTGACTGGTACTGAGGAAAAGAAAGAAAGAACAGAGAGAGAAAAAATAAAACAGAGAGAGAAAGAAAGGAGAGAGAAAAAAACAGAGAGAAAGAAGGAAGAAAGAGAGAAACAGAGAGAGAGAAAGAAAGAAAGATGGGAAACAAAGAAAGAACAGAGAGGGAGAGAGAAAGAGGGGAAAGAACAGACAGAAAGAGAGAAAGAAAGAGGGGAAAGAAAGAACAAAGAGAGAAAAAATGAGAAAGAAAGAAAGGGGAAAGAAAGAACAGAGAGGGAGAGAGAAAGAAAGAACAGAGACAGAAAGAAAGAAAGAACAGAGAGAAAGAAAGAGGGGAAAGAAAGAACACAGAGAGAAAGAAACAGACAGAGAAAGAAAGATTCCATAAAGATACTATACCAGTCCAGCTCACATTGTGGTGCCCACCTGAGCCTCCTGGTGCAGGACATATCATGATCAACTCACATGGCTGACAGCCCAGAGTCCAAGGCGATCCTGCTGTCCACGCTGTCGGAGGAGGACATGGTGATGATCTGAAGCATTCCCTGAAGTGCCCCCATGGTTCCGTCACAATCTCCTCCCAAAATTACCTAATTTCCGGTCAGCTTCCAGCACATCACTTCCGATGGAACGTCATGTGCGAGCTTTCAAGTGCTCCTCGGGGCTCTGCCGTGTACTCCTGTGTCCACAGGAAAAGTAAGCTCATGGTAGGGGCAGTGGGGCAGACTGTCAAAATCTGGGATGGTTGGGAGGTATGAATGCTCCCCATCATACATCTTGTACACGCATGGCTCCGCACACCTCATACACACACTGTTCCGCTTTGTATGCCTCGTACACACACGGCTCTGCTCCGTACACCTCGCACACACACGGCTCCACTCCGTAAACGTCGTGCACATGCGGCTCTGCTCCGTACACCTTGTACACACGCAGCCACTCTCCGTACACCTTGTACACACATGGCTCCGCTCTGTAAACCTTGTACACATGCGGCTTTGCTCCATACACCTCGTACACATGCGGCTCCGCTCCTTAAACACACGGCTCAGCTCCATACACTTTGTACACCTCGTACATGTGCGGCTTCGCTACATACACACACGGCTCAGCTCCGTACACTGTGTACACGCGTGGCTCCGCTCCGTACACCTCGTAGGCGCGCGGCTCTGCTCCGTACATCTTGTACACACGCGGCTCCGCTCCGTACACCTCGTAGATGTGCGGCTCCGCTCCGCACACCTCATACACATGCAGCTCTGCTCCGTATACCTCGTAGGCGTGCGGCTCAGCTCCGCACACCTCGTACACGTGCGGCTCAGCTCCGAACACCTCGTAAACGTGGGGCTCCGCTTTGCCTGTACACCTCGCTCATGAGTGGCTCCGCTCGGTACACCTCGCGCATGCGTGGCTCCGCTCTGTACACCTCGCGCATGCGTGGCTCCGCAGCGTACACCTCGCACACGCGCGGCTCCCCTCCGTACACCTCGCACACACGCAGTTCCGCTCCGTACATCTCGTACACACGGCTCTGCTCCGTACACCTCGTACACATGCGGCTCCGCTCCGTACACCTTGTACACATGGGTCACCCTCCCAGGGCCGTGGGGTACTCAGTACCGGGCCGTTGTCAGTGGGATGTGTCACAGCAGCAGTGACCCGGTCCGTGGCCCTGGGCGCCCAAGTATTAGGTGAAGTTGAATGGTGGAATGTAGTTAATGGAATAGTTCGTGACGCCACCTGTGGTGTTCGGCAAGTGAGATGTTAAGCGACTCTGCATGCAGATCCACTGGGACTGATGGTATGGTGCAGCAAAGATGTAAAAGCTCCCCACAGGTGAAGCTTTAGACCCAGGGCAGTGTAGATGTGGTTGGCACGGGGATGTAGCAGAGCCGGAAGGGTAGGAAGCAGACGAAGACACAGCGGGGTGCAATTTCTGTACCTTTACTTGATAAATGCAGTCCAGGGTCCTGATTACAGATGGTACCGGAGCAGGCTAGCCTGGAAGCAGCTCAGGGATTCTCTCTCAGCAGATGGGCTGTGCAGTCTCCTTCCTAGCGCTTACTTGAGTGAAGTACTCCTAGTACTGAGTTACACTGAAGTTCCTCCTAATTCTCTTCTACTCTCACTCCTCGTATGGCAGACAGCTGTAGCCGCTATTCCTCTCCTGGCTCACTCCGTGCTGTTGTGCCTCCGAGTCTTAGATGGGGGTAGGGCATTTACAGCCTCCTACTCCTCTGGTGTCTGTTGCAGGATCCTTAGTATCCATACAACCGTGGAGACCAGGCTCCAGTTCATGCGCTCTCACTGTGAGGGAGCTCTCTTTCCTCAGCTCAACCTCCAGCTTCTCTCCACACGTTTACACACGTGGACCTCCTCACACTAACTGACCACTCCTTCCTCTTGGCCCTCAGAGTGCACTCCTCCCTTCAAATCCGGTTCAGAATCCCCCCTGCTGGCCTGGAGTGGAACTGTGTTGCATGTATAGGTTAACTGCGAGAGAGACCCTTCACTGCTTCCAAGCCTGGCATTACCCTCTCTGGAGGAAGGCAAAGCCACTGTGGTGGCCATACTCCTGGGGGCGCAACACACACATGGCTCCACTCCGCACACCTCGTACAGACACGGCTCCGCTCCGTACACTTCGTACACACGAGGCTCCGCTGAGTACACTTCGTACACACACAGCTCCGCTCCGTACACCTTGTACACATGCAGCTCCACTCCGTACACCTCATACACAGACAGCTCTGCTACATCCACCCTGTAAACCCCTCCTGATGCCAAACATACTTCCCTCAACCAGCAACGATGACAACCAGCACAGCATAGTCCTGCATACAGGACCTGTGATGAGGTCACAGGAGGGGAGGAGTCAGGGGTCACATTATCAGGGGCGTCCGAGGCCCCTGATCATGTGACCCCTGTCTCCTCCCCTCCTGTGACCTCATCACAGGTCCTGTGCGCACAGAGCAGTGATTTATCAGTGAGGGGCTGCGGTGGCCGGTGGATCTGTCTGGGAGGGCAAGAATGAGGTCGGTGCATGGGGGGGCGTGGCGCTATGGTGGCGGATTACAATGGGGAAATTTACCCTGGGCTGGTGGGCCCCCCCACACCACTGGGCCCTGGGCTACTGCCCAGATTGACCTTATTATAATCCGCCACTGGTCTAAGTTACACCCACATATAGCCTTTACTGATGTGATGGTTTCATGAAAATGGCCCAGTTGGTGGACATCCCCCCCTGAGTTTCACCTGGTGTGCATGACCCTCTCCTGTACTGCTTGTGGGTGAAAGATGCAGTACCTCTGCCACCAGCGTGTTGTCTGAGTGCAATCTTTTTCGCAATTCTTCCACAATGGCCCTCTAGCATGCATGCACTGAAAATAGCACATCTGCCTCCGATATGAGAGAAGCAAATTTTGGCTTGTAATGTGGGTCAAGAAAGGTGCACAGCCAGCATTTCATGTTGGACAAAATGTGTTTCACGTGAGGGTCTTAGGAAAGGTATATGGACATGAACTCTGACATGTGTGGCAGACTACAAAGAGTCAGACGTTCAGTGTCCTCACCAAGAAAAACACTAGCAGTCATCTCCTGCTCATGATGCATAGCCTCTTCCTCTTCTTCAGGCCATCCATGTTGGACAGGCATGAATCTGGGATTGGGAGTCCCCTCTGTAGCACAGACCAGAAATACCTTTTCCTTCTTATCCTCCTTCTCCTCCTTCTGTTACTCCTCATCACGCAATGTGGCCTGAGAATAATGTTTGAGGCTGGGCTGTGTGTTATCAGCCACTGTAAAATCTTGCTCTAAAGTCACCTGCTCGGAATTCAAAGCTTCCTCTTTGAAATTCTGCAGCGAATGTTTTAATAGACAGAGCAGAGGGATGGATACGCTGATAACAGTGCCATCAGCGCTCATCATCTTGGTGCAGTACTTAAAGTTTTGAAGAATCTTGCATATGTCAGCGATCCACACCCACTCGGCACTTGTTATGTGTGGGAGCTGAGTGTTACTCTGACGGCCATTGAAAGCTGGAATCCAGACACTGCCCTCTGCTGCTCACTAAGCCTTGCCAACATATGAAAGGTCGAATTCCAGCATGTGGTCAGGTCACAAATGGGTCAGTGACGAGGCAAATTAAAGCGCTGCTGCAGCCTGAGATGACTTTCGGAAATGTGCGCTGACATGATATACCTTGGTAAGTAGGTCCGGCAAGTCAGGGTATGTTTTTAAAAACCGCTGTACGATCAAGTTCAGCACGTGGGCAATGCATGGAACTTGTATCAGCTTGCCGAGCTTTAAAACCACCACCAAGTTACCCCCATTATCGCAGACAACCAGACCTGGTCGGAGGTTCAGCGGGGATCGGTCTGTTCTTTTATCCATTTTGAGAGCTAGGCTGCGTTGTGAGCTTTATCACTTAAACAGATGAGCCTCAGCAGAGTGTGCTGCCGCTGCGCCAAGGCAGTGCTGCAGACTTCCCAGCTGGGGAGTGATGGGGAGTCTAGTTTTGCTGATGATGAGGAGAGACAAGAACTGAAATACGAGACTGAAACCCTGATGGAAGTTGGGCCCGCTATTCTTAGTGTGGATAAGATGTGTCCTGTCCCATCCGCTGACTCTGTCCCAGACTCCACCAGGTAAACCCAGTGTACTGTCAGGGAAATGTTTCATCCCTGACCACAAAAACTTGTCCACGTGTCTGTGGTTAGGTGGACCTTCCCTGCGACTGCGTTGGCCAGAGCACGGCTGATATTGTGTAACACGTGCTTATGTAATGCGGAGATGGCACACCGGGAAAGATAGTGGCGGCTGCCACCACCAAGAGGAGGCAGAAAGACTCAGTTCCCACAAGTCGAAACGGCAAAATTTACAGGGTTAGCAATCTGGCAATGTGAGTGTTTAGCATTTGTTTGGGCCTGTTAGATATTTCTGCCTTCAGGTAAACGTCTGGGGTAGGGACAACTGAACGCTGCATTGCGTCAACAAACCGGACGTGGTTGCTGACTGTTGTGTGTATGCAACTGCAGGTTGTGGGCAGGAGGCATCAGAGCCTGCTTCATGGCCAGCAGATTGGGAAGGCCTTAACATGGAAGTGGCAGTGGTTTCACCCTCAGACACATATTTTGTACCCAGACGTTCCGCCCACCTACTGGGGTGCTTGGCTGTCATGTGCTTTTTCATGCTGGTTGTGCGAAGGTCGGCAGTATTCTTGCCTCTTCTTGCTTGGTTTGGCAGATGCTGCAAATTACAGTTGTTTTGTCTGAAGGAATTTCAGAAAAAAGCTGCCAAACGGGGGGGAACAATGCACCATTGGACTATAATCTAGCCGAGTGCGGGGGCTCTGTGGAACAGTTGACTGAGTTCTCCCTCTGGAACAAACCACTACCTCTTCTTGCCTGTTCGCGTGCTATGGATCTATCCCTCTCTGCACTGCTGTGCTCGCTAGGCGTGCCACCATGCCAGGTTGGATCAGTGGCCTCATTATCGACCACGTCATCTTCCAATACCTCAATTTGATCCTCCTTCTGAGTTGCGATTTGAGGCTGACCTGATGGAAACTGTGCGTCATGATTATCCTCCACCTATTCAAACATCAATTGACCTTCCCCAATGTGGCTTTCTCCTGGCCTTGGGTGCTCAAATGTTTGGGCATCACTGCCCTCCACCTCCTCATGGCCCTCTTTAATGGTGCACATTGAGAGGCCTGACCAATTACAAGGGAACGTAAACAATTCCTCAGAGTGGCCAGCATTGGGGTCATATGTCTCCTGGGACTCTTTATGGTGGGAGAAAGGCGGACCAGGTTGGGGATTATATGGTCCAGCCTCTTGGATACTGAGACTGGACCATGTTGAAGACTTTGTGGTGCTGCTTGTCACTTGTAAGGAGAGCTTTAAACTAGAACAACATGGGAAGGGAAGCAAAAGACCAGAAAAAGCCATACACCTGACAAATGCTATCGAGAACTCTGCTATTAGAAGTGGAAAGGAAGAACAAAGACGAAAGAATCTAATTAATAAAAATATTGGAGAAAGAGAAACCAATCACAAACTAAAATGTTTCTATACTAATGCACAAAGCATGGGCAACAAACAAGGAGAATTGGAACTACTAACACAGGAAAAGAAATATGATGTCATTGGAATCACTGAAACTTGGTGGGACAATACACATGATTGGAATACAAGACTAGAAGGATACAACTTATTTGCAAGAAACAGACTTGTAAACGAGGAGGGGGTGTCGCATTGTATGTTAGAAACAAGTATATATGCACAGAGATTGAAGCTTCAGAGACTGGGAGTTCTGTGGAAACTGTTTGGGTAAGAATACAAGGACAGAACAATGGAAAGGACACCATTGCAGGCATTTACTACAGGCCGCCTGTGCAAGCTGAAGATATGGATGAACTCTTTATGCATCAAATGGCCAAGTTCTCCAAAAAATATGACATAGTTGTCATGGGAGATTCCAACTATCCAGACATTTGTTGGGAATCTCTCTCAGGCAAAACTAACAGGTCAAGGAAATTCTTATCCTCTCTTGCTGACAACTTTATCTTCCAAAAGGTAAGGGAGAAAACAAGGGGAACTGCTACCTTGGATCTAATCCTTATAAACAGGGAGGAAATGGTTGAGGAGGTAAAAGTGGCTGGGACCCTAGGAGGTAGCGACCATGCTATTTTAGAATTTTGGATAACTAGAGGCGGAAGACCTGTGAAGACTCAGACGTCAAGGTTAGATTTCAGAAAGGCAGATTTTAAGGGATTCAGAAAGAGAATTGGAGGGATCCAATGGCTGGATATCCTAAAAGACAAAAATGTCCAGGAGGGATGGGAAATCTTGAAAAATGAAATTCTCAAAGCACAGTTGTTAACAATTCCGAAAAGAGGGAAGAATAGGAAGCATTTAAGGAAACCAGGATGGATGAACACAGAACTTAAGCACATGCTAAAAAGGAAGAAAAAAATGTTTATAAAATGGAAAGAGGGAGGCATATCTAAAGAAGAATATAATGCTGTCTGCAGAACCTGCAGGGCACAAATCAGATTATCTAAAGCTGAAAATGAATTGAGGCTTGCAAGAGATGTCAAAAGCAATAATAAAGGATTTTGGGGATATGTCAAAAGTAAAAGAAAAGTCAAAGATGCTATAGGATTTTTACAGGATGAAAATGATGAAATGGTAAGACAGGATGTTGAGAAGGCTGAACTTTTAAATTCCTATTTTGCATCTGTACATTTCCTCAGAAAGGAAATGTAACATCAACTGTTATTCACTGTCCTATTAAGGGAATAGAAGAATCCAGGATATCTATAAACAGAAAGATAGTGAGGAAACACTTAGCTAACTTAAATGAATTCAAGTCTCCGGGTCCAGATGAATTACACCCCAGAGTACTGAAGGAGATAGCAGAAGAAATTTTTGAACCCCTCTCCATAATCTTGAAAAAAGCATATACAGAATGGGAGGAATAGGGCTAAGTGACAGCACATGTGAAAAAGACTTGGGTATACTAATAGATCACAGACTGAATATGAGTCAACAGTGTGATGCAGCAGCAAAAAAGGCAAATGCAATTCTAGGATGTATTAACAGAAGCATACAGTCTAGATCACGTGAAGTCATTATTTCCCTCTACTCCTCTTTGGTCAGACCTCATCTGGAATATTGTGTCCAGTTTTGGGCACCACATTTTAAAAAAGACATCAACAAACTGGAGCAAGTTCAGAAAAGAGCGACCAGAATGGTGACCGGTCTGCAAACCCTGTCTTATGAGGAAAGGTTGCAGGATTTGGGAATGTTTAGTTTGCAAAAGAGAAGACTGAGAGGAGACTTAATAGCTGTCTACAAATATCTAAAGGGCTGTCACATTGTAGAAGGATCAACTTTATTCTCATTTGCACAAGGAAAGACTAGAAGCAATGGGATGAAACTGAATGGGAGGAGACACAGATTAGATATTAGAAAAAACTTTTTGACAGAGTGATCAATGAGTGGAACAGGCTGCCACGAGAAGTGGTGAGTTCTCCTTCAATGGAAGTCTTCAAACACAGGCTGGACAGACATCTGACTGGGATGATTTAGCGAATCCTGCTTTGAGCAGGGGGTTGGACCAGATGGCCCAGGAGGTCCCTTCCAACTCTACGTAAAAAATTAAAAAAAAAAAAAAATTCCTCAGAGTGGCCAGCATTGGGGTCATATGTCTCCTGGGACTCTTTATGGTGGGAGAAAGGCGGACCAGGTTGAGGATTATAAGGTCCAGCCTCTTGGATACTGAGACTGGACCATGTGGAAGACTTTGTGGTGCTGCTTGTCAACACACTGGAGTGGAGTCTTTGTCTGCCATCCAACCAACAATATCCTCGCACTTGTCTAGGTTCATTAGAGATGTAGCGAGCTGACCAAATTTTGATAGGAAACTAGAATGATATACTGTCTCCTTCTGATCTGTAACACGGCCTTGGTGGGCACCACCACATCCACGTCCCTTAACGTCACCCTTTCTCATATTGAATGTGTTATGCTTATGACAATAAAAAATACTGGCTTTATTTTTCACAAGTACTCTCAAAAAGGTCTTATGTACAAATTCATTGTATCTAACAATGTGTGGCTATTGTTTTTTTCAGATCTCAGCTTTATTATACACGGCAACAGCAGACTGAGATAAATTACAGGTAAGTAGTCACATTTGCGTATCTCTTCAGGCTTTGTGCAAGTTGCACACCTGCTAGATAAAGATAAGCTATCTATTAAACCAATAGAAAATGATTTTTTTTATATAGCCTTGGTGACACACTGCAACAGCAGACTAATGAAAGTTATTGCCACTGGTACATTTTGACGTTTGCTTAATTTATCTCTACCCGGATTGCGCAAGTCGCACAACTGCTAGATAAAAATACGCTATTTATTAAACCAATAGAAAATTAAATTTTTTTTATATTGCTTTGCTGACACACTGCAACAGTCAAGTAATGAAAATTATTGCCACTGATTACTGATCTTTATTGCCCCCAATACTGATTGGCAGCTTTTTGCCCATGCAAAGTAAACACAGAAAGCTGTCAATCAGTGGTGAGGACGGATTTATGAATATGCCTGACTACCTGGCAGCAGGTCTACTAGGCTTCTAATGATGATCCCATGCAATTGCATGCAGCACTTGAATTCAGCCTGTTTCTATTATTGGGATGCTTATTGGTTCAGGGGCTGGCTGGCCCAGGAGGCAGGGAGGCAAATGCCCCCCAGGCCACTACCCCAGCAGCTGTGCAGGGCCGGCCACCTGATGGATGCACACGGCCGAGTCTGCTGTGCTGTGATGAGGCCCGGCAGTAGAACAGCCACGCGCATCAGTTTGTCTCATAAGTTTGTAGACCATGGCTTGTGAGACCTCAGCGTGCTCATGCAGGGGGCGTGATTATGTCATTGTCTGCCACTCTACTTGCTGCAGTGCCAGGAATCAGGATGAGGTGAGTATAAACATTATTTTTTATATAAACAGGCTGTGGGGCCATCCTACTATGTATATGGAGGGGAACTGGGGCCATCTTACTGTATATATGAGGGCTGGGGCCAACCTACTATATATATATGGAGGGGAACTGGGGCCATCATACTGTATATATGGGGGTTGGGGCCATCATACTTTATATATGAGGGGAACTGGGGCGATCATACTGTATATGGGGGCTGTGGCCATCATGCATCATATATGGGGAACTGGTACCATTATACTGTATATATGGGGGCGGGGGGCCATCATACTTTATATATGGAGGGGAACTGGGGCCATCATACTGTGTATATGGGGGAACTGGGGCCATCATACTGTATATACGGGGGCTGGGGCCATGATACTTTATATGGAGGAACTGGAGCCATCATGCTTTATATCTGGGGGGGGACTAGGACCATCATACTGCATATATGGGGGCTGGGGCCATCATACGTTATAGGGAGGAACTGGAGCCATCATACTGCATATATGGGGGCTGGGGCCATCATGCGTTATATGGAGGAACCGGAGCCATCATACTGTACATATGGAGGAACTAGTACTATCATACTATATCTTTGGGGGCTGGGGCCATCATACTGTATATATGAATATATATATATATATATATATATATTCAAATTTCAAATTCAAAGAAACTTTATTGGCAGGACTAAATACACATTAGTTTTGCCAAAACAAGTGTACAAAAGGGAATAGGGATAGGGACTGTAGGGATGTTGGGTAGGGGCTGTAGGAAAGGTGGATGGGGCAGATCCAGGATGGGGCTATAGAAGTCCATGGCATAGGGAAGGTGGATGGGGGGCATGGGACAGATCCAGGGTGGGGCTATAGAAGTCCATGGCATATCATAGGGGAGAACTGGGGCCATCATGATATATATAGGGGAACTGGGGCCATTATATATATATATATATATATATATATATATACACACTCACTGGCCACTTTATTAGGTACACCTGTCCAACTGTGTGTTAAGACTTAATTTCTAATCAGCCAATCACATGGCGGCAACTCAGTGCATTTGTGCATGTAGACATGGTCAAGACAATCTCCTGCAGTTCAAACCGAGCATCAGTATGGGGAAGAAAGGTGATTTGAGTGCCTTTGAATGTGGCATGATTGTTGGTGCCAGAAGGGCTGGTCTGAGTATTTCAGAAACTGCTGATCTACTGGGATTTTCATGCACAACCATCTCTAGGGTTTACAGAGAATGGTCCGAAAAAGAAAAAAAATCCAGTGAGCGGCAGTTCTGTGGCCGGAAATGCCTTGTTGATGCCAGAGGTCAGAGGAGAATGGGCATACTGGTTCGAGCTGATAGAAAGGCAACAGTGACTCAAATTGCCACCCGTTACAACCAAGGTAGGCAGAAGAGCATCTCTGAACGCACAGTGCGTCGAACTTTGAGGCAGATGGGCTACAGCAGCAGAAGACCACACTGGGTACCACTCCTCTCAGCTAAGAACAGGCATCTGATGGCTACTTTCAGCAGGATAATGCGCCATGTCATAAAGCTCGATTCATCTCAGATTGGTTTCTTGAACATGACAATGAGTTCACTGTACTCAAATGGCCTCCTCAGTCACCAGATCTCAATCCAATAGAGCATCTTTGGGATGTGGTGGAACGGGAGATTCGCATCAGGGATGTGCAGCCGACAAATCTGCGCCAACTGTGTGATGCCATCATGTCAATATGGTCCAAAATCTCTGAGGAATGCTTCCAGCACCTTGTTGAATCTCTGCCACGAAGAATTGAGGCAGTTCTGAAGGCAAAAGCGTGTCCAACCCGTTACTAGCATGGTGTACCTAATAAAGTGGCCAGTGAGTGTATATATATATATATTATATAAAGCTTAAGTGTGTGTATGTATGTATGTATGTATGTATGTCCGGGATTGGCATCAGCACCGTCGCAGCTACAGCCATAAAATTTGGCACAGTCACACGTCTGGACCCCGAGAGCGTCCTAGGCTATGTTGTGAGGCAAAATTTTAAGCCCGCGCATTCCAATTCACCAAACAATTTTGCTCCTATCTACATAATGGGGGAAAAAGTGTGTGCGTATCAAGCCCCGCCCCTCATTATGATGTCATAATGGTTGCAATGGCGACGCTGATGTCATCATAGGTTGCAAGCTCCGCCGCTCACTATGATGTCATAATGGTTCACTATGGGATGGAGCATGTGTGATGGGTATATGGGCACTGGACTATGGGATGGAGGATATGTATGACGGGTATATGGGCATGGCACTATGGGATGGAGGATGTGTATGATGGGTATATGGGCATGGGACTATGAGATGAAGGATGTGTGATGGGTATATGGGCATGGGACTATGGGATGGAGGATGTATGATGGGTATATGGGCACTGGACTACGGGATGGAGGATATGTATGATGGGTATATGGGCACGGGACTATGGGATGGCGGATATGTATGATGGGTATATGGGTACCAGACTACAGGATGGAGGATATGTATGATGGGTATATGGGCATGGGACTATGAGATGAAGGATGTGTGATGGGTATATGGGCACTCGACTATGGGATGACGAATATGTATGATGGGTATATGGGCATGGGACTATGGGATGGAGGTTGTGTGATGGGTATATGGGTATGGGACTATGGGATGGAGGATGTGTGATGGGTATATGGGCACATGACTATGGGATGGAGGATATGTATGACGGGTAAAAATAAAGATAATGTTTATAGATGGTGAAATACGTGACGCCACCTGTGGTATTCTAGTCAGAGGTGACCAGCGCTGTGGTGTTGCTTCTCTGGGATGGATGTTGGGCACAGCTATGATGCTGTAGCCCTCCACAGGTAGGGCTGTAGTCCCAGGGCAAAGATGTTAAATAAATAGTAAAAATGGCTGTAAACGTTGGGGTGCAGATAAATGAGAGAAAGACACAGAGAGGTGCAGTTTCTTTACCTTTTACTGGTAATAGGTTGCAGTCCGAAGTACCACATACAGGTGATGGAATGAGTCCGGCTCGCCTGAAGGCATTCAGGGGATCCACCTTGCCAGGTGGGGATTTAGGACCTTCCTTTCTGCGCTTTGTGTGTGGGTCTCCGCTGTATATAACTATGCTGCGACCCTCTATTCGTGATGGATTCACTAACCTGTACGGCTGTCAGTGTGAGCCTATTCCACGGGTACCGTTCTCTTCACCGTCGGCCCCTGGCTCCTTATCCGCTGCCGTGCCCTCAGGTGATTAATGTGCACCGGAATTTACAATCCCTTGTACTTTCAGATTCGGCTATCAGGGAGTACAGCTCCTGTCAGCCTAAGACTCTGATGTCCCTTTTCTCTTTATTAGCGCTTTGCTCTGGGGGTCTGCTATATGCAGTATTTTAGCTTTCCCAGAGCCTCTCCGTCTCTGCTCGTGTTCTATTCCTTCTTCACAGATCAGCTCTGCCTATCGAGCTCCTCACCGATCAGCTCCCTGTCTTGAACTGCCAGGATCTTCCAGAAAGATCCTTTTACCTCACATCCTCACATTTAACTGTCATCTTTTTCCTCACAGCTCACAGCTGTTTCGTTTCCATGACAACTCCCTCAGCTGACTTCTATATGTGGTGAAAACTGAGGCCATATATAGGGGCAGTGGGGACAATGATATTCTATACAAGGGGCAGTGGGGACAATGATACTCTATACAGCGGGCAGTGGGGCCCATCATACTATATATACGGGGCAGTAAGGACATCACATTGTATATAGGGGCTATGTAGCCATTTTACTATATGGGGAGCTATGAGGTCCTCAATGTATAATAAAGGACTTTGAGGACCACCATATTGTGTATTGGGGACTGTAAGACCATCATTCTGTGTATGCAGAGCTGTGTGTGCACTCAGGACACTATTTGTTATAAATGGGGACATATTAGTTTTGATAGGGGCACTCAGGTTCCAATATTTTTTTGGGTTGGGGACATTGTTAACTTGAAATGGACACTCAAGGGCATTTGTTGCTGGAAGAGGGTACTTGGGATATTATATCCTTCAAAGGAGCATACAGGTCTATGCACAGTAGGGGCATTAATACTTTCTATGGGACACTTTAATTTTTGGGGGAGGGAGTAATCCTCGTAATGACACATTTTTTAAATATCGGGGTCAGTATTCTATGCCTCAGATGCATGCAGTGTGAAGAGTTTTTGTAGGTTGGGAAAAGATGGAGACATCACTAGAAATGTGAGTAGTCAGATGTGTTTTTGTTGTAATCTGTGCAGACGAGTTGTGGCTGGAGAAGTGGTAATGAACGTCTGGGCCAGATGGAAAAGACAGGAAAAGAATATGTAACTGTACTGTACTCAGGTGTATGTTCTGCGGGACTGGTATCTACCAATATATGGTTACAGTAAGGTGGTAATATTGCTCTTTTTAGTAGTCTTTTTTTCCTTTTTTTTATTTAGTAACACCTAAATTTGTTTCAGTCTTTATGTAGTAGAAGGTGTATGGTGGTGTCATTGGTGTCTGTATAGTGTTTTGTTATGTAGAGGTAATGGTAATTTTATTAATTCACTGTTAGTGGTGATGGTGGTGGACATTGAGTAGTTTTATTGTTTTGGTCTTTTATAGTAGTAATTTTGATAATATTGGTCTTTGCATTGTATGTTTTTGGTTAGCAACAGTGGTATACTGTAGTTGGGTCGCCCTCCCAGGGCCGTGGGGTACTCCGTACCGGGCCGGTGTCGGCGGGATGTGTCACAGCAGCGGTGACCCGGACCGTGGCCCTGGGCACCCAAGCAATAGGAAGATGTGAATGGTGGAATGTAGTTAATGGAATAGTTCGTGACGCCACCTGTGGTGTTCGGCAAGTGAGATGTTAGGCCGACGCTGCATGCAGATCCTCTGGGGCTGGTGGTGTGTTGCAGCCAAGATGGCGAAGCTCCCCACAGGTGGAGCTGTAGCCCCATTGCAGTATAGATGTAGGGGTAGAGGAGAGGCGCAGGCGGTGTAGAAGCTGGTACCCAGATGTAGCGGTGCTGGGTGCGCTGGCGCAAGAATCAATGGAGGACACCGGGGCTTGTAGTTCCAAAGCTTTAATCACAGTCTGTAGTACACACAGGTGCCTTCCTCTGTGCGGTGTCCTCCGGGACAGGGATTGAGTCAACCTCCAGGCAAGATGGAATGCTCCCTTCCAACACTCCGCCAACATGTGCCTTTCTGAACGTCTCCTCTAGAGCGCCTTTAAGTGTGAAGTACTCCCAGTACTGAGTTACACTGGAGTGCCTCCTGACAGATGTTCCCAAGAACTCTACTTGTACGGCAGACAGCTATAGCCTGCTTCGGGGACTCCTTACTCCTGAGTCCCGGCTCACTATCCAAGTTGCTGTTGTTCCCCCAAGTCTTAGATGGGAGTAGTGCATTTACAGCCCACTACTCCACCGGTGTCTGCTGCAGAACCATTAGTGTCCATACAACCTCAGGGACCGGGCCCCGGCCTTGCGCTTAGAACTTCTAGTCAGGGTTCTTTCCGTACTTGTCTTTCTTTCTTATGGAAGCTCAGGCTTCAGTTCAATGTCTTTCTCCTTCTTTCCTTTCCCGTGCCAGCTGGCTCAGATCACTGAGTGCTGCACTCCTTCCTCCATCCCTCTTCCAGGGATCTCCTTTCCTCACTCCTCTCTGAGTGACTTCCTCCCTCAGACTGACCTACTGACTGGCTGACTGAAATTCTAAACCTTCCCGCTCTTTTATGTATTCTCAACTCCACCCGCCTCCCAGCACGTTTAGTGTTCCAAGCAGGGAGCCACCAAAGGTGCTCTGCTACACTCCAAGCAGGGAGCCGCAATGTGGCTTTGCTGAACTACTCTGTTGTGTGGGGTGCGAGTGTTGGAGCGTGGTCAGGAGCCTTCAACTTACGTGGATGGTGGGGCACCACACCTCAGGAGGAGGTGCAGTACCTCTACATCTATAGATGCTCTTTTAAATTGCTATAGGGGGGTTAGATGGGGAGACATGCACTTTGAGACTTCGACCCCTGAACTTTTAGAACCCTAGCAATGTCCTTGCCGTACTGTGTGTTTACTTGTCAGTGTTTCTAGAGAAATATTTATATTTGTAAGTAAGCTCAGTTATGGTACCATATCTAAGCAGTAAGCTTGGTTCTGGTACTGTATTGATGTAGTAATCTAGATTCTTGTAGCACATGCATGCCGTAAGCTTGGTTCTGTTCCCGTATCTATCTAGTAAGCTCGGTTCTGCTCCCTTATCTCTGTAGTAAACTTGGTTCTGCTCCCATATTTCTGTAGTAAGCTCAGTTCTGCTCCCATATTTCTGGAGTAAGCTCAGTTCTGCTCCCATATCTCTGTAGTAAGCTTAGTTCTGCTCCCTTATCTCTGTAGTAAGCTTGGGTCTGCTCCCTTATCTCTGTAGTAAACTCCGTTCTGCTCCCCTAGCTCTGTAGTAAGCTCTGTTCTGCTCTCATATTTCTGTAGTAAGCGCAGTTCTGCTCCTATATTTTTGGAGTAAGCTCAGTTCTGCTCCCTTATCTCTGTAGTAATCTCAGTTCTGCCCCCTTATCTCTGTAGTAAGCTTGGTTCTGCTCCCATACCGCTGGAGTAAGCTTGGTTCTGCTCCCTTATCTCTGTAGTAAGCTCCGATCTGCTCCCTTATCTCTGAAGTAAGCTTGGTTCTGCTCCCATATCTCTGTAGTAAGCTCTGTTCTGCTCCCTTATCTCTGTAGTAAGCTTGGTTCTGCTCCCATATCTCTGTAGTAAGCGCGGTTCTGCTCCCTTATCTCTGTAGTAAACTCCGTTCTGCTCCCCTAGCTCTGTAGTAAGCTCGGTTCTGCTCACATATCTCTGTAGTAAGCTCAGTTCAGCTCCCTTATCTCTGTAGTAAGCTAATTTCTGCTCCTATATTTCTCTAGCAAGCTCAGTTCTGCTCCCATATTTCTGGAGTAAGCTCAGTTCTGCTCCCATATCTCTGTAGTTAGCTCAGTTCTGCTCCCTTAGCTCTGTAGTAAGCTTGGTTCTGCTCCCTTATCTCTGTAGTAAACTCCGTTCTGCTCCCCTAGCTCTCATATCTCTGCTTGGTTCTGCTACCATACCGCTGGAGTAAGCTCTGTTCTGCTCCCATATCTTTGTAGTAAGCTGTTCTGCCCCCTTATCTCTGTAGTAAGCTCAGTTCTCCTCCCATATTTCTGTAGTAAGCTCGATTCTGCTCCCATATCTCTGTAGTAAGCTCAGTTCTGCTCCATATCTCTGTAGTAAGCTCAGTTCTGCTCCCTTATCTCTGTAGTAAGCTTGGTTTGCTCCCTTATCTCTGTAGTAAGCTCGATTCTGCTCCCTTTTTTCTGTAGTAAGCTCTGTTCTGCTCCCTTATCTCTGTAGTAAACTCTGTTCTGCTCCCCTAGCTCTGTAGTAAACTCTGTTCTGCTCCCATATCTCTGTAGTTAGCTCAGTTCTGCTCCCTTATCTCTGTAGTAAGCTCGATTCTGCTCCCTTATCTCTGTAGTAAACTCTGTTCTGCTCCACAACTCTCATATCGCTGTAGTAAGCTCAGTTCTGCTCTGATATCTCTGTAGTAAGCTCAGGTCTGCTCCCTTATCTCTGTAGTAAGCTCAGTTCTGCTCCTATATATCTCTAGCAAACTCGGTTCTGCCCCCATTTCTCTGGAGTAAGCTCAGTTCTGCTCCTATATCTCTCTAGTAAGGTTGGTTCTGCACCCTTATCTGCTTAGTAATCCATCCTTCTCATGTCTATGTAGTCAGATTGCTTCTGTTACAGTATCTATGTAGGCACTAAGCTTGGTTCTGCTCCCATATCTATGCAGCAAGCGCCATTCTATTTATATAACTATGTACAAGCCTGTTATCTCTGCTGCTTTAATGCAGCAGCCAGAGATAAGTTTAGCAAAGGTGGGCGACTGCAACTCAAGGGCCACTGCCTTGTGATTGCCCCCCAGGCTGAAAAGTGACAGCCAGCTCCTGTATTGGTTAAACTAATTTTTTGGGGGGAAGTATAGATAAGTTGAGCAACTGTGATTGTTATTTTGCTCAAACAAAAAACAAGGGCACCATTCTGATGTTAAGGTGACATTGATGATAATGTGGCGCCCCCAGGAGTATGGTCGCCACAGTGGCATTGCCTTCCTCCAGGGAGGGTGATGTCAGGCTTGGAGGCAATGAAGGGTCTCTCTAGCAGTTAACCATGTCATGCAACACAGTTCCCACTCCAGGCCAGCAGAGGGAGCTCTGAACCAGAATTTGGGGAGGAGTGCTCTCTGAGGGCCAGGAGGGGAAATTAGTTAGCTAGTGTGAGGAGGGCAACGAGTGTAGACGTGTGAAGAGAAGTTGGAGGTTGAGCTGAGGATAGAGAGCTCTCTCCCAGTGATAGCGCATGATCTGGAGCCTGGTCTCCACGGTTGTATGGATACTGAAGGTCTTGCAACAGAAACCAGAGGAATAGGAAGCTGTAAATGCTCTATTCCCAACTAAGACTCCGAGGCACAACAGCGACGGGTGAGCCAAGAGAGATAGAGGGCTACAGCTGTCTGCCATACGAGGTAGTTCTAAGAAACGATAAGAAGGAGGAACTTCAGTGTAACATTGTACTGCATGTACCTCAAGCCAGCGCTAGGAAGGAGACTACACAACGCATCTGTTAGAGAGATTCCTGAGTTGCTTTCAGGCTAGCCTGCTCCTGTGCCATCTGTAATCAGGACCCTGGACTGCGTTTGCCAAGTAAAGGTAAAGAAACTGCACCCTGTTGTGTCCTTGCTTCCTTCCTGCAACATCCTCAGCACTGCTACATCTCTGTGCCAAACACTGCACCCTCTTCCTAAACACTCTGCTACACTGCCCTGGGACCAACAGCCCTACCTGTGGAGGGCTACAACATCATTGCTGCACTACACCATCTGTCCCAGAGGATCTGTCTGCAGCGTCGGCTTAACACCTCCCTTGCCGAACACCACAGGTGGCGTCACGAATCACTTATAAACTTTGTACCACCACTCAATCCCCTTTTTACATGGGCGCCCATGGCCATGGACCGGGTCACCGCTGCTGTGACATTCCCCTCTGAAGGACCGGCCTGGTACCGAGCACCCCACAGCCCTGGGAGGGCGACCCAATAACACCCTCATTGACCTCTCCAATGAAGTGTCCATTTCCACTTTGTCCCCCGCATACCATAAAGCATCACGGGATACAGCCTCCCTGAGTCACCATATTTCATATTGTGAACAAGGTATCATGTCAGAAAAGTTTGTGAATGGCTGTGACAGTCTTGGCTCTGGGAAGCTGACCAAAAGTAGCTGGCTAGCGAAAACTAATAAAAGAAATAAAGGGGGGGGGATATTAGAGTGGTTATTGTATGCCATATTGTATGTCCTATGCTTCATTTTGTATGCTTTCAGCTAATTATGTTGTAATCTATTAGTGTATAGCTTTTCTTAGAGTAATCGTTATCTTGTGAGACGCTACATGGGACTGCCTGGATAGGTAAAATAGTAGATACACCACATAAAGTTGATTTCTGTCCATTTGCGCATTATGAAATTAATCATAAGACTTCTTTGTTGTATAAGGTTATATAATTCAGTAAAGTTTACCCCGGACTCCTGCATGTAAGTGGTGTTCTCTTTGGATGCAATAGCTCCCTACTGACAAAAGGAATGTAAGATATTCAATGTTTTATTTGCATATGTGAATAAGTGTATAGAAACTATGTAATCTACAAAGGGTGGCAATGAAATCTCTTATAGAAAGTCTGCTTGTTCACATCCTAAAATGTAAAATGCTATTTAACCCCTTATCGACCACTAATACAACTTTTTACGGCTGTCATTAATGTGCTTTAATCTTCAGAAATGTTTTTTTTCTTAAGGGTACCGTTACACTTAGCGATGCACCAGCGATCCTGACAACGATATGGATCGCTGGTGCATCGCTAAGTGGTCGCTAGTGAGCTGCCACACAGGCAGATCTTACCAGCGACATCGCTGGGGTCGGGGGTCGCTACTTACCTGTCAGACACAGCGATCCTGACGTCCTCCCGCCCGCATCCACGCGCCGCTCGTCGGCGCCACAGGAAGCCCAGCAGGAAGCGCCCGACGAGAAATGATTCAGGACCTTCTCGCGCGACCAGCGATAATCAGCGGGGGAGCCGGTCAGAGATAAGTATCACATGTAGCGATATCGCTAAGAATATCGCTGCTACGTCAAAAAATCGGTGACTTTACAGCGATATTGCTAGTGATATCGCTATGTGTAACGGGGCTTTACAGTGCTGAGGATTAAGTAAATTGCACCTTCCGATGTGCAAAACTGCAGTGGATGTAATCTGTGTATATGTATATATTATAGCTGACACCATCTGCTTTGTCACAAGGGTCTGGCTGGGTCGGAGGGCAAAAGAACACATGCACACCCCCCCAAGCAGGTCCCACAGCAATTATACAGAGTTGCTCGGTCACCTGCTTCTTTATTAGCTGGACCAGCACTGCTTTGAATGTGTTGGTGTGCCGGCCCATCCACATCACAGTACAGCAGACACTGTGTACAGCCATGTCTAATAAAGTGCCACATTCCCACCAGAGAGGAACTTAAATCAAGTTTAGGGGCTGGACAGGAGACAAGCCTGGAGGAGGTTGGTTCTGTGTTCCCTGAAGCTCGGAGGTAAAACCAACCTCATGAAAGGGGTTGTCTGGTCAAAACCGATAATTCTGCAGTTACTCAGTGTGACTGTAGACTTATAAATCCCTCTAGGGCACGCAATGTGCGCTGCGGGGATTTGCCAGTTTTAGACTCAGGAACACATTTTGGAAATTATAACCCTTCGGGAATTTATCTACAGATGTTGTGACAATTTTGACTCCATTGGTGTTTTCCAGAAACAGGCAGCAGTGGATGTTGCTGAGTGAAAATTGAAAACTGCCGTTGTAGTCACCAGTACGTTGCAGTCACCAGTACATTATGCCCAGCTCATGCTTCTGGAGACACGCACCTGTAAATTAGGCGGGCTCTTATCAGAAATGCCAAACTTGTGGATGCTAAATGTTGTTTAGGCACACTGGGGCTCAGAAGGGAGGGGAGCATTTGGATTTGGGAGCGGAGAATTTGCTGAATTTCTTTTGGGGAGCGAGTAGCCATTTAGCTTTTCCAGAGCCTTTGTGCTTCCAATAACATGGAAGTCCATATTTTTCCGTTAACAGATGACGGACCTGAGTGAGGGCTTTTTTTGTGAATTGAGTTGAAGATTTTATTGGGAACATTTTACATAACATTAAGGATCACAGTTATCTGGCGCTCTACGCTGAGCACTTACTTTGGGGTTTCCATCTAAATGTCCAAGTAATGTGACGGATGAAACCCCCAAGGGATCCATTCACTATTATGAGGCAGCAGATTTACTCCTAAAAATCCTAAAAAGACAGACACCTCCGGATCACAGGTCCTATGGAGTCCACAGTGACTCTATCTGCCTCATTTTAGGGAATCACGTATTTCAAAGATTTACACGGAAACCTCGGTGTTAGCGCTCAGCACAGAGCGCAGGATAAACGTGCACCTAGCCTTACTGCGATCTTTGGGAGGCAGAATGAAAAAAATGAACAGTCGGCGAAGAATTGGTTTCATTTATTTTTTTATGCCGTTACTTGTGCGGTATAAGTGATTAGGCGACTTTATACTTCGGGACGGTGCAATTACAGTGATACCAGATTTATATTGGGTTTTTATGTTTGGCTGCTGTCACACACTGAAAGACGATTTTTTATTGCAAAAACCAGTTTTTACGTCACCATATTTTAAGAGCTATAATTTTTTTCATATTTCGGTCCACAGAGTAATGTGAAGGCTTATTTTTTTGCAGCATGAGCTGAAGTTTTTATTGGTACTAGTTTCGGGCACATGACATTTTTCATTGCTTTCTATTCTGATTTTTGGGAGACAGAATGAACAAAAACAAACAATTCAAGAATTGCTTTTTGTTTTTGTTTTTTTATACCGTTCTGCGTGTAGTAAAATTGGTACGGCAGCTTTATTCTTTAGGTCAGTACGATTACATTTGTAGGGAAGTGGACTGACCTATGGACCTGTCTGAAGTAGGAAAGTGAATATAAGATATGCAGTAGATATACGTGACGTGAATTTGTATGGACATGTGGGGAGACAGCTAGAGACAGTGAAAGATGGTGAAGTACTGGTCTTTGACAACTAGGGGGAGACCAAGAACAGCAGGAAAAGGGAGATGATGCAGTACTAAGGTTTGGCCACAAGATGGAAGCAGAGAGCAATGAGGAAAGGGCTTAACAGCAGCTTAAGGCTAGGAA
Source organism: Dendrobates tinctorius (assembly GCF_039654945.1). Lineage (NCBI taxonomy): Eukaryota > Metazoa > Chordata > Amphibia > Anura > Dendrobatidae > Dendrobates > Dendrobates tinctorius. Next base: position 95,807,699 of record NW_027361679.1, on the reverse strand, counting down.
ACCGCATAGTCATGATGGGCGGAGTTACAGGGACTCTAGAGGGGAATTCCCATGGAGGGGAATAAAAAGGGAGAGAGAGTTCCAGAAGGAAGCCAGTCAAGGAGGAGGAGTTCAGCAGAGGAGGAGATGGAAGGAGGAAGAGACTGAGGGAGGAAGAAGTCCGGGAGGGACTGGAAGGAGAAACAGTCGGGGGGTGGCCCTGACAGGAGAGCTGCAAGACAGAGGAAGCCCGGGGGTACTAGACGGACTGACTCGGATAGGCGAAGCACTGTGGTGGTAGGCCTAGGGCATCCACAGTGATAGAACCGCGAGGGACGTCAATTTAGGAAAGAGAAGAAGGTGAAAGGTACCTGGGCCTGTGTGTACAGAAGCTGTCATGCTGCTGTGGTTGTCGGGAGGACAGCCAATAAAGAGGACCTGTTGAACGTGCATCGGTTTCTGTCTCCAGTCTGTTTGCGGCGAAAAAGAGACCACCTCCCAGTCGGCACACGTACTACACATTTATATCTTTAGTTATGCTTTGGTGCTTTTACACAATAAAAGCTATTTTATAGAAAAAAATGTTATTTTTGCATCTCTTTATTCTGAGAGCTTTAACTTTTATTTTTCTGCTGATGGAGCTGAATTGTGGCTTTTTTTGCTAGACAAGATGAAGTTTCAGCTGTACCATTTTTATTTACATCCGTTTTTGTTTGGCGGTATGATGATAAAGCAGTTTTTTGCCTCGTTTTTTTTTTTTTTTTTTTTACAGTCGTCACTGAAGGGTTTAACTAGTGGGACAGTTTTATAGAGCGGGTCGTTAAGGACAAGTTGTGGTGTACCTTATGCCCAAAATGTTACACCATGTCCCCGACTGTAGTAAGATTTGTGGTGTGGCACATGCCATCTTTCATACTTGCCTGATTTATTAAGAGACATATGGTCTCTTTACCCCTTTACCACCAAACATGTATGAGTTATTTTTTATTTAAGTGTTGAAACAAAACAAAAATCCAAAATTTGTAAAAAGCCCCAAAAATAGTGCCATTTTCAGAGACCCATAGGGTCTCCATTTTTCATGATCTGGGGCTGGGTGAGAGTTTATTTTTTGCGTGCCAAGCTTACTTTTTTTATGGCATTTGCGGAAGATACGATGTTTTGATCGCCTGTTATTGCATTTTATTGCAATGTTGCAGTGACTAAAAAAACCATAGTTCTGGGGTTTTGATTTTTTTCTTGTTACGCCGTTTTCCGATCAGATTAATCCTTTTTATATTTTGATAGATCGGGGATTTCTAAATGCAGCGATACCAAATATGTGTATTTTTTATTTATTTATTATTAGCGTGTTTTTTTTGAATGGGTCAAAAGGGGGGTGATTTGAACTTTCGTATTTTTTTTTTTAACCCCTTACCTACAATTGACGTAATATTCCGTCCATGTGACCATGGACCTAATTACCATGGACGGAATATTACGTCATCGCGATCAGCGGCGCCCACGTGGTGAGCGCCGCTGATCGCGGCCGAGTGTCAGCTAATTATCATAGCTGACACCCGGCACAATGTGTCAGGGGCGGTCACGGACCGCCCCCGACACGTTAACCCCTTGCACACCGCGATCAAACGCGATCGCGGTGTACCGGGGGTTAAAGGGAAGCATCGGCAGGGAGGGGGCTCCCTCCGTGCTTCCCTGAGCGCCCCACGGCAGCGCAATGTGCAGCGCTGCTGCGGGGGGCTCTTTCCCTACAGGCCCCCGGATCCAAGATGGCGACGGGGGCCTGCAGGGAGCTGACTTCCTCACTGCCTGCAAAGCGCAGGCATGAGGAAGTCTGCAGCAGTGCCTGTGACAGATCGCTGATCTGTCACAGTGATCTGTGATGTGACAGATCAGCGATCTGTCACAGGACAGTGATGTCCCACCTGGGACAAGGTAATAAAGTAAAAAAAAAAATAAAAAAAAAAGTGTTAAAAATAATTAAAAAAAAAATCGCTAAATAAATCAGTAAAAAAAAAAAAAAATATTCCCCAATAAATCCATTTTTTTCAAAATAAAAAAACCCAAAAACAATAAAAGTACACATATTTGGTATCGCCGCGTCCATAATGACCTGCCCTATAAAACTGTCCCATTAGTTAACCCCTTTAGCGAACCCCTTAAAAAATAAAAATAAAAAACGAAGCAAAAAATAATGATCTATTATCATACCACCGAACAAAAAGTGCAATAACGCGCGATCAAAAAGACGCATATAAATATGCATGGTACCGCTGAAAACGTCATCTTGTCCCGCAAAAAACGATCCGCCATACAGCATCATCCGCAAAAAAATAAAAAAGTTATAGCTCGCAGAATAAAGCAATACAAAAATAATTATTTTTTATATAAAATAGTTTTCATTGCAAAAAACCGACAAAACATAAAAAAACGACCTAAATGAGGTATCGCTGTAACCGTACTGACCCGAAGAATAAAAACGCGTTATCAATTTTACCGCACGCGGAACGGTGTAAACGCACCCCCCAAAAGAAATTCATGAAACGCTGGTTTTTGTTCATTCTGCGTCCCAAAAATCGGAATAAAAAGCGATCAAAAAATGTCACGTGCCCGAAAATGGTACCAATAAAAACGTCAACTTGTCCCGCAAAAAATAAGACCTCACATGACTCGGTGGGTCAAAATACGGAAAAATTATAGCTCACAATATGTGGTGATGCAAAAACTATTTTTACAATAAAAAGCGTCTTTTAGCGTGCGACAGCCGCCAAACATAAAAACCGCCATAAATCGTAAATCAAACCCCCCGTTATCACCCCCTTAGTTAGGGAAAAATAATAAAACTAAAAGAAAATGTATTTATTTCCATTTTCCCGCTAGGGTTAGGGCTAGGGTTAGGGTTAGGGCTAGGGTTAGGGTTAGGGCTAGGGTTAGGGCTCAGATTAGGGTTAGGGGTGTGTTGAGGTTCGGGTTGGAGTTACAATTGGGGGTTTCCACTGTTTGGGCACATCAGGTGCTCTCCAAAGGCAACATGGCGTCTGATCTCAATTCCAGCCAATTCTGCGTTGAAAAAGTCAAATGGTGCTCCTTCCCTTCCAAGCTCTGCCATGTGCCCAAACAGTGTTTTACCCCCACATGTAGGGTATCAGCCTACTCAGGACAAATTACAAAACAACTTTTGGGGTCCAATTTCTCCTGTTACCCTTAGGAAAATAAAAAATTGGGGGCAAAAATATAATTTTGCGGAAAAAAATGTTTTTTTTATTTTCACGCCCAGGCGTTATAAACTTCTGTGAAGCACTTGGGGGTTCAAAGTGCTCTCCACACATCTAGATAAGCTCGGTGGCGGGTCTAGTTTCCAAAATGGCGTCACTTGTGGGGAGTTTCAATAGTTTAGGTACATTAGGGGCTCTCCAAACGCATATGACACCCGCATACCAATCCATCAAAGTCTGCATTCCAAAACGTCACTACTTCCCTTCCGAGCCCCGACGTATGCCCATACAGTAGTTTTCTCCCACATATGAGGTATCAGCGTACTCAGGACAAATTGGACAACAACTTTTGGGGTCCAATTTCTCCTGTTACCCTTGGGAAAATAAAAAAAATGGGGACTAAAAGATGATGTTTGTTGAAAAAATACGATATTTTTATTTTCACGCCCGGTCGTTATAAACTTCTGTGAAGCACTGGGGGGTTCAAAGTGCTCACCACACATCTAGATAAGTTCATTAGGGGGTCTAGTTTCCAAAATGGGGTCACTTGTGGGGGGTTTCCACTATTTAGGTACATCAGGGGCTCTCCAAACGCAACATGACACCCGCAGACCATTCCATCAAAGTCTGCATTCCAAAACGTCACTACTTCCCTTCCGAGCCCTGACGTGTGCCCATACAGTAGTTTTCTCCCACATATGAGGTATCAGCGTACTCAGGACAAATTGGACAACAACTTTTGGGGTCCAATTTCTCCTGTTACCCTTGGGAAAATAAAAAAATGGGGACTAAAAGATCATGTTTGTGGAAAAAATACGATTTTTTTTATTTTCACGCCCGGACGTTATAAACTTCAGTGAAGCACTGGGGGGTTCAAAGTGCTCACCACACATCTAGATAAGTTCCTTGGGGGGTCTAGTTTCCAAAATGGTGTCATTTGTGGGGGGTTTCTACTGTTTTGGTACATCAGGGGCTTTCCTAACGCGACATGGTGTCCGATCTCAATTCCAGCCAAAAACGTCAAATGGCGCTGCTTCCCTTCCGAGCTCTGCCAAACGCCCAAATAGTGGTTTACCCCCACATGTGGGGTATCAGCGTACTCAGGATAAATTGCACAATATCTTTTAGGGTCCTGTTACTTTTGGAAAAATAAGAATTGAGGGTGAAAAGATCATTTTTGTGGAAAAAATATGATTTTTTAATTGTACTGCTGTACGTTATAAACTTCTGTGAAGCCCTTGTGGGTTCAAAGTTCTCACCACACATCTAGATAAGTTCCTTGGGGGGTCTAGATTCCAAAATGGTGTCATTTGTGGGGGGTTTCCACTGTTTTGGTACATCAGGGGTTTTCCAATCGCGACATGGTGTCCGATCTCAATTCTAGCCAAAAACGTCAAATGGCGCTGCTTCCCTTCCGAGCTCTGCTATGCGCCCAAATAGTCATTTACACCCACATATGGGGTATCAGCGTACTCAGGACAAATTGCACAATAACTTTTAGGGTCCTGTTACCCTTGGAAAAATAAAAATTGGGGGTGAAAAGATCATTTTTGTGGAAAAAATATGATTTTTTAATTGTACCGCTGTACGTTATAAACTTCTGTGAAGCCCTTGTGGGTTCAAAGTTCTCACCACATATCTAGATAAGTTCCTTGGGGGGTCTAGTTTCCAAAATGGGGTCACTTGGGGGGGTTTCCACTGTTTAGGTACATCAGGGGCTCGCCAAACGTGACATGGCGTCCGATCTGAATTCCAGCCAATTTTGCATTGAAAAAGTCAAACGGCGCTCCTTCCATTCTGAGCTCTGCCATGCGCCGAAACAGTGGTTCCCCCCCACATATCAGGTATCAGTGTACTCAGGACAAATTGCACAATAAGTCTTGCAGTCCAATTTCTCCTGTTACCCTTGGTAAAATAAAGAAAATTGAACCTGAAGTATTTTTTTTGTGAAAAAAAGTTAAATGTTCATTTTTTTTTTTAATATTCAAAAAATTCCTGTGACGCACCTAAAGGGTTAATAAACTTCTTGAATGTGGTTTTAAGCACCTTAAGGGGTGCAGTTTTTAGAATGGTGTCACTTTTGGGTATTTTCTATCATATAGACCCCTCAAAGTGGCTTCAAATGTGAAGTGGTCCCTAAAAATAAAATGGTGTTGCAAAAATGAGAAATCGCTGGTCAATTTTTAAGCCTTATAACTTCCTAACAAAAAAAAATTTTGGTTCCAAAACTGTGCTGATGTAAAGTAAACATGTGGGAAATGTTATGTATTAAGTTTTTTGTGTGCCGTATCACTGTGATTTAAGGGCATAAAAATTCAAAGTTGGAAAATTGCGAAATTTTCAAAATTTTCGCCAAATTTCCGTTTTTTTCACAAATAAACGCAAGTTATTTGAATGCAATTTTACCACTAACATGAAGTACAATATGTCACGAGAAAACAATGTCAGAATCACCGGGATCCATAGAAGCGTTCCAGAGTTATGACCTCATAAAGGTACAGTGGTCAGAATTGTAAAAATTGGCCCGGTAGTTAACGTGCAAACCACCCTTAGTAGTGAAGGGGTTAAATAGTTTGAAAAACATTTTTTTTACTTTTTACTTGCTTCAATAGTCTTTATAGGATACTTGAAGCTGCGATCTTCTGATCACTTGTGCAACATACAGCAGGACTTCAGCCCTACTATGTGTAGCAGAAATGCTCATCTGCTATGAACGCCGGCCACTGGACGGCGCTCATAGCAGATCTGAAATGACAACCACAGGCATATCCTGTAGTCCCTGGGGTTGCCATGCCAAGACATCATGCCAACCCGACCATGTGACAGGGGTGCCGATGGGCGGACCTAGTAACACGCTTCCGGCACGGACATGTTAAATGATGCTGTCAGAAATTGACAGCAGCATTTAACATGTTAAAAGCCGCAGGTGGATCATGATTTCACCAGCGGCTGTTAGAGTCACATGACAGTTGATCAGTTCAGCTGTCGTGTGCCTGAAAATATGCAGGCTCCGTGCCGGAGCCCGCATCAAAGAAGGGGAGGTGACCTATGATGCATCTATACATCATAGGTTAAAAAGGGGTTAATGAATCAGGAGCGTCTGATTCCAGTACGCCTGGTCATTAAGACCGGAGTTGTCCATGCTAGTCTTGATGAATCAATTCCATAATCTTGAAAAAAAGCTGTAGAGAAAAAAGTTGAACAAGAGAATATTTCAAATTCTATGTTGCTTCCTGCCTTGAAAAGAAAAGTTTCTGATGATAAAACCTTGTTTTAGGCTGGGGTCACACTAGCGATCATTATGGACGAATGCTATGCGATAAAACATGATAAAACATCGCATAGCACTCGGACCAGTATTCATCTATGGGGCAGCTCCCATCAGTGGTTTTTCCACGGCCGTATTCTATGTGCGAGTGAAATCGCAGCATGCTGCGATTGTCACCGACACTCGGCCGAATCTCAGCTCATTCGCACCCATATAAGCCTATGGGTGCGAGTAAGACAACGCACATCACTCTGGTATCATCCGAGTGATGTGCGATATACGCTGACCCCGGCAATGGAGGACATGGAGAAATTAATTTCTCCGCCTCCTCCACAGCTGTGCTCCGATCCGCTCTGTGCGAAAGGTTCGGAGCACAGACGCATGATACTTGGCTCCCGTTCGCAGCAGAGCAGGAGCCGACGGTCATTAGCATATCGCTTCCGATGCTCTCACATCAGATGCCATACCCTAGTGTGACCCTGTTCTTATACTGCTATCCATAAAAAATTAATGATTGGCTGGACATAAAGGGATTACAGTCTTCTCAGTTAAAGGGATTCAGCGGTGGCTGTGTGTGGTCGGAGGAGGGGTGGATGTGGTGCTTGGGTGAGCTAGTGATGCTACTTTGTGCAGTGGGCAGGAGATTTTGTGGTTGTTAGGGGTCGAATAAGGCACTGTCTGAAAAGGTGAAAAGATGCAGTGTCTTTGACTTTTGTAGCATAGTTGGGAAGGACAGGGTTAACTCCCAGCTCTGCAGGTCTTGATTACAGTAGATTAACTTGTAATGTTTTGCTAAGAATCAGGAAGTAGATTCATGGAGTGTTAGTCTCCTGAGGGTGCGTTAGTCTGCAGAATGTTGAGCAGAGTTGAGTGTGCTATTAGTGAGTGGCCAGCCAAAATGTGAGCTGTAGCTAAGAGAGACATGCTGGGGTCTCTCTCTGAATGGAGACGGCGCTAAGCACTGTTTGTTAGAGTGGCAGAGAACAGTGTGGAAGCTGTAGCCTAGTGGGCCCAGAGTTCAACACTTCTATTTGGCACTGGAAGCTGCTGGAGTTCGGGCTGAAGGGGATACTGAAACTTGTGGGATCGTGCCCCTTTTGTGTATGAAGTATGCGCTGGGAGAAAGGACTGTAATCTGTTTGGGTGAGCCCACACTGATATGTGATCATGAATAAACGCACAGGCCGTGTGCAGAGAACCACAAGTATGCGTGGTTGCTATGGACAAAAGTGGTTTTGTTTGACCGAGTTGGGGCTAACACAGCCATGTATGAGTAGCCAGGGTCTGTTTTGTTTAGTTGGACAAGGCTATGGATTTACATTTATTATTTGGTTGTTTTGGAGTCGAGCAACCTGTGGAAAGCAATAAAAACTGCACGTGTTTGGACCAAAACTACATTGCCTGTGTGAATGCTACCTAAGGCCTTCTGCCTACCAGAGAAAGTGAATCCCTACACCTTATTAAGCGACTATTTGTCTTACAGAGGCACACTTAAAAGCACATTGGTTTGAGCAGGAGTTTCACTCTATTTTTTTTTCATCTTAGGCTAAGTGCACACGTACCGGAACTCTCGCGGAAATTACCGCGAGAGTTCCGGAATTCCAGTCCGCAGGAAAATCACATTTTAAATTCCCGCGATTTTCCCGAGGAAAAACTAGCATTTTGCAAGCGTAATTAGCTTGCAAAATGCTAGCGTTCTCCAAGCGATCTGTAGCATCGCTGGGAGAACTGAGTGACAGGTTGGTCACACTCGTCAAACATAGTGTTTGACAAGTGTGACCAACTTTTTACTACTGAGGCCGCCTATGCGGCATCAGTAGTAAAAGATAAAATGTAAAAAAAAATAAAAAATACTGTTATTCTTACCCTCCGACTTCCCGCGCATCCGTTCCCAGTAATCCTTTGCGAAAATGCCGGCGATGACGTCAGTTCTCGCGGGATCGCGAAGTCTCGCGGTAATTCGCGATGACGTCGCGCGAATGACCGCGAGACTTCGCGATCCCGTGAGATCGGACGCCATCGCGGGCATTTTCGCAAAGGACTACTGGGAACGGGAGCGTGGAGAGAAGCGGGAAGGCTGCGCGGGACGCCGGAGGGTGAGAATAACAATATTTTTTATTTTTAAATTCTTTTTTTTACAGGGATATGGTACCCAAAGCCTGGAGGACAGTCTCCTCTCCTCCGGACCGTGGGTACCGTCCGCAATTGTTCTGCTTACTTTCCGCATGTTGTGCACAGCCACATGCGGGAAGTAAGCGGAACAATGCATTCCTATGGGTGCGGGATCGCCGCGATTCCGCAAATTAATGAGCATGCTGCGGTTTTTACCGCGAAGCGATTCCGCCGCGGTAAAAACCGCAGCATTAGCACAGCATTGTGGAATCCCATAGGAATGCATGGGATGCTTATTTTTCGCGTTTTCGCGGCAAAATCGCGCGGTTAAAACAGCCGCGGAAACGCGAAAAAAACGCCACGTGTGAACCCAGCCTTAATGTTGTGGAATGAGTGTGCTCATCCATAGGGATGTAGATTTGAAAGCTGTAGAAGTCTTGGTCAGGGCCAGTTTTAGACAAAGTGGGGCGCTGGGCAAAAGTTTAAAGTGGGGCCCCAAATGTTTACATATTGCACCGTCACACAGAAACATTTTGGTTGCATTTGCATGCGCTGAGTTCAGGCCGCTAAACGAGTGTGATCGGCAATAATGAAATCGTTTGATGCTTGTTTGCCAGACTCTTTACACCGGCTGAGGAAGAATGAACAGCACAGAATGATCACTAGTAGATGAATCTATCCCCGTATAGTATCATGTTATCAGCAGCATATCTGCAGTTTTCATCGGGTGATGTGCTGATGAGAACAATGATTTTTGTTCTTGCATAAACAATCCAGTCACTCTATGAATAGGCAGCATTTTGCTCATTTAGTCTAATGCACCCCATAGTCCTCCATATAGTATAATTCAGCCCCCATAAAGTACATTTAGTATAATCCACTCCCCCAAAGTCCTTGATAGTGCAATAAAAAAGAAAAAATCCAGCGTGGAATGAAAAAGTAAAAATGGACTTTATTACTAGATACTAAAAGGGAAAAACATTTTCCATACAAGCATGCAGGAAGTTACAGCTCCATGTAGGACAAGTGAGACAGATCTACACGCTTCAACGCTAGTCTTTTTCTAGATCTTTTCAGTATCTTGAAAAAGACTTGCGTCGAAACGCGTAGATCTGTCTCTTGTCCTATATGGAGCTGTAACTTCCTGCATGCTTGTATGGAAAATGTTTTTCCCTTTTAGTAACTAGTAGTAAAGTACATTTTTTACTGTTTCATTCCACGCAGGATTTTTTCTTTTTATTGCACTTTCCCAAACCCAGAACACACTTCAAAAAGCACTAGAAAATGGTTTGAGAGAAAGCACTGGAGACTTCTAAGGTGGCCAGCAATGAGTCCAGACCCGAATCCCATAGAACACCTGTGGAGAGATCTAAAAATGGCAGTTTGGAGAAGGCACCCTTCAAATATCAGGGACCTGGAGTAGTTTGCCAAAGAAGAATGGTCTAAAATTCCAGCAGAGCATTGTAAGAAACTCATTGATGATTACCGGAAGCAGTTGGTCGCAGTTATTTTGGCTAAAGGGTGTCAATACTTTTGTCTGGCCCATTTTTGGAGTTTTGTGTGAAATGATCAATGTTTTGCTTTTTGCTTCATTCTCTTTTGTGTTTTTTCATTTAAGACAAATTAAATGAAGATAATACCAAAGAATTTGTGTTTGCAATCATTTTCAGGAAGAAACTGAGTATTATCTGACAAAATTGCAGGGGTGTCAATACTTTTGGCCACAACTGTACATAATGGGGAAAAAGTGAAAGGAAAAGTGTTGGAGGCAAATTGACAGCTGCCAGATGTGAACAAGGGGGACTGAAAGAATGAGAGCGATGGCTCCAAGGAGTATATACCGTACAGTTGCTAAGGTGGGGCCCTGACATGGGATACTCACCACACACGGGGATATGAACACACACACAAAATGCGCCACACACTACCACATGCTTCAACACATATACCACCCTCAGCACACATTTCACCACACATACACCAACCTCGCCACAGAAAAGTCGAAACACAAAAGTCGCCACTCAAAACTCGCCACGGTGTCCCAGAGCTGTTTAAAAGATGAAAAATGAGCTGTGATTGGTTGCTATCAGCAACAGTTTTCTTTGTAGACAGTTGTGGTAACTGAGGCCTATTATTCTTATCATTTCTATGGTGTTATCGTCCTTCTGTAAAGCTGGAAATAACACAATTTATTACCGTGCCAACACAGACCGCCCTCTGACACAGACTGCAGGGGGAGCCCAGTATCACACAGGATAGGATTAGATACACGGCTCAGCAGTCAGTGTCACACAGGAGAGGATTAGATACACAGCTCAGCAGTCAGTATCACACAGGGGAGGATTAGATACACGGCTCAGCAGACCGTATCACACAGGAGAGGATTAGACACATGGCTCAGCAGTCAGTATCACACAGGGAAGGATTAGATACACGGCTCAGCAGTCAGTATCACAAAGGAGAGGATTAGATACACGGCTCAGCAGACAGCATCACACAGGATGGGATTAGATACACAGCTCAGCAGTCAGTATCAGACAGGATAGGAATAGATACACAGCTCAGCAGACAGTATCACACAGGATAGGATTAGATACACAGCTCAGCAGTCAGTATCACACAGGATAGTATTAGACACATGGCCCAGCAGACAGTATCACACATGATAGGATTAGATACACAGCTCAGCAGTCAGTAACACACATAAGATTAGATACACAGCTCACCAGTCAGTATCACACAGGGTAGGAATAGATACACAGCTCAGCAGACAGTATCACACAGGATAGTATTAGATACACTGCTCAGCAGACAGTATCACACAGAATAGGATTAGATACACAGCTCAGCAGTATCACACAGGAGAGGATTAGATACACAGCTCAGCACACAGTATCACACAGAATAGTATTAGATACACGGCTCAGCAGACAGTATCACACAGAATAGGATTAAATACACAGCTCAGCATTCAGTATCACACAGGATAGGATTAGGTACACGGATCAGCAGTCAGTATCACACAGGATAGGATTAGATACACAGCTCAGCAGTCAGTATCATACAGGATAGTATTAGACACATAGCTCAGCAGTCAGTATCACACAGGATAGGAATAGATACACAGCTCAGCAGACAGTATCACACAGTATAGGATTAGATACACGGTTCAGCAGTCAGTATCACACAGAATAGTATTAGATACACGGCTCAGCAGACAGTATCACACAGAATAGGATTAGATACACAGCTGAGCAGTCAGTATCACACAGGATAGGAATAGATACACGGCTGTGTAGTCAGTAACACACATGATAGGATTAGGTACACGGTTCAGCAGTCAGTATCACACAGAATAGTATTAGATACACGGCTCAGCAGACAGTATCACACAGAATAGGATTAGATACACAGCTGAGCAGTCAGTATCACACAGGATAGGAATAGATACACGGCTGTGCAGTCAGTAAAGGCCCTTTTACATTTAGCGATGCACCAGCGATCCAACCAGCGATCCGACCCGGTCAGGATCGCTGGTGCATCGCTAAATGATCGCTAGTGAGCTTTCATACAGAAAGATCTCACAGCGATGCAGCAGCGACGCAGCGCACGATACTTACCATTCACACACAGCGATCCTGCGTCCTCCCGCCCGCCTCCACGCGTCGCTGGACGTCACAGCAGGAAGTCTCAGCAGGAAGCGCCCGACGAGAAATGGAGCCGGACATTCTCGCGCGATCAGCGATGGACAGCGGGGGAGCCGGTCGTTGGTAAGTATCACACATAGCGATATCGCTAGCAATATCGCTATAACGTCACAAAACCAGTGATGTTTTAGCGATATTGCTAGCGATATTGCTTAGTGTAAAACCCCCTTAACACACATGATAGGATTAGGTACACGGTTCAGCAGTCAGTATCACAGGATAGGGTTAGATACAACGTTAGGACAACATTGGACCATTCAGAGATCCACAATGAACTTCTGGAGTGAGTTTGCTGCACTGAAAGTAAAGGGGCCGAATAATATTGCACGCCCCACTTTTCAGTTTTTGACTTTCCACAAAAATTTAAAATAACCAATAAATTTTGTTCAACTTCACAATGGTGTCCCACTTGTTGATTCTTCACCAAAAATTTACATTTGGTATCTTTATGTTTGAAGCATGATATGTGGGAAAAGGTTGAAAAGTTCCAGGGGGCCGAATACTTCCGCAAGGCACTGTATATTCTCACGGATTAAAAAAAGAAAAAAAAAAAAACATACTCACCTCTCCACGTTCCCCTGCTGCTTTGGTCTCAGCATTTTGTCTGCATAGCAGTTCCACTGCCCAGTACAGCGCTGCGTGCGATGAATTGACGTCATTGCGCCTGCTGAGTCAGACGTCAGACACAGAGGTGGAACTCATGGCAGAGGAAGTGTCACCGGACGCTCTCTTCTTCATCATTGCTTTCAACTGTAGATGTTGGGGGAAGGGGTCGGAGCTGGTACCGCCCCCCCCCGACTCATGTGCCCCATAGTGGCCACAGGCTTGGAACTCCTGGGGGGAGTGGGGGCCTTAGGCAAACACCTAGTTTGCCTACCCCTAACGCCGGCCCTGGTCTTGGTGGATAGGGAAGGTAGGTTTTCTTTTGATTGTATACTGGCAGGTTTATCTTGTATTTCACTGTTTAGTTTCCTCCATACTCTCCAATGGCCATGTATAACATAATGGATTTCTTCTCTATGTATATGTGGGGATTTTAACTGTACTACTAATTATATCAGATGGCCCACACTGAGATGTAATCTCTTTTCAAGTTCTGGTTCTCTTTCTTTACACATATACGTGTTCATACATTGCTTTTATTGCTACACTTCACAGATTGGTACATTTCTGCAGAAAGACCGTTTCACAGTCTCTGTAAATTAACAAAGAAGCTAATTCCAAAGAGAATGCAAAAATGTATTGACATCTGTGCAAGACAACCCAAGCTTTCTACATATACCCTCCTCAGACTTTTAGACTGCTGTCTAGCTAAGGAGAGTGAGGGTATGTGCACACATTGCGGATTACCCTGTTGATTTTTCCACGCAGATTTTGTTAAATCCGCAGGTAAAATGACCTGCGTTTTACCTGCGGATTTAGTCCAGATTTACTGTGGATTTACCCTGCTTTTTGACACCTGTGGATTCTTATAATGGAGCAGGAGTCAAAACGCTGCAGGTCCGCACAAAAGAATTGTCATGCTGCGGATTCAAATCCACAGAAAATCCGTGTGGATAAATCCGCAGCATGTGCACAGTGTTTTTTGATTTACATAGATTTTAATGGTACTGTACACCGCAGCAGAATCCGCAACGTGTGCACATACCCTAACAGTACAACAGTTCAATGATATGTTGCCAGCGATTCAGTAATAATTTTCATGACTATGGGATTCCGAATATAAAGTAGTTCCTATAGCCTGCTGTATGTTACGTGTTCATCAGTTGTGGTGGATCCTCTAGTTGATGATACAGTGCGCACAATTTGCTTGACAGCATGTAGATCAGCACTGAGCGGACAGCAGAGTGGGCAAGCCAGCAGGCAGACAAGTGGAGTGGGAATCATGAGAAGACACAAAACTAGGAGTGTAAACATACACAAGAACGGTAGATGTTTAGTCAGTCCAGAACTTGTAGCAAACAAATGTAAAAAGGGAACCTGTCAGCAGGATTGTGCTCAGTAACCTACAGACAGTGTCAGGTCGGCGCCGTTATACTGATTACAATGATACCTTGGTTGATGAATTCCGTCTTGTGGTTGTTGTGTAATCTTTATTTTCAGTTTTGAGTTAATGATAGGCTCGTGCACGGGGAGGACGGTGGGGGGTTTTCATGTGGTGCTCTGATTAGGTATTCATAATGGAGACTGCTGACAAGTCACTGGTCCCTAAGCCACCCGCATCCTAGTTTACATAATGAATATATATATATATATATATATATATATATATATATATATATATATATTAAAAAAAAATCTCCTTCTGCAGGCAGGCGCAGGTGCCATCTTGCTATAGAAAAAAAATTGGCGCCTGCACAGTAACATAGTAATATAGTTTTGAAGGCAGAAGGAAGACCTTATGTCCATCTAGTTCAGCCTATTTTTAGTGCAGCTGTTCTGCATTGTTGATCCTGGGAAAGGCAAAAATCCCACAGAGTAGAAGCCAATTTTCTCCATAGGGAAAAAAATTCCTTCCCCTAAGCTGGGTCAACCATCTACCTATAATATTCTGTTATTCGTAACCTTCTATACTGTTACTCACAAGAAAAGCATCCATTCCTTTCCTAAATTCATTCAATGAGTTGGCCATCACCACTTCCTCAGGAAGATAATTCCAGAGCCTCACTGCTCTTACCGTGAAGAACCCTCTTCTACGCTGGTGCAGAAATTGTCTTTAATCCAAACGAAGAGAATGCCCCCTTGTTCTTGTCACGGTCCTTGGTACAAACAGTTCATTGGAGAGATCTCTGTATTGCCCTCTGATATACTTGTACATATATATTAGGTCTCCCCTAAGTCTTCTCTTTTCTAGAGTAAATAGACCTAATTTTGATAACCTTTCTGGGTATTGTAGTGAACCAACTCCATTTATCATTTTAGTAGCCCGCCTTTGAACCCTTTCAAGTTCAGTAATGTCTTTCTTGAGCACCGGCGTCCAAAATTGCTCACAATACTCCAAGTGTGGTCTGATGAGTGATTTGTACAGAGGGAGAATTATGTTTTCATCTCGTGTCCCCAGATCTCTTCTAATGCATCCCATCACCCTATTTGCTTTGGTGGCAGCTGCCTGACACTGGGCACTCCAATTTAGCTTCTTATTGACTAAGATGCCTAAGTCTTTTTCCATGTCTGATTTCCCCAGCAGTTTCCCATTTAGTAAGTAATTATAGCATCTGTTTCTCCTTCCCATGTGCATAACCTTACACTTATCTGTGTTAAACCTCATTTGCCATTTTTCAGCCCAATTCTCCAATTTACTCAAATCTGTCTGTAGTTGCAAACTGACCTCCTTTGTGTTAATTACCTTACATAGTTTTGTATCATCTGCAAATACTGATATTTTACTGTGTAAGCCAAGCCATCCACTAGATCATTAATAAATATATTAAATAGTAGGGGGCCCAATACAGAACCCTGTGGTACCCCACTAGTAACCTTGGCCCAATCTGAGTATGCACCATTAATAACCACTCTTTGTTTTCTATCACTAAGCCAGCTACCTACCCATCTACACACATTTTCCCCTAACCCAATCTTTCTCATCTTACTTACCAATCTTTTATGTGGGACAGTGTCAAATGCTTTAGAGAAGTCGAGATAAATGACATCCAATGATTCTTCTTGGTCCATTTGAGAGCTTACATCCTCCTAGAAGCTGATCAGGTTAGTTTAACAGGAGCGATCCTTCATAAATCCATGTTGATATGGAGTTAAACATTTCTTAACATTGAGATATTCCATAATGGTATCCCTTAGAAACCCTTCAAAAATTTTACCCACAACAGATGTTAAGCTTACCGGCCTATAGTTTCCAGGTTCCCTTTTACACCTCTTTTTGAATATTGGTACCACATTTGCTTGCCACAAATCAAAAGGAACAGACCCTGTTTCTATAGAGTTTTTAAATATAAGGAATAGAGGCCTGTCTATCACATTACTCAACTCCCTTAATACCCGAGGGTGAATGCCATCAGGGCCTGGTGATTTGTCAATTTTAATCTTACTAAGGCGGTTCTGCACTTCTTCCTGGGTTAGGCAGGTAATACTTAATGGGGAGTTTACATTATCACTCTGCATTTCCCCTGGCAAATCCTTTTCCTGTGTGAACACTGTTGAGAAAAAAGTATTTAAAACATTTGCTTTTCCCACATCGCTCTCTATGATTTCACCCTCATTGTTCTTTAAAGGGCCGACACCATCAATTTTAATCTTTTTACTGTTTATATAATTAAAGAATAGTTTGGGGATTGTTTTACTTTCCTTAGCAATGAGTCTCTCAGTTTCCACTTTTGCTAAATGTATTTGTTTTTTTACACATTTTATTTTTTTCTCTATAACTTTTTAATGCTTCTTCATTGCCTTCTTGTTTTAGCTTCCTAAATGCCTTGTTCTTGTTATTTATTGCCCCTTTTCATCCTTGTTTAGCCACATTGGTGTTCTCCTGTTCCTAGCCCTTTTATTTCTGTACGGTATGGCTAGCTCGCAGTGGGTATGTAAAACTGATTTAAATATTTCCCATTTATTTTCTGTGCTCCTATTTTTGAGGACATTGTCCCAATCAATTCGGCGAAGGTCCTCTCTAAGCTGTTCAGACTTTGCTTTCCTGAAATTCAGCATTTTTGTAACCCCCTTCCAGGGCACCTTACTGAAGGACAAGTGGAATTGTATTATATTGTGGTCACTGTTCCCTAGGTACCCATCGACTCGTACTTCTGTTATTCTATCTGGCCTGTTGCTTAAAATTAAGTCCAGAAGGGCTGTCCCTCTAGTTGGGCCCTGCACAAGTTGTGACTAGTGTTGAGCGATACTTTCCGATATTGAGAAATATCGGATCGGATTGGACCGATACCCAAAAAGTATCGGGTATCGCCAATTCCGAAAGTCCCATTCAAGTCAATGGGACAGAAATATCGGAATAAAAAAAACCCCTTTCTTTACTTGCACATCCTGTTCGGGAGGGGGGAAGAGTGTGGGCGGTGCGTGGGCGGACACTGTGCGTGTGGGCGGGGTCTGTGCGGGCCTGCCGGGTGTCTGTACGGGCCTGCCGGGGGTCTGTGCGGACTGCCGGGGGTCTGTACGGGCCTGCCGGGGGTCTGTGCCGGCTGCCGGGGGTCTGTGTGACTGCCGGGGGTCTGTGCGGGTCTGCCGGGGGTCTGTGCGGGCCTGCCGGGGGTCTGTGCGGACTGCCGGGGGTCTGTGCGGACTGCCGGGGGTCTGTGCGGGCCTGCCGGGGGTTGTGTGTGTGCAGGCATCGTCCGATGGGACTACAAGTCCCATCGGGCTATGCCTGCTACAATGACAATGATTGACACATTAGCCAATGATGGGACAGTAGTAGTCCCATCATCCGGCTAATGTGTTGAATGTTAAAAGAAAAAAAATATATTTCTGCGGATCAGGGAGTATATTGCTTGTTTGTTTTTTCATATTTTTCACAGTGAGATGACACTGGCTTCGGGGAACAAAGTGACAAGTGATGGTGAGTATGTACTCTATGTTATATGTACTGTATGTCTGTATGTATTGTATGAATGTATGAATGTATTGTATGTAGTATGTATGTAGTATGTAAGTTGTATGTATGTAGCATGTTGTATGTACTATGTATGTATGTATGTTGTATGATTGTAGTATATATATAGTATGTATGCAGTATGCATGTATGTTGTATGAATGTTGCATATATGTCGTATGCATGTATTATGTAGTATGTATGTATGTATGTATGCTGTATGAATGTAGTATATATGTAGTATGTATGTATGTTGTATGAATATAGTATATATGAAGTAAGTATGTTGTATGTATGTATGTTGCATGAATGTAGTATATATGTAGTATGTATGTAGTATGTAGTAGTGATGTATGTTGTATGAATGTAGTATATATGTAGTATGTATGTAGTATGTATGTTGTATGAATGCAGTATATATGAAGTATGTATGTAGTATGTAGTATGCATGTATGTTGTATGAATGTTGTATATATGTAGTATGCATGCATTATGTAGTATGTATGCTGTATGAATGTAGTATATATGAAGTATGTATGTAGTATGTATGTATGTTGTATGAATGTAGTTTATATGTAGTATGTATGTTGTATGTATGTATGCTGTATGAATGTAGTATATATGTAGTATGTATGTATGTTGTATGAATGTAGTATATATGAAGTATGTATGTAGTATGTATGTAGTATGTATGTGGTATGTATGTATGTTGTATGAATGTTGTATTTATGTAGTATGTATGTATGTTGTATGAATGTTGTGTATATATATAGTATGTATGTAGTATGTATATATATATATATTTTTTTACATTCAACACATTAGCCGGATGATGGGACTACTACTGTCCCATCATTGGCTAATGTGTCAATCGCTGTCATTGTAGCAGGCATAGCCCGATGGGACTTGTAGTCCCATCGGACGATGCCTGCATACACACACAACCCCCGGCAGGCCCGCACAGACCCCCGGCAGTCCGCACAGACCCCCGACAGCCGGCACAGACCCCCGGCAGGCCCGTACAGACCCCCGGCAGCCGGCACAGACCCCCGGCATGCCCGTACAGACCCCCGGCAGTTCGCACAGACCCCCGGCAGCCGGCACAGACCCCCTGGCAGGCCCGTACAGACCCCCGGCAGTCCGCACAGACCCCCGGCAGCCGGCACAGACCCCCGGCAGCCGGCACAGACCCCCGGTAGGCCGCACAGACTCCCGGCAGTCCGCACAGACCCCGGCAGCCGGCACAGACCCCCGGCAGGCCCGTACAGAACCCCGGCAGTCCGCACAGATCCCTGGCAGGCCCGTACAGACCCCCGGCAGGCTCACACAGACCCCCGGCAGGCCCGCACAGACCGTGCATCATGATGACATCATTTCAGCAGCCAATCACAGCCTCAACAGTGGCTCATTGCATTATGGGAACTTCCGATTCCGGTATCCGATATTGTAAAAATATCGGTACTCGGTATCGGAATTCTGATACAGCGAATATCGGCCGATACCAGATATTTGCAGTATCGGAATGCTCAACACTAGTTGTGACAGATAATTATCCTTGGTTACTGACAGAAATTGGTTTCCTTTCTGAGATACGCAGGTTTCAGTTTCCCAGTCTATGTCGGGGTAGTTGAAGTCCCCCATAATAATCACCTCACTGTGATTTGCTGCTTTGTCTATTTGTTTCAATAATACATTTTCAGTGGTTTCTATTATTTGGTGGCTTATAACAAACCTCTAAGAGGATTTTATTACTTTTACTTCCTTGTATCTCCACCCATAGAGACTCCACCTCTTCATTTCCCTCTTGTATATCTTCTCTTAGTGTGGGCTTTAAATTGGCTTTATATATAGACAGACTCCACCCCCTTTCCTTTTTTTACGATCCCTCCTAAACAAATCATATCCTTGCAAGTTAGCTGCCCAGTCATAGCTGTCGTCTAACCATGTCTCAGTTATTCCTACTATGTCGTATTTTTCCTCATACATTACCAACTCCAGATTTTCAATCTTATTGGTCAGACTTCTTGCGTTGGTCAGCATGCAGGAAAGAAGTTTTGCTTCCTTTTTCTTAGCTTCCTTCTGAGTACCCTGTCTTGGGTCCTCTTTACCACATCTAGTATCCTTGATTAGTTTGTCCTTCTGCTGCATGTTCTTGTCTGCTGTTTTTCCTCCCATCCCCTGTTCTTCTAGTTTATAGCCCTCCTGATGAGTGTGGCAAGTCTTCTGGCGAATGTGTGTTTTCCAGGTTTTGTGAGGTGTATCCCATCTCTTGCGAGAAGTCCATCATAGAGGTAATTCACGCCATGGTCCAAGAATCCAAATCCTTGCTGCCTGCACCACCGTCGTAGCCAGTTGTTCACCTCTAGTATCCTATTCCATCTTCTGATGCCATGACCATCAACTGGGACGATTGATGAGAAAACAACCTGTACGTTCCGTTCCTTTATTTTCTTCCCCAGAATTTCAAAGTCTTCGCAGATAGTTGGTAGGTCATTTCTTGCCGTGTCGTTTGTGCCTACATGTATCAGTAGGAAAGGGTAGTCGTCCTTGGATTTGAGGATAGTTGGTATCCTGTTGGGCACATCCTTGATTTTTGCTCCTGGGAGGCAGCATACTTCTCGTGCGGTTATGTCTGGCCTGCAGATAGTTGCCTCCGTGCCCCTTAGTAGTGAGTCGCCCACAACTACCACTCTTCTTTTCTTTCCAGGCGCACTGCTTGTTGCTCGTTTCTGAGTGTCATTTGTTTCCGCTTTTGTTGACAGAGTAACTTTTGTTGATAGTGTGTCTTCTCTTGTAGATACGGTATCATCCTGAGCTGTGCCATTTTCGTTCTCCAGCATGAGGGCTTCATATTGGTTGCTAAGCTGTGTGGGTGGTGATGACTACTTGATCCGTTTGCTTCTTTTCGTCACATGGCTCCACTTTTCAGCCTCTGTATGTGCTCTGAAGCTTTTCTCCCTTTCCGTATCCTGAACGGTTGCTTCTGCTTCATCCAAGAAGTCCTCATGTTCTTTAATTACCTTCAATGTTGCTATTCTTTCTTCCAGTCCCTGCACCTTTTCCTCGAAGAGGGCAAGAAGTTTGCACTTCTGACAGGTAAAGTTGAGTTTTTGGGCCGGAAGATCCGTAAACATGTAGCATGTGTTGCAGGTGACCATGTGGATTTTCTTCTCCTCCATATTGCTGATGCAGGCTATGATGGGTGGAAACTCGCACGCCGTCAGGTCCCAGCGATCGATCAGCTTAAGGCGACTATTCTCCTCTTCCCAGAATGCACCGGAAATATGCAGATGACCTTCCTGCTTCTCCAATCCCTGGAGAAGCAGTAGCGTCTATCGCATTAGTATCTATGGCATCTATGTACTGATAGATGGAAAGACTGCCACCAACAGACACATATTGTATACCCACAAAAGGAGTGATATACTGAATATTGTTTCCCCTCAGTATTATGTGCTATTACCAATTCAATTGTATTAATTTAATTAAAGTTTTTTATTAGGGTCTTTAAAAAGGGGTCTTTAGTTGCCTTTGGCAAATCGTGTGTAATAATTTATCAATTCGAAACTCGCAGTTTGATAATACACAGATCATGTACTGCAAATATGCCAGGTACCCACATATACTGTAAGGGTAAGTGCACATGTTGCGGATCCTCTGCAGATCCGCAAGTGATTTACAGTACAATGTTATTCTATGGGGAAAAAAAAACGCAGTGCACATGCTGCAGAAATATTTGCACGGGAACGCAGCAGTTTATTTTCCGCAGCTTGTCAATTCTTTGTGCGGATTCTGCAGCGTTTTACACCCATTCCATTCTAGGAATCCGCAGGTGTAAAGATGCAGGCCAAATCCGCACAAAATACACAATAAGGCTGTGTGCCCACGTAGCGATTTTTAAGCATTTTTGCCGCAATTTTTGGCGCGAAAATGCTGCGAAAACGTTTAAAAATCGTGTACAGAACGCCCCCCATGCATTCCTATGGCATTCCGCACATGCTGTGCTAATGCTGCGCTTTTTTCCGCGGCGGAAACGCATCACGGAAAAAAGCGCAGCATGCTCATTCTTTTGTGCGGAATCGCAAAGAATTGCCGCGATTCCGCACCCATAGGAATGCATGAGAATCGCTTACTTCCCGCATGTGGCTATGCCCACCATGCGGGAAGTTAAGTGTCTCATGTGCGGTTGGTACCCACGGTGTGGAGGAGAGGAGACTGTCCTCCAGGCCCTGGGTACCATACCCCTGTAAAAAAAAAAGAATAAAAAATAAAAAAATCGGGGTATATTTACCTTCCGATGTCCCACGCTGCATTCCCGGCCTCAGCGTTCCCAGTAATGCCTTGCGGCAAGGCCCTGTAATGACGTAGTCTCGCGAGATCGCTATAGTAACGCGAGACCAACGTCATCACAGGTCCCGCAAGGCATTACTGGGAACGCTGAGGCCCGGGATGGCAGCGCGGGACGTCGGAAGGTAAATATACCCCGATTTATTTTTTTTTCTAGCATTTTAACATCCTATCTTTTACTATTGATGCCGCATAGGCAGCCTCAATAGTAAAAACCTGCTCACACTTGTCAAACACTATGTTTGACGAGTGTGACCAACCTGTCAATCACTTTCCAAGCGATGCTTCAAATCGCTTGGAAAGTGCTTGAATATCGCACGTGAAAATCGCGGCAAAATCGCAATCATAATTACGGTAAAATCGCGGTGAAATCGCGCGGAAAAAACCGCGCGATTTCTGGGAAGGAGTCCGGTTTTTAGTGAGCGTTTTAAAACACTACGTGGGCACATAGCCTAAATCTGCAGGAAAGGATGCAGATTCCACACGGAAAATTCCGCACAGCAATCCGCAATGTGTGCACTTACCCTTATTCCTCTGTCTTCACAAGTGGTTGCTGCTCAGACTTTGCTATAAAGATGGCTGTTAGTAAGGGAAGGTTCTCGTGACCGCTCTCTTCACATCTATAGAAAACGGTCAGATAAGAATTTGATCAAAGTGGCATCGATCTTTCTCGAACGTAGAGAGAAAATGAAAATATTTTTCCACCTTCTCCATTCTGTCTATGAAAATCAGAGCGCACCCAGATATCATCCGAGTGCGGTCCGATGGTTTTCACAGACCCATAGACTTGCATTGTAGATTTTGAGCTGACACACGGATCAAAATTGGACATGTCTTTTGATTTTTTTCTGCTGACCACTTGGTCCGAGGAAAAAAATCGGACATGTGCACAGCCCCATAGAATATCATAGGTACGAGTGCTAGACGTGAAAGCCACAGATGGCACACGTGCAAGAAACCGGACGCGTGCGTGAGCCCTATGTCTGAGACGTAAGAAAGGAGCGGCGTCAGGGTAGAGGAACATCAAGAAGATGGGGGGCTACCAGGCATGTTTCTTACATGGTCACTGACTGGAGGGGATCTACAGGCTTTATTACACACCTAGGATCAAATAACACAGGCAGTGGAAACACAAATATTAATTACTATGATTAGTATGACTAAAATACATTCTTGGGAAGTTTTCTAATAGGTGGAAAAATCCCCTATTATTTCGAAACAATAATCTGTGTCTCTTCCACCCTGGCTCCTGCAGACTGTGGGAGGGTCAGGAAGAGGCTGACACTGTGGGAAGTGGCTCTGTAGGTATAAAGAAGTTGCTTCCACTTTCTGGAGCAGACACTGCACAATCATGAGGGCTGCTGTGCTGCTGGTCACGGTGTGCCTGGCAGGGGCTTACACTCAGCTGGTGTGTGACCACCCTCCAAGAGACTGGTGCAGCACCTGGGAGATTGCTAAAGCCTGTAAGGTAAGAAGACTGAGGCACTGCTCACTCCTGGCAACACTCTCATTACAGGCTTTACTAGGCTTCTTTAAGTTACATTACTTTGTTATCCAAAGGTATTAATAGGTACTGCTGTATGATGGGGCAGGGGGGGGTACTGCTGTGTGGTGGGATGCAGGGGGGGGGGGGGTACTGCTGTGTGGTGGGATGCAGAGGGGGGGGGTACTGCTGTGTGGTGGGATGCAGGGGGGGGGTACTGCTGTATGATGGGGCATGGGTGAGGGTACTGCTGTGTGGTGGGATGCAGGGGGGGGTACTGCTGTGTGGTGGGATGCAGGGGGGGTACTGCTGTGTGGTGGGATGCGGGAGGGGGGTACTGCTGTGTGGTGGGATGCAGGGGGGGTACTGCTGTGTGGTGGGATGCAAGGGGGGGGGTACTGCTGTGTGGTGGGATGCAAGGGGGGGGGGGTACTGCTGTGTGGTGGGATGCAAGGGGGGGGGGTACTGCTGTGTGGTGGGATGCAGGGGGGGGTACTGCTGTGTGGTGGGATGCAGGGGGGGGTACTGCTGTGTGGTGGGATGCAGGGGGGGGGGTACTGCTGTGTGGTGGGATGCAGGGGGGGGGTACTGCTGTGTGGTGGGATGCAGGGGGGGGGTACTGCTGTGTGGTGGGATGCAGGGGGGGGGTACTGCTGTGTGGTGGGATGCAGGGGGGGGGGTACTGCTGTGTGGTGGGATGCAGGGGGGGGGGGTACTGCTGTGTGGTGGGATGCAGGGGGGGCAGGGCCGGACTGGGACTAAAATTCAGCCCTGGCATTTGAAGTTACACAGGCCCACTAGTCACATGGTGACTATATAATATCTTTGTACACTTGTAGTTTACAAGAAGTGAGAGGAGATTAACACGACTATATAACATGTAGCCAGAGCTGTGCCCAGTATTTCAGCTCAGTCCTATTTATTGCTCCTCCCAAATCTCTGTCCCCTTTTGTTTGCATGATTACAGAATTCCTGGCAGAACTGCTCTCTATTGGGCAACCAGACCCCCTGGTCATAGCCGCCCCTATCATACCTCCCAACTTTTGAAGAAGGGAAAGATGGACAAAGACTGCGGCGCACAGCGCGCCGCTGCAAATTTTGGCCACGCCCAGCCACACCCATTTCACAAATAGTCACACCCATGTCCACACCTAATCGCACCCATTTAGCACTGCTGATCACACTGACTGGTACTGAGGGCACAGTGGCTGGCATTATGGGCACACTGACTGGCACTAAGGAAGAGAGAAAACAGAGAGAGCGAGAAAGAAAGGGGAAAGAAAGAAAGAACAGCGAGAGACAAAGAAAGAACAGTGAGAGACAGAGAAAGAACAGAGAGAGAAAGAAAGAAACAACAGAGAGAGACAGAGAAAGAACAGAGAGAGAAAGAAAGAGGGGAAAGAAAGAACAGAGAGAGACAGAGAAAGAACAGAGAGAGAAAGAAAGAAGTAAAGAAAAGAAAGAAAGAACAGAGAGAAAGAGAGGAAAGAAAAAGAAAGAGGGAAAGAAAGAACAGAGAGAGAAAGAAAAAGAGAGAAAGAAAGATTCTACAAAGATACTATAGCAGCCCGGCTCCCATTGTAGTGCCCACCTGAGCCTCCCGGTGCAGGACCTATCATGATCCACTCACATGGCCGGCATCCCCGATTCCAAGGCGATCCTGCTGTCTGCGCTGTCGGAGGAGGACACGGTGATGGATCTGAAGCATTCCTGGTTCCGTCACAATCTCCTCAAGAAATTATCTCATTTCCGGTCAGCTTCCAGCATATCACTTCAGGTGGAACGTCATGTGTGTGATTTAAAATGCTCCTTAGGGCTCCGCCGTGTACTCCTGTGTCCGTGGGAAAAGCACGCTTCGTATGCTTTGTACACACTTGGCTCCACTCCGTACATCCCGTACACATATGGCTCCACTCCATACACACACGGCTCCACTCTGTCCACCTCGTACACGCGTGGCTCCTCTCCGTACACCTCGTACACACACGGCTCCGCTCCGTACACCTCGTACACACACGGCTCCGCTCCGTACACCTCGTACACACGGCTCCTCTCCGTACACCTCGTACACCCACGGCTCCGCTCTGTACACCTCGTACACCCACGGCTCCGCTCCGTACACCTCGCACACACGCGGCTCCGCTCCGTACACCTCATACACAAGCGGCTCCGCTCCGTACACCTCGTACACCCACGGCTCCGCTCCGTACACCTCGTACACCCACGGCTCCGCTCCGTACACCTCGTACACCCACGGCTCCGCTCCGTACACCTCGTACACCCACGGCTCCGCTCCGTACACCTCGTACACACACGGCTCCGCTCCGTACACCTCGTACACACACGGCTCCGCTCCGTACACCTCGTACACACACGGCTCCGCTCCGTACACCTCGTACACACACGGCTCCGCTCCGTACACCTCGTACACACACGGCTCCGCTCCGTACACCTCGTACACACACGGCTCCGCTCCGTACACCTCGTACACACACGGCTCCGCTCCGTACACCTCGTACACACACGGCTCCGCTCCGTACACCTCGTACACACACGGCTCCGCTCCGTACACCTCGTACACACACGGCTCCGCTCCGTACACCTCGTACACACACGGCTCCTCTCCGTACACCTCGTACACCCACGGCTCCGCTCCGTACACCTCGTACACCCACGGCTCCGCTCCGTACACCTCGCACACACGCGGCTCCGCTCCGTACACCTCGCACACACGCGGCTCCGCTCCGTACACCTCATACACAAGCGGCTCCGCTCCGTACACCTCGTACACCCACGGCTCCGCTCCGTACACCTCGTACACACACGGCTCCGCTCCGTACACCTCGTACACACACGGCTCCGCTCCGTACACCTCGTACACACACGGCTCCGCTCCGTACACCTCGTACACACACGGCTCCGCTCCGTACACCTCGTACACACACGGCTCCGCTCCGTACACCTCGTACACACACGGCTCCGCTCCGTACACCTCGTACACACACGGCTCCGCTCCGTACACCTCGTACACACACGGCTCCGCTCCGTACACCTCGTACACACACGGCTCCGCTCCGTACACCTCGTACACACACGGCTCCGCTCCGTACACCTCGTACACACACGGCTCCGCTCCGTACACCTCGTACACACACGGCTCCGCTCCGTACACCTCGTACACACACGGCTCCGCTCCGTACACCTCGTACACACACGGCTCCGCTCCGTACACCTCGTACACACACGGCTCCGCTCCGTACACCTCGTACACACACGGCTCCGCTCCGTACACCTCGTACACACACGGCTCCGCTCCGTACACCTCGTACACACACGGCTCCGCTCCGTACACCTCGTACACACACGGCTCTGTTACATCCACACTGTAAATCCTGACCCCACACATACTTACCTCAACCAGCACCATGACAACAGCAAAGCAGAGTCTTGCAGACGGTAGAGGCAGGCTGAGCGCACAGGACCTGTGATGAGGTCACAGGAGGGGCGGAGTCAGGGGTGACATGATCGGTGGTCTGGACAAAGGCTCCTGATCATGTGACCCCCTGACTCCTGCCCTCCTGTGACCTCATCACAGGTCCTGCGAACAGAGCGAGCAGGCAAGCGAGTGCGACGCTGTGAGTGGCTGCGGGGGGGAGGGGGTCTCATGCTAAGGCGAGGATGGGGTGCGAGGGGGGGGCGTGGCGGTTTATCTCCCTGCAGTGCAGGAGGAACTTGGAAACTATCACCGCCGTGCCCGCAGAGGGCTGGCGGCAGGAGCAACAGTGGCCACAGCAGCTGGCAAGCGGCCAGATGATCGGGTGCTGCCGCCCGCGGCCCACATGACAGCGGCCCAGCGGGAAAATGCCCGGTTGGTTATATTGCCAATCCGGGCCTGAGGGGGGGGGGGTACTGCTGTGTGGTGGGATGCAGGGGGGGGGGTACTGCTGTGTGGTGGGATGCAGGGGGGGGGGTACTGCTGTGTGGTGGGATGCAGGGGGGGGTACTGCTGTGTGGTGGGATGCAGGGGGGGGTACTGCTGTGTGGTGGGATGCAGGGGGGGGGGTACTGCTGTGTGGTGGGATGCAGGGGGGGGGGTACTGCTGTGTGGTGGGATGCAGGGGGGGGGGTACTGCTGTGTGGTGGGATGCAGGGGGGGGGGTACTGCTGTGTGGTGGGATGCAGGGGGGGGGGTACTGCTGTGTGGTGGGATGCAGGGGGGGGGTACTGCTGTGTGGTGGGGCACAGACTGACATGCTTACAGGACTACATGAAATCTTCACGGTTGTGTACGCTATGCAGGTAGCATTAAGCTATGTTCACATGTTGAGGTTTGGTGTGTGTGTGGGTTTTTTTTTTTTTTTCTTCTGCAGGCAAAACCTTCCTTCTCTCCTGGAAGTAAAGGAGTTGCTTGCAAAAAAACAGGTTTTGTTGTGCTTGGTGCCCAGGACCCCAAAAAAACATGATTCAACATCCTTAAGGCTTCTGCACAAAAACCTAATACTTGTGTTTTGTTTTGTTTTTTGCACTCACCCTTTGTTTCTTATGGGTGACATGACATGCTGCAGTTGTTAAAATATAGAAGTCCAAACTTCAGAGTTGTCAATTATTTGATAAAAACCTGGCCTGTACAGTATGCCGGGTGTGTGTCACAGATCAGGTGAGTTCACTTCAATACAGCCCATGGCCAGGTATCTGCTGAGTAACCGCTCATGTTCTTTGCACTTCTTTTCTCTCCCTCCCTTCTTTCAAGAGGTGTGTGTTTTGTTTTGAGGTTCCTTAAAGGGGCTGTCCTGTCCAAATTGATAAGCCTGCAGTCACTGTCTGCAGACTTATGAATCTCCCATGCCCCTCACGCACTGTCCTCTGCAGGGATTTGCTGGCTTCTGAAGCCACTGGGTATGTGTATATATATATATATATATATTTTCTCCCGATGCTATCGAGAGGGAAGTGTGTGTGTGGTATTTAAATGGTTAAAAGGCAACAATTCAAGATGGTTTAACCCCTTCATGACCAAGCCTATTTTGACCTTAATGACCAGGCCATTTTTTGCAATTCTGACCAGTGTCCCTTTATGAGGTAATAACTCAGGAACGCTTCAACGCATCCTAGCGATTCTGAGATTGTTTTTTTGTGACATATTGGGCTTCATGGTAGTGGTAAATTTAGGTTGATAATTTTTGCGTTTATTTGTCAAAAAATCAGAAATTTGGTGAAAATTTAGAAAATTTTGCAATTTTCAAATTTTGAATTTTTATTCTGTTAAACCAGAGAGTTATGTGACGCAAAATAGTTAATAAATAACATTTCCCACATGTCTACTTTACATCAGCACAATTTTGGAAACAAAATATTTTTTTGTTAGGAAGTTATAAGGGTTAAAAGTTGACCAGCGATTTCTCATTTTTACAATAAAATTTACAAAACCATTTTTTTTTAGGGACCACCTCACATTTGAAGTCACTTTGAGGGGTCTATATGGCAGAAAATACCCAAAAGTTACACCATCCTAAAAACTGCACCCCTCAAGCTACTCAAAACTACATTCAAGAAGATTATTAACCCTTCAGGTGTTTCACAGGAACTAAAGCAATGTGGAAAGAAAAAATGAACATTTTAATTTTTCCAACAAAAATTTTCTTTTAGCATCAATTTTTTGATTTTCACATGGGATGGGAAACAGGATAAAATGGATCCTAAAATTTGTTGGGCAATTTCTCCTGAGTACAATGATACCTCATATGTGGTCATAAACCACTGTTTGGGCGCACGGCATGGCTCAGAAGGGAAGGAGCGCCATTTGACTTTTTGAATGGAAAATATGCTGGAATATTTAGCGGTTGCCATGTCGTGTTTGGAGAGCCCCTGTGTGCATAAACATTGGAGCTCCTCCACAAGTGACCCCATTTTGGAAACTAGACCCCCCAAGGAACTTATCTAGATGCATAGTGATCACTTTGAACCCCCAGGTACTTCACAAATTGATCTGTAAAAAAAAAAAATACTTTTTTTTTTCACAAAAATTTTCTTTTAGCCTCAGTTTTTTCATTTTCACATGGGCAACAGGATAAAATGGATCCTAAAATTTGTTGAGCAATTTCTCCTGAGTGCACAGATACCTCATATGTGGTCATAAACCACTGTTTGGGTGCACGGCATGGCCCGGAAGGCAAGGAGCACCATTTGACTTTTTGAATGGAAAATTAGCTCCAATCGTTATCGGACACCATGTCGCATTTGGAGAGCCCCTGTGCACCTAAACATTGGAGCTCCCCCACAAGTGACCCCATTTTGGAAACTAGACCCCCTAAGGAACTTATCTAGACGTGTAGGGAGCACTTTGAACCCCCAAGTGCTTCACAGAAGTTTATAACGCAGAGCCGTGAAAATAAAAAATATTTTTTTTTCCTCCAAAAAAATGATTTTTACCTAGCAATTTTTTTTTTTCACAAGGGTAGCAGGATAAATTGGACCCCAAAAGTTGTTGTCCAGTTTGTCCTGAGTACGCTGGTGCCCCATATATGGGGGGGAACTATTGTTTGGGCACACGTAAGGGCTCGGAATGGAAGTAGTGGCGTTTTGAAATGCAGACTTTGATGGAATGGTCTGCGGTCGTCATTACGTTTGCAGAGCCCCTGATGTGCCTAAACAATAGAAACCCCCCCACAAGTGACCCCATTTTGGAAAGTAGACCTCCCAAGTAACTTATCTAGATGCCTGGTGAGCACTTTGGACCCCCAAGTGCTTCACAGAAGTTTATAACGCAGAGCCGTGAAAATAAAAAATTTTTTTTTTTCCTCCAAAAAAATGATTTTTACCTAGCAATTTTTTTTTTTTTCACAAGGGTAGCAGGATAAATTGGACCCCAAAAGTTGTTGTCCAGTTTGTCCTGAGTACGCTGATACCCCATATGTGGGGGATGACCACTGTTTGGGTACACGTCGGGGCTCGGAAGGGAAGTAGTGACATTATGAAATGCTGACTTTGATGGAATGGTCTGCGGGCATCATGTTACATTTGCAGAACCCCTGATGTACCTAAACTGTGGAACCCCCCACAAGTGACCCCCTTTTGGAAACTAGACCCCCTAAGGAACTTATCTAGATGTGTGGTGAGCACCTTGAACCCCCAAGTGCTTCACAGAAGTTTATAACGCAGAGATGTGAAAATAAAAAAATATTTTTTTTTTCCTCAAAAAAAATGACACTTAGCCAGCAATTTTTTTTTTCACAAGGGTAGCAGGATAAATTGGACCCCAAAAGTTGTTGTACAGTTTGTCCTGAGTACGCTGGTGCCCCATATATGGGGGGGAACTATTGTTTGGGCACACGTAAGGGCTCGGAATGGAAGTAGTGGCGTTTTGAAATGCAGACTTTGATGGAATGGTCTGCGGTCGTCATTACGTTTGCAGAGCCCCTGATGTGCCTAAACAATAGAAACCCCCCCACAAGTGACCCCATTTTGGAAAGTAGACCTCCCAAGTAACTTATCTAGATGCCTGGTGAGCACTTTGGACCCCCAAGTGCTTCACAGAAGTTTATAACGCAGAGACGTGAAAATTAAAAAAAAATAATTTTTCCACAAAAATATTTTTTTAGCCCCCAATTTTTTATTTTCCCAAGGGTACCAGGAGAAATTAGACCCCCAAAGTTGTTGTGCAATTTTTCCTGAGTACGCTGATACCCCATATGATGGGGTAAACCACTGTTTGGGCACACGTCGGGGCTTGGAAGGGAGGAAGCACCGTTTAACTTTTTGAACGCAAAATTGGCTGGAATCAATGGTTGCACCATGTCGCGTTTGGTGACCCCCCTGATGTGCCTAAACAGTGGAAACCCCTCAATTCTAACTCCAGCCCTAACCCCAACACACCCCTAACCACAGCCCTAACCCCAACACATCCCTAACCCTCTTTCCAAGCCTAACCCTCTTTCCAAGCCTAACCCTCTTTCCAAGCCTAACCCTCTTTCCAAGCCTAACCCTCTTTCCAAGCCTAACCCTCTTTCTCTTTTTAAGCCTAACCCTCTTTCTCTTTTTAACCCTAACCCTCTTTCTCTTTTTAACCCTAACCCTAAAATAAAAATAAAAATATTTTCTTTATTTTATTAGTTCTGCCTACCTATGGGGGTGATAATCGGGGGGTTTATTTACTTTTTCTTTCATTTTGATCACTGTAAGAGTGGCGGCGCCCATCATCCGGACCCGAGGGACACCGGGAGGGACGGGGGGACTCGGGGGGGGGGGGGGGGGGTGAGGGGGGATCGGAGGCTGGCGGGGAGCAGAGGGAATGGGAGGGGGGCAGATGATGACAGCGGCGGCAGATCGCCGCTGTCATTCAGTTGCGGGGGGGCGATCGCCGGTGGGGGGGGTGGAATCGGTGTCTCCAGCCATGTCCGATGCTACAGCAGCGTCGGACATGGCTGGATTGTAATGTTTCATCGATTTTAATTGAGGAAATATTACTATCGCTCTGATTGGCTGTTAAAAGTGAAACAGCCAATCAGAGCGATCGTAGCCACGTGGGGGCGAAGCCACGCCCCCTGTGGTGAATTACAAAGCCCCCTGTATCTGCGGGTCGGGTGACCTTTCAGTAACCCCGGTCACCCGACCCGCAGGGGGGCTTTGAAGTCATGACGCCACATAGGCGTCACTGGTCAGATTTGAACCAGGTTTCATGACGCCTATGTGGCGTCGTTGGTCGTGAAGGGGTTAACCAGCTGCTGTTACAATAAAATGAGGGCTGTATATCGCAGCGACCTCTTCTGAGTGTGATGTGCTTTCCACTCCTAAGCCCACTCCACGCTGCCACATGTGATAGCACTATTACATGTTGGTAAAGGGTTAACGTTGTAACTGACATTTAAATAAACAATCCAAAAAAAAGGTTATGGGGTTTTCTTATACACTGTTCCAAATTATTATGCAAAAAGAGTTTAGGAGTGATAAGGTTAGAATTATTTTGTCATTTAAACTCATTGATGGTGATGTGTGTCAGGGCTCTTTCTATCACTGAAAGCAATTGCAGATACCTGTGCAAATTAGTTTGGCAGGTGTGTCCAAATAAAGGCAAGACTACTTAAGAAGGCTGTTCCACATTATTAAGCAGCCTACATTTTTTGCCAAAATGGGAAAGAAAAAGGATGTGTCGGCTGCGGAGAAGCAACAAATTGTGGAGTATTTAGGTCAAGGCATGACTACAATCAACATTGCCAAGACACTTCATCGTGATCATCGCACAATCAGGAAGTATGTAGCCGATTCCCAGCACACACGTGTGTGCGCTGATAAGGAAAAATTGAGGACTCTTTCCAACAGGCAATTGTGTCAGGTTAAGGCTAGTTTCACATTAGCGTTTTTTTGCGCAGCGCATAAAAAACACAAACGCAAAACAAACGCGCGGTTTTTTTTTTTACATCATGTGCACGCTGATGCGTCAAAAAAACGCAGCGTTGCTTGCGTTTTACATGTGTTTTTGCACGCGTTTGTGGTTTTTTATGCTCATGCATTTTTAGGTGTGACATTTTTTCCATTGTCTAGAGAACATTCTAGACTTGTTTAACTCAAACGCATGCGCAAAAAAACGCAAGTGTGCGCAAGACCATGTGCACGCATGCGTTCCCATAGACTTCAATGTGGTGGTTTTGCGCATTCCATGCGCAAGAATGCGCATGCGTTTTTTTGCCGAGACAGGGCGCACCGAAAAATGCAACATGTTGCGTCTGGCGCGCCTGGCACGAAAGACAAAAAAACGCATGTGCACGAAAACGCTAGTGTGCGCAAGACCATGCGCACGTCATGTTAAACATAAGTGCGCACGATACTCTGCGCACAAAAGCGCTAATGTGAAGCCAGCCTAAAAGAGCAGCTGCAAAAATGCCTTGTCATAGCAGCAGACAAGTTTTTGAAGCTGCTGGTGCCTCCAACGTCCCCCGAACAACAAGATGCAGGGTCCTTCAGAGGTTTGCAGCTGTGCGTAAGCCATCCTGTCGACCATCTCTATCCACTGCACACAAGCAGAAACGGCTCCAGTGGGCCAAACGATACATGAAGACTGACTTCCAAACTGTTTTGTTCACCGATGAGTGCCGTGCAACGCTCGATGGTCCAGATGGATGGAGTGGAGGACGGCTGGTTGATGGACACCCCATGAAAACACGACTAAAGTGCCAACAAGGAGGAGGTGGAGTAATGTTTTGGGCTGGAATCATGGGGAGAGAGATTGTTGGCCCCTTTAGGATCCCTGAAGGGGTAAATATGAACTCCATAATCTATGTGGAGTTTCTAAAACAGCAATTCCTGCCATGGTTCCAAAGGAAGAACGTGCTTTCCGCAGCAAGATCATTTTCATGTGTGATAATCCACCGTCTCATGCTGCAAATAACACATCTGCATCTCTGGCTGCTATGGGAGGACAAACTTATGGTGTGGCCACCATCTTCCCCTGACCTCAACCCCATTGAGAACCTCTGGAGCATCATCAAAAGGAGTGTCTATGATGGCGGGAGGCAGTTCACATCTAAGCAACAGCTCTGGGAGGGTATTCTGTCCACATGCAAAACAATTGAAGCACAAACCATCCAAAAACTGACAAATTCAATGGACGAGAGAGTTCAGAAGCTTCTTTTGAGCAAGGGGTCCTGTGTGCAAATGTAACATCACCTAGAATCAAGTTTTGACTTGAAAACTGTCTGATTTCGTTTTGTAATAAGCTGATAATGATTATAATTTCACAATTGACCATTTTTTTGTTCAAAATAAAAAGGTTGAAAACTCTGCTGTGCATAATAATTTGGAACATGCATTTTGAGTGTTTTATTTTTAAAAATATACTGTTTTCATAGGCAGTTTGTTCAAAAACATTGCAATTATACTAGAATATTAGATGACTGGAAAATAACAATGACTGCAATTCATATAGGTAATTTAGAGAAAATATGAGGAAATATTTTTTTTGCATAATTTGGAACACAGTGTAGTGTGGCTCTACTTGGTGTTCAGGTTGTATATCCATACTGATCTGACTGCTGCTGGTCAATTTTACCCAAGTTCTCCTCTGGTGGTCAGTTCTCTGCATAGTGATTCACTTCATTAACTACTTATTGGGATAGGGTCTTGGAGATGGGAATACCCCTTTAAGCTTTCTCAAATATGATTTTGCACGTTCTCACCGCCCTGTGGTGCTGGAGATTATACACACTAAGGCCGGGTTCACAATAGCGTTCAGGGGCTTTGTGGAGGGCTGCGTACTTCCTCAGTTAAGCTCCGCATACTTCTGCATGCGTCCTGCACACCTATCTATACCGTTAGGTACGCAGGACATGCGGATGCTTTGTTTTGACCCGACCACATGGGAACGCAACAAGTTGCGTCTTGTGCGGATGGCAGAACTATGCCTCAACAAACATCCACATGTCCTGAGTACCCAATGTTAAAGATGGGTACGCAGGACGTATGCGGAAGTAGGCGGAGCTTAACGGAGAAAGTACGCAGCCCTCCACAAAGCCTCCGAACGCTAATGTGAACTTGGCCTAAAGTGCTCATTGCTCGAACCAAGCAATTCCTACTACTTGCATGCTCGTAATGAGTATAATGGATGTCAATGGGGAAGTCTAGCTTTTTCTGGTAGACCTAAAAGAGAGGTCTGAGGGGGATAATGAAAATGTTGGAGTAGAAATAGAACAGTATAGGGAAGACCCCCTGGAAGCATCTGCTGCTGAGAACAATGGTGTCATACTTTTACTCCACCTTTAAGGACTGACAATGAAACATTCCAAAACTACGATAAATTGCACTTTACAGGGAAAAAAGTTTTTAAACTTTTTTTTTTTTTTTTTTTTCCCTTTATAGCTTTATGATAGAAGCCCCCTAGAAAGTGCTTTATGTGGACAGGATCTGGACAGTGCATGGCCCAAAAGTTATGCCATCTGTGCATTAATGACACGGTGGCTAATGAAACCCCTGAATCTTCCAGTACCCTGAGGACTCTCTTTAGAGCTGAGGTAGAAAAGCACCTGGTCCCATTCAGGGGAACACCAAAGGGGATAGAACCGAGAGGTCACCGTTGGTATCTTCGGACGAGGGAGTTCTGCAGGACACTTCGGATTCTTCCTCGTCAAAGTGACTCGGGCTTTGGTTACTGCTTCCCCCTGGAATAAGTGGACAAATTAGTTAAGGCGGTGAGGTCCACGATGGGGTTGGTGGACCAGAAGCCTAAAAGATCGATCCAGGATATTATGTTCAGTACCCTGGGTAAGAGGAAGCATAGAACCTTTCCCATGAATGACCAGCTACAGTCTCATTACTAAGTAATGGGAAAAGCCAGATAAAAGGGGTCCCCTGCCACCTTCCTTTAAGAGAAACTACTCTTTGAAGATGAGGTGTCTTTGTCCTGGGGCAAAGCTCTCAGGTTGGATGTGGCCATATCTAAAGCCTCTAAGAGTTCACCCCTTCCTTTTGAGGACTCTGGGTTACTAAAAGACCCTCTTGATGGAGGGGTGGATACTTTTCTCAAAGCTACATGGGAATCGTCAGCAAGGGTGTTGAGGCCGGCCATCGCAGCAACTTGTACAGCAAGGTCTCTTATGGTATGGCTAAACACATTGGAAGATCAGGTGGGTAGGGATTCATCTACTGACGTCGTTAAAACTGCGCTGCTGATGATGAGGGGTGTAGTGGCTTTCCTAGCGGACGTATCGGCCGATTCAGCCAGGCTGGCCACAAGATCAGCTGCACTGTCTAGCGCAGACTGGAGGGCGGTCTGGTTAAAGAGCTGCCCCGGTGATGCTCAGACTAAAGAGAAGTTATGCTCCCTTTCCTGCGAAGGACAATATTTATATGGCCCAGCTCTAGATAACCTTTTGGAAAAGGCAGCCGAGTGTGAAACCACTGAAAATGTCTTGTATTCCAGGTTCTTCAAAGTAGCCACCTTTTAGCTTTGATTACTGCTTTGCACTCTCTTGGCATTCTTTTGATGAGCTTCAAGAGGTAGTCACCGGAAATGGTCTTCCAACAGTCTTGAAGGAGTTCACAGAGATGCTTAGCACTTGTTGGCCCTTTTGCCTTCACTCTGCGGTCCAGCTCACCCCAAACCATCTCGATTGGGTTCAGATTTGGTGACTGTGGAGGCTAGGTCATCTGGCGTAGCACCCCATCACTCTCCTTCTTGGTCAAATAGCCCTTACACAGCCTGGAAGTGTGTCTGGGGTCATTGTCCTGTTGAAAAATGATGGTCCAACTAAACGCAAACTGGATGGAATAGCATGCCGCTGCAAGATGCTGTGGTAGCCATGCTGGTTCAGTATGCCTTCAATTTTGAATAAATCCTCAACCGTGTCACTAGCAAAGCACCCCCACACCATCACACTTCCTCCTCCTTGCTTCACGGTGGGAACCAGGTATGTAGAGTTCAACCTTTTCTGCGTCGCACAAAGACACGGTGGTTGGAACCAAAGATCTCAAATTTGGACTCATCAGACCAAAGCACAGATTTCCACTGGTCTAATGTCCATTCCTTGTGTTCTTTAGCCCAAACAAGTCTCTTCTGCTTGTTGCCTGTCCTTAGCAGTGGTTTCCTAGCAGCTATTTTACCATGAAGGCCTGCTGCACAAAGTCTCCTCTTAACAGTTGTTGTAGAGATGTGTCTGCTGCTAGAACTCTGTGTGGCATTGACCTGGTCTCTAATCTGAGCTGCTGTTAACCTGCGACTTCTGACGCTGGTGACTCGGATGAACTTATCCTCCGCAGCAGAGGTGACTCTTGGTCTTCCTTTCCTGGGGTGGTCCTCATGTGAGCCAGTTTCTTAGTAGTGCTTGATGGCTTTTGCCACTGCACTTGGGGACACTTTCAAAGTTTTCCCAACTTTTCAGACTGACTGACCTTCATTTCTTAAAGTAATGATGGCCACTTGTTTTTCTTTACTTGGCTGCTTTTTTCTTGCCATAATACAAATTTGAACCGTCTTTTCAGTAGGACTATATGCTGTGTATCCACCAGACTTCTGCACAACACGACTGATGGTCCCAACCCAATTTATAAGGCAAGAAATCCCACTTATTAAACCTGACAGGGCACACCTGTGAAGTGAAAACCATTTCCGGTGACTACCTCTTGAAGCTCATCAAGAGAATGCCAAGAGTGTGCAAAGCGGTAATCAAAGCAAAAGTTGGCTAATTTGAAGAACCTAGAATATAAGACATATATATCTTCAGCGGTTTCACACTCTTTGTTAATTATATAATTCCACATGTGTTAATTCATAGTTTTGATGCCAAACTTTTGGTCTGTACTGCGTGTGTTGTGTGTTTATAAATTTTTTTTTTTTTTCAAGCTAGCGGAAGGCAACATCCTATCACTGTTGGCCCTGGTTCTTCCGGCTGAGGAGTATGTCAGTCACAGAACCCTGGGTTCTTCCGGCGGTCCCGGACCTTCTAGCTCAAGGGCCTGTGCATCATCCTCAGGTGACTGGGCTGCACTTAACAGCCTGGAACTTGAGGCCAGTGCTAGAGATGGTAGGGGATACTTAGCGATCCTGACTTCCACCTTGCTTGTAGGAAACCGGTCACTACAAGGATTTATGGTAGGACTTGGAAGAGATTTCTGTCATCTACAAGGTGTTCTCCAGAAGGGAAGGTACCCCCTGAGAGAGATCCTGGAGTTCCTTCAAAAAGGACAAGATCAGGTCCTAGCACTAAGAACGTTAAAGGTGCAAGTGTCCACACTGGGGGCGCTTTATAACTACAACTTAGCAGGTAATGTGTGGGTGGTTAGATTCATTCAAGGCCTGCACTAGATCCAGACTAGCCCTGATAGCCAGGGTCCCTCCATGGGACTTGAACTTGGTACTTAATGCCTTGACTTGACCCCCCCCATTTGAGCCATTAGCAGATGCATCCATAAGTTTAAAACCATATTCCTGTTAGCCCTTACATTGGCACGTAGAATTGGTGTGGGGAAGGTGACTTGACGGACAGACGTGACTGGTAGTGGGAGGGGACGGTTTGTGCACAAGAAACGGAGATTGAAAGGATAGAAGGGTGACAGCTGGGAAAGGTGGATAGGAGTGCAGTACCTAGAAATGACCACAAGATGGCAGACGGGGGTAGCTTAGGACTCAACATCAGCTTATGGCTTGAGTAACGCTTAGTCATGGGGGGTGGGGAGATGGGAATTCCCAGTGAGAGAGGGGATAAATAGAACAGGATAGGGTTCCAGGGAGGAGCTCGGTAGAAGAAGGTGAAGAGAAAAGAGCTCGACCGGGGGACGGACAGCAAAGAAGTCAGGGGGGTGGCCCTGACCTGACGGACCGCAGGACAGATGAGGCCCCGGGGGTACCGATTGGACGACTACCTCGGGCAGGTGAAGCGCTGGCGGTAGATTGGTCTAGGAAAGCCCCAGCGAAAGATCCGTGAGGGACGTTTCTTCAACTGGTGCAAAGGTGCAGGTACCCGGGCCTGGAGATAGAGAACAGAAGAAGCTGCGGTGCGTGGTTGTGGTCGTCAGGAGGACGACAAATAAATCCGGAACTGTTACTAGTGAAATCTGTGCCTGCCTCGTCCTTGCATTGCCTGGTGTCTGTCATCCGGACAGGGTAAGCAGTGGTCTTCCCCGCCCCCTACCACATTGGGGACATACAGGCCCTTTCAGCAGATCCTCCCTTCCCAGTTGTAATGAAAGGCTGGATCAGGCTTCAGGGCTACTCTACTTGCACAAAGTAGTGTAGAGGTTCCATAGATTGCAAGAGAGATCCCTTGTGTCCTCACCCAAAAAATAAGGAAAATGTCATAACCTAGATGTCCGGAGGTGTCGCCTTCACTATTTGCAGGCAACAAAGTCTTGTAGGAAGGATAGGGCTCTGTTTATCTCCTTCCAGGGTTCTAGGAAGAGGATGGGAGCCTCGATGGGTACCCTATCCAGGTGGATAAGGGAAGCGATCAAGCTGGTCTATATATGTGTGGGAAGACTGGGCCTGGACGACCTGAGGGCCCACTCTACAAGGGCGATGGCAACCTCTTTGGGCAAATGTCTACCGAGCAAATCTGTAAGGGAGCTACGTGGTCATCGCCATCCACCTTTTTATAGTCGCTATAGACTGGATCTTTCTGTCTCTTCTGATTTCACTTTTGGGAAAAGGGTTCTACAAGCTGTGGTCCCTCCATGATAGAGTAATTCTCTCATTGTTGCTGTCATGGGTGCTAGAAAAACACATATATTACTTGCCGGTAATGTGTTTTTACGAAGTCCATGACAGCACCCATATATTCCCCCCTGTTACTAAGTTTTCACCCCTTGGTTGTTGTATATAGCTTCCACTTTTTTACATATATATAATTTTAAGAAGTGCCAAAAACTAGGAAACGCCCTGTATTGGTAACGGTATATAACATGGATGTAATCCAGATTATGGAATACTCTGAGCAATATAATAACATGGGAATGTGCACACATTTAGTAAAACTTCTGCATCTCTTGGCAGGAAATTGTTGCACCATTGAGTAAAGTCAATGGTTCAAAAGTGCAGAGAATTGACATGCTGCTGACTTATTTTCTGCACCAAATCTGCAAGTCCAAAAATACTTACGGTAACTTGTGCATGACACTCTAGGGTTCTCATTCACTTTGTTGGCATCAGGTTTTGATTCAGGCTTTGTGACATGCACTAAACCTGCAATGTCTGCAAGCAAGCCTGAAATTTTGAACGAATTTTGAGGCTTGTATAACAATCTACCCAAGAATATGTAATATCCTATGGATGAGCAATATAATACCGATGCATAATTTTTTTTTTACTTGTATACCACCAAAATGTGACAAGGCACACAATCTCTGGATGAGTAATCTAATTGAAATATTTTTCAACAATTTTTTTGAGTCTTACATACCACCATAATGCAATAATAACCATGTTAAACTGTAGATCCATACAATTTAATTTGGTTATTGCATTAGTGGTATGTAAGACTCAGTGTAGAAATCACTGAATCCATACAGAAATTTAGAAAGTAAATATTTTGTAAGTGTAGTTGATGTACTTATACAGTCCTAAAGGCTTTGCAGAAAGTTTTTGTCTAGCTTTGCACTATAGTTATCCATAGTCCCCTGAGGGTATGTTCCCATGGTCAGGAATGGCTCAGGATTTGACTCAGGTGAAATCTGCACTAAATCTACATCTGAGGTCACAGGCAGGTCACCTGCGTTTTTGATGCTTTTTTTTTTTTTTTTTTTTTTTTTCATTGCATGCGTTTTGTTTTGCTTTTTGTCACTTGAAATAAAGCTAATTGAAAGTTGGCTTCTGGGAAGGAAAAAAAAAATGATTTCCTGTCTGCAGATATATTGGGGTATGTTGCCACAGCCGGTAAACCCTTGCGTACATCCGCAACGTCCAACCCGCAGCATCCAGCTGTTACAGCATAGTGGATGGGATTTTTTTGAAATCCCATCCACTATGCGTGCACCAATGCCCGCTGCTCACCTGCAGAGACGGACATGCGGCACATCTTTATAGACCACAGCATGTCAATTTATGTAGCGGAGACGCTCCGTCTCCGCTGTGTAATTTACCCATAGTTTCCTACAATGCTCTGCTGGAATTTTAGACCTTTCTTCTTTGGCAAACTGATCCAGGTCCCTGATATTTGAAGGGTGCCTTCTCCAAACTGTCATTTTTAGATCTCTCCACAGGTGTTCTATGGGATTCAGGTCTGGACTCATTGCTGGCCACCTTAGAAGTCTCCAGTGCTTTCTCTGAAACCATTTTCTAGTGCTTTCTGAAGTGTGTTTTGGGTCATTGTCCTGCTGGAAGACCCATGACCTCTGAGGGAGACCCAGCTTTCTCACACTGGGCCCTACATTATGCTGCAAAATTTGTTGGTAGTCTTCTGACTTCATAATGCCATGCACAAGGTCAAGCAGTCCATTGCCAGAGGCAGCAAAGCAACCCCAAAACATCAGGGAACCTCCGCCATGTTTGACTGTAGGGGCCATGGTTTTTTTTCTTTGCCTCCCTTTTTTTCTTTTTCTCCTGTAAACTCTATTGATGCTTTTGCCCAAAAAGCTCTACTTTTGTCTCATCTGACCAGAGAACATTCTTCCAAAACGTTTTAGGCTTTCTCAGGTAAGTTTTGGCAAACTCCAGCCTGGCTTTTTTATGTCTCGGGGTAAGAAGTGGGGCCTTCCTGGGTCTCCTACCATACAGTCCCTTTTAATTCAGACTCTGACGGATAGTACGGGTTGACCCTGTTGTACCCTCGGACTGCAGGGCAGCTTGAACTTGTTTGGATGTTAGTCGAGGTTCTTTATCCAACATCCGCACAATCTTGCGTTGAAATCTGTCAATTTTTCTTTTACGTCCACATCTAGGGAGGTTAGCCACAGTGCCATGGGCTTTAAACTTCTTGATGACACTGCGCATGGTAGACACAGGAACATTCAGGTCTTTGGAGATGGACTTGTAGCCTTGAGGTTGCTCATGCTTGCTCACATTTTGGTTTCTCAAGTCCTCAGACAGTTCTTTGGTCTTCTTTCTTTTCTCCATGCTCAATGTGGTACACACAAGGACACAGGACAGAGGTTGAGTCTACTTTAATCCATGTCAACTGGCTGCAAGTGTGATTTTAGTTATTGCCAACACCTGTTAGGTGCCACAGGTAAGTTACAGGTGCTGTTAATTACACAAATTAGGGAAGCATCACATGATTTTTCGAACATTGCCAATACTTTTGTCTACCCTCTTTTTTTTATGTTTGGTGTGGAATTATATCCAATTTGGCT
This sequence comes from Dendrobates tinctorius, assembly GCF_039654945.1. Classification (NCBI taxonomy): domain Eukaryota; kingdom Metazoa; phylum Chordata; class Amphibia; order Anura; family Dendrobatidae; genus Dendrobates; species Dendrobates tinctorius. Next base: position 95,765,272 of record NW_027361679.1, on the reverse strand, counting down.
TTAGGACAATTCTCTTTGTTTTTTCATTTAAGACAAATTAAATGAAGATGATAATACCAAAGAATTTGTTTGCAATAATTTTCAGGAAGAAACTGAGTATTATCAGACAGACAGAATTGCACGGGTGTCAATACTTTTGGCCACAACTGTATGCTGTAACATCTGGCCACTGCAGGATTGACACTGCGGATGTATGCAGTGTCCATCCCGCAGTGTTTACTGACCATGCAAACATACCCTGAAAGGCAACAACTTACAGGTCTCATTCAAATATTGAATATTACAAACACTTTTTGTGCCGCTGTCATCTGGTGTGGGCCAATCCAGCCTTTGTTCATTTTGTTGAGTGAGCCTGTCAGCATTCCCAGTTGACAAGCCTGTCTATTATGACCTGCCCCCCTCCTCAGGAGCACTAAAAACCCATTTGTGGCAGGGCAGCACAACACCTCCAAGGCAGAGGGACAGTTCCTGTCAGACTTTGAGACCCCAATAGTGGAAAAGACGCAGAGGAAGTAGGGAGTACGCTGGTTTGGTCGGCCAGGTATTGCTTGACCATCTTTAAAAACTTTTTCCCCTCCTCCCAAGACAGTACCACCTAAGGCTAGTTTCACACTAGCGTTCAGGACGGCTACAGATGGCAGCCTACTTCCTCCTCCTTTCCTCCATGAAGCTCCGCCTACTGCCGCAGGCATCCAGCGTTTCCCTGCATACCTAGCTTTACCATTGGGTATGTAGGGACATGTGTTGTATGCAGATGCGTCCGCATGCGGCGATTTGACTTGTGCAGCGACCACATGGAAACGCAAAATTTTGAAAAGTGAAACTAGCCTTAGAGAGATCCATCAAGGACATGCAAACCTGCTAAATAAAAGGGTGGTATATCTCCTTCACATCAGTTTGTTTTCCTGTCCTTGAGGGAAGCTAGAGTGGTATGGTTTGGACTTGCCCAGGTCCATGGACAGGAAGCCTTCTGGCCAACAGTGACATGTCCAGTCTGGGTGTGCAGGCAGAGACCTCTTGATTAAAGTCTATTGCTGACACAAGGTCCCTGGTCTCCGCATGCTGGGGATGTTGGAGTGCCCCATGCTAAGTGCATCGGGACATGCTGCCGGGTCTGAGGGGGTTCGTTGAAGGATCAGGCGCATCCCTGTGATGAGCCCGCCAGAAAGCATTGGCCGCACGGGTATGTGCACGGCAAATACAGGAAAATCTGGCACACCCTGGTGACACAGCATGCCACAAAGCAAGCGGTGACCCAGTCTGCACATGCACAGGGCTAGCTGAGGCTCCCTGCACACAGCGTGACGGATCAAGTCTGACTCTGTAGAAGCTGGGAAGGGGCCAGAAAAAATGGAGTTGGTGGCAGGAGCATCCCGTGTGTGTGTGTGTGTGTGTGTGTGTATATATATATATGGTCACAAGATGGCAGCAGCTTCAGCCTGGATAATGGATGCACTTCAGGAGCATCCACCATCAGGGACACAGCAGTGGCAGTTTGAGAAATGACAGCAAGACCAGCCAGAGGAACAGGGCAGGTCGTGAGCCCACTACCTCCAGGGGAGAACAAGTATGTGAACTGATCCAGCCTCCCTCTTCAGCACCCTAGACACTGAACGGCAGATTGGTGATTGATCTTCGTGAAAGTTCACCATGTTAAATGGCCCTTTCTCTTGGTGGTGGTGTTTTTTTTTTTTTTTTTTTTTTTTTTTTTTTTTTTTTGACCTGGTTGAAATCAGAAACCCTTCTTAGATGAAAGCCCCAGCCTTGCCTTTGATTTACAATCCTTAATTAAATCAGAAGCTAAAGACTCCCTAAAATCTGATTAAGCAGAGGGCTATTGGGGGGGGGGAAAGAAAAAAGCTGCAGACATATTATTCAGATAGGCTAGTTTCTGACTAGCATTTTTGGCCGCAGTGCATGGCGCCGCTAAGCCCCGCCCCCTCCGGTCATCTCCGCCTAGTATCGCATATCGCTGAATAGGGTACGCTTGCCGTGCGCTAGTAGGATTTTGCGTGCGCTGCGCCCTTCTGACGGTGCGCCGACGTGTGCCGAACGCACCATGTTGCATTTTGGTGTGCTCGGCGCACCGTTAAAAGGACACAGCGCACGCAACATCCTACTAGCGCACGGTCTGCGCACCCTATGCTAAAGATAGGGTGTGCAGATCGCATGCAGCGACGTGCGATACTAGGCGGAGATGACCGGAGGGGGCGGGGCTTAGCGGCGCCATGTGCTGCGGACCAAAACGCTAGTCTGAAACTTGCCATAGAGATGTGTCAAACTCCTCTTCTGTCTCCTCCTCAGATAGTGATACAAGGGGTAGGCCGTGTTTTCCGGTGGAAGACGGACAAGTTTGGTAAAGGCGATCAGAACAACCATGGGTATATCGGATTGTAAAACCCCTAGTCCAGGGCATCATGTTTGGGGGGTATTCTCTTCATGAAGAGGAAACTGCCATGTGGGATAAAACCACTTAGGTTTGCAGCAGGACATACATAAAAAAGAGGGCGACTTAGTGGTTGGAATTTGAGTGTGGTGGGTTTTTTTTTTTTTTTTTTTCTCCAAGGGGTCCTTGGTCATATCAGATCCAGGATGTTAACGTGACAGACTCAAGCTCCAAGGGATGGGGACCACATCTCAGAGATTGCCTAGTCCAGGGAGTTTGGTCAAAGACCAAGAGACTATTCCTCAAATATGCAAGTTGTTGCAGGAAGAAATGCAGAGATAAATCTCCATTCCCACCTTCAAAGGCATCATATTCGCATCATGTTAGACAACCAGATAAACGGTTGCCTGTATCCACCATCTAAGGGACTTGAGATCATGCCCTTTTATGTGGGTAACAGAAGAGACCCTTCAGTTCGCATAACATCAGTTGATTCTGACAGCACATTGCACATAAAAGGGAAGGAAAACAAAAGGGAAAACTTACTCAGTCAAAATGCACTAAGGCAAGGGGAATGGAAATTTAATTCAGTGGTATTTCAACAGATTGGCACAGTGGGGGTAGGCAGGGATAGACCTGTTTGCGAGGAAAACTGAAAACTTCTGCTTTCTGAATCCACGAGAAAAACCCTATGCAGTGGACGTGCTGCACATTCCCTGGGACTTCAAACTGCCTTTTTCCCCCGTTGAAGGTCTGGGAGGAGCGAGCGAGGATCACTTTGATTGCTCCATTCTGGCCCAAGAGACCATGGTTCACATGCATGAGGATGTCTGTATCAGATTCATGGGTCCTCCCAGATGTTCCATATCTCCTCAGGCAGGACCCAGTTTTCCCTCCTCAAAGATCGGGCCTTCATTTGACGGCCTGAAGTTTGAAAAGGCATTATTAATCCAAAAAGGCTTCTTCCTGAGCTTAGTCTCTACTCTGCATAAAAGCAGAAGGTTGGTAACAACTAGAATATATGGTAGAACATGGGAAAAGTTCTTGTCTAGTTTGGCACAATCCTTGAAGTGCAATTCCTGTAGAGGCCATATTAGAATTCCTCCAGAAATGTATGGAAATGAGCATGGCTACTAGCACGATTAGGCCATTTGCACACTGATTATTTGGTGAGGTGTGGGTTCCCCCCCCCCAGCATTTGTAAGCCAAAACCAGGAGTGGAACAGTCAGAGGAAATGTATAAAAGAAACATTTGCACCACTTCTGCATTATTTTTATTTTATTTTTTTAACCCTCTCCTGGTTTTGGCTTACAAATACTGGGGTAAAAAACTCACGAAATACTGAACGTGTGCATGTGGCCTTAAGGTGCATATGTCGACCCTAGAGGCCTTGTATAGTTATAATTTGGCAGCAGATAGGTGGATAGTTGGGTTCATCAAGGCATGTGACAGATCTAGACCGACATCTGTTGAAGAATGCCTCCCTGGGATCTAAACCTGGTCTTTGGAAGTGTTAACAAAACCTTCCTTTTGAGCCTTTAGAAGAATTTAAGAGTCTTATCTCCTATAAAAACTGATGTTGATGGCCCTAACTTCAGCCCACAGAATCGGTGACATACTGTACAGTTGCTATCGGTTAACCACCTACACGGGTCACTGAATAGATGCTGGGTCCTATTATCACTATATCTTATGAAATGTGCCTCTGAATTCCATAGGAGCCAGGAAATTGTTCTCACCCCCCCCCTCCCCTTTTTAGGATTATGTAACTTTTTTTTTTTTTTTTTTTTTTTTTTAAACTGGTCGTGGTAGAACACTTGGCTATAGCAAAACCATGAAGGAGTGAATCCTTATTTCCTTCAAGGGGGTTAGGAAAGGCCTCAAGGTAACAGGGGGTACCAAAGCTAGATAGATCAGGAGCACCATTAGCTTAGCCTACTCCTAGCAATGTATCAGTTCCCAAGAATTTAAGGTTTTCACCAGGGCCGTGGCTGGGCTGAGAAGGTGTGGGTGTCTTATCGACATATGTAAGGCAGTAACATGGTCCTCTCCTTCCACGTTCTATAAGCATCAACTTTATCTGTCCTCCTCTGCTTAGCTGTCCTTTGGTGTTACAAGTTGAGGGAGGTGATCCCTCCCTAAGATGTGTTCTATATAAATCTCACAGGTGACATGGTCATGGGAGAAGGGGGGGGAAAAAAAATCTTACCAGTAATGTGATTTTACAGAGCCTATGACCGGACCTTTTTATATTTCCTCCCTCTTTCACTTCTTGCTGTGCACTATGTATGGCTGTATAGTTAGAAATGTTGTTTGATGGTTGTATTAATGACTGTCTGGAGGTCCTCTCATGCTCTGAAACCCAACTGATGTGGATGCGAGGTACTGGCCTTTTATTCACTAGGTTTCCTGTCCTTGATGGGCTGAAACCCTCTCAAGTGATGCTGTCACGGGCTCAGTGAAATCCTGTTACCGGTAAGTAACTAAGATTTTCGATCCTTGTCATCAGGCCCTGGACGTTGGGCTGGAGTCGTGAAATTGTCCCCCTGCCTCTGCTGTCTCTATGGTTTCTCCTTGGACAAGGAAGTTTGCCGCCTATCATTAGCGCTACTAGTGGGAATTTTTTCAACATATTTTCCACAATGGCCTTCTGGTACAGCACTATTTTAGAAGACCTCTCCACCTCCAAAAGAGATGTAAAGTTCTTCCCCTTTTTTTTTTTTTTTTTTTTTTAACATCATTTATGTTGCTTTTGTAATGAAGTTGCATATTACAAGTTATAAACGTTGCATTGAATTGTTACAAAGAACATATTTAAACCTGCTTATCACCTAAGCCTGAATAGAAGCAAAACTAAACTTTTATTTGTTATCAAACCCCCTTACGTCCACATTTTCATAGATTACATTGACTGAAATCAGACACCTTATCTCCAGCTCCAGGTTATCCTCCATATAGCTCATATAACACATTTCAGTTTACCCAGATTACCACTCAAATCCTCTAATAGATACCAATCCAAATCCAGTAAAGTTCTTCTCGTAGCGTGGGTCTAGCAGGGTGAACAACCAGTATGGTGTGTGGGTTTTTTTTTTTTTTCCCCCCCGGCCAAGATGAATGTAACTTGAGTCATGTGGAAAGGCAGCAGTACATAAAGTTGGTTAAGCTTCATACAGCGATTACTTCCATGACTCCTCTTCCTCCTTAGCCTACCCTCGTAGGTGAGGTGGGATGCAGGCTGTGTTGCGCTAGTCACCAGTTCCTACTCGGCATCTACCTCCTTCATTTTTACCCAATCAACGCTGAGCAGATGAGGCTGTGCTGGCTAGAATCTCTGTGTTATGTCTTCCTCCATCTCCACCTGGTCCGCATGCAAAGCTTCATGTTTAATTGTGAGCAGCGCCTGTTTAAGTAGGATAGTTGCGCTGACTATGGCATAATTGCTGCTCACCATCCTTGTGTAGTCCTTAAAGTTTTGGAGAACCTCACAAATGTCAGACATACATGCCCACTCTTATGTGCGGAGGCTTACCCGAATATCAACAGGTGTTTTGGAGCTGGTACTCATCCACTGGCCTCTGCTGCTTACACTCCACATGCTGTCAAGGCTTTGTGGAGTTCCAGTATGTACACCAGTCGGTGAGCTGGCACTTGAATGCTCTGCCAGGGTGGCTACAGTTGTATCCAACTTGCAGAAATGACTGCAACAGGGCACCTGGGTGCACCACTTTATAAACACACAAAATGAACAGTAGGTGCTGCAGAATGTATGGAAACAACATGTTTGCGCTCCCAGACTTCAATGGTCTTACCAGTAAACACCCATATACGGGCGATGATGTTAGACAAATGGGAGGAAGCAGAGAAGAGATTGACTATCCCCAGAGATTTCAGGCTTCGCCTGCCGTTTGACCCAGAGGAGGTCAAGATCTGGGAAGAGGTTCCTAAAATAGATATCCCAGTAGCTAAAGTATCTAAAAAGACAGCTATTCCGTTCGCGGACTCCTCAAGCTTAAAGGAGCCCCTAGATCGGAAGGCAGACTGCCTCTTAAAGAGGGCCTGGGAGAGTTCAGCAGCGGTCATAAAAACAAATATAGCCACGACATCAGTGGCACGCTGCATGCATCTATGGATAGATGATTTGGAGGAGCACCTGTCGGATAGAACTCTGAGAGAAACCATCTTGAAATCCCTTCCCTTACTAAAATTAGCTACGGGGTGTTTGGCTGACACCTCAGCAGAGTCCGTTAGGTTCTTGGCCAGAAGCCAATCCCTGTCCAACACAGCCAGAAGGGCTATCTGGCATAAAAGTTGGTCAGGTGACATGCAGTCATGCTACCCCAAAGGGGGCGAAGGTAGAAATGGGAACAGAGATACCATCTTCTCCGGCCCAGGGTCTAGCTCCCAGAAAAAATGACTCCACCAGAGTAGGAGGGGCGATTGCTCAAGTTCAGGGGAGAATGGTGGGGGGGTTACCACCAGCCCCGGGTACTACAGGTCATTTCTCAGGGGTACAGGATAGAATTCAACTACCTACCCCCGAACAGATTTTTAGTGACCAGCTCTCAACTCTGTCTGACTTCCCCCATGTGGTTGGATATCCAGGACCTCCTAGAATTGGAGGCGATCATGCCAGTACCCGCCCAAGAAGAAGGGAGAGGACACTACTTGAGCCTCTTCGCAATAGAAAAACCGTCGGTGGAGACCAGAACCATAATAAATCTCAAGCCCCTAAACAAGTGGGTAGCATACAAACGCTTCAAGGTGGAATCAATAAGATCCACGATTCCTCTGCTGGGAAAAGTGGTGGTAATGTGCACGCTCAATCTAAAAAATGCGTACTACCACGTCCCCATCCACCCAGACCACCAAAAATATCTCAGGTTTGCGGTCGAAAAGGAGGGCAGGATACACCACTACCAGTTTCGCTGCCTCCCCTTCGGCCTAGCATCAGCCCAAAGAGTCTTCACAAAATTAATGGTAGAAGTAGTGGCCTACCTAAGAACTCAAAACATCACGGTGGTCCCGTACCTAGACGACTTCTTAATCATAGCAGATTCAGCAGCTCGGGGTTGACTGTCAGTCCTCGATCTCCACGCTGCAAAGGTTGGGTTGGGTCATAAACTGGTCAAAATCAGATCTCATACCCAAGCTCAGAATAAAATTTTTGGGGGTCATGCTGGACTCGGAAAGAAGAATGTCCTATCTCCCAGAGGGGAAGCAGACCAGCATGCCAAAGAAGATTCGTCAATTCTCAAAGAACCGGGTATCGATCAGAGATGCAATGAGGATCCTGGGGCTGATGACTTTGTGCATTTCCTGTGTCAGTTGGAGTCAATTCCACTCCTGAAAACTACAACGGGCAGTCCTAGCATCCTGGGACAGAAGGCAGGACTCACTGGACAAGAAAATACAGTTAATCCCCCAGGTCAGAAGGTCGCTGCTGTGGTGGATCGTCCCGAGAAACCTAAAAACCGGTGTCTCATGGATTCAATCTCCAGAAATCGTAGTGACCTCGGACGCGAGTCTGTATGGCTGGGGTTGACATGTCGGAGGAGGGTACTACCAGGGACAATGGAGTCCAGAGGACAGCAACAGGTCCTCTAACTTCAGGGAACTACAGGCGGTCTGGAAGGTACTACTCGTCGCCCTGTCTCTGGTGAAGAACAAGCATGTCAAAATACTGTCAGACAATACCACGACAGTAGCCTTTCTCTGCCACCAGGGCGGACCAAGACGCCCGGCACTTCAGGGCTTAGCAGAACAGATCTTCAGTTGGGCGGAAAGAGAGGTCCTCTCAATCTCGGCAGTACATCTGGAAGGCACCAGGAACCAAGTTGCAGACTTCCTCAGCAGAATAAGAATAACCGCGACCAGGGTGGATTTGATTTAAATCTAACTGATTTAAATCACTAGTCAGTAAGGCTTGATTTAAATCAGTGATTTAAATCAAAGTTTCTACCTAAACTAGTTCTTGCTACTTTAACATGCAAGTAGATGAAGATTTTTAGAATCCCTTTCTATATTACTTTTTTCTCCCCAGTTTAATGGGTTAATCATTCATATTTGGACACCACTGTTCTGTTGTACTTAGGAAGGAGAAAAATAATCCTGACCTTAATAACAATTTAAATAGATTTATTCAACTGAAACAATAACAACATTACAGCATAAGTTATTTGCTTAAACAAACATCCATGTTTGTTAACTAATTTGGCTAAACAAAATATATATATATTTTAAGAAACTTAGACTGTCAGCCCAGCCGACACATGAAAAACTTAAATACTACTGTCCCTGCTGTCCTCTGTAGCTCACTTGTCGTCATCTTCATCATCATCTTCTTCTTTGTTCCTATTCATAATCTGGAAAAGAAAAACAAGCTTTCCTGCTTTATTGGGTCCCAACCGATTTCTCAATTTAGAATGAATGAGTCCAAAGGAAGAGAATATTCTTTCAATGCCTGCAGAAGAAGCTACTGCTGTTAAAAGTGAAATCATTACTTGAACAGTCTCTAAATCCAAGCGCTTAAGTGACTTCCACCAGTTTACTGGTGTGACCTTCCTTAAAATATCTTCAGCAAACATATATTTCTTGAATGGTTCCCCCTTAGCTCTGAAGTTTATTATAGTTGGCATTAAAGATGGATGATTGCTGGATACCCATGTCATATCTAACTCCTCTTCCTCAGCACTCAGGTTTTGACCCTGATATTGGATATTGACAATATTTGCCAAAAAATGAGCTGGAGTCAGTGCTTGTCCCATTCGTTTGTTTACTGCTTGTAATTTAATTCTGTCCATGTGTAGTTCTGTTTTTAAGTGTTCACTCAGTTCCTTCCAAATTTCAACAGCATCCGCAATAAAACAGCTATTTTTCTGTATTTTGTTTAAAGCTTGAGAGATGGGTTTCAGGAAGCTCAGCATATGTTCAACATTTCTCTTAAGCCCAATGTTGAGGATTTTGGCCGTGACAGTGCCATCTATTTTATCTCGATTTTCTTCACAAAGTGTCATCAGAATAGGCCAGTTTTTGATATACTGCTCAAAACAGTCCACCACAGAGTTCCATCTAACATCTTGTGGGAGCGTTAGCTTGGTTCCACCCATCCTTTTCAGAGCTGCTGCAGCAAAATGATTATTACGGAAGTATTTAGCAATTTCAACAACATTAGCCTTTATTTCTGGAACACTTAAGTCTTTGGCTAAGAGGTGCAGCAAATGAGCACTGCAACCATATGTTATTAGCAGCTTTGTATTCCCTCTCTGCTCTTCTAAATCTCTTCTCATCTTGGATACGTTTGCAGCATTGTCAGTGACCAAACTGCGTACTAGACATTTGAATTTTTGTTCACATGTCGTTATAGCTTTTACTGCCACTTCTTGTAAGTATTCTGCTGTGTGTGCATTTCCTGACGTATCAGTTGTTTATGCAAGGAAGACTTTACTTACTTCTGTTGTTATACAAGCACATACAATAGGATCATTGTGGACATTACTCCACCCATCAATACTTAGGTTAACAATTTTACCCTCCAGAGCTGTTGCACATTGCTCCATTTCTCTGTCATACACTTGATCCAGCAGTTTCCCTGCAACATCAGCTCTGCTGGGTGGACTGTATCCTGGTCTCAGTGACTGAACCATATTAATGAAATGTCGGTTCTCAGACGGAAAGAAGAGTTTGTTGCATAAATAAACTGGGCAATTTTTTCATCAATCAACTCTTTTTCTAATCTGCTAGTTCTTATCACAAACCTATCTATGGTGGTTCCAGGAGGTAAAGGTTTTTTCTTCCTTTTGGGTGATGGTGATATGTGGCTGTGGGTGTCTGATGATGATGATGCTGCTAATGAAGCACTATCCTGGATGGATAACTCTGAAACTGTAGAACAGGATGATGGTGATCTTGGAGGTGGATAGTTTCCAGAATCCATGAATTCCCCTAAACAAAAAAGTCAATGCTGTTATTTTATTGTTTATACAATTTCTGCTTATTGTACACAACACATCACTGCCCCTGCCCCAAAAGGAATATTTGTTTTTCTTCATAACTGTACCAAATGGCAGTAATAATAAGAAATATAATTTTTCTCACACATGACAGTTCAGTCTTTAGAAATAGGATTCAATAAAAATGTTTACCAACCTGAAGATCCTGCCTGTTCAGAAGTGTTTCTTTGGTCATCTTCATCACCGCACTTCTCATGATGTTGCCTCATTCGCGCCACCAGGCCTTTGTTGCATCGTTTGCATTTTGCACGCATGCCTGCCTTACCGATAGGCGAAGGAGCTTCATTAAAATATTCCCAAACTGGGTCTCTTTTACGGCCTGCTGCCATTACAAGGAAAGAATGTAATAAACCTCAGATCGTACACACAAACAGATCCAGACTTGTCTGTCTGTGGCTATGCTGCAGTATTGTGCTCAAAGTTTCACTTTCATTTTCTTGTCTGCTTGCCCTTCCTCCTCCTCACACTTAGATTCACATTCTTCTTGTGTTGTGCAGATCTATTCCACTCCAAACAATCAGAAACATATTGTCTAACTTTTTGGACTTGGCACTGAAGGGGTTGATTCTGTATTCATAGGTTTGTAGAACAATAGGATTAAGGTCTTTTTCTCAACTCTGTTCATGTTGTAACATTTTTGCCGTGAAGAAGAGGCTGGGACCTCTGCGGAGTCAAATTCAGTTTTGAGAACTGCGTAAGTAAAGCGAGCGTCTGTGATAATATAGGAGAGAAACTGCCCACTAATCCTACAGAAACCTCTGTAAGAGCATGGCATTGTGAATGTTACACATATACAGCCTTTATTCTACTGAGTTAAACAACTCAGCTTTATCTCATGATGGAAGAACCTTTTGGATGGTAAAATATTTTCCTCAAAAAGCAGTTTATTGAAAAAAATCCGATTTAAATAAAAAAAATCCGATTTTTGATTTTTTTTTTTTTTTTTTTTTTTTAAAAAAAACATTGATTTTTATCCACCCTGACCGCAACAGATTGGCTACTCAACGATGAAGTGTTCAGCAGCCTGTGCGACCGTTGGGGACAACCACAAATAGACCTATTTGCAGACAAATGGAACACAAAGGTCAAAGCCTTTTACTCCCTGAACCCTGTGGGAAACCCGACAGGGATAGACGCTCTGTCACAGTCCTGGAACAGAGGCCTGTTGTATGCCTTCCCGCCTCTAGCTCTCATGCCACGGGTTCTCGGGAAGGTCTACGAGGACAGAGCCAGGGTCATATTGGTGGTCCCCTATTGGCCAAGAAGAAGTTGGTTTCCTCTACTCAGGAAGATATCAGGGGAAGATTCTATTCTCCTGCCAAAAAAGACCTCCTCCACCAGGGTCCGGTCTTCCGCCAGAAGCGCTCCAGTTATCCTGGATCCTGAGCGGCAGGTCCTAAGAGCAAGGGGTGTTATGAATGGGTCACCGAGGAGGAACAACAAAAGCCAAGTCCCAGAAAACCAGAGAGGTTGGTCACTATGCAGATTGCAGATCCCTGATCTTAACCACACAACTAACAGTAACAGTGGAGCGTCCCTACGTTGTTCCTAGATGCCTCGTCACCGCCGGAGGACTACATAAACCTAAAGCAAGAAAAGGGAAAACTAACTGCCCCAGAGCAGACCCCCCCCCCCAAAAGGAATAGACAGCCCCCACACATGTACTGACGGTGAAGCAAGATGAAAACACAAACACAGGCAGGAAAATAGGCTGAGCAAACTATGGGGCCCGACTAAATAGAAAGGAAAGCCACTGTCTGCAATCTGCCAAAAAACCCTACCAAAATAATGTCCAACACGTCTGATAGCAAAATTAACCCTGAAGTCACTAGACTTCTCCCACTATATCAGCACTCTGAAATATTCTGAAACAGAGCAAAAAGAGGCCAATCTAATAAGGGACAAAAAGGCAAATTGGCAAATACAGATAAATAGGAGTGGAAGTTCAGCATAGCCCCAGCAGGGGCAAGCTAACCACACAAGAAACTGAATTGACCAACAAGCGCAAGTGTGATCATCAGCAAAAAACAAACTTATCTTGAGAAGACTGGAAGAGAGCTGAAGTCCAAGACCTGAGAAGCATACTGAATCACCAGCAACAGGATAGGGCGTCGGCTGTCTTATATCCAGTCTGATACTCCAGAGATCCAATCGTTATCTTCCTCATCAGGTGGCAGATCACTACCAATTAAACCAACCTCACTAACTCCTGTCACCAACAGAGGGAGAATGGAAGGAGAACTCTCAACTGGTGGAGCAGAAAATGAGCTCATAACAAAGGGGTCTATCGGACGAAGTCATATCTACCCTACAAGCAAGTAGAAAACCCATCAACGCAGCAATATATAACAAGATCTGGAAGAAATTTTGCAGCTTTTGTGGAGAGGTGACAGTCGAGACTGACCAACCCCCACATCCCGAAGATCCTTGACTTCTTGCATGCAGGGTTCAAAAAGGGCCTTAGACCCAGCACTCTGAGAGTACAGATTTGCAGCCTTAAGCGTGTTCTGTGACGCAACCCTATCATCACACCCTTGGATAGCCCAGTTCTTGAGGGTGGTACAGAGGCTTAAACCCTTGATAACTAAGACCGTCCCTCCTTGTGACCTTTTAACCTAGTGCTCAATGTGCTATGTAGACAGCCATACCAACTAGGGGTAGAAATAAGTATAGGTAACCTCTCTCCTGAAGACGGCTTTCTTAGTGGCAGTTACGTCAGCCAAAAGACTAAGGGCCTGAAGTTCCCCATCGGTCCAAGATCCCTACTTACAAATATTCGACCAGTTAGTCCTAAAACTCGACCCGGCTTTTCTCCCCAAGGTTATCTGAGACTCGAACATGAATCAAGAGGTAGTGCTCCCTTCATTTTGTCAGTTCCCTAAAAATAGCAAGGAGAAAGCTTACCATAACCTGGATGTCAGGGAAACAGTGCTCAGGTACCTGGATCGAAACAGGCCTTGGAGGCAGGATAATCTTTGTCCAGTACAGAGGCCCTAATAAAGGGAAGAAGGCGTCGAAATCCACAATAGCAAGGTGGATTAAATCCATTATTAGCGCAACTTACAGTTGTGGCCAAAAGTATTGACACCCCTGCAATTCTGTCAGATAATACTCAGTTTCTTCCAGAAAATGTTTGCAAACACATTCTTTGGTATTATCTTCATTTAATCTGTCTTAAATGAAAAAAACACAAAAGAGAATGAAGCAAAACATTGATCATTTCACACAAAACTCCAAAAATGGACCAGACAAAAGTATTGGCACCCTCAGCCTAATACTTGGTTGCACAACCTTTAGCCAAAATAACTGCGACCAACAGCTTCTGGTAACCATCAGTGAGTTTCCTACAATGCTCTGCTGGAATTTTAGACCTTTCTTCTTTGGCAAACTGCTCCAGGTCCCTGATATTTGAAGGGTGCCTTCTCCAAACTGCCATTTTTAGATCTCTCCACAGGTGTTCTATGGGATTCAGGTCTGGACTCATTGCTGGCCACCTTAGAAGTCTCCAGTGCTTTCTCTCAAACCATTTTCTAGTGCTTTTTTGAAGTGTGTTTTGGGTCATTGTCCTGCTGGAAGACCCATGACCTCTGAGGGAGACCCAGCTTTCTCACACTGGGCCCTACATTATGCTGCAAAATTTGTTGGTAGTCTTCTGACTTCATAAGCCATGCACATGGTCAAGCAGTCCAGTGCCAGAGGCAGCAAAGCAACCCCAAAACATCAGGGAACCTCCGCCATGTTTGACTGTAGGGACCGTGTTTTCTTTGAATGCCTCTTTTTTTTTTTTCTCCTGTAAACTCTATGTTGATGCCTTTGCCCAAAAAGCTCTACTTTTGTCTCATCTGACCAGAGAACATTCTTCCAAAATGTTTTATGCTTTTTCAGGTAAGTTTTGGCAAACTCCAGCCTTGATTTTTTTATGTCTCGGGGTAAGAAGTTGGGTCTTCCTGGGTCTCCTACCATACAGTCCCTCTTCATTCAGATGCCGACGGATAGTATGAGTTGACACTGTTGTACTCTCGGACTGCAGGGTAGCTTGAACTTGTTTGGATGTTAGTCGAGGTTCTTTATCCAACATCCGCACAATCTTGCGTTGAAATCTCTTGTCAATTTTTCTTTTCCGTCCACATCTAGGGAGGTTAGCCACAGTGCCATGGGCTTTAAACTTCTTGATGACACTGTGCACGGTAGACACAGGAACATTCAGGTCTTTGGAGATGGACTTGTAGCCTTGAGATTGCTCATGCTTCCTCACAATTTGGTTTCTCAAGTCCTCAGACAGTTCTTTGGTCTTCTTTCTTTTCTCCATGCTCAATGTGGTACACACAAGGACACAGGACAGAGGTTGAGTCAACTTTAATCCATGTCAACTGGCTGCAAGTGTGATTTAGTTATTGCCAACACCTGTTAGGTGCCACAGGTAAGTTACAGGTGCTGTTAATTATACAAATTAGAGAAGCATCACATGATTTTTCGAACAGTGCCAATACTTTGTCCACCCTCCTTTTTTTGTTTGGTGTGGAATTATATCCAATTTGGCTTTAGGACAATTTAATTTATTTTTAAAAATTAAATGAAGATAATACCAAAGAATTTGTGTTTGCAATCATTTTCAGGAAGAAACTGAGTATTATCTGACAGAATTGCAGGGGTGTCAATACTTTTGGCCACAACGGTATAGAGCACAGGGTCAGAGCCCCCCAGGGAGTCTTAGAGCCCACTCAACTAGGCCCATGGCCGCATCATGGGCAGAGAGGGGGGGGGGGGGCCCTCGGCAGAACAGATTTGCAGAGCAGCATCTTGGGCCAGTCTCAGTACTTTTTCTAAGCACTATAAACTAGACGTGGCCTCCACACAATTAGTATTTGGGAGAAAGGTACTCCACGCGGTAGTCCCACCCTAGGACCAATATCCTCTGGTACTACTCCAGTGTGCTGTCAGGTGGTGACCTGGAAAACTGTAATTAGACCTACTGGTGATTGTGTTTCCAGGAATCCATCCTGACAGCACTATTTGTTCCCTCCCGAGGACACTTTCCATACAACTGTGATGAAGAATGTTGGTTTAAATAAAGTCTATGTTTTCATCCATCCAGACGTGTTACTTTGTGAAATCACTGAAGGGTGGTAGGGGGAGGATCCTTTTAAACTCTCGTGGTTTCCTGTCCCACTACGAATAAGGACGTCCTCCAGTGTGCTGTCAGGATGGATTCCTGGAAACCCAATTACCGGTAGGTCTAATTACCATTTTTGATACATCACATATGATTTATAATATAGAATAGAGTATAAAATTTATTTTATTAATTAGCCAAAACTCTGCTCTTGTAGAGGCAATTTTGCCTCTCCAGTTTTAGCGCTAATACACTCCAGTACTGCAAAGAGCTTGTAAGAACTGCACTCCTTGCCTAGACTGGCCACCACTGGTAAGTCTGCTGTGGTGGCTGGTAAACTAGGCTACAAGCAGTAGTAAATGGTGAAATTGATGATCTCTACTTTCTTGAGACCTGAGAGGCTTTTTAATTTAAAAAAAAAATATATATATCTCTAGTTCCTCTTTTGACTATTTTGTAAAGTCTTGTTCAACCACCCCTCTTTAATCAGTGCTGTATTTTCATGCTAATGTATGCAGATACAAACTTAAAGTACTGTTAATCTGTATAGTTGTTTTTGTGCTATTTCCATCCATAAAGGTCAGTCTTGTAGAATGTGGATGTTCGGTGCAACGTTCCATCCTTTCCCCCACCCCTGTGTGCAAACAGAGATGGATGTGCGCACACTGACTCTGCTCCAGTTGTGATGTGTACACTTCTTGCTACAGGGTCAGTGTGGGTGCGCACAGATGACTTTTCAGTTCAGACAGCATTATCAATCAGCCAAGAGAGTGGTTGGACTAGGTTGCATGATGCCAGTTGTCCTGTAACCATCTCCTGATGAAACGGCAAAACCCAACCCAGTAATTCATACCACTGTAATCTGGGGTCTGCACCATAATATAGGGGCACTCGGATTACTTGGCAAAAACCTGGTGACCTATTCCCTTCTACAGGGTACACAGAGCGCATATGCCCACATGCTTGGTATCAGCAAATCAATTTCTACTCTCGACAAAGTCATTAATAAATATATTTAAAAAAAACTCAATTGCCCCCTGTGATAAGTTGGTGTTCTGTCATTAATCACACTCCACCCTCTATAATATATCACTGAGCCAGTTATTAACCCAATTGCACATATTTTCCTGTAGTGCTCACTCTATGGAAGCATCTTTTTGTTTCTGTAAAATGCTAGGAGTCACAGCTTTCCCCCAGCCTTTGTGCTTGGGCAGTACAATATGCAAGGCAAAACTAAGACATTTAATAGGACGGCACTGGAATTTTCCACTAAAAAATTTTTTTTTTTTTTTTTCTTAATCTGGCCCAGACTGTTAAGATGGGATCTTCCATTCACCTCTTGTCTCTGCACAATGTAGAACGGACATCTTTAATTCATTGGTTTTTTTTTTTCTTTGTTTTTTTTTTTTTTTTTCCCCCAGCACAACACAACCTGCCTATGACCACTAGATGGTAATGGCGCCCCCTGTCTTCCCATGGTAATAGTACTCCCTTTGTGCCTTGTTCCTTCAGATTCTCCTTCTGCATCACCTATGGCTTTCTGTCCACAGCAATTACTTCAGAGTTATCTCTGTGGTGGAATCATGCATAGGATATGATTCAACCTGGAAGCAAGTGACCGTTTGCACTTATTAAATTGGGGGATCGTTAGCGCAGAATCTGGGATGCCAATATCTATAGACTACCATTGCTGGGCTTTTGCAGAGTAGTAGGTTGCCCTGTGTTCCCACACGGTAATTTTGACCCTAACTTCATCACCCCTCCATCACTTCTAGGTTTGTCTAGTTGTGCAGAGGCCACCGCCAACAACATCAGTAGGGTGTCACTTTGCTTTTATTAATGAAAGGGGGATTAGGACGTGATGCATCCTGAAATCGCTGTTCCAACAACTGATTCTGGCGAACAGGCTTGGATGTCCTCTCCGGCAATGGACATGGGGAAATTCTGTCCTGTGAAGAACAGGCCTGTGAGGGTGTCGGAACCCTGATGGCATATGTTGGTGGAAGAATGGGCCACCTAGCCTAATAGTACTGTTAGTAAACTATGTGTTTGGGAGGACACTCTTCAGTATAATGAAGGTAAAACGTATCCTGTCAGTTATCAGTTCCCTTGTCTGTCGGAAGTTTTGACTCGCCTTATTTTGAAAGTGTGATTGTGAGATCTTATTAAACCTGAGAGTTTTGTGCTATTGTGTCAGTAGCTAGTGGCCTACCACAAGGAAGGTAAACTTCTGCTTCCATTAGAAGATGGCAAAGCACCATGCATCAGCCTTGCAAAAGTGTTAAAACAGAATAAAATTGCAGTATTCATCACACTGCCGTTAAAAAGAAGTTTGTTTTTTTTTGTGTTAAAAATAAAACCTTTTCTATGTGATTTCCATGTTGTGTGGGTTTTTTTGTTTTTTTTTTCTATTTGACCTATATCTTCTTGAAATGTGGTAGTCATTATAGCTGTGGGTTGGATCTCATGATTATTCGCTTGTGGTGCCCCCTTAATTCTTTATATGCATTATTGATTTTCCATAATGTAATAGTGTTTCGTAAACACCGTTTTCAAACAAAATAAGCATAAAATCCATACCACCAATGTCAAGGTGTACCCAAATTTGGGACGGTCCTAACCTCTAGTATTAAAACCTTTAACATGTATCATAGTGATTCATTGTGAATAAGGGTTAAGCAGGACTGGGTCCCAAACATGCGCACGCAGGAAAGGGAGGTTGGAACCATCCGGAAATTGGGTACACCTTGACAATGGTGGGATGGCTTTTATGCTGCTTTTGATCAAAACCAGTGTTTTCTCAATATTTATTTATATGCACTATTGCTTTTACATCAGGATATATTTTGTGGAGGATTAATAACGAAAAATGTGCAATATAACAGAACTGTAGAGAAATGATCTCGCATACATAATAAATATTGCTAGAATTATTAATAGAATTCAAAAGTAAATGCAACACCGTTCTGAATACCAACGGCTAGCTGTCTCTCCTCCCCACTGCACCTTCCACACCCAATTTTTAAAGTTAGAGACTGCAGCAGGAAGGGTGTTCAACAAAGATTTCACCTCCCCATGCTGGCAAAACTTCTCTGAAGCGGCAGAGTAAAGAGACCTAAAGAAAACAAGGAAATTCTAGCAGTATGGAAGATGTGTGGGGTATATTAAAGAGTGCAGACATCAGTAGCCTGGATACACGTAGGCTTCACATCCAGCCTAAATTACTGGGAGAACCCCCCCCACCCCTTCAAGAGAAACACTTGAAACTTGGGTTGTGTGTGGGCTTTTTTTTTTTTTTTTTTCCCCGCCCTCCTCAAACCTACTATTTGGTTCCACCACATCTGCAGGAGTCTAGTCTATCAAAAATAAGACTTCACCATGTGGAGACACATGAGGGGGGTGTCTGGAATCTCTCGTCCACTGGCCCGAGACCGCATGGATCAGGGCTCATTCCACTGTACTCCAGTTCTCCTCTTATCGTGGGCATAATACTCATAGCAAAAAATCGTAGAAAAGAGCGGCACTCACCGCGTAGTGTAGTCAAGACTTTATTATAAAAGCATATCAGCGGGAGAATGGGTGCAAAAAGGAGATAGCAACAACTATCGTTTCACGCTGCAAAGGCGCTTCCACAGGTTGGAAGCACCTTTGCAATGTGAAACGATCGTCATTGCGATCTCCTTTTTGCACCCATTCTCCCGCTGATATGCTTTTATAATAAAGCCTTGACTACACTACCTGGTGAGTGCCGCTCTTTTCTACTATTTTTTGCTATGTGGATTAGCATATTTTCCATGAACGTGCACCTAAGGGTAAAACAGTTGTATTGCCGGCTGCGTCTTTTATACACGTATGATGGTTCGGATGTGTGGACTATTGTGATGGTGCTCGCCTTCTACTTCTGGACTTTGTATAGTGGGGGGTTTCCTTCTGCAATTGGAACTTTTGTTTAAGTGCAATATAAGGTGTTGATGTTAAAAACTTGGGCTTATGTGCACATGTTTAAATATCTTAGTTTTTGTACTAGAAAAATCTTCTGGAGTGTTTGGTAGGAAAAAAGCTGCTAAGATAATGGTCTACTTTTCCCCATGATCAGCAATTGCACAGAATTAAGGATTAACACATTTGTAGCCTCAATATCTCCATTTCTGAGAATCTCCAGCTACATGCTTGACATCCTATATTTTTTTTTTTTTTTTTTTTTATATATGTGCTACATTTTTTCTTCCAAAATACAGTATTTATACTCCGTTAAGAAGCCAGTGATATCAGTTAAGAGTCTCAAGAGCAAGATGCCTTAATTCATTCCAATCAATTAAATCTGCAGACTAACAATAAACATAATTTGGGTTGGTGCCCAAGAAACCATGATTTTTAGCAAAGCTGATGACCATTTACATTGGGTTTGATTGTCGTAGAAAAAGGCAGAGCATTGACAAATGGTTTCTGTAATGCTCATTAAATCTTAAAAAGAAGGCAAGGTAAACTAAACAAGGGGATCTGTGCCTATAGGAATAATAAAAAAAAAAATCAAAGGGGGTTTTTGGAGATCAAAAAAATGATACCAAAGCTGTTTGTTTGCGATGGTGCTTCTTGTGTCTTTACTGTACTACAAAGATGTCAAGCCAATCTTTTTTTTTTTCAATTTTGGACATCCCCATAAATCAACACAGGTCATTATCAACCAATTAATTGGGACACCTTGAACTGCTTATTTCATTATGTCATTGGAGAAAAAATAACTTATGTTTGCTCCATGTCTGTTTTTTTTTTTATATAAATGTGACCAATGTATGTCTTAATTTGCAGGTAGAACAACAGTGCATGAAATACATTTCTCACAACCAGAAGAATAAAAATGAGCCGGCTGTTCAGGTTGAACTGTATTATGAGAGCCTTTGTGGAGCTTGTCGAAAATTTATTGTTTTGCAACTCTTCCCAACTTGGCTAATGTTAAATGAGATTATGAATGTTACGTTGGTGCCTTATGGAAATGCCCAGGTAAGAACTGATGCCAAGACTTGTGGCTAAATCACGTCCTGAACTACAAACTGGTCAATGTATCTATATATTTTTCTTACTGAGATGTCTTTGCTTTAACAGAAAAAGTTCCACTACCTCTTTGTCACCTTTCTGTAGGAGCTTCTTCCAGATTTGCTTGTTATAGGTCCAACTTCTATTGATCAGACAGGCTGTAGAAACTTAGCAACTTGGTGTTTGTCTTTCCCAGAAATCAAACTCCTTTATCATGGATGATTTAATTTATTTTGCCACCCGTTTGAAGGTTTCTTTTCATTTTAATGCCTGTATCTGATGTTCCAAGTTAATTTGTTTGCATCTGGGTCCAGAAAAGACTAAACACCACTGTGGAGCTTATTTCTCTGAAGTTCCTTGCACCTGGTATCATACTTATTAGCCAGCCTTCTGTTGTTGGTGCCGCTCTGGTCCTCTTCTGCAGGCTGTGAACACCTGGCTCGCCCAACAAACAATGGAGTGATCCAGAAGTCACTGCTCCAATGTAAGTATTGGTGTCAAAGAACGAGACTCTTCAACACTTGCTGGAAGTCAGCACGAACAGTCTTAATCTCTCCACGTAAGTCAGGAGCTGCGGTGGCAAGAAGGTGGAGCAGGACTAGAGCGATGCTGGTAAGGGCAGAAGACCGTGACTGCTAGTTATATTTCTAGGTGCGGGGAACTTAGATTTCTAATGCCACGCCTGAGCTGAAATTCCAAGTGGTGCTTTAAAGGAGGCCTAGAAAAGTCAGATTAATTCTCTAAACAAAAAATAAATCCTGTTTTGTCTAGGAGAAGAATGTATCTGGAAAATGGGAGTTTACGTGTCAACATGGACCAGATGAATGCT
Organism: Dendrobates tinctorius; assembly: GCF_039654945.1. Lineage (NCBI taxonomy): Eukaryota > Metazoa > Chordata > Amphibia > Anura > Dendrobatidae > Dendrobates > Dendrobates tinctorius. The sequence goes on along the minus strand of NW_027361679.1, from coordinate 95,743,897 downwards.
ATGTAAACACAATCGAGGTCTGTATATTAATGCAAACATTACACAACATGCCGGCCGTGGACCATAATTTACATCAACTCCAGTAACCTTTAATATACCGTACATATTTCAGGGGGAAAAAAACATTACTTCGATAATGCCTCAAAATAAAGAAAATACTTCAACTGTGCATATCGTCTCAACCAACTAAGTAATCCGTCATCTGTCAGACCAGATGGCAGTCTGTCCTTCCTATTCCATACCTCCGAAGGGTCAACTATCATTTTACCCATAGCTATGATCAAAATGAAATGCATATGCTTCCTACAGCAGGAGCGGTTATCAGAATCCATCCACACAATTCAAAATTTCTTTAATGCAGTCTAAATATAATTACGGTAACGTGTCTGTTTTATGATTGTTATGGCTGTAGACTACCACAACAACCTCTAGCACCACAGTATAGGCTGACACCATAAACGTCAACTGGGAAAGCATTAAAGTAGCACAACTTTTATTTTGTTCTTGGATTTCTGTCTGAACTTTGCTTTTGTATGCACTTTATTTTAGGCCTGTGTTATGTATCACCTGAAGGACCTACAAAGCTATTTTTCCGTGATTTTCTGCATTGAACAGTCCTCTAATTTGACAAGTGCTTTGGAGCCAGTAAGTAAAAATGAAATAAGGGTTTGTAATATATAGGAAGAAAAAAAATACTTGTTGGCTTATAGTGAACACAGATCATTCCTGAGGCATACTTATTTCACCTGATAGTCAGACACATTCTTTGGAGACCAAGTCATCTGTTTAGTATTTGAGCATGGTAATGCTTAAGGAAGTGATCCTAAACCAAGACATTCAGGATGAAAATATATAATGTAGTAATCTAATGGTCCCCATTTAATTTTTTTTTTTATTAAAGCATATTAGAAAAACCGCTTTTTAACATGATTTAATTTTTCTACCTACTTCCTATTCCACATTTCGTTTGCATATTGCATGCACTGGGATTCTCAATCAAGACCTCAGGGGGCAGAGACTGCGGTCACTGTCGCAGTCTCTGTCCCCATCCTGAATCGGTGTCGTCAGTGACATGCATTTGAGGATGGGCTAGTCTGAGCTGGCATGCATCGGCTGTCAATTATGAGTATGAGCTCCCTTCTTACTGTGCACCATTTTCAGTTCAGTGACAATGCGCTCCCTCTCTGGCTTTAAAGTTACAAGCCAACAAGAGGGCAATGTCCGTGCATGTTGTAAGGTGAGAAGACAGCAAGCAAAAGCCAGTCCCGCACCCAATTACCTACACTTTTGCCTTCTGAGTTACAATATTTGCTACATCTGTTTTGCAGCGTTGACACTATACACTATACCTTTTGCTTTTAGAAAAATTGGGTTGATGCCAGTCAGCCATACAATATATTGCACGTTGTCCTTTCATAACAAATATGAGTAACTGTATTTCTGAAAATAAACTGCCTTTGGGAGAAGACTAGAGACTCATACAATGACTTGTTCCCACCTCCAGAGACTATCATGGGGGCAAAAAGCATCTGCTCAGACATGTATGATTCATCAATGATCACTATTACATGGAAATAATTCTTTAAGGGACAGCTGACCCACAGTAGCTGAGAGATCAGAATTATCTAAAGATGTATTAGACATTTGAGGGGACCAAAGAGGATGTCAATATTACAGTTGTTACTATATGAAGGGCCCCAAATCTATATTTTTCTCAATTAAAAATGTGTGTATATTATTATTGTTATTATTCTGATCTACAGTTTCCCTCCATCACCAGATCGCAGCTTAGGGCTACACAAAAATGACACGCGACTCCTCCACCCTTTTATTTGGGAGCTTGCCATGTCCAGATCACAGCTGTGGCCGTCACTGTAGAGGAGATGTCGTCAGACACTCGCCAGTCTCCTATGGCATGCGGGTTCTGTATTTGCTGTGTAAGCATTCGATCTAGGCAGCATGAAGAGATTCTTAAAACATAATGTTTTACTAAGTTGTATAAAACAGGGATATTTCCAAGGGAAAGAAACGCATACAAAAGTACATATACCAATACTACAAGTGCGTAAGGAACATATAACTGTATAGAAGGTGCCATAGTGCATAAAAAGATGGTTTAGATCTCACCCATTTTTGACATGAGGATGTAGAAGTCCATGGAGTCCCACGAGCAGCAGAGGTCAGGTGTAGACCTTATCTACCCTGTCGTGCCCTATGCACATGCTCCCGCCCGAACAAGGGCCCTAGTGTAGTGCTGACCATATTATCCCAAAATAAATGGTTCCCTTGGATGCGTTTCAGTCTCAAAAATGAGCTATCGGGAATGTACATGTAGGGGGAAGAACAAGGCATGTATTGCCCAAAATGTACAAGGCAGACACGTCGGTGTCTATAGAGGATAAACATGGGGATATATCTTAAGAGGTTCCCTACACTCGTATGCATGACCTTCACTCCTGGAAATAAAAATGGCAGCCCCAGTGGCTGCAGAAAAAAATAAAAATGAAGGGCACGGTTAACATTTTTATCTTTTTAAAATAATTGATACAAAAATAAAAAGCATGACATGTTTCCTTTTTAATGCATAAATTCTTAACTTCTCTTCTCTTGTCATTTACTCTTCCAGTGCCTTGCAGCATATCAGCCTGACTTGTCGGCCAAAACTGTTATGGACTGTGTGAATGGTGACCTAGGGAACAAAATTATGCATGAAAATGCCATAAAAACAGATTCACTAAATCCACCACATGAGTTTGTGCCATGGGTGGTTATTAATGGGGTAAGTTGCGTACATGTGGTGATGTAGATGAGCAGTGTGTTACACAGCAACTTAAGATTTAGGAGCGCACATGGTTTAAATGTTACAAATTGTCTTCCTGATGGTTTCTTACCCTCAGTTCAGATCTGAAAATCTACCACGAGGTTTCTCCTAACAAATGGACAAAATTACAAAGCAATTTAAAAAAAAAAAAAAGAAAAAAGCAAGCTTGCATTTTTACCATTTAATAAAAATCCCCTCTGTTCTTAAGGATGAGGGGCTTTTGAGTTTCTAGTTTACAACTTTGCCTACGTTGCCACCCATCTCTGCAGTTTCTCAAAGGTGGGAGTTTTCCTAGACAAGAAGTAAGCACGTGCAAGCTTTACTGTTGGCAAATTCTGCTGTGAGGATGGCTATATCTAGCCTTTGCCCCTGCATTCTGCCCCACAATATGGCCAGCTGAGGCACCTCTGCTTCGGCAGCATCAGTGTTAAGTTTGGGGTAGTGGCTTGGCTATGCTGCTGGTTTTGAACTGGCAGTCTACAAGATCAAATGGCCTCCCCATTCCCAACCAGTGGGCAGGATGCAAAAAAATTAGCTCTTAAAAGGAATCTTTAAAGCTAGCTGTCAGCAGGATTTTAAGTAAACTATAGACTTTATAAGAAACTTGTATACACTGGCGCTGACCACCCGGGGAGGGAAGGTTACTCAGATGCTGCTGGTGAAAAACAGGTTCTGTATCTGTCCCTGTTAATGGGTAGAACTATGATAAATAAATGCAATATTCACCACGCTATGCTGAGGGTAAAAAATAAACCTAAATAGTGATATTCGAGGGGTGTCTCCCCTCTACGTCACGGCTAGTATTGCTAGTGTATTGATGTAAAACTCTTAACAGGTGTAGGGTCATGGGCCGGGCTGGGGGGTGGTCCCTCTGTATACCGCACATAGATGTCACAGACAAAAGATGGAGGCAGGTTTCGGGTACAACAGGTCCAAGTTTATTCCTCACCGTCTGACTGACGGTCTCAGCAGTATAACGTAATACCTTCACGGCCTTCCGTTTCCAGGCCTCGCTACACACACTGTACTTTTTCACCAGGGACGTAAACACACGTACCGTCCCTTTTTTCACTTGGTGACGATCCTGTCAGCACAGTCACTGTGGCCGCCTTAGGCCCGTACACCGTCAGCACTTTTACTGGTCAGTTATCGTCTTCAATACGGTATGCTTTTCCCCGGGGCCTCGTCTGTACTGCGGTACTTCATGTCAGGACCACCCTCCTGACTTTCTCTCTCCTCAGTCCCCTGGTTTGGCTCTCCTCACAGCACACAAACTGTCAGACTTCTGGTCTATTGAGCACCTCCCGGGGACTGGAACTTTCTGGAACCCTCCTGTCAAATTTATAACTTTCCTGGTTCACTGTAACTCCGCCCCCCCATGACCAACTGTTTCTAAAGCCCTAAGCTGCTGTCAAGTCCTGATCTCACACTCCTCCCTGCCATCTTGTGGTCAACCCCAGGTACTGCACGTCACCTACACTTTCCTAGCTGTTTCCCCACTGTCATAACTGCTATCTGCCTAAAATGTGCAAACCCTCCTTCCTACTTGCTGACAAGTCCGTCAGGTCACCTTCCCTACACAGGCGTTGGCTATAGCTTCTTATCGGCAATCATCCCATGTGTATACAATGACAGCACCTATTTGCAGCATCAGGCACCTGCCTTCGCTAGCTATACGCTGCACCCCCAACAACACTACAAGTAAGTACACTGTAGACATTACGTATACAAACTAACCCAGAATAGATATCAGCTACAGTTTTTACTTACAGAAACCATCCAATATATACATTATCTCTAGGTCATCCATATTCACCTATTGGACCAAGGCCCTCATGTTCTATCTACAGGCAGCACCCTAATCTAGTAAGTGCTACACCTTATATAACAAATATCGCCTTGCATCCTAATATCATATCCCTTTGTATGGAATCCATTTATTAATTACATTATTACCGTAGAACTTTCCAGTCTCTGCATCAGCAGAAAATTGTTTCAACATCGCGGCTGAGTTTTCAGTTGACTACATTTGTTTACATAACCACTCTGAAGGATAAAACTTCGACGCTCATCATTTGTTGATCCCAGTAAGTACCAGGGCTGTGGAGACGGTAAGCCAAACCTGCGATTCCGACTCCTCAATGACTCCAACTCCACGACTCCGACTCCCATATATTGCTTATATTTAAGTGAAAAATTTATTGTAGTACAATGTGAACATCAGACTTTTAATCATTTCTATGATCCAATAATCAAGATATTTAGATAGAACATAATATTTATTTATTGGAATACAACTTTAGAACACAAAACTGTAATAAATTGTAAATATGTAATACACTGTGTACATGTATACGGTACAGACCAAAGTTTGGACACACCTTCTCATTCAAAGAGTTTTCTTTATTTTCATGACTATGAAAATTGTAGATTCATTCTGAAGGCATCAAAACAATGAATTAACACATGTGGAATTATATAATTAAAGTGTGAAACAACTGAAAATGTCTTATATTCTAGATTCTTCAAAGTAGCCACCTTTTGCTTTGATTACTGCTTTGCACACTTTTGGCATTCTCTTGATGAGCTTCAAGTCGTAGTCACCAGAAATGGTCTTCCAACAGTCTTGAAGGAGTTCCCAGAGATGCTTAGCAGTTGTTGGCCCTTTTGCCTTCACTCTGCGGTCCAGCTCACCCCAAACCATCTTGATTGGGTTCAGGTCTGGTGACTGTGGAGGCCAGATCATCTGGCGTAGCACCCCATCACTCTCCCTCTTGGTCAAATATCCCTTACACAGCCTGGAGGTGTGTTTGAGGCCATTGTCATGTTGAAAAATAAATGATGGTCCAACTAAACACAAACCGGATGGAATAGCATGCCGCTGCAAGATGCTGTGGTAGCCATGCTGGTTCAGTATGCCTTCAATTTTGAATAAATCCCCAACAGTGTCACCAGCAAAGCACCATCACACCTCCTCCTCCATGCTTCACGGTGGGAACCAGGCATGTAGAGTCCATCCGTTCACCTTTTCTGCGTCGCACAAAGACATGGTGGTTGGAACCAAAGATCTCAAATTTGGACTCATCAGACCAAAGCACAGATTTCCACTGGTCTAATGTCCATTCCTTGTGTTCTCTAGCCCAAACAAGTCTCTTCTGCTTGTTGCCTGTCCCTAGCAGTGGTTTCCTAGCAGCTATTTTACCATGAAGGCCTGCTGCACAAAGTCTCCTCTTAACAGTTGTTGTAGAGATGTGTCTGCTGCTAGAACTCTGTGTAGCATTGACCTGGTCTCTATTCTGAGCTGCTGTTAACCTGCGATTTCTGAGGCTGGTGACTCGGATGAACTTATCCTCCGCAGTAGAGGTGACTCTTGGTCTTCCTTTTCTGGGGCGGTCCTCATGTGAGCCAGTTTCTTTGTAGCGCTTGATGGTTTTTGCCAATGCACTTGGGGACACTTTCAAAGTTTTCCCAATTTTTCGGACTGACTAACCTTCATTTCTTAAAGTAATGATGGCCACTCGTTTTTCTTTACTCAGCTGCTTTTTTCTTGCCATAATACAAATTCTAACAATCTATTCAGAATGACTATCAGCTGTGTATCCACCAGACTTCTGCACAACACAACTGATGGTCCCAACCTCATTTATAAGGCAAGAAATGCCACTTATTAAACCTGACAGGGCACTCCTGTGAAGTGAAAACCATTTCCGGTGACTACCTCTTGAAGCTCATCTAGAGAATGCCAAGAGTGCAAAGCAGAAATCAAAGCAAAAGGTGGCTACTTTGAAGAACCTAGCATATAAGACACAGTATTGTTGTGAGTTCATTTTCCCCTTCGCTGCTGAGGTCTGGTGAACTCCCTCTTCTGGTAAAGGAAGGTAGTGAGCCTGATTATCAAGCACCTGAGCCTAATGATGATGACTGGCTGAGTGGAGTTACAGACTGGATATAAGGCCGGCGACGCCCTTCTGCCTTGCGGGTGATTTCTCTGAGGCATTCTTGGAGACCAGTCTGGATTCCTACTCCTCAAAAGCTAAGTTTTCTGCTCTGCTTTTTGCATTTGTGTTTTGATTTTGTTTTGCTTTGTTTTTCTAGATTTCTGCCATTCCCTGTTGGGTGAGCTGAATTCCTATTAGCTCTGTCTTCAGAAAATACCTGAGTACTGATATAGTATTTTTGAAGCCTAGCGTCTTCAGGGCCTTTTTCCATATCTGTCTGTTGGCTTTTGTCTTTGATAGGGTTTTGGCAGATTGCAGACAGCAACCTTTCCAATTTAGTTAGCTTGGGCCCCATCGTTTGCTCAGCCTATCTTTCTATCTGTGTAAGTGTTTTTTCATCTTGCTTCACCGTCATTATATGTTGGGGGCTGCCTATTACTTTGGGGTCTGCTCTGGGGCAGTTTAGATTTCCCTTTCTGTCTTTAGGCTATTTAGCTCTCCGGCTGTGATCGAGGGGTCTAGGGCACCGTAGGAACCCCCCACGGCTACTGCTAGTTGTGTTGATAGGTTCAGGGGTCTGCAATCTCATAGCTGCCAACTTCTCTGGTTTTCTGGATGTAGCGACTATTTTTGTTTGCCTCCTACGGTGACTCTTTCATAACATAGTATTGTCAGTTGTTTCACACTTTTTGTTAATTATATAATTCCACGTGTGTTAATTCATAGTTTTGATGCCTTCAGAGTGAAGCTACAATTTTCATAGTCATGAAAATAAAGAAAACGCCTTGATTGAGAAGGTGTGTCCAAACTTTTGGTCTGTACTGTGTGTGTATATGTATGTGTGTATATACGAGGGGCAATCCAAAAGTAATGATGATCAATAATAAACACAATGAATATAGTCAAAAAAAATTTATCTTTCTACATAGTCTCCTAACAAGTCTATACATTTAGTCCATCTCTTTTCTAAACTTAGAATTCCCTTCGAAAAAAATTCTTGATCTTGACCCTCAAAAAAACTCCCCAACAGCGGTTATCACGTCGCTATTGTCAAATTTCTTGCCCCGGAGGTGTTCCTTGAGCCGAGGAAAGAGAAGTCACTGGGGGCTAGATCTGGCGAATAGGGGGTGTGTTCCACCAGTTCAAAGCCCGCTTCTTGAATGGTAGCCATGGCAACTGCAGCTTTGTGAGCCGGTGCGTTATCTTGGTGAAACAGCACTCCAGCCCGCAGTTTGCCGCGCCTTTTCTCCTTGATAGCCTCCCGCAATCTTCTTATTTGTTCTGTGTAGTAGGAGCCCGTAATAGTGGCTCCCTTCTCTAGATAGTCCACTATAATAATTCCTTCAGCGTCCCAAAAAACGGACGCCATAACCTTCCCTGCTGAGCTTGACACTTTGAATTTCTTCGGCGTCGGCTCGTTTCCATGTCATCGATTGTTTAGTTTCGGGATCAAAGTGGTGGATCCAGGTCTCATCCATGGACAAAAAATTCTCCTTGTCTGCTTGGAACTTTTCGAGATTTGCTATTGAAATGTCAACTCGTTTCTTCTTTTGCTTGTCGGTTAACATTTTTGGCACCCAACGCGCGGAGACCTTTCTCTTATGCAATTCTTTTGCATGGATTCTTTGAATACTGCCATATGAGATCCCTGTGACCTCAGCTACATGACTGATAGTCACTCTTTGATCTGCCAACACAGCTTCAACTTTTTTCACGTTTTCTTCATTGAGGGACGTGGATGGGCGTCCTTCGCGATGTTCATCTTCCGACGATGTTCTTCCCAGCTTAAATTCCTTGGCCCAGTGTGCAACTGTGGAATATGGAGGAGAAGAGTCCCCCAATGCTTCCACCAAGTCGCTGTGTATGTCTTTGGTAGACATTTTTTTCAAGCAGAGGTATTTGACAGCTCTGAGCTCGTTTTTTTTCCATTTTGATGTTCACTCCTTGGCAGTTCATATTCAAATGAATGTAGCACCTGGGAATCGTGGCTTATTTACCGTAAGTGGGTTTTTTTTTTTTTTTTCCTGGACTAGTGGGTACCTAAGAGAGAGAGAGTGTGTGTGTGTGTGTGTGTATATGTGTGTGTAATATATATATATATATATATATATATATATATATATATATATATATATATATATATATATATATATATATACACACACTCTCACACTATGACTTCTCGGCTAAGATAAAGCCTAGATCCTCAGGCTACATTCACACTATGGGCGTAGCCAGGATCAAACCGGGGGGGGGGGCAGAATTTCATACTGCACACCTCAGCTGCTGCAGAACCTCATACTTCACACCCCTACACTTGAAAATAAAGCCTGAACCTTAAGAAGATGTGGTGATGAGTGCAGTCTATTTATTCCAACTGTCAGTTGATGTTACTGAAGACGAACAATGCCTGTCCTGGACGTCCTTTTGGGCAGCTATGAGGTGTACCTGACTGGTGCTAAAAAAAAAAGGAGTGTTAGTCTGTGTGCTATCCGGCTTTCATTCTTTTTGGTACAGATATTATATGGATAGACAGATATGGATATATAGAGCAGATTTCTAATCTGCTTTTGCTATTGAAAACATTATCTATGAGCTCAAAAACCTTTCAGGTGATGCGGTTTTTTAAAAAGCTGATCTGCTTTTGCAACTGAAAAACGTATCAAACGCAGGAAAAACGCTGTGTGTGAATGTAGCCTTAGATCAGGAATAGAAGTCATTTATAGGACATTTCATAACTTTCCCAAATTCCTATGAAAAAATATTCAGCACATTCTGCATTGAATTACTGTACCCAATTTATTATATATTGTCGGAGTCGGTCCATTTTATACCGACTCCACCAAAATGAGCACCGACTCCGACTCCACAGCCCTGGTAAGTACACAGGCGTCTACAGTCAGCTTTGTATGTAATCTTATACTAAATCTATTAATCGGGTATTAACTATCACGTATACCATTATTATCCTACCAGCATCTAAATCCACTATTGAATACACCACCTACCTGTGGACTTATGACTTTTTTTGATATCTCTATTTCGTTTATAGAAAGATTTATTTTTTACCCTCAGCATAGCGCGGTGAATATTGCATTTATTTATCAAACTATAGACTTTGACGGTATTAAAATGATACCAGGGGTGAAGAAATCCATCTTGTAGTTCTCCTGTAAATCTTCCTGCTCTAAGGCCCCCGTCACACATAGCGACGCACCAGCGATCCCGACAATGAAATGACCTTGTTAGGATCGAGGTGTGTCGCTATATGATCGCTGGTGAGCTGCCAAACAGGCAGATCTCAGCTGCGATCAGGACCAGTGACAACGCGGGTATCAAGCGCGCGTCGCTTAGTTACCCGCTGTGTACCTCAGATACCAGCGTGCTGATGCAGGGAGCTGGTATCCAAGGTAAACGGCGGGTTTCTAAGCGGTGCTTTCGAGCATGATCAGTGATACCCGGCGGGGGGGTGGGGTGGTCGCTGATAAATGTCACACACAGCGATATCGCTGGTGAGAGCGCTGTTGCGTCACAAAACTTGTGACTCAGCAGCGATCTTGCTAGTGATCTCGCTGTGTGTGTGAGACTGGGGCTTTAGCCAGAGAAATCAAGTAAAGACCTGTCCACAGGTCACCCCATCATAGACTGCTTGTCCTCTGGTGCTGCCTTTCCTAAGCAGTCTACATGTGCATGCAGGTCAAGGTTAAAATACCTTGATATGTGCAATCCGATGTCTTATTCCAGAGAAATCCACATTTTTCTTATGTAAATGAGCTGTTAAGATATATGGGTGTGAAACATGTAGCTCAGGGGAGCAAGACTGTCATTACATGTCTCGCACTGGTAATAAACCCCCATACATTTAAAAGACGCTCTGGAAGCAGATTCTCAGGGAGATCTGTGTCCGGCTTATAGACCTTAATAGCTCATTAACAGTTTAAGAAAGTGTGGATTTCTCTGGAAGATGCCATCAGATCGCAAATATCAAGATATCATTTTCTTCAGCTTAGTATGATTCAAATGTTATGAACCCCACTTCTTTGGACTTAAAATACACATTTTGTTTGAGAAAAAGGTTGGGGGGGGGATCCTGTAGCCTACGGGGGTGGGAGCCAAGGTGGTAAGAATGGGGCTGTAGGCACTGGGCTGAGAGGAGGGGTGTGTTGCAGCAGTGTGAGGTCCATTGATCTCAAAGAGGTGGGCTTCAGGAAAATGGTGCAGATTTAGAGCTTGGCTCAATGGCTATCGTGAAATCTTTGAATAGGGTCCAAAGTGACAGGTTGTTGACCAGTGGCCTAGCACATTTTGGCTGGCTGATATCTTCATTTGAAATTCTTATCTTCTTACCCCAATTATTCTATGTTTTCTAATTCTTCAGCCTCTATAAGCCTTCTACAAGTTATCAGACATAGATTAGTATTATGAGGAACTGTCAAATCTAATTGTAAAAAACACTTACAATATGTTCATCAGTGCTCCACAATAGTTATTTAACCCCTTTATGACATTGGACGTAGTATTCCGTCCATGTGCCCTGGGACTTAATGTCCATGGACGGAATAGTACGTTATACGCGATCAGCCGCGCTCACAGGGGGAATCCTGGCACTTTATCCCCCGAAACACTGCGATCAAACATGATTGCAGCATTCCAGAGCGGCTGACAGCCCCTTTGCCTTTCGGCTCGGAGACCTCGTGTCATGACGCGGGGTCTTCATTGCTGCCTTGGAAACCTGATGTCATGAGGACCTCCTGGTCTCCAGCTGAAAGACTTCCTGTAATGCGCAGTGCATGTCAGGAAGTCTCTCGGGTCAGTGTAGAGAAGTTGCAGCGCTGACAGCTTCTATAGCATGCTATAGAAGCGGTCAGCCTGCACAAAATGAGTGTCTCATACTGGGACAAAGTGGAAAAGAATTTTTTTTTTTTTTTTTTAATAATTGTAAAAATATTTAAAGAATATTCCATCAATAAATATTTGAATTAAAAAAATCTAAAACCATAAAAGCACACTTAGTATTGCCGCGTCCGTAACAACCCGACCTATAAAACTGTCTTACCAGTTAACCCCTTTAGTGAACACCATTAAAGGCAAAAAAAAAAAATGCTTTCATACCACCAAACAAAAAGTGGAATAAACGTGGTACCGCTGAAAACGTCATCTTGTCTCAAAAAACAAGCCGCTATATAGCTCCATCACCGGAACAATAAAAGTTCTAGCTCTCAGAATAAAGCAATGCAAATTTTTTTTCTATAAAATAGTTTTAACTGTATAAAAGCGCGAAAACATAAAGTTTTATAAATGAGGTGTCGCTGTCATCGTACGGACCCGAAGAATAAATCTGCTTTATACCATTCCATAGAAATTCATGAATTGCTGTTTTCTCCCTCACCCATGACAGCACCACGGAGAGAGGGGGTCCGCCCATCAAGGACAGGAACCTACAGACAAAAGAGCGGCACCTCTCCTCCGCCCCCAGTTGGGTTCCTGTCCTTGACGGGTGAACCACGGCAGCAGGAGCGCAGCGCTTACCGGAAGGTGAAGATCCGGGACCGTCCCGTCCGCGGTCAGACAGCGGGGAGGCCCCTGTCGCGGCGGGGTCGGTTGCTGAAGCCGCCACCGCTGCAGCTGAGGGGCTGTCCAGGGTGAGCGGGCGGGGAGGACCGGGCCGCCGCTCCGGGAGGAGTAGGGGACGCCGGTATAGGGGCAGCGCCGGGTACAGAGGTGTACCAAGATGGCGCTGCCCCGGAAGTAGAAGGAGGAACTTCCGGGTCCCCGCGGTCGGCACATGCGCAGTACGCACTCCCCGGGGAGAGGCAGCGGTGCAGGCCGGGAAGACAGGTGACGCCAGGGCGGCTTATTCAAATTTGGAACGCTGAAGCAGCCTCAGGGCTGGAAGCGTTCAGGCGCGATGGATAGCGACCAACATGAGGAGCTACAGCAGCCGCAGCAGCAACATAGGCAGCATCACCAGCACCGCCAAAAGGATAAAGACGGACGGGGGAGCCGGTCCAGTAGCCACTCCACGCAGCATTCAACTGCAAGGAGCAAGTCACCTGCCGTGGATCGCCCAGTGAGGGATTTGGATCCACTTCCAGAACCGGTACCTGCAACCGCGCATGGGGGGTAAGTGGATCTTCGTGAATGTTCCCCATTGTAATAGACTTCTTTCCCTTAGGGAAAGAAGAAAGAAAAAAACAAGAACAGGGAATGCCCCACCTGTAGGAAACCATTACCAACGCCCTGGGAGAAAAAATTGTGTGACTCCTGTATACAGGAGGTCCTCGGCGGTGAAACCCCAGATCATGCCGCAGACCTAAGGGTGGTAATCCGCGCAGAAATTCAGAGTGCCCTTTCATCCAAAAAACGGGAAAGGAAAGGAAGGAAGGGGGACGTGGTAATAGAGTCCCAATCAGAGAGCTTATAGTCAGGGGAAGTCACCTCCCATACTGTAAATACCGACTCGTCATCCTCCGAAGAGGAGACGGAAGGTCGTCATTGTTTCCCCCTAGACGAAGTGGATGCCTTAGTAAAGGCGGTAAGATCCACTATGGGGGTGGAAGACCCCCGGACTGATAGATCAGTCCAGGACATTATGTTCGGAGGACTGGGTCAAAAGAAACGGAGGGTATTTCCGTTAGTTAAGAACGTCCAAGGCCTCATAGATAAAGAATGGGAAAAACCGGATAGGAAAAACTCTATGGTTCCTTCCATCAAAAGAAAGTACCCATTTGATGAGGAGGCATCCACATCGTGGGATAAGGCCCCCAAACTAGACGTGGCGGTAGCCAAAGCTTCAAGAAGGTTTGCACTCCCCTTTGAAGATATGGGTACCCTGAAAGACCCGTTAGATAAAAAAGCGGATACCCTACTTAAGGGCACCTGGGAATCAGCAGGGGGAAACATCAGGCCGGCGGTAGCGGCAACCTGTACCTCCAGAGCTCTTATGGTATGGATAGACCAATTGGAGAGACAGATAAGGGAAGGGGTTCCCAGAGATAAAATCCTGGAATCCATGCCAATGATAAGAGGGGCGGCAGCCTTCCTGGCCGACTCTTCGGCTGATTCGATAAGATTGTCATCTAAAACGGCAGCCTTGTCGAATGCAGCTAGAAGAGCTTTATGGTTAAAATGTTGGCCTGGGGATCTCCAGACAAAAATGAAGTTATGCGCCATTCCCAGTGAAGGAAAGTTCCTCTTCGGGGAAACCTTGGATGGCATCCTCGAAAAGGCAAGCGACAAAAAGAAAGGCTTCCCAAACCTAGGACCAGTGAGCGCCACAGGCTTTAAACGGTCCTTTCGGAACAAAAAGTTCTTTCAGAGGAGACCCCCGAGAGACCAAAAATGGGAAGACAGAAGAAGGGACAGGGGGTTCATCTTCGGGAACTCGTCCCGGGATAAAAAACCCGCCAAGTGACTGTGGGCCCAGGGTGGGAGGGAGACTAAGGTTTTTCCTCCCAGCCTGGGAGAAAATATCCAACAATCCCTGGCTGATAAATCTTGTAAGATCAGGATTAAGGATAAACTTTTATTCTCTCCCGCCGCAAAAATATATAATTACCCCGATAAGGTCGTCAAAAAACGAACAGGACGCCCTCGAAAAGGAGGTCCTGAGTATGTTGGACAAAAAAGTCCTACAGGAGGTTCCCCCACAGGAGAGGCAGGGGGTTCTACTCGCCTCTCTTCCTGGTAACCAAACCAGACGGCACCTTCCGCACCATCATAAATTTAAAAAGACTAAATTGCTATATCAAGAACGAAAAATTCAAGATGGAATCGATCAAATCGACCATCAAAATTCTCTTTCCGCAATGCTTTATGGTGGTCTTAGACCTCAGCGATGCCTACTACCATGTCCCCATTCACAAAGAATCCAGGCAATACCTCAGGCTAGCAGTCTCGATAGCAGGAGAAATAAGAGAATTCCAATACAAGGCCCTGCCATTTGGGATCTCAGTGGCTCCACGGGTCTTTACGAAATTGGTGGCAGAGATGATGGCTCACATAAGAGAACAGGATGTTCTGATAGTGCCTTATTTGGACGACTTTTTAATAGCGAGCAATTCAGGCCAGAAATGCACAGAACAGAGGGACAGAGTGATGAGCACTCTAAAAAACCTCGGGTGGCTTCTGAACCTGAAAAAGTCAAGGCTGGAACCAAGGAGAGTCCAGGAGTTCCTAGGCCTGACACTGGATTCAAACATCCAAGTGTGTTACTTGCCAGATCACAAAAGGGACAGAATTATTCATATGGTACAAAAAGCGAGGCAAAACCCTTCTATGACACTAAGACGAGCAATGTCCCTGTTAGGGTCCCTCTCTGCATGCTTGCCGGCGGTCCAGTGGGCACAAATACACATGAGGGATCTGCAGTGGGATATCCTGACCAACCAGCGGGCCTTAGGAGACCACTTGGAACATCATATTACGCTAGTTTCAAAAACTATTCATTCCCTAGCCTGGTGGGAGGACAAAAACAACTTGTCCAAAGGGATCCCCTGGGAGGCCAAGATCACACATGTAATTACCACCGACGCCAGTCCTGTGGGATGGGGAGCACACATGGGCATCAGTGTGGCTCAAGGGGGATGGAGAAGTCAAGAACTAAAAGCCTCCTCGAATCAAAAAGAACTGCTAGCAGTAAATTATGCCTTGAGTCACTTTTTGCCAGCATTAAAGGGCCATCATGTCCGGATATTCTCGGACAACCGAGTAACAGTGGCCTATATAAACCACCAGGGGGGAACCAGGTCCAGAACGCTAATGGAGGCATCCTCCGAGATATTCAGGTTAGCCGAGGAAAACTTACTGTCCCTATCGGCGTTACACATACGGGGAGTATAGAACCAGACAGCAGACTTTCTGAGCCGTACCCAACTACATCAAGGGGAGTGGGCTCTAAATCAGTCCGTTTTTCAGAAGATTGTGGAAATGTGGGGAACCCCAGACATAGACTTATTTGCAGACCACACAAACAAAAAAGTGGAAGCATTCTGTTCTCTAAATCCCAAGGGGAATCCTCAGACCCTGGACGCATTTATGCTCCCATGGACACGGGGACTACTGTATGCCTTCCCACCGACCATTCTCCTCCCGGCGGTGATAAGGAAAGTCAGGGAAGAGGGGGCTCGGGTAATACTTATAGCCCCTTTCTGGCCAAAAAGAACATGGTTTTCATGGCTCAGAATAATGTCAGTAACCGACCCCTGGGTTCTACCAGATCTCCCCGACCTTCTATCGCAGGGTCCTGTGCTACACCCCCAAGCAGTGAACCTCCATTTAACAGCATGGAATTTGAAAGGTCACTGCTGAGGGGGAAAGGATTTTCAGAAAATCCAATTTCCACGTTACAAAAAAGTAGAAAACCAATTACAATCAAAGCCTATGGTAGAACCTGGAGGAAATTCCTATCCAGTTCGGGGGCAAAGGTTCAGGATGGAATACAAATGGATAAAATCCTGGAATTCCTCCAAAGGGGGTTAGAACAGGGACTAGCGACTAACACACTGAGGGTACAGGTAGCGGCCCTAGGCGCCCTCTATAATCAGGAGGTGGCGAGCGACCCTTGGGTATCACGGTTTATGAGGGCCGCAGCCAGGTCTAGACCAATAGCTACCCAGAAAGTACCATCATGGGATCTGAACTTAGTGTTGTCAGCCCTAACAGGACCCCCATTCGAGCCTATCCAGTCAGCTCCACTAAAGACCCTATCATTAAAAACGATACTGCTAGTGGCCCTAACATCGGCTCGCAGAGTGAGTGACATTTAAGCCTTATCGGCATTACCCCCATTCATTAAAATTATGGAGGATAGAATTATATTGAAACCTGACCCTGCATATTTGCCCAAGGTAGCAACACACTTCCATAGATCACAGGAGGTAGTCCTTCCTTCCTTCTGCCCAAACCCTACGAATAGAGGAGAGGAGAAATTTCACACATTAGATGTGAAGAGGTGCTTAGTGCACTACCTAGGGGCCACCAAGGGATGTAGGAAGGAAGGATCTCTCTTTGTGTGTTTCCAGGGACCTTGAAAGGGGCTCGGGGCGTCCAAAAGTACCCTGGCAAGATGGATAAGGGATGCGATTGCCCTGGCATACTCATGCAGCGGGAATACCATCCCGGAGGGTCTAAAAGCCCACTCTACGAGAGCAATGGCGACCTCATGGGCAGAAAGATCAGAGGTATCAATAGAACAGATCTGTAAGGCGGCCACCTGGTCAACACCTTCTACCTTTTTCAAACACTATCGCCTACATCTAGCCTCTGCGTCTGACCTGACCTTCGGGAGAAGGGTCCTTCAGGTGGTGGTCCCTCCCTAAGCTACCAATCTCTGAAATTCTCTCCGTGGTGCTGTCATGGGTGAGGGAGAATAGCTTAGTTACTCACCGATAACGGTGTTTCTCGGAACCCATGACAGCACCCGCTTAATTCCCCCCCTTTTTTTCACACGTGCGGTGAGCACGATTTAATGTGTGTAGAGTGTTCTTAGACACGAGGCTTCTCTATAAGTATACAAATTATAATGTTATGTATATACTTTTGTTGTTAACTAACCGGGAGACCCTCTGATGCTCTGTAACCAACTGGGGGCGGAGGAGAGGTGCCGCTCTTTTGTCTGTAGGTTCCTGTCCTTGATGGGCGGACCCCCTCCGTGGTGCTGTCATGGGTTCCGAGAAACACCGTTATCGGTGAGTAACTAAGCTATTTTTGTTCATTCTGCCTCCCAAAAATAGTAATAAAAAGCGATCAAAAAAAGTCATGTGCCCGAAAATGGTACCAATAAAAACGTTAACTCGCCCCACAAAAAGCAAGACCATACGTAACACTGTGGGCCAAAATATGGAAATTACAGCTCTCAAAAAAAAAAAAAAAAGTGGTGATGCAAAAACTATCTTTTAGTATGTGACAGCAGCAAAACATAAAAACCCATTATAAATCGTAAATTAACCCCCTCCCTTTATCACCTCCTTAGTTGGGGAAAAATAAAAAATGCATTTCCATTTTCTCGTTGGGATTGGGGTTAGGAGTGTATTGGGATTAGGGTTGGAGTTAGAATTTGAAGGTTTCCACTGTTTAGGCACATCATGGGCTCTCAAAACACGATATGGTATGTGATCTCAGTTCCAGCCAATTTTGCATTGACAAGTCAAACGGCGCTCCTTCCCTTCTGAGCTCTGCCATGCGCCCAAACAGTGATTTACCTGCACATATGGGGTATCGGCGTACTAAGGATAAATTGCTTTTGGGGTTCAATTTCTCCTGTTAACCTTGGTAAAATATTTCCCACATGTCTATTGTTTTAAGTATTTTGTGTGACATATCTGTTTTAAGGGCATGAAAATTCAAAGTTGGAAAATTGCGAAATTTCCACTTTTCACAAAGGCAAGAGATATCAAACTTTACCACTATAATGAAGTACAATATATCATGAGAAAACAATGTCATAATCACCAGGATCCATGGAAGCGTTCCAGAGTTATTACCTCATAAAGGGATAGTGGTCAGAATTGTAAAAATTGGCCTGGTCATTAAGGCTACTTTCACACATCAGTTTTTTTGCGACAGGCAGGATCTGGCTATTTGTTAAAAAACCGGATCTGTCGTAAATTTTGGAGAACTGAAGAAACGGATCAGTTTTTCTGCCGGATCAGTCTAGCAGGTTTGTTTCCTGGGGGCTGGCCAATTGGATCTGAGCATGCGCAGACTTAAAAAAAAAAAAATATGGATCCAGTAGCCGGATCCGTCTTTTCTCGGATTCGGTGCATTCCAGCGCCCATAGGCTTCCATTATAGCAAAAAATGGAAACGTCAGATCCAGTGCTGTCCGGTTTTTCGCCGCAGACAAACGTTACTAGAGATGGTTTTTTCCAGAAGCTGGAATTAAACATTTAGCCGGATCCAGCGAAAACCGGAAGAAATGGAAGGCCATGCAGCAGGATCCGGCGCTAATACAATTCAATGAGGGCAAACTGGATCCGGCAGCAGCTTTCGCTGCATTCGGTTTTCTAACAAATAGCCGGATCCTGCCTGTCAGAAAACCTGATGTGTGAAAGTAGCCTTACATGCAAACCACCCTTGGGGTTAAAGCTGCATATGGGCACACTTTTTGTCTACATGAGCAAATAAACAATACTAATTATAAAAAGAACTTTGTATGCGCTAAAAATAACTGGTGTCAGAAGCCTTCCTGTGCTTCTATATATCTGTGATGTGGCGTGCTATCCTTGGTTTCACCCAAAGGTATGAAGATGGGATGATTCGGCTGTCCTGATCCACCCAGAAGTGGTAAGTCACCTGTCCTGGATCCGTGCTTGATCCTCCATAGACCACATGCTGGCCGGTCACGTCTGTTTATGCAGATCTGCCAAAATCTGCCGTCTTGTGCCTGTGTGATGTCACTAAAGCCGAAGACTTTCCTTCCCAAAGGGAGAGTCCGACTGTTCATCTAACACTTTTGAGGCTCTGACTTGCTTTGTCAGATGAAGGGTTCAGAAATGTGTTGGATCAACAGCTGGACTGTCTCTCCCTTTGGGAAGGAAAATCTGAGGCTTTAGTGGCGTCGCACAGGATGGCAGATTTTTGCGGACCAGTGTGAGAACAGATGTGACCGGCTGGCACACGGTCTACGGTCTGCAGTGAATCAAGCACAGAATCAGGACAGGTGACTTGCCACTTCTGGGTGGATCCAGGACAGCCGAATCATCCCGTCTTCATACCTTCGGGTGAATCCTAAGATGGCATGCCACATCAGATGTATAGAAGCACAGGTAGGCTTCTGACAAGCACCAGTTATGCTTAGCGTATAGAAGACTATCATTGTCGTCCAATGTTTTATATAACTTGAAATGTCTCATGTTCTTTGTTTTAGAAACACAACGATGCACTACAGGATTCAGCCATAAGTGCACTGTTCAACCTTGTCTGTGACATGTACACTGTGAGTATTATGCTTGTCACAATTCATCCTATTCTTGTGCAGTAGTACATATGATGTAGAACACTGCATCTTAACTTTTTTTTTTTATATATCACGTTAAGGTAAACCTGATGTGTTGTCCCATCCACCGTTGTCACATATCAGGCACTGGCTGTGTATGTTGCCAAGAAAAGCTTACTTTAAAAGCACCTTGGAGGAATGGACAGGCCGGTCCCTGGCGGCTTCTCCCAGCCTTCTGCCAATCACTGACAGGTCGCTCACTATGCGCACATGCAGGGAGAGACAAGTCAATCCAGTGCAGCAGGAGAGAAGCCATCGGCGACCCATCTGTCTAACTTGTCTACTATGCAGCTCTGTCCCCAGCGGCTTTTAAAGTGTATTTCTCTCAAACGCCGCAGTGTTTCAGAGTCAAAGATGCCTGACTGTGTGATCATGCTGCCGCTGGCTCTAACAGCATGCATCTGCTGTAGGTGTTAAGTGTGGCATTGTGCAGAAAGCATTTGAATTCGCAGCTCTAGATTTGAAGAACAGTAAAAACAATTTTGAGAATTATCAAACTAAATGCACCATGATAAAGGCCGTGGTGTGTGGGGTTTTTTTTTTTTTTTTTTTTACACTTGTCTAACTAGAGTGCAGATTTTCGGGAAAGGGGTGTGACAACGTGCACAATTCTTCCAACTATTAACTGGTGGAGCTGTGTTTCCACAAACTGCAGTGTGTGTGTGTTTGTGCTTACACAGCATGATCAAGTGCTGGTGCCAGTGATGAGTGTTTTACCCCTCTGATGCCACTATCAATAGTGACTGCAACACTGATGGGCATCGAAGAGGGAGCTCCCAATTTGTACATGTGTGCCGATCTTCTCCATGGTGACGCCAGACTCAAAAATGGCCGCAGCGTCACCCATGGATGGTGGCCTGTAAGCGCCTGCTCAGCGGATGAGCTGCCACGCCTCCTCCCGGAGTGCGATGCACTGTTCTAATGCTCTGCAGTGCAAAAGCATTACATAGTATTAGATCAGCAACCAGCACAGGGAAAGTTGATGTCTCATTCTGGGACAATGTAAAAAGGTAAATATTTTTAGTAACTTAACAAGACCAAAAAATTGGTAAGTAATCCAAAAAAATTACTTATGTGAAAGCAAAAGTACACATTTTGGTATTGCCACGTCCAGAACAACCTGACCTATAAAACTGTCCCCCTCAGTGAACACCATAAAGAGAAAAAAAAAAACTATACTTCATCATACCATCAAACAAAAAATGTAATAAAACAAGGACAAAAAGAGTAATGGAAAAGTCATCGTGTCTCGCAATAATCAAGACACTATACAGCTCAATCAGTGGAAAAATAAAGTTCTGGCTCTCAAAATGAAGCAATGCAAACAGTAATTTTTCCATTAAATAGTTGTGTAAAAGTGACAAAACATAACACACTTGTAATTATTTTTATATTTTTTTTTCTCTGTAACCGTACTGACCCAAAGAATAAAGCAGCCTTATCAATTTCATCACACGCAGAAAGGCATAAAAAAATCCAGAATTGCAGATTTTTGTTCATTCTGCCTCCCACAAATTTGAATAGAAGGCGATCAAAAAAGTGTAATGTGCCTGAAAGTGGTACCAATAAAAACATCAGCTTGCCCCTCAAAAAAAAAAAAAAATCCATCACATGAATGCCAGCCGAAATATGGAAAGGACGGCTATCTAAATACGGGGATGCAAAAAAGTAAGAAAAAGCTTCTTGGTGTCAGCAGCCAAACAAACTATATAAATCTGGTATTGCTGTAATTGCACCAATCCAAAGAATAGTCATCTAATCACTTATACCGCACGAACGGTGTTAAAAAGGAATAAAACCAATTCTTCTCCTGCTGTAGATTTGTTCATTTTGCCTCTAAAGATTGCAGTAAGGCTAGACTCATTTATCCTGCGCCCTACGCTGAGCAGTTACTGCAAGGTTTCTGTGTAACTCTGAAATGCATGATTCAGATGGAACCCCCGGTGGACGATCCCTATAATGAAACAGGTGGAGTCACTGGATGCCGTCTGGCCTGTGATTCGGCGGAGTCCGTCTTTCTTAGGCGTACGTAAAAGCGCTTTCTGCCACAGTGGTTCTGCTGCCTCATTATAGTGAGTGGCTCCCTCAGGGGTTTCATCTGAATCGCGTTACTTTGGGATTTCCATCTAAATCTCCGAGTAAGTGCTCAGCCTAAAGAGCAGGATTAAATGTGTTCCCAATAAGTTTCAATTAAATCAACAAAAAAAGCAAGTCCCCACTCAGGTCTGTTATTGGAAATATAGGTGCTTCCATGTTACTGGTAGCACAAAGACTCTGGAAAAGCAAAATGGCTCCTCGCTCCCCAAAAGAATTCAGCAAATTCTCCCCTCCAAAATCCAAATGTTCCTCTCACTTCTGAGCCCCAGTGTGCCTAAACAACATTTAGTGTCTACATGTCTGGCATTTCTGTAGCAATGAGAGCTTGCCTAACTTTGTGTCTACAGTAGCATGAGCTGTCCACTACAACGTACAGAAAATACAATGGCAGTTTACAAATTTTCACTCCAATATCCAAAGATGCTTGTTTCTGGAAATCTCCCATGGAGTCAAAATTGTAACTACACCTGTAGATAAATTCCCAAAGGGGTATAATTTCCAAAATGGGGTTACTTGAGGGGGATTTCTGCTCTTCTTACACTAAGGGGCTCTGTATATGGAGTCCACAAATTATTCTAGGAAAATCTGCGCTCCAGGAGGCAAATTGCGCTCTGTCCCTCCCGAGTCTCATCGTTTGGCTTAGCAGTACTGTATTTCCACATTCAAAAGAAATTGTGGGACAAATTTTGGTGCCTTTTTTACCCATTTCTCAGTGTAAAAATGTAAAATCTGTGGCTAAAATATAATTGTGGTGGTAAAAATGTAATTTGTCTTCATTGCACAATGGTATACAATTCTGTGACACCTGTTGTGTCAATATGATCACTGCACCCCTAGATGAATTCATTGGGGGTGTAGTTTTGTAAAATGAAGTCCCTTATGGGGGGTGGGTTCTGCTGTTCTGGCACCCTCAGGGCCTCTGCCAAAGTGACATGGTGACCTCAAACCAGTGAAGCAAAATATGAACTCCAATATGGCACTTCTTCCCTTTGGAGCTTTGCACTGTACATCTGAAAGTAGTTTTCAACCTTTATATGGGGTATATGTGTACTCAGTTTGCACAACAAATTGAGGTCAACTTTCTCCTGCTATCCTTGGCAAAATGAGACATTTGCGGCTAAAATAACATTTTTGTGGGAATTGTATTTTTATTTTTCATTTTCACAGATCAACATTGAAAAATTCTGTTCAGCACCTGTGCTAGATTAGTTCCTTGAGTCCAGTTTCCAAAATGGGGTAACTTAGCGGGGGTTTACACTCTTTAGGCACATTAGGGGCTCTCCAAACACGACATGGTGTCCCATAATGATTCCAGCAAATTTTGCATTCAAATGGTCAATTGGTGCTCCTTCCCTTCTGAGCCCAAATAGTGCGCCCAAATAGTGGTTTTCCTCCACATACTGACATACTGTGTTTTTTTTTTTTTTTTTTGTCAGACTTCCTCGGTCACTTCAAGTGTGGTGTGGTCCCCTCCCCCACAATCGCCACACCAAAAAAAGTAGATTTTGTTGTTAAAATAAGAAATGTTAGTTAACTTGGCTCGTACGATATGGCTTTTATGGCCTTAAATCAGTTTGAAAATTGCAAAATTTTGGCCAAACTTGCATTTGTGGGGAAAAGAGAAGTGGTAACATTTCTTGGATATGACTTCAATCATCGTTTACAGTATGTCTCAAACACTGGGATCCGTTGAGGCGTTCAAGAGTTATAACCTCATAAAGTGACACTAGTCAGAATTGTAAAATTTGGCCTGGTCAGGAAGGTGAAACCAGGCTTGGGGAGGGGACAAATGGGTTAAAAGGGCACAAACTTGAGGAGCGGGGCACAGTCGTGGGTTGGTATTGTAGCCAGAGGTTTGCTGTGCTTGCTATTATGTTCATCCTGTGGTCTAGGCTGAGATTGCACAGGCTTGGTAAAATAACTTAGAATGAGATCGTTTTCCATTTCTCCCTAAACTGACTCAAAATCTTGGACACCATTTATCAAGTCATGCAATATAAACAGTATACAGCCCACCTAATAACGAGGGAATGCGTTTTCTTTAAGACTCTCCAACATTATTCCAGTATGTATTAATTTAAAATCTACTTTGTTCTTTATGGAAAAACCTTGAGGGTTTTCCAACGAACACCATTTCGTACTCTACCCACAGGTCACCCATGCAAGCTGTAATGCATATAGACTTTGCATGGATCAACAGACTCTCTTCTAATAGTGTTGGTAGTGCAGCACTGCACTTGTATGGGCACTGCTCCATTATTGGGCCTTCTTTACACATCTGTTTTGTCACTGCTATCCACAGGGTCAGATTGGGGTGTCTGGGGCCCATAAGTGGAATGAACTCTAGGGCCCCACCCTACAGCTATTTTAAATATCTGTTAGCCTTTACCCTTGATACAGTGGAGCATCAACTGGAAAACACAGGAGGCTCCTGCACATCTATGCGCACACCATAACTACGTATGTACATTTACAATTACGGTAGTTAACGTGTTTTCACCAAAGAACCCTTTAATGTTATCACCAATCCACAGGTAGATGATAACTTTGAGGAGTAGAATCCACCCATTGGAAACCGCACCGATTGGAAGAACGGGGAACTTTTATCCCCATTTTAAAATGGCGTGGCAGATGGGATGTCTGACCACAGCTCCCTTCTTTGGGAGCTTCCAGAAAAAGCCAAGTGCAGCCCCTTAGGGAATGAATGGATCAGTGGTCGAGCTGTATATGCTACTCCATACAAATGGGAATAAAAGTTGCATATTCTGCAGATCTGTGCAGGTCCCAGAAGTCCGACCCCCACCAATCTATAACTTATCCTTTGACCACATTCACACGTTCAGTATTTTACATTGGTATTTGTAAGGCAAAACCAGGAGTGGAACAGAGAAATTATAATAGAAACACGTCACCACTTCTGAATTTTATCACCCACTACTAGCTTTGGCTTACAAATGCTGACCAAAAACTAAATGTGTGAACATGGCCATAGGCTTTCATCAAGCCCTGTAAGTACATATTTGCTGCTGTATAAGTCACAGGACAGAGAGGGGTCAAGTGTCCAAGTATTTGATATCAATTAGGGGGAAGATTATTTCCAAAAGAGATAACAAGTGACCTCCATACACAACACAATCCCCCTATACAAAGACCAATGATGCCACATATAAGGAACAAATCCCACCACACCATGACCAGATGACATTACCACCACATAGTGACCAAATACCACATACTACCAGATACAGGGAACAAATGCCACTATACCATGTCCAGACTATGGGTTTGCGTCACCATCGCATGGTTCAGGTAAACACTTTCTTACACTCTTGCAGCATACTATATGTATATTTTGCTTCTGTAGCACTATGGAATCTGCCCTATGTTCTTTATATGCACTCTGCACTTTAATGTGAGTTAGGAATGCTAATTTACGCTTAATCGTATTCAGTTTTGGTGGTATAACCTAATGGACTTGCAAATTGCTTTTTGCTGCTGTCAATGATTGCCTGCCATCCTATGTTGCCACTTATATTTTGTCTCACTATTGTACATCCTTTAGGCCCACAACTTTTTAATGTCGTTTTAAGTATGAGGGTCTTGGGTATCCACAATTATGACCAATAGCCACTAAGGCACATGTGGAATGGGACAAAACGAATCAGAAAAACTATACGGTTTCTAATTGGAGGTATTCGCTAATATTACACCTACTACATATTTGGATAGGATTTAGGAAATGGAAATGCACATTTTAGTATTATTAGTAGTATTATGCCATTTATTCCATGGCGCTTTACATGTGAGGAGGGGTATACATAATATATACAAGTACAGTAATCTTAAACAATACAAGTCACGACTGGTACAGGATGAGAGAGGACCCTGCCTGCGAGGGCTCACAATCTACAAGGGATGGGTGAGGATACAGTAGGCGAGGGTAGAGCTGGTCGTGCAGCGGTTTGGTAGAACGGTGGTTACTGCAGGTTGTAGGCTTGTCGGAAGAGGTAGGTCTTCTGGTTCTTTTTGAAGGTTTCCATGGTAGGCGGGAGTCTGATATGTTGTGGTAGGGGGGATGTGCGGGAGAAGTCTTGTATGCGATTGTGGGAAGAGGAGATAAGAGAGGAATACAGAAGGAGATCTTGTGAGGATCAGAGTTTTCGTGTAGGTAAGTACCGGGAGACGAGGTCACAGATGTATGGAGAACTCAGGTTGTGGATGGCTTTGTATGTCATGGTTAGGGTTTTGAACTGGAGTCTTTGGGTAATGGGGAGCCAGTGCAGGGTTTGACAGAGGGGAGAGGCCAGGGAATAGAGGGGGAACAGGTGGATTAGTCAAGCAGCAGAGTTTAGAATAGATTGGAGGGGTGCTAGAGGGGAGGCCACAGAGCAGGAGGTTGCAGTAGTCCAGGTGTGAGATGAGGGCATGGACTAGGGTTTTTTGCAGATTCTTGGTTGAGGAATGTTTGGATCCGTGAAATTTTTGAGTTGAAGTCGGCAGGAAATGGAAAGGGCTTGGATATGTGGTTTGAAAGAGATCAGTGTCAAGGATAACCCAGAGGCAGCGAGCTTGTGGGACTGGAGAGAGAGTGGGCAGCCGTTTACTTTAATGGATAGGTTCGTGGGGGGGGGGGGTCACGTGAGATGGGGGGGTGGAAAGATGACTAATTCTGTTTTGTCCATATTAAGTTTTAGAAATCTAGCAGAGAAGGATGAAATGGCAGACAGACATTGAGGGATTCTGTTTAGTAGGGAGGTGATATCTGGTCCAGAGATGTAGCACTGTGTCATTAGCATAGAGGTGATACTGAAAGCCATGAGATTCTATGAGCTGTCTGAGGCCGAAGGTGTAAATGGAGACGAGCAAGGGCCCTAGGAGTGAACCTTGCAGGACTCCGACGGATAGGCGGCGCAGTGAGGAGGTGGTGTGCGAGTGGGAGACGCTGAATGTCCGGTCTGTTAAGTATGACGCAATCCAAGATAGGGCCAAGTCTGTGATACCAAGAGATGAGAGGGTCTGTAGTAATATGGAATGGTCCACTGTGTCAAAGGCAGAGGACTGGTCCAGGAGGAGGAGGACAGAGTAGGGTCACTTGACCTTGGCGGCTAGTCATTGGTGATCTTAGGGCAGTTTCAGTGGAATGGTGTGGCCGGAAGCCAGATTGTAATCGGTTAAGGACGGAGCAAGAAGAGAGGTGGGAGGATAGTTCAAGATGGACGTGTTCCAGTAGTTTTGAGGCATAGGGAAGAAGTGATATAGGGCGATAGCTAGAAACAGTGGATGGGTCAAGAGAGGGCTTTTTGAGGATAGGTATGATTAAGGCATGTTTAAAGCTTGAGGGGAAAACACCAGTTGTTAGTGATGGGTTGAAGAGATGGGTTAGGGTTGGGATGAAGACTGTGGTGAGTTTTGGAATGAAGTGGGAAGGGATCGGGTCACATGCACAGGTAGCAGGGTGGATAAAAATCAATGTTTTTTTAAAAAAAAATAAAAAAAAAATCGGATTTTTTTTTATTTAAATCGGATTTTTTTCAATAAACTGCTTTTTGAGGAAAATATTTTACCATCCAAAGGTTCTTCCATTTATGAGATAAAGCTGAGTTGTTTAACTCAGTAGAATAAAGGCTGTATATGTGTAACATTCACAATGCCATGCTCTTCCAGAGGTTTCTGTAGGATTAGTGGGCAGTTTCTCTCCTATATTATCACAGACGCTCGCTTTACTTACGCAGTTCTCAAAACTGAATTTGACTCCGCAGAGGTCCCAGCCTCTTCTTCACGGCAAAAATGTTACAACATGAACAGAGTTGAGAAAAAGACCTTATTCCTATTGTTCTACAAACCTATGAATACAGAATCAACCCCTTCAGTGCCAAGTCCAAGAAGTTAGACAATATGTTTCTGATTGTTTGGAGTGGAATAGATCTGCACAACACAAGAAGAATGTGAATCTAAGTGTGAGGAGGAGGAAGGGCAAGCAGACAAGAAAATGAAAGTGAAACTTTGAGCACAATACTGCAGCATAGCCACAGACAGACAAGTCTGGATCTGTTTGTGTGTACGATCTGAGGTTTATTACATTCTTTCCTTGTAATGGCAGCAGGCCGTAAAAGAGACCCAGTTTGGGAATATTTTAATGAAGCTCCTTCGCCTATCGGTAAGGCAGGCATGCGTGCAAAATGCAAACGATGCAACAAAGGCCTGGTGGCGCGAATGAGGCAACATCATGAGAAGTGCGGTGATGAAGATGACCAAAGAAACACTTCTGAACAGGCAGGATCTTCAGGTTGGTAAACATTTTTATTGAATCCTATTTCTAAAGACTGAACTATCATGTGTGAGAAAAATTATATTTCTTATTACTGCATGTTACTGTCATTTGGTACAGTTATGAAGAAAAACAAATATTCCTTTTGGGGCAGGGGCAGTGATGTGTTGTGTACAATAAGCAGAAATTGTATAAACAAAATAACAGCATTGACTTTTTTTGTTTAGGGGAATTCATGGATTCTGGAAACTATCCACCTCCAAGATCACCATCATCCTGTTCTACAGTTTCAGAGTTATCCATCCAGGATAGTGCTTCATTAGCAGCATCATCATCATCAGACACCCACAGCCACATATCACCATCACCCAAAAGGAAGAAAAAACCTTTACCTCCTGGAACCACCATAGATAGGTTTGTGATAAGAACTAGCAGATTAGAAAAAGAGTTGATTGATGAAAAAATTGCCCAGTTTATTTATGCAACAAACTCTTCTTTCCGTCTGAGAACCGACATTTCATTAATATGGTTCAGTCACTGAGACCAGGATACAGTCCACCCAGCAGAGCTGATGTTGCAGGGAAACTGCTGGATCAAGTGTATGACAGAGAAATGGAGCAATGTGCAACAGCTCTGGAGGGTAAAATTGTTAACCTAAGTATTGATGGGTGGAGTAATGTCCACAATGATCCTATTGTATGTGCTTGTATAACAACAGAAGTAAGTAAAGTCTTCCTTGCACAAACAACTGATACGTCAGGAAATGCACACACAGCAGAATACTTACAAGAAGTGGCAGTAAAAGCTATAACGACATGTGAACAAAAATTCAAATGTCTAGTACGCAGTTTGGTCACTGACAATGCTGCAAACGTATCCAAGATGAGAAGAGATTTAGAAGAGCAGGGAGGGAATACAAAGCTGCTAATAACATATGGTTGCAGTGCTCATTTGCTGCACCTCTTAGCCAAAGACTTAAGTGTTCCAGAAATAAAGGCTAATGTTGTTGAAATTGCTAAATACTTCCGTAATAATCATTTTGCTGCAGCAGCTCTGAAAAGGATGGGTGGAACCAAGCTAACGCTCCCACAAGATGTTAGATGGAACTCTTTGGTGGACTGTTTTGAGCAGTATATCAAAAACTGGCCTATTCTGATGACACTTTGTGAAGAAAATCGAGATAAAATAGATGGCACTGTCACGGCCAAAATCCTCAACATTGGGCTTAAGAGAAATGTTGAACATATGCTGAGCTTCCTGAAACCCATCTCTCAAGCTTTAAACAAAATACAGAAAAATAGCTGTTTTATTGCGGATGCTGTTGAAATTTGGAAGGAACTGAGTGAACACTTAAAAACAGAACTACACATGGACAGAATTAAATTACAAGCAGTAAACAAACGAATGGGACAAGCACTGACTCCAGCTCATTTTTTGGCAAATATTGTCAATATCCAATATCAGGGTCAAAACCTAAGTGCTGAGGAAGAGGAGTTAGCTATGACATGGGTATCCAGCAATCATCCATCTTTAATGCCAACTATAATAAACTTCAGAGCTAAGGGGGAACCATTCAAGAAATATATGTTTGCTGAAGATATTTTAAGGAAGGTCACACCAGTAAACTGGTGGAAGTCACTTAAGCGCTTGGATTTAGAGACTGTTCAAGTAATGATTTCACTTTTAACAGCAGTAGCTTCTTCTGCAGGCGTTGAAAGAATATTCTCTTCCTTTGGACTCATTCATTCTAAATTGAGAAATCGGTTGGGACCCAATAAAGCAGGAAAGCTTGTTTTTCTTTTCCAGATTATGAATAGGAACAAAGAAGAAGATGATGATGAAGATGACGACAAGTGAGCTACAGAGGACAGCAGGGACAGTAGTATTTAAGTTTTTCATGTGTCGGCTGGGCTGACAGTCTAAGTTTCTTAAAATATATATATACTGTATTTTGTTTAGCCAAATTAGTTAACAAACATGGATGTTTGTTTAAGCAAATAACTTATGCTGTAATGTTGTTGTTTCAGTTGAATAAATCTATTTAAATTGTTAAGGTCAGGATTATTTTTCTCCTTCCTAAGTACAACAAAACAGTGGTGTCCAAATATGAATGATTAACCCATTAAACTGGGGAGAAAAAAGTAATATAAAAAGTGATTCTAAAAATCTTCATCTACTTGCATGTTAAAGTAGCAAGAACTAGTTTAGGTAGAAACTTTGATTTAAATCACTGATTTAAATCAAGCCTTACTGACTAGTGATTTAAATCGTGATTTAAATCAGTTAGATTTAAATCAAATCCACCCTGACAGGTAGTGAGATGTGATCTTGAGAGTAGAGTGGAGAGTCGTTCTTCTGTAATGGTAGAGAAGTTGGTTTTGGAGGCGGGGGGGGGTTGTTGACCAAGACTGTCTCTGCCTCATTTTTCAAGGTGATTGATAACATCAAAGTCTTCAACTGAGATGAGGGAGGAGGTGCTGGGGGGCGGAGGAGAGAATTGAAGGTGTTGAATAAGGGTACCGTTACACTTAGCGATGCACCAGCGATCCCGACAACGATATGAATCGCTGGTGCATCGCTAAGTGGTCGCTAGTTAGCTGCCACACAGGCTGATCTCACCAGTGACATAGCAGCAGTCGGGGGTCACTACTTACCTTTCAAATGCGGTGATCCTGACGTCCTCCCGCCCGCATCCACGCGTCGCTCGTCGGCGCCACAGGAAGCGCCTGACGAGAAATGATCCAGGACGTTCTCGCGCGACCAGCAATGAGCAGCGGGGGAGGTAAGGAGGTAAGTATCAGACATAGCGATATCGCTAGCAATATCGCTGCTACGTCACAAAATCGGTGACGTTACAGCGATATTGCTAGCGATATCGCTATGTGTAACGGGGGCTTAACTGTTTAGAGTTGTGAGACAGGGAGGATATGAGAGATGAGAAGTAGGTTTGTTTTGCTGCAGCGAGTGTGGCCTTGAAAGTAGTGAGGGACTGTTTGAATGAGATGAAGTCCTCATTGGAGTGGGATCTTTTCCATCTCCGCTCAGCAGCCCTGGAAGCCTGCCTCAGTTCTTTGGTCAGACTGATGTGCCAGGGCTGTCTGTTGATTTTGCGAGCTTTGGTATGTTTGAAAGTGGGAACTGATTCCAAAGCTACAGCTATTGTGGTGTTATATAGAGCTGCATCTGCATTGTGTAGGGAACTTATGTCTGTAAGAGGGAGGAGGGATTCAGACAGTGAGCATAGATCAAGGTGTTGAAGATTTCTGCGAGGGTGTGCAAGTTTTTTGAGGTGGGGATTATGGACCTGAGGAGGAGAGGGTAGAGAATGTAAGTAGGTTGTGGTCAGAGAGAGGAAGAGGTGAGTTAAAGGCCCATTACACATAGCGATATCGCTAGCAATATCACTGTAACGTCACTGGTTTTGTGACGTAGCAGCGATATTGCTAGCTATATCGCTACATGTGCTACTTGCCTCCGACCGGCTCCCCTGCTGATTATCGCTGATCGCGCTAGAACGTGCTGGACCATTTCTCGTCGGGCGCTTCATGTGGCGCGGATGAGCGACGCGTGGACACAGGCGGGAGGACGTCAGGATCACCTCGTCTGACAGGTAAGTAGCGACCCCCGACCGCTGCTATGTCGCTGGTGAGATCTGCCTGTTTGGCAGCTCACTAGCGACCACTTAGCGATGCACCAGCAATCCTGACCGCGTCATATTGTGGTCGGGATCGCTGGTGCATCGCTAAGTGTAATGGTACCCTTAGAGAAGCTAGATGGGGAGCAGAGGCGGGTGAAGATGAGGTCTAGTGTTTGGCCATCTTTGTGAGTGGCTGCAGAAGACCATTGAGTGAGGCTGAAGGAGGAAGTGAGAGATAGAAGCTTAGTGGCAGCTGAGAGGGAAGTGTCAATGGGGATGTTGAAGTCACCCAAGATGATAGTGGGGATGTCGGTGGAAAGGAAATGAAATAGCCAGGTGGTGGTTGGCCATGGAGGGCAGTATATGACAGCTGGTTGGAGGAAGAGTAGATGCGCACAGAGTGCGCCTCAAAGGAAGGGTGGGGGTGGCAGTGGGATTGGGGTTAAGGAGCAGTTATCTGACAGGAGAAAACCAACTCCTCCACCATGCTTGCTGCTGGGGCGGGAAGTGTGGGAAAGGTGGAATCCACCATACGAGAGTGCAGCAGGAGAGGTTGTGTCAGAGGGGGGTGAGCCAGGTTTTGGTGATGGTGAGGAAGGAAAGTTTGTTAGTAATAAAAAGATCATGGATGAAGGAAAGTTTGTTGCAGACAGAGCGAGCGTTCCACAGAGCTCCTGTTAGTGGGACTGGGCAAGCTTTTAGATGTAATCCCACTGGAAATGCAGACTAGTGCTTGCCACCACATGTCTCATAGTTTCATCCTCGGGGGATTTTTATCTGTATATTAACCCCTTCATGATATTTGACGTGTGTGTATATATTTTATTACGTTGCCAGTGACCTTGTCACAATATATCACTTTGCTATCTTCCCTGATGTGAAAACCCAGAAGTCTCTCTGCAGCATGTTATGTGCTGAGGGGTTAATCAGCCATGACAGGGTTGGGTTTTTTTGTGAGTAGCTGTAAGATGGACTACTATCCATATCTCCACCCCAAAGGTGTGGTTCAGCATGTGAAATGTCCTGCTACTGTTTGTATTCTGTCCGAGTCTGGAGGCAGGAACTGTACTGGGCTCTGATTGTACCCTGAGTGGTCAGCTCTCTGCAGGCATATGGTCTGTGCTGTACGTTATCTTTTTGGTTCCCGGTTTTGCCAGAAAGGACAGGTTTATTTTGTCTAACCCTGCACTGGGTTATGCTGTGAGTTAAATAAACCAGCAGGAAAAACATTCATGTGTCTACCTCTGTGAGCAGCTGAGTTTACCTACCACAAAACATGTATATGTCTCTATTTCACTGCCAGGTGTTCAGCGAACATTACAGATGACACCTGGCTCTCGTTTCCCAGAGCAGTGCCTGCACCTCTCCTGGCTGTTTAACCCCCTAAATGCTTCAATCGAGATAGAGCACAGCATTTAGATGGGAGGCGATATGTATGTAACCCCTTCTCATGTACAGCACCATGGAACCAAAGGTGCTTTATAAATAAATAATATGAGGGGAGAGCCCCTTCCTCTTCCATGTGATGTCTTCACGAGGTCCCGATGGATGCCACGGAGACCTGAGGTCATCAGGACTACGTCTGGGTCATCGGACTCTCAAGCTTGTTAGACCATGCATGGTCTAAAAAACATGTCAGTGCAGAACTGACAGTTCTAAAGCACTGCAGTGCTTTATAATGGCGTTCAGCCTGCTAAAATGGAAGTCCCATAGAGAGAGACTATAGTTTTAATTTTTACTTTAACTTATTGTACCCATAAATGCATATTTTGATGTAAAGATAAACAAAAGTACATATTTGGCATCTCCACGTCCAGAACGACATGACCTATAAAATTGTCACAATAGATAAACACATAGAATGTAAGTCCGCAAGGACAGGGTCCTCTCCCATCTGTACCAGTCTGTCATTGTAAATTTGATACTGTTAACGATATTTATAACTTTGTATGTAACCCCCCTTCTCATGTCCAGCACCATGGAATTAATGGCACTATATAAATAATAATAAACACCGTGAAAAGTGAGTAAATTAACAAACTGCATTTTGCTGCCGAATAAAGTGGAATAAGGCTATGGGCCCACCTAGCGTTTTATTCCGGACACTAAAAACCGGACTCCTTCCCAGAAATTGCGCGTTTTTTTCTGCGCGATTTTACTGCGATTTTACCGCGACTTTCTCAAGCACTTTCCAAGCGATTTGAAGCATCGCTTGGAAAGTGATTGACAGGTTGGTCACACTCGTCAAACATAGTGTTTGACAAGTGTGAGCAACTTTTTACTATTGAGGCCGCCTATGCGGCATCAATAGTAAAAGATAAAATGTTAAAATGCTAAAAAAAATAAAAAAAATCGGGGTATATTTACCTTCCGGCGTCACGCGCTGCATTCCCGGGCCTCAGCGTTCCCAGTAATGCCTTGCGAGACCTGTGATAACGTTGGTCTCGCGTTGCTATAGCCATCTCGCGAGACCACGTCATCACAGGACCTTGCCGCAAGGCATTGCCGGGAATGCAGCGCGTGACGCCGGAAGGAAAATACACCCCGATTTTTTTTTTTTTTTTTTTTTTTTTTTTTTTTTTTTTTTTTTTACAGGGGTATGGTACCCAGGGCCTGGAGGACAGTCTCCTCTCCTCCACACCATGGGTACCAACCGCACATGAGACGCTTAACTTCGCGCATGGTGGGCATAGCCACATGCGGGAAGTAAGCGATTCTCATGCATTCCTATGGTTGTGGAATCGCGGCAATTCTTTGCGATTCCGCACAAAAGAATGACCATGCTGCGATTTTTCTTTTTTTTTTCTTTTTTTTTTCCCGCGATGCGATTCCGCCGTGGAAAAAAGCGCCACATTAGTACAGCATGTGCGGAATGCCATAGGAATGCATGGGGTGCGCTCTGTACACGATTTTTAAACGTTTTCGTGCCGAAAATCGGGCAAAAATGCTTAAATCGCTACGTGGGCACACAGCCTAAAAGACTAATGTAAATAAAAATGTATAGCTGAAAACGTCATCTTGACCCACAAAAAAAAAACAAGCTGCCATACAGCTCCATCGGAGAATAAGTTATAGCGCTCAGAAAAAAAAAATGTTTGCATTGTTGTATTCTAAGTTTGTGTAAAAGGGGCCAAAACATATAAAAAAAATAAATGTGGTGGCTCTGTAATCGCACTGACCCGAAGAAAGCTGCATTATCAATTTTACCACATGCGGAATGGTATAAAAAAATGGAATGAAGGCAATCAAAAAAAAAAAAAAAATTGAGACTGAAAATGGTTACTAATAAAAACCAACTCGTCCCACAAAAAACAAGCACTCAGATGACTGTCGGCAGAAATGTGGAAAACTAATGGCTCTCAAATATGGTGCTACAAAATCTTGTCTTTGCCCCAAATTTATCTTGTGATGTCAGCCAAACAAAGAAAGTTATAAATCTGGTATCGTTGTAATCGCACCCACATGAAGAATAGTAATCTAATCACTTATACTGCACAAGGAATGATGTAAAAAAATACAATTAAAACCAGTTCTTGACCTGCTGCTTTGTTCATTCTGCTTCCCAAAGATTGCACTAGGGCTCTGCGCACATTAGTCCTCTGGTCTACATGGAGCGCTTACACTGGGGTTTCCTTGTACATCTCTGGTGTCTTACACCGGGGGTTCCATCTGAATCATGCATTTCAATGAGGCAGATGAAGGAACACTGCCTGGCCTATGACTTGGCGGTGTCCACATCTGTTTTGTGCACTTCTGAAAAGGACACCACTGAGAAGAAGCCAGATGGTGTACAGAGCAACTCTGCATCCTCATTAGTGAATGGACCAGTCAGGAGTGTCATCTGAATTGCGTCATTTGGCGATCTAGTTGGAAACCCTAATGTAAGTGCTCAGTGTAAAGAGCAGGATAAGTGTGATTCCAAATGTTACGTAAAATGTTCTCAAAGGCTTTTACTCGATCCACAAAAAAGCCCCCACTCAGGTCCATCTGTTAACAGCAATACATTACTAGTAGTACAAAGGCTCTGGAAAAACACTGTGGCTCATCGGCCCCACACCTCCCTTCTGAGCCCCACATTATGACAAAACCACATTTAGTGTCCACATGTTTGACCTTTCTGTAGTGAGGAGAGCCCGCTTAATTTACAGGTGCATGTCTCCAGAACCATGAGAAGGACATAATGTAATCCATCACTACATCTGTAGATAAATTCCCAAAAGGGGTATACGGTAATTTACAAAATGGGGTCAGTGGAGGGGGGGTATTCTGCTCTTCTTGCACTTGAAAGGAGTCTGTATATAGTCTGCAAACTTTTCTAGGAAAATCTGTACTCCAGGAGGCAAATGCTACTCCATCCCTCCAGAGTCTCGCAGTTTAGCTAAGTGGTACTGTACAGCCACATATGGGGTATAATGGGACAAATTTTGGTGCCATTTTTACCAATTTCCTCTTGTGAAAATGTAAAATCTGAGCCTAAAACAAAACTTTGGTGGTTAAAAATGTAATTTTTCTTCACTGCCTTATGGTATAAAATTCTGTGATCCCCACCCATGGAGTCAACATGATCACTGCACCCCTTAAGGAATTCATTGAAACGTGTAGGTTGTAAAACTTGGTCACTTAGGCTGGTTTCACACTTGCGTTTTTTTTGTGCTGCTTTTTTGCGCATAAATGCGCATGCGTTTTTTCCTACACTTAACATGGGTGCGCATAGTCATGCGTTTGTATGCGCATGTGTTTTTTTGTAGTGTGCGCCCGGGCGCACAAAATGCATCCTGTTGCATTTTTTGTGCGTCTGACCTGTCTCAAAAAACGCATGCGCACAAAATTCACCCAAAAACAGTCTATGGGAGCGCAGACGTGCACATGGTCATGCGCAAAAAGCGCGTGTGGTTTTTGTAAAAACCATGCACAAAAAACAAGAAACCACATAACAAACGCATGATGCGTTTTTTTATGCGCGTTTGCACTGCGCACGCAGCGCAAAAAAAAGCAAGTGTGAAAGTAGCCTTATGGGGGTTCTGCTGTCCTGGCACCTCAGGGGCTCTCCCAGTGGGTCACGACACTCGCAAATCAGAAGTTCTTCTTCCCTTTTGAACTTTGCACTGTGCCTGAAAAGTATTTCCTGATTTACATATAGGGTATTGGCTCACTCTGCACAACAAACTCTGAGGTCCATTTTTTTTTTTTTTTTCCTGTGTGCGCCAATACCCTATATGTAATCCGGAATTGCTTTTTAGGCACAATGCACAGCTCAGAAGGGAAGGAGCGCCATATTATAGTGCATATTTTACTGTTATGGTTTGCCGAAAAAAAAAAACACAAATTGAGCTTGGTTTGAGTTGGTATACATGCAGCACACAAATGCATGTTCAGATTGGCCATAAAGCATACAAAACCTACAAGAGACAAAATGAGCAAAACCCTGCTATAACTAAAGCAAAAGTGCATTTAAATAATGGAGTTCTTGGTAATACTGTTTTTGATTTAAAAAAATGGCATAAAAGCCGTCAACTTTGACACATGGTAAGGTTTCTAATATTAGACAGTGTAGGACCGCCCCGATCAGAGCCACTTTGACTGTGGCACGGCTTTTATGCTATTTTTGATCAAAAGCAGTATTGCTAAGAACTCTATTTAAATGCACTTTTGCTTTTTACTTAGTTACAGCAGGGTTTTTGCTCATTTTGTCTCTTGTAGCTTTTGTAATTTTTGCAGGTGCCATGACCCGCTGGGAGAGCACCTGAAGTGCCAGAACAGCAGAAAACCCTCATAAGTGAGGCAATTTTACAAAATGCATCCCCAATGAATTCATCTATGGGTACAGTGAGCATGATACCACATGTGCCTGGCAGAATTTTATACCATTGGGCAGTGAAGAATGAATTATATTTTTACCACTAAAATGTCTTGTCCCCAAATTTAATTCCATAGCGGGCTAGTGCCTGCTCTTACCATAGCTATCAGTTGCCTGTAAGTGCAGCAACCGTAGTTGGATCTGATTGCTGCAGTTTAACCATTCTCATCATGCCCTGCCATGCCACTGTGATCGCATGGAAATAATGGTTACAATGTCAGTTTGAATCCTGATGGGCCAAAGCTGTCATCTTGGTCCTCCTGTGAAGCTCAACCATGGACTGGGCTTCATGTCAGACCTGCATTATTGTGTGGTGAGGTCTGCTCTCATTGTATAGCGTTTCGTGGGGAGGGAATGTTTTAACAGCTTTTTATATTTGAGTTTTTCTCTTTCCCCCATGACGGCACCATGGAGAGAGAGGGATCCGCCCTCAGGGACAGGAAACCTACAGATGAAAAAGGCGGTACCTCTCTCCCACATCAGTTGGTTTCCTGTCCCTGACTGGGAACCTACAGCACGTACCTGACAAGTCATCGCAGGATTCCGGGGACCGATCCAGTCCGGTGATAGGCAGCGGGGCTCCCTGCCTCAGCTGGGTCGAGGCCTTGGACAAGCTTCCCCCCGAAGCACCACCACCGGGGTCGATGGACCTTGAGAGTGAGTGGGGAGAGGCAGTGAAGAAGCCAGGAGAAGTCTGCCAATCCCAAAAATGGGGAAAAAAAAAAAAAAGAGGGGGGGGGGTGGCTCCTGAAGTATAGTGGCGGTCACTACAGGAGAGCCCTGCTGAGCCGGACAAGGCAGCCTGTGCAGGTGGCGGCGGTCACCGGGGGCCACAGGTCAGAGACTGCCATACCTTGGAGTGGGGGAGGCGGCGGCAGCCACCGGGAGCTACAAGGCAGGCAGGCCTCTGCAGCGCAGAGCAGGGGTGGCGGCGGCTACTGGAGCCTCGAGTACAGGACACGCCGGGAGGGCGCAGGATACCCGGCGGGGCGCAGGGATCCCTGGGAAGGGGGCAGTGGCGGCAAATTTGAAAAAACAAACAAAAAAGGGAAATAAGGTTTAAAAAGCCACCCCTGAAGGAGAAGGAAGCTGTCACCATGAGTGGGAAACCGCAGAGGGAGAAGGAGACACGGCGGCGGTCCCCGAAGCAGGGACCACAGCAAACGCTGGAACCGCACCAGCACCTGCAGCGCCATCGTGACTCTTCCCAGCAGCGAAGCAGCAGCGGTCATACAGGATCGCGGCGCAGCCAAAGCTCCACCATGGCGGCACAGCCAGAAGTGGATTCAGCAGTGGAGATAATCCCTACGCCCGAGACGATATCGTTCATTCCACAGGAGGGTGAGTGATCTCCGTGAATGCCCGCTCGCTAAATTGCGATTATTAATTTTTCTTTTTCAGGGGCGTAAATGCACTACCAAATCTAAACACATGGTATGTGCTATATGCACGGAGGAGCTACCCCCTACGTGGGAGAAAAAGCTCTGTGCGGCTTGCATAGAGCAGACAATACAGGAGGAATCCCCGAGGTTTGCTTTAGACCTCAAAACATTAATAAAAACCCAGGTCGAAGATGCCCTTAAGGGCACCAGAACCTCAAAGAAGAAACGCCGGTCCAGGCATAGATCCCCAGAGTCGAGCGTCAGTGAGTCGGGAAGTGAACTATCCGACTCAAGTAACTCATCATCCTCCCAGTCCTCTTCATCATCCTCAGAAGGGGGACGCAGCTGCTTTCCCATTGAGGAGACGGACGCCCTGGTAAAAGCTGTGAGGACAACTATGGGACTGGTAGACGAACGCCCTAAGAAAACCGCCCGAGATATAATGTTCGGAGGGCTAGAGCAAAAAAAAGGAGGGCTTTCCCGATTAATGAGAAAATCCACTCCCTTATCAAGCTAGAGTGGAAAAAGCTGGATAAAAAAAAGTCCTAACACCAAAGAGAAAATACCCTTTTGACGACCCAGCCTGCTCCTTATGGAGCAAAGCCCATAAATTAGATGTAGCGGTCACCAAAGGGCAGGGCAAATTTTTTTACAACCTTTTAAGACATGGGTACCCTGAAGGACCCAATGGATAAAAAAGCTGAAACTTTTTTAAACGCTTGGGAAGCAGCAGGAGGGGGGCTAAAGCCAGCCATAGCCACGTGTACGGCACGCGCCCTGATGGTCTGGCTGGACCATTTAGATTCTCAGATAAAGGGGAAAGTCCCAAGAGAAACAATGCAGAGATCAGTTTCGGTAAGGAAGGGGGCAGCAGCTTTTCTGGCGGATGCGTCGGTAGACTCAACCAGGCTGGCAGCCATGACAGCGGCCTT
The DNA here is from genome assembly GCF_039654945.1 of Dendrobates tinctorius. Classification (NCBI taxonomy): domain Eukaryota; kingdom Metazoa; phylum Chordata; class Amphibia; order Anura; family Dendrobatidae; genus Dendrobates; species Dendrobates tinctorius. The sequence continues at coordinate 95,703,969 of NW_027361679.1, read as the reverse complement.
CTCAAATGCCGCAAGACGCGCCTTATGGCTGAAATGCTGGCCGGGAGATTTGCAGACAAAAGCCAAATTGTGCGCAATCCCATGCGAGGGGGAATTCTTATTTGGCCCAACGCTGGACGACATCCTAGACAAAGCAGGGGACAAAAAGAAATCCTTTCCCAGGTTCCCCAGCCAGTCATACAAACGGCCTTTTCGGAACAGAAGGTTTATGCGGTGGAAGCCCCCAAAAGGGAACAAAGAAGGATGGGAGGATAGAAGGAACAAGAATAAAGGCTTCATGTTTAACAACCCCCCCCCCCCGACAATTAGAAGCCACAATGAAGGTACTCCCTGGGTCGGGGGAAGATTATCTTACTTTCTCCAGGCCTGGGAAAAAATATCCGCAAGTTCATGGATACTAAACATAATAAAGGAAGGCCTGAGGCTAAAATTCATTGCCCTCCCAAACGATTCTTTTGTGATAACGCCCCAAAGGACATCACACGAGCAGCTGGCTCTACAACAAGAAATAACGAATCTAAGAGAGAAAAACGTGTTACAAGAAGTCCCCTACCAAGACAGGGGCAAAGGCTTCTACTCCCCTCTCTTCCTTCGCAAGAAGCCAGATGGATCGTACAGGGCGATCATAAATCTGAAAAGGCTGAACAAATTCCTAGAAATTCAGCACTTCAAAATGGAGACAATAAAATCTTGTATAAAAATTCTTCCCCATCTTGCTTAATGGCCGTATTAGACTTAAGAGACGCATATTACCATGTGCCTATTCACAGAGAATACAGGAAATACCTCAGGGTGGCGGTGACAATCCAGGGGGAGATAAAACATTATCAGTTCAGAGCCCTCCCCTTCAGGCTAGCCATTGCTCCAAGGGTATTTACAAAGGTAATGTCAGAAGTAATGGCCCACATAAGAGAGCAAAACATTCTGATAGTCCCATACCTGGACGATCTCTTAATAATAGGGGTCACCTTTCACCACTGCAAACAACAATTGGACATGGTCATGAGGTCTCTACTGAGTCAAGGGTGGATGCTGAACTTGCCCAAGTCCAGACTCATACCAAGTCAGGTGCAGGAGTACTTGGGGATAACACTGGACTCAATCGAACAGAAATGTTATCTTCTGCAGACGAAGGTTCAAAAAATGGCACAAATAGCGTCACAAATGATAGCTTCCCCAAACACTACCCTGAGAAAAGCAATGTCACTATTGGGGTCAATGACAGCCTGCATGCCAGCAGCTCAGTGGGCACAGAGCCATACTCGAGACTTACAGTGGGAAATATTAGGCGCAGACGTTTCCCCACATGGGAATTTAGACATGCAGTTAAACATCTCACCAGAGACAATACATTCCTTAACATGGTGGACAGTTCCAGCCAACCTAGCCAAGGGGGTTCCTTGGGCATTGCCTGCGACAAAGATCCTAACTACGGACGCAAGCCCCTGGGGGTGTGGTGCACATCTAGGCAACCAGGTGGCACAAGGGCCCTGGACCCAGGGAAGAGAGTCCGCTTCCTCAAATATGAAGGAACTGCTGGCAGTAAAACTAGCTCTCATTCACTTTCTAGATTCACTTCGTTCCCATCACACACGGATCTTCTCAGACAACCAGGTAGCGGTAGCATATCTAAACCACCAGGGGTCACCAGATCTCGACCACTGATGGAGATACCTGGCAGAACACAATCTAGAATCCCTGACAGCCCTTCATATAAAGGGTTCAGAAAATCGAACGGCGGACTTCTTAAGCAGGACACGTCTAAAACAGGAGGAGTGGGAACTAAGCCAGTTAGTCTTCAACCAGATCGTGAAACTCTGGGGCCGGCCAGAAATAGACTTATTTGCGAACAGTCAGAACCGGAAGTTGGAAACCTTCTGCTCAATCGATCCCTGGGGGGGCCCAGTAGCTCTAGACGCTTTCACGATACTCTGGGATTGTCATCTGCCTACGCTTTCCCCCCCAATATCTCTCATCCCCTTAGTACTGAGGTAAATATGGGTGGACAAGGCGACGGTAGTGGTCATAGCGCCCTTCTGGCCATGGAGAATATGGTTCTCCTGGCTGAGAAGAATGTCCATAACGGATCCCTGGGTTCTACCAGAAACTCCAGACCTGTTATCCCAGGGACCAGTGTATCACCCCCACATAAAAAACTTACACATGACAGCTTGGCTTTTGAGAGGGAACTCCTAAGTAACAAGGGCTTCTCTTAAAACTAGGTAACCACGCTACTACAAAGCAGAAAGCCAGTAACCACTAAAGCATATGGCAAAGTGTGGAACAAATTCATGTCAGTGTCAGACTCCGACCCAACGGGCGAAATCCCTATAGACAAGATTCTGGAATTCCTATAGAGGAGGTTGGAAAAGGGATTAGCTACCAGCACCTTAAAAGCCCAGGTGGCGGCCTTGGGAGCTTTGTATAACCATGACCTAGCCAAAAATAGATGGGTTATGAGATTCATTAGAGCCTAAAGTAGATCCAGGCTGGTCCCCCTACGCACCCCCCCCCCCCCCGGGATCTAAACCTAGTGCTAAACGCACTAACCAAATCCCCCTTCAAACCCCTAGCCGACACTCCCTTAAAAATATTGTCCCTTAAGACCTCCCTCCTCGTAGCCTATTAGTGATATACAAGCTTTGCCTGCCCACTCACCCTTCATGTAAGTGCTGGATGATAGGGTAATTTTTAGAACTGACCCAGCATATCTCCCCAAGGTGTCTTCACAGTTTCAAAGGACCCAGGAAATCTCCCTACCCTCCTTCTGTCCCAATCCCAAGAACAAAAGAGAAGAGGTATTACACACTTTAGATGTAAAAAGATGCCTGGTCCAATATTTGACAACCACGATGGAGTTTAGGAAGGATAGGGCTCTGTCTGTTTTCAGGGTCCACAGAAGGGTCAAAAAGCATCGAAGGCCACACTGGCAAGGTGGATAAGAGGCCATCACCCTATCCTACTCTTGCGGGGCGCCCATCCCAGAGGACGTAAGGACCCACTGAACCAGGGAAGTGGCATCATCCTGGGCGGAGAAAGCCGGCACTTCAAAAGACCGGATATGTAGAGCTGCCACTTGGTCTTCCCCCTCTACTTTTTTCAAACATTACTGTCTAGACTTAACCTCCTCTTCAGATCTCACCTTTGGGAAAAGGGTTCTGGAGGCGGTGATCCCTCCCTAGATGTACAATCTTTGTAATTCTCTCCGTGGTGCCGTCATGGGGGGAAAGAGAAAATCGTAGTTACTTACCGATAACTGTATTTCTCTGATCCCATGACGGCACCCGTACATCCCCTCCCTTTCACACACAGGTGTGCACATTAGAGTGAGTTAGTTAGTGTTACTACTTAGCCACACGGTGCCTCTATTAAGCTTAATTTGATTAATTTTGGATTTTTATAACCATTTGAGTTGCAGCTGAAAGTTCTGTGTAATGCTCTGTAAACCAACTGATGTGGGAGAGAGGTACCGCCTTTTTCATTTGCAGGTTTCCTGTCCCTGAGGGCGGAGCCCTCTCTCTCCGTGGTGCCGTCATGGGATCAGAGAAATACCGTTATCGGTAAGTAACTACGATTTTTTTTTCTTAGGAAAACCTTGTCATAACACTATCGTGTATCATACAGTACATACCCATGTGAATAACTATATGCGCAATGTAACTGCTTAAAGGGGAAAATCACGTTTAAACAGCAGAATATGTAGGTTTGTTGGAAAATACTCAGAACTTTTTTTCACTGAAATCCCAATGTCCCACCAGTGATTTGATTATGATTTCTGCATGCCATCATACAGGGAAGAATGTCTATCACTGAATAGGACTGCCTAGTGGACTCTTGTGTGTGAATATCAAATTTCAACTGATGTTTGCGCCCCTTTTAAGTTCACTTTCCATTATTAATGCTTATAACATGTTAACAACTTAACGTATGCTTGTTTTCTAAAACCAGGGGGTGAAACCAGAAGCTTGTTCAAAGGAAGTTACTCCATTAAGGAAGGATGCCGTCTGTTTCAACTGATTAGTGCCTACAAGAATTTTTGTCAACTGTGTTGAAGCAAATGTTAAAAAATGCATTCTTTAACAGTATATAGATAATAAAGTGTTTTGTTTTTTTTTACGAACTTGGTTGTCATTTTTCAGGATACAGTATTTAACCTTCGACTGGGACTATATAGCAACACTCGTTGCGCGACCTAAGTTTGCTAGATGTTTCTGCCACATTGCATTTTGAAACCGTTAGCATAGTAACCTTGACAAGCAAGAAATTCAACCGCACTGGAGATGTATAATATGTACACTGCTCACAAAAAAAAAAATAAAAGGAACACGTGTGCGGCCGGAACAAACAAGCCAGCTCACGTCGAACCCTGATGCGGCCAAGTATAAACTGGCAAGGTAGGCCACAAATGTCTGCCCAGTACTCAGTTTTTCTCTATGCAGAACGTGAGCTGAACTCACGAACTCACAAAGCGCCCAGCACCTTGCTTTCTGGCAGTTACCGGGCACGCTACACTTTTGTCTCTCTCTGTCTCTACCCCCTGCTTCCGAGTGCAAAGGTCTGTCTAGTCTCTTCCATTTTTTTTTTTTTTTTTTTTTCCCCATGGTCAACAGAGGAGACAGCCCCGACTGTTCCGGACCCGACACAGGACAGGTACCCACGGCCTAGTTCTCCTCCTTTAAAAAGCGACACCAATTTGTGCATCAATTTATCCTGCTGTTCTGCAAATGGAACAGACAACAGGTAGGAATGATAGCAAATTAGTAACACAACCCACATAAGAGTGGTTGGTTCTAACCACCCTAGCGGTACAAAAATGCGGTGTCTATTGTACTAACAGAAGTTGCACAGTTAGTGCAGCTCATCAATGCAAGCTGTTGCAAGAAGAGTAGCTGTGTCTGTCAGCAATCTCCAGAGCATAAAGCAGATACCAGGAGATGTGGGAAACTACCCAGCAGCAGGACTGCTACCTCCTTTGTGCAAGGAGGAGCAGTGCCAAAGCCATGCAAAATGACCTCCAGCAGGCCACTTACATTCATGTGTCTGCTCAAACTGTCAAACAGACTCCATGAGGGTGGTATGAGGGCCCAATATCCACGTGTGTGTGTGTGTGTGTGTGTGTGTGTGTGTGTGTGTGTGTGTGTGTGTGTGTGTTCTGCTTACAGCCAAACACCATGCAAGGTGATTGGTGTTCTCTGGAAAATGCTAGTCGACATTTGCTCTCTGTACTCTTCACACGCTAATCACATGTGACAGTCTGGAGACACCATGGAGAATGTTCTCCTGTCTACAACATCCTCTAGCATGACTGGTTTGGCAGTGGGTCAGTAATGGTGTGGGTAGGCATTTCTTTGGAGGGCCGCACAGCCCTCCATGTGCCAGCCAAAGGTACCCTGACTGCCATTAGCTACCAGGATGAGTTCCTCAGGCACATTGTGAGGCCATATGCAGGTGCAGTGGGCCCTGGGTTCCTTCTGATGCATGACAATGCTGGGCCTCTTGTGGCTGAAGTGTGTTCACAGTTCCTGCGTGATGAAGGCATTGATGCTATGGACTGACCTGCCCATTCCCCAGACCTGTATCCAATTGAGCACATCATGTCTCGTTCCATCCAGCAATGCCACGTGCCACCACAGACTGTCCAGGAGTTGTCTGATGCTTTTATTCAGGTCTAGGAGGAGATCCATCAGGAGAACATCCGCTGTCTCATCAGGAGCATGCCTAGGCGTTGTAGGGAGGTCATACAGACGCGTGGAGATTACACACACTACTGAACATCATTTCCTTGTCTTGAGACATTTGAACTGAAGTTGGATCAGCCTGTAATTTGATTTTCCAGACTAATTTTTAGTATCATTCCAAATCCAGACCTCCACTGGATATTTAATTTTGATTTTCAGTGATCATTTTTGTTCTATTCTCAACACATTCCACTATGTAATGAATAGATTTGCAACTGGGATACTTCATTCAGTGATATCTAGGATGTGGTATTTTAGTGTTCACTTTCATATACCATATACACTGCTCAAAAAAACAAAGTGCGGGAGTCAATATGACAAGGTGCTTAGGTAAGTTAATACAAAGATCCCATATATGGTGGGTGGGGATCCTGAATGGAAATAAGACCATGCTAGACCATATGTATGAGTGAAAAAAAATAAGTATCCAAATGTGACTTAAAACTGTGCCGAAAATAGTGACCTGTGCGAAACCTAAAACACTTAAGGCAATTACAAATAGTCTAAAATAAACATTTCTCATCAATATAATTTGACAGAGATTCATATGAAATGTAAAATGACAAGAAGAAATAGTATTTTGATTGAAATACCTGGAACCTGAAAAACCCATCTTTTCAGGAAAGCTTACAGCCTGCAATAACCATTCTGCCACCTCATCACCACCAGAGCTGCTGCACCCCCGACCTTCTGTCTCTTCCCACTATCCCGTAGAATGTAAGTCCGCAAGGACAGGGTCCTCTCCCCGCTGTACCAGTCTGTCATAGTAAATTTGTTTACTGTTAACGATATCTATTACTTGTATGTAACCTCTTTTCATGTACAGCACCATGGAATTAATGGCCCTATATAAATAATAATAAAGAGGCTATGGATCAGATTAAATGCTTCATGATATAGTTATATCACAATGCCAATAGATGAGGTAACTATAGATGAAACCTCTATTTAATTGGAAAAAAATAGCAGCATAGGTAATAGATGAAGGTGGACAAAGATTAGGTATATCTAAGCAACAAAGTTAAGGGGTTTGTGCACTACTAGGACTACTAGCTGATCCCAGCCTTCATGTTCAGTTTGACCAAAGGCGGAGACCGTGACGCCAGTGCTGATTTGGGTGCCAGGCATCACGTGTCATTTCACCGTATCACAACCCCAGGACTGCGAGTCCCGACACAGCTTGATCAGACCCGGCACGGGAGGTGCATAGGCATAATTATTTTATTGGGCCGGAATATTTAGATTAAGAAGGGGTTGTCCTAATAGTGGACAACCCTTTTAAACTAGACTATAAAGGCAGAATTTAAATACTGAATAGAACTTAGATGTTATTTATTTTACTCATTTATATAGCGCCATTAATGCCACAGTGCTTTACATACATTATCATCACTGTCCTCGATGGGGTTCACAATCTAGAATCCCTATCAGTATGTCTTTGGAGTGTGGGAGGAAACCGGAGAACCCAGAGGAAACCCACATAAACACTGGGAGAGCATAAAAACTCCTTGTAGATGTTAAGGAACGGAGAAAAACGAGTTTACCATATACCATGAAAAGTACGTATGTATTAGTGCAAAAAATTCCTCAATTACATACATACATTTTTATACATTTTAGTTTATCACAATCAATATGTATGGATATAAATGATCCACAAGGTAAGTGGCCACAGACTACATGCAACACACACTAGCAGGACAGAGCATAGATTAATCATTTCAAGGTAGTGGTGTCAAAATAATTCTAATTCGAAGTAAACATCAAACAGCTGACCATTTGAAGATAAATGGCTCACATAACTGACACTATAATGATAAGCTGAATGAATGTCCCTCAGTAGTAAGCACCATCAAGACATCAATAGTAAACACGCAAAGTCCGCTATATAAATAAAGAAAATAAAAGAGCTAATTACCCATAAATGTTTGTGGTAGCTGCCCGTGCTGTGACCACGTTCCCCGATGCGCGTTTCGCCTGCTGTATCGTCGCTTCCTCAAGACGCCCCTGAGGAAGCGACAAGGGGGCATTCTCTTCGTTTGGAGGAAAGGCAATTTCTGCACCAGCATAGAAGAGGGTTCTTCACGGTAAGAGCAGTGAGACTCTGGAATTCTCTTCCTGAGGAAGTGGTGATGGCGAACTCACTGAATGAATTTAAGAAAGGAATGGATGCTTTTCTTGTGAGTAACAGTATAGAAGGTTACGAATAACAATATAATAGGTAGATGGTTGACCCAGCTTAGGGGAAGGAACTTTTTTTCCCTATGGAGAAAATTGGCTTCTACTCTGTGGGTTTTTTGCCTTCCCCAGGATCAACAATGCAGAACAGCTGCACTAAAAATAGGCTGAACTAGATGGACATAAGGTCTTCCTTCAGCCTTCAAAACTATGTAACTATGTAACAGCACGTGAAATGCGTGTCAGGAACGTGGTCACAGCACGGGCAGCTACCACAAACATTTATGGGTAATTAGCTTTTATTTTCTTTATATAGCGGACTTTGCGTGTTTACTATTGATGTCTTGATGGTGCTTACTACTGAGGGACATTCATTCAGCTTATTATAGTGTCGGTCATGTGAGCCATTTATCTTCAAATGGTCAGCTGTCTAAAAAAGACCTGAGACTGGGACAGAGATTTATCTTCCAACAAGACAATGATCCCAAACATAAAGTAAAATCTACAATGGAATGGTTCACAAATAAACGTATCCAGGTGTTAGAATGGCCAAGTCAAAGTCCAGACCTGAATCCAATCGAGAATCTGTGGAAAGAGCTGAAAGCTGCTGTTCACAAACGATCTCCATCAAACCTCACTGAGCTCGAGCTGTTGCCAAGGAAGAATGGGCAAGAATTTCAGTTTCTCGATGTACAAAACTGATAGAGACATACCCCAAGCGACTTGCAGCTGTAATCGCAGCAAAAGGTGGCGCAACAAAGTATTAAGTTAAAGGGGCCGAATAATATTGCACACCCCACTTTTCAGTTTTTGAATTTCCACAAAAATTTAAAATAACCAATAAATTTCATTCAACTTCACAATTGTGTTCCACTTGTTGATTCGTCACCAAAAATTTACATTTGGTATCTTTATGCTTGAAGCATATGTGGGAAAAGGTTGAAAAGTTCCAGGGGGGGCTGAATACTTTCGCAAGGCAGTGTAAAAATCTGTTCCCTTACCCCTCCCAGGAGTATTAATGTATGGAAATACACCAACCAGACTAAGGGCATGTGCACACAGTGCGGATTCTCCCACAGATTTTTCTGCACAAAAACAGCAGCTCTTGGCAGAAAATGCAGGTGCGCTTTTGATGCGTTTTTGCCGCGTTTTTCAGTGCGGTTTTGCCTGCGGATTTGTATGCGTTTTTGTAAGCTAAATAAAGATATGTTATTTAACAAAAAAAAACATTTGTGATGTCATTTCTGTCCAACCTCCTCTTTTACATTTGTCCAACCCACACTCCATTACACACACAGACAGACAGATGATAATATAGATTAATATAATAGATAAATATGGGATAGATAGATAGCTAGATGGATAGTTAGATATAGATAGATATATCCATATATCTATCTATCCCATATCGATCTATAGATATATCCATAGATATAGCTATAGATATATCTATTTCCATAGATATATCTATCGATATATCTATCGACATATGCATAGATATATCTAAAGATATATAGATTTAAAAAAAAAAAAAAAAAAGCGTGGGCGACCGGGGGGGCTAATATTTGAAGCCTGGGAAGGGGGTAATACCCATGGCCCCTTCCCAGGCTATGAATATCAGCCCGCAACTGTCTGCATAGCCTTTACTGGCTATTAAAATAGGTCGACCCAAAAGAAAATGTGGGGTCCCCCTATATTTTATAGCCGTAAAGGCTACGCAGACAGCTGCGGGCTGATATTCATAGCCTAGGAAGGAGCCATGGATATTGGCCCCCCTGGCTACAAATACCAGCCTGTAGCAGCCCCAGAAATGGCGCATCTCTAAGATGTGCCAATTCTGGCACTTCCCTCCCCACTCCCGTGTAGCGGTGGGATATGGGGTAATAAGGAGTTAATGTCACCTTCCTATTGTAATGTGACATTAAGCCCGGTTAATAATGGAGAGGCATCAATAAGACACCTATCCATTATTAATCTTTTGAAAGGGTTAAAAAAACACCTAAGAATAAAGTATTTTAACGAAATAGAACACAACACGGTTTTCATCATTTTATTTAACTCCCAGATCCAAACGACGCCCTCGGTCTCCTAGAAAAAAAGAAAAATAATAAACCAACCGTATACTCCCTGTCCGACGCAGTCCAATTAATAACGAGTGTCCCACGACGATTTCCCCTATAGAACAGTGACATCAGCAGATGTGACCGCTCTATAGGGCCTCCCAGTGATGAACTGACAGGAGACAATGCCTCCTGCAGTCCATCACTGAGGTTACCCGAGTTCAGAGTCTCACTTTCGTCATGGGACACTCGTTATTGGACTATGGCGGAAATGTGAGTATAGGTTGGTTTATTATTTTAATTTTATTACAGGTGATTGATGACTTTGGGGAATTAGGTGTGTGCGGTATGTACTCTGTTATATGTTGTATGTTATATGTTCTGTATGTTATATGTTGTATGTTATATGTTCTCTATGTTCTGTATGTTGTATGTTCTGTATGTTGTATGTTCTGTATGTTGTATGTTATATGTTCTGTATGTTATATGTTCTGTATGTTGTATGTTCTGTATGTTACAACATACAGAACATACAACATATAACATACAGAACATATAACACAACATACAGAACATATATGTTATATGTTCTGTATGTTGTATGTTATATGTGTTGTATGTTATATGTTCTGTATGTTCTTTTTTTAAAAAATTTTTTATTTTACATTGAACACATTAGCCGGATGGTGGGACTACTACTGTCCCTTCATTGGCTAATGTGTCACTCACTGTCAGGGTAGCAGGCATAGCCCGATGGGACTTGTAGTCCCATCAGACAATGCCTGCATACACACACACACGGCCCCACAGACCTCGCCAGACCCCCCGACAGCCCGATGACTCCCGCACAGGCCCCGCCAGACCCCCTGCCAGTCCGATGACCCCCACATAGGCCCCGCCAGACCACCTGAAAGCCTGATAACTCCCGCACAGGCCCTGCCAGACCCCCCACCAGCCCGATGACCCCCGCACAGGCCCCGACAGCCCTATGACCCCCACATGGCCCCCCCACCAGCCCGATGAACCCCGCATAGGACCCGCCAGATTCCCCAACAGAGGGATGAGCCCCTCACCGCCCTGGTAACCCCCCCTCAAGATCCCCCGACAGCCCGATGCGCCCCACACAGCCCCGGTAACCCCCGCACAGACGCCCGATAAGCCCTGCAGACCCCTGCACACATACACGTCCATTCACCGCCCACACTCTTCCCCCCCTCCCGATCTGCAGTGTTTCATCCGCAGCAACACCGCAGATTTTTTTGAGACCTGCGGTTTTGCTGCAGATCAATGAAAGTCAATGGGTGCAGAAACGCTGCAGATCCGCCGAAAGAATTGACATGCTGCGGGAATGAACCCGCAGCATTTCCACGCGGATTTTTCCGCAGCATGTGCGCAGCGTTTTTCATTTCTCATTGATTACAATGGTACTGTACAGCGCAGGAGATTCTGCTGCGGACCCGCAGGGCCAAATCCGCTGCTGATCCGCAGTAGATTCCGCAACGTGTGCACACACCCTAAGAAGGGAATGCATACAGGGATAAAGGACAATACCAGTCATACAAATATGCTCTCATAAACAAGAGCGGGGAACACCGAGGAGTGAAAGAAGGTTGAACCCAAAGTAGGAGAAGAGGATTTGCCTGCAGCCAAAACCAAGCAACAGTCTTTAGATAAATGCCTCCTCAAACAACAAAACTGCTCCAGCTCCTGAATCATGCAGCATAAAGCTAACATTGGCAATGCCTGCTTGTCAGTATGTAAAGGAGAGGGAACACTGAACAGCTTAGTGCATCAAAGCAGTTAAGCTTCCAGGAGCTCTCATCTGAACCACTGCACTGCTAGAAGAAACCTGCACTGTTCAATGCAAAGGTGAAGTGATTTTAATCAGTCCAGGGGTAGGACAAATCAAACAGTGCGGTATTTCTCCTCTCTGTCACGGTAAACCCGTGACACTACCCCCACTTCTACGAAGGACCTTTGAAGGACCCTTGACAAAATAAAAAAAATTGTGTCCGAAGAAAAATTTTGGGGAAAAAAGTTAAATGTTAATTTTTTCCTTCCACATTGCCTAAATTCTTGTGAAGTACCTAAAGGGTTAATAAACTTCTTGAATGTGGTTTTGAACACCTTGAGGGGTGCAGTATTTAGACTGGTGTCACATTGGGGAATTTTCTGTCATATTGACCCCTCAAAGTGACTTCAAATGTGAGGTGGTCCCTAAAAAAATGGTTTTGTAAATTTTGTTGGAAAAATGAGAAATCGCTGGTCAACTTTTAACCCTTATAACTTCCTAACAAAAAAAAATTTGGTTCCAAAATTGTGCTGATGTAAAGTAGACTTGTGGGAAATGTTATTTATTAACTACTATTTGTGACATAACTCTCTGATTTAAGGGCATAAAAATTAAAACTTTGAAAATTACAAAATTTTAAAAATTTTCATCATATTTCCATTTTTTTCAGAAATAAACGCAAGTTCTATTGAGTAAGTTTTACCACTAACATGAAGTACAATATGTCATGGAAAAACAGTGTCAGAATCAGCAGAATCCGCTGAAGCGTTCCAGAGTTATAACCACATAAAGTGACAGTGGTCCGATTTCAAAATTAAGGCCTGGTCATTATCCTACAGAGTGGCTTGGTCCTTAAGGGGTTAATAGAGTCGCTTACATAATGAGCTCACAGGAAAGACTCCGGGACACTGCTGCTCAGAAGTACTTACTGCCGGCAAGTGGCATCACAAGGCGGCCACAGTCCTCACATAATATCATGTAATAATGGTATAATCACCAGTGCCACCGAGAAAGCTTCAACTGTCAGAGCGCCCCCATAAGCAGTCAGGGAGTACACACAAACAATACCAGAGTGCCCCCATAAGCAGTCAGGGAGTACACACAAACAATACCAGAGCGCCCGCATAAGCAGTCAGGGAGTACACCCAAACAATACCAAAGAGTACATATAACAGTACCAGAGAGCCCCCATAAACAGTGTCAGACAGTACACATAAGCAGTGTCAGGATGTCCATATAAACAGCGCCAGACAGTACACATAATCAGTCCTAAAGAATACACATAAGTGCCAGAGTGCCCCCATAAACAGTGCCATTTGCCCCATAAACAGTGCTATATTGTCCCCATAGACAGTGTCAGACAGTACAGTACCAGAGTGCTCCAATAAACAGTGTCAGAGTACACATAAGCAGTGCTAGAAAGTACACAAATTGTACCAGTGCCCCATCAGCAGTGTCAGACATTACACATAAGCAGTGCCAGAATGCCCCCATAAACAATGCCAGAGTGCCCCCATAAACAGTGGCAGACAGTACACATAACAGTTCCAGAGGGTACACATGCCAGAGGGCCCCTATGAACAGTACTATTGTCCCCATAAGCTGTACCAAGCTACTCACACACACTGCCAGAATGCACCATAAACATTGCCACGGTCTCCCTATAAAAGTGGCAGTGTTCCATTAACAGTACACAAACAGAGCCAGGATGTCCCCATAAAAGTGTCAGTGTGTCCTATAAACTGTCAGTGAGTACACATACACAGTGCTAGAGTCCTAAAAACCACCACCAAAGTGTCCCATAAACAGTGTCAGAATGTCCCCATAAACTACTGTGTCACACACAGTGCCAGTGTCCCATAACCAGTGCCATCATAAAGTGTACTAATGTGCCCACACAGTGACAGTGTCCCATAACTAGTGTGTGTGTGTGTGTGTGTGTGTGTGTGTGTACAGTGTGTGTGTATAGTGTGTGTACAGTAGGGTGACCGCAAAAAAAATCGATGTCGGAATTTTGTCCGTCTGGACCCCACAAAACGATTCCCCTTTCCAGATATTGAGATAGCCAAAATTTGAGCTCGATCAAACGACGTTAACCCGTGCCGCTCGTCGCTCAAAGTTTGAAAAAATCCAAATTGAGGTATTTTAAGATTTAGGTATTTTGCATAGTCTGTTAGACTATAAAGAATGTGACAACAACATTGCAGAAATAGCCCTGACCAAATTTTCGAACCATTTGTGGTATTTGAATGCAGAGTTGGTGGGATTATCGGTTTTTGATCCCACCATTACAGACAATGAAAAGTTGTTAATGGCTAATAAATTGCTCAGTAGCACAGATGAACCATCAGAGCACGCTAGGGTTGTAAAGCCAAAAGTTAGGAAAGAAAAATTAAAAGAGTTGGGAAGTAACCGACTTTAACGACCTTCTGACAAAAGATGAAGAACAAAAGCAATATGTCCTGCAAGTTGTAAGCAAATGCCGAGCATTATATTCTGACGTTTCAAAAACTACTTTAACAAAAGCTCTAGAATAGATTAGATAACTATGTAAAATTATCAACTCATGTAGGTTAGCGTGCTCTGATGGTTCATCTGTGCTACTGAGCAATTTATTAGCCATTAACAACTTTTCATTGTCTGTAATGGTGGGATCAAAAAACGATAATCCCACCAACTCTGCATTCAAATACCACAAATGGTTCGAAAATTTGGTCAGGGCTATTTCTCCAATGTTGTTGTCACATTCTTTATAGTCTAACAGACTATGCAAAATACCTAAATCTTAAAAAAAACCTCAATTTGGATTTTTTCAAACTTTGAGCGACGAGCGGCACGGGTTAACGTCGTTTGATCGAGCTGAAATTTTGGCTATCTCAATATCTGGAAAGGGGAATCGTTTTGTGGGGTCCAGACGAACAAGATTCCGACATTTTTCCCCCCCCATATGAGATCCGGTCACCCTAGTGTACAGTGTCTGTGTACAGTGTGTGTTGGTACGAGCATTTCCGTTGTAACAGGCCAGTTCAAAGCCCCGCCCAGAATATACCCAGGGTTAAAGTGGCCTAGGCCAGATTATACCCCTGCGGGTCAGCATATACCCCAGCTGCTGTAGATCTGGCTGCACACGGGGGGCAGACAGCACACGGGGGCCCCAGGAAGCACACAGGGGGCCACAGGCAGCGTACAAGGGCCCCTGGCAGGGCACAGGGGCCCCAGGCAGCACCCAGGACCCCAGGCAGCACACAGGCCCCAGGCAGCACCCAGGGCTCCAGGCATCACACGGGACCCCAGGCAGAGCACGGGCTACAGGCAGCACACGGGGCCCCAGGCAGTGCACAGGTGCACTGCCAGGGGCCCCTGTATGTTTCCTGGGGCCCCTGTGCGCTGCCTGGGCCCTTGTACGCTGCCTGTGGCCCCCTGTGTGCCACCTGGGGCCCCCCCGTGTGCTGCCTGGGGCCCCCGTGTGCTGTCTGGGGTCCGATTTGCTGTCTGGAGCCCCGTGTGCTGCCTGGGACCCCATGTGCAGCCTGGAGCCCCTGTGTGCTGCCTGGGGCCCCTGTGTGCTGCCTGGGGCCCTGTGTTCTGTCTGGGGGCCCCCGTCTGCTGCCTGGGCCCCCCGTGTGCTGCCTGGAAACCTGCTTGCTGTCTCTGCCCCTGTGTGTTGCCTGGGCCCCCTGTGTGCTGCCTGGGCCCTGTGCGCAGCCTGGGGCCCCCGTGTGCTGCCTGGGAACCCGTTCACTGTCTCTGCCCCTGTGTGTTGCCTGGGGCCCCTGTGTGTTGCCTGGGGCCCCGTGTGCTGCATGGGGCCCCATTTTTGATGGTTCTCAAAAGAGTGAGAAATCTGATCTACAGCAGCTGGGGTATATTCTGACCCGGAGGGGTATAATCTGGCCTAGGCCACTTTAACCCCGGGTATATTCTGGGCGGGGGGTTAATCTGGCCTGTTACACCGGGATTACTCGGCGGGAACGCGGGTCTCCACCCAGCTTTTTTGGCGGACTTTACAGACCCAATCACAATGCAGGGATTGTCTGCCATAGAGGGCCGCCATCAGGGCATTACTGCCCTGACTGGCGTATGGGGCCCGGTGGGCAGAGGTGGCCCGCATCGGGCCCCGTCTCATCTGATCACCGGGCCCCTACTGGCATGCTAAACCGGGCCATGATGGGGCAGATTGCTGGACATGATGGGGCAGATTGCTGGACATGATGGGGGCAGAATGCTGGACATGATGGGGCAGATTGCTGGACATGATGGGGGCAGATTGCTGGACATGATGGGGGCAAAATGCTGGACATAATGGGGGCAGAATGCTGGACATGATGGTAGAATGCTGGACATGATGGGGCAGATTGCAGACACAATGGGGGCAGAATGCTGGACATAATGGCAGAATGCTGGACATGATGGGGGCAGATTGCAGATGATGGGGCAGATTGCAGACATAATGGGGGAAGAATGCTGGATGTGATGGGGGTAGAATGCTGGACATGATCGAGGCAGAATGCTGGACATGATGGGGGCAGAATGCAAGACATGATGGGGCAGAATGTGACAGTGAGACACTGGAGGTGGCAGAATGTGAGGCACTGGGACAGAATGTGACAGTAAGACACAGGAGGGGGCAGAATGTGGCAGTGAGACACAGGAGGGTGCAGGATGGATACGATGGAGACAGATGAGATCATATGGGGCACAATGGATACTCATGAGGGCAGGATGGGAGAACATATGGCTGAAGCCAGGAATGAGACACACGAGAGCCAGGATGGGGAATATTATTACCCCAGGGGCTAATTAAGGGATATTATTACTACAGTGATGTCTTTATTTTATTTTTTGAGTATACTGTTTTAAATGGGGGGATGGTCCTGTTACTGTGTAGAGTGACACTATGTTGCCTTTTTTTCTTCATGTGATGTAATGTAGAAGTTGGGAAAAAAATAAGTAATGTGTTCTGCAAGCGGAGCTCTAGATAACTGTTATTTCCTGCAGAGACGAGTCCTGGCTGGAATACGTGATGGCGGTCTGTGCTGGATGAAAGATGAAAAGCAAAGATGAAGGACTTCACCTACATACATCACTGGTGAGTTAGTGTGTTACCTATACACTGACACTATATACTGTATACTATATACCGAGGTCCTGTGTATAATGTCACCAGTGATCACTGTATTACCTGTACATTATATACAGAGCTCCTGTGTATAATGTCATTGATCACTGTATTACCTGTACACAGACACTGCGTACTAAGTACAGATCTCCTGTGTATAATGGCACTTATGGTGATTGTATTGCGTTTTTTATTACTGATCAGCATTGTAGTATTCAGTCACTATGTGGTGGTAATATGTGGTCTGGACATGGTGTTGTGGTATTTGCCCCTTGTATATACTATTATTTGGTCACTTTGTGGTGGTAATATTTGGTCTGGTCATGGTGCGGTGGTATTTGTTCCTTGTATGTGATATTATTCGGTCACTATGGTAGTAATATGTGGTCTGGTCGTGTGGCGGTATTTTTTCCTTGTATGTGGTATTATAGGTCGCTATGTGGTGGTAATTAGTGGTCTGGACATGGTGCGATGGTATTTGTCCCTTGCATGTGATATTATTGGTCATTTTAAAAATTGAAAAATAAAAATATACTGTACCTAAATTGTATTGCATATTTTAGCAAATATTTAATAGGTTACAGTAGAGTAGGGCTCGGCCAAAAGTGTCTACAGTGTTGTGATGGTGGGTTAAAAAATCTTTTGGCCAAAACAAAACCTGCCGGCTATATGTGTGATCTGGTGATGGGAACTGTTAATGTGTGATTGGTGAGAAGTGGAGTTTTTCCAAGAGAGCGGTGGGACTGTGGACAGTTTGAGGAGTGGAGGCAGGGCTGGGGTGGAGCCTGGGTGGAGTCTAAAGGGGTCCCAAAAATTTTGCTAGTATGGGGCCTCGAAATTCCTAGTGGCAGCCCTGCTGCCAGGCAATGAAACGCTGCAGCCATCTTTGTTGTGGTTGTGCAGTGATTGGCTGGCCGCATAGCATCATCAGGGGTATAAGAGACCGGAAGTGAGCACCAGAAGTGAGTGGTCTCCGCCATCTTTAGTGAGGGAAAATCAGTTTGTTTCAGTTGCTACATTCACATCCGGGTGTTTGGTGTGGCGCAGCAGTCAGCTCCGGATTTAGATAGTGTAGGGAGAGCTGCAGCCTTGACAGGGTCAGAACTGCGGATTTATCAGTCCTTCTAAGGACTAATTCCGGAGTATATAGGTTCCAGCTATAGGCAGGCAGGGTAGTGTATGGCGCTGTATGCACATTAGTGCAAGAGGGTCCATTCCCTTCCTGTGTTCTGGTGCTGCTGCTGCTACCTGCAGGATATATTGGCTGTATATACCTAGCCCCAGGTGTAATTAGCTTTGGAAAGAAATTTTTGGCCAGGGCTAATAGAGCATTTTTTATTGCAAAGCAATCCAGAGATCTTTTTTTTTCCTCCATTTGCTTTTTGACAGTGCACAATACAGCCAAATCCTTTTTCTAGCACAGCGTAAAAATCCAGCTATTTTAAGGGGGTCCAAAAAATCCCTCTGAGTGTGCAGAGTGTTCTGTCCCCACATGAGGCGAATGGAGGTATAGTTGATTGGGGCTGGGAGAGATTCCTACTTTCCGTTTCCTCAATGCAGAGCAGACAGGACCATTGTTGCTGTTTTGCTGTTCATGCGTCCGGAGAGATCATACACACCAGATATTGTGAAGTCCAGACTTGTTTATTGGAAATCTGGACATACAGCGTATGATTGGTAATGCAGTACTTCTCCAGAAATGCAGGTGTAACAACCCAGGTGGTACAGCAATGTGTGTGCAGAAAGGTGTGCAGCAAGTTCGTAGCAAGATGATTCAGCAAATTGAGCAAATTGTGGTAAAAAAAATGATGCCTTCCACAGCCTGGTAAGCGTGTCTCTCCCGGGTGAAAAAGAAACTAGTAATGGCCACTGGCAGGAAGAGAATGAGTCACCTGACCTGGAAGTGGGAGACATGTACTAGAATTAATTAGCTGCCATCTGCTATACAGAAAAAGGACAGCAGGTGGCAGCAGACCAAATGCAAAACTGAACACAAAGAATGGTAACATAACACAATCTATATAAGCATAGTCATAACTTTAGATGGAACAGCACACTCCCCATCTGAAATTCTGTAAGGGATTTCACTATATTAATGTTTTTTGTTTAAATAAAGTTCAATAACCTAGAAAGGAAACACAAATATGCATGCGACAATAACAACTTCAAAATGAGGTAGATGACAGTCAGTTCCTGAGACAATCCAATGGTACCCATCTACGGATTGGAGAAGCCGCACTAGGCCAAACTGTCTCCGACCCAACGGTAATCCAATGGATGAAGTAGTAGCGCAGTGTTCTGTTCGTGGTTCATCCTACTGGAACGTCCTCAATTGGCAATATCAATACGAGCTCGTGGATTGGCCTCTGAAATGTCTTAGGCTCGCCTTTCCTATGGTCCTTCAGCTCCACCTTCCGGACCCTACCGTCTTGACTAGGGAAAGTCTTTGTAACGATTCCCATAGGCCAGTCGATCCTTCGGGCTTGTTCTTTCATTAGTACCACATCTCCTTCTTTCAAGTTCGGTTTATTCTGTCGCCATTTTCTTCTTCCTTGGAGAGTCACGAGATATTCCTTTCTCCACTGGTTCCAGAAGTAGTCGGCGAGGTACTGCACCCGTTTCCACTGTTTCTGGTAGGTGTTTGCATGAGTAAACTCTCCACTAACTGTTAGCGGGTTCCCAGTCTTTTGGGTGAGAGTAGCTGGCGTAAGAATGGTCAGTTTTTCGGGATCCATGGACACTGGGACAAGTGGTCTTGAGTTGATTATGGCAGAAACTTCAGCCAGAAGAGTAACCAAGGTCTCATGTGTAAGCCTTGAAGAGTTTACGTCCATAAACATAGAATTCAGGATGTTGGGTGAGATCCCGATCATCCTTTCCCAGGAACCTCCCATGTGAGAACTATGTGTAGGATTGAAGATCCAGGTGCAACCTCTTTCTGCCAGTTGATCCTGAATTGGCTTGATGTCAATATCCAGCTCTCGACATGCACCGATGAAGTTGCTCCCGCGGTCAGACCTCAACTGTTTCACCGGTTCTCTGATCGCTAGAAACCGCCGGAGGGCGTTGATCAGGCTGGATGTGTCCATAGACTCTATTACCTCTATGTGGACGGCACAGACACTCATGCAAGTGAATAGTACGGCCCATCATTTACTGTTGGCATGACCACCTCGAGTTATGTGTACAGATACCATCCATGGCCCAAAGACATCTAGGCCAACGTAGGTGAAAGGCGGTTCAGCACTCAGTCTGTCAGAGGGCAGGTCGGCCATTTGTTGATGTACCTGTTTTCCTCTGGTTTTCCAACATTGCACATAGCGATGTAGTGATCCTGCTACACGTCTTTTCATACTGTCTTGCTAAATTTTCTCCCAAATTAGGTTATTTACCTTAACTTACGTAGCGCTCACTGGCATCCCAACCAGGCAAAGATTATTGACAATCTTTTATTTTAGCAAGCAATCATTTTGTTTTACATAGCACATGAATAGTCTCAAGATTTAAAAATGACAGTTATGACATGAAAGATTTCAGCATCAATAATAATTACCGAGTTATTGTAGCATCACCCTTCGCATCGGGGGACCTCGATCAGCGGGAAGGGGTTTTCCTCGGTCAGCATCACAGACTAAGTGCGTCCACTTGAATCGTCTGGAAAGTCCCTACCCGCTGAGGAGGTCAGTACTTTTTATAATATTAATTGGAATGATCACGCACTGACATGCGCAGTGAATCAGGTTTCACCTCGATCATGCGCTGTCATGCGCAGTAACTTGTTTTTTTTCACATTCCTCCTTTATCTCAGTTGGTTTGGTTCTCACATTCCTCCCTTCCAACTCCCACAACAATGCCTGAGCAGGTGGTTGCTTTTCACATTCCTGAGTGTGTGCTCTCCTCATGGTAGGAAAAGTTCAGATTCCGGTCACAATCCATAGTATCCAAATGGATGTTTCAATATACTGCAATCACTATCTTATTGACTGGATGCCTATCTATACCAGTCTCTCACTCATGCATATCCCATTTGTATCACAATCGGTCCTTGATTGCAGTCTTTTAAACGCCATTTTTATAGGACACCATGAGCACTTGTGGTTTCTTGCAACACATTTTGTAAGCTATATAGCAATTCCATATGGATAATAGGATCACTACAATAGCCATCACCAACACGGGATGAATCAGCCAATTCAATAATTTGGTAGCTGAGGGCGAATACCCTAGAAAAATATCATACCAATGATGAGAGGTAGCATCAGCAATAATCGATCCCATTTTTACAATCTTATCTGCTATAATAGTGGTGCTTATCACATGCATTTGTATAGTTCTATTTAATTGAGTAATCATATATTTTCCTTCTTCTGATTGTTCAATTATATGTTTCAATTTCGTTAAATTTACCTCCCAATTATTGATTTCTAATGTTGTTGGTTCCCACTCAATAGTGGCAGCAGTTGTTACATCTGAGCTTAACAGAAAAGTTCGATTTTCCCATTGTAGTGCGGTTACATTTCTTAGGCATCCCACATAAGGTACTATCATTCCAGAGATTATTGGAACATCCGTTATTACACATACCTCTTGTGGGGCTATTTCAATCAACATTCTATATGAGGTTGGCAAAATGATGAATTCACATACATTCATAGTATTTTGTAACAAACATGGTTCATATACGGCTGATTGTAACCTGCAAATTTTCCCCTCTAAAGTATCCTCACATAAACTTAAATCATGAGTACGATTATTTTTATCAATATATAACCCATTAAACTTGGGCATCCATAACCACTGTTGTCCAGGAATACCTAATAATAATGGCATCACTACAAATCTACACATTACTTGTTGATTGGTTACATTATAAACAATCAATAGTCCTGAACACAAAGTGTCGTTGCAAACCATCTTAGGAGCTTCTATTCTTAACCAGGAAACCTTGGGGATTGTATTTTTAAATACGGTCCTCCAGACTAACTCATTCCCGGTCATAAGTTGAGTTTGCATATTATTTTTCTGCTGAATTTGATATATAGCTTGCAGCGTACATATTGTCCAGTTAACTATTATACTAACATTAGTATTAATTTCTAAATTTAAAGTATCTGAAACATTTTTCATTTGTAAAAGAAAAGTATCCATTTGTAATGCCTGCTTCCAAGGACGCCAAATAGTAGGCATCCATCTACCTTGTATAGTTAAAGAATCTTGGATATCTTTTCCGGCATTATGCATTTTATTTGCCAAAGTTTCAATATCAAATGAGTTCAAAGTCCCAGTCACAGCCCCGACTCCTCCCAATACTGTATCATACCATGCCCTTTTACCCCTATAATGGCATGCAGGAGTAGGTGGGAAGATTATTTTGGCTGCAACGACAGTCTTCTGCGATTGAGTTCCTGTTTTTACACATGATGTGGGAATCTTCTTCATCTGTCCTGGATCAGCTTTAGTCTGTGACATCAGATACACCCGGAGTATCCTTCTCCATGATACACATGATAAACTAGGTATCCCACAACATAGTCCTGTTCCGTTATAGGTTCCCGTGTGATTATTACAAGGCGGATATTTCTGTCCTGTCATCGCCACCATCTGACGATTGGTGGCATTACCACAAAATATAATCATAGTTTTGTTCAAAGTAAAAGTGAACTCAGTTTTATTCTCCCCTTTTGAACTATAATTATCCCATATCGACTGATCAAAGGTTAATTGTTCAGTCGTCCAACAAATAATATGATCTTCAGCTTGAATATTCAAAGTGTCATTACTATCAGCTAAGTATATAGTAGACTTAGTCCCATTATAATACCATGGTCGGGGAAATTTTGCATTTATGGTGAGATTAACGTCAAAAATCACTTGAGTGGTGAGTTTTCCCCAACCTCCACATCCGGCATTTTCATTCGGGGTGGTTCGGTTGTATTCCTTCCAATCTCCTGACCTCGGAACGTACTCCTTCCTGAATTTTGTAGTCAGACAGATTCCAGGAGTCCAGGCACCGATACTGTCCAAACACGCGAGCCCAAGGATTCCACTTAACCATATTTGAAGATTTGGAATCTATAAAATCAATAATCAACATTATTCTCTCAAATAACATTTTTCTTGTGGGATATATTCCCATTTTTCCACTCCTGGCCTCATAATTAACAGGGTATGGTCTTTGCCTACTGCTATCACTTCAGCCTCTGAAGGCGGTCCTTGGGTATTTTGAACCCAGATTTTGGCTCCCACATTAGTAATGTTAGAAGAGCCAAAACCTTTTGAGCCTCTGATCGTTAATTCTGAAGGGGCTGTTCCCTCTTGCACATCTGACAAATTTATTGGAATCAAAAGCATTTGCGCAATACGCTGTCCTTTTTCCAAAATTAGAGGCTCATTCCCCAAATTTATCATTAATACTTTGATTTGTCCTTGATAATCTGCATCTATGACTCCTCCCACCACCATGGCCCCCTTTAATGCCAAACTAGACCTAGTGGCTATCTGTCCATAGTGGTCCTTTGGAATCTGACACCCCAATCCTGTAGCTATTGGTTTTACTTTCCCCTGTGGGATCACAACAGTTTCCAATGCACTCAAATCCAAACCTGCTGAATGTGGAGTTGCTCGTTCCGGTATTCATGCTTCTTGATCAGTTTTCCACCATACGACGGACCTTATCAGGTGTGCCTCATGTATGGTGAGATTGGGTGTAAGCATCCTCATGAGAGGAGTCATAGAGTCTGTGATAGGCCTGTTGTTAATTATCTGTAAAGCCTCACTCAAATTGTCTCTCCATTGTCCATACTGTGTATCAGATTGATTAAGTTTTCTCAATGTGGATTTTAATAATCCATTCATTCTTTCCACCAAACCTGCTGCTTGTGGATAGTAAGGTATATGATATACCCATTGTATATTGTTGTCCTGAGCATATTTTTTAATGGCATCTCCAGTGAAATGAGATCCATTATCAGTTTGAATTTGTAAGGGGACCCCATAATACTGTGTTATTATCTCTAAGGTCCGCTCTGTGCTCCATTGGGTGGCTGCTTTACACGGAAAGCCCACCATCAGTCCTGAATATGTATCTACTGCAGTACAGACATACTTACACCCCCTACTCTCTGACAAAGGGCCGATGAAATCCATTTGCCATATCTGAGCAGGTAACTGGCCTCTGCCTATGTGTCCCATTACAGTATGTGGTACCTCTCGTTTTTGTGAAAGTTGACATATTGGGCAATGTTGTATAGTTTGTTTTATTATGTCAAGTGTCAGAGGCACACCTCTCTCCTGGGTCCACCTGTAAGTGGCTTTTTCTCCAAGATGTCCGCTTTTCTGATGAGCCCAAACGGCTGTACCTTGCAGCCATGCTTCTTTTTCTCCAGCATCAATCTCAGTAGTATTTTGTCGAATAGCAGCTGCTTTATCTGCTTCAGAGTTAAACAAACGTTCAAGTGAGTCAATTGGCATATGAGCATCAACATGAAAGACAGTGGTAGGTGTCTCTTGCACCATTTCCTCCAAATATTGCCACACTTCCCTACCCCAAATTTCTTTACCATGAATCATCCAATTATGCTTTTTCCATCCCATCATCCATGTTGCTAAACCATTTGCCACTGACCATGAGTCAGTGAAAACATGACATTGTCTCCCTTTTTCAAAAGCTATTGCTAGGAAAACAGCATATAGTTCAGCATATTGACTACTTTTTCCCTCTCCTTCCATTTGGAGATGCTTTTCCAACTTTGGATTATAAGCAACACTTTTCCATAGTCTCTTCCCTCCTACATACCTAGCTGAACCATCAGTAAACCAAGCATGCTCTTGCTGGTCTGCAGTTAGATCCTCATAGGTTTTTCCCCATTTTACAGGGGATTCCTCCATCATAGATGCTTTTTCAAGTGGGTTGACTATGTCATCCCCAATTTCTGCAACTTTCTCATGGAGGGTGGCGGTCCCGCCTTCCCCTTTTTTCGCTCTTTCAGAGACATACCACTTCCATTTGATAAAACTTTGTTCCTGGGCATGGCCCACTCTGTTGGTTTTCGGATTAGACAAGACCCATTGCATGATTGGTATCAACGGTCTGAGTAGGACTTCATGTCCTAATGTCAACTGTTCTGTTTCAACCAAAGCCCAATAACAGGCTAACAATTGTTGTTCAAATGGGGTATATTTTTCTCCCGCATCTGGCAATTTTCTATTCCAAAATCCAAGGGGAACTCTTTTCCCCCCTTGTTTTTGCCAAAGGGACCAGTTAGCATACATATGCTGAACAGTGACATGTAATTCCACTGGCCCATTAGTCATTGGCCATAAATCTACAGCCTGTTGTATTGCTTCTTTTACCATCTCAAAGGCCGTTTGTTGTTCTTCACCCCAATGAAATTCATATTTTTTACGAGTAACTTTGTACAAAGGGGCCAACATAAGTCCCAAGTGGGGAATATGTTGCCTCCAAAATCCAAACAAACCAATGTAGGATTGTGTTTCTTGCTTCGTTTTTGGGATAAGGAAATTAAGTATCTTCTGTCGAGCCTTCGGGAGGATTTCCCGATGCCCTTTGTTCCATTGTATGCCTAAAAATTTAACCGTCTGTGACGGTCCTTGAATTTTTGCCTCATTGATTTCCCAGCCTTTTTGTTTCATATGGGCCAATAGAATGGCAAGCTGTTCTCTTACAACCTCTTCTGATGTTCCTTGAATCATTATATCATCAATATAATGAGAAAATTGCATATCTGATGGTAGTTTTAACTCATCCAAATGTTCTGCCACCGTCCGGTGACAGATGGTGGGACTGTGTAACCATCCTTGTGGTAACCTGGTAAAGGTATATTGTCTACCCAGCCAGGTAAAGGCAAATTGATCTTGTGCCTTTTCTTCTATTGGTATGGTGAAGAAGGCATTAGCCAAGTCTATCACTGCATACCACGTCCCTTCATGGGTTTGAATATTTTCTACAATGGTGATAGTGTCCGGTACAGCCGCAGTCAAGGGGGGAGTATGTTTGTTTAGCTCCCTATAATCCACAGTCATGCGCCAGGAGCCATCGCTCTTTTTTACTGGCCATACAGGATTATTCCATGCAGTAGTGGTAGGGCGCATTACCCCTGCCTCTACTAGTTCTTTCACTGTTTCCCCAATCTCCTTATGTCCTCCTGGAATTCGATATTGTTTCATTGCTACCATTTTGGTGGCAGGAGGCACATGAACTGGGGGCATTTTCACTTTCCCTACTGTAACTGGCCTCATTTGAACATGGCCAGTTTTTACTCCAAAAGAAAATTTTCCTCTAGAAAGGTTCAATGTCATTCCTTTCAGTATATCTATGCCTAAAATATATTCTGGGATGGGCACTATCAACACTGGATATTTTCTAATAGGAAGATTACCTATTTTAAGTGCAACTTTTGTTTGGACTCCGGTGATCAATTGTCCTCCGAGCCCGGCAATTTTTACTTTTGGACCTTTTATTTTATTAGGATTTCCATATATCAAGGTAGCCTCCGCCCCCGTGTCAATCAAAGCGGGAACTCTTTGTACATTCCCTCCTTTCCAATGTATGCTAAGATCGACATAGGGACGTTCGTCCCTTTTAATCCAAACGGGGGCTCGGCTCGCTACCTATAGCTGATCATTATCTTCCTCTGATGATGATAGATTGTGCCCCAAAGTGGATCTATTTTGGGGAAGGACCCGTGTAGCCACAGCAGCGGCCAATTCTTCCCATGGATAGATATTCTGAAAATCTTCCCATGAAACTTTTTTTGGTTTTTCCTCTTCTTTCTCCTTCTTTTGGGGCTTAACTACTCCTTTTTTCGATTCCTCAGATTTATCCACCTTTTTGGCAGATAATACTTTTTGTTTGTATAATTTCCACAAATCCCGTGTATCCTTTCCATCTATTTTATCTTTCTCAACCCCTGCTTTCAAGAGGGCTTGAAACATTTCCCTTCTTGATACTCGATTACCATCCCCTCCAGTATTACCCTTCCAATCGGGATTGTAGGCACTCTTATTACCTGGATGAGGACCTTGGGGTTTTTGTCCCGTTCGCGGGGGCTGATCCCAATCCCCCATATCTTGTAGTTCCCTCATACGGGTTATTACTATATGGCAAGGTTCTCCTGTCATTGCCACCGTTAATGTTAAAATCACAGCTTTATAAGCAGGGGGAGCCGTTTTAACTATCCTGTTCCTCATACTAGCGGTGAGAGGGTATTGCAAATAATCATCCTCCGCTCCCATTACGGGCAAAGCAGTTCTCATTGCTTCTTCTTTGAGACGTTTGATTCCGTCTCGCAATGTATACCATTGTTTGTCACTTATTGGAATATCTGCCTCAGTAGCATATTTGTCCATAATGGCCGATGCCAGTTTAACACTCAAACTTTGCATGGAATGTGCATTATTCTCTGTGAAATAATGTTTCATAGAGCGGGAGATAGCAGGATCTTTGGACAAGGAGATAAATTTTCCTATATCTCCTGCATCCATTTGTATCCCGGCTCCCCCATTGTCATGGATTCTTACCATCCATTCCAATTCACTTTCTCCAGTGCGTTGACCAAAACGTTTGAGAATGTCATCAATTTCATTTTGTGAGTAATCCTCCGTGGTTACTCTAGTACGAATAGGAAGGGATTGTTCATTAGTTATCATAATAGGATTCCCGTCCTCATCAAATTGAGGGTTTCCTTGCCCATCTACGGCTTGGGTATGGGTACCTTGTTGCTCCAACCTTTCTGACCTCTTTTTGATAGGGTTGGCCTTCACCCCTTTGGGTGGATTAATTACGGGAGACGGTGGGTCCTCCCAATCATCCGATGATGAGGTAGAATCCCACACATCCCCATCCCATCTTTCAGGATCCCAATCTACTGCAGCTGATGCAATCATTTTGTGTACTTTAGTCTTATTGATTTTTCCTCACCTCTTCTTATATTTATTTTGGGCTATTTTTACAGCTGCCTTTTCTGCAATATTCTGGTAATGCTCTAACTTATCTTTCAGCAATCGGGTGTTACAGTCTAACAATGTCTTCTGACCTCCCAGCTCAATGGTCTTTTGTTCTAGCTGAGAGCATTTTGCCTGTAATTTTTTATTCCTCTCGTGCATTCCTCGATATGCATTTAAGAGAATCCACATACGGCGCCCTAGCGCCACAACATCACCTGACTTCGCAGGGACACTACCGAGTACAGAAACAACATCGGTAGGTTCACAACCCTTGAGCTTATCCTTCCATGGTTCTGCCAAGCCACACTGAGCCAACTCATGTGCTATTATATTATATGGAGCCTCGGTCCAGCCGGGGATCTCCGTATGAGTCACTTTAGACTTTTCTTTTTTTCTAAACATCTTCAACAATGATAGTAATAACAATTATATTTTTTTTTTTTCCAAATCCGTATATCTATATGCAATATACATATATATATATATAAATTCAAGGATCCTGCCGACTACGCCAATTTATGTCTTGCTAAATTTTCTCCCAAATTAGGTTATTTACCTTAACTTACGTAGCGCTCACTGGTATCCCAACCAGGCAAAGATTATTGACAATCTTTTATTTTAGCAAGCAATCATTTTGTTTTACATAGCACATGAATAGTCTCAAGATTTAAAAATGACAGTTATGACATGAAAGATTTCAGCATCAATAATAATTACCGAGTTATTGTAGCATCACCCTTCGCATCGGGGGACCTCGATCAGCGGGAAGGGGTTTTCCTCGGTCAGCATCACAGACTAAGTGCGTCCACTTGAATTGTCTGGAAAGTCCCTACCCGCTGAGGAGGTCAGTACTTTTTATAATATTAATTGGAATGATCACGCACTGACATGCGCAGTGAATCAGGTTTCACCTCGATCACGCGCTGTCATGCGCAGTAACTTGTTTTTTTTCACATTCCTCCTTTATCTCAGTTGGTTTGGTTCTCACATTCCTCCCTTCCAACTCCCACAACAATGCCTGAGCAGGTGGCTGCTTTTCACATTCCTGAGTGTGTGCTCTCCTCATGGTAGGAAAAGTTCAGATTCCGGTCACAATCCATAGTATCCAAATGGATGTTTCAATATACTGCAATCACTATCTTATTGACTGGATGCCTATCTATACCAGTCTCTCACTCATGCATATCCCATTTGTATCACACATACCTATGATCCAAAGCCCTGCAAACCGTAACTTGACTTCTGTGATCTGCCTGCCTTGGTGCTCGTTTTTTTCATGAAAGTGCCGGATCAGTAGATCAGTGATATGATGTTTAGTGGGAATGATGCAAGGATGTTGCTCTGAAGCCGCTATCTTGGCTTGATTTAAACAACCACTGACTCTCAGCACACCGAAGCCATCCATTACTGAATTCAAGTGGGCGATGGGGCTTTTCAGAGGGATCTGCTGTTTGTGGTGTAGGCATTCCCATTCAGTACTGAATACGCTCTGCTGGACGTAACGTATTATAAGGGACTCACAGTGAGAAATGTCCTCTGCAGAGAGTGGTTTACGGCAGACGTGCCAGCCGTCACAGTCTTTGTCTCCAAGTGAGTTGTGATACGATCTCGCAATGTGGACTAACCTTGCTATAGTCTTGACGAGTCTCATCCAATTGGAGAAGCGTTCAAAGCGCTGGCAACTGAGGCTGGAGGTTGGTTTAGTGTTCGTCGCCAAGGCACTGACCTCGGAGCGGACTTCTGGATCGCCATCTGGATCCTGGATGCTGAAGACTTCCTGGACACGTTCACTTCCCCTCTGTTCCAACAGAAACTTAGGACCTGAAAGCCAAGAAGAGTTAGCAAAGGACCTTATAGACATAGGTCTCGTGGCATGGTCAGCTGGATTAAGTTCAGATGAGATTTGAGATATAGTGCCATTGTTCAGGCTTGGAAGACCTCCTTATTCTTTCGATGCAGTTACTGACGTACACGTAGAAACGCCTTGTTTGGTTGTAGATGTAACCTAAGACAACCTTACTGTCACTGTAGTATTGCACATCATCTATGTTGGTGTCCAGCTCGTGCTGTATAAAGTCTGCGAGTTCTACTGCAAGCACGGTCGCACAGAGTTCAAGCCTGGGAAGTGTGATCAGCCAACTTAGCCTTGCCAAAAACAAATCCAACATGATCTTGATTGTCGGGACCCGTCACCTTCAAGTAGGCGACAGCTGCAATGGCTTCTGTGTATGCGTCTGAGAACACATGGAGTTCGGTCCTAGTGCTGGCCGCAAGTGAGGTTCTGGCGTAGCATCTTGGTA
Organism: Dendrobates tinctorius; assembly: GCF_039654945.1. Taxonomy (NCBI): domain Eukaryota; kingdom Metazoa; phylum Chordata; class Amphibia; order Anura; family Dendrobatidae; genus Dendrobates; species Dendrobates tinctorius. Next base: position 95,673,817 of record NW_027361679.1, on the reverse strand, counting down.
TATGGATTTCATCCAAGGCACACAAAGACTGCTTCCAGGTTTCCCATTTCGGTTGCTTCTCAGGAGGGAGTGGGGCATCCCAGTTCTTGACGGTTTTGGAAAGCTGTCTCAGAAAGGATTTACCTTGTATGGTAATTGGTGCTACGAACCCCAGTGGGTCGTATAAGCTATTCACCACTGACAGGACACCACGTTTATTGAATGGTTTGTCTGCACAGTTGATTTGGAAACTGAAGGTATCGACTGACAGGTTCCACCTCAAGCCTAAGCTTCTCTGCACAGGCGGACAGTCTGGTCCCAGGTCTATGTCCTTGAATCCTGGTGCGTGGTCACTTGAATCAAAGGCTCTCATGACAGCCAGGCTGTTTGAAGCAATTTTGTGCAATCTAAGCTTAGCTTGATTCAGCATTCCTTGGGTCCTCTTGAGTAGATCGATAGCCGCTTCTTCTGTGGGCAGAGATTTTAGTCCATCATCTACATTGAAGTCTTTCTCTACAAAGTCTCTGGCATCTGTTCCATATTCGGACTCTCCTTCTTGAGCGGTTCTCTGCAGGCCATAGGTTGCCACTGCGGGGGAAGGGCTGTTCCCGGATACGTGCACCCTCATGCGATACTCCACCATCTCTTTGCTGGGGTCATTGTCCTTGTACCATAGGAACCTGAGGAAATTCCTATGGTCCTCTCTGACTATGAAACAGTGGAACATCTGTCCAATGTCGGCGGTGATGGCAATGGGCTCTTTCCGGAGCCTCATCAACACTCCTACTAGGTTGTTTGTGAGGTTAGGACCCATGAGGAGGACATTGTTGAGAGATACGCCTTGATGTTTGGTGCTTGAATCAAAGACAACTCTAATTTGCTTAGGTTTCCGTGGGTGATATACTCCGAATGAGGGTAGGTACCAGCACTCCTCGTTTTCCTTTTAAGGGAGGCGCTGGCTCCGCATGGTTATTCCAGAATATCTTGCTCATGCAGGTGATAATGTGTTCTTTCATCTCTGGTTTGTTGCTAAGTGTGCGCTGGAGAGAGTTGAATCTGGACAAGGTTTGTTCACGATTGTTCGGGAGTCTTATCCTGGTAGCTCGGAAGGGTAGGGGAAAAACCCAGTGATTGGTCTCGTCCTTAAAGAACTCATTGTTCATTATCCTGACAAATTCCTTGTCTTCCATTGATGGGGCTACTTTGTTGTCATCCTTAGTTGTATGAAACACTGATCTTCCCAAGTCGTCAGCATAGGGAGAAGGAATGACATCAGGCAGCTGTACTGGATCTGGAGGCTTCTCTTTCACCTCATAGTGAAGAGGGCATGGTTTGCAGAAAGTAGCTTGTCAGTCTCTGCATACATAGGTCTTAAAGGAATCGACTCTTGTTCAGTCCAAGCACACATTTCCTATGATTACCCACCCCAAGCCGAGTCTCGGTGAATAGGGGAGAGAGCCGGGACCATTGCACCGTTGGCGGACCTTACGCATCTTAAATTGTCTCTGCCGAGCAGAAGTAGGATTTCAGCATCTGGGTCCATAGGTGGGACAACACCGACCAGGCGCCCCAGGTGTGGTTGGTGGAATGCAGCTTCCGGGGTAGGGATCTCAACCCTTTGGTCGGGTATTTGATCGCATTCGATTAGCGTAGGCAAGGGCATTTCCACGCCTCCGCCGACAGAAGCAATGAAACCCCGTGTCCCTCCGCCGCTAGTCTCCACGCGGCCCGAGCAAGTATTCAGAGCATACGGCGCCGCCGATCCCCTGACTCCAAAGGCCGCAAAGAACCTAGGTCCAGCTAGGGACCGATTGCTCTGATCGTCAATGATGGCATACATTTTTACTGCCTTCCCTGGTTGCCCTTCTGGATAAACTCTGATTAGGCATATCCTGGCACAGCATTTATCACTTTGGCTCTCCCCACATACCTCTGAGCATGAGCAGGAGACAGCCGTGGTAGAATTGGCATTATTCTGTGGCTCCCCGCCATGGCTTGTAGCCGGACTAGAGGTAACTACGCCTGCTGGATCACTGGTGGCTGAGGTTGGATGCAGAGCTGAAGGGTGTTTGTCACTATGACACTCTTCACACTTAATGTCAGATTTACAGTCCTTGGCCATGTGTTCTAATGAGGCGCAGCACTTGAACATACCCCAAGTTCGCTGAGGATTTTCTTGCGCTCCTGCATGGTTTTGGACCTGAAGCTTTTATTATTATTTATTGTTATAGCACCATTTATTCCATGGCGCTTTACATGTAAGGAGGGGTATACATAAAAACAAGTACAATAATCTTAAACAATACAAGTCATAACTGGCACAGGAGGAGAGAGGACCCTGCCCGCGAGGGCTCACAATCTACAAGGGATGGGTGATAATACAGTAGGCGAGGGTAGAGCTGGTCGTGCAGCGGTTTCGTCGATCGGTGGTTACTGCAGGTTGTAGGCTTGTCGTAAGAGGTGGGTCTTCAGGCTCTTTTTGAAGGTTTCAATGGTAGGTGAGAGTCTGATATGTTGTGGTAGAGAGTTCCAGAGTAGGGGTGATGCGCGAGAGAAATCTTGTATGCGATTGTGGGAAGAGGAGATAAGAGGGGAGTAGAGAAGGAGATCTTGTGAGGATCGGAGGTTGCGTGCGGGAAAGTACCGGGAGACGAGGTCACAGATGTATGGAGGAGACAGGTTGTGGATGGCTTTGTATGTCATGGTTAGGGTTTTGTAATGGAGTCTCTGGGCAATTGGGAGCCAGTGAAGGGATTGACACAGAGAAGCTGGGGAATAGCGGGGGGACAGGTGGATTAGTCGGGCAGCAGAGTTTAGAATAGATTGGAGGGGTGCGAGAGTGTTTGAGGGGAGGCCACAGAGCAGGAGGTTGCAGTAGTCAAGGCGAGAGATGATGAGGGCATGGACTAGGGTTTTTGCAGATTCTTGGGTGAGGAATGAACGGATACGTGAAATATTTTTGAGTTGAAGTCGGCAGGAAGTGGAAAGGGCTTGGATATGTGGTTTGAAGGAGAGATCAGCGTCAAGGATTACTCCGAGACAGCGAGCTTGTGGGACTGGGGAGAGTGGGCAGTCATTTACTGTAATTGATAGGTTCGTAGGGGGGGCCACGTGAGATGGGGAAAGATGATGAATTCTGTTTTGTCCATGTTGAGTTTCAGAAATCTAGCGGAGAAGGATGAAATAGTGGACAGACATTGAGGGATTCTGGTTAGTAGGGAGGTGATATCTGTTCCAGAGATGTAGATCTGTGTCATCAGCGTAGAGATGATACTGAAAGCCATGAGATTCTATGAGCTGTCCCAGGCCAAAGGTGTAAATAGAGAACAGCAGGGGCCCAAGGACTGAACCTTGTGGGACTCCGACAGATAGGGGGCGAGGTGAGGAGGTGGTGTGTGAGTGGGAGACGCTGAATGTCCGGTCTGTTAGGTATGATGAGATCCAGGATAGGGCCAAGTCTGTGATACCGAGGGATGAGAGGGTCTGCAATAATAGGGAATGGTCCACTGTGTCAAAGGCAGCCGACAGGTCCAGTAGGAGGACAGAGTAGTGTCGCTTGCTCTTGGCGGTTAAGAGGTCATTGGTGACCTTAGTAAGGGCAGTTTCAGTGGAGTGGTGTGACCGGAAGCCAGATTGTAAGCGGTCGAAGAGGGAGCAAGAAGAGAGATGGGAGGACAGTTCAAGGTAGACGTGTTGTTCCAGTAGCTTGGAGGCGTAGGGGAGAAGTGATATAGGGCGATAGCTAGATAGAGGATGGGTCAAGAGAGGGCTTTTTGAGGATAGGTGTGAAGGAGGCATGTTTAAAGCTTGAGGGGAAAACACCAGTTGTTAGTGATAGATTGAAGAGATGGGTTAGGGTTGGGATGAAGACTGTGGTGAGGTTTGGTATGAAGTGGGATGGGATCGGGTCGAGTGCACAGGTGGTGAGATGTGATCTTGAGAGTAGAGTGGAGAGTCGATCTTCTGTAATGGTGGAGAAGTTGGTTTTGAAGGTGGAGGGCTGGGAAGTCAGGGGGAAGGGCTCTGGGGGTTGTTGACCAAAACTGTCTCTGATGTTATCAATCTTCTGCTTGAAAAATGAGGCAAAGTCTTCAGCTGAGATGAGTGGGGAGGGAGGAGGTGCTGGGGGGTGGAGGAGAGAATTGAAGGTGTTGAATAACTGTTTAGGGTTGTGAGACAGGGAGGATATGAGAGATGAGAAGTAGGTTTGTTTAGCTGTGGCGAGTGTGGTCTTGAAAGTAGTGAGGGACTGTTTGAATGCGATGAAGTGCTTGATGGAGTGGGATCTTTTCCATCTGCGCTCAGCAGCCCTGGAAGCTTGCCTCAGCTCTTTGGTCAGGCTGGTGTGCCAAGGCTGTCTATTGATTTTGTGAGTTTTGGTATGTGTAAGTGGGGCAGCGGATTCCAAAGCTACAGCTATTGTGGTGTTATATAGAGCGGCAGCGTCATCCGCATTGTGTAAGGAACTTATATCTGTATAGAGTTAGAGAGGTTAGATAGGGAGCAGAGGCGGGTGAAGATGAGGTCCAGTGTGTGGCCATCTTTGTGGGTGGCTGTAGACCATTGAGTGAGGCCGAAGGAGGAAGTGAGAGATAGTTTAGTGGCAGCTGAGAGGGAAGTGTCAATGGGGATGTTGAAGTCGCCCATGATGATAGTAAGGATGTCCGCGGAAAGGAAATGAAGTAACCAGGTGGTGAAGTGGTCAAAGAAGGTGGCGGCTGGCCCTGGGGGGCGGTAGATGACAGCCAGTTGGAGGTTGGAGGGGGAGTAGATGCGCACAGAGTGCACCTCAAAGGAAGGGAGGGTAACAGAGGGTGGCAGTGGGATTGGGGTGAAGGAGCAGGTATCTGACAGGAGAAAACCAACTCCTCCGCCATGTTTGCTGCTGGGGCGGGGGATGTGAGAAAGGTGGAAGCCGCCATACGAAAGTGCAGCAGGAGAGACTGTGTCAGAAGGGGTGAGCCAGGTTTCGGTGATGGTGAGGAAAGAAAGTTTGGTAGTGAGTGTGGTTTTTTGTGAATGGGACACTCACGATTGAAAGACTTATCTATCGATGGAATAGTGTACTGTTTATCGGCAGTTACTGCAGGTGGTGGCAGGTTAGTCTTTCTGACACTTATACTGCTCCTCAAGTCCTTGCGTCTATGTGAGACACTTTCATACCTTGATGAAGGTGTTGCTGGAGCTGCAGTGTTAGACTCCAGGAAGGCTAGGCTAGGGTCGTTCCTCATTTGGGCCTGTTCATCGCCAAACTTGCAGAACTGATCGAACGGAAGAAAGGTGACATCATGTCACCTTTTGAACCTGGAAGCGCATACTGCCCACTTCTCTTGCAGACTATGTGGCAGCTTTGAGACGATTGGGTTCACCCCATGGGCAGTGTCCAGGTAGCGTAATCCAGACAGACGAGGGTCTCTTTTTGCAAGTTCCAGCTCCATAAGCAGATCACTTAAGTTCAGAAGCTTGTGGGCTTCCTTAAGGTTGATCCTTGGAACTTTCTGCAGTCTCTTGAATAGGGACTTTTCTATGGCTTCAGCACTGCCATAGGTTCTTTCGAGTCTCAGCCTGGCAGCAGCGAGACCTGCTTCAGCTTGCCCCACGTAGATGGTCTGAAGACTCTTGATACGGTTTGTGGAGTCAGGACCCAACCATTTTACCATGAGGTTGAGCTCCCGTTCTGCAGATAGATTGAGGTCAGCAATGGTGGCCTTGAAGGTTGCTTTCCAGGCTCTGTAGTTCTCTGCACAGTCGTCAAGCTTTGAGAGGCTGGTGCTGATTAGATCTTTGCTCACCATAAACCTGGCTAACTCGGGCATATCCGATCCTTCACTCCTTGTTACCATGTTAGCTTGTGTTGCCTCTCGGGCATATAAGCTGTGTGGCGTGGAAGGGTGAATTGTTCCCCGGTAGAATGATGTTGCTGCAGGGTTGAGCTGTGGTTTAACCTCTGGAGATTTCGATGACTGCGGCTTGAACTGTGGAGATGGACTGGAGTGCATCTTGTGGTGATTGCTGCACATGAGGAGACACATGGCGTTGGTCTTGGGTCTCTGCAGATGCTGTGGGTAACACTAGCACCGTAAGTTGGGCTGACTTGGACGTTTCCACATTGTTGAGTTGAACGTCGCTGGAGAAGGCGTGTGCTGCAGATATCTGTTTCTGCACGTAATCACTGGTACGGACAGCTGGGTCCTCTTCTTCCAGTGGTGGTAGGCAAATCGGGTCGAGGTTTTGCTTCAATGCTAGCTCGAGTATTTTTACTTCAGCTAATGTGATTTTCTTCCTCCATCTTTGCCTGAGCCTCTGCTTGTTTTCTTTTCTGTGTAGGAGCGTCTTAGTTTGGATCGCTCTGCATTTAAACGGGCCTCTAGGATTCTGTCGCTGAGGGCTGAAGTTCTTGAGCAGGATGATTTGTATGACCAAGCAGAGTGTCTGGATGAGCCTGACCTGTGAGATCCAGCTTCTTGCAGATAAGCGATACGGAGCTCCACTTTATCTTTGGCGTCTTGCACAGCGGTGTCCCTTTCTCTTTCTGTGGAATCCACTTTGCTTAATTCTGATGAGGCTTCATCAATATTAGAGTATTTTAGGAAGGCAACGAACCTTGTGGACAGTCTCTTGTATCTTTTGTGTGCCTGTGATACCTATGTGATATGTATGGTGTGTGCATGAAGAAGATAGGTGTCCAGATTCCGGATTAGGTGATCACGGGTCTTATTATTCCTTTTTGCATTTAATTCAGCACAGTTTAAGATGGCTGAAGTGGTTGACCGCTACATGACCTGATAAAAGCATGGGGGTTTCGGTAAAAAAAAAAATTATACAGCGCCTGCGTGACATGAGCTGATTACAAGCTCAAGAATTAACCACGCAGGCGCCAAACAGATAGCTGAAAGGGTTGACCGCTACATGACCTGATAAGAGCATGGAGGTTTCGGTGGGAGACAATTATACAGTGCCTGTATGACATGAGCTGATTACGAACTCAAGAATTAATCATGCAGGCGTCAAACATAAACATGTTATATGAGTACTACTTACAAAAAGTGTACTGCGCATGACTGAACTGATATCTGATCGTAAACAGCATATAACAAAGGGGGTTCTCACTGGTGAGCAGGGACATTCCAGATTTTATGGACGCATAACTTCTGTGATGATGTGCTGCTGGATATTTCCTCCTCACCAGTCGAGTCTCCCGATGGAGGAGTGATGCTGCAATATCTGGTAATATATATTGATGCTTACTTTCTCTATGTTAGAGAAAATCATCATCTATGTTATAGATGATGATGATGATGATCATAGAATCATAGAATCGTAGAGTTGGAAGGGACCTCCTGGGCCATCTGGTCCAACCCCCTGCTCAAAGCAGGATTCGCTAAATCATCCCAGTCAGATGTCTGTCCAGCCTCTGTTTGAAGACTTCCATTGAAGGAGAACTCACCACTTCTCGTGGCAGCCTGTTCCACTCATTGATCACTCTAACTGTCAAAAAGTTTTTTCTAATATCTAATCTGTGTCTCTTCCCATTCAGTTTCATCCCATTGCTTCTAGTCTTTCCTTGTGCAAATGAGAATAAAGTTGATCCTTCTACAATGTGACAGCCCTTTAGATATTTGTAGACAGCTATTAAGTCTCCTCTCAGTCTTCTCTTTTGCAAACTAAACATTCCCAAATCCTGCAACCTTTCCTCATAAGACAGGGTTTGCAGACCGGTCACCATTCTGGTCGCTCTTTTCTGAACTTGCTCCAGTTTGTTGATGTCTTTTTTAAAATGTGGTGCCCAAAACTGGACACAATATTCCAGATGAGGTCTGACCAAAGAGGAGTAGAGGGAAATAATGACTTCACGTGATCTAGACTGTATGCTTCTGTTAATACATCCTAGAATTGCATTTGCCTTTTTTGCTGCTGCATCACACTGTTGACTCATATTCAGTCTGTGATCTATTAGTATACCCAAGTCTTTTTCACATGTGCTGTCACTTAGCCCTATTCCTCCCATTCTATATATGCTTTTTTCATTTTTATTGCCCAGATGTAGTACTTTGCATTTCTCCCTGTTAAAAACCATTCTGTTAGTTGCTGCCCACTTCTCCAGTTTATTTAAATCTTTTTGAATCCTCTCTCTCTCTTCTCTAGTATTAGCTATCCCTCCTAGCTTTGTGTCATCAGCAAATTTAATCAGTTTACCCTCAATTCCTTCATCTAAATCGTTGATAAAGATGTTGAACAATACAGGGCCCAGGACAGAGCCCTGTGGTACCCCACTTGAGACATTCTTCCAACTGGATGTGCAGCCATTTACTACCACTCTTTGGGTCCGATCACTAAGCCAGTTATGAATCCACCTAACAGTTGCCTTGTCCATTCCATACTTAGTCATTTTTTCAATAAGGATTGTATGAGACTTTGTCAAATGCTTTGCTGAAGTCAAGATATACTATATCTACAGCATTTCCTTGATCCACCCAATCAGTGATACCGTCATAGAAGGAAATTAAGTTAGTCTGACATGACTTATTAGTTAGAAACCCATGCTGACTCTGTTTAATCACTTCATTCTTATCCAGGTATTGACATACATGTTGTTTAATAATTTGTTCAAAGATCTTTCCTGGTATAGAAGTCAGACTCACCGGCCTATAGTTGCCTGGGTCCACCTTCTTCCCCTTTTTGAAGATAGGAACAACATTTGCTCTTCTCCAGTCTTCTGGCACTTCTCCTGTTCTCCAAGAATTTTCAAAGATTATGGAGGGGTTCAAAAATTTCTTCTGCTATCTCCTTCAGTACTCTGGGGTGTAATTCATCTGGACCTGGAGACTTGAATTCATTTAGGTTAGCTAAGTGTTTCCTCACTATCTTTCTGTTTATAGATATCCTGGATTCTTCTATTCGCTTAATAGGACAGTGAATAACAGTTGATGTTGCATTTCCTTTCTGAGAGAAAACAGATGCAAAATAGGAATTTAAAAGTTCAGCCTTCTCAACATCCTGTCTTACCATTTCATCATTTTCATCCTGTAAAAATCCTATAGCATCTTTGACTTTTCTTTTACTTTTGAGATATCCCCAAAATCCTTTATTATTGCTTTTGACATCTCTTGCAAGCCTCAGTTCATTTTCAGCTTTAGATAATCTGATTTGTGCCCTGCAGGTTCTGCAGACAGCATTATATTCTTCTTTAGATATGCCTCCCTCTTTCCATTTTATAAACATTTTTTTCTTCCTTTTTAGCATGTGCTTAAGTTCTGTGTTCATCCATCCTGGTTTCCTTAAATGCTTCCTATTCTTCCCTCTTTTCGGAATTGTTAACAACTGTGCTTTGAGAATTTCATTTTTCAAGATTTCCCATCCTTCCTGGACATTTTTGTCTTTAAGGATATCCAGCCATTGGATCCCTCCAATTCTCTTTCTGAATCCCTTAAAATCTGCCTTTCTGAAATCTAACCTTGACGTCTGAGTCTTCACAGGTCTTCCACCTCTAGTAATCCAAAATTCTAAAATAGCATGGTCGCTACCTCCTAGGGTCCCAGCCACTTTTACCTCCTCAACCATTTCCTCCCTGTTTATAAGGATTAGATCCAAGGTAGCAGTTCCCCTTGTTTTCTCCCTTACCTTTTGGAAGATAAAGTTGTCAGCAAGAGAGGATAAGAATTTCCTTGACCAGTTAGTTTTGCCTGAGAGAGATTCCCAACAAATGTCTGGATAGTTGAAATCTCCCATGACAACTATGTCATATTTTTTGGAGAACTTGGCCATCTGATGCATAAAGAGTTCATCTATATCTTCGGCTTGCACAGGCGGCCTGTAGTAAATGCCTACAATGGTGTCCTTTCCATTGTTCTGTCCTTGTATTCTTACCCAAACAGTTTCCACAGAACTCCCAGTCTCTGAAGCTTCAATCTCTGTGCAGATATACGCGTTTCGAACATACAATGCGACACCCCCTCCTCGTTTATCAAGTCTGTTTCTTGCAAATAAGTTGTATCCTTCTAGTCTTGTATTCCAATCATGTGTATTGTCCCACCAAGTTTCAGTGATTCCAATTACATCATATTTCTGTTCCTGTGTTAGTAGTTCCAATTCTCCTTGTTTGTTGCCCATGCTTTGTGCATTAGTATAGAAACATTTTAGTTTGTGATTGGTTTCTCTTTCTCCAATATTTTTATTAATTAGATTCTTTCGTCTTTGTTCTTCCTTTCCACTTCTAATAGCAGAGTTCTCAATAGCATTTGTCAGGTGTATGGCTTTTTCTGGTCTTTTGCTTCCCTTCCCATGTTGTTCTAGTTTAAAGCTCTCCTTACAAGTGTAGCAAGGCGACTTCCAAATACATGCTTTCCAGTCTTCGTAAGGTGCACCCCATCTCTAGCAAGTAGTCCATCGTATAAGTAGTTCACTCCGTGATCCAGAAATCCAAATCGTTGCTGACGGCACCATCGACGTAGCCAGTTGTTCACCTGCAGAATCTTATTCCACCTCCTTGTTCCATGGCCATCCACTGGGAGGATGGAAGAGAAGACCACCTGCGCTCCCAGTTCTTTCACTTTCTTGCCTAAGTCTTCAAAGTCTCTGCAGATGGTTTCCAGGTCGTTTCTTGCGGTGTCATTTGTCCCCACATGTAGTAGCAGGAATGGGTAGTCATCTGTAGGTCTGAAGAGTCCTGATATCCTGTCAGACACATCTTTAATTTTTGCACCTGGAAGACAGCACATTTCTCTTGTAGTTATATCCGGTCTGCAGATAGCGGCCTCTGTTCCTCTCAGCAGTGAATCCCCCATGACCACCACTCTCCGTTTTTTCTTCACAACATTTTTCTTTCTCCATCCAGGAGGACTCTGAGGGCGTACAAGGTTGCTGTTTGTTGGCAAAGTCTTATCCTGATGTATTTCTTCATCGTTTTCCTGCGTGAGAGCCTGGTACTGGTTCCTGAGCAGTATGGGTGCTGACTGCCTCCTGATCCTCCTGCTTCTCTGGGTCACATGTCTCCATTCCTCTGTTTCTTCAGGTGCACTTCGAATTTCTTCTCTTTCTGTAACATGAAGAGATAATTCTGCTCTGTCCAAGAACTCTTCACCTTCCTTAATGATCTTCAACGTAGCTAACCTCTCTTCGAGATTTTGCAACTTTTCCTCCAACAGGGACACAAGCTTGCATTTGTGGCATGTGAAGTTTGGCTTTTCCACTGGTAAATCTGTGAACATGTAGCAAGAAATGCAGCTCACCAAATGGCTCCTGGCCTCTTCCATCTTGAGATTTCTTAAAAACGATAAAAGATGAGCCAAAAGATTTCCTCTTTTCAGCTGCAACGGCCAAAACCCAGTGATCGCTGAGCTCGCGGAGACTCTTCACTTATCCCAGAAGGCACTGGGAATATGCAAATGATCTCCTCAAGACTCTTCCCCTGGTTTTCCGATTTCCTCTTTTCAGCTGCAACGGCCAAAACCCAGTTATCGTTGAGCTCGCGGAGACTCTTCACTTATCCCAGAAGGCACTGGGAATATGCAAATGATCTCCTCAAGACTCTTCCCCTGGTTTTCCGATTTCCTCTTTTCAGCTGCAACGGCCAAAACCCAGTGATCGTTGAGCTCGCGGAGACTCTTCACTTATCCCAGAAGGCACTGGGAATATGCAAATGATCTCCTCAAGACTCTTCCCCTGGTTTCATGTAATGTTAGACTAGTGCCGCTATAATTCATGTGCCTATAATACATATATTGGACTATTATATTAATAAACTATAAATTGTTTTACCGATATAAAGACCTAGTAGTCTTCTTGCCTAATTAGGATATTAGTGAGCGCTACGTACGTAAGGGGCTTGCCCCTCTTAAGGTGAAAACTCGGTAAGACATAAATTGGCGTAGTCGGTAGGATCTTTTTTTTTTTTATTTAAAAAAAAAAAATGTTTAAGAAACGAAAGGAAAAGCAGGAGGATGTTGTGGATGTGCCCGGTTGGACTGAGCCACTGATGTTGTTGAAGTACTCATGGGGAACCCTGCTAAGGCAGGTGATGTGGTTAACCCCTCGATGTTGTTGAATTACTCGGGGGTATCCCTGCAAAGGCAGGTGATGCAGTTAACCCATGATGTTGTTGGTTTACTCATGGGGATCCCTGCTAAGGCAGGTGATGTGGTTAACCCCTCGATGTTGTTGAATTACTCGAGGCTATCCCTGCAAAGGCAGGTGATGCAGTTTACCCCTGATGTTGTTGAAGTACTCAGGGGTAATGTAGAGTCTTTAGGACGGTGTATGTGGATTTTACTCAGTGTATAGCTAGTTGATGTAGAAAAATGGTTGCAGAAAGTAAAAGTAGAAAAAGGGAAAGAATTATGTGCTCTTGGTAGGTGTGGCTGGATCCCGCTATCTGCATATAGAAAACAGCATGAGGAAAAGCAAAGAATGTTAACTAAAGTGCAGGAATTGGAAATACAGCTATGTGAGGCCCAGAATGCATTGATGGCAGCACAGGGTCAGAATAAGTTAGTAATGGACAAATGTGTTGGAACTCAGCATGATGCAGAACAGGCTGATGTATGTGTAAAACAGTATAAGTGAAAAAGAAGAGAGGGAAGGTGAATAGGAAGAAAGCTTTGGCCATAGCCAGAGCAGAGATGGAAAGGAACCCAGATTTGTGGGATAGTGATGCACATGAATCAACTGACTCCGAAACTGTCACCAGCCAAGAGCAGGGGGATGATCATTTTGATGGGGAGATGGAAATGGATCCTCTTCTTAACCCATTAAAAGCTCATCGTATTTGCCAGATCCAGGTTGTAGAGACAGCTACAGGGGAGCAAAACCAGAATGAGGTAGAAGATTGCAGTGTGTCTAATAGATCTGAGTTGCAATCTACCTTAAGTAGAAGAAATACTAGGGGTGGCAAGGCCCCGGCAATGTTCAGATTCAGGCGATCTGATGATCCCATGTTGTTCTGTAGTAATTATTTGGCATTGTACAGAAATGTTTGCAATCATCCAGATATGTCTCAGAATGTTCCTAGTTTTCTATTTTCAATGGCAAATCATTGTAATGTAGATTATGCCACAAGAGTGTCTCTACGAAATACCAGTTCATATGAAAGATTTGTAAAACTATTAACTGGTGTCTTAAGTCAAAAGAGCAGGATGGAGTATCCGAGAATGTGTCTGCTGTTTACAGACCTAGGTATTGCTTTAAATGTGGGAAGATAGGCCACATTAGACGTTATTGTAATCCCAAACCAGAGAGCCATTCATTGCACCAGAATATTGATGGCATGGAGAATAAGGAAGGACTTGCCATCTATGATACTGAATTTACAGACTCCTGTAAAAAAGTCGACATTGCTACAACTGCACAAAAGTCGCAAGAAATGCAGATCCCAACGGTGGATAAGAGTGAGACTGGGAAAGAGCAGAATTTATCATATTGTAGACCCCAAAAAGACGGTGCTACTATTCCTGTGTTATCCTTTTAAGACAGTGTTCTAACCTTTCTGTGTTTTTTTCTTTCAGACTGGACAAACCAGTTTTTCAGAGGAATCGGATTCAATGTATTTAGCTATATATAAGACATGGGGGTAGACTAATGAGCTCAAAGGTAAAGGTTAAAATAATTGTTTGCAAACAATTAAATAAGTAATCATCCCATTGTGATGAATCGGACTGTATTTAGCTAAAAGTTGTGGTTTAGTTTTATGTATGTTTTTAATCTTTATTTTCAATTAGGAACATAATAGGTTTGTAAAATCCATTTGAAAGTTGTATCTTGCACAGTTTTGTTTGATATTTCAATGAATGGAGGTAATGTGATAGATCAGATTTATCCAGGAGAAATGTATGAGTACTGACTAAAGTGACATGTCAATAATACAGAGAGAAGCTAGAATAGCTCAGCCGGTGGATTTCTAAAATTTGGTGGAATCAATTAGGTGTCCAGAATCTGCTCAAGTCATTTCTGAAGTAGCAGTCAATGTGATCTCGATAATAATGTTTTTGTTTTCCCTTTAGATCAAAATCAGATCTGTAAGTGTTGTATTATTGCTTTCATCTTGTGCGACTGCTTTCAAGAGCCAAGCAATCTTCAGACAGATGCCAGCTATGGAAAGTGTGGATTTCTGAAAACCAAACAGAATCTATGGCTTTACTTGGCTCAGTGGATGAACAGATGAACACTAGCCATTTTTGAAGGGCAAAGACGAAGAAGATGTGACCCAAGATGTGAACTGTACAGAAGAAAATTTCTAATGGGAGAAATGATTAACAGAAGGATTCCAAGAATTATGCCAGCTGATCCATGCTGTCAGTGGACTTGTGATAAACATGAAATATGTTGAATCAGACTAGGGATGGGGAGAGGGCTATTATATGTGGCTCCAGTTCAGATAAAAAGTGTAAAAGTATGAGGGTATATCAAAGCACCGTCTTTAAAAGCGATTCGGAACATATGAAGAAGATCCCCTCATCTTGTTTAACGACTGGAATCCAATCACAAAAACTGTAGTGACTGCTATAGTAACTTTTCCGCCTAACATTCTTTGTCCTATTAGACAAAGAAGAGCGTGGTATGACACACTATTAGGAGGGGTGGGAGTGGTTACTGGAACTTTGAATTCCTTTGATATAGAAACATTAGCTAATCGCATGAGTAATGCAGGTAGAGATATACAAGATGTTTTAACTGTACAGGGGAAGTGGATGCCTACAATATGGTACCCTTGGAAACAGGCCCTACAAATAGATACATTTTTGTTAAAAATGCAAAATGCTACGAGTTCTTTTGCTTTGAAAAAAGGATCAAATATTAGTGCCGTTTTTAATTGGACCACGTGTACCATGCAAACCATTTATCAAATGCAACAAAAGGCAACAATGCAGACCCGGCTTATGACAGGAAATGAGTGGGTATGGAGGACCGTGTTTAATAATACGATCCCTGGAGTTTCATGGTTAAAAATTGAGGCTCCCAAAATAGTCTGCAATGATACAGTATGCCAAGGTATATTAAGTCTGTATAATGTAACAAATCAACAAATAATGTGTAGATATGTTATTTTACCATTGCTGTTAGGACCTCCAGGGGACCAATGGCTATGGATGCCTAAAATGAATGGTCTACCGTATTTTTCGGACTATAAGACGCACCGGACCATAAGACGCACCCCAATTTTCAGAAGGAAAATAGGGAAAAAAATAATAATGTGTCAAATGGGGGTCCGTCTTACAGTCCGAATTCAGCTTACCTGGGAAGGGATCCGGCACAGGTGGAGAAGTAGTCACAGGGGTCATTCAGTGGTCCAGGCTTGTTCAGTGGCGGCTCTGTGCTGGGGCAGCTGCGCTGGGGCAGCTGCGCTGGGGCTGGGGCAGGTGGGCTGTGCTGGGGCAGCTGTGCTGGGGCAGGGGTAGCTGTGCTGGGGCAGCTGTGGCAGGGGCAGGTGTGCTAGGGCAGGGGCAGCTGTGGCAGGGGCAGCTGGGCTGGGGAAGCTGTGGCAGGGGCAGCTGTGCTGGGGCAGGTGGGCTGGGGCAGGGGCAGCTGTGCTGGGGCAGGGGCAGCTGTGGCAGGGGCAGCTGTGCTGGGGCAGGTGGCCTCTGCGGTGGTGGCAGCGGGCGGCGCTCTGCGGTGCGGTGGTGGCAGCGGGCTGTCCTCCGGTGCAGGGGCGGCGGCTCCGCCGGCGTTTCTTCGCAGCCCGGAGGCCCCTGCAGTTCCCTTGCTGGGCGCCGCCATGTTGCGGTGGCCTCCGGGAGCATGGACGCCGGCAAGATGGTCGCCGGTCCGGGGACGGCGCATGCGCGGGATCATATCTCGTGCCGAGATCTCGGGGGACGAGATTCAAATCTCTACATGGCATACAAAGTCTTCTGTAGGAAACCAAAAGTGCTGATGGTGTCCTATAGAAAAGGAAAATAATTCCCGTGATCAAGGACCGATTGTGATATCTATGTGATATGTATGGTGTGTGCATGAAGAAGATAGGTGTCCAGATTCAAGATTAGGTGATCACGGGTCTTATTATTCCTTTTTGCATTTAATTCAGCACAGTTTAAGATGGCTGAAGTGGTTGACCGCTACATGACCTGATAAAAGCATGGGGGTTTTGGTAAAAAAAAAACAATTATACAGCGCCTGCGTGACATGAGCTGATTACAAGCTCAAGAATTAACCACGCAGGCGCCAAACAGATAGCTGAAAGGGTTGACCGCTACATGACCTGATAAGAGCATGGAGGTTTCGGTGGGAGACAATTATACAGTGCCTGTATGACATGAGCTGATTACGAACTCAAGAATTAATCATGCAGGCGTCAAACGTAAACATGTTATATGAGTACTACTTACAAAAAGTGTACTGCGCATGACTGAACTGATATCTGATCGTAAACAGCATATAACAAAGGGGGTTCTCACTGGTGAGCAGGGACATTCCAGGAGATTTTATGGACGCATAACTTCTGTGATGATGTGCTGCTGGATATTTCCTCCTCACCAGTCGAGTCCCCCGATGGAGGAGTGATGCTGCAATATCTGGTAATATATATTGATGCTTACTTTCTCTATGTTAGAGAAAATCATCATCTATATGTTATAGATGATGATGATGATGATCATGTAATGTTAGACTAGTGCCACTATAATTCATGTGCCTATAATACATATATTGGACTATTATATTAATAAACTATAAATTGTTTTACCGATATAAAGACCTAGTAGTCTTCTTGCCTAATTAGGATATTAGTGAGCGCTACGTATGTAAGGGGCTTGCCCCTCTTAAGGTGAAAACTCAGTAAGACAAACAGACAACAGGTAGGAATGATAGGAAATTAGTAACACAACCCACATAAGAGTGGTTGGTTCTAACCACCCTAGCGGTACAAAAATGCGGTGTCTATTGTACTAACAGAAGTTGCACAGTTAGTGCAGCTCATCAATGCAAGCTGTTGCAAGAAGAGTAGCTGTGTCTGTCAGCAATCTCCAGAGCATAAAGCAGATACCAGGAGATGTGGGCAACTACCCAGCAGCAGGACTGCTACCTCCTCCTTTGTGCGAGGAGCAGTGCCAGAGCCATGCAAAATGACCTCCAGCAGGCCACTTACATCCATGTGTCTGCTTAAACTGTCAAACGGACTCCATGAGGGTGGTATGAGGGCCCAATATCCACAAGTGTGTGTGTTGTGCTTACAGCCAATCATCATGCAAGGTGATTGCCTATCTTGGTGTTCTCTGGCAAATGCTAGAGTCGACATTTGCTCTCTGTACTCTTCTTACACTAAGCACATGTGACAGTCTGGAGACACCATGGAGAATGTTCTCCTGTCTACAACATCCTCTAGCATGACTGGTTTGGCAGTGGGTCAGTAATGGTGTGGGTAGGCATTTATTTGGAGGGCCGCACAGCCCTCCATGTGCCAGCAAGAGGTACCCTGACTGCCATTAGCTACCAGGATGAGTTCCTCAGGCACATTGTGAGGCTATATGCAGGTGCAGTGGGCCCTGGGTTCCTTCTGATGCATGACAATGCTGGGCCTCTTGTGGCTGAAGTGTGGTCACAGTTCCTGCGTGATGAAGGCATTGATGTTATGGACTGACCTGCCCATTCCCCAGACCTGTATCCAATTGAGCACATCATGTCTCGTTCCATCCAGCAACGCCACATTCCACCGCAGACTGTCCAGGAGTTGTCTGATGCTTTTATTCAGGTCTAGGAGGAGATCCATCAGGAGAACATCCGCCATCTCATCAGGAGCATACCTAGGCGTTGTAGGGAGATCATACAGACACGTGGAGGTTACACACACTACTGAACATCATTTCCTTGTCTTGAGACATTTCCACTGAAGTTGGATCAGCCTGTAATTTGATTTTCCAGACTAATTTTTAGTATCATTCCAAATCCAGACCTCCACTGGATATTTAATTTTGATTTTCAGTGATCATTTTTGTTCTATTCTCAACACATTCCACTATCTAATGAATAGATTTGCAACTGGGATACTTCATTCAGTGATATCTAGGATGTGGTATTTTAGTGTTCACTTTCATATACCATATACACTGCTCAAAAAAACAAAGTGCGGGAGTCAATATGACAAGGTGCTTAGGTAAGTTAATACAAAGATCCCATATATGGTGGGTGGGGATCCTGAATGGAAATAAGACCATGCTAGACCATATGTACTGTATGAGTGAAAAAAATAAGAATCCAAATGTGACTTAAAACTGTGCCGAAAATAGTGACCTGTGCGAAACCTAAAACACTTAAGGCAATTACAAATAGTCTAAAATAAACATTTCTCATCAATATTCATCAATATAATTTGACAGAGATTCACATGAAATGTAAAATGACAAGAAGAAATAGTATTTTGATTGAAATACCTGGAACCTGAAAAACCCATCTTTTCAGGAAAGCTTACAGCCTGCAATAACCATTCTGCCACCTCATCACCACCAGAGCTGCTGCACCCCCGACCTTCTGTCCATTCCCCACTATACCGTAGAATGTAAGTCCGCAAGGACAGGGTCCCCTCCCCTCTGTACCAGTCTGTCATAGTAAATTTATTTACTGTTAACGATATCTATTACTTGTATGTAACCTCTTTTCATGTACAGCACCATGGAATTAATGGCACTATATAAATAATAATAAAGAGGCTATGGATCAGATTAAATGCTTCATGATATAGTTATATCACAATGCTAATAGATGAGGTAACTATAGATGAAACCTCTATTTAATTGGAAAAAAATAGCAGCATAGGTAATAGATGAAGGTGGACAAAGATTAGGTATATCTAAGCAACAAAGTTAAGGGGTTTGTGCACTACTAGGACTACTAGCTGATCCCAGACTTCATGTTCAGTTTGACCAAAGGCGGAGACCGTGACGCCAGTGCTGATTTGGGTGCCAGGCATCACGTGTCATTTCACCGTATCACAACCCCAGGACTGCGAGTCCCGACACAGCTTGATCAGACCCGGCACGGGAGGCGCATAGGCATAATTATTTTATTGGGCTGGAATATTTAGATTAAGAAGGGGTTGTCCTAATAGTGGACAACCCTTTTAAACTAGACTATAAAGGCAGAAATTAAAATTAAATACTGAATAGAACTTAGATGTTATTTATTTTACTCATTTATATAGCGCCATTAATGCCACAGTGCTTTACATACATTATCATTACTGTCCTCGATGGGGTTCACAATCTAGAATCCCTATCAGTATGTCTTTGGAGTGTGGGAGGAAACCGGAGAACCCAGAGGAAACCCACATAAACACTGGGAGAGCATACAAACTCCTTTGCAGATGTTGTCCTTGGTGGGATTTGAACCCAGGACCCCAGCGCTGCAGTGCTAACCACGGAGCCACCGTGCTGCCCTTATGTCCTCTAACTGACATTATTTAGACACACCTAGGTAATGTGTGTCATAATTGCAGTATAACAGAATGCAAGTAAGTATAAATATTAAAAATCAATATGCACACCTAATATCAGAGACCAGTAATTAACAATTAGGTGGTGTGCCTTGTAGCCAACAAAGTGAACTCACTTCTTGAGCTCCAATAATAATCTATTGCTGGCATGCACATGGCCCCCCTCTCTCTATATGCCTCCCTGCTGGTACACACATTGCCCCAGCGTCCCTGTATTCCCCCCGCTGGCATTCACATGCCCCCCCGTCTCTATATTCATCCCCTGCTGGCACATTGTCCCCCTGTCCCTATATTCCCCCCTGCTGTCACACATGGCCCAGTCCCTATATTCCCCCCTGCTGGCATTCACACGGCCCCCTCATCCCTATATTCCCCCTTGCTGGCACACATTGTCCCCCAGTCCCTATATTTCCCCCCTGCTGGCACACATGGCCCCATCCCTATATTTCCCCCCCCCCCGCTGGCAAGCACATGATAAAATAATAAACAGATAACTCACCTTCTGATGATGGCTCCTGCTCCCAGCTCCCCCCCGTGGCTTTCCTGTGTTCGCTGAGATCCTCCTCCCGGGAGGGCGCACACAGCTGCTGCTCATTCAGGCAGCTCATTGTAGCTACAGGACCTTCCATGATGTGACCAATAGGACCTGCGGTCACATGACTCGCAGTTCACACTGGAAGTCACGTGACCGCAGGTCCTATTGGTCACATCATGGAAGGTCCTGAAGCGATGAACTGCCTGGATGAGCAGCTGCTGCCGCGCGCCCTGCAGGAGGAGGATCTCAGCAGACACAGGAAAGCCATGGGCGGAGCTGGGAGCAGGAGCCGAAGGTGACTATAGTGACGGGGGAGAGTGCAGGCACATGTAATATGCACCGTTCCCCTGTCTACCAACTCAGCGCTGCTTCAGCACCGAGGTGATGGACAGCGGGTGCAGTGAATACTACATGAGCCTAATGAGAGGGAGCACAGGACCTCTCGCTGTCTCTGCAGCCAGCCCTCTCCAGCCCCCTGACACCACTCCAGAGCCGCCTCCTCCACTCTATAGCACAGCAGCACACAGATTCTCATTATAAGACGCATCCCCCACTTTCCCCCAAAATTTGGGGGAACAAAAGTGTGTCTTATAATCCGAAAATACGGTAGTGTTTCTGATGAAATTTTATACAAATGTGAATGACAGTAAGACACGCCTAGATACAGCGTTACTTTATCCTTGCACGCTTTAGCATTCATCCCCGCTTGTGCCATGGGCAAAATTGTAAATGTAACATTTTAGGTGCAAAAAAAATAAATGACAATCTTGACATGTAACGGCACGGATTTAAGTGCTTCCATGATTTATTTTTATACAAGGTGTGTTATAATCAGATATCTTCAAAAAGCAATCTGATACAAAGTAAAAGGAATGGTGTAGAAAAGGCAGCTTTGTTTTCGGTCTTTGGCACATTTTACATGCAAACACTATACAGATCAATTGTTTTGCATGCACATTAGAAAACAGCACTTACAGATTGCCAGTTTTAGCAAATGCAAACAGCATTCTAATCGCACCAGTAGAAAAAAAAAAAAATTCTTACATACGGTAATAGGAAGTTTGATAAAAACCCTAAGGCCGGAGTCACACTAGCGATAAAATCGGACGAATGCAATGCGATTAAAAAAAAAAAAAAATCGCATTGCATTCGTCCCAATGTTATTCTATGTTGCTGCTCCCATCATGCGTTTTTTTATCGGATCCGTTCCTCGGACCGAGACAATCGCAGCATGCTGCGATTGTCACCGATTTTCGGATCGGATTCGACAATGCAAGTCTATGGATGCGATTAAAAAACACATTGAAAACGCACCACACGTGTGAATTGCGATTAAATCGCAAGACTTCTCCTGGTCACAGGAAAGAGCATCAGGCATTGGCATTGGATGTCAATTTGATGCTTAGATGTGAATAAAATCGGTTCATCGCAGGAAAATGGGATGACAGACGGATCCATGGACAAGAATTCTTTGTGCGATTTCGTACCGTTAAAATGGGACCGATTTTTTATTCGTTGTGTGTGACTCCAGCCTAAAAAACAATTCTGCAAGTTAAATGTGTGACAGTAAACTTCATTCTCCAAGATAACAGCCAGTGGTCACGGTTCCCCACCGGAATCAGTTTACATTTCAACATTCGCAATCACTTGACCCAGACCTGATGTCAGTAAGTACAGCATGTGGCTGCTGAAGATGTCAGATGGCAATACATCACGTCACTGCTGTTTGAGGACGACCGTGGGAGACTACTGGTCATTTTGCCATTTTCATACATTTCTTTGCAAGATATAACAGTAGGTTTCACTGCTAATGTAATATTAAATCCGTATTTTCTGACCAGTAGATATTAATTAGGCAATCATTTTTAAGCTCATTGTACATACTGTACATATTTAATTACGGTATTTTTCGGACTATAAGACGCACCCCAATTTTCAGAAGGAAAATAGGGAAAAAAATAATAATTGTCAAATGGGGGTCCGTCTTACAGTCCGAATTCAGCTTACCTGGGAAGGGATCCGGCACAGGTAGAGAAGTAGTCACAGGGGTCATTCAGTGGTCCAGGCTCGTGCGGTGGCGGCGGCTCTGTGCTGGGGCAGCTGTGCTGGGGCTGGTGGGCCGTGCTGGGGCAGCTGCGCTGTGCTGGGGCAGGTGGGCTGGGCCAGGGACAGCTGTGCTGGGGGCAGGTGGGCTGGGGCAGGTGGGCTCTGCGGTGGTGGCAGCGGGCGGCGCTCTGCGGTGCGGTGGTGGCAGCAGGCTGTGCTCCGGTGCAGGGGCGGCGGCTCCGCCGGCGTTTCTTCGTAGCCCACATGCGCAGCTTCAGATCTCGTGGGACGAGATTCAAATCTCGGCAACAAGATCTCGTCCCCCGAGATCTCGGGACGAGATCTGAAGCTGCGCATGCGCCGTCCCCGGACCGGCGGCCATCTTGCCGGCGTCCATGCTCCCGGAGGCCACCGCAACATGGCGGCGCCCAGCAAGGGAACTGCGGGGGCCTCCGGGCTGCGAAGAAACGCCGGCGGAGCCGCCGCCCCTGCACCGGAGCACAGCCCGCTGCCACCATCGCACCGCAGAGCGCCGCCCGCTGCCACCACCGCACCGCAGAGCCTCGCCCGCTGCCACCACCGCACCAGGTACCGTGCATTGCGACCATAAGACGCACCCCCCACTTTCCCCAAAAATTTTGGGGGAAAAAAGTGCGTCTTATGGTCCGAAAAATACGGTATATACAAAATACACAGAAAATATAAAGAAATTAAATAGAATTTCAAAAGTACTAGACAGCATTGTAAACCTCCATATAATCACTCGTTTCAGAAGGAAATATCTTGATTTTGCACAGAAATCCCACTTTCATCTCCCATAATCATCTGTTACATAATAAAGCACGGTAATAAGTAATAATGCACAAATACAAATGTCTTAAGGCAATACAGTACAGCACACGAGAAAGGCAAAATGGCTACCATCCAAGTACAAGGAGCATGGAGGTGAAAATAGACATTAGTCAATCATTCATAGTTTTTCATCTATGGTCTTCGGCAAATGTGAGGATGTGCTGCAGATCTTGTCTGGCGTAGATACATTTCTATTATCTGCTTCCATGTCTGCTGGAGACTCCTCAACCTGCAACCCAAGTGACAGGAAAGCCAATGTTATAATCACGTACGGCCTATAGTGGAAACACATGTAGTGCTGCATCGGGCAAGATGCGGTACACACCAGACATGGCTGACCTCCATGGAGGAAAAGGACTCATCAGACCAGCTGTCCTCTTTTCTCTAGATCTCTGGGATTCCCACCCAATCATTAAATAGGGGAATAAGGAAGGGGGGGATGAGTGCATCCTATATGGCTGTCTTCTTGAAGGTCACAAGCAATTCACTCTGGACAACTGCCTAGAGTTCTTTTACATTTACCGTGTTATTGCTGGCCGTTTTTGAGGACACAATAGATTTCTATGGGGCCGCAAAATCGGCCCGCAAAAACTCCACGGTGCGCCGTACTTGGGGCCATGAAAAAAGATCGAGCCTGCTCGATTTTTTTCACAGCTTACGAACACGGCCCCCATTGAAAATCAACGGAAGTTCGTTTTTGCGGTGCACCGTCACTTCCGATTTTGCGGAACGCCACCCCCCCCCACAATACTTCTTCCATAGTATTGGAAATCTGAAAAACGACGATCCGCAAGTTTTTTGCGGTCCGTTATTGGGGCAGGCCGTGAAAATTGCAGCGATATGGCCGCAAAAAACCCGGTAAATGTAAAAGAAGCCTTACCTAGCATGACTCCCAGAAGGGAAAGTTTCTACAGTGTCGGAGTGCAGAGTGTCCCACACCAACGAATCTGATGACTGCTTGAATTTTTTTTTTTTTTTTAGGAAATAAAAAATGGGGGTATGGAATAAAATAAAACCACTGCAGCTGATCATATTTCACATTTCCCCATTTACCAAATTTCTTCCCTCCAAAAAAGGAAAACCTTTAAGGATTGGATGGGACTGTTAAGTTGGAAAACGTTCGGTTGAAGGTTTCCTTTCTAATACAGTAATTGCCTTGCAGGATGACGTTTCAATTACCGAGCCTAAACTGTAAAATACAGGTAAGGAGTACTAGATTTTTGGAACTGCTGTACATTGCGGCAGGATTCTAAACCCTTCCTACACCTAAGATCTGGTTGCTAAAGGCTGCACCGGTCTAACAGTCATTTCCCATGGAGAAGTTAAGACAACAGGGTTTGAGAGTACGGAGGTCTCCGGTATACCTGACAACACAAATGAACAATACCTGCAGAGTCAATTGATAGAAAATCAATTTTTTGCAATTTTAATAGACTTACTGATCCTGTAGTAATTGAACTACATACAGATCAAAAAGTGTTTCAAACTCAAGCGTATAAAAGAAAATTACTTTATTCCAAATATATCTAAAATACACTGCTCAAAAAAAATAAAGGGAACACTTAAACAACAGAATATAACTCCAAGTAAATCAAACTTCTGTGAAATCAAACTATCCACTTAGGAAGCAACACTGATTGACAATCAATTTCACATGCTGTTGTGCAAATGGAATAGACAATAGATGGAAGTTATTGGCAATTATCAAGACAATCAATAAAGGAGTGGTTCTGCAGGTAGGGACCACAGACCACATCTCAGTAGCAATGCTTTCTGGCTGATGTTTTGTTCACTTTTGAATGTTGGTTGTGCTTTCACACTTGTGGTAGCATGAGACGCAGTCTACAACCCACACAAGTGGCTCAGGTAGTGCAGCTCATCCAGCATGGCACATCAATGCGAGCTGTGGCAAAGTGGTTTGCTGTGTCTGTCAGCGTAGTGTCCATAGGCTGGAGGCATTACCAGGAGACAGGCCAGTACACCAGGAGACGTGGAGGGGGCCGTAGGAGGGCAACAACCCAGCAGCAGGCCCGCTACCTCAGCCTTTTTGCAAGGAGGAACAGGAGGAGCACTGCCAGAGCCCTGCAAAATGACCTTCAGCAGGCCACAAATGTGCATGTGTCTGCACAAACTGTTAGAAACAGACTCCATGAGAATGGTCTGCATGCTCGACGTCCACAAATGGGGGTTTTGATCACAGCCCAACACTGTGCAGGACGCTTGGCATTTGCGACAGAACACCAGGATCGGCAAATTCGCCACTGGCGCCCTGTGCTCTTCACAGATGAAAGGAGGTTCACACTGAGCACATGTGCCAGAGTCTGGAGACGCCGTGGAGAGCGATCTGCTGCCTGCAACATCCTTCAGCATGACCTGTTTGGCAGTGGGTCAGTAATGTTGTGGGGTGGCATTTCTTTGGAGGGACACAAAGCCCTCCATGTGCTCACCAGGGGTTGCCTGACTGCCATTAGGTACAGAGATGAGATCCTCAGACTCCTTGTGAGACCATATGCTGGTGTGGGTGGCCCTGGGTTCCTCCTAATGCAGGACAATGACACACCTCACGTGGCTGTAGTGTGTCAGTAGTTCCTGCAAGATGAAGGCATTGACGCTATAGACTGGCCACCCGTTCCCCAGACCTGATTCCGATTGAGCACATATGTGGCATGATGTCTCGCTCCATCCACCAACGTCACATTGCACCACAGACTGTCCAGGAGTTGGCGGATGCATTAGTCCAGGTCTGGGAGATCCCTCATGACAACATCCGTCGACTCATCAGGAGCATGCCCAGGTGTCGTAGGGAGGTCAAACAGGCAATTGGAGGCCACACACACTGCGGAGCATCATTTCCTTGTCTTGAGGAATTTCCACTGAAGCTGGATCAGCCTGTAATTTGATTTTCCATTTTCATTTTGAGTATCCTTCCAAATCCAGACCTCCATGGGATATTAATTTTGATTTACAATTGATCATTTTTATGTTTTCTTGTAATAAATAAAGATTTGCAGCTGCGATTTCATTCAATGATATCTACAATGTGGTATCTTAGTGTTACCTTTATTTTTTTGAGCAGTGTACATATAAATATTAATCCGAGAAAAGATCGTAAAAAAGTGTGCCTCAAACCAAAAACCACACAAAGAGAAGGAGGGCAGCTGAAGCAGCATGCATTAATACACAGGAAACTATATACATTATATCCATCCTCAATGGCATAGAGATAGATAAGTTTCTCCTAGCCAAACATTTCCGCTAGCTATACTGCCTAGAGGAGGTCAGTCACACACACAACCTGCTCAAACGGATGAAAGTTTATGAATTTGTGATTTATTGAAACACTGAAAATCAGATGCTAAAAAAATTAAGTCTCACCCTGTGTTTGAGGTATGACAGGTAGGTGTCCCAGCCTACTGTGATCACATTAATGTAAATGACATGATACTTAGGTGATAGGAAATAAAAGTTGATCATTTGGGCAGCAGGCCACACAGTCCAGTCAGCCTGAAAACAAAACAAAACCTAGTCAGTAATTATAATGTACGGCAACAATAATGCAATTCATGTGATACAGCGCTCCTATAAAATGGCATATAGATAAAACATCAATATAAAATTGAAAGCGGCGTTATTTAAAATACAACGCGTTTCAGCTGCAAACAGCCTTCATCAGGTAATAATGTGTTATGTTCCTAATGAAGCCTTTCGACAGCTAAATGCATTATATTTTAAATAAAGCCACTTTAATTTTTATGGTGAACGTTTAACTACCGTATATGACCCGTGTATAAGCCAGAAACGGGGGGGGGGGGGGTTTAGGGATGACGACCTTCAGCCCAAAAAAATGGGCTGAAAATCTTGGCTTATACACGAGTATATAAGGTACATGTCCACTCACAGGAGCACTGTATCGTCTGGTTTTATTTCAACTTTGTGATTGCCTGGAGCTCTTCTTAAAAGGAGACACCCGTCACATATCTGGTGGGTGGCACAAGGACGAAACGTGATCTCCTCCCTACCTTGAATGCTATACAGAGCTGTGCCCTGGTGTGCATATCTCAGCTAGGTGAGGGTCCTCGAATCACACACCTGCCATAGTATAACGTAGCCGCAAACTGGTATCTCACAAACTGCACAGATGTACTGTACTCATACAGCAAAGTCTATGGATTTACTTTGTAGACTAGTGGGAGCAACAGGTAGAGACTATGCCACAGCATTGGCACTCATTGGGACTCAGGATGTAAATTGCTAATGAACACTTATAGAAACCTAGATAGCTTTGAAGTGTAAATCACTACCTCTTAAAGCACCACCCTGGTGTTTTTTTAATTTTTATTTCACTACTAGTGCTGCTGATACTCACCTGAAGGCATAGTCATCTGTTTGACGCTGCTCCGCTCCACATCCTGCCGTTTGTGACCCGCCCAGCGCTCCAGTGTTTCATTAGGCAAGTCGGAGGTTACTAATAAATGTATGTCTATGGGAGCTTCGATCTGGCTCAGACTTCTATTGAGAATTTGTGACACAGCTTCTGAGTTCTGTTCAGTCTGAAGTTGCGCTTACAAGATGGAACCGCAGGACTGGAGCAGCTCCGAAAAATGGTAAAGACACCGGAGGGTGGGTATATGACTGGGGACAGGGGACTTGCGTTTAAAGCACCATTTCAGCGGTGAAAAGATACAAAAACCACTGGAGTGGTGCTTTAAAGGATATCTGCCTTTAACCCTTTCTCGCCAGAGCCTGTTTTCATCTTCCTGACCAGGTAAATTTTTACAATTCTGACCACTGTCACCTTATGAGTTTATAACTCTGGAAAGCTTCAATGTTTCCCAGTGATTCTGAAATAGTTTTTCATGACATATTGTACTTCATGATCTTGGTAAAATTAGTTCGATAACTTGCGCTTATTTCTGAAAATATCGGAAATTTGGTGAAAATTTTGCAATTTTTCAAACTTTTAATTTTTATGCTCTTAAACCAGAGAGAGATACGTCACACAAAACCGTTAATAAATAACATTTCCCACATGTCTACTTTACATCAGCACAATTTTTTAAACTTTTTTTTGCTACGAAGTTAGAAGGGTTAAAAATTGACTAGCAATTTCTCATTTTTCCAATAAAATTTACAATTTTTTTTTTTTGTTAGGGACCATATCACATTTGAAGTGACTTTGAGGGGTCTACATGAAAGAAAATACCCAAAAGTGACACCTTTGTAAAAACTGCACCCCTCAAGGTGCTCAAAACCACATTCAAGAAGTTTATTAATCCTTCAGATCAGGTGCTTTACATGAATTAATGGAATGTGGAAGGAAAAAAAATGAACATTTAACTTTTTCCCCAAAAAAGGTTATATTAGTCCCAAATTGTTTATTTTCACAAGGTTAACAGGAGAAAATGAATGCCAAAATTTGTCAGGCAATATTTCCTCAACATCCCATATCTGTTGGAAAACGACTGCTTGGGCGCACAGCAGGGTTGGAAAGGGAATATGCGCCATTTTGGCTGGAATAGGTTGCGGATATCATGTCACATTTGAAGAGGCCCTGACATGCCATAACAGAAACCCCCACAAGTATTCCAATTTTGCAAACTACACCTCTCAAGGAATTAATCTATGGGGGAGTATTTTTAACCCTCAAGTGATTCACAAACTTGTGTAACATTAGGCTGAGTAAATAAAATATTTTTTTTCCACTAAAATGTTGCTTTGACCCAAAGTATGCAATTTTTACACGAGGTAATGGGAGAAAACAAACAATTCAATTTGTTGTGCAGTTTCTCCTGAGTACGCCGATACCCCATATGTGGAGGAACACTACTTTTGAGGCACAGTGCAAAGCTCAGAAGGAGAGCCATATTACAGAGCAGATTTTGCTGCACTGGTTTGAGGGGGCCACGTCACCTTGGCAGAGCTCCTGAGGTGCCAGAGAAGCAGAAACCCCCCATAAGTGACCCCATTTTACAAACTAAACCTCAATTATTTAATCTAGGGGTGCAGTGATCATAATAACACCACAGGTGGCTCACAATTTTATACATTTTTAATCACAAAAAAATTGTTTTAGCCCCAGATTTTACATTTTCACTCAGAAAAATGGGTAGAAATGGTGCTAAAATGTGTCACACAATTTTTGTTGAACGTGGCAATACCCCTTATGTGGCTGTACAGTACTGCTTAGCCACACGGCGAGGCTCGGGAGGGAAGGAGCGCTATTTGCCTCTTAGAGAACAAATTATTGTAGTATAGTTTGCGGACTCCATATACAGAGCCCTAAAGTGCTAGAAGGGCACAATCCCTCGTCAAAGTGACCCCATTTTGGAAATCACATCCTTCTCTGGGAATTTATCTACAGTTGAAGCGCCGATTTTGACTCCATAAGCGTTTCCCAGAAACAAGCAACCGTGGATGTTGCTGAGTAAAAGTTACAAAGAGCCGTTGTAGTGACCGCTATATTGTGCCCAGCTCATGTTTCTTTAGACATGCACCTGAAAATTAGGTGGGCTATCATCATTACAGAAATGCCAAACATGTGGATACTAAATGTGGTTTAGATACACTGTGGGGCTCAGAAGGAAAGGGGGGCATTTGATTTGGATTTGGGAGCACATAATTTGCTGAATTTCTTTTGGAAGGGGAGGAGCCATTTCGCCTTTGTGCTACAAGTAACATGGAAGCCCCCTATCTTTCTAGTAACAGATGACTGACCTGGGTGAGGGTTTGCTTTTTTTTTTGTGGATTGAGTTGAAGCTTTTATTGGGAACATTTTACATAACGTTAGGCAGGGCTGTGGAGTCGGTAAGCCAAACCTGCGACTCCGACTCCCACATATATTGCTTATATTTAAGTGAAAAATTTATTGTAGTACAATGTGAACATCAGACATTTAATCATTTCTATGATCCAATAATCAAGATATTTAGATAGAACATAATATCTATTTATTGGAATACAACTTTAGAACACAAAAAACTGTAATAAATTGTAAATATGTAATACACTGTATACATGTACATGTATACGGTACAGACCAAAGTTTGGACACACCTTCTCATTCAAAGAGTTTTCTTTATTTTCATGACTATGAAAATTGTAGATTCATTCTGAAGGCATCAAAACAATGAATTAACACAGGTGGAATTATATAATTAAAGTGTGAAACAACTGAAAATATGTCTTATATTCTAGATTCTTCAAAGTAGCCACCTTTTGCTTTGATTACTGCTTTGCACACTTTTGGCATTCTCTTGATGAGCTTCTAGTGGTAGTCACCAGAAATGGTCTTCCAACAGTCTTGAAGGAGTTCCCAGAGATGCTTAGCAGTTGTTGGCCCTTTTGCCTTCACTCTGCGGTCCAGCTCACCCCAAACCATCTCGATTGGGTTCAGGTCTGGTGACTGTGGAGGCCAGGTCATCTGGCGTAGCACCCCATCACTCTCCTTCTTGGTCAAATAGCCCTTACACAGCCTGGAGGTGTGTTTGAGGCCATTGTCCTGTTGAAAAATAAATGATGGTCCAACTAAACACAAACCGGATGGAATAGCATGCCGCTGCAAGATGCTGTGGTAGCCATGCTGGTTCAGTATTTTACCATGAAGGCCTGCTGCACAAATTCTCCTCTTAACAGTTGTTGTAGAGATGTGTCTGCTGCTAGAACTCTGTGTGGCATTGACCTGGTCTCTATTCTGAGCTGCTGTTAACCTGCTATTTCTGTGGCTTGTGACTAGGATGAACTTATCCTCCGCAGCAGAGGTGACTCTTGGTCTTCCTTTCCTGGGGCGGTCCTCATGAGAGCCAGTTTCTTTGTTTCGCTTGATGGTTTTTGCCAATGCACTTGGAGACACTTTCAAAGTTTTCCCAATTTTTCGGACTGACTAACCTTCATTTCTTAAAGTAATGATGGCCACTCGTTTTGCTTTACTCAGCTGCTTTTTTCTTGCCATAATACAAATTCTAACAGTCTATTCAGTAGGACTATCAGCTGTGTATCCACCAGACTTCTGCACAACACAACTGATGGTCCCAACCTCATTTATAAGGCAAGAAATCCCACTTATTAAACCTGACAGGGCACACCTGTGAAGTGAAAACCATTTCCTGTGACTACCTCTTGAAGCTCATCAAGAGAATGCCAAGAGTGTGCAAAGCAGAAATCAAAGCAAAAGGTGGCTACTTTGAAGAATCTAGAATATAAGACATATTTTCAGTTGTTTCACACTTTTTTGTTAATTATATAATTTCACATGTGGTAATTCATAGTTTTGATGCCTTCAGAGTGAATCTACAATTTTCATAGTCATGAAAACGCTTTGATTGAGAAGGTGTGTCCAAACTTTTGGTCTGTACTGTGTGTGTATATTATATATATATATATATATATATATATATATATACACACACACACACACACATACACATACTATGACTTATCTCGGCTAAGATAAAGCCTAGATCCTCAGGCTACGTTCACACTATGGGCGCATCCAGGATCAAACCTGGGGGGGGGGGGGGGGGGGCGGAATCTCATACTGTTCCGCAGAAATTCATACTGCACACTTCAGCTGCTGCAGAACCTCATACTTTACACCCCTACACTTGAAAATAAAGCCTGCACCTTAAGAAGATGTGGTGATGAATGCAGTCTATTTATTCCAACTATCAATTGATGTTGATGTTACTGAAGACGAGCAATGCCTGTCCTGGGCGTCCTTTTCGGCAGCTATGAGGTGTACCTGACTGGTGCTAAAAAAAAGGAGTGTTAGTCTGTGTGCTATCCGGCTTTCATTCTTTTTGGTATAGATATGATATGGATAGACAGATATGGATAAATGGATATATAGATAGAGCAGATTTATAATCTGCTTTTGCTATTGAAAACATTATCTATGAGCTCAAAAACCTTTCAGGTGATGTGGTTTTTTAAAAAGCTGATCTGCTTTTGCAACTGAAAAACATATCCTCAAAAAACGCAGGAAAAACGCTGTGTGTGAATGTAGCCTTAGATCAGGAATAGCACAGCCATTTATAGGACATTTCATAACTTTCCCAAATTCCTATGAAAAAATATTCAGCATATTCTGCATTGAACTACTGTACCCAATTTATTATATATTTTAGGAGTCGGTCCATTTTATACCGACTCCAACTCCACCAAAATGAGCACCGACTCTGACTCCGAGTCCACAGCCCTGACGTTAGAGATCACATTTATCCGCCGCTCTACACTGACCACTTAAGTTTGGGGTTTACATCTAAGGCCGGGATCACACATGTGAGGAATACGGCTGAGTCTCGCATCCTAATACCCGGCACTCGTATCGGAGCATGCGGCCGCATAGAAATACATGGAGCCGCAGGCTCCGCTCCCGAGTCCCAGTGGCAGTGCCAGGTATTAACATGCGAGACTCTGTCGTATTGCTCGCATGTGTGATTCGGACCTTAATCTCTGAGTGACATGACAGCCGAAACCCCCCCGAGGGAGCCACTCTCTATAATGAGGCCTGGCCTCTATTCAGCGTTGTCCTTTTTCAGAAGTGCACAAAACTGTTATGGACTGCACTTTCATGCACACCTAAAAAGACGGACACCACCGGACCATAGAACAGACGGCATCCACAGTGCCTCCCATCTGCCTGATTATAGGGAATCTTCCGCCAGAGGTTCCGTCTGAATCCCGTATTTCATAGATTTACAAGAAAACCCCGATGTAAGCGCTAAGCGCAGGATAAAAGTGAGCTGAGCCATACTGCGACCTTAGGGAGAAAGAATGAACAAATCAACAGTAGGTCAAGAACTGGTTTCATTTATTTTTTTAAGCCGTTCCTCGTGCGGTATAAGTGATCCTAGGGGTCCTGAACGCTGTGACACCACCGACCATTGATAAACGTCAGCGCTGCATAAAGCGCAGGAAGCGCTGATGTTTATCTACAGTGGGAGGTCAGGAAGCGGTTAACACTTAACAGCCATGAACTAGGGCATTTATTATAAGCCATAGTGCAAGTGCACCCAGTATGCTGCCTTTAATAAAGCATTTTGTAAATGCACTTTCTGAAGTGCTGAGCAGGGAATTAAAATTTAGTGTATGCTATATGTATGACTGACACGCTAATGCTACATTCAGGTGAACGTGTTAAAGGGAATCTGTCAGCAAGAGAAGTAGGGAGGATTCAAATTTTTTATATTTAACCCCTTCCTTACCGATGACGTTATAGTACGTCATCGGTAAGGTCCCCTGCTTTGAGGTGGGCTCTGGCGGTGAGCCCACCTCAAAGTCGCAACATGTCAGCTGTTATGAACGAGCGGAATCGCCGTCCATCTGCGCCTATTAACTAGTTAAATCCCGCTGTCAAAGCTGACAGTGGACATTTACATAGCATTTCCTGCCGCCGGGCCAGAAATGAGCTCATCGCCGACCCGTCATGTGATCGGGGGTCGGCGTCATGTTGCCTGGACAACCACAGGTCTCTATGAGACCTCTATGGTTGTTCCAGGCAGATGGCTTTGAGTGCCGCCCGGTGGTCTGCTATTGAAGCATGCTAAAAGTAAAAAAAAAAAAAAAGTTTAAAAATAAAAAAAACATAAGAGTTCAAATCACCCCCCACCTTTCGCCCCAATCAAAATAAAACAATAAAAAAAAACCCCACATACACATATTAGGTATCGCCGCGTTCAGAATCGCACGATCAATAAAAGCATTAACCCAATCGCGTAGTGGGAAAAAATTCAAAACGCCAGTATTACTTTTTTTGGTCGCCGCAACATTGCATTAAAATGCAATAACAGTGATCAAAAGACCGCATCTGCACAAAAGTGGTATCATTAAAAACGTCAGTCCGGCCCTCAAAAAATAAGCCCTCACTCAACCCTAGATCACGAAACATGGATTTTTGTGATAAACTCACCGTAAAATCCTTTTCTCCGAGACGCTCATTGGGGGACACAGATACTGTGGTGTATGCTTCTGCCGCTAGGAGGCTGGCACTAAGTGAAAAAAAGAGGTTAGCTCCTCCTCCGTCGTATACACCCTCGCCCCTATTGCGGGCGGAACTCAGTTTGGTGCCAAAGCAGTAGGAGGACAACAGAATCAGCCTTAATACAGGTACAACATGTCCAGAAAAGGACCACCCTTATATCATATAAATAAATGCGTATTAATTAAACAAAAACAGAGCCAACTGGCTAATAGGGTGGGTGCTGTGTCCCCCAATGAGCATCTCGGAGAAAAGGATTTTACGGTGAGTTTATCACAAAAATCCATGTTTCTCCTTCGCCTCATTGGGGGACACAGATACTGTGGGACGTCCTAAAGCAGTCCCTGGGTGGGAGATTGACTCACCGATCCAAGCTACATGCACCTCTTGGTTAAAAGGTGCGCCACCACTGCTTGGAGAATCCTTCTACCCCGGCTCGCATCCGCCGAGGCCTGAGTATGACTATTATAATGTCTGGCAAATGTGTGCAGGCTGGACCAGGTTGCTGTTCCGCCGAAGCCTGATGCCGAAGCGCCCAAGAGGCGCCCACTGCCCGAGTAGAGTGCGCTCTGATTCCTGCTGGAATCGGCGTGCCTCTAATGCGGTAGGACTCCTGAATAGTCAAACGAATCCATCTGGCTATGCTCGATTTTGAGGCAGCGAGTCCCTTCCTGCGCCCTTCAGGGAGCACGAACAGCGTGTCCGTCTGACGCAAGGGCGCTGTCCGCGACACATACCTCCGGAGGGCTCTTAACAGGTCTAACGTGTGAAGAGCCTTTTCCATACGGTGCACCAGTGCTGGACCAAATGAAGGCAAGACAACATCCTCATTAATGTGAAATGACACGACTTTCAACAGAAAAGGAGGGGCTGGTCTGGGCACCACCTTATCCTTCTGGAAAGTGAGGAACGGAGCTCGGCAGGATAGGGCCGCCAGCTCTGAAAACCCTCCTGATAGAAGTGAGGGCCACTAGGAACACCACTTTCCAGGAAGGTACCTCAAAGAGATATCCTGAAGCGGTTCAAAATGGAGCTTCCTACAGAACACTTAGGACCAGGTTAAGGTCCCAGGCGTCCATAGGCGCCTTCTAGGGAGGTACCAAGTGGGAGACTCCCTGGATGAAAGTCTTTACCTGCAAATTGGTCGCAATTCTGGGCTGGAACAGGACGGATAAGGCCGATCTTTGTCTCCTGTGGGAACTTGGGGCCAAGCCCGAGTCTAGGCCCGACTGGAGAAAAGCCAAGATGTTGGTGATCGAGAATCTCAGCGGAGAAACACCGCGGCCTTGACACCGATGAAAGAACACCTTCCAGGTGTGGTGGTAAATTCGTGCTGAAGCAGCCTTCCGGGCGCTAACCATTGTGGCGACCACCTTGCTCCCAAACCCTGCCTGGGTTAGAATCCAAGATTCAACAGCCATGCCGTCAAACACAGGGCCCCTGAGTTCAGGTGGCAAGTCGGCCCTTGAGAAAGTAGATCTGGGCGCTCTGGCAAGCGCCAAGGAACGTCGGCGAGCAGCATTAGATCTGCGTACCACGCTCGACGGGGCCAGCCGAATTGCCGGAACCCCTTCCGTCTTGATGACCCTCGGCAGTAGTGGCAGCGGGGGAAATAGATATGGGAGGCGAAACTGGTTCCATGGCAGAACCAACGCGTACACAGCGATCGCTTGCGGGTACCTGGCCCGAGCGACATATGTGGGTACCTTGGCGTTCACCCTGGAGGCAATCAGGTCCACATTCGGAGTTCCCCACAGTTGACAAATATGCTGGAAGACCTCAGAATGTAGTGACCACTCTCCGGACGCAAGACCCCGCCGGCTGAGAAAATCTGCCGCCCAGTTCTCCACACCCGGGATGTGGACTGCAGAAATCACTGAGTGGTTTCCTTCGGCCCACTGAAGAACGTGCCCCACCTCGCGCATAGTTGCTCTGCTGCGGATGCCCCCTTGGTGATTTATGTAAGTCACCGCCGTGGCGTTGTCCGATTGAATTCGGACAGGGCGGCTGCTAAGAAGTGATGAAACTGCTGCAGAGCCAGCTGAATTGCTCGTATCTCCAATAAGATGATTGGGAGATGTGCCTCCTGTGGCGACCACCGTTCCTGGGTTGTATGGTGGCGAAACACCGCTCCCCCGCCGAGGAGACTGGCGACGGTTGTTACCACCAACCAATGGTCTGGGGGGAGGAAGGGTTTCCCCTGGGTCAGAGAGGAACAGGTTATCCGCCAACCGAGCGACTGCCTGACTTGAGAGGACAGTCGGCACCGCCAATCGAGCGTGAAAGGATTCTTATCCCAGGCTGCCCAGAGGGCGTGCTGCAGGGGGCGAAAATGGAACTGGGCGAACGGTACCGCTCCCATTGCTGCCACCCTTTTCCCTAGAATCCTCATCCCGAAACGAATGGTATGAGGGACTGGTTGGCTAAGAGTCCGGACTCCCTGCCGGAGAGCTAGGGCTTTTTCCTGAGGGAGAATTATCAACCCTCGAAAAGTGTCGAAGATCATTCCTAAGAAGGAAATCCTCTGAGCTGGCACAAGGGATGACTTCTTCGCATTGACCAGCCACCCTAAGCAGGCAGGAGTATCTAGCGTGATGCTGACATTTTCCTCACGTGCCCATATTGAAGGGCCTATGACCAATAGGTCGTCCATGTAAGGCAAGATGACTATGCTTCAAGAATGCAGTATGACCATGACAACTGCCATAACCTTTGTGAACACTCTGGGAGCCGTGGCTAAGCCGAAAGGAAGCGCCACGAACTGACAATGTCGACCGTTGATGGCGAAACGCAGTAACCTTTGATGAGGAGGAAAAATGGGACTATGCAGATATGCGTCCTGGATGTCGATCGAGGCCAAGTATTCTCCCTGCTCCATGGCCAATATGACTGAACGGAGAGACTCCACCCAGAAAGGTCTGATCCTGATGAATTTGTTCAGATGTTTGAGGTCCAAAATCAGTCTGACATACCCGTCCTTTTTGGGAACCGCAAACAGGTTGGAATAGAAGCCCTGAGTCCTTTCGTGCTCTGGCACGGGAACAATGATCCCATTGCGCCGGAGCGATTTGATGGCTCCAACAGAGCTCTTGCCCGGGTATCCACCCTGAGAAGACGAGAAAGAAAAAACCGTCTCTGACAAATTCTATTTTGTAACCTGAGGCCACCAACTCCTTTACCCATGTGTCGTGCGCGACACTGAACCAGACGCGGCGAAACCAGAGTAGCCGGCCGCCCACCTTGCTGGTGTCGTCTGGCAAGCGCCTCAAGTCATTAGGCTGACGATCTTTGGGATCTGGATCCCCTCGATCTGGCTGTTGAGTTCGCATTCTCCCCAATGGGTTGGTTCTTTTGAGACCTGCCGCCCCCATCCTGGTTGGGGCGGCCTGAAGCGGCGGAATTGGCCGCTGTGGTCCACTCGGTGTTGCGAAAGGCCGAAAACGTGCCTAAAAAGGGTGGCGAAAAGGCGGTTTGACCTTTTGTTGAGGGAGAAAACCGCTCTTTCCTCCTGTGGAGTCGGAGATAAGTTTATCCAACTTCAAGATTCCACGGCCATGCCATGTCCTTAACTATAGAGCTCTTCTGATAGAAATTGCGTTAGCGGCAGCAAGTGCTGAGCAATTGGCCGCATCCAAAGACGCATTGATTACGTAATCACCGGCCATCGCGATCTGACTCGCGATTTCTGATCTTTCTGCAGGTAGCTCTTGCTCCTGCGCGACATTGTTTAATGATTCTGACCATGAGATCATGGCCTTGGCTACCCAAGTTGCTGCGAACGAGGGAGAGAGCGCTGATTCGGACACCTCATATACTGAGCTCTCTATGAGGCGACCCGTGGGATCCTTAATAGAGGAAACGCTAGGCCTGGATAACAGGGTTATAGTGGCTAGGCGCGATACCAGTGGATCCACCGTCGGAGATTCCGTCCATTTTTTATGGAGGTCCGGGGAAAATGGATACCTTGCTTCGAGTGCCTTTTGACCCGAGAAACGCCTGTCTGGTCATTCCCTGTGTCGCTGCACTATGTCTTCAAACTCAGGGTGAGGGGAAAAAATTCTGTGAGGCCGCTTCACTCTCTTAAACGGCACCTTATGCCCCGTAGCCGCTGCTGGATCATCCTCAATCCCCAAGGTCTGATTGACGGCTTCTATGAGGCTGTCCACTGTTTCACGTGACGCTGGAGTATCCAGGTCAAGGGGCTTGTCTGAGTCGAATTCTGAGGTCTGCTCGCTATCAACCACTGGTGACGGGGAACGAGAAGCAGAACTTATGCATGCCAAGGCACCGGATGGACTGGGAGACACCGTGTGGATTTGTTTCCCTCGGGTCTGCCTGGAGTGAGAGCAGCCCCTGCAGGCTAGAGGCTCTTGTGAGGTGGGGGTCCCCTCTAAGGCCGGCGAGCCACTGTCCCTGCCCCCATCTGGGGCCTGAAGGGACTCAATTGCATTAACTGTGACAGTGATAGGGTCCCCTCTGGGGGGCTTGGCACATTGGTCGCAGGGGAGGACGGACACTGAGGTTCTGTTAGGCGTCGGGTTCCGGGCGCTGCACAGCGGGAATCCCGAGCCTTGTCCTCTGCGGTCTGCCCACACCAGCATTGTGGGTTCGGTCGCAGGGGAGGGGCTCCTGGGCGCATTTGGAGTCGCCGGCTTTGCCTAATCGCTTGCTCTGCGCCCCCGACAAGAGATGCATGCTGCTTCTTCGGACATGCTGTATCTGTCCGCTGCTGGGGATGGGGGGGGGGAAGGAGGTAGCACCTCGTTTTCCTCTCGGGCAGCACTTACCCCAGCCTGTGCCCCGGTTCCTGGACTCCTCCGCACAAAAAAAAAAATTGCGCGCCAACGGCTGTGGGGCGGACCGGTACTTCCGAGTCTCCGAAGCCGGGGACTAAATTTATCCACCGCCGCCCAGGCCTGGGGGGCGGGCCGCCGGAAGTGACGCGCGGCGCGGAGGCGGAACATTTCCTGTCGCGGCCTAGCTTCGGCTAAAGCCGCGGCCTCAATTTATCCCCTGCCCGCGACGGGGGTGTGTGTGTGTGTGTGTGGGGGGGGGGGGAACGGGGGGGCGCGAACTCCATGGCACCACAAAAAATGGCACTACTTAATGGTGCGGGCTTCTCCGCACCGCTCTGCAGCCACGCTCAGCCAGACATGGCTGGTGGCATCTGACAGCTAAGGGCTCCAGCCCCGAATCTTCGCCGCAGGAGCCCTCCCAGGCCCTCTCCTCACTGACGATCCTCTTCAGCTTCCCAGCTCAGGTATGTGAGGGGGCCTTGACAAAATAGGACGGTGCAGGCACCCTAGCTCCATCTAACCCCTTCAGGGGGTGAGGAGAGGGACCATCCGCCGCCTTGCAGAACGGCAGTCTAAGCATTGGTGTCTTGTGCCTCTGTACAGCCCATGGTTTCAATACCCAGGGGTGGTCAGGGCTAAGTCCGGCATTGTGTCCCACGTCGGAGAGGATACGTGGAGGGACACTCGCACATGCTCGCACGTTGATGGTTTGGTGAGATCGGACCCTTTCAATAGGGTCCATCGACCCTTTCAATAGGGTCCGTCGTCCCTGTCTCATCTTCATGGAAAAAAACAAAAAAAAACAAAACAAAGTCTGGAGCAAAACCAGACGTGTGTGCCTCCATGGACACTAAGCAAAAAACTGAGTTCCGCCCGCAATCGGGGCGAGGGTGTATACGACGGAGGAGGAGCTAACCTCTTTTTTTCACTTAGTGTCAGCCTCCTGGCGGCAGAAGCATACACCACAGTATCTGTGTCCCCCAATGAGGCGAAGGAGAAAAATGGAGATGCTACGGGTCTCAGAAAATTGCGCAATTTTTTTCTTTTTTTTTTTTTAGCAAAACTTTGGATTTTTTTTCACCACTTAGATAAAAGAGAGACTAGACATGTTTGGTGTCTATGAACTCGTAATGACCTGGAGAATCATAATGACAGGTTAGATTTAGCAACTAGTGAACCTAGCCAAAAAGCCAAGCAAAAAACAAATGTGGAATTGCACTTTTTTGGAATTTTTTTCCGTTTTTCGAGTACACGACATGGTAAAACGAATGATGTCGTTTAAAAGTACAACTCGTCTCTCAAAAAATAAGCCCTCACATGGTCATATTGACGGAAAAAGATGGATTTTTAGTTCTTACCGTAAAATCTCTTTCTTGGAGCCTTCATTGGGGGACACAGATTACCATGGGTGTAT
The DNA here is from genome assembly GCF_039654945.1 of Dendrobates tinctorius. NCBI lineage: Eukaryota > Metazoa > Chordata > Amphibia > Anura > Dendrobatidae > Dendrobates > Dendrobates tinctorius. Next base: position 95,633,803 of record NW_027361679.1, on the reverse strand, counting down.
GCTGCTGCTGCTGCTAGGAGGATGACACTATGCAAAACAAGAAAATTAGCTCCTCCCCAGCAGTATACACCCACCGACAGGCACCAAGCACCTCAGTTGGTGAGGAAGCAGTAGGAGAAGCAATGAGAAAACTCTAAACATATGTACCAACCCAACAAGGGACTCTAAGACCCAACACGGTACAACTTAAACAGGGAGGGTGCTGTGTCCCCCAATGAAGGCTCCAAGAAAGAGATTTTACGGTAAGAACCAAAAATCCAACTTTCCTTATCGCCTTATTGGAGGACAGATTACCACGGGATGTTCCAAAGCAGTCCCAAGGGCGGGAACAGCAATAAGGAACAAAAGAACCGGAAAGGCTTAGGTCGGCTGGTGAGCCACCGCCGCCTGCAGAACCTTCCTACCAACAACTGCATGCATAAGACGAGGCCTGGGTATGAACCCTGTAGAACCTCGCAAAGGTGTGCAAGGACGACAAAGGTTACGGCCCTGCAAATTTGCAAGGCCGAAGCCTGGTGACAAGCTGCCCACGAAGCCGCCACAGCCCGGGTGGAGTGAGCTCTTACTCCTGGAGGGGGCCGTTTTTCCTGAAGTCGGTACGCTTCCAGAATGGTAGAACGAATCCAGCGAGCGATTGTGGATTTGGATGCCGGAAGCCCTTTCCGGCGACCTTCAGAGATGACCAGCAAGGAATCGGACTGATGAAAAGAAGAGGTCCTGGCGAGATAGACACGCAGGGCTCTAACTACGTCCAGTTTGTGGAGAGACTTCTCAAGAGGGTGAGAAGGAGCAGGACACAAAGATAGGAGAACGATATCCTCATTGATGTGGAAAGAGGATACCACCTTTGGAAGAAAAGAAGGAACGGGTCTGAGGACGACCTTATCCTGATGGAGAATCAGGTAAGGGGAACGACATGACAAGGCCGTCAACTCAGAAACTCTTCTGATGGATGTAATGGCAATCAAAAAGGTTACCTTCCACGAGAGAAGGGACAAAGGAATTTCCTGGATAGGCTCGAACGGCGCCTTCTGGAGAGCGCTAAGGACGAGATTGAGATCCCATGGGTCTATCGGCGAATGATGAGGAGGAGCCACATGGGCGACCCCTTGGAGAAAGGCTTTGACCTGCGGTAAGGAAGCGAGCTCTCTTTGGAAGATAGAAAGAGCGGAGACCTGGCCCTTGAGGGTACTGAGGGACAGCCCCGCATCTAAGCCAGACTGGAGAAAACCAAGTATAGATGGAATGGAGAAGGACATTGGAAAGACTTTTTTATCGTCGCACCAACGGAAAAAAGCCTTCCAGTACCTATGGTAAATGCGGGAAGAGGCTGGTTTTTTGGCTCTGATCATAGTCTGAATCACTGGTACACCTTCCGATTTTATCCTTTTGACCACTCGTGGGATCAAGGCCAGAGGCGGGAACAGATAAGGAAGTTAGAACTGGGACCACGGAATTACTAGAGCGTCGCATGCGATGGATAGAGGGTCCCTGACCTGTCTACGAAACGCTGAACTTTGTGGTTCATCCGAGATGCCATGAGATCGACGTCCAGGGTGCCCAAACGGTGGCATATCTGATTGAAGACTGTGGGGTGAAGGGACCATACGCCTGACGCTAGGCCTTGACGACTCAAAGTCAGCTGCCCAATTTTCCATCCCTGGAATGTGAACGGCGGAGATTGCCGGAATGTAACGTTCTGCCCAGCGGAGTATCCTGGCCACTTCTGACATTACTTGCTTGCTGCGCGTGCCCCCCTGGTGGTTTATGTACGCCACAGCCGTGGCGTTGTCCGACTGAATACGGACCGGCTTGCCGGAGAGGAGAGGCTACCAGTGAAGAAGGGCCAGGAAGAGTGCTCTGATCTCCAGAAGATTGATAGGGAGAAGAGCCTCCTGTGGATTCCAGCGTCCTTGGGCCGTTTTCTGATGGAACACGGCTCCCCATCCTAGAAGGCTGGCATCGGTGGTGATGACTTTCCACTGAGGTGGAAGGAAGGACCTCCCTTGGAGAACTGACGCTGGCAGTGACCACCAAGTGAGGGATTGCCTCACTCTGAGATGGAGGAGAATGGGACGGTCCAAGGACATCGTGGTCTTGTCCCAGGCTGAAAGCAGAGACAGCTGGAGGGGGCGAAGATGAAATTGTGCAAAGGGCACTGCTTCCATTGGAAGCCACCATCTTCCCCAGAACCTTCATGCAGGACCGAATGGGAATGGGAGTTGGCCGTTTGAGAATTCTGATGCCCTTGGAAAGAGCCGCAAATTTTTCCTTCGGAAGAAAAACCGGGCTAGATTCGTGTTGAATTCCATGCCCAGAAAGGTCAGATGCTGAGTGGGGATCAGAATGGATTTCTCCTTGTTGACTAGCCAACCGAGGCGGCAGAGAGTGTCCAGGGTTATCTGAAGACTCTGAAGGCAGTCCTGACGGGACGAGCCCTTGATCAAGAGATCGTCCAGATAAGGGATGATGAGGATCCCTCTGGAGTGAAGGATGGCCATGATGGTCGCCATCACCTTCGTGAAAACACGGGGAGCGGAAGCTAGGCCGAAGGGAAGAGCCATAAACTGATATTGATCTCCCTGAATCGCAAATCGAAGATATTTCTGATGTTGCACACAAACCGGAATGTGCAGATAGGCGTCCCGTATTTCCACAGAGCAGAGGAATTCCCCGGGTTCCATGGAGGCTATCACCGACCGAAGAGACTCCATTTTGAAATGAAGAATCTTCACGTGGCGATTGAGCAATTTGAGGTCCAGAATTGGACGAAGGGAGCCGTCTTTCTTCGGGACTACGAAGAGATTTGAGTAGAACCCTGAAAACCGTTCGTTTGGGGGGATGGGAACAATCACTCCGGCGGAAAGAAGGGAGGAAATGGCCTGAAGGAACCCCGGAATCTGGGACCGCTGTCTCGGAGGCCGAGACAGGAAAAAAAGTCTGTTCGGGGGGGGAAGCAAATTCGATCTTGTATCCGGATGCGACGATTTCTCTGACACAAGCGTCGACGACAATAGACAGCCAAGCATCCACGAAAAAGAGTCTGCCTCCCACCCTGGAAGAACTTCCAGGTGGGGGTGACCTGTCACTTGGAGGAAACGCTGCCGGAACTGGCGCCTGAAGACCTGGAGTATTGTCCTCTAGATCTCCAGCGGGGAGCGGGCTTGTAAGATGTTTTTTTCTGTTCTCGCTCTCTAGTGGCAGAGGAGCGATCTTGCTGGGCAGATCTGTCCGTGGAAGAGAAGGGACGAAAAGGCCTAAACGGCCGAAAACCCTTTCTATTAAAAAAAAAAAACGTTTTGGTCGAGACTGGGGAAGAGAAGTGCTTTTACCACCAGTGACATCGGAGATTATCTGGTCCAGCTTGGCTCCAAAGAGCCTAGAACCGTGGAATGGCAGATTAGTAAGGGACTTTTTTGAAGTGGTATCCGCATTCCATGACTTTAGCCAAAGACTCGGCGTATAGCTACTATGTTGCTATTAGCCCTTGCTACGCACCCGGCCGCGTCCAAGGAGGCGGCCAAAAGGTATTTACCGGCATGGTTAATCTGATCTGCCAGATCTGCCAACTCGTCCTGAGGAGCTGTCGCCAATATGCCCCTGCGAAGGATTTTTGCCCAAGCGCATATGACTTTCGCTACCCAGACGGATGCAAAAATAGGACAGAGGGAGGCACCGGATGCCTCAAAAATTTACTTAGCCAGAGATTCAATCTGCCTATCCGTAGGCTCTTTAAGCGATGCCCCACCTGGCAGGGATAGAACCGTTTTAGAGGCTATCCGGGAAACTGGGGGATCCACCTCGGGAGCCTTGGTCCATTTTGTGAGCAGGACTGCCTCAAAAGGGTACAGCACATCTAAGTACTTGCGGCCTGAGAAACGTTGCTCAGGGCGCTCCCAGTGTTTGGACAAGGTAGTATCAAACTCTTTGTGATTGGGAAAGGTTCAAGACGGAGGTCTTGCTCGTTTAAGGAGCACAGAGCATTCCTGGGGGGGGAGCCTTACCTTAATTTTAAAGGTTTGAAAGATAGCCGAAATGAGACTATCGACCATGTCCCGTGTTTTAGAAACGTTGTCTGCTTCTGTACTAAATTCCGATTGAGAGTCATCGTCGGAGGAAGGGGAATGAAACCTGGCAGACTCAGAGGGACCCTGCGAGCTAGAGGACGAAGTAGACAGAGCGCGCTTCCTAGAGCTCCTGCCCTGTCTGTCTCTCGGAAGGTCACGGTCAGGAGCGGACGACTCACCCTGAGAGGTGGTCGGCGCACAGGTGGCAGTAGATAGCTGTGGTAGTCGTTCTAAGACCTGGACCAGAGACTGAGAAACCTTAGTAAAGTCCGAGACTGACTGAGACATTACAATGGCCCACTCCGGGGAGGGGGGGGGGTGGAGTGCTCCTGAGATGCAGACATAGTGGAAGGACTGCAGGACGGGCAGAAGGGGACGGCCGACCCGATTCCCACTTCTTTTTACAGCGCGCACAGGCGTAATGAGTAGCGGTGGGCCTGAAGCAGAGATCCCTTGAAGGATTGGGCATAAATAAAACTGTGCTGAGAGACCGCAGTAGATCGGGAAGAAACTGCAGAGGGGAGCTAATTTGAGCCTCAGCGTAGAGCCTACCCAGATTCAGGCGAGCAGCAGATCGCCGAAGTGTCCCCCAAGCAGCGCAGGAATAGAAGTGAAAACCAGGAAACACTCGATAAAGGAGGAAGGGGGCGGAGCTTAGCGGCTGAGCTGCGATTGGACAAAAGCGGTGAAGGGGTGCGGTAAAGAGGGGAGGCTGGCATATCAAAAAGGAAAGGAGCCCTGTGATGGGCTAGTAAAGGCGCGCAGAAAAGCGCGCTCAGAACGGGGGAGGGAGCGCGCTGAGAGCGCCGAAACGAAAGTGAAAGTAAACTGAGGACGCCGCAGCCCCGTACTGCCTGTGCAGAAAGGAAGGAGCGCGATATAACTGGTATTGCCGGTAGGATACTTGCTGTGGCTGGGTATGATCAATGTCCTGTCCCCTTGAAAGTGCAGTGAGAGAGAGAGAGACTCGCGGCTGTGAGATCGGCGCGCGTCAGGCAGGGAAAAAGAGGCGGGAGGAGATTTAAACTCAGGGAGCCCAGTAAATGCTGCCGATGGTATTTCTGGAGATGATGCGGGGCTGGAGGGATCGTACAGGCTCTTACCTGACGTCCCTGAAGAGGATGACCACAGGGGCCCACGGAGATAAGGCAAGCCGCTGGAGAGAATCCTCTGTGCCCGCATCTTGCAGAAGACGGCGTAGACCTCGAGCGACCGCCGTCTTCCTCTCAGCCCTGTCCAGAGAGAGGGGTGAGGAGGGGGATTGGCAAGGACCAGCCACCTGTCCACAGCCCATAGCACCAGAAGGTGATAGGGTAAAAGTCCTGCCTGCGGTACTGAGAGGTGCGATGTGGATGACACCACACTGCTCGCTCAGCCGCCTGATATGGGAAATCAGGATGATAGTTACACCCTGTTTCCCGACGGAGAACCTGAAAAATAAAAGAGAAAAGATTAAAAGGTTCGACTAAAAACCTAAAAGAAAAAAGGTATTAAGAGCGGATCTGGGAAGATCCCGGTCCGCCTCCTACAGACACTAAGCACAAACTGAGGTGCTTGGTGCCTGTCGGTGGGTGTGTACTGCCGGGGAGGAGCTAATTTTCTTGTTTTGCATAGTGTCAGCCTCCTAGCAGCAGCAGCATACACCCATGGTAATCTGTGTCCCCCAATAAGGCGATAAAGAAATCAAAAAGTTATGGCTCTGGAAAGAAGGGGAGCGAAAAATGAAAACTCGAAAAAAGCTCGGGGAGTGAAGGGGTTAAAGAAAACAATAGATCAGTGCACCCTTGGGATTCACACAGTAAATTCTGCTGCCAGAGACAGTTGTTTTTTTAACAGGTTAATAACACTGGATGGAGCTCAGCTCCGCTTGCGACTGTTAGAAGCAGATATAGTGGAGTACTGTAGCCACCATCTGCACAAAAAGCAAAATAAAGCTAAATTGGGGTCCCGACATATGGTGTATTGGTCGAGAAGGGTTCTAATGTTGTAATAAAATCTTACCCAAGAAGTACCATAGCCCGAGAAAAGGGGAAGCCGCCAGTTAGTCAATTAGAATCTTTCGCAAAACAACTTTAATCCCACGGCCCGGAAAAGTCCTATCCAGCCACGAATACCAAAAGTGCATCACTGGGCCCATAAAGCAACCTATAGCGAACATACGACCTGCCAGGAAAATCAGAATAAAGGTCACGTTTCGCTATAATATGCCAGTACATCAAACCACTTCTGTTATATTTTATATTAGGAACAGAAAAAAAAAATGTACGTACACAACACATGGTTTTGTAGCCAGACATGATATCTGCTATTGTAGGCATGGAGTGGGATATTTCAACCACAGAACTTAAAGGGGATGTTCAATGAAAACAAGTTATCACCTACCCAGAGGCCAGTTGTGTTTCCACTGCTGCTCCCGGTGCCAGTTATTGGGCTGCAACTTTATCACTAAGCTCAGCAGCTCATCCCGACTACAAGAGCAAAGCTGCTGAGCTCACTGATAGTGAGCAGTCTATCAGCACCGTAGACAATAGGCACGGAACACCCCAGAGACAGAACTGGACCCAGGGACAGGGAATCTGTGCCTGTGTACAGGGGTTTCTGAAAACAGAAAACACCTTTTAATAAATATTACCATACCTTTGAAAGGGCTTTGTCTACAATGAAAAAAAAATTAAATGGATGGTTTTATAAGAATAAACCGGACCTTTTGGACTTTGCAGCACACCCATTGATTCAGTGCAGGACGAGCTCCATTTGGAAGTCAACAAAAACACTGAAGCCTGTGACTGGATGCACCGGTCAGGTGACTAGGCATCACCTGATGACACCGCCATTCTAGTCACCGGGCCACTGCGGCCAATCCCAGGCTTCAGAGGTCTTGATAACTTTCTAGACTGAGAAGCTAATGATTCTGGATGCAGTACAGATCTCCGAAGCAGCCACAGGGGTGCTAGATGCTGAGTAGGGTTCCGTTTATGGCTTTAAAAACTCGCATGCCTAAATAAACTTTCCTTCTCAGTCTCTGAAAACTTTTTTCAGCAGTTCTTTACTTAGTCATTAAGACAGAGCATTTACCTGTCCGCATCCAGTCTCGCTGCTTATCTGGATGTCTTCTCAGCTCTCGAGTCTGCTGGATAGTATCACCAATGCCCAGCAATGCTCCGCAGCTAACTGTGTTGGTGACCAAGAGAAATCGCCCCCTAAAGAAAGGCTTCCAATAGTCTGATACTCGAGCTAGCAGCACTCTACCCTGGAGAAGCATCTTGTCCAAATGTTACTGACTGCTGGACACAGTCCCACATGGGCCTGGGACAGAACTCGCTGAGCGTTACCTGTAGGGTACATAACACCAATAGGAATGAGCAACAATATGTCTACATCACACCAGCTTTTCAAGTCCTAATTTCACGCTTCCAATAGGACATGATTATTCACCGCATGGGCTACTGCTGCCTAACAGCATTTGATTTCCCATACTAGCACAGAGATAGCTTTCAGTTCCCTCTATCAGTTTAACTCTTTACATGCTGCAGTCAACAGCGACCAATGAAGGTAAAGAGTGTGACAGAGGGAGATCGCTCCTTCTGTCACTTCACTGAATCCCTGCAGCATAATAAGGTCACAATGAAGGTCTAACAATTACCTACAGTTCTGCCATAGATCAAAATAAGAAAATATTTTTAAAAATTGTAAAAATTTAATATAAACTAAATAAATTTACTATTACCATCTTGTTGACATGCAGAAAAAAGTGGCACGTTATATACAGCTCCGGAAAAAAATTAAGAGACCACTTTCAAATGTTCAGTTTCTCGGATTTTTCAGTAAATTGTTCTTTTAGTCTACAAACTTCAGACACTCCGAATTTCCAAGCAATACATTTTGTGGCTTTTTTTCTCTGAAAATGAGAAATGGTCAAAATTAGAAAAAATTCCCAGTGCTTTCAGACCTCAAATAAATGAATATGAACTTGTTTTCTTTGCATTAACAACAATACTAAATGTTTTTCCTCAAGAATAATTCAGAAATCAATATTTTGTGGAATAACCATGATCTTTAAAAACAGCTTTCATGCATCTTGGCATGCTTTCCACCAGGCTTTCCCACTGCTTCTGGTGCACAAATTTAAGCAGTTCTTCTTTGCTTGATGGCTTGTGACTATCCGTCGTCCTCTTGATTACATTCCAGAGGTTTTCAATGGGGCTCAGGTCTGGAGATTGGGCTGCCATGACAGGGTTTTGATGTGGTGGTCTCTTAATTTCTGCCAGATGGGGGTGTTTGTGTGTGTATATATGTCTTGCGAAAGTATTCGGCCCCCTGGAACTTTTCAACCTTTTCCCACATATCATGCTTCAAACATAAAGATACCAAATGTAAATTTTTGGTGAAGAATCAACAACAAGTGGAACACAATTGTGAAGTTGATCGAAATGTATTGGTTATTTTAATTTTTTTGGAAATTCAAAAACTGAAAAGTGGGGCATGCAATATTATTCGGCCTCTTTACTTTTAGTGCAGCAAACTCACTCCAGAAGTTCATTGTGGATCTCTGAATGATCCAATGTTGTCCTAAATGACTAAAGATAAATATAATCCACCTGTGTGTAATCAAGTCTCCGTATAAATGCATCTGCTCTGTGATAGTCTCAGGATTCTGTTTGAAGCACAGAGAGCATCATGAAGACCAAGGAACACAACAGGCAGGTCCGTGATACTGTTGTGGAGAAGTTTAAAGCCAGATTTGGATATAAAATGATTTCCAAAACATTAAACATCCCAATGAGTACTGTGCAAGCTATCATATTTAAATGGAAGGAGTATCATACCACTGAAAATCTACAAAGACCCGGCCGTCCCTCTAAACCAGTGGTTCCCAAACACCAGTCCTCGCGAATCCCAACAGGTCCTGTTTTCAGGATTTCCTTAGTATTTCACGGGTGATGGAAGTATCATCAAGGCATCAGGAACTCTCTCACATGTTTAACTGTGGAAATCCTGAAAACATGACCTGTTGGGGTTCGCGAGGACTGGAGTTTGGGAACCACTGCTCTAGATGAACTGCAGAGATCTACAGCTGAGGTGGGACAGTCTGTCCATAGGACAACAATCAGTCATACACTGCACAAATCTGGCCTTTATTGAAGACAAGAAGAAAGCTATTTCTCAAAGATATCCATAAAAAGTGTTGTTTAGAGTTTGCAGCAAGCCACCTAGGAGACACACCAAACATATGGAAGAAGGTGCTCTGGTCAGATGAAACCAAAATCAAACTTTTTGGCAACAATGCCAAACAATAGGTTTGGCGTAAAGGCAACACAGCTCATCACCCTGAACATACCATCCCCACTGTCAAACATGGTGGTGGCAGCATCATGGTTTGGGTCTGCTTTTCTTCAGCAGGGACAGGGAAGATGGTTAAAATGGATGGGAAGATGGATGGAGCCAAATACAGGATCATTCTTGAAGAAAACCTGTTGGAGTCTGCAAAAGACCTGAGACTGGGACGAAGATTTGTCTTCCAACAAGACAATGATCCCAAACATAAAGCAAAATCTACAATGGAATGGTTCACAAATAAATGTATCCAGGTGTTCGAATGGCCAAGTCAAAGTCCAGACCTGAATCCAATCTAGAATCTGTGGAAAGAGCTGAAAACTGCTGTTCACAAACGATCTCCATCAAACCTCACTGAGCTCGAGCAGTCTGCCAAGGAAGAAAGGGCAAGAATTTCAGTCTCTCGATGTATGAAACTGATAGAGACATACCCCAAGCGACTTGCAGCTGTAATCACAGCAAAAGGTGGCGCAACAATGTATTAAGTTAAAGGGGCTGAATAATATGGGCAGCACGGTGGCTCAGTGGATCGGACAGCAGCCTTGCAGTGCTGTAGTCCTGGGTTCGAATCCCACCAAGGACAACATCTGCAAAGCGTTTGTATGCTCTCCCCGCGTTTGTGTGGGTTTCCTCCGGGTAGTTTCCCCATTGGGGACATGTGACCCCCATTGGGGACAGTGATGGTAATGTGTGAAAACTGTAAAGCGCTGCGGAATAGGTTAGCGCTATATAAAAATAAAGATTATTATTATTATACGCCCCACTTTTCAGTGTTTGAATTTCCCCAAAAATGTAAAATAACCAATAAATTTCGTTCAACTTCACAATTGTGTCCCACTTGTTGTTGATTCACCAACAAAAATTTACATTTGGTATCTTTATGTTTGAAGCGTGATATGCGGGAAAAGGTTTAAAAGTTCCAGAGGGCCGAATACTTCCGCAAGGCACTGTATACAGACATATTTACAGAATTATTGTTTCATTCCACCTTCCAAAAATTGTATTGAAAAGAGAAATGGTACCAGTGGAAACTACAGCTTGCTGCTGGAAAACTGTTCAACTTACCGTATATACTCGTGTATAAGCCGACCCGTGTATAAGCCGACCCCCTAATTTTGTCACAAAAAAACTGGGAAAACTTATTGACTCGCGTATAAGCCGAGGGTGCACAGTGAGTGGCCCCAGTTACGCTGCACAGTGAGTGGCCCCATGATGTTGCTGCTGCAGCCCCTGCCTCCCTTACAAAAAAAAAAAAAAAACTATACTCACCTCCGTTGCTGCCCCCTGCTCATCAGCGTTGCGGGCTCTGCAGTGACTGTGCAGGCAGAGGGCAGGATCGCACCCTCTGACCTGAATGTCACTGCAGAGGATGCAAGACAGCAGAGCGCAGGGACAGGTGAATATGCCTCCCCCCCCCCGTTCATACTAACCTGGTCCTGGCGCTTGTCTCTGCAGCTCTCCTGCTTGTTCCATGTTGTCGGTGCCGCTCTCTTCCTGTTTCAGCGGTCACGTGGTACCGCTCATTAAATATGCGCATATTTAATGAGCGGGTATCATTTGACAGCTGAAGCAGGAAAAGAGCAGCGCCGACAACATGGAACAAGCAGGGGAGCTGCAGGGAAGGGCGAGTAAGATCCGACACACCCGCTCCCCCTGTATATGACTCGTGTATAAGCCGAGAGGGGGACTTTCAGCCCCAAAAAATGAGCTGAAATTCTCGGCTTATACACGAGTATATACGGTACTAATTGTATGCTAGACTAACATTTACAATAAAATTTATTTTTGGTAAAAAAAAAGAGAGAAGACATTTTATTTCATTACTATATATTAGGGCAGTATTTTATTGCAGCCATTAGCATTGTTTAATACAGCAATGGGGCCGCAGACCATATACATTGTGTAGCTCTACTCCCATCGAGCCAGATGGATTGGTGAGAGTATTTTTGCTGGAGCCAGACAAGAACAGTAGTTTTACTACATAAAAAAGCAAAAATAATTGTACATCATGACGTGACAGTCAGTGGTGAAGGGATTGGTACCAAACCCTACTGGGCACCTAGGATCTGAAGAGGAGGATTGGCCTGCTAGAATCAATGAGTGATATCAACAGGAAGCTCTTAAGGATGTCCTGGGAAGTCGCTGAGAAGGAAGGTATCGGACAGCCACTTCCAGATGGTTCTTCCAGCTGTATGGCATTCGTGACATAGCTGGGAATCCGGCAGTGGGCAGTTTGTAAGATACAGTATGCAGTTTCCAGGGTCTCTGCTTTGGTTTATATGAGGGATTCTATGCGAGGGTCTGCTACAAATATATCCAATGTAGGTCACTTCTGAGAACATTACCTGCAACTGTCTGCGCCAGCAAGTAAGTCACAATATATGGCCTTTGTTGAAGATTTTGTCTTCGCTATTGAATGCAAGAGAGAAAAACCACAATATTAAGGCTATGTGCCCACGTATGCAGAAGTTTCCTGAGCAAAACCTGATTCCTTCCCAGGAACGCCGCATTTTTATTTTTCGCATTTTTTTTCCGGAGCATCCACATTCTCATTGAATATAGTTGGAAATCCGCAAAATTAAGGAACATGCTGCATTATTTTACACAATGCGTTTTTTATGTGAAAAAAAAACGCATAATGTGCACAAAAATTGCAGAATGCATTATAAGAATGGAATGCTTAGTGTATACATTTTTTAAGCATTTTTGCATGGAAAAAGCGCTTAAAAATGCGAAAAAAAAACGCTTACGTGGGCACACAGCCTATTAGAAGATTTGGTGTCCAGATACCAGGATGCGATGCGATTCCAGTACATAAAAGGGTACTTTCCCCACCGCAGATATACTGTAGTGAAATACACACCAGTAAATATTGCTGAACAAATTTCTGCAAAAATGGCACACAGCGTGTGCATTTCTTAATAAAAAACGCTAAAATAAACAGTTTAAAAATCCCTGATGTCCCCTTATCCTTTTGCGCTTTTCCTTTTTGTGCTGTGTCACTCCATTGCAAAGATATTCATATTTATTGCTTTGCAGCTCAGTATGTGAAATCTCTGCTGGCAGTACAACTGGGCGTTTCTTCAGTTTTCTCTGGGGTCGTGACTTTTCATCCCTCTGTCCCAGCCACTACCAATAAGAGTTCAGCAGTAGATCTAGCATTCTATCAGTCACCGCAGAGGAGGCTGCTCAGCAAAGGCGTCGTTCCCGACATCTTGCTCAAGCTAGTGCTGTCCGGTTGGTTGCTGCTGCCACCTCTGGTTCAGTTTTAGCAATCCGCACTAGCCAGCAGCAAGCAGCTCCACAGGCTAAGTCCTTTTTGCAGCCTACTGAGCATGCCCGTGGCACAACCTTTCATTGGAGGTCAGAGGTCACATGCTCAGGTCCTCAAGCAGCTTGGATTGGACCATCAGGAAGGTCCCAGAAGGACACTGCTATAAGGTTTGCTCGGCCATGCGCTAATATAGACTCTGATGGCTAGTTGTGTGTGTGATGACGGATGTATGAGACTGGTGACTGACACATTATGAAACCCCTACCCTCGGTTGTGTATGAGTTAGGGTTTAGGGAGTTAGAGTCAGCGCCAGTAGTGGCATAATCTATGTGCCACAGAGCATCCCGCTCTCCATACGAGCGTTAGTGCCAGGCACCACTGGACCGCATGTGCAGCAGCGTTCCTCGCAGCGGCGCCGTGCGCAAGTCAAGCGCTTGCCACCCTGCTCTGGGTGGTTAGTGGCGTCAGCTGAACCGGCGCAGTGCGATTATATTATTTAGTTCAGGCATCGCAGTTGCGGTGTCGAACGCTAGTGGGACTAGAGGAACTCTAAACCTGTGTCCTTGTTCACCTTGCCAAGTCCTGTGAGGTTAACAGGCTCCAGTACTTGTGTTCTGCGGCTCTGTGCAGTAACAGAGCTCGCTCCTGTACACACCGGGTCAGCAGTTACCCCGCCGGTGTTCAGTCAGTGTTTGCCATTAGGCCTGTTTCACATTTCAGTTTATTTGTGTCAGTTAAAATCCGCCAAAAGCGGATCCGTTGCTGACGGATCCGATGAATGAAGAATTTCAAAGGAAGCGCAGCCCGGGGAGGAGAGGGAGAGAGAGAGGGAGGAGGAGAGGGAGAGAGAGAGGGAGGGGGAGGGGGAGAGGGGGAGGGGGAGGGGGAGAGGGGGAGAGGGGGAGAGGGGGAGAGGGAGAGGGAGGGGGAGAGGGAGAGAAAGGGAGAGGGAGAGAAAGAAAGAGAGAGGGAGAGAAAGAAAGAGAGAGAGAAAGAGAGAGGGAGAGAAAGAAAGAGAGAGAGAAAGAAAGAGAGAGAGAAAGAGAGAGAGAGAAAGAAAGAGAGAGAGAGAAAGAGAGAGAAAGAAAGAGAGAGAGAAAGAGAGAGAAAGAAAGAGAGAAAGAGAAAGAGAGAGAGAAAGAGAGAGAGAAAGAGAGAGAGAATAATGAGGCCTCATTGTACAGGAGAGACCGGAGCGAGGAGCCGGGGCCTGATCACAAGAGCTGACAATGAGGAAGCAGCAATGCTGAATAACAGTCTACACTGCGTCACTAGATCCTTATACAGAAGTATAATGAGGCCTCACTGTACAGGAGAGACCGGAGCGAGGAGCAGGGGCCTGATCACAAGAGCCGACAATCTGAGGAAACAGCAATGCTGAATAACAGTCTACACTGCGTCACTAGATCCTTATACAGGGGTATAATGAGGCCTCACTGTACAGGAGAGACCGGAGCGAGGAGTCGGGGCCTGATCACAAGAGCTGACAATCTGAGGAAGCAGCAATGCTGAATAACAGTCTACACTGCGTCACTAGATCCTTATACAGGAGTATAATTGTTAAGGCTGGCGGAACGCACCAACTTATAAAATAGTAGTAGATGCGTTCGCAGCCCGGGGTCCACCGTGCAGAGGTGGTACACTGCTGCTAGATAATGGTGGGAGACTTAAGCAGTGTGAAAACAGTCACACGTGGGTTACGTCACCCAATGTGAACAGTAGCGAACTCTGTTAACTCACAGAGCCGCACCACCACTGAACGTAGATGCCGGAGCCTGTTTAGCTCACAGAGCCTGGCCAAAGGAGCGCACAGTGAACGGCCACAGAACTCTACCCCAAGGACACGGGGTTAGAGTCCCTCTAGGCACACTGAGCGTGCGGCATCGCTGCCACGAGTGCCACTAAAGACACTGGCTATGGAGTGTGGAGCACTCGCACTGAGGCGTGCCGAGTCACTGATGTGGACTAAAGCCTGACTCCAACTCTGAGCTACCGACACCTAAGCCTGGGTGCTAGCAGGCTAGGCTGCACAACAAATGCGTACCAAGGGTAGGGGTTTCTTAATGAGTCAGTCACCAGAGACATTCATACGTGCATACACCACTCACTCCTCATAGTCTGAAATTACAGTCTATCCTAGCGCATGGCCGAGCGGCCATGCGAACCTTTTATAGCCGCGAGCGTCCGGGACCTTCCTTGCTTCTCGGATGGGCCAATGCGAACACGAGCAGGAACTGAGCACGTGACCTTCGACCTCCAATGGGAGATCACTCCACGGGCATGCTCAGTGGCCCGACATGAGGACTTAGTCCCTGGAGAATCTCGCTGCTGAGCAGCATGCATTGCCATAGCTGTGCCAGAGGTGGCAGCAGCAAGCAAACCCATGGAGCTGGTCTGGGCAGAGCGCCGGGACCGATGAGTTTGCTGAGCAACCTCCTCTGCGGCTGGAGAGGAATGGGAGACCGTCAGAGGCAAGGCTCGGGATTCTCGCTGTTCCACGGCAGAAATCTGACACCTACCATCACCCCCCCTTGCCTCGCTCCTCTCAAACTCTGCAATGAGAAGAGGGTGGATGTTCTCCACCAGCTCCCAGGTCCAGGCCTCTGGACCATGACCCTTCCAATCCACCAAGTAAAACTTTTTGCCCAGCATCACCTTGCATCCCACGATGGCATTGACCTCAAACTCGTCAGACGACAGGTTTGATGTCCCGGCAGATGGCTCAGAAAACCGGGACATGTGAACTGGCTTGAGGATAGACACATGAAATGTGTCCGAGATAGCCAAGTGTGGTGGAAGGGCCAGGCGGTAGACCACAGGGTTAATTTGCTCAAGGACCTTGAAAGGACCAATATAGCGTGGTGCGAACTTAGCAGATTCCACCTGCAGCCTGATGTTTCGAGCGGATAGCCACACTAAGTCGCCAGGGGCAAAGGTCAGAGCAGGGCGCCGGCGAGTATCAGTGGAGGACCTCATTCTCTCCTTGGAGGCCCGGATAGCATCCTGCGTGCGGTCCCAAATGTCACGTGCCTCCACCGCCCAGCCTGCCACCCTAGAGTCGGTGGATGTCACGGGCATGGGCACGGGGACACGCGGATGCTGACCGTAATTTAAGAGGAATGGGGTCTGACCGGTGGTGTCGGCCACCATGTTGTTCAAGGCGAACTCCTCCCACGGCAGCAAGGATGCCCAATCATCCTGCCTGGCCGAGACAAAATGTCGCAGATATGTCACCAGGGTCTGGTTGGCTCTCTCCACCAGCCCATTCATCTTGGAATGATAGGCCGAGGAGAGATTTAGCTCAATGCTGAGCAGAGAACAGAGATCTCTCCAGAACCGAGACGCAAACTGAGGATCCTGGTCGCTGACAATCTTATCCGGAAAACATGTTTAATAAACAATGCTGCCAGGCCTCGTGCCGAAGGTAGCCGAGAGTGGTACCAGATGCACCATCTTGGAGATATGATCGGTGATCACCCAAATGACGGTGCTGCCACTGGACTTGGGCAGACCCAACACAAAGTCCATACCGACCATCTCCTAGGGCCTGTCCGCAACCGGCAGAGGATAGAGTAACCCAGCGGGCCGCTGCCGAGAGGACTGATTCTGGGCACAAGAGATGCACGCCTGAATATAGTCCCTGACGTCACGGACAATATGCGGCCACCAGTACGTCCTCGCCAGGAGTTCAGAGGTCCGTTTGATCCCGAAATGGCCACCCACTCTGGACAAATGAGCCCAACTGAGGACCTCTGGTCGCAGATGGGCAGGGACAAAAGTCTTGCCCGGAGGTACAGACTCGAGAGCAATCGGAGCCACGGTCCTCAGGCTCTCCGATGGGACTATCAGTCGAGGCTCCTCCTCCTCCGATGACACCACGGAGCGAGAAAGAGCATCGGCCCAGACGTTCGTCTCCCCGGAGAGAAAATGCAGTGTGAAATGGTATCGGGAGAAAAACAAGGACCATCTGGCCTGGCGAGAATTCAGCCGCTGAGCCGTCTGTAAATAGACCAAATTTTTGTGGTCGGTGAACACCTGGAAAGGGTGGCGAGCCCCCTCCAAAAGGTGTCTCCACTCTGAGAAGGCCAGCTTCATTGCTAGCAACTCCCTGTCCCCGATGGAATAATTCCTCTCCGCCGGTGTGAAGGTCTTGGAGAAGAAGAAGCATGGCTGCTTCCGACCTTGCGAGTCCTTCTGAAAAAGGACAGCTCCAGCACCAACAGAGGAGGCCTTCACCTCCAGAATGAATGGCTTATCTACATCAGGGCGATGTAGAATGGGAGCACTAGCAAAGTGGGACTTAATGGAGGCAAAGGCCTTGGAGACCGTTTCCGACCACAGTTTGGGATTTGCACCCTTCTTGGTGAGGGCTACCAAGGGTGCTACCAAAGTTGAGAAATGGGGAATGAATTGGCGATAGTAATTTATGAACCCCATAAAGCGCTGCACCGCTTTGAGAGAATGGGGTTCCTGCCAATCCATCACCGCCTGCAGCTTGGCAGGATCCATGGCCAAACCCTGGGCTGAGATGATGTAGCCCATGAAAGGCAAGGACTCCTGCTCAAACACACATTTCTCCAATATGGTATAAAGAGAGTGGGCCGGCAGGAGATCGAAAACTTTGCGAACATCTCTCTGGTGGGAGTCAATGTCTGGAGAGTAAATGAGAATATCATCCAGATAGACTACTACCGAGGTGGCAAGCATATCCCGGAAGATATCGTTCACAATGTCTTGGAAGATGGCTGGGGCGTTACATAGCCCGAAGGGCATCACCAGGTATTCATAGTGCCAGTCTCTGGTGTTAAAAGCAGTCTTCCAGTCTTCCTCACAAATGCGAATCAGGTTATAGGCTCCCCGCAGATCAAGCTTAGTAAACACTCTCGCTCCCCGTAGCCTATCAAACAGTTCCGATATCAGGGGCAGAGGATACTTATTCTTAACGGTTATGGCGTTAAGGCCCCTGTAATCGATGCACGGACGTAATTCTCCATTCTTCTTTTGGACAAAGAAGAATCCGGCCCCCGCCGGAGACACCGACTTCCTAATGAATCCTCTTGCCAGATTCTCCCTCATATACTGAGACTTGGCCTCTGTCTCTGGGAGAGATAGGGGCATACTTGACCCCGGGGAGGCTCAGCGCCGGGCAAGAGGTCAATAGGGCAGTCGTAAGGGCGGTGCGGCGGAAGGGTCTCCTCCGCCTTCTTGGAGAAGACGTCTGCTGTTATGATGAGTCACCGAAGGAGGAAAAAACAAAATACCAGCTAAGTCCAGAAAAACCAGAGAGGTTGGCAGCTATCTGATTGCAGACCCCTGAACCTATCCACAACAACTAGCAGTAGCCGTGGGGGGTTCCTACGGTGCCCTAGACCCCTCGATCACAGCCGGAGAACTATATAGCCTAAAGACAGAAAGGGGAAAAACTAAACTGCCCCAGAGCAGACACCAAAGCAATAGGCAGCCCCCAACATATAATGACGGTGAAGCAAGATGAAAACACTAACACAGATAGAAAGATAGGTTGAGCAAATGATGGGGCCCAAGCTAACTACATAGGACAGGATAGGAAAGCTGCTGTCTGCCATCCGCAAAAACCCTATCAAAATGAGCCAACCGACTGATAGGAAAAACAGGCCCTGAAGTCGCTAGGCTTCAAAAGACTATATCAGCACTCAGGTATATTCTAAAGACAGAGCAAAATATCAACAGATCAGAGACAAAAATGGAATTCAGCTCACCCCCGGCCGGGGATGGCAGAACTCCCAAAAAACGAGGCAAAACAAAAACAAAACTGAAGAGTACAAAGAGAGCAGAAAAACTTAACTTTGAGATGCAGGAATCAGACTGGTCTCCAAGAATCCAGCAGGAAAATCACCAGCCAGGAAGAAGGGCGTCGGCAGCCTTATATCCAGTCCTCAATTCCAGCCACCCAGTCATTATCTAGCTGCCCAGGTGTTTGGCAATCAGTCTCACTACCTTCCTTCACTAGAGGAGGGAGTTCATCAGACCTCAATGGTGAAGGGAAAAATGAACTCACAACAGTCTGCTAACTGCTGATATGGCTTGGGAAGCGAGGAGAGATCTGCAGGAACCTCGGAAGTAGCGACCTGTACGCAGTCCCTCAGACACCTACCCTCGCAGGACTTGCTCCAACCGAGGATTTTTCCCGAAGACCACTCTATGTAGGGAGAGTGAGCTCGTAACCAGGGAATCCCTAGGAGGACCTGGTCGTTACCTTCGGGCATCACAAGGAGAGACAGCATCTCCTGATGAGGAGACAGTGAGAGTCTCAGTGGAGCCATCTGGTTAGTGATTTGGGACGGGAGTGTCGCCCCATTCACCACCCTGATGGTGACTGGCTGAGGTAGCAAGACCAGGGGGACTGCGTGTTGTTGAGCGAAGGCAGATGACATGAAATTGCCCTCCGCCCCAGAGTCCACGCAAACCTCCACCATCAGAGTGGAAGAATCAAACTCTAACACCCCTTTAAACAGGAGCTTGGAGGAGAAAGTTGCGGTGTCTAGTAGCTCCCCCCCCCGATAACCACTAGATGGGAGCGTTTCCCAACCGCTGTGGGCACTGGTTGGCAAGGTGCCCAGTCCACGCAAACCTCCACCATCAGAGTGGAAGAATCAAACTCTAACACCCCTTTAAACAGGAGCTTGGAGGAGAAAGTTGCGGTGTCTAGTAGCCCCCCCCCCAATAACCACTAGATGGGAGCGTTTCCCAACCGCTGTGGGCACTGGTTGGCAAGGTGCCCAGTCTGCCGACAGCGGAAGCAGACTGGAGGTACCCGCGCGGCCCGGGCCCCGTGCGGGACACCTCCATGGCCTCTGGAGGCTTGGGCGGTGGACCGGGAGGGTTCCAGTGGTCTAGCAAAATTTTGAGCCAACTTATAACGTTGGTGGGACCTGGAGCCCTCCAACCCTCGCTCAGAGAAACGAACGTCAATTCGGGTGGAAACCGTAATGAGCTCCTCTAGAGTGGTGGGCACCTCCCTGGTGGCCAGGGCGTCTTTGACATGATCAGCCAGGCCTCTCCAGAATATGGGTATGAGAACCTTATCTGGCCATTCCAGCTCTGAGGCCAGAGTTCTGAAGAGGATGGCATACTGGCTGACCAAAGACGAACCGCTAAAGCAACTGAAGTGCCGTATCGTGCGTGACCCGAGGTCCCAGGAACACCTGTTTCAGAGTAACCAAAAAATGGCTGGCACTCTGTACCAGGGGATCACCGCGCTCCCACAGCGGGGTGGCCCATTCCAAGGCCCTGCCCGACAGGAGGGAGATGATAAATCCCACCTTGGCCCGCTCAGAGGGAAATCGTGTAGCCAGCAACTCCAGGTGAATGGAGCACTGACTCACGAAACCCCTGCATGAAGCACTATCACCCGAGAACTTCTTGGGCAGCGGGAGGCGGGACAAGGTCGGGGCAGAACTGGCCATGGAGACACGAGCGACAGCCTCTGTAGCTGCCTGAACGGCGACCGAAGTAACATCCGCAGCTGAGGTGAAACGTTCTAGCGCTGCCAAACTACCCTCCAGCTGCTGGATGTACCTATGCAGTCGTTGTTCATCCGCCATTATTAGCCAGACCCTGGCGCTAGGATAATGTTAAGGCTGGCGGAACGCACCAACTTATAAAATAGTGGTAAGTGCGTTCGCAGCCCGGGGTCCACCGTGCAGAGGTGGTACACTGCTGCTAGATAATGGCGGGAGACTTAAGCGGTGTGAAAAAAGTCACACGTGGGTTACGTCACCCAATGTGAACAGTAGCGAACTTTGTTAACTCACAGAGCCGCACCACCGCTGAATGTAGATGCCGGAGCCTGTTTAGCTCACAGAGCCCGGCCAAAAAAGCACACAGTGAATGGCCACAGAACTCTACCCCAAGGACATGGGGTTAGAGTCCCTCTAGGCACACTGAGCGCGTGGCGTCGCTGCCACGAGCGCCGCTAAAGACACTGGCTATGGAGTGTGGAGCACTCGCACTGAGGCGTGCCGAGTCACTGGTGTGGACTAAAGCCTGACTCCAACTCTGACCTACCTACACCTAAGCCTGGGCGCTAGCAGTCCAGGCTGCACAACACATGCGTACCAAGGGTAGGGGTTTCTTAATGAGTCAGTCACCAGAGACATTCATACGTGCATACACCACTCACTCCTCATAGTCTGAAAATACAGGCTATCCTAGTGCATGGCCGAGCAGCCATGCAAGCCTTTTATAGCCACGAGCGTCTGGAACCTTCCTGGCTTCTCGGATGGGCCAATCCGAACACGAGCAGGACCTGAGCATGTGACCCTTGATCTCCAATGGGAGATCACTCCACGGGCATGCTCAGTGGCCCGACATGGGGACTTAGTCCCTGGAGAATCTCGCTGCTGAGCAGCATGCATTGCCATAGCTGTGCCAGAGGTGGCAGCAACAGCAAGCAAACCCATGGAGCTGGTCTGGGCAGAGCACTGGGACCGAAAGTTTGCTGAGCAACCTCCTCTGTGGCTGGAGAGGAATGGGAGACCGTCAGAGGCAAGGCTCTGGATTCTCAGGCTGTGTGCACACGGTGCGGATTCATCCGCGCAGATTTTGCAAAATCCGCAGGTGAAACCGCAGGTCAAAATACCTGCGGATTGCCCTGCGGTTTTTCATCTCCTCAATGGAGGAGATGGCAAACCGCAGGGGAATCCGCAGAAAGAATTGACATGTCAATTCTTTCTGCGGATTGAAAACCGCAGATAATCCGCGCGGAAAATTCTGCACCGTCTGCACTGCGGTTTTTGATTCCCATAGGGAATCATTGTTCTGTACACCGCAGCAAAAACTGCTGCGGGTCCGCAGCGGCCGGAACCGCAGCAAAATCCACAGCGTGTGCACACAGCCTCACTGTTCAGTGACAGAAATCCGATGCCAATAATGATGCCTCACTGTACTGGAGCGAGGAGCCGGGGCCTGATCACAAGAGCTGACAATCTGAGGAAGCAGCAATGCTGAATAACAGTCTGCCCTGTGTCACTAGATCCTTATAAATGAGGCCTCACTGTACAGGAGAGACTGGAGTGAGGAGCAGAGGGCTGATCACAAGAGCTGACAATCTGAGGAAGCAGTAGTGCTGACTAACAGTCTACACTGTGTCACTAGACCCTTATACAGGGGTATAACGAGGCTCTATCTTTACAGGCAGAGACCTAGAACGATGACTGTGGAAAACGTACTTCTATATAAAAAAAAAAAAACTGTTAAAAGAGCCGGCTCTTTTTGGTGAGCGGAGCAGAATGAGCCGGATCACCAAAAAGAGCCGAACTTCCCATCACTAGCGGCGACAGTCACTTCCGGTTATACGGCTGGCGCCGCAGTCACGTGTTCAGCAGACGCCTGAGCTGTGCCCTGTGCCCCCAGCAGGTGAGTTCACCCCGGTGGCATATCGCGGCAGTATATAAGTGATGCCCCGTTACCGCCCCCAATGTACTGGCGCAGTGCGGGGACCACGTGATGCAGTCTGCCGCCACTAGGGGAGTAGCAGCGTTCTGAGGAGCGCGGGCTCCGGTGCACGGCTCTGCTTGCTGTCAGTGAATGCAGGTTCCGGGGCTGTAGCACGGCAGGTGTGCGCTGAAGCTGCCTGTAGGGAGCAGCAGGCATGATTAACCCTCTGTCAGCCTGGCGCAGGAATATTTGTTGTCTCCCCTTTTAGAGGTAATACTAAGGCTGTAATCTGCCCGGCTCTGAGAGGTTTTATTTTTTCTTGCCTAATCTGTATTTTTTTCCAGAGCACCACTTTTTGTTTTGTTAACCCCTTCCTGATATGGGATGTGCTGTACAGATATGGCCCATTCAGGTGGGAGTGTTTGGAGCGGGCTCAGAAGTTGGGTCCGTTCCATTTGCGACTGGTGCCAGCTGTGTTACGCAGCCAACACGTGCCTCCAACAGCAAAGGGTTAGCTCGAGGGTGGGTGGGGACTATTATCTAATTGTAAAGTTTTCACCCCCCCCCCACAAACACACTCCTTTTCCCATCCCCAAAACAAACCCATTTAGTATTGTGAAAGTCCAAACTATGAAAATCTAAAATGTGGCTCATAGGGTGACGAGTCAAAAAGAATGAAATCATCAGCTCTGACGCGTTTTAGTCATTTACTCCAAAATTGTGCGCAAGTGATCAAAAAGTACCAATAAAAACTGCTCACCCTACAAGAAAAACAAGGCCTCGTACAGTTGGATGGGAAAACAATAAGTTATGGGCCTAGACTAAAGAATGGTGACAGTCATGAATTTTCCAAAATAAGGCGGTAATTTTCCAGCGCTATATGCAGGGCGCGCCGTCGGCGTTCAGCACGTGTGTGTGAATAATCTTCAGTGGCACGCAATGCAATAATAATGTCCATGCACTAGAGCGGGGACCCTACCTGTAGCCCGGATCCTCGTGTCTCGTGGTCCAGTGAATTGTGGCTCACAGCTGTCCGCTAGACCTGGAGCTAATGCACCAAGTCGGCAAACGGCTGAAAATGGTGGATTTTGTGAGTAGCCCTGCACAGCAAAGTAGGCCTGGGTGCACATATACTGGTCTTAGGGGATGATAGTACCCGTCTGAGGAGGGACTTCAAGATGGATGCAGCAGTGTTGGGGGTGCTTGATAGGAGAATACTGAATGGGGGTAAGGTGGGAAACCCTGGAGCTTGGTATACCTTTTGTGTGACTTCTTTAGAAAAGCTTTGGCTGTCATTCTACTGTAAGAGGGGGCTATGGGTGACACAATGGTGAGAGGCTGAAGGAGCTGGATGCAGCGCGCGACCCACCCTCTCTCGGAGCTGGATGCGGCGCGCGGCCCTCCCTCTCTCGGAGCTGGATGCGGCGCGCGGCCCTCCCTCTCTCGGAGCTGAATGCGGCGCGCGGCCCTCCCTCTCTCGGAGCTGAATGCGGCGCGCGGCCCTCCCTCTCTCGGAGCTGAATGCGGCGCGCGGCCCTCCCTCTCTCGGAGCTGGATGCGGCGCGCGGCCCTCCCTCTCTCGGAGCTGGATGCGGCGCGCGGCCCTCCCTCTCTCGGAGCTGGATGCGGCGCGCGGCCCTCCCTCTCTCGGAGCTGGATGCGGCGCGCGGCCCTCCCTCTCTCGGAGCTGAATGCGGCGCGCGGCCCTCCCTCTCTCGGAGCTGGATGCGGCGCGCGGCCCTCCCTCTCTCGGAGCTGGATGCGGCGCGCGGCCCTCCCTCTCTCGGAGCTGGATGCGGCGCGCGGCCCTCCCTCTCTCGGAGCTGGATGCGGCGCGCGGCCCTCCCTCTCTCGGAGCTGGATGCGGCGCGCGGCCCTCCCTCTCTCGGAGCTGAATGCGGCGCGCGGCCCTCCCTCTCTCGGAGCTGAATGCGGCGCGCGGCCCTCCCTCTCTCGGAGCTGGATGCGGCGCGCGGCCCTCCCTCTCTCGGAGCTGGATGCGGCGCGCGGCCCTCCCTCTCTCGGAGCTGGATGCGGCGCGCGGCCCTCCCTCTCTCGGAGCTGGATGCGGCGCGCGGCCCTCCCTCTCTCGGAGCTGAATGCGGCGCGCGGCCCTCCCTCTCTCGGAGCTGGATGCGGCGCGCGGCCCTCCCTCTCTCGGAGCTGGATGCGGCGCGCGGCCCTCCCTCTCTCGGAGCTGGATGCGGCGCGCGGCCCTCCCTCTCTCGGAGCTGGATGCGGCGCGCGGCCCTCCCTCTCTCGGAGCTGGATGCGGCGCGCGGCCCTCCCTCTCTCGGAGCTGGATGCGGCGCGCGGCCCTCCCTCTCTCGGAGCTGAATGCGGCGCGCGGCCCTCCCTCTCTCGGAGCTGGATGCGGCGCGCGGCCCTCCCTCTCTCGGAGCTGGATGCGGCGCGCGGCCCTCCCTCTCTCGGAGCTGAATGCGGCGCGCGGCCCTCCCTCTCTCGGAGCTGGATGCGGCGCGCGGCCCTCCCTCTCTCGGAGCTGGATGCGGCGCGCGGCCCTCCCTCTCTCGGAGCTGGATGCGGCGCGCGGCCCTCCCTCTCTCGGAGCTGGATGCGGCGCGCGGCCCTCCCTCTCTCGGAGCTGGATGCGGCGCGCGGCCCTCCCTCTCTCGGAGCTGGATGCGGCGCGCGGCCCTCCCTCTCTCGGAGCTGGATGCGGCGCGCGGCCCTCCCTCTCTCGGAGCTGGATGCGGCGCGCGGCCCTCCCTCTCTCGGAGCTGGATGCGGCGCGCGGCCCTCCCTCTCTCGGAGCTGGATGCGGCGCGCGGCCCTCCCTCTCTCGGAGCTGGATGCGGCGCGCGGCCCTCCCTCTCTCGGAGCTGGATGCGGCGCGCGGCCCTCCCTCTCTCGGAGCTGGATGCGGCGCGCGGTCCGAAAGGTTGAGACTGCTCGCTCATGGTATAATGGGATTGGTGTTAGTCCTGATATGCAGATCATAAGTTCGGGGCATGAACACTATAAATGAGATGTATCTTCGTTGTGAGCTGCAGAGAACGGGCTGAGAGTGACACAGCGGTCTTGGAATTTGTGCATGGAATCACTTTGAACTAGAGTGATGGCAGTGGTTAAAGGGGCACCCATTCATAAGTGACATAGAAGTCATAACTGACGTGTTAAAAAGGATTTCTAATAGTTATGTGATCAGTTCACGCTGAGATAGCTATGAGCGCAATGATAAAGTGCCAGTCTATATACAGGGCACTGATTACCGTAGATAAGAGCTTGCCTTTATGGAAGTCTTTGGACGTTAGAGAGACTGAGGGTAATTGTCTTCTTTATGCACATATTAGGTATCTCCTGAGGGACAGATAGTGCAGCAGAGTAGTTCAGATCCTGGTAAGACTATTTGTATATCTGTCATGATCCATGCTGGATCATGACAGATAAAATGCACTAGTAACCTTTTTTTTTTTTTTTTTCCTTAAGCTGTGTCGCTTAAAGATAGTTTTACCCCCGGTGGCCGTTGGGGTCATTGCACTCTGGTTTCTTTAGTTTAGTGCATGTGATTATAAAGCAGGTGTGATTGCTATGGCTCTGCTATAATAGTGTCAGGTGTTGCAATCACAGTTGGTGATAGTGGTCATTTCCAACCATCCTTGGTGGAGGAAGGAGCTAGAGAGAGTTCCTTGCCGCACAGTCAGAGTCCTGGTGTGGAAGGAGTCACAGAGGGGATTTCTTTGCAGCTCTGACAAAGCTTGGTGGCAGCTATTCAGGAGGAAAGCTGCATTCTGGTGGTGGACTCTGTTGCTGGGAGCAAGAGCAACAGAGCAAAGCTAAGTGGTGTTTCCCTGTTTGTATTTTTCCCTGGTGTGTATTAGTACAGCGGTGGGGCCAGTGCCTGCATCACCCAACTTCCTAGCAAGGGATAGGTATAGGGTGTGCTAGGGTGACAGGTTCCGGCTCGGCGACAGGTGAGGAGCCTGTATAGGGAACGTTAGGAGTGTGAGGGACACTGACTCAGGGGAGTGCAGAAGGTCTCCACGTCCCTGTTCCCTATCGCAGGGCCCACCATTGTAACTTTTTCCCCTTCCCCCGGGTCTTGTTGTTTTAGTACCGGCCTGCGGGTCGTGTCACACAGGACAGTTACACGTGCCGTGTCTTGTTGTTTGTTACCGGCCTGCGGGTCATATCGCACATGACTGGTCCACGTGACAAGATCTTTGTGAGGTTGTTTATATGTAATTTAG